>NC_090922.1:729009322-730269124 GCF_040938575.1 Ambystoma mexicanum | reverse complement strand
ATGATTCCCTTTGCATCACATACCACCTGCACGTTGATGGAATGCCAGTGCTTGCGGTTTCGGTAGATGTGCTCAGTGGCCCGAGGTGGACATAGGGCCACATGGGTGCAATCTATGGCACCAAGCACTTTGGGGAAGTGTGCTACCCTGTAAAAGTCCGGGACAACGTCCTGCCTTTCTGCGGGTGTTCTGGGCATGTATATGTGCCTGCGGACTGAGGGGCGTGCAGTGATGATTGCCAATACCTGATGTAGGCAGCGTGACTGCATGGCCTGTGAGACCGCCCCACTATGGCAGTAGTCCACTGAAATGACCCAGTGGCCAAATAATACAGGACATTGAGCACCTTCTCCAAGGGGCTCAATGCTTGGGAGCAGAGGGTGGGGGAAGTAAGGTCATCTTCCCACTCCCTGACCAGGTCCAGGATGATACGAGGTGGAAACCTATACCTGCCATAGACCTGGTCATCAGGCATCCCAAAAAGGCTTGTCCGGGGTGAGAAAATGCGGCCCTGGCTATTCTCCTCCTCCTGCGGTGTCCCACGATCAGTGCTGCGACAAATGGGGCATTCATCGTAGCTGTATATACGTGTTTGTTGATTGCGCGCACTTTTATACTGTGCGCGGGTGGCTTCCGCCTGCCTTTGTGTGGCAGACGCGTTGACGCCTGTGCACGTCTTTTGCTGTGCGTGGGTTTCCCGTATTCGAATCCATGAATATGGGTTGTTCGTGTGCATGTGGGCGTTCCCTGTAGTTCCCTGCAGTACTTCCCCAGTTACGCCTTCTTTTTCATGCATTATTCCTCATTCCACGTGTTCCGCCCACTGTTCCGCCCACTTTTGTTGTGTGCGCCGCGCTATGTAAGCTTTCCATGTGCACGTAGCGCACGCCGTTGATGACGTGTGCGCCCGTGTGCGCCATGCATGGATTTGGCACACAACCAGTGGAAAACACGTGCAGCACCTTCCTTGAATCGCACACATGTGCGTGCGCTTGCTTTCTCACGCTTGCGCCAGCTTGCGCTGGGATGTTCAGTGCACATTTGTTCCATGAATCGGCCCCAAAGTGTTTTCCCATCTCTTTATTCTGATTGACTCAACAGACATCATTTTCTTTTTACACATTGATCCATACCCACGGCTAGCGTATCGTCCAATGTGAAACCAGAATTTGGAGGCGCAGGTAAAGCAGTAGTGAATGGAGGGCGTAGCCAGAGCTTCAGTGGACTTTAACTGCAACTATTAGGGACTGATACACTGAAAAAGTATAAAACCCTGTGTGAGCCTCCCCTCCCCTTTATCGAACAATTTGTAACTGCTGCTTAAAAAAAAAGTCAATGAGATCTAGCCGCGTTTATACTAAAACATGTTTTGGGGAATTATTTTATTATATTTGTGTATTTATATGTGATAGGTAGTCCTTAAAAGGACTGTTTTGGGTTCCACTAAGTGTAGTATTTTAGCACATTTGGAGTAATATTTGGATTTTATGAAGGAACAATGCATTTCCTTCATTGCTTAGGTGTACTCTGTCATGGCTATAGAAATTGGCTAGGTTGAACTGTAGGTTGTTGTAATCCATAATTGGTTGTGGTCTCTCATGAATGCTGAATCTACTTTATTGGCATTTTCCGGGATTTCTCAATTTTACCATTAAATCTGGTGGTATATCTCCATTTTGGCCTCTGAGTCAGATTGGAAAATATGAAGATGGTGTGAGAAAAAAGTTCCATGGAACGGTACCAAAATGTCCCCTGCTCTCCTTGTGTGTAGTAATGGAATTCGGGGGCTGTGGGGGTGTACCCTGCTTACCATTGCGGTAAGTGGGATACAAGAAAGTTTAAAAATAAAAAAAACAAAAATCACCCTGCAGCATCAGCTCAGAACCACATTAGTGGGAGGAAATGATGCTGCAGGGATAGCAGGATGTCGGCGGCACACACAGATGTGTGCTGCTATAAAGCTACGTGTGGTGGCGGCGTTGGGTAGGGGAATGTGGGCTAGGGACGTGGGAAAAGTGATCTATCTGATCACTGCGACACGCTGTAATTGGCATCAACTTTTTATCGGTGCAGTTACGGATGGCGCACTGGTAACATAGATTCAAGTTCCATTTGTTTTCCCATGTCTTGTTTCATCATTAAAGTAAGGGAAACACCTTGTACATTTCCTAAATCATTGCCTCCACAATGAATTAGTATGATGTCTGACTGCCCTGCACTTCTCAGACTGAACAATTTTGGAAAACATTGGAACCAAGGTATTCCCTGTAATCCAAACCATTTAATTGTAACATCTCTCAAACCTGGCACAACAGCACAGGGGAATTCGCACAGACCAGAAAACCGCACTTAAGCTCAGCGAACGGTGCTAACTAAACTGAAGCTGCCAACAGGACAACACAACTCTCACTTTCCTTTTCCCACTAAAACCTACTAACCCCCTCAAGACCCTCTTTTCTTCACATTCTCCTTTTCAAATTCACCAGAACTCCAGTGGTGATGGTGCGTGGTACAAATACCTCTAACATTAACATTAACATAAGTAGCCCAAGCTTGTGGCAGGGTAAACTCGAAATATTAGCTATGCCTGGGTCAAGGATTGGTATATGACAATACTTATCATTACAGCCACGTCCAATTTGATATCACAGATGTGTCAGTTCCTCTGAGCGAAGCTCGCTGTGAAAGGTGAAGTGTATTCTAGCCAGACAAGAAAGGAACCTGAATGGCCCTGCTTCTTCTTTGATCTCTTTGTGAGGGCAGGTAACACTCTCCACCAAAGACAGACACACATCAAGCATCTATCCAGGCTCAGGCAACAAAGGAGCACACCCTTACAAAGGGGGTAGCCTCACATAAGGGTGCTGCATGTCTAAAGGTGTGTTTTTCTAGTGAGAATGGAAGGGTGGGTTAGAGTAGACAGAACAGCTCTGCACATTGGAAGAAGACTTCCACCATCGTGTTTCTCTCTGACTAGCTCTCTCCTTCATGTTCCTTCCACTTCCTGGAGAGCAAAGCACTTTGGGTGGGATGTCAGAATGGCAAAGTCCACTCATTTCAAGAACAAGGATTGGACCACTAAAGCGGGCAAACCGTAGTGCAATCAACTGCAGATTTTGCCTTTTAAGTAAGGGGTTTCACACCACTTCTTTTGCATCGGCTAGGAATTATCTCTGGAATCCATCTCTGGAAGAACATTTCACTGGACTGTGCCAAGAGAGCAGTCCTTTCAAAAGTCTGCCAGTTGTGAGGTGTAGGCAGGTGTTCCAAGGCAAAGGAAAGCTCTGTCTCCTAACCATCCACAGTGACCATTAGACTGCTGCTGGACGGAACCTGCATCTCTGTCAGTCACCCTGTTGCCTAGGACCTCAATGTGCTGAAGGTTCCCTGAAGGTGTGTGCCAGCATCCCCTGTGTTTGCTAGCCAGAGAAAAGGGCTAACATTTGCCTTTGAGACCCTGGAGTTGGGACTCACAGTTCCTGAAAGCCCAAACAACCAAGATCCCTGTGATTTTGACACTGACCCACTGTGAGCCATGATTTGAGCATGTTCGACGCTGAGGGAATCTTTATGACCCTTTGAAGCTGCTTTTGGCATTTATCATTCTCTGAAACACCATTTGCTGTTAGACTCTTTTCGAATGCTGTACCCTGCCAGCTGAAGCATGTTCTTGCCTCATTACAAAACAACAAAGTATAGCTGCCTTGCATGTTTTGACTCATGTTTTGACTCGCATGTTTTGACTCAGCGCTCGAAGCACCAGCTTCTTCATCGCTGCTCCTTTGTGTTCCAAACGTTGTTCTCCAACCCTCTTCATCAGATCGACTCACCTGTGCATCCTGGTACCCGCTTGACTGCAGTCGTTCCTTGACCCTCAAACCAAACCTGAGTTGGAATACCACATAATGTTGCCTATATATATATTTTTTTTATAGGAATGAACCACATTTTGTGGACAATAGTCATCAAATATTATGTTTTTTGACAGATGCTTTTTTAAATTCATAGTAATCAGCTTGTTGAAGACATCACTGTGTGACTTTGTAGCGTATGCTCGGTACATTTTGCTAATATGCCCAACATTTCTATTTAGATTAATAAACTTGTGTTAAGGTGCACATCCAGTCAGATAGCAGACGACCAGCGGTAGGGGTGGTAGGATGTTTTAAGATTGTGAATATAGTTAAGGTGGGGAGAAGCCAGTGATCTGAGATCATGCAAAAAGTGGTTAATGGAAAGAGTGCCTGGTTGCAGGTCCATGAGCCCTTAGGAGCTAGGGAGTTTATTACCGGGTGGCAGTCTTGTGCTCATTGAAAAGATGAGTTCATGCCTGTAGAAAAGCCCAAACTGTTGCCATTGCCTATGCATGTTAGTTTTAGATATTAGTTGGTGTTTGAAGGTCACTTATAAATCAAAGCTATTACATTGGAGTACAGCTAGAAGGGAGATAACATATGCGGAGCAACACGCCCCCATGGACTTTCCATGGCCATTGGAATCCCTCTGGCCACTCCCACTCATGTTTACCCCACCAGGCACAAAACATATCCTCCTGGAATCTGTTTGAGCTACCTCTATCAAGCAGTATCATTAGACCTTAGCCTGTCAGTGTTATTTTTAGGAACTCTGTGGAAAATGAATCGCTTCATTGCAGCTGTAAATGCACCACCTGTTTAATAAACATGTCTTGACCAAGTGTTTCTACTCTACGGCCACTGAAGGCCTGTCAAATCTTATGGAAGATAAGTACCATCATGGCAGTGCACTGTCACACTCTCTCTCTCCCTGTGATGTCATATTCGCACTGTCGCTCTCAGTGCGCTGCTACGTGCTCTCTGTTCTGCAGTCTCTCTCACCTTGTGCTGACACTCTCTTGGCACCCTTAAACTTTGCACCCTTACTCTCCCTGTCACAAAAGCACAGTTGAAGACATTCCCTCTAGCACCCTTGTTCCATCTTCTCCATCCAACGTTCACCATTGCTCGCCGCTCTTACTTTTTCTTGCATCCTTCATCTCACACCTTTGCTTTTTCTCTTACCCTCCCCGTTGTCGTTCATGTTTCCTCTTGCTCATCATTGATGGCACCCTGTCTTATTGGCTCTCTCCTTTTCTATATGACCCTTGCCATTCTTTTTCACACCTGAATCCCTTCTCACATCCTCCATTTAAACGTTGCACTCTCTTCCTTTCACTTTAGTTCCCATGAATGCAAAATGAAAAGAGAAGCAGCACACGCTAAAACTATTAACTTTGCTAATACGTGTTCTGTGATGCTACTTGCTGTTGTTAGGTATTTGTGGCAATACATTGGCGGCAAACTCGAGGCCCAATCACGATTCAGCACATCAGGTTTTCTGGTCTGGCAGTGTTTGGCCATTCTTCATTTAGTTTATTCTGCTACCACAATATTTACCATTTACCGCCAACGATAGCATTCGCACATTTTCCAGAGCGAGGTCCAAGGAATCAAAGCGTGCGTCAAATAAAAAAATAAATGAAAGGCCTGATTTACAAAAGGCTTTTTTCATGGGGAAACCCCATGCAAAAAAGGCTTTGTAAATCAGGCCCTAAATCTCTATCTTACACCACACTCACCCTGGATTTTTCCAGAAAACCGTCAGCCTAATATACACCATGAGATGATAGCTACATGAAGTGGTGCATGATGGAAGAATCATGAAGAAGTTATGGAAAGAAGCTGTCAGGAATCTTTCTGTCTTTTATTTATTTATTTTTTTGGAACGTTCGAATGCACAAACACGGCACCACTTTGACGTCAGCTAAATGAAATGCTGAAGTGCAAGATTCCACACTTGCGGAAAAACAGGCAATGTAAAAACAAAATGCGTGATAGGTTTTGCGAGAACTCGTACACGAGCAATGCATGTACTATACATCCCTGTGACATTGGGTCTGCATATATACATGTGCTCATAATATCAGCTTTGCTCAAGGGATAGCGAAGTGTCGCCCGCGAACTTTTCAAATTGTTAAACAAAGCGCGAACTTACTAAAGGGTAACACGTATACTACTGGTTACAAAAAGTCGGCCGGATTTCCAAACATGTTTTTCAATGACACAATTCCATTGAAAAACGCGTTTTGAATCAGGGGCCCAGAGCGTTGTTCTACCTGAAGCAGAGGCCGCTGCGCAAGTGTCCAGGGTTCATTAAAGGACGGCCAGCAACTCTTGAGATATCTCACCAGCGGTCCACTCATTAGAAGCTGCACTGCCAAGTGTGAAGAGACTGTGGGCCTTTGTTCCACTCTCTTTCTGGAACCAGCGCTGGGTCCTCGAGGGTCTGTCCAGTGCGTTAATGGCAGCACGCGGCACAGAAGAAGCGCGAGGAAGTGCAGCTCATTTATTGTCAAGTGATGATAAGTCGTTACCAGCCTCCATATGCCACTCAGGCCTCATCTTCACTTATCTTTGGATGGGATCATTACCTTCAACGGCGAGGCGCAGAGTGCCTGCTTCCTGCCTGCCCCCAGAGCCACCTTGGCCGATTTCTCACGGACACACTCCCCTCTTAATTGCTCAGTGTTTACTTGGCCGTGTACGCATTGTGCTAAATGAGGCTTGCAGCGAGGAATCGGCCTGGAAGGTTTCTCTTCATTTATCACCGCTGCTGCCACAGTACCTGCTGCTATTAGTTTCTTAAATGCGTGCCTACAACCCCAGATGCAATGTACATGAGCGATATAAATGGACGCAGCGCGTCTATAAATGAAAGTACATCGCCGAAGCTGTCCCATTGTAATAACATACCATTTAAATAATACTTCATTATGTTGGCCATAAAAATGCTGCTAGTAAAACTTAAGCAACTGTATGCACTGAACCTGTTGTTTCCATAAGGGTCACATTCCAGATTATTAAAACCTGTTTTATTTGACAGAGGGTTTATTGTATTTTTTTTTCTTTTTTCTTTCAAATATAGACTCGAACATAGTGCACTGTGACGCATCATCAAAGTTCCTTGACATAAAATTAATGTTTGCAGTTGAGAGTCTGAACGTTTGCATCCATTTACAATGATGACTAACTCGTTAAACATGCGCCTTCGTTCTTGGTGATACAGTACAGTATGTCAGCTGTCTTTGTACTTCAGCAGCAGGTGGCTTCCGGTACAAGGAATTAGCGCAATAATAAATTCGTTTTTCTAGATGACAATGGCATGTCTGTGAGTTTAGCACTTGAACGATGTCCACGAAACGTCAGATTAATCTGGCCAAGAGCCGGTGTGCGTATTAGAAAAAAGTGCAAGGGCAATAATAGGACGGCAACAATTGTCCTAGTGCAAAGGACACATCCTTTCATTGGAACAGTGAATCAAATTAATACTTTTTTTGAATGTGGGCAAACATGACCTCACCTGGGTAACCCAACCCCTTGCCCCTGACCCCCATACCCTTTCATGGTCTTTTACAGAAAAGTATGTGTTTCGTTAGATCTCTACCTAGATCAAACAGAGGTCTAATGAAACACATTCGTTTTGCAAAGATCTTGAAAAAAGGGGGCTAACATGGGCGAGGTGTTAAAATGCCATAGGCGCTTGCATCAATGGATTTTGTCTTCCCCTTAAGTGCCAGGCTATTACTGAAGTCTATGTAAAAAGGACGAGTATACTCGTCCTTGGCACTTATGGACCCGTAACCACAAATGCATCGAACATCTATATGCATTGTACTTGCCATGTCTAAGATGCATGTAGGTAACAATTGTAAGTGCTGTGTGCCTACACAGATGAGGTGCAGGGTACCATGTCAGGCCAATCCGGCATATGCAAAAATTGAACTCTCATTGAAGGGACACAGTCAACAGGAGTCCAGGACCCATTCACATCTATTGACAACATAGTGTAAATAAATCCTGTGTCCACTGGATATGCATGGACTGCACTAGTGCAGGGTGAGTGTGATGTGTGTATATGTACTGCCTTCCTTCAGCCTGTGTAGGGTTCACTTAGGCTGTCCTCCTGTAGCCCCGCAGGGTGTTAGTAGACTACCCTCCTGGCTCTCTCCAATCTGTGGGACTAGGGAGGCTAGTTCCTTTTAGTCTAAGGGGTCGAGGCTGACATCCTGTGCTGTCCTCTAGAATGCTGGGGATAAACCTCCCCTAGATGGTCAGACAATGTAGATTTGACCCTTCAGCCTGTAGCTTGCCTCATCCCTGATTGTCTTCTGTACCTTTCCAGCCTTGAGGACCTGGTCCTAGTTTTGGCGTCTGCAACCTTTGGTCCTCCAGATGTGTTGGACGAAAACCTCCATAAACTCTATCCAGCATCGTTGATGATGACGGATCATGGGAGCCATCGTCCAAAACATCTGAAGAGCCACAGGTTGCCAGACCTCTGCAGCTGGACTGGTAGATTAATACATTTCAAAGTCACCCATAATGCAGTAGAGCAGAGTACATTGAGGCACACATGAAAGCAGTGTTCAGGCTAATCCCTGCAGGCTAAACCCTACAGTGTCAACCCCTAGCTTCTTCAACACTGTGACAGCTACTAAATGGTTTGATTGTGCAGAACTTCATTTGGGCACTGGTGACTGACAGCACTGCAAAGCAATTAGGAGCGGAACTGGATACGGGAGGGAGGTTCTCTGTTTGAGGGCAAATACTGCTTCCCAAGACGGACGTTGTGTTGCATACCGCAATGCCCCATACATTGTTTCTAAGCAACACTTTTATAACGGATTACATCCACTCAAATTAATTCAGAGAGATAAAAAAAATAAAGACATTGTAGAGAGTTATTATTCAATGTATTACCTAAGACAAAAATCACTACAATATTCGTGTTGTAACTTGGGGTCGGTGTAGGAGAAAGTGCAAATTCACACATTTACTTTCACTGGTGCACGCAAAGCATGGGCCTATGACATCCAATGGAGCACACAGGCTGCTCTGAGTCTGTAAGAAGAGCGAGGAAGTGCGCTCTCATCTTAAGCTTATAGTACGTGATACAAACTAGAGCAAATAGTGTTTGTTTGTGAAAAGTACTGGTGCCACATATTCTCGAAACATTTCCTGCATACGCTATTACGGCATGAAGTCTTACCGCATGTGTATTTGGTTATTCTAGAGGCAGCTTCACAGGACAATTCCAAGTACACAGAAACAAGCAAACATGAAGAAACTAACCCCAATATTTTGAACTATCTAAAATCAGGCCGAATTTAGTACCATCCCTACCAAAAGGCAACAGCCCTGGGTAGCACCAGCACCGGGGAAAAAAGGGACACAATTTTCGCTTAAAAAAACATGAACTCAGGACATATTTTAAGAGGATGGAGTGAGACTGGGGCAATTGGAATGCTTGCAGTAGCCCTGGCAGTAAAAACCATGAAACTCAGTTTAAAAGACAAGAAAGTTTCACAGACAAACAGAATCGTGGAGGATTTACTGCAACAGCCTTTATGAAAATCTCAATGTCATTAATATTTTCCATTTGGGAGGTGGGGGGGCATATCTGTGAACGAAATAAAACCATGGGCCAGAAGCATTTCAGGAAAAGGTATAATCGCACATGACACAAGTGAGATAGGTTAACGCAGTATCTTTAAAAACACTAGTCGGGTGTCTTTCTGCAACACTAATACTGGTGTTAAACGTGGTTAATTTGCTATTTTATAAACTCCTGCATGCATTGTAGCAGCAGGTTGCATGGTAAAACATAAAGAGAATATTAAGAACAAATGAATGAGATTGCAAGTACAAAATCTGCAGTTGCAGGTAAGATGAGGTTTTTGAGGAAGATTTGAGGGCAAGGGTCAGAGCAGGGTCCCACGTCTGAAGCCCTTAGAACATTAGCGACAGTAGAGAAATCAGGGACAACAGAGATACCAAGGGCCTCAGAGATATCAGGTACAACTGGGAAATGATGTTGATCTGTCAGTGTGCAATTGCTGTAACCAGCCTGGTCAGTGGAAGAATGAATGCCCTTAAGGACTCCAGCGAGGTGCGTTTCCTAATTCATTGGAGCCGGGATCCAACCCACACTCCATGATGAGTACATTAGGCCCTTACCCTAATAACGATGCTTTTACAGATGGCCCCTTTCCAATCTCAAATGCTGCAAAATTTACACTTAGCCAGCCGCTGCCGCCACCAGTAAATCCAGAACTATTCTCACTCAGAACAGGAAATTACCTCACTGCTAGCCATTTCATACCCATAGATCAAGAAGGGCCATGTGCTCAATGTGAGATATAAGGAAAGTCTTTTCCCTGTTACTCGTGCTACTGACATGAATTGATCTATTTTTGTTGTGAGAACAAGCCATAGATGCCGCTACATAACGCTTTTGTACAAACAAAGAAGCAGAAGGAATACTTGGTTGGGTTAGGTCTGAATAAAACGTATACGTGGTATGATATGATATGATATGGCATTTGTTACGCGACTATACACAAGTGTTTCAAGGTGCAACGAGGCAGGGGGGGGAACAAGGGGAGACAGACAACGATCCTAGTAGGCCAGGTGTCATTCAGATCGCGCAAGTGCAAGGGTAGAGGGGACTGGGAAAAAGTGCAAGGGGAAGGGAGAGGGGGAAAGTGCTGTACATGGTTAGTAGAATACAAGATAAATAATAGGGCCAGCTGGTGGCAAGTGCAAGGAAAAGTGCAGGACATGAAGGGGCTGTAGGATACAGAGATAGTCCCGTAGTGCAGGTAGGCAGTTGAGGGAAGAGTGGCTGGGCCAAGGACGGAGATCGGAGAGTGGCCCGGTAGCAGATTCAGTCCAGGTTCAGTGTTTTTAGCAGGGGAGAGAGGGAGAGAAAGCGGAGGCAAAGAGGAAGGTTTTGAGATGCTTCCTGAACCGGAGATGGTTCTCCTCAAGTTTCAGGGAGGCAGGAAGGCTGTTCCAGAGGGAGGCCCCAGCTGCGGAGAGAGATCTACCCCGAGCTCGTTGCTTGGAGAAGCGGCTGACCCTGAGGTAGTTGGAGGTGGATGAGCGAAGAGCTTGAGAAGGAAGATATTTCGGAAGAGAGACTTAAAGGTATTTTGGCCCAAGGCCCCAGAAGGCCTTGTGGACAATGCAGAGGGTTTTGAACTTAATCCTCGCAGCCACTGGGAGCCAGTGTAGTGATTTCAGTCTTGGAGAGATACGGTCCCTGGGCTTGAGGCCAAGGACAAGTCTCGCAGTCCTGTTCTGGATGATTTGCAAATGGCGGAGAGTAGAGGCAGGAAGATTTAGATAGAGGCTGTACAGTAGTCCAGCTTTGAGAGAACCAGGGCTCTGGAGACAGTGAGCTTCTGGGGGAAGGAGAGGAAGGGAAGGATACCTCTGAGGAGGTGTAGCTGGTAGTGTGACTTATTAGAGACGTCAGATATGTGAGGAGAGAAAGAGAGTGTAGAGTCGAAGATGACTCCAAGGTTTTTTGCTTTGCAGGTAGGTGCAGGAAGAGGGCCAAGGGGGGCCGGCCAGAGAGCTGCAGGGAAGGAGGGAGTGGGTGTGCCGCTAAGTATCTTGTATGCAATTCACATGAATTGATTAGCAAGGCCCATTGGGAACAATAGGGTTAATATAATTAGGGTCTAGCAGCAGTAGTGCCATAAGTGCTTCATTCGTTCTCTGCATGCACACATACAACTGGCACTCATAGAGACAGGACCTACAGTGTTCATTTGACTTTCAGATATCCAAGGCGGCATGTTATATGTCAGTGGGGGAATCCATGGCCCCCACCGTAGCGCTCTGTGAGCCCCGGGCCTCCCTCCTCTCCAAAGTTCACACAGAGACAAAGTTCTCTGCTCGTGCTCCCCGGTCGCGAATGCCACGGCCGGGAACGCCCCCTTTATTAATAGTGCACGCGGCAGCGTGCGATGTCACGCCACCGCGTGCGTTCCCTTAAAGGAACAGCACCACACGCCTCCTTTTTCATGAGGATAAACAACACCATAACACACTTCATAACTCCAATAACATATTTAACACACTAACCCCATAACACAAATAACTAACTCCCCAATGAGCCCCTTTATTCACAGCCACCCCCCTTCCCCACTAAGCAGATACCTCCATGTCGGGCTCCTTCATGAGTCCAATACAAAGTCACTGAAACAAGCAGGTTTCCCTCGCCCTGTCCTCAGGGGGTACCTCCTGTCCTGCTTGCCTCAGGGTTGGGAGTCCCACTGTCAGCTGGCATCCTCACAGGGGATCGAGGGAGGGGCTCTGCACCCCTTCCCTCGTCAGGTATGTCCACACAGTCCTGGTCCACTGGGGCCTCAGCCCTGGACTCCCCCAGCTTCTTGAAGAAGCTAACATTCCGGGTGACCGAGGCTCGGCCGTCCGACGCAGTCACCGTGGACCCCTTGACTGCTATCACGTCCAGTGGCTCAAGCTCATAAGTCAGTTACAGTTTCCCACGGGGGTGCCGGTTCTTTATCAGCACCTCGTCCCCGGGCACAAGTTGTTGTTGGCAAAGACCTCTCCTGTCATTCTCCTGTTCCGTACTTAGCTGCTGCTCCACTTGATTGTCAATGACTGCCGGCTCTTTCTCCCTCACTTCCGGCAGCAGCCCTCTCGGGGATCACTTGAAGAGAGCTTCAGCAGGGGCCACTCCTGTTGAGGTATGCAGTGTTGTTCTATACACCCTCAGGAACTGGTAGAGCGCCCTCTCCAGACTCTGTCTTTGTGCCTGCGCGATCCGAAAAACCTTGTTTAGCGTGCACATCATCCTTTCTGCCTCTCCATTGGCGCGTGGCCACAGGGGTGTAACCTTCCTATGGTGCACCCAATATCCTTCCATGAGGGCCAAAAACTGTTCTCCTTGAAATGGGGCCCCATTGTCCGAACAGAGTACCGTGGGGAGTCCATGGGCTTCAAACAACTTTTCTACTGCCACCACCACGTGCTCGAAGGCCACCGACTGGATGAACTCCACCTCCGGGTATCTGGAGTAATCATTGACCACCACCAGGAAGTGGGTCCCCTGCAACGTGGACCCAAAATCAGCATGGACCACCTCCCAGGGTCGCGTGCCACGTGGCATGGCCTCTATGGCAGGCTCCCTCTGGCCAGGCAACGCTGCCTGAAACCACACACATGATGCAACATAGTCATGCACCTGTTTTTCCAGCTCGGGGAACCAAACCTTGAGGCATAGTCGGGCTTTGGTCTTTGAAGCCCCTTGATGGCCTTAGTGTGCCAGGCCTATCACCACCTGCACTTTTGCCTGTGGGACCACGTTTCGATCACCTCTCAGCAGCAGTCCTTTTTCTGAGAATGACAGCTCCTCCTGCACTCTCCCCAGCTTTTCAAGGACCATCTTCGCTTCGTGTGTGCGCCGACCCAGCGACTCCAGGACACTCTTCCATGAACTCTGCTGCACGGCCGCCTTTAGTATGCAGAACCACTCGTCGTTGGCCGCTGCGGCTTCCAGATCTTCCACCAGCAAAGCATTCATAGTGGCCGCTTCGACCACCAGCTGAATATGATCACTGGCCTCTTCCGTGCAGTTGTCCGCCTCTCTGTCTTGGTGACTCCCCGGATGGCGAGAGAGGTAGTCGGCTGCTTTGTTGGCACCCGGCCGATACACTAACGAGACCCCGTATTCCAACAGGGCCAGCATCCACCTCTCAATCCTCGCCAGTGGTTTTGAGGATGAGCCTGCCAGGATCAGCAGTAGGGGCTTGTGGTCGGTCACCACGGTCACCGCCTTCCCAGGATGTATAGCCGGAACTGTTTGCATCCCCATAAGACAGCCAGCGCTTCTTAATCTGCGAGTACCATTGCTCAGTGTCAGACAGGGCCTTGCTGGCATAGGCCATGGGGCGGACACAGGAGTCTTGCCCCACTTGTGTCAGACCGCCCCAAGGCCAAACGGGCTGGCGTCCATGACAATCTCAGAATACAGGGCCGGGTCAAAAAAGGCCATTGTGTCTTCCTCAGTGAGGACGCTTTTAATGTCCTCGAACACCGCCAGTTCCAACAGTCAACACTGCCACGCCATTTCCTTCTTGGTGAGGGCCCGTAGTGGCTCTGACCTGGATGGAAGGTTTCTGATAAACCGGCCACAGTAGGTGACCATCCCCAGGAAGCTCTTCATTTCAGACACATTCTCAGGTGGTTTCAGGTCCTTGATGTCTTTTACCTTCCTGGGGTCTGGAGACACTCCTCCCTCCTTGAACAAGAATCCAAAGAACTCTATGCTCGTCCTCAGGAATTCACATTTTTTGTGGTGGAGTGTTAGGCCAAGTGACTGAAGCCTCTCGAAAGTCTTTGTCAGTCTTTGCAGATGGTCCACTTCTGACTTGGCGAACACCAGTATGTTGTCACTGATGTTGAGAACACCCTCTAGGTCCGCCAGTGCCCCCTGATAATGTTTTGGAAGACCTCAGCCGCGCAGGAGACCGCAAAGTTGAGTCGCTTGTAATTGTATAGACCCCAGTGGGTTGTGAAAGTCATGATGTACCTCGACTCTGGATGCAGGAGGACTTGGTGGTAACCTGCCCTTATGTGGAGCTTCGAAAAGAAGCAAGCTCCCTGCACTTCCGCGATAATGTCATCAATTGTGGGTGTGATATGGCGTTCCCTCTTGATGGCCTTATTGGGAAGCCTCATATCTACACAGATTCATACAGAGTCAGGTTGCTTAGGTTTTCTTGCCACTACAATGGGAGACACCCAAGGCGTCGGACCTTCTGCCTCCTCTATGATGTCCAGTTTCACCAGGTTGTCTAGTTCTTTGTCCACCAATTCCCTCAGGTGGAAAGGCACCCTGCGGTGCTTGAGGGCAATTGGCTGCACCAACTCAGTAATGTGGAGTCGCACTGGATCCCCAACCATGCGGTCAATCCCTTGGAACAGGTCTGTGTACTTTTCCAGTAGTGTTTGGATGTCCTCCACATGCACAGAGTATGCAAAGCTGACCAGTCCGAGGGCTTTGGCCACCACACAGCTCAGAAGGTTGTTGGTACTAACTGGGGTGACATAAAACCTTCCCTTAATTTTCTAGCTCCCATGCCCTACCCAAGCCACAAATGCACCATCCACTGGAATAGGATGTGATTCCCCAAATGTGAAAATGTGCGTCTTCGGTGTTGGCGGTCTAGAGGGGCAGGGCATGGCATCATTATGCTGATGGGCCATGACCCTGACTGAGGCCCCCGTGTCCACCAGCACCAACAACGGAGAGTCATTTACTGCCACGATGCATCTTGGCTGTCTTCGACTGGAGGGCATCAATGCTTAAAACTAAGAAGATACTCTCCTCTTCATCCTCCTCCTCGTCAGGTTGAGCACTTTCCTCCCCTTGATCTACTTGGGCAACATCTGAAGGGCGAGATTGTCTAAACAGCCCAGATCGCACTGGGCCTCTCGGTCCCATCACCAGCAGGGACGCTCGGCACACCCTTGCGAAGTGGTCCATCATGCCACACCGTCCACATGGCCTCCCTGTGGCTGGGTATTCATCGGGGTGGGGCAGGGTGGGACAGGTCGTACCCGCACTTTTCGCCTGGCTTCCCGCCCCTGTCACAGAAATTGCCAGGCGGTCTATGGGCAACTCTGCAACCCCGACCCACAGCACACACCTCCTCTGACTTGGCTTTGTGGGACCCCGCTTACATCCTTGACGCACGTACATCAGAAATCTCCTGGCAGCGGCCCAGCTCCAGGATGCCGGGAAGGGTGATTCCAGGTTCCCTCAGCACCTGTCTCCTCAACTTGCCCGAGGAGCACCCTTGGATTAGCTGATTTCTGATCATGTCATCGGCGTTGTCTCATGCACAGGCCATGGAGAGTCTCCTGAGGTGAACTTGAAATGTGTCGAGGGTCTCATCCTCTTTCTGTTTGGTGGAGAGCATCACAAACCTCTCGTAGCCGCATTGGCCAGAGGAAGGAAATAGTTCTGCAGCGCTTTTTTTTCGGCTGCCTATGTGTTGTCCGTTGGCTGAAGAGAGTTAAAGATCTCGTGTTCCGCTGGGCCGGCAGCATACAGTAATGTGGCCAGCTGCTGTTGGCGCTGGTTTTTGTGATGTCATCTTTGATGTCCTGGGTGTTAGTCTTAGCAGTGTATGGTGGTGGCGAGAGTTATGGTTGCTTAGCTTACCATAACTGGGAATTTCAGGGGTTTTTCGGTTTTACTTGGAACCATAAGGTCCCTTTAACAAAGTTTTTGTACTGAATTTACTGAATTTCATAGGTTTTTAGTAGCGCAACTTAACCATAACGTCCCTTTAGCAAAGTTTTTTACTGAATTTCATAGGTTTTTAGAAGCACAACATAACCATAACGTCCCTTTAACAAAGTTATTTTTACTGAATAAACATTTTCATAGTGTGAATTTGATAGATGTTTACTAGGATTCCTTTAATTTATATACATGTAACATAGAACATACGGAACCTCCAGCTAGTGATTTTGATGTCCGCGGACTGTGCGTATGTCCGCGAACAGTCACGGATGACATCAACACTACCCAAACACTCAGGGGGTATCTTAAATGGTTCTATCATACCATATACACACTGCACAAGTTCAAAAAGCAGCACATAAACACATTATATGTAATAATAAATAAACAGTGAAACTTATATATCTAACACATTAACCATCCATTTAAATACCATATGTAGTCAAATGGAATATACCAAAACAAAAAAAATATTCCTCCAACATAACTACCTCACAGAAACTGCAGAGCTAGAAGCAAGAGTACACATACACAACAGTACGAATACAACTTACCAGTAACTAGTAAGTAAACTTAATTTTTCTTATATATTTCTAAACTTTTTGTATTGGGTACAGTACAATTAATACATTTTTGTTTTTCACACAGAAATGTGCAGTACTTTGGAATGGCTTGAGGAGAATTTTCCACGTGAGGAAATGTCTGAAGACAGTGATAATAATGGTAGACACTTCCCTATCTAACCAAATAAATAATCATTATATTTATTTTTAACAGACCATACAAACATTGAAAATAATACACCAAAAGACACATTGGAAAAGACACTGCAACGATGGAACAGAAAATGGACATGCTCAAGGAAAATGTCAATTTTTTGAAACAGTTAGTGTAGGACCACATAAAATAAAAAAAATAAAAAACATTGTCCCACATGTACCTGTTCCCTCTTTCCATGTCCCAGTCAACTATCCCCAAACCCTCAACACCAAGAAAAACGTTTTGATGAGACTTCCATCCCTTCATCCCCTCCCATCCATCCTCTCCAAACCCCTAATTCCCCTGTATTTGTATCAATTTCTGCTTCCCCCTCTCTTTCATAAATTGTGTATCTGTATATAATAAAAATAAATATTATGTGTCTTTTAATACAATCCTTTGTGTCTTATTTTTTAAAAAAGCAGTTAGAATGTCCGCGGACAGCATGCCTGTCCAGGCTGTCCGTAATTAACAAAATGGGGATGTCCTAAGGACACTACACCAGTCTGTACCATTCGCAGCCAAGATGGAACTGTTCCTAGAACACACCCGATGTCCGGGATGTCCAGAAATGAACAAAATTGGGGTGTCCTAAGGACACTATACCTGTCCGTACCATTCACAAACAAGATGGAACTATTCTTAGAACACACCTGGTGTCCGAGATGTCCGTAAGTGAACAAAATGGAGGAATCCTAAGGACACTATACTTGTCTGTACCGTCCGCAGCCAAGTTGAAACTGTCCTAAGAACACGCGCGGTGTCCGGGATGTCCATAGTCAAACAAAATGGAGGTGTCCTAAGGACACTATACCTGTCATTACAGTTTGCATAACATCTACGCACATGCGCACCACACCCGTAAGTCCTACGTACATTGCGCCTGTCTGTAACTGTCCGTCTCACTTGTGCCGCACTTTTAATTTGTTTGAGGACCCGAACACTGTCCGTAGAACACCTGCGTGCATGCGCACAACCGTTTACGTGCATTTGGTGTCCTGCCGACACCCGTTCCCTTCGTGGACGTGTTCCTGACGTCATCATGTGACCGCACCCACGCTGAGCATGTGTCCTAATTTGCGTAAACTGTCCGGTTCCCCAACATTTTAAAAGAACTTATTCAGACAATCCAAATTATTTTACAGTAAAAATTCACCATTGCACATGTCCCAGACAATGACCCTGGCTTTCCACATACTTTTTGTAACTTTTTGAACCTTTTTGGGTGTTCGATCTCTTCGCAAAGCACACCCCTGCACCCTTATAAAAGGCCACACCCCAGAGGTGATCTTCATTGTATTTCTGGCTATTGCAGATTGTCTTTTGCTACCTTTAGTGCTCTAGCTCAGATTACCACATCATCCCTAATGGCATCCATGGCTGCTGCTGCTACATCAGCCTCAGCACCACCCCAAACCCTCTACCATCACCACCTCCCCAATGGCCTGCAAAGGGGAACACGCGTGAGGATGTAGAGAACAAGAATGAAGTGGGTGAAGAGAATGAGGTCGAGGAACTCTCTGCTACCAGCACTGGCCGGGAGTCTTGGGTGTTGCAGTTATTTACCATTCATGGAAACGTACCAAAAGCACGTGTGGACAAGATCACCTGTAACCAGTGCAATTTAGTGCTAATTCATGGGAGACATGGTGCATACAGCTTTGGTACGACATCCATGAAGCAACACCTAACTTCGTTCCACAGTGCGGACGTTCACAAGGTTGTACCTTGTGATAAACGTAGTAGTTTGAGTTCCTCCACAGCATCCTCCATTTCTGCTCCTCTCACCACAGGAGACACTCCTATAGGAAAGCGCATCCCTGCAGCTGCTTCACAGGCCGTTCGCGATGCTGTTGACCCTTACCTTTCGAGGGTCACAATATTGTTTATGTACTGTGACACAGTACTCTGCAGGGGGGAGAGTCTTCGAAGTGCTTTCGAGACTACGGTCACGGACCACCAGAAGACCTTCTACCTACCTAAATAAGGCCCACCCTACATCTTCTTCTCTCCACCTGCCCTTTCTTATCCCCGTGGTTGGTATCCCTTCCTTAACCTCAAAAATCCAAAAGAAAAGGCTCTTTTCAGAGCCGACTTTTAACAGTTTAAAAATAGAAGAATAGGGCCCTGCACATTTCTTAAAAGTCTGTGGATACTCCTAAAACAGATAAGATTTTGGGGTGCTCCCCTAGCAAAACCAATGCACTTTTCTCTGGGAGTAAGTGGTGGCTCTGAAAAGAGCCTTTTGGTGGTGTTTAGTGTGTTTGAAAAACTTGGATTCGTCAACATCTAATGCAAAATAGATGAATATAATTCCAAAAAAGGTTGCAATGCATTTTGTACATTTCTAAGGAAAATCTGATTGCCAGCATATGTAAAATGGACTCCATCTCTGCAAAAAATGAATGTGCTACGAAACATAAAATTTTCATTGTGAAAAGAGGACATGTCAACATCTCTTAGAAAGGCACAAACAGCCTTATTGACATTGCGCCTTGCCTTTTCCAATTGTGGACCAAATGAAGAAGAACGCAGCCACATTTGTCTTTGCGCAATACGAGAAAAAATGACTGGGAATTTGGAAACATGTCCATGACCTTCTCAAGTACTTCTTTCATTGCAAATTGCAAAGAAATTCTAGACAGATGTCCTAAACTGTTCCCTCCACAATGAATTATAATTATGTTAGGATGACGTTCAGTTTGTAAAGTAGCACAGAGAGGTAGCAAGACCAGCCACTTCATTCCACTCACTCCATGCCAGTGCACTTCCACATGAGGGAATCCAAGATCTGCAGACACACCACAAACTTCTGCATGCACCTCCAACCAATGTATCCATGAGTCTCCCAAAATACAGATAATCTGTTTTCGAAAACACACAGCCATGGCTATCTGTTCTTCTCTCAGGAAAAAGACGTCCTCACTAAATCTCTCCTTACAGAACACACCCACTAAACTTTATTGACCAATCCCTAGCACCGCTCATTGTCATTTGCATGCCTCTCCACCCCAGAATGCCCGTATGTAATACGTGCTGTCCGCAGACTACCACCATGTCCGTGGACATGTGGAAGATCTGAGCATAGTGAATGTACATTTAAATAGTGTTCCCCATTTCCTCTTTAAGGTGGGCTCTGAAAAGAGCCTTTTACATTTTTTTTTTGCATATGCCTGACAGACACCTGTTATTTTGTATTTTTTGGGGGTTTTTTTCTTCTTAGTTTACTCCTAAAATCTTCACATAACCTGTTCCAAAGCAACCCTTACATTCCAAAAGAACATGACATTTCCCAAAAAAGATAAAGAAACACCATTTGCTTCAAAATAAGCTTCATTACTCGCAACAATGTTCTCGTTGCTACAGAAAAACATACCAGCTCTTAGCATGAAAGCACACATGCCTCAATTAATTGCACACCTAGCAATGCTTTGATCAGGACAAAAAACAGAACTGTTTTCCCATTTTGCTCTAGGAAGTAATCCTGAAAAAATTACTTTCGCATTTGGAATGATGTTGATTACTGCTTGAACCAACTGTTCCAAATCTCCCAACAAAGTAGGGGAACTCATGTACCATAAATGGAAAACACCATAGTGCAAAACTACCACATGGGGACTGTTCATCCTAGGCATATCTCTGCTAACTTGAACAATTGCCTCTACATTGCAGTCAGTTGCAGCGCTCCACACCACCTCCACTCCTCTAACATCGAAATTGTTTGCCACATGCCTGCATTGAGAATACTGCTGTAAACCATGGACAAACATATCTCCGAGCACCACCACCGTGACTGTCTCCACCTCTGCCATCATCACTACACACACTGGGCCTCATTAGAAGTCAGGCAGAATGGGTTAAAGGCGGAATGGGTTAACGGGCTCCGCTAATGGTGGCGGGCCCGTTAACACCATTCCGCCTGAATACGAGGTCCCCTCGCGGGACCTGGTAAGGAGGGTCCCTCGAAGGGAAGAGGGAGCTAACAACGGGGGAGTCGTAATCGGCCCATTGTTAGCTCCCTCTCCCATTCCCATTGAGCCCTATGGGGGCTCACATGGGAATGGGGAAGGTCTGGGTTCCGGGTTCCCAGAGGGAGGAATCACCGGGCCCTCCAATCTCAGAATGGCCCGGTAATTCCCCATTCAGGGAACCCGGTATAGGAGCCCGGTTTGGCGGCAGCCATGGAGCTAAAAGCTCCATGGCTGCTGCCAAACTAGTAATGAGGCCCACTCTCTTTCTACACAAATCAACAACGTCAACATCTGATTGGCTGATCCCTACAGTCCCCTTTCCATGCTGGGTTTGCTGGAAAACCCTGTATGTGGCACACCCTACCCGCGGACACCCTCAGTGTATGCACGGCATGTAACTCTTAGCCAGCCCTTCTACCCTTTCCACATCACTCGCAATTCCATTCCCTCATTGGACACAGCTAAGCAGTCACACATCCATCCACCAATCACATCCAGGACCTCTATATCTAACTCCATCATCCGAGTTCCGCACTTCAAATGTACTGTTGATCACTCTGAATACAAGTCTCATATCATTGGAAAGCACCTACTACAAAAACTACTGTGCAAGTCTCGAAGATTTCTACTTACAGCTCCATACATATCCACATGCATGATTACAAAGTACAGGTATGCATATTTTATTCAGAGTACATGTACAACTCTTATGATTCCATATAAACAAAGTAATGCCACTAAATCTGCATAGCAATACATACATGCCAACACTCCCGATTTAAGCACGAGACTCCTGATTTTTCATTGAAAAATCGCACTACTTTTTACTGTCTCCCGCATAACCTATACATACATGCCAACCCTCCCGATTTACACGCGAAACGCAATTTTTCATTAAAAAATGTAACAATGTTTTACTGTCTCCCGCCTAAATTAATGCTAATCCCAATGCAATCGTATGAGAAAATAAATGTTCCTGATTGCTGTGGTGAAATATCCCTCTCAGGTGCTCCCGATTGTTCGCATGTCTAATTATGATATGAAATTATTGAAATTTTTCCCATCTACTGTAATGAACTATCACTTCCAAACCTCTCAGCTATCTACCACACAGCTCCAAAAAACAAGTGAATTTCATGAACTTAAAATTCTACTCATTTGCAAAGCAGGGTGAACTAACATACTGCAAATAACATATAAAGGCTGCACATAGTTAAATGAAATGCATGCATACACTATGTTCAGATATCAAACAAGAATACTACCACGAAAACATAAAAATGTACGTGTACATTAACATCAGTGCTATAAACACACAAAATGACTAACTTCTTCCTTTTACAATTGCAGTGAAGACCACTCTCCTGAAAATCAGCAGCATCTAAACTACAAACAACATATCCAAAGAAACCTCCTCATTCCACAAAAAAAGTAAGTACAATACTACCTTTTTATTCTTACTGTTCCTCAAAGAGACTGTGTGCTTCATTCATTAAATTTGCGCTCCAAAAAAAAACATCGATTTCTGAACCATTCTGCCCACAAATCCCTATTTATTAAACAGAGATTAGCAGGCAGACTGGCACACAAATCCCTGTTTTTTTGTAACACAAATAACATACTCAAGCCTTAGAATGTTAGTACTCCAAAACAAAGAACTGTTTAAATACTATACCATTATGTTTATAATTAATGCTTCTCCTCGCCACTAGTTTACTTTCTACTCTCATATGAACCCCAGTGTAGCAACATACAAACAGAAAAATAGCCTTCTCAACACATTGTAACTGCCCAATGCACATTCACACACCACCACATACATCTTCCCCATCGAACTCATACACCCATGCACACAGCACACATACATTGTAAAACAGACCAACCCATACCTTCTTTTTTTTAACAGACCCCAAAGAATGCCTACCAAAAAGCAAGTCCATCGAAAGCAACGCAGAAATAGAGCAAATGAAAATAAAAGTGTCCAAAATAAGCATCCATCTCTACCAAAGTTTGTACAAAACATTCAAATAAAACAGCTAATGCAGTCATTTAGCGAAACAAAAGAAGCTTCTACTCAGAAATGTTGCCTCTTCTATCAAAATGTGAAACGAAACAGAAAATACTTAACAATAATTTGGCTACCACTACTGCTAACACTGCTCCTATAAATCCTCATATACTAGCAACTAACCATACTAAAAAAAATATTTTAGCAAAAATGTTCTGCCACAGAGTCCTTCAGAATCTAATAAGAACATGAGCGAAATCATGCACAACCCTTATAACCTACCGTAGAGAATGAATCCTAGAAGCTCTCATAGACGGTGCAATCCTTCTCAAAAGGAAGTTATTTATTTTAGTTTTTAACAAGATGAAACCACTAACAAAACTAAGAACTAAACTACAAAAAAACTTCACAATAAATGAAATGTCAACAAAAATAACTTCTTAAATATCTGTGGAGGAGAATGGAGTCACACCATGACCACAGAAACATATTTTAATGAAGAAGCATACAAACAAAACCAAACAAACACAATTGCCATCCATAGCAGTGGACGAGGGTATGAAAAATTAATAATACCATCATGGAACAAGAAACACTGCTTACAAAAATATTTGCAGAAAACTCAGAATGACCTCTCCATTCGACTGAACCAGAACGTCCAGTATACAACTGGCCATGCACGTCAATGTGTAACATTCCCAACAAATCTTTCAAATCTTTAGGCCAGTTCCTCAATCAGTATGTGAAAGGTAAAGACAAAATGAAAGTGAAAGTGCTGCAAAATATGGATACCTGTCCAGTGCGCAAATACACAGGACTACAAGGACATTCATTAGCCTGCATTTCAGGCCCTATTTGCAAACGCACCTTCCATGATATCAAAATGATATCAACACATCATTCAAATGTAAGAAATCTAGTGTATAAACTGTACTATGATAAAAGTCCTGCTTTAGAATCAGACAATTTATATAACACTCTTCTGCATGGTACACCCAAATACCTACAAGAAGAAATCAACCGTATCCAGAGAAAATATTTTGGAAGTGAAAGCCACTTACAAAATGCAATAGCTTTAGAACAGACTACCAACAATTCTGCACATGGCAACCTTCTATTGCACACATACAAAAAGAAAAACTAACATTTAAAACTACATCCGCTGAAGTACCAAACCATGTGTGTGTGTGTTGCCGCAGAACTTTTTACAAAAGTAACACAAAAAAGATGTAACATATAAAATAGAAGACAAAGAAGATTCCAAATTGTTTGAATTAGCTCTCTACCTTTTAGCAGAAAACAAATACGAAATAAGTGAACCCTTAACAGTTTACAGTTACTGCAATACAAAACTTGACAACAACCAAACTCCTTCACGTGCTATCACGAATAACTTGGAATTATTCCCACTACCAAAATCCCTGCAACAACTCAATTTGTATGAGAGCATCATAATTCAAACAGTACACCCATTTCAAGCAATAATACGCCTTCAACCAAAAACAGCAAAATGACCTCTCTCTGAATTGGTGAAAGGCATTTGTGGCAAAGTAGTTTATATACCATTAGATCTGACAGAAAATGTGCACACTCTAGGAGTGCAACGTCCAAAAGAGCAATCTTTAATTGTCTCAGTAAATGGTGTACCAACAAAAGACAAAATAAATTGGCAACACCTCGTGAACTTACATAAAGTTAGACAAGCCTTGCAATATCTGAAAGACAATAATGAATACTATAAAGAAAGAAATATTGAAGAAAGCTTAAGGGAAAAAACTGAAATAATTCAAGAGTCACCAGAAACTGGTCAATTTGAACTTCTGGATTCTGCTGCAGTATCCAATATTTTGGACCATTATACAATTCATCCATTGCACTCTAATGACAGCATAGATGATGCACTAGTAACATACCAAATGTGACAAACCAAAGGTTCACCAATGAGCATATGGGAAAAAAATATAGAAGCATGTGCTTTTCCTCTACTATTTCCCACTGGCAAAGGAGGAATATACGATGATAGACCCACTCAGATAACAGCATCAGAATACCGCTCATTACGAATGTATTCTAAAGATCCCAGATTTAGACAAAATGTGGAATACATATTCCACCTACTCTTTGAAAGTGAACTAGCAACCCTATGTTACAGAGTTGCACACATATTGAAATCGGGAACCCACTTTCAAAATATGTCAGCTACGCAATTAATACAAAAAGTGCAAGAAAAAGATGAGGTTTTACAATCAAGCATAACAAATCTGTTTGCAAACATGCATGGTACGAAAGAATACTGGTTCCGATGTCACAGAGATGTATGTTGTATGATCTGAAACCTTGGACCACCCACTTGGTTTGTTACATTACATTGTGCAGAATAAGCATAGGAAGATTTACATAATTTCCTACGCATATCAAACAAAAACAAAACCAACATAGATATACTAACACCTGGAGAACTTTGCTCTCTCGTTCCTGTTAATGTTTCAAGATATTTCCACCATCGTTTCATTGCTATGCTGAACTTTATTTGTAATAAAATTGTTCCTGCCCTCGGAGAAGTGCAACACTTCTTTTGGAGAAAAGAATACCAAGCCAGAGGAGCACCACATATCCACATGCTTTTATGGATTAAAGGTGCTCCTAAATTTGGTCAGGACAGTGATGCCACTGTTTTGCAGTTCATCCAAAAATTTGTCACTTGTGAAATCCCTTCTCAAATGAGACATAGTGACCTTCAGGCACAAATTGTACAATTCAAAGACACAAATGTGGCAAATATTGTTGTCGCATAAACAAAAACAAAGAAAAATACTACACCAAATGCTGCTTTGGTTTCCCTAGACCAGTTACAGAAACAGGTGAACTGAACAACTTCATGTCTTCAGTTAGACATAGTGTTAAAGGTAAATCAACTAAGAACACACATTGCATAAAAAGAACAGAAGAATCAAAATATATCAATGATTACAATGCAATCATTGCCCTCTTATGGAATGCAAACATAGATGTGCCTTACATTGCAAACAATTCCACTGCAGTTGCACGATATGTTACAGCCTACTTAACAAAATCAGAAAAAACAGAGCTTCAAGACCTCTGGAATGACCTATCATTAGACAAAACACTATCTCAGAAATTGTACAGCTTAGTCATAAAAATGTTCTCTCATAGAGAATGTGGTGCCTATGAAGCTGCAGATCATCTAACCGGTACTGCTTTGTATGAAAAATCTGAAAATATAGTATGGCTAAGTTTTGGTCCTTCTAAATGTAGAAAAAGATTTTTCAAATCATATGAGGACATAGAAACAATAGCCAAAAATGATCCCAACAGCCAAGACATTTTGAATAACAATTTACTAGACACATACTATCCGCACAGGAGTACAACTTTGGAAACCATTTGTCTATACCACAGAGCCCAAAACTTTGATTACAAAAATAATATAAAACCCGATGAAAACCAAGGTCTATATAGAGGGACAGGTTGTGAAGGCAGCTTAGTGAAACTTACCAAACGAAACTTAATTAATCATGTCAAATTGTCATTAAAAACTCCTCAACAAAAAGAACTATGTTACATGTCCCTGCTACAACTTTTTAAACCATGGAGAACAGAAGAAGAGATACTAGATAACTATGACTGCTATGAAGACGCTTTCAAAGCAAATGAAAGCACTATCTCCGATGTGAACTTTACGCACTACAAAACAATGTTGCACAATGAATAGCAACACGAAGAAGAACTCCAGGCCCAACTAGACAAGGACACTTCTGATCGTAGTCAACCTTCTGTAACAGGAAGCCAAGAACCACTGGGTCAGCCACTAATAGCAAATGAGGCAGAATTAGCTATAACAGAAGTAGAAAACACCATGTGTCACTATGAAGAAGATACAGAAGACTTAAATGTACTACAATCAAAACTTAACAAAGACCAGCGCACCATTTTTAAAGAAGTAACAAAAGAAATTGCACATGGTGTACAACACGATAATAAAGAATGTACCTGCCAAAATTAAAAACCTATACTGCTATATGTCAGTGGTGAAGCTGGTTCTGGCAAAACATTCTTAATCAAAATCATCAGCAAGTTCCTTCAACAATTGACAAACAACAAACTGTCAGCTGTTGTAACTGCCCCCACAGGTTTAGCTGCCTACAACATAGGCGGTGTCACTTTACACCGATTACTACTCCTTCCAGTAGAACACCAAAACAAATTAGACTATTACAAACTTTCTACAGAAGCTGCAATGGAACTATGGAGAGTACTAAAAGAAATGAAAATGCTACTAATAGATGAAGTGAGCATGGTCTCCAACCTAATGTTAGCTTTGATTCACCTCAGATTGCAAGAAGTACTTTAAACAAACTACGAAGAACTCTTTGGAGGAAAACACATTATTGTTTTCGGAGACCTTCTGCAATTGACACCAGTGAAAGGTGAACCTATTTTTAAAACCTTAGGACACACACTCTGCCGTAAAACTGTTGGCAGCATAGGAAATGTCAACCTTTGGCAACATTTCCAATACAGAGAAATAACAGAAAACATGCGTCAATCTGCAGACATCACTTACGCCAACATTTTAGGTATATGTTCTATCTCAAGAAGCACAATCAATATTAAAAACCCGGCACATCCATGCACTTTATGGCCATAAATCATGTGCTACTGATGTTATGGAACAATTAGCACACAAAAATGTCAATTGTATGGCCTTAATGCCAACTCTTGCGAGCTGTTCCAAATTCAATGAAACAATGTTGTAAAAAGAAATGCAACCAATAATTGAAATTTGCTCCACAGACAAACTGGACGTACATGGTATGACACTACCCATGTGTCAACAAGCCACAACAAGACTACCTTAGAACATTCTATCTCCAACACAGTTGGGTTGGAGAAAATATTAAAATTATCCTTAAACTGTAGAGTAATGCTTAAGTGTAACCTTTATGTGGAGTAAGGACTAGTTAATGGAGCACTGGGTACAGTTGTTGGCTTTCAAACATACCCACGTGACAACAAGATTCAGTTTATCAATATTCTCTTTGACAAACCTTTAGAAGTAAAAAGGATACAGCGCTCAACAGCTCGATTCCTTCTTTTCAAAGACATCTATGTACGCAGAGAACAATTTTCTCTAACTCTTGCATACGCAGTCACCATTCATAAATCCCAAGGTCGTACCCTAGACAAAGTGTTGATAGATATTGGTAACACAGTCTTTAATGAAGGCATGAGCTACGTAGCACTATTACACTTACATACACTTGAGGGTCTCTTTCTAATCAACTTTGATGCAAGTAAAGTAAACGCTAATATTCCTTGCATTTTACAATACAATAGACTACGTTCACTATACACCCCCATCTAAAATCATATCCTGTTCCACAGAAAGGAAAACGTTGTAAAAGAAAAGTAATTCAAACTGAAATGCAAAAGGATTGGACTGCAAATCCTCCAAAGAGAGTAAAATAAGCTAATACCTCATCAATTACCACAACCAAAGAACAACCTATTAGGCAAAGTAACTCAGGTACTTCTTCAAAGAACCAGAATATACTCCAAAAAAATGACTTGGACACAGAACTATCTGGTCCATTCAAATTTTCAAATATAACTGGTGTAAGTTACTACGCAAATGTAGCAATGAATATTCTATTTCAATTGCCACCAATTGTTGAGAACATTTACTTACACAGTACAGACCAATTGTCTTTACAAATGTTAGTCCTTCATAGAAACGCAACAAACAATCCTGACAACACATATAGTGTTCATGGAATAAGACAAGAATTGGACTACTGTGCTGGAATGGTAAAATTCACTATAAACTCACAAAAAGATCCACAAGAATTTCTAATGTACTTACTACAAGTACTGGAAAACAAGAACATACCTATAAATAAAATCTTCCAGATTTCATACGTGCACTCTCTGCAACAATGTGACACAGGAACAAATCCCTAATGAGCGCTTCGTGTATGTATGGATACCTAATTGTGAATCCATTCCATTTCAGCAACTGATACAAAATGCAAACCTTGGCAGATTATGTACTACCTGCAATTCAGATAAACACACCACCTTACTAATACAAACACATAATAACTACGTAATACTAATGATTCTACGTTACAATGCAGATGGTACCAAAAACAACTGCAAGTTGACTGGATTCACACACGGTCAAGTATCACTTGGTAAGAAACCCTTCACAACAATAGGTATAATCTACCATGCAGGAGCCACAACCAATGCAGGTCACTATACTGCATATATTAAAAATAAATGTGGGTGGTTCAAATATAATGATAGTACAATTACTTTAAGACAGAGATTACCAGCAAATCTTCCAAACGCTTATTTTATCTTCTTAAAACCAAAATTTAATAACTAATCTGTACTTCAACATTAACAAAAATTCAAATAAAAAACTATAAAGTTAGAATACGCCAACAGGTATCTAACTGGCTCAAGATTCTATAACAACCAAACAGTTAAATGAATACGACTAAATTGGAACAAAAAATAGACAGAATACGCCAAAAGGTATCTAACTGCTTCAGAAATTGCAACAAGCCAACAGATGGAACATAAACCAGAAACAGCAACTGAACACTGAAAGGAAACAAACAAATAGACTGTAACATAGCAAATATTTTTTTTAATCTGACAAGGATTTTTTTTCCCCATAAACCCAATCATTTGAAAAACAAACACAGAAACTGAGCGAAATGCACAGTACACTGGTTTGTTAACCAAATATGATGCTCCAAAAAAGCTGAAATGTCCATTATTCAATGTAATAAGTTTTTATAAAATACACACACTAACATGCTCTTTTCCTTTATCACAGAAATTGATAAAGAATATTTCCTCCAGGTACCAAAGTCATGTAAAACAGTAAGTATAATTTCATATGGTGCGGTGGTTGTGGCCAGGCCCAACAGTCTATGGCCTATGGCCTGCAGCCACGCACCCAAGACTCTAAGCCCTGGCCATAACCACCGAAGCATATCACAACCACAACCACTGCACCATATCACACCCATACTACCTTATAACTTCAGTACTTATAACTTCGGCCATGCACCCAAGACGCTAGGTTGTGCACACAACCACCACACCAGATCACACCCATGACGACTTATAACTTCAGTGCTTATAACTTGGGTCTTGGGTGCATGGCCTTTGGCCATGCACCCAAGACTCTAGGCCCTCCCTACAACCACCTGATAGATATTGAATACTATGGGTGTATCTATGGCTGTGATATGCTGCTGTGGTTGTGGCCAGGGCCTAGAGTCTTGGGTTTATGGCCGAAGGCCATGCACCCAAGACCAAAGTTGGCCACAACCACTGCAGCATATCACACCCATGGTGGCTTATAACTCAGTACCACACCCATAGAATAATTCTTTTTAGCTGCAGCATATACTCAATTAGCACCCAACACTCTAGGCCCTGCCCACAACCACTTGATACATATTCAATTCTATGGGTGTGATATGCTGCAGTAGTTGTGGCCAGGGCCTAGAGTCTTGGGTGTATGGCCTATGGCCTACGGCCTGCGGCCAAGTACCCAAGACTCTAGGCCCTGGCAACAATCACCGCAGCATATCACACCCACGGTGGCTTATAACTCAGTACCACACCCATAGAATCAACAATGTTAACTGCGCAATATACTCAATTTGCACCCAACACTATAGGCCCTGCCCACAACCACCTGAAGCATATTCCATTCTATGGGTGTGATATGCTGCGGTGGTTGTGGCTAGGGCCTAGAGTCTTGGGTTTATGGCCTACAGCCTACGGCCTGCGGCCATGTACCCAAGACTCTAGGCCCTGGCCACAACCACCGCAGCATATCACACCCATGGTGACTCATAACTCAGTATCACACCCACAGAATCAAAAATCGTAACTTTGGCATATACTCAATTTTAATGTCCGCTGACACCACGTCTGTCCTTAGAACAGTTTCAACTTGCCTGCGCACAGCACGGACGGAAATACTATCCTTACGACACCCCTCATTTTCAGTAATTACAAACATCCCGGACAGCGCGGACATGGCAAATACATCTGTAGCACCTGCCACCTAAACACATGCAGCATTCCACCCATCTCTTACTCCCTAAACCTCCCCAAGCATTTTGACACACCATAACACTCCCCAAAATTGCATTTCACCTCTGTTGGCTGCCGTGCTGTCGGCGGATACAAGATGGCAGGCGCATCCGTACAATCTGACGCACATCACACCTCACTCCAGCCAATAGATGGACATGTCGCGTGTCCGCGGTATTGACACAAGCCCATTAGCCAAGCAGTGTCCTGCCTGCGGAGCGAACAGGTAAGTGTCTCCACGGAGCAGAGATAGATATCATAAATGTTTTTAGACCTACTTTTTGATCGTTTTAAAGAAAACTACTGGACAAGTTTTCACCAAATTTACAAAAGCATGCTTTCAGGACCAAGCCCCTGCTCCTGCTGCAAATTTGGTGAAAATCTGTCCAGCAGTTTCGGCTGTAGGAATGCGCAAAGTTTTTCCTCATTCAGTCTGTGGGGAAATAATGTTTTGGGACCCCCCCTATAACTTCCCCCCTCTGGACTAAACCTCACCAAACTTTGCAAAAAAATCCAGAGTGGCCCATATACTTTTGCAAAGTTTGGTAAGGATTCGTCCAGGGGGAACAGAGTTATAAGCCACCCAAAAAGTGCTCTTCCTATGGGAACAGCAACTTAACCATAACTACACGGCCACTATCATGGCCGTGTAATATAATCATACTGGCATAATTCTGTTTTTCATTTATAATGATGTGCATGCAACCCTGTACGCAGACACGTGAGAAGCCACAGGGCCATCTCTCCCTTCCCCTGCAGAGCGGCATACTCAGCCCCCACCTTCCTCCCTCCAAGGATTGGCTAACAACTGTAGGCCCTTGGTTTATTGATGTTAGAATAACATAGATACACCTCCTCGCTTTCCTGCTGAACCCGCACAAGGTATTTGCCCTCACCCGTGCCCCTTGACACACAAAGCCACCATAAAACCACTGTGTCCCTCCATGCTCTGGTCAAAAGAATTATGGGCAGCAAAGCCCACATCCCACTGCCTTTTGATGTACCAGCTATGTGCCCCCTGACCCAATGGTATTCTAGTTCATCCTAACCTTAACTGGCCATGGTGGTAGTTTTTTCACTCTTGTACTGACATACTATAATGAAGTCTCCTACTAAATCTAACAAAGCAGAAGGATATAAGTGTCCAGCCGCATGCCCCCTGATAAGGCACCTGGACTCATAAAGTTGCCCCTTTAGAATAACGTCTTTACAATGGTGAATTAAGAGCACTTAGAGTTATGTGCTATTTTTTGTGTGATGTTAGATTAATATCCCATATTTTTTACAGGGCCGCATAAACTATAATGATTAGTGAATGAGTATGTGTGGCCACAAAGGCAAAATGCTAGCTTAGTCCAAGATGTATCAATTTATCATCGGCTGACCAGAGCTCCACCCTGACAAGTCCAGCTGACCTGACCGCATCATCATGACCCATCAAGGAGCCTCGCCAATCCAGATACTCTGCGTCTCCACATCTATATGGACCCATCTTTATTGCCCAATCCCATCGATTCATGTAATCCCTAGCCCCCACGTCATAGATGTTTTCTGATGTCTGGCAGAGCGCTCTCAGAGTTGGCAGAGTTCTCTGCTTGCCCTACATTGGTTTGGATAAAAACTTTTTAACCTCACCCGCACTCAGTCTTGGTCTCATTCCCTGCTGGGCTGTGTCCATTATTGAGAGTCATTGTGGAGTTTTAAATACCTTTTTGGGGGATGCTCACTTTCAAGTGGTGACCCCGATGCGATTGCGTTCTTTTTGTTCCTTTTGGCACGAGACGTCCCCGGCCACAGCGGAGATGTATGACGCGCCCCCTCGAGAGCTGCCCGCCTACGGCAACCAGTACACTTAGACATGCGCATGCAGTAGGGCGATTGGGTATGGGTCCCACTTCACAAAACCCATAGTACCGCTTGCGTAGCCGGGGGCGGCCATTCAGCATGGGGCAGCGCCGCCTGGAAGGACCGGGTCCAGAGGGTCTCGAATCAAGACGGACACATGAGTATCAAGTGCGAGCGAAATTAAAAGGAGTCGGATATAGATAATAGTATATGCGGTCGAGTTAAGATAAAGGGGTTCTTAATGATAAAAGAGGTGGTAGTTTCATTCTTTCTTTTGCATATGGCCATTAGGGTGAGTTAAGGAGATTATAAGAGAAAAAGTAAATACGGGAACCTAGCTCCGAAAGGGGGTGGAAGGCAGCACCGCATAGTGCTATCTTGACTAGTACTGGGAATAAGAGAAAAAAGAGAAACTATTAGTAAGAGTCTCAAATGAGGAGAAGACTCGGAGTACAATTTAGAAATGCTTTTCATTCTTTTTCATCTTTTTTAAAACTCTATGGGAAAATATTCTGGCAATTTAAGGGTTAAAGGGTGCAACAGGTTAAAGTAAACGGGATTCTTTGGACAAAGAATAGTGTAGGAAAGAAAGGGAGGTATATGTTACATGTTGTATGTAAAGCATTCGTCAAATCAATGTCATGTATTGAACACTTTATGTTTGTTTTATGATTACAATGTTTTGGTGAATGGATAAAATGATTGTGTAATGTTTCAATGAAAAGTGGTCATTGTTATTGTGACCTTTTAAGATTTGGTACACAGGGTGTACAAAAGTGGTATATTAGTGGTAGAATATCACTATCACCAGCAGTGTGTATATAACACCCTCCCAGTAAAAACAGGGTATCAAAAGAAGGTGAGGGACGGGGGAGTAACATGGGGCGGAAACACCTTTGGCCCATATATGCCAAAATGTGCCAGGTTATGCGGAACGAATAACAAAGTACCATGACCAATGGGTCATAGAACTAAAAGGGGAAGGGTTACCACAGGTATGGCCCCAAGGAGGATCCTTTGATAAAAGTGTGTTGGACATGGTGGCCACAGGCTTATTTGTGAAATATAAAGGAAAACAATTTCAGAATAGAAGAGAGATATTAGACTTTTTGAGGTTGTTTGAAGAAGTGCCTCCAATTAAAAGAAAAGACCAAACAAAGGAACAGATTGCATCTCCCCTGGCAACAGAAGATAGTGAAAAAGAGGGTGAAGGAAAGGAAGGGCCAGTAGAAGTAACACGACTATATCCCCTTTTGAATAAACCAGTGCCCGCTGAGGGATACAGTGACCCAGTGTATGTGTCAAAACCCACCCCCCAATTGCACCACGACCCACTGCACCCCCACCATATGAATGCCCAAGAACAAGTGGACAGGTGAGTACCACGGCAATAGATATTGAAAAATTCACAGAAGATTTAGATTCCAGGCTATCAATGGCCAAAAATGAACTGTCTAGGTTACGAGTTATAGTGAACAAAGTGAATCAGGTACTTCTAAGATTGAGCAAACACAGAGGGTGCAGACACCCGACAGGTTCATAGAAGAAGGGTGGAAAAAGGTGAGATACTATTCCGAATACAGGATGAGCCAACCCGAATACTAGAGCTAGAGCAACACACGCCTGAGGGAGACAGAGTGGAAGAAGGTCTGACCTCAGGTGGGGTGGAGGAGTTATGGTGTGACATAGAGGAATATGAGCTGTAAGGAAGAAGAATAGGGTTTGCAGCAGGAGGGGCGCCAGTGAGGTTAGATGAAACACCTCTGGGGAGGGCAATGGAGGAAGAATGGAATGGAAGGCTAAGGAGCAGAGTGGGAAGATTGTCAGTACTGGGAAAGAAAGGGTCAAAGGTGAGTACCGAGAAGGGAACAAAAGAGAGGTTACAACTGCCTTTTTTCATACATTGAGGAGGAGGGAGGCCACATTATATAACCTGGGCGCAGATGGATAAGGCCAACTTGTTGAAATTATTGTCCCCGCTGTAAGGAGGCGCGAGTAAATGGATATATGCAAGAATCACACTGCAAGGATTCCCTTGGCTGTAGGTGATGTTAAAAGTTTGCTGGTATCCGCAGTGGATGATCAAGCTGATCGAGTTTGGGGGAAAGCAGGCTTCCCAGGAATAACATTAGATTGTGACAGACATGATGTTGCTTCTTTCAACACAGTAAGAGCAAGAATTCGGGATGCATTAGGAGACAATTTTCCTGACACACCAGATTTACAGTCAGTGATGCAGTGCACAATGAATGATGGGGAAGATGCAATGGCCTTCATTTTACGGGTGCAGGAGACGTGGAGAGCGGAAACGGACACGGCCTGGGATTAGTCAATCTCCTTGTTTTACTTTATAATAAAGAGTGGGCTCCCGAAAGAAGTTCAGAACGCGCTCGATAAAATAGCTGGGATTGAAGCCAAAGGCTGGCCCGAGATACAAAGCATTATAGTACACCACTGCAAAAGAATCAAAGAAAGAGAGAAGGATGTAGCACAGAGAAGGTTGGCAGATGAAGCAGAATTAATACAGACGAAACTGGTGAAGGTCACAGCAGATGTAGCTGTACTCCCCACAGATAGAGAACCAGAGGAGGAGGAGGGGTCAGTAGTAAAACAAGGTAGAATGGCAGCTAATTGGGCAGTAAACAGACAGGAACAGTGGAATGGACAAGAGCATTATGAAGGGCTGCAGTGGCAAGCGTGGAGCGCCCGTGGAGGAAGATGTGGGTACAGAGGGCAAAGAGGTGGGGGTCCAGAGTACGGACGGTATGGCGCGTACGGATGTCCAGGCCCACAGGGAGGACAAGGGAATTGTTCGAATTGCGGGAGGTGGGGACATTTCTTAAGGGAGTGTAGAAGCAGACCTATTAGTACTTACCAAAATGGACAACAGTTTGGCCACCCTCACCCAGGAAGCCCATATGGGCTGCCAATGGGTTGGTGGAGGAGGACAGCAAGATCAAAGATGCACAAACGAGCACGGGGTACAGCCACGTAATGTTCAGCAGCACCCACAATGCCACGAGCACATGGTGCACACACAGGGCAACCCTTTTGCCATGACAGCAAAAGGGGCACCTGCACCCTTCGGTGGAGTGGCTGTGGTATCAGGAAATGTTTTTGACAATGGGGGAACAACAAGGCATCCAGCATAGGACAGCCCATAGAGAGCGGTTGCGTGTCCAGTACTATCAACGACCCTCGATGCAGCAGAGGAACCATTGGTGGGAGCAGAGATAGGGAACAAACAATACATTTTTATGGTAGATTCGGGAGCTGAAAAATCATGCCTATGAGAAGGCAGGTTTCCGCTATCTAATCGTAAATTGGAAACACAGGGGTTCTCTGGGGTGGTGGTCGAAGTTCCTTACACTGAAGATTTGGATTTGACAGTAGGGGGGAAATCAGTATGAGCACCTTTACTGTACTATGAAGAATCTCCGATTTACTTGCTGGGGAGGGACCTCCTCAGCAAGCAAAATATGACCATTTCGTTCACAGAAAGAGGGATAGTTTGCTCGACCCCAGGGATCGGCCCATTGCGAATGATGTTGGTAGTACACAAACGAGCCACAGCACCGGAGGTACGTGGCATACCAGTGCACCCAGACATGTTCAGTCATGGGTTAAAAACACTAGCACTAGTGGTCTGAGAGTTAAAACACCAAGAATGGAGGGTACCCGCAGAATTTGTTTTTCATCCTGTAGCACGCCCAGAAATAGTGCCAGGAACAGTGATGTCCTTAGACTTGCATGCAGTACAGGTATCACCACAAAAAATAGCAGTTATTGGAATGGACATACATGGGTGTCATTAGCACACAGTGTTGTGCATTAATGCTAACATCGCACTGCAAGATTTGTCAGACGAGGACCTCTTCACAGATTCAGACAGCGATGGGGAAATAATAAATGGAAACAGCAATTCCCTGCAATATCATGATACAAACAAGGCAGGTGCCAGTGCAGCTAATGGCAGTGGTAGGAGCGCCACCTTCCTTCTTCGACAATGACATACAACTAGTGCCAAATGACCTATGGAACACAGGCCCACATGATGTAGGGCTGTTGCATGAGGTAACACTCAAACCTGGAGCATTACTGCCCAGAGTAAAACAGTATCCCCTGTCCCAAGAAGCAGAGGAAGGGATAAAAATAGACAATTTACGCATTATTAGTGCAGGGAATAATAGTGCCCTCAAACTCGCCATGCAATACTTGTATTTACTCCATCAAGAAAGCAAAGGGCAGGGCATGGAGGATGATCCTGGACCTACCCCCCCTTAATGACTTCATACAGAAGGAATTCCCATTAGTTCCTAATCCTGCATCAATTCTGTGTAGTATACCAAAAGATGCATCTTGTTTCACAGTGGTGGACTTGAATAACGCATTCTTCTCAGTGTCACTAGATCCAGAATCTCGATACTTGACAGTATTTGCATTGGGAGGGAAGAGATATGAACATCGCAGATTACCCCCGGGATACTGTGAAAGCCCAAGTATATTTAACAGAATTTTACATGAAGATCTAGGAAATATTGTCACAGAAAGCACGATCATTCAATATGTGGATGATCTCCTGATTTGTGGAAAAACTTAAGATGAGTGCAGGAAGGATTCTATTACACTTTTGACATTGTTGACCCACATCGGTTACAAAGTAGACAAGGAGAAGATACAATATTTTCAGAAAGAAGTATTGTATTTGGGACAACTAATATCAAAAGATGGTAAAAGAATCATACCAGACAGGGCAGCTGCAATCAAGGCAGTGAGTGAACCAAAAACAGTGAAAGAAATTTCCCAGCATGTGCAAATACTGCCGAGCCTGGATATCAGAATATGCAAGGTATACAAAGCCATTACTGCAGGGACTGAAAGAAGCACAAAGAAAGAGCACAGAAATACAATGGACAGCAGTAATGCATGAGGCCTTTGGGACACTTAAGGGTTTGATCACAATAGCACCAGTACTTGCAAACCCAGATTACGAACACGAGTTTCACTTATTTTCACATTGCAATGGGACACTCATGACAGCAGTATTAACACAAAAAAATCTTTGGGACACAAGCCCTTGGCCTACTACAGTGGAACACTAGATGCAGTGATTCAAGGACACTTCGCTTGAAAGCAGTCTCTCGCAGCCACAGCGTTCGCAATAGAGAAGAGTACAACAATTGTTATGGGGTGTTCTGTCACAATGTTTGTGGAACATTCACTATTCGCAATATTAGAAAGATCAAAGAGCACATTGACAACACAAAGAGCCACAGCGTATGAAGTTATTCTATCCAGCACTAACATACACATAGTGAGGTGTAAAACAGTTAACCCTGCAACATTCATCACAGAAGCATGCACAGTGGAGGACATGCAAACACACAATTGTGCCACATACAGAGGAGAAGATGGAGACAATGTGAGTGAAAATGCCTTGACGGAAGGGAAAGTATATTTTATAGATGGGTCAGCATTAATAAATTCAGAAAAAGGAGAAAAAGGAAAAAAACATGTGGGGTGTCTGTTGTGAGACTAGAGGAAGGTGAATATGAAGTACTCATCCAACAGAGACTACCACCCCATTACTCAGAACAAGCAGCAGAGTTGGTAGCACTCATTGAAGCATTACATGCAGCTAAGGGTTGTGCAGTAACAATCTATACAGACTCAGCATACATGACCACAACAGTACATGGGGGATTGGCCAGGTGGGGGAGAAGAGGATTCCACAGAGCTGACGGATCCCAGTGCAGCACGCTGAGCTACTAAAAGAGTTGATAGAGGCACTAAGAGAAACTACACTTGTGGCCATAGTGAAATGGCAGGTCCATACAAATAACATTGATGTCATCTCTTTAGGAAATGTGGCAGCGGACACTGCCGCGAAAGAAGCATCATATTTAACAAAAGTGAAAACAGGTGAGTACTTGGTGCAGAAACATGTGGAAGAGGATCGCCTTGATGGGTATAATTCAATGCCCATATCCCAAATATTAAAGTTGCAAGAAGGGGCGTAAGGTGAGGAAAAGGAGTTATGGGAAAAAAAAGAGGGTGCAGCCGGTCGTCCACTGATCTCCTTTGGTGTCAGAACAACACAGGTAAAGTGTTTATGCCCAGCAATCTACTAGCTATAGAATTCCAACAGCTTCACTTCCCAGCTCATAATGCCAAACAACACATTGCTGCAGAGATACAAGAGCATTAGTTCATCCCAGGTATGCAGGAACAATTTTCAAAATTAACAATGTAGTGTACAACATGTCAGATATACAATTCAGGAATGACATTAAGAACATTGCGCGGGACACTGCCCAAACCAACAGGTCCCTTCAGAGAGCTACACATTGACTATGCCGATATGGGAGAAAGATGCAATGGGTCATGCTACATGATAGTGGTGGTCTGTCCCTTTTCCAGATGGGTGGAGGCAGGACCGTGCGCACACCCGGATGCAAAGTGTGCTGCAAAGTTCTTGGTGCGGGAAGTGTTTCCGCGCTGGGGGATTTGCAATATAATTCACTCTGAAAACGGCACACATTTTGTTAATGATCTATTTAAAGAAGTAACAGCACTGTTAGGGATAACAGATAAACTGTGCACTATTTATCACGTGCAATCAAACGGCGTGGTTGAGAAGATAAACAGCCTCCTAAAAAGAAGGTTGTCGAAATTGTGCTTTACACTAAAGAAAAACTGGGTGTACTGTTTACCACTGGCCTTGTTTCAGCTGAGAAATCAACTCAGCAAGGACCACCATTTGTCCCCACATGAAATTGTAACAGGGAGGTGCATGCATACTGCACATTCTCCACTCCGCAGGCATTCAGATGCTCACAAAAATGCTATAGTACTAGGGGAAGAATTCAATGAATACTTGACAAAGCTCACAAGAGCGGCTCGTATGATAGCAAGGCATCTAGCACCCCCATTTACGCGTGAAGAATCAAGTGACACTATAACACCTGCAGTAGATAGTCCAACAGGTCAGCTAATGCCAGGGGAGATGATGTACGTGAAGAGTTTCGTTTGTCGGTGGAACGCTCCAAGATTTCATGGCCCATACGAAGTGGTGTATTGCACACCAACTGCTGTCAAAGTGAAGGGCCTGAGATATTGGATACATTTAACAGACATACGAAAATCTTACAAAAGTGTAGCACAGGACACAGAAGGGAGAATGAATGAAGAAGAAACACAGACTTGATAAGGAAAAGGTGAAGACTTAATGGTACCCATGTGACAACAGAAAGGAAAGTTAAATAGATAAATATCCTGATGTACATAATAATGGTAATGAAATGAAGAGATGTTATTTCTTTCATTCTCTCTCTCTCTCTCTCTCTCTCTCTCTCTCTCTCTCTCTCTCTCTCTCTCTCTCTCTCCCTCTCCCTCTTACTCTCTTTCTCTATTCCTCTTCTTCTCTTTCCCTCTCTCGGATTAAAAAATGAACATGCTAATAATTAAATAATTGTGAGTGGTATACAAAAAGAAAAGAAGTATATAAAAATGAATTTCATGGGTTGCTTAATGCACTTTTATGTCTCACTATGTATGAGAAACAATGGCAACTGGGTGGGGGGCCCTGCTCCGAACAACGTTAGAATAGATAGAAATGGAAACACTAATTTTGACTTGCGTAGATATTCTTATGAGTGTGGGTTGTTTTTGTGTGATGTGATATTTTTTACAATGACGTTTGGCCTAGTGATATACTGGGCTGTAGCATTTAAATCTGTTGATAAAAATAAGGGGGGGGCTGAAACGGAACAAGCATGATAAAACAAGTGACCCAGCTCATATGGGACGGCTTTACGCTCATATGGGGACACAGTACGCATCATGATGGCACACAGCACCCAAATGATACAAGCGATGAACAGGTAGCCCCACGTCCTATTGCCCTGTACAATGCCTCTGAATACAATGTTTATGAACTGAATGATCCAAATCCTTCTGCGTTACCTTGGTTATATGATGGCACCACCACCGCTGTAACACCAACATTTGAAACATCTATAGGTTATGAATCCCCCACTAGTGTAAAGGAAGAAAATGCGTGAACAGCCCAGAGGTTTATTGCCTTGTATAACGAATGGGAAAAGGGGATGCGAGGGGAACGCCTTTAAAGCATGACATAGAAAAATAGAAAGTATACCACAGAAGCAATATGAGAAGGAGGGATGTTGGGAGGATTAAGTATGATGAATCCTCTGGGTTAGGGTTAGACACAATAGAAGATCCCAGACACCCGCACTAGTCCAACAAGTGGTATGCAAACATGAGTTCCACTGCCAAACAAACCACCAACGAGAGCTGCTATGTGTGCTCTCTAATACCCCACGCCTCAGGTACCCCCAAGGTGCTCCTGCCACAAGAACACCTCTTACAGATGCCCAGTGCCTCCTTCATCTCACCTTATGTAGAATAAAGAACACCTTCCAGGCACACACAGTTTCTTTTGAGATGCTGCAGAATGAAGAAAAGTGCTACTCGAGACCCAAAGGAGTGGTGTGCCTGAAGGAACCGTTTGTAGTGATTAAAGGGACACTGTATTCGGACAACAAATGGAAAGAGGAACAAGTTACATGCAAAGCAGAAGCACTACAAGGGTTGACAGCAGAATAATTGCAACGGGTCGAGAAAATGTGCACTCCAGTATGGGCCGAACACATCACAAAGCTTACTTGGGTCACAGCCCGGGAAAAGCCCGTCAAACTGCAAAATGAAATTACATATGAACTGTGCTTCCTCGGTGAAGGGAAAACAAACATGGGCACAAATAAGAACTGTAACAAAACACTCATTATCCCAGATATGAAGAAAGGGATAGCTGCCCTAATGGACACTTACTGGGGTGCCGGTAAACAGACATGCTTTCACCTCCCACAGTCCTGGAGGGGCACGTGTTCACTGGCAACACTGCACTCCACCCTTATGGTGGTTCCGGAGAGTCATATTGAAGGGGGGAAGGGGCTGTAGGCCGTCCGAGGTCCAGAGGACACACAACCAACAGATGAGATGCCGGTATATGCCCTATCCGCATATGACATGCAAAGCCCGGTATCCAGAAAATGGAGGTCATCCAATTACATATCCAAACCATCCACAGAACTTTTGCCGCAAATCCCAGATAGGTTCCGGCTTTTCAATTCTGCTGAAACATTTTCCGCCTCCATTATTCCAAGTATTCAAGTGTGATCCAACGCCAAATAGCTTCAAATCACACGCTGGGAGCTGATCCAACTGGCCAACAACACAGAATAAGGATTCAACGTTATCAAGGTGGAGTTAAGGGCCCTGCGGCTAATGACAATGCAGAACTGGTATGTCCTAGACCTGTTGACGGCCATGGATGGAGGTGTTTACTGAAAAATCGGGAGCGCATGCTGCACTTTCTTACCTTCTGCAGAAGCGGACAATGGAATCCTGTCCCACGTTATCACAGCCATGCACAATCTGGCGGAGTGGATGAAGAAAGAAGGAGTGGAGCCGAGCTCATGGTTTGACAAGATTTTTTCATGGGTACCTTCCTGGCTTGAAATGACTGTTAAACTGCTGGTACCCATCATCGTGTTTTTGCTCCTGGTTTTTGTGTGTGCCAGCTGGGTCTTTAGTGCTGCGCAAACGCAGTTCCTAATGGTGCAATGATGATGGTGACAATGGGCAAGTCTAGAGGAGTGGCACAGGTGACACAAGAAGCACAAGTACAAACAGGTGAGGTCCCTGGGCCCAAATATAGAATGGTAGCATTATACTATGATGGGGACATAGTGGACAGATTATACCACACTACGATAAAGGAGCCCCACACACTGGAATGGTATAAGGAGTTATGGGTGGGTCTGGAAGAAGATGAGGGATGTATATATATATATGATCTGCACCCCAGACGAATATGATAGAGCAGGACAGAGCCTCCGGGGAGTATGTAAGGCCTGGATGCCAATAAAGGGAACGCAGGCCTGGGATGAAGCAGTACTGATGAAAAGGAACAAAAGAGGTTGGGTGAGTTACAATATTCATTACTTAAGTAACGAAAGTGGGAATGTATCGGAGGAAAGGCCTCTGGGAACCCCCCATACATTTCTCACCAACGTGGGGCTTATGACTTGCCGGCAGCCATCGATGCGCCTGGGCCTGGGATGCGGGATGGCTGCAGGACGACGCATAGGACCGCACGGCTCACCTTGTAGCATGATACAGACTCCATTTTGTGATACACCTAGACTTCATTTTGGGCACAACAATCTAGGCCTCAGTGGCACAAGCAGACTGCAGGGCTGCAGCTCTTCCACCCGACCGTGCACAGCGAGCCAGCACTCCCCTCACCCTCCTCCCCATGGCGGCTCAGCTGAAGGCCTGTTCTCACGAGAGACTAGGCGCAAACAAGCAACATACAAACACTGTATCTTTCAGCTTCCACAGTACATCATTGACCTGATGATGACCGGACCAAAAGCTGGGATCTGAGAAAAACAAAGCTGCCTCTATAAAACATGTCCTGTCTCCTCGCAGTCCCCTGCATCTATAATATATGTTGTGAATAACCCCCAACCCTGTTCCCCGTTAGAAGTGCCAGACGTGTGTTAAGCCTGTGTGCCACCCAACTTTACCCATGCTGTTAAGCCATTTTGTAAGGACGATGAAAGAGCCTTAAGTCCATAAGGCTGATTGTTCATATCAAAATGGGACGACCTTTGCCCATCCCAGAACACCCACATGTAAAGTTATCAAATATATGTATATTCGAATTTACCATTATTAATCAAGGGTTATTGTTGCTGCACAATATTTAACAAGCAATGTGTGAGATCCCTATGTACAACATGATTTCCCATAAACACACAAGTTCACAAGTAGACAATTAAGTGTTGCAATATGTACGGGTCTTTTAAGGTAATACGTACCACCTTTATTAATGAAATATCGTTTGAAGTAATTGGTTAACCTTTAACCATTTACACAAGTCTGATTATAAGTCAAATGTGGCAGACTCTTGCCTATGCTAATGTATACGCCAACCTGGTTCTAGCTCACGTTTTAAAGCTAGCTTTTTGTATGTGTCCTGCGTCCAGATGTAAAACCTTTCCCCAGTGAATGATGTGATGCTATATACGAAATACGAAAAGGTTCATAAGATCGCATGATCCTTGAAGTTATAGGGGGGGTCCCAAAACTTTTTTTTTTCCCATAGATGAATGGGAAAAAACTTTGCGCACGGCTAAAGCCCCAACCGCTGGACGGATTTGCACCAAATTTGCGGCAGGAGCGGCGGCCTGGTCCTAAAAGCGTGCTTTTGTAAATTTGGTGTAAATCTGTCCAGTAGTTTTTTTAAAAATGACCAAAATGTAAGGCAAAAAAATTAGTGATATCTGTGTTCGCTTCGCAGACCGACTTCCCTGTTCGCTCCGCGGACAGCAGCCCGATTGGCCCATGGCCTTGCGTCATGTCCGCGGACATGCAACATGTTCGCTGATTGGACGGCGAGGGGCGTGGAGCGCGTCATATTTTCTGTGGCGCCCGCCATCTTGTATTCGCAGTCGACCGCGTACAGCGCAGTGAAACGTGGATAAAAAATTGTATTTAGTGCCGTGTGTTGGTGTGTAAGAGTGTTTGGGGAGGGTGGGGGAGTATGAGATAGGTTCAATGTTTTGTTTTTTTATGTGCTAGACGTTTTTGTTGCGTTCGATTTGTCCACGGAGAACACGGCTGTTCTGACATTTTGTAAATAAACTAAATGGTGGGGTGTTTAAAGACGGAGTATGTGCCATTTTTGTTTGCAAGAAAGGTAAAAATGAGCTATGAACACTCGCGGTGTACTTAATTGTTCGTAAATACACAAACTGGGGGTGTCCTCAGGAAGCTGTCCGTATTGTAATCTGTCTAGTTGAATGTGTTCTAAGAACACTCGCAGTGTCCCGAAATGGTTGCAATTACACAAAATAGGGGTGTTCTGAGAACGTTGTTTGTATTGTTCGTTGTCAGGGTGAAAGTGTTTTAAGAGCACTCCTTTTGTTCGCTAATAGTACAATTTCCTATGGGCGTCAACTGACTTTATGTCCACTAAAGAAACGATAAATCCGGCTGGTGTGCCCCCACATTATGTGATAATCCTATGACTGGCGCTATTGACCTGGCTGACTTGCTTTTGCGACACTAAATCATATCTCCCGCCCCTAAGCCTGATATTATCAAAGCATTCATATTCCCCGCCTCTCTCCGTGACGTTACAGGGTGCGTAATCAAACGCGCCCAGTCGTCTCCAGTACTACGCGACTTTACACAGAACCCGGAAGACAACACACATTATGTCACAACACAGCGCGCCACAATTCGGAATATGAAACTGTGATTTAAAAGCAAACAGCAAGATTGTAAATGTTGTAAAGTACATTTATTTGACATCAAATGTTTAGAGAATATTCAGCAATTTGCATTTGTCTTTGTTGTCGATCCGCAAAAGTTCATGTTGAGACACGCAATGTTCCTTTGTGGTACAGAGAGTGTTAGATCAGCTTACAACTCAGTGCGCCACAATTCGAAATATGAAACTGTGGTTTAAAAGTAAACAGCAGGATTGTACATTTGGTAAAGTACATTTATTTCACATGAAATGTTTAGTGAATATTCAGCGATTTGCTATTGTCTCTGCTGTCGATCAGCAAAAGTTTATTTGGAGCCACGCGTTGTTCCTTTGCGGTAGATAGGCTGTTGGTTTATGATAAAAGCAGTAAATGGTTGCTCTGTTAATCGGAAGGTTGCTCCAACAACGAGCCATTAGACCACCCTATTGGTTGGTATGTTGTTTGTAGCCGCTAGTACTGCGTAAGGGCATATTGGTCCTTGGCGATTGTCCCATAAAATGGTGAGGGTCATGAAGTTGCATATTTGGACCTGCACCTGGCAGTTGAAGACGCCATCCGCTGGAGTCTGTAAATCGTGACATAGGCAAAATGGAGCCACATACCTGTTTTAAAAAACATAAATTAGTATCACCAGCCGATCTTCATTAAAAATCATCATTTTATTTATTAGGGCGTGGAAATATTTGCTATTGAAGATAGTGCAACAGAGTATGTTAATAATAAAATAATAATATTTTCCCATTCATATAGCGCTAAGAACCGTGAGGTATCTAAGCGGTGCTTATTATTAACCACGGTGTGTGGTGCTCATTTATCGACAATGGAAGGATGAAAGGCTGAGTTTGGCCTTGCCGGAATTCAAACTTGCGTTAGCAAGCTGTGCATGGATGTCAAAGCGAGCGCTGTACTCGCTGTGCCACTTGACAGGCTACAGTGAAGTGGCACAGCGAGTAGAGCGGTTGACCGCCTATAGACCGGTTAAATTATTTCTATTAACCCACCCTGTGTCGTCTGCCTTTTTCAGAGCCCTCTAAATGACAGGGGATCAATTCGGCGGTGATAGTGCGCGGTAGAAAACATTATGCCATTTTCAACGAACAAGTTCAACTTGAGCGGTCTTTAATGCTACGCTATTGTAATTATATTTGGTATAAAATAATCTAAAGGGTTACTTACAGTACAATTGCAATTTCCATTGTCTACGAGTAGTGCAGTCCCAGAATACGACTCCGCGTGTGCCAACGAGCTTTCGCATAGTGATATAATATATAAAAGTGGTTTCGTTTCAGAAATTTCATCTTTATCTTCTCTTACGTTTTAGCAACACTCCTTCAAGAGAAGTCTTTCATCACAATCTCTGCCTGTCAAGGTCAAAACACAATACAACCTTATAGTCCGCTTCGTGAGCTTCTCCAGGGCCCGAGAAAAAAATGGAAGCAGCTGACCTTCACTGTGAACGAGCATACATTTTTACTTTGCAACATTCTGTGTAAAGCCATCTGTAGAAGTTGTGGAAGCAGCTGACCTTCACTGTGAACGAGCATAAATTCTTACTTTGAAACATTCTGTGTAAAGCCATCTGTAGAAGTTGGTTTTTGCACGCCATGTTTGTATATTGTTTGCGTGATATTAAAAAAAGTTTGTTTAAAGGACGTTATGGTTCTAAGTACAGCCGAAAGACCCCTGAAAATCGCAAGTTATGGTAAGCTTTGAAAAATAACTGGCGCCACCACCGTGCACTGCTAAGACTAACACCCAGGACATTAAAGATGACATCACAAATGTCATTGATGACATCACTGATGACATCACATGGCTGGCTCTCCCTTTTTATCCTTTACTGACATATCGAAGCCACATAGTTTTCTTCAGTAACAGTCAGGAAGTAAAAATTGAAAAGGTACTATATTTGTAGACTTAGGGTCCAGTCACATCATATGAAACATATACATAGCGGAAGATACAGGCTTGAAAGAGAGCAATCCTTTCTGTGCATGAAGATAATCATTATGGTTATCAGCACTTTCTCATAGTTTTATTTTTATTACTCTACCTTCCCTCCATATGCTCATATTTGTATACATTATACTCACTCTCCATAGAGTGAATGAGAATAAAATTTTGCTCGCGCCTACAGTCCAAACCGCTGGATGGATTTCCACCAAATTTGGACCAGGAGCAGCGGCTTGGTCCCGAAAGCGTGCTTTTGCAAATTTGGTGAAAATCCGTCCAGTAGTTTTTTTTAAAATGACCAAAAAGTAGGTAAAAAAAATTAGTGATATCTGTTTTGGGTTTGCGGACACACTTCCCTGTTCGCTCCGCGGAAAGTGTCCTGATTGGCCAATCGTCTTGCGTAATGTTCGCGGACATGCAAAGTGTTCGCTGATTGGACGGCGTGGAGCGTGAAGCGCGTCAGATTTTTCGGTAGCGCCCGCCATCTTGGATTCGCGGACGTCCCCGGACAGCGCGGTGAAACTTTGTTCAAAATGTGTATTTTGTAGAGTGTGTTGGTGTGTAGGAGTGTTTGGGGAGGGTGGGAGTGTATGAGATAGGATGAAAGTTGTGTTTTTTATGTGTTAGACATTCTTTTTGTGTTCGATTTGTTTGCGGCCCTCACGGGTGTTCTGAAATGTTCTAAATAAACTGACTAGGGGGTGTTCTAAGGAGTCAATATGTGTCCGTTTTGATCGCAAGCAAAGTGAAACTGTTCTAAGAACAATGGCGGTGTCCGGGGAGTGTTCGTAGGGGGTGTCCTGAGGACGCTGTCCGTATTGTTCTCTGTCAAGTTGAATGTGTTCTAAGAACATGCGCGGTGTCCTAAAATGTTCGCAAATTAACAAAATGGGGGTGTTCTGAAGACGCTTCTAATAACATTCCCAGTGTCCGGGGAGTGTTTGTAGGGGGTGTCCTGAGGACGCTGTCCCTATTGTTCTCTGTCAAGTTGAATGTGTCCTAAAACCACTCGCAGTGTCCTGAAATGTTCGCAAATAAAAAAATGGGGGTGTTCTGAAGACGCTTCTAAGAACACTCGCGGTGTCCGGGGAGTGTTCGTAGGGGGTGTCCTGAGGACGCTGTCCGTATTGTTCTCTGTCAAGTTGAATGTGTCCTAAGAACACTCACGGTGTACTGAAATGTTCGCAAATAAACAAGATGGTGGTGTTCTAAAGACGCTTCTAAGAACACTCGCGGTGTCCGGGGAGTGTTCGGTGTCCTGAGGACGCTGTCCGTATTGTTCTTTGTCAAGTTGAATGTGTCCTAAGAACACTCGCGGTGTCCGGAAATGATCGCAAATAAACAAGATGGTGGTGTTCTGAAGACGCTTCTAAGAACACTTCCGGTGTCCGGGGAGTTTTTCGTAGGGGGTGTCCTGAGGACGCTGTCGGTATTGTTCTTTGTCAAGTTGAATGTGTCCTAAGAACACTCGCGGTGTCCTGAAATGCTCGCAAATAAACAAGATGGTGGTGTTCTGAAGACGCTTCTAAGAACTCTCCCGGTGTCCTGGAATGTTCGTAGGGGGTGTCCTTAGGACGCTGTCCGTATTGTTCGTTGTTAAGTTGAAAGTTTTCTAAGAACTATCGCGTTGTTCTGAAATGTTCGTAGGGGGTGTCCTGAAAACGGTGTCCGTATTGTTCGCTGGCAAGTTCAAAGTGTTCTAAGAACACTCACATTGTTCGCGGACATTAAAAGTTTCCCATAGATCATAGTTGAAATGTTTGACTCTATGGATGTGATATTCTGCGGTGGTTGTTGCCAGGGCATAGAGTCTTGGGTGCATGGCCATTTGGCCATGCACCCAAGATTGTATGCCCTGGCAACAACCACCGCAGCATATCACATTCATATTTGCTTATAACTTTGGGTGAAAAACAAATGTATAAGGAACAAAGGTATCAGATACTATGGATGTGATATGCTGCTATGGTTGTCCTTATTATTGTATACTTACTGTTTGGTCTAGTAATGGGAGTCCATGTTTTTCTTCTTCATTTCTGTGATAAAAGAAAATAGCATGTTAGTATTAGTATTTTGTAATGACTTATTACATTTTATAAGCAATATACTTTTATTTTTTTTCGACCCTCATATTTAGTAGAGTACAAATCAGAGTACTGTGCAATTTGCTCAGTTTCTGTATTTGTTGCTAAAATCATTGGGTCTGTGGGAGAAAAAAAAATCCATGTTGGATTAAAAAAAAATCCTTTTTCTGTTATGCTACAGTTTATTTGTTTGTTTGTTTTCAGTGTTCACTTGTTGTTTCTGGCTAATGCTTTATACTTTGCTTTGTTGTATTTTTCTTTGGAGCAGTAACAGATTCTTCATTTGTTTTGATATTATAAAATTTTGGAGCAGTTAGATACCAATTGGCGTATTCTAACTGTCTATTTTTTTAATATATTTTAGTGGTTTTGATTTATCTATTTGGATATTGTTAAATTTTGGGACAGTTAGATACCAATTGGCGTATTCTAACTGTGTATTTTTTGGCCTAATTTAATGGTATTCATTTATCTGATTAGTTGTTGTAGAATCTTTGAGCTGTTAGATAGCTTTTGGAGTATTCTAACAGTTTATATTATTTTAACACAAATTTATAATTTTGGGACAGTTAGATACCAATTGGCGCATTCTAACTGTGTATTCTTTGGTCTAATTTAATGGTATTCATTTATCTGATTAGTTGTTGTAGAATCTTTGAGCAGTTAGATAGCTTTTGGAGTATTCTAACAGTTTATATTTTTGTAACACAAATTTACTTAAATGTTTAAATACAGTTTATTTATCAAATTTTGGTTTTAAGAACATCAAATAAGCGTTTGTAAGATTTGCTGGTAATCTCTGCTTTAGAGTAATGGTACTATCATTACATTCAAACCATCCACATTTCTTTTTTATATATGCAGTGCAGTGCCCTCAATTGGTTGTGGCTCCTGCGTGGTAGATTATACCTATTGTTGTGAAGGTTTTCTTACCAAGTGATATTTGACCATGTGTGAATCCAGTCAGCTTGCAGTTGTTTTTGGTACCATCTGCATTGTAACGTAGAAGCATTAGTATTACGTATTTACTATGTGTTTGTATTACTAACGTGGAGCGATTATCTGAATTGCAGGTAGAGCATAATCTACCATGGTTTGCATTTTGTACAAGTTGCTGAAATGGAATGGATTCACAATTTGGTATTGATATATATATATGAAGCGTTCATTGGGGATTTCTTCTTGTGTCACATTGTTGAAGAGAGTGCATGCATGTTTCCACATGTATGAAATCTGAAAGATGTTTGTGGTACTTGATGAAGTATTAGTTTCTTTTACTCTCTTTGGAGGATTTGCAGTGACGTCCTGTTGCATTTCTGTTTGATTTAGTTTTCTTTTACAACGTTTTTGTTTTTGTGGAACAGAATATGTGTTTAGATGGGGAGTGTATAGTGAGCGAAGTCTATTATATTCTAAAATGCAAGGAATATCAGCGTTTACTTTACTTGCATGATTACTTGCATGATGAAGTTGATTAGAAATAGACCGTCAAGTGTACGTAAGCGTGATAGTGCTACGTAGCTCATGCCTTCTTTAAAGACTGTGTTACCAATATCTATCATTGCTTTGTCTAGGGTAGGACCTTGTGATTTATGAATCGTGACTGCGTATGCAAGAGTCAGAGAAAATTGTTCTCTGCGTACATACATATCTTTGAAGAGAAGGAATCTAGCTGTTGAGCGTCCTATCCGTTTTACTTCTGAAAGTTTGTCAAAGAGTATATTGACAAACTGAATTTTGTTGTCACATGGGTATGTTTGAAAGCCAACAACTGTACCCAGTGCTCCATTAACTAGTCATTGGTCCACGTCAAGGTTACATTTAAGCATTACTCTGCAATTTAAGGATAATTTTAACATCTTTTCTAAGCCTGCTGTGTTTGAGATTGATTTTTCTAAATTATTTCTTCTTGTTGTGGCTTGGTCACACATGGGTAGTGTCATACCATGTACATCTAGTTTGTCTGTGGCGCTAATTTCCATTATTGGTTGCATTTCTTTACTTAGCATGATTTCATTGAATTTGAGACAGCTTGCAAGAGTTGGCATTAAGGCCATACAATTGACATTTTTGTGGGCTAATTGTTCCATAACATCTGTAGCACATGCATTAACGCCATAAAGTGCATTAATATGCCGGGTTTTCAATGTTGCTTCTGCTTCTTTAGAAAGTACACCAACTCTCAAACTTTTTAAAATTTTGGCATAAGTTAGATCTGCAGATTGGCGCATGTTTTCTGTTAATTCTCTGTATTGGAAATGTTGCCAAAGGTTGACATTTCCAATGCTGCCAACAGTTTTACGGCAGAGTTTGTGCCCTAATGTTTTAAAAATAGGTTCACCTTTTACTGGTGTTAATTGAAGCAGATCTCCAAAAACAATAATGTGTCTTCCTGCAAAGAGCTCTTCATAGTCTGTTTTGAGTACTTCTTGTAATCTGAGGTGAATCAAAGCTAACATCAGGTTGGAGACCATGCTCACTTCATCTATTAGTAGTATTTTCATTTGTTTCAATACTCTGCGTAATTCCATTGCAGCTTCTGAAGAAAGTTTGTAATAGTCTAATTTGTTCTGGTGTTCTACTGGTAATAGTAGTAATCGGTGTAATGTCACACCACCTATGTTGTAGGCAGCTAAACCTGTGGGGGAAGTGACAACAGCTGACAGTTTGTTGTTTGTCAATTGTTGAAGGAACTTACTAATGATTTTGATTAGGAATGTTTTGCCAGAACCAGCTTCACCACTGACGTACAGTAGTATAGGTTTATAATTATGGCAGGAACATTCTTTATTTTCATGTTTCACACCATGTGCAATTTGTTTTGTTACTTCTTGAAAAATGATACTTTGCTCATTGTTTAGTTTTGATTGTAGTATAGTTAAGTCTTCCTTATCTTCATACTGACACATGGTGTTTCTACTTCTATCATAGCTAATTCTGCCTCATTTGTTACTAGTGGTTCTCCCAGTGGTTTTTGGCTTCCTGTTACAGAAGGTTGACTACTGTCAGGAGTATCCTTATCTAGTTGGGCTTGGAGTTCTTCTTCATGTTGCTGTTCATTGTGCAACATTGTTTTGTACTGTGTAAAGTTTACATCAGTTATAGTGCTTTCATTTGCTTTGAAAGCGTCCTCATATGAGTCATAGTTATCTAGTAATTGTTCTTCTTTTCTCCATGGTTTGAAGAGTTGTAGCAGGGACATGTAATATACTTCTTTATGTTGAGGAGTCTTCAATGACAATGTGATATGATTAATTAAATTTGGTTTAGTGAGTTTAACTAAGCTGCCTTCACAGTCTGTCACTCTATATTTACCTTTTTTTTCATCAGGTTTCATATTATTTTTGTATGTGTAGTTTTGGGCTATTTGGTATAGACACATGTTTTCCAAAGTATTACTTCTGTTTGGGTAGTATGTGTCCAATAAATTGTTTTTTGAAATGTCTTGGCTGTTGGGATCATGTTTGGCTATTGTTTCTATGTCTTCATATGATTTTAGAACTCTTTTTCTAGATTTAGCTGGGCCAAGACTTAGCCATACTATATTTTCAGGTTTACCATACAATGAAGTACCAGTTAAACGATCAGCTGCTTCATAAGATCCACATTCTCTATGGGTGAGCATTTTTATGCCCAAGCTGTATAATTTCTGAGATACTGTTTTATCTGATGACAGGTCATTCCAGAGGTCTTGGAGCTCTGTCTTTTCTGCTTTAGTTAAGTATGCTCTGACATACCGTGCAACTGCAGTAGAATTGTCTGCAATGTACTGCACATCTATGTTTGCATTCCATAAGTGGGCAATGATTGCATTATAATCATTGATATATTTTTCTTCTTCTTTTCTTTTTATGTAATATGTAATTGTAGGTGACTTATCTTTAACACTATGTCTAACTGAAGACATGAGGTTGTTTACTTGACCTGTATTTGTAACTGGTCTAGGGAAACCAAATCGGCATTTGGTGTAGTATTTGCCTTTGTTTTTGTATTTGCGACGACAATATTTTCCACATTTGTGTCTTTGAAATTGTAAAATTTGTGCATGAAGATCACTTTTGTGGCTTCTGATGGAATTTCACAAGTGACATATTTTTCAATAAACTGTAAAACAGTGGTATCACTGTCTTGACCAAATTTAGGAGCATCTTTAATCCATAAAAGCATGTGGATATGTGGTGCTCCTCTGGCTTGGTATTCTTTTCTCAAAAAGAAGTGTTGCACTTCTCCAAGGGGAGGAATAGTGTTATTACAAATAAAATGTAGCATAGCAATGAAGCGATGGTGAAAATATCTTGAAACATTAACAGGATCCAAAGAACAAAGTTCTCCAGGTGTTAGAATATCTATGTTTGTTTTTTTTTTATTTCATATGCGTAGGAAATCATGTAAATCTTCCCATGCATATTCTGCACAACTTAATGTAACAAACCAAGTGGGTGGGCCAAGGTTTCTGATCATACAACAGTCATCCCCATGACGTTGAAACCAGTACTCTTTAGTACCACGCATATTTGCTAATAGATTTGTAATATTTGATTGTAAAACCTCATCCTTTTGTTGCACTTTCTCTAATAATTGTGTAGCTGTCATATTTTGAAAGTGTGATCCTGATTTGAATATGTGTGCAACTCCGTAACATAAAGTTGCTAGTTCACTTTCAAAGAGTAGGTGGAATATGTATTCCACATTTTGTCTAAATCTGGGATCTTCAGAATATATCCGTAATGAGCGGTATTCTGAAGCTTATATTTGAATAGTTCTATCATCATACCTTCCTCCTTTGCCAGTAGGAAAGAGTAGAGGAAAAGCACGTGCTTCTATACTTTTTTCCCATATACTGATTGGCGATCCTTTTGTTTGACGCATTTGGTAAGTTTCCAGTACATCTTGTACGGTGTCATTACAGTGCAAAGGATGAATTGTATAATGGTCTAAAGTATTTGATATTGTAGCAGGATCTAGTAGCTCAAATTGACCAGCTTCTTGTGTTTCTTGAATTATTTCAGTTGTATCTTTCAAGTTTTCTTCAATATTAATTTCTTTGTAATATTCATTATTCTCTTTAAGATATTGGAAGGCTTGTCTAACTTTATATAAATCTACCATCTGTTGCCATTTTTTTTGTCTTTTGTAGGTACTCCATTTACTAATATAATTAAAGATTGCTGCATTGGACGTTGCACTCCTAGAGTATGCACATTTTCTTTTAGATGTAATGGTAAATAAACTACTTTTCCACGAATGCCTTTTACCAATTCAGAGGGAGGTAATTTTGCTGTTTTTGGTTGAAGGCGTATTATTGCTTGAAATGGGTGTACTGTTTGAATTATGATGCTCTCATATAAATTAAGTTGTTGTAGAGGTTTTGGTACTGGGTATAATTCCAAATTATTTGTGATAGAACGTGAAGGAGTTTGGTTGTTGTCAAGTTTTGTAGTGCAATAACTGCAAAGTATTAAGGGCTCAGTTATTTCATATTTGTTTTCTGCTAGAAGGTAGAGAGCTAATTCAAACCATTTAGAATCTTTATTGTCTTCTATTTTGTATGATAGGTCCACAGTTTTTGTGTTACTTTTATTAAAAATTCTACGGCAACATACACATACATGGTTTGGTACTTCAGCTGATGTACTTTTAAATTTTAGTATTTCTTTTTTGTATGTGTTTAGCAAAAGGTTGCCATGTGTAGAATTGTTGCTTAATTGGTTTAAAGCTATTTCATTCTGTAAATGGCTTTCACTTCCAAAATATTTTTTCTGGATATAGTGAATTTCTTCAAGTAGGTCTTTTACTGTACCATGTAGAAGGATGTTATTTAACTTTGCTAGTGCTAAAGCAGGACGTTTAGCATAGTACAGTTTATAGACTAGATTTCTTATAGTTGAATGATGTGTTGATATCCTTTGGATATCAAGGAAAGTGGTTTTACAAGTAGGTCCTGTAATGCAGGCCAATGAATGTCCTTGTAGTCCTGTGTACTTGCGCACTGGACAGGTATCTATATTTTGCAGTAATTTAATTTTGATTTTGTCTTTGCTTTTTACATATTTATTGAGGAATTGGTGTAAAGATTTGAAACATTGTTTGGGAATGTTACACATTTACGTGCATGGCCATTTGTACACTAGACGTTCTGATTCAGTTGAATGGAGGGGTAATTCTAAGTTTTCAGGGCATATTTTTGTAAGGAGTACTTCTTGTTCCATTGTGGTATTATTCACTTTTTCATAACCTCGACCACTGCTATTTATGGCAATTATATTTGTTTGCTTTTGTTTGTACGCTTCTTCATTAAAATATGGTTCAGTGCTCGTAGTGTGATTCCATTCACCTCCGCAGATACTTAAGAAGTTCTTTCTGTTGGCATTTCGCTTATTGAGAAGTCTTTTTTGTAATTTAGTTATTAGTTCTGTTAGTGGTTTCATTTTGTTTAACAGTAAACTAAATACATTTCTTTTGAGAAGAATTGCACTGTCCATCAATGCTTCTAAGATTGATTTCCTACGATAGGTTTTAAGCTTTGAACCTGATTTCTCTCCTGTTTTTATAAGATTTTGAAGGACTTTGTGACGGTATATTTTGGCTAAAATACTTTTCTTGGTATGCTTACTTTGCACTATATTAAAATTTGAAGAAGTAGTTTTATCTGTACTGATAGCTGATTTTCTGTTAATTGTTTTTTGGTTTGTTTTGCATTTTGATAGAGGAAGCGAAGTTGTTGTACTTGAAACTTCTTGTGTTTCACTAAATGATTGTATTAGCTGTTTTGTTTCAACTTTTTTTACAAATTCTGCTAGAGATGGATGCTTATGTTGGACACCTTTATTTTCATTTGCTCTACTTTTGCGTTGCTTTCTACGGACTTGTCTTTTGGTTGGCATTCTTTAGGGTCTGTTGAAAAAAATAAAGAAGATATGGGTTGGGGTGTTCTGGAATGTATGTGTGCTGTGTGCATGAGTGTTTGAGTAAGATGATAAAGATGTATGTAATGGTGTGTGATTGTGCATTGGGAACTAAAACTAGTAGGGATAGGTATTCTTGAATTTATGTGTTACTAAACTGGGGTTAAGATGACAAAAAAAAGTAAGCTAGTGGTGTGGAAAAGTAGAAATAGTAAATCTAATGTATACAATTAAAACAGTTGTTTGTTCTATAATATGAAAATTGTTGTGGTTCAGTTGGCTAATTTGTGTGTCCCAAAATAGAAATTTGTGGGCCATTCTGGCTGTAAATCGCTGTTTAAGACATGGACATTTTGGGACAAAATGGTACAAAATCTCTATTTTAAGAAACCAAAATAGCTCGTATTAATGTTATAGTATATTTGATTAATAATACAAATATTATGGTGATATTTTACTTACATTTTTTAAAAATTAACAGGTAACTGCTTAGTTTTTCTTCCTTCTTCGAATTCGGCTGCTTCTTTTCAGGAAACTGGTCTTCACTGCAATTGCAAAAGCTTAAAATTAGTAACTTTGTTTGTATATAGCACTGTTTTTAATTTAGATATTGATTTTTTTAATTGAAATCCTCAGTGCCTTTTGTAAAACCATTAAACTAATTTATTTACATAAGATACATTGCATCAGTTCAGTACATATGATATGTTCTTAATGAACAAATTGTATTGAATGACTAACTGTAGCAAAAAAAAAATATCTTTACTATGTCTTGTGAAATTTATAATATATTAGTGAATACCACTATTTCTGTAAGTAAACTGTTCTAGGTAATAGCGCCTCAATGTCATGTCTAATTTAAAGTAATTAAGTAAATAAATAAATAAAAACAAAAAATATGAAATTGTATAAGTATTTTTATAAAGGTTTAAACATAGATTGTGTTTGCATGCAATTTTGTTTGAATATATGTAGTCTATATATTTCATTTAAAAAATGTTAGTTTAACATGATTTGAGTGTGTGTGTATTAAGAAAGTAAAAAGTATAAAGGTTTATAAGTGATAGTTGATTTTAGGAAATTGAAAAAAGTACAGTAAATTCATTTTACAGATTTTACAAGGTAAAAGTCTGTTTGAAAATGTGTTCATCTCATAGCTCTCAACTCACACGCTTTTGGCGGGTGTCACACGCCTTGTAAAGGGCAGACTCACTCGCCAAGCCTCCTGCACGCCCATTCATTCCAATGGGCTTCTCACCCGCCAAAAACAAAATCGGGTGATTTCACCCGCCTGTAAAACAAAAATGGTTGAGAGCTATGTCATCTACTATACAGAAAATATGCATACCTGAAGTTTGTCTTCATGCATATGGATATGCATGGAGCTGCAAGTAGAAATCTTGAAGACTTGTACAGTATTTCTGGTAGATGCTGCTTGCCAATGATATGACACTTGTACTCAGAGAGATTCAGACTACATTTGCAGTGCTGATCTATGATGATGCAGTTAGATGTAGAGGTCTTGATTGTGATTGGTGCATGGTCATGTGATTTTTGAGGTACATCCAATGAGGGAATGGCAGAGAGAGTGTAGTGGAAATGGTAGAAGGGCTGTTCATGTTACGATGTGTCCACGGACATGGCGGTAGTTCGCGGACATCGGGAGTTACATCCGGGGATTTTTGGGTTCAGAAGTCATGCAAATGAGAATAAGCACTGAAAGGGATTGGTCAGGAAAGTTTGGTGGGTGTGTTGTGCTAGGAGAGATTTTCTCAGATACTCTTTTTGCTGAGAGAACAAACGATAGCTATGGCTGTGTGTTTCAGAAAACAGATTGTTTGGATTTTAGGAGATTCGTGGATACATTGGTTGAAGGTGCATGCAGAAAGCTGTGGAGTAGCTGTAGATCTTGGATTCCCACATGTGGAAGTACACTGGCATGGAGTACGTGGAATGAAGTGGTTGGACTTGCTACCTCTCTGTGCTACTTAGGAGACAGAGCAACATCCAGACATAATTGTAATTCATTGTGGAGGGAACAGTTTAGGACATGTGACTGGAATTTTTTTGCAATTTGCTATGAAAGAAGGATTTAGGAAGGTTATGGACATGTTTCCTAATTCTCAAGTGATATTTTCATGGATTGCGCAGAGACAAATGTGGCTTCGTTCTTCTTCATTTGGTCCACAAATGGAAAAAGCAAGGCGCAATGTTAATAAGGCTGTTTGTGGCTTTCTAAGCGATTTTGGCATGTCTTCTTTTCACAATGAAAATATTATGTTTTGTAGTACATACATTTTTCGCAGAGATGGAGTCCATCTTACTTATGCTGGCAATCAGATTTTTCTGAGAAATGTACAAAATGCATTGCGACCTTTTTTGGAATTACAACGAATTTGAAGTAGATGTTAAGCATTTACAATTTTTGACTTACAAACACCACCCAAAGGCTCTTTTCAGAGCCACCACTTCTTTCCAGAGAACATTACAATGTTTGTGATGGAGTAGCAACCCAATTTTTTTAATGTTTGCGAACTGTCCGCGGACTTCGAAAAAATACCAAGAGCCCTGCTTCATTTATTTTCACTTCTATTTTTTAACTGGGAAAGGCGGCTCTGAAAAGAGCCTTATTTTTTTTTTATTTTTGTAATTTTGTTTTTTTTTTGGTTTTTCAGACACGACACACTAGGAGAGGAGGGTAAAGGAGGGTACACCAACCACAAGGATAAGAAAGGGCGAGCTGAGAGAGGAAGATGCAGAGTGGGTTTTATTTGGGTAGTGAGCAGGTCTTCTCGTGCTCTGAGACGATAGTCTCAAAAGCACTCCGAAGTCGCTCCCCCCTGCAGAGTACTGTGTCACAGTACATACATACAACTGTGACCCTCGAAAGGTAAGGGTCATCAGCATTCTGTATGGCCTGTGAGGCAGCTTGAGAAAGACGCTGTCCCACAGAGGTGGTCCTTGTGGTGACAGGATCAGAAACAGAGGATGAAGTAGAGGAAATCAACCTGCTACGTTCTTCGCAAGGTACAACCCTGCGAATAGCCTCAGAGTGAAATGACCTCAGGTGTCGCTTCATAGTAGTAGTCCCAAAGCTGTAGTTACCGTGCTTCCCGTGACTGAGTATCATTTTGCACTCATTGCAGGTAACATGGTTCGCACGAGCCTTAGGACCATTCCCATGAATGGTCAATAACCGCCACACCCAAGACTCACGCCTAGTGCGGGTAGTAGGGATTTCTTCTGCCTCATTCTCATTATCCTCTTCTTCCTCCTCCACATCCTCAGTCCTATTCCCCTCTTCAGGCATTTGGGGAGGTGGTGGTGGTGGAGGGGGTGGTGGTGGTGCTGAAGCAGGTGCAGCACCAAGTGGCAGTTCAGCAGCTAAGGATGCCATCTCGATGATGGTGTAGTCTGCAGGTGGCAGCAAAAATCACTATGTTCTGAAGAATAGCCAGAAACACAATGGGAATAAGCTCTTGGGCGTGGTCTTTTATAGGGGTGCTTGTGCGCGGTCCGCGGACATGCGCACTGTGCGCGGACAGATCGAACACAAAAAAAGGATCGGAAAGTTTCAAAAGGTATATTCAAACTCAAGATTGTTATGTGGGACTTGTGGCATGGTGAGATTTTATTGAAAAATATTATGGATTAACTGAAAATATACTTTTAAATTGTTCGGGGACACGAACAGTGTCCGCATTTGTGGACACACGATGAGCGTGGGCGCGGTCATATGATCCGTTTGCGAACTAGTCCGCGAAGGAAGCGCCTGTCCGCAGGACACCAAGTGCACGGAGATTGGTTAGCGCATGCGCATTGATGTCCTACGGACACTGTTCGGGTTCTGAAGTAATTAAAAGTGCCTCACAGGTGAAACGAACATTTCAGGACACCGCATGTGTTCTTAGAACAGTTTAAACTTGGTAGCGAACAGTAAGGACAGATATAGTGTTCTTCAGGACACGTGTCATTTAGTTTATGTACGAACATTTCAGGACACCAATTGTGTTCTTAGAACAGTTTCAATTGGGTAGCGAACACTATGAACAGGTATAGTGTTCTTCAGGACACCTCCATTTTCGTTTACGTACGAACATTTCTGGACACCAATAGCGTTCTTAGAACAGTTTGAACTTGCTAGCGAACAGTACCGGACAGGTATAGTGTTCTTTAGGACACTTTAATTTTTGTTTGTTTACGAACAATTCAGGACACCGCGTGTGTTCTTAGAACAGTTTCATGTTGCTAGCGAACACTACGAACAGTTGTACTGTTGTTCAGGACACATAATTTTCGTTTATTGACGAACATTTCACGACACCAATTGTGTTATTAGGACAGTTTTAAGTTGATAGCGAACATTACGGACAGATATAGTGTTCTTTAGAACACTTTAATTTTTGTTTCTTTACGAACATTTCAGGACACCACGTGTGTTCTTAGAACAGTTTCAACTTGCTAGCGAACAGTACGAACAGGTGTGGTGTTTTTCAGGACACCTCCATTTTCGTTTATGTACGAACATTTCAAAACACTCGCACTGTCCGCGGACACTTTTATTGTTTTTAAAAAAAAACAGAAACTATTCACAATACAATATAAAAATTAAACTTTATTTAACATATATTAATAATTTATGACAGAGAAGGTGAGGCAGAAAAAGAATTTGGGGTGTCAACATGATTGGTATTAGGTGAAGAAGGGATGGAAATCTCATCAAAACGTTTTGGATTATGGAGAGGGTTTGGGGATAATTGACTGGGATATGGTGATGAGGGACAAGTACATGTGGGGCAATGGTATGACGTTTTTGTTTTAAAATGATCTTCAACAAAAGTCTTCAAATTATTAAAATTGGTCAACAGTAAATCAATTTTTTCTTTTATGTTGTCAAGCGTGTTTTCCATAACAGCTTCTTCAGAGGTAGTTTCTATTTTGTTATGCTCTGTACAAAAAAAATATATATATGTTAAATGTATACAAAATAATAATATTTAAATGGTTTATATTATAAAGTGTTTACCATTAGTTTCACTATCTTGTGACATTTCTTCATGTGGGAAATTGTTCTCTAGCCATTCCAGAGTAGTAGACATTTCTGTGAGAAAAAAAAAAGATAATATATTTTTTAATCTAATACAGAAAGTTTATAAATATATGAGTAAAATGAAGTACACTTTCTATTTCTGGTAAGATAAGTCCTTTGTATTCAGTGGGTCTGGTCTTGTTCTCAGTTCTGTTGTGTCTGTGAGGTAATTATGTTGGAAGCCAATTTATGTTCTTCTGGTATATTCCATTTCAGAACATATTGTTTTTAAATGAATGGTTAGTGTGTTACATATATGGGTTACATTTCTTATGTATTACTATATATAATGTGTGTGCTGCTTTTTGAATTTGTTAAATGTTCCTATATTATGATATAACAATCAAACATACCCCCCCACCCCCCCCCCCCACAGTTTTTAGGTAGTGGTACTGTTCTCCGAACATGTCAGCGAACATTAAATAAGTTTGCGGACATCACGTTCATAAGAAGAGATCTAGTCAGTTCCATATGACATGTATATAAAGTCAAAGTCATTATTGTTAAGTTGTGCTACTAAAAAAATATGAAATTCAGTGAAAAAAACTTTGTTAAAGGGAAGTTATGGTTAAGTTGCGCTACTAAAAACCTATGAAATTCAGTGAAAAAACTTTGTTAAAGGGACGTTATGGTTCCAAGTAAAACCGAAAAACCCTTGAAATTCGCCAGTTATGGTAAGCTAAGCAACCATAACTCGCGCCACCACCGTGCACTGCTAAGACTAACACCCAGGACATCAAAGATGACATCACAAATGTCATTGATGACATCACTGATGACATCACATGTGTATGTACTTCTCATGAAATATGTGTAGAAGGGATTCTTATTATGTTGCGAAAAAAGTGTCAAGAATCATTGCAAGAAATATACCCTAATAAGTGCATTGAACGATGCATTGATATAAATAGCATCCTATTATGGGGTTCTATCTAGTATACTAAGCTACTCATACAGAAACATAACATTGTGTGCAGCGTACAAGATGAAGGTATGATATTCGTAATGTTAATATGTTGAATAATGAAATGATAATTGTTTTCTTAATAGATTTTTGTGTACTGTGAAATATGTAATAAGTAGCTAATAAAACCCATGTATTACATAATTGCATTACTATAGACAAAACACAAAGACACAAGAAAACATACCAATATGGGTATATACAGGGAAAGTGAAGTTAGCAAAAAAGCACAAGTAGTAGCAGAAACAATTCATAACTTAACTGATTAGTTTCATGCAAATAAATGATTGCTCTGTTTCAATGCTGCTATTTACCCTATGTATATGTATCACTTGATGTGATTGGACCCTAACGAAAGTAGTGTGAGTACAATGTATACAAATATGACCATATACAGGGAAAGTACAGCCATAAAAAAAAAACAACAGAACTATCAGAAAGTGCTCATAAGTCTAGTGATTATCTTTATGCACAAAAAGGATTGCTGTCTTTCAAGCTTGTATTTTCCCATATGTATATGTTTCATATGATGTGACTGTACTCTAAGGGAATTACTGTAGGAACCTACTAGAAGGATACGTCTACAAATAAAATAAAATGTTTAGTTTCTGACTGTTACTGAAGAAAACCATGTGGCCTAGATATGTCAGCAAAAGAAAAAAGAGTGAGCCAGACATGTGATGTCATCAGTGATGTCGTCAATGACATTTGTGATGTCATCTTTGATGTCCTGGGTGTTAGTCTTAGCAGTGCACGGTGGTGGCGCGAGTTATGGTTGCTTAGCTTACCATAACTGGCGAATTTCAAGGGTTTTTCGGTTTTACTTGGAACCATAACGTCCCTTTAACAAAGTTTTTTCACTGAATTTCATAGGTTTTTAGTAGCGCAACTTAACCATAACGTCCCTTTAACAAAGTTTTTTCACTGAATATATATATATATATATATTACATGGCCACGGAAGTGGCCATGTAGTTATGGTTAAGTTGCTGTTTCCATAGGAAGAACACTTTTTGGGTGGCTTATAACTTCGCTCTCACTGGACGGATCCTCACCAAACTTTGCAAAAAAAGTATTTGGGTCACTCTGAATTTTTTTGCACAGTTTGGTGAGGATTCGTCAGGGGGGGGGAAAGTTATAGGGGGTCCCAAAACTTTTTTTTTTCCCATAGACTGAATGGGAAAAAAAATTTGCTCGTGCCTACAGCCCAAACCGCTGGACGGATTTCCACCAAATTTGGACCAGAAGCAGCGGCATATTCCCGAAAGCGTGCTTTTGCAAATTTGGTGAAAATCCGTCCAGTAGTTTTTTTTAAATTGACCAAAAAGTAGGTAAAAAAAATGAGTGATATCTGTGTTCGGTTCGCGGACACACTTCCCTGTTCGCTCCGCGGACAGTGTCCTGATTGGCCAATAGTCTTGCGTGATGTTCGCGGACATGCAACGTGTTCGCTGATTGGACGCGTGGAGCGTGAAGCGAGTCAGATTTTTCGTTAGCGCCCGCCATCTTGGATTTCCGGACGTCCGCGGACAGCGCGGTGAAACTTTGTTCAAAATGTGTATTTTGTAGAGTGTGTTGGTGTGTAGGAGTGTTTGGGGAGGGTGGGAGTGTATGAGATAGGATGAAAGTTGTGTTTTTTATGTGTTAGATGTTCTTTTTGTGTTCGATTTGTTTGCGGACATCACGGGTGTTGTGAAATGTTCTAAATAAACTGACTGGGTGGTGTTCTAAGGACTCAACATGTGTCCGTTTTGTTCGCAAGCAAAGTGAAACTGTTCTAAGAACACTCGCGGTGTGCGGGGAGTGTTCGTAGGGGGTGTCCTGAGGACGCTGCCCGTATTGTTCTCTGTCAAGTTGAATGTGTTCTAAGAACACCCGCGGTGTCCTGAAATGTTCGCAAATAAACAAAATGGGGGTGTTCTGAAGACGTTTTTGAGAACACTCCCAGTGTCCTGAAATGTTCGTAGGGGGTGTCCTGAGGACGCTGTCCGTATTGTTCTCTGTCAAGTTGAATGTATCCTAAGAACACTCGCGGTGTCCTGAAATGTTCGCAAATAAACAAAATGGGGGTGTTCTGAAGACGCTTCTAAGAACACTCGCGGTGTCCGGGGAGTGTTCATAGGGGGTGTCCTGAGGACGCTGTCCGTATTGTTCTCTGTCAAGTTGAATGTGTCCTAAGAACACTTGCGGTGTCCTGAAATGTTCGCAAATAAACAAGATGGTGGTGTTCTGAAGACGCTTCTAAGAACACTCCCGGTGTCCTGGAATGTTCGTAGGGGGTGTCCTGAGGACGCTGTCCGTATTGTTCTCTGTCAAGTTGAATGTGTTCTAAGAACACCCGCGGTGTCCTGAAATGTTCGCAAATAAACAAAATGGGGGTGTTCTGAAGATGCTTCTAAGAACACTCGCGGTGTCGGGGGAGTGTTCGTAGGGGGTGTCCTGAGGACGCTGTCCGTATTGTTCTCTGTCAAGTTGAATGTGTCCTAAGAACACTCGCGGTGTCCTGAAATGTTCGCGAATAAACAAAATGGGGGTGTACTGAAGATGCTTCTAAGAACACTCGCGGTGTCCGGGGAGTGTTCGTAGGGGGTGTCCTGAGGACGCTGTCCGTATTGTTCTCTGTCAAGTTGAATGTGTCCTAAGAACACTTGCGGTGTCCTGAAATGTTCACAAATAAACAAGATGGTGGTGTTCTGAAGAAGCTTCTAAGAACACTCCCGGTGTGTCCGGGAATGTTCGTAGGGGGTGTCCTGAGGACGCTGTCCGTATTGTTCTCTGTCAAGTTGAATGTGTCCTAAGAACACTCGCAGTGTCCTGAAATGTTCGCAAATAAACAAGATGGTGGTGTTCTGAAGACGCTTCTAAGAACACTTGCGGTGTCCGGGGAGTGTTTGTAGGGGGTGTCCTGAGGACGCTGTCCGTATTGTTCTCTGTCAAGTTGAATGTGTTCTGAGAACACCCGCGGTGTCCTGAAATGTTCGCAAATAAACAAAATGGGGGTGTTCTGAAGACCTTTTTGAGAACACTCCCGGTGTCCTGGAATGTTCGTAGGGGGTGTCCATAGGACGCTGTCCTTATTGTTCGTTGTTAAGTTGAAAGTGTTCTAAGAACTATTGCGTTGTTCTGAAATGTTCGTAGGGGGTGTCCTGAAAACGGTGTCCGTATTGTTCGCTGGCAAGTTCAAAGTGTTCTAAGAACACTCACATTGTTCGCGGACATTAAAAGTTTCCCATAGATCATAGTTGAAATGTTTGACTCTATGGATGTGACATGCTGCGGTGGTTGTTGCCAGGGCATAGAGTCTTGGGTGCATGGCCATTTGGCCATTTGGCCATGCACACAAGACTCTATGCCCTGGCAACAACCACCGCAGCATATCACATTCATATTTGCTTATAACTTTGGGTGAAAAACAAATGTATAAGGAACAAAGGTATTAGATACTATGGATGTGATATGCTGCTATGGTTGTCCTTATTATTGTATACTTACTGTTTGGTCTAGTAATGGGAGTCCATGTTTTTTTTCTTCATTTCTGTGATAAAAGAAAATAGCATGTTAGTATTAGTATTTTGTAATGACTTATTACATTGTATAAGCAATATACTTTAATTTTTTTCGACCCTCATATTTATTAGAGTACAAATCAGAGTACTGTGCAATTTGCTCAGTTTCTGTATTTGTTGCTAAAATCATTGGGTCTGTGGGAGAAAAAAAAATCCATGTTGGATTAAAAAAAAACCTTTTTCTGTTATGCTACAGTTTATTTGTTTGTTTGTTTTCAGTGTTCACTTGTTGTTTCTGGCTAATGCTTTATACTTTGCTTTGTTGTATTTTTTTTGGAGCAGTAACAGATTCTTCATTTGTTTTGATATTATAAAATTTTGGAGCAGTTAGATACCAATTGGCGTATTCTAACTGTCTATTTTTTTAAATATATTTTAGTGGTTTTGATTTATCTATTTGGATATTGTTAAATTTTGGGACAGTTAGATACCAATTGGCGTATTCTAACTGTGTATTTTCTGGCCTAATTTAGTGGTATTCATTTATCTGATTAGTTGTTGTAGAATCTTTGAGCTGTTAGATAGCTTTTGGAGTATTCTAACAGTTTATATTATTTTAACACAAATTTATAATTTTGGGACAGTTAGATACCAATTGGCGTATTCTAACTGTGTATTTTTTGGTCTAATTTAGTGGTATTGATTTATCTGATTAGTTGTTGTAGAATCTTTGAGCAGTTAGATGGCTTTTGGAGTATTCTAACAGTTTATATTTTTTTCACACAAATTTACTTAAAGGTTTAAATACAGTTTATTTATCAAATTTTGGTTTTAAGAACATCAAATAAGCGTTTGTAAGATTTGCTGGTAATCTCTGCTTTAGAGTAATGGTACTATCATTACATTCAAACCATCCACATTTCTTTTTTATATATGCCGTGTATTGCCCTGAATTGGTTGTGGCTCCTGCGTGGTAGATTATACCTATTGTTGTGAAGGTTTTCTTACCAAGTGATATTTGACTATGTGTGAATCCAGTCAGCTTTCAGTTGTTTTTGGTACCATCTGCATTGTAACGTAGAAGCATTAGTATTACGTATTTACTATGTGTTTGTATTACTAACGTGGAGCAATTATCTGTATTGCAGGTAGAGCATAATCTACCATGGTTTGCATTTTGTACAAGTTGCTGAAATGGAATGGATTCACAATTTGGTATTGATATATATATGAAGTGTTCATTGGGAATTTCTTCTTGTGTCACATTGTTGAACAGAGTGCATGTATGTTTCCACATGTATGAAATCTGGAAGATTTCATTTATAGGTATGTTTTTGTTTTCCAGTACTAATAGTAAGTAGATTAGAAATTCTTGTGGATCTTCCTGTGAGTTTATAGTGAATTTCACCATTCCAGCACAGTAGTCCAATTGTCGTCTTATTCCAAAACCACTATATGTGTTGTCAGGATTGTTTGCTGCATTTCTGTGAAGTACTAACATTTGCAAACACAAAGGGTCTGTACTGTGTAAGTAACTGTTGTCAACAATTGGTGGTAATTGAAATAGAATATTAATTGCTACATTTGCATAGCAACTACACCAACTATATTTGAGAATTTAAATGGTCCAGTTAGTTCTGTATCTAACTGCTTTTTTTGGAGTTTGTCTTCCTTCTTTAAAGAAGTACCTGGTTTACTTTCTCTAATTGATTCTTTTTTGTTTGTGGTACTTGATGAAGTATTAGTTTTGTTTACTCTCTTTGGAGGATTTGCAGTGACGTCCTGTTGCATTTCTGTTTCATTTAGTTTTCTTTTACAACGTTTTAGTTTTTGTGGAACAGAATATGTGTTTAGATGGGGAGTGTATAGTGAGCGAAGTCTATTATATTCTAAAATGCAAGGAATATCAGCGTTTACTTTACTTGCATCAAAGTTGATTAGAAATAGACCGTCAAGTGTACGTAAGCGTGATAGTGCTACGTAGCTCATGCCTTCTTTAAAGACTGTGTTACCAATATCTATCATTGCTTTGTCTAGTGTAAGACCTTGTGATTTATGAATCGTGACTGCGTATGCAAGAGTTAGAGAAAATTGTTCTCTGCGTACATACATATCTTTGAAGAGAAGGAATCTAGCTGTTGAGCGTCCTATCCGTTTTACTTCTGAAAGTTTGTCAAAGAGTATATTGACAAACTGAATTTTGTTGTCACGTGGGTATGTTTGAAAGCCAACAACTGTACCCAGTGCTCCATTAACTAGTCCTTGGTCCACGTCAAGGTTACGTTTAAGCATTACTCTGCAATTTAAGGATAATTTTAACATCTTTTCTAAGCCTGCTGTGTTTGAGATTGATTTTTCTAAATTATTTAGTCTTGTTGTGGCTTGGTCACACATGGGTAGTGTCATACCATGTACATCTAGTTTGTCTGTGGCGCTAATTTCCATTATTGGTTGCATTTCTTTACTTAGCATGATTTCATTGAATTTGAGACAGCTTGCAAGAGTTGGCATTAAGGTCATACAATTGACATTTTTGTGGGCTAATTGTTCCATAACATCTGTAGCACATGCATTATCGCCATAAAGTGCATTAATGTGCTGGGTTTTCAATGTTGCTTCTGCTTCTTTAGAAATTATACCAACTCTCAAACTTTTTAAAATGTTGGCATAAGTTAGATCTGCAGATTGGCGCATGTTTTCTGTTAATTCTCTGTATTGGAAATGTTGCCAAAGGTTGACATTTCCAATGCTGCCAACAGTTTTACGGTAGAGTTTGTGCCCTAATGTTTTAAACATAGGTTCACCTTTTACTGGTGTTAATTGAAGCAGATCTCCAAAAACAATAATGTGTTTTCCTGCAAAGAGCTCTTCATAGTCTGTTCTGAGTACTTCTTGTAATCTGAGGTGAATCAATGCTAACATCATGTTGGAGACCATGCTCACTTCATCTATTAGTAGCATTTTCATTTGTTGCAATACTCTGCGTAATTCCATTGCAGCTTCTGCAGAAAGTTTGTAATAGTCTAATTTGTTCTGTTGTTCTACTGGTAATAGTAGTAATCGGTGTAATGTAACACCACCTATGTTGTAGGCAGATAAACCTGTGGGGGCAGTGACAACAGCTGACAGTTTGTTGTTTGTCAATTGTTGAAGGAACTTACTAATGATTTTGATTAGGAATGTTATGCCAGAACCAGCTTCACCACTGACGTACAGTAGTATAGGTTTATAATTATGGCAGGAACATTCTTTATTTTCATGTTTTACACCATGTGCAATTTGTTTTGTTACTTCTTGAAAAATGCTACTTTGCTCATTGTTTAGTTTTGATTGTAGTATAGTTAAGTCTTCCTTATCTTCATACTGACACATGGTGTTTTCTACTTCTATCATAGCTAATTCTGCCTCATTTGTTATTAGTGGTTCTCCCAGTGGTTCTTGGCTTCCTGTTACAGAAGGTTGACTACTGTCAGGAGTATCCTTATCTAGTTGGGCTTGGAGTTCTTCTTCATGTTGCTGTTCATTGTGCAACATTGTTTTGTACTGTGTAAAGTTTACATCAGTTATAGTGCTTTCATTTGCTTTGAAAGCATCCTCATATGAGTCATAGTTATCTAGTAATTGTTCTTCTTTTCTCCATGGTTTGAAGAGTTGTAGCAGGGACATGTAATATACTTCTTTATGTTGAGGAGTCTTCAATGACAATTTGATATGATTAATTAAATTTGGTTTAGGGAGTTTAACTAAGCTGCCTTCACAGTCTGTCACTCTATATTTACCTTTTTTTTCATCAGGTTTCATATTATTTTTGTATGTGTAGTTTCGGGCTATTTGGTATAGACACATGTTTTCCAAAGTATTACTTCTGTTTGGGTAGTATGTGTCCAATAAATTGTTTTTTAAAATGTCTTGGCTGTTGGGATCATGTTTGGCTATTGTTTCTATATCTTCATATGATTTTAGAACTCTTTTTCTAGATTTAGCTGGAGCAAGACTTAGCCATACTATATTTTCAGATTTACCATACAATGAAGTACCAGTTAAACGATCAGCTGCTTCATAAGATCCACATTCTCTATGGGTGAGCATTTTTATGCCCAAGCTGTATAATTTCTGAGATACTGTTTTATCTGATGACAGGTCATTCCAGAGGTCTTGGAGCTCTGTCTTTTCTGCTTTAGTTAAGTATGCTGTGACATATCATGCAACTGCAGTAGAATTGTCTGCAATGTACTGCACATCTATGTTTGCATTCCATAAGTGGGCAATGATTGCATTATAATCATTGATATATTTTTCTTCTTCTTTTCTTTTTATGTAATATGTATTTTTAGGTGACTTACCTTTAACACTATGTCTAACTGTATTTGTAACTGGTCTAGGGAAACCAAATCGGCATTTGGTGTAGTATTTGCCTTTGTTTTTGTATTTGCAACGACAATATTTTCCACATTTGTGTCTTTGAAATTGTAAAATTTGTGCATGAAGATCACTATTTGTGGCTTCTGATGGAATTTCACAAGTGACATATTTTTCAATAAACTGTAAAACAGTGGCATCACTGTCTTGACCAAATTTAGGAGCATATTTAATCCATAAAAGCATGTGGATATGTGGTGCTCCTCTGGCTTGGTATTCTTTTCTCCAAAAGAAGTGTTGCACTTCTCCAAGGGGAGGAACAGTTTTATTACAAATAAAGTGTAGCATATCAATGAAGCGATGGTGAAAATATCTTGAAACATTAACAGGATCCAAAGAACAAAGTTCTCCAGGTGTTAGAATATCTATATTTGTTTTGCTTTTATTTGATATGCGTAGGAAATCATGTAAATCTTCCCATGCATATTCTGCACATCTTAATGTAACAAACCAAGTGGGTGGGCCAAGGTTTCTGATCATACAACAGTCATCCCCATGACGTCGAAACCAGTACTCTTTAGTACCACGCATATTTGCTAATAGATTTGTAATATTTGATTGTAAAACCTCATCCTTTTGTTGCACTTTCTCTAATAATTGTGTAGCTGTCATATTTTGAAAGTGTGATCCTGATTTGAATATGTGTGCAACTCCGTAACATAAAGTTGCTAGTTCACTTTCAAAGAGTAGGTGGAATATGTATTCCACATTTTGTCTAAATCTGGGATCTTCAGAATATATCCGTAATGAGCGGTATTCTGAAGCTTATATTTGAATAGTTCTATCATCATACCTTCCTCCTTTGCCAGTAGGAAAGAGTAGAGGAAAAGCACGTGCTTCTATACTTTTTTCCCATATACTGATTGGCGATCCTTTTGTTTGACGCATTTGGTAAGTTTCCAGTACATCTTGTACGGTGTCATTACAGTGCAAAGGATGAATTGTATAATGGTCTAAAGTATTTGATATTGTAGCAGGATCTAGTAGCTCAAATTGACCAGCTTCTTGTGTTTCTTGAATTATTTCAATTGTATCTTTCAAGTTTTCTTCAATATTAATTTCTTTGTAATATTCATTATTCTCTTTAAGATATTGGAAGGCTTGTCTAACTTAATATAAATCTACCAGCTGTTGCCATATTTTTTTGTCTTTTGTAGGTACTCCATTTACTAATATAATTAAAGATTGCTGCATTGGACATTGCACTCCTAGGGTATGCACATTTTCTTTTAGATTTAATGGTAAATAAACTACTTTTCCACGAATGCCTTTTACCAATTCAGAGGGAGGTAATTTCGCTGTTTTTGGTTGAAGGCGTATTATTGCTTGAAATGGGTGTACTGTTTGAATTATGATGCTCTCATATAAATTAAGTTGTTGTAGAGGTTTTGGTACTGGGTATAATTCCAAATTATTTGTGATAGAACGTGAAGGTGTTTGGTTGTTGTCAAGTTTTGTAGTGCAATAACTGCAAAGTATTAAGGGCTCAGTTATTTCATATTTATTTTCTGCTAGAAGGTAGAGAGCTAATTCAAACCATTTAGAATCTTCATTGTCTTCTATTTTGTATGATAGGTCCACAGTGTTTGTGTTACTTTTATAAAAAATTCTACGGCAACATACACATACATGGTTTGGTACTTCAGCTGATGTACTTTTAAATTTTAGTATTTCTTTTTTGTATGTGTTTAGCAAAAGGTTGCCATGTGTAGAATTGTTGCTTAATTGGTTTAAAGCTATTTCAATTTGTAAATGGCTTTCACTTCCAAAATATTTTTTCTGGATATAGTGAATTTCTTCAAGTAGGTCTTTTGCTGTACCATGTAGAAGGATGTTATTTAACTTTGCTAGTGCAAAAGCAGGACTTTTAGCATAGTACAGTTTATAGACTAGATTTCTTATAGTTGAATGATGTGTTGATATCCTTTTGATATCATGGAAAGTGGTTTTACAAGTAGGCCCTGTAATGCAGGCCAATGAATGTCCTTGTAGTCCTGTGTACTTGGGCACTGGACAGGTATCTATATTTTGCAGTAATTTAATTTTGATTTTGTCTTTGCTTTTTACATATTTATTGAGGAATTGGCGTAAAGATTTGAAACATTGTTTGGGAATGTTATACATTGACGTGCATGGCCATTTGTACACTACACGTTCTGATTCAGTTGAATGGAGGGGTAATTCTAAGTTTTCAGGGCATATTTTTGTAAGAAGTACTTCTTGTTCCATTATGGTATTATTCACTTTTTCATAACCTCGACCACTGCTATGTATGGCAATTGTATTTGTTTGCTTTTGTTTGTACGCTTCTTCATTAAAATATGGTTCTGTGCTTGTAGTGTGATTCCATTCACCTCCGCTGATACTTAAGAAGTTCTTTCTGTTGATATTTCGCTTATTGAGAAGTCTTTTTTGTAATTTAGTTATTAGTTTTGTTAGTGGTTTCATTTTGTTTAACAGTAAAATAAATACATTTCTTTTGAGAAGAATTGCACTGTCCATCATTGCTTCTAAGATTAATTTCCTACGATAGGTTTTAAGCTTTGAACCTGATTTCCCTCCTGTTTTTAGAAGATTTTGAAGGACTTTGTGACAGTATATTTTGGCTAAAATACTTTTCTTGGTATGCTTACTTTGCACTATATTAAAATTTGAAGAAGTAGTTTTATCTGTACTGATAGCTGATTTTCTGTTAATTGTTTTTTGGTTTGTTTTACATTTTGATAGAGGAAGCAAAGTTGTTGTACTTGAAACTTCTTGTGTTTCACTAAATGATTGTATTAGCTGTTTTGTTTCAAATTTTTTTTACAAATTCTGCTAGAGATGGATGCTTATGTTGGACACCTTTATTTTCATTTGCTCTACTTTTGCGTTGCTTTCTACGGACTTGACTTTTGTTAGGCATTCTTTAGGGTCTGTTGAAAAAAATAAAGAAGATATGGGTTGGGGTGTTCTGCAATGTATGTGTGCTGTGTGCATGAGTGTTTGAGTAAGATGATAAAGATGTATTTAATGGTGTATGATTGTGCATTGGGAACTAAAACTAGTAGGGATAGGTATTCTTGAATTTATGTGTTACTAAACTGGGGTTCAGATGACAAAAAAAAAGTAAGCTAGTGGTGTGGAAAAGTACAAATAGTAAATCTAATGTATACAATTAAACAGTTGTTTGTTCTATAATATGAAAATTATAGTGGTTCAGTTGGGTAATTTGTGTGTCCAAAAATAGAAATTTGTGGGCCATTCTGGCTGTAAATCGCTGTTTAAGACATGGAAATTTTTGGTCAAAATGGTACAAAATCTCTATTTTTAGAAACCAAAATAGCTCGTATTAACGTTATAGTATATTTGATTAATAATACAAATATTATGGTGATATTTTACTTACTTTTTTTTTAAATTAACAGGTAACTTCTTAATTTTTCTTTCTTCTTCGAATTCGGCTGCTTCTTTTCAGGAAACTGGTCTTCAATGCAATTGTAAAAGCTTCAAATTAGTAACTTTGTTTGTATATAGCACTGTTTTTAATTTAGATATTGATTTTTTTTAATTGAAATCCTCAGTGCCTTCTGTAAAACCATTAAACTAATTTATTACCATAAGGTACATTGCATCAGTTCAGTACATATGATATGTTCTTAATGAACAAATTGTATTGAATGACTAACTGTAGCAAAAAAAAATATCTTTACTATGTCTTGTGAAATTTATAATATATTAGTGAATACCACTATTTCTGTAAGTAAACTGTTCTAGGTAATAGCGCCTCAATGTCATGTCTAATTTAAAGTAATTAAGTAAATAAATAAATAAAAACAAAAAATATGAAATTGTTTAAGTATTTTTATAAAGGTTTAAACATAGATTGTGTTTGCATGCAATTTTGTTTGAATATATGTAGTCTATATATTTCATTTAAAAAATGTTAGTTTAACATTATTTGAGTGTGTGTGTATAAAGAAAGTAAATAGTATAAAGGTTTCTAAGTGATAGTTGATTTTAGGAAATTGAAAAAAAAAGTACAGTAAATTCATTTTAAAGATTTTACAAGGTAAAAGTCTGTTTGAAAATGTGTTCATCTACTATACAGAAAATATGCATACCTGAAGTTTGTGTTCATGCATATGGATATGCATGGAGCTGCAAGTAGAAATCTTGAAGACTTGTACAGTATTTCTGGTAGATGCCGCTTGCCAATGATATGACACTTGTACTCGGAGAGATTCAGAGTACATTTGCAGTGCTGATCTATGATGATGCAGTTAGATGTATAGGTATTGAATGTGATTGGTGCATGGTCATGTGATTTTTGAGGTACATCCAATGAGGGAATGGCAGAGAGAGTATAGTGGAAATGGTAGAAGGGCTGTTCATGTTACGATATGTCCGCGGACATGACGGTAGTTCGCGGACATCGGGAGTTACATCCGGGGATTTTTGGGTTCAGAAGTCATGCAAATGAGAATACGCACTGAAAGGGATTGGTCAGGAAAGTTTGGTGGGTGTGTTGTGCCAGGAGAGAATTTCTCAGATACTCTTTTTGCTGAGAGAACAAAAGATAGCTATGGCTGTGTGTTTCAGAAAACAGATTGTTTGGATTTTAGGAGATTCGTGGATACATTGGTTGAAGGTGCATTCAGAAAGCTGTGGAGTAGCTGTAGATCTTGGATTCCCACATGTGGAAGTACACTGGCATGGAGTACGTGGAATGAAGTGGTTGGACTTGCTACCTCTCTGTGCTACTTTGGAGATAGAGCAACATCCAGACATAATTGTAATTCATTGTGGAGGGAACAGTTTAGGACATGGAATTTTTTTGCAATTTGCTATGAAAGAAGGACTTAGGAAGGTTATGGACATGTTTCCTGATTCTCAAGTGATATTTTCACGGATTGCGCACAGACAAATGTGGCTTTGTTCTTCTTCATTTGGTCCACAAATGGAAAAAGCAAGGCGCAATGTTAATAATGCTGTTTGTGCCATTCTAAGAGATTTTGGCATGTCTTCTTTTCACAATGAAAATATTATGTTTTGTAGTACATACATTTTTCGCAGAGATGGAGTCCATCTTACTTATGCTGGCAATCAGATTTTTCTGAGAAATGTACAAAAAGCATGGCAACCTTTTTTGGAATTACAACAACGATTTTGAAGTAGATGTTAAGCATTTACAATTTTTGACTTACAAACACCACCCAAAGGCTCTTTTCAGAGCCACCACTTCTTTCCAGAGAAAATTACAATGTTTGTGATGGAGTAGCAACCCAATTTTTTTAATGGTCGCAAACTGTCTGCGGACTTCTAAAAAATACAAAGAGCCATGCTTCATTTATTTTCACTTCTATTTTTTTTGGTTTTTCAGACACGACACACTAGGAGAGGAGGATAAAGGAGGGTAAAGGGGGGACACCAACCACACGGATAAGAAATGGCAAGCTGAGAGAGGAAGATGTAGAGTGGGTTTTATTTGGGTAGTGAGCAGGTCTTCTCTTGCTCTGAGTCGCTCCCCTCTGCAGAGTACTGTGTCACAGTACATACATACAACTGTGACCCTCGAAAGGTAAGGGTCATCAGCATTCTGTATGGCCTGCGAGGCAGCTTGAGGAAGACGCTGTCCCACAGAGGTGGTCCTTGTGGTGACAGGATCAGAAACAGAGGATGAAGTAGAGGAAATCAACCTGCTACGTTCTTCACAAGGTACAACCATGCAAAAAGTCCCAGAGTGAAATGACCTCAGGTGTCGCTTCATAGTAGTGGTCCCAAAGCTGTACTTACCGTGCTTTTCGTGACTGAGTATCATTTTGCACTCATTGCAGGTAACACGGTTCGCACGAGCCTTAGGAACATTACCGTGAATGGTAAATAACCGCCACACCCAAGACTCACGCCTAGTGCGGGTAGTAGGGTTTTCCTCTACCTCATTCTCATCATCCTCTTCTTCCTCCTCCGCATCCTCACTCCTGTTCCCCTCTTCAGGCCCTTGGGGAGGTGGTGGTGGTGGAGGGGGTGGGGGTGGTGCTGAAGCAGGTGCAGCACCAAGTGGCAGTTCAGCAGCCAAGGATGCCATCTCGATGATGGTGTAGTCTGCAGGTGGCAGCAAAAATCACTGTGTTCTGAAGAATAGCCAGAAACACAATGGGAATAAGCTCTTGGGCGTGGTCTTTTATAGGGGTGCTTGTGCGCGGTTCGCGGACATGTGCACTGTCCGCGGACAAATCGAACACAAAAAAAGGATCGGAAAGTTTCAAAAGGTATATAGAAACTCAAGATTGCTATGTGGGACTTGTGCCATGGTGAGATTTTATTGAAAAATATTATGGATTAACTGAAAATGTACTTTTAAATTGTTCGGGGACACGAACAGTGTCCGCATTTCAGGACACACGATGAGCATGGGCGCGGTCATATGATCCGTTCGCAAACTAGTCCTTGAAGGAAGCGCCTGTCCGCAGGACACCAAGTGCACGGAGATTGGTTAGCGCATGCGCATTGATGTCCTACGAACACTGTTCGGGTTCTGAAGTAATTAAAAGTGCGTCACACGTGAAACGAACATTTCAGGACACCGCGTGTGTTCTTAGAACAGTTTAAACTTGGTAGCGAACAGTAAGGACAGATATAGTGTTCTTCAGGACAGGTGTAATTTCGTTTATGTACAAACATTTCAGGACACCAATTGTGTTCTTAGAACAGTTTCAATTGGGTAGCGAACACTACGAACAGATATAGTGTTCTTCAGGACACCTCCATTTTCGTTTACGTACAAACATTTCAGGACACCAATAGCGTTCTTAGAACAGTTTGAACTTGCTAGAGAACAGTACCGGACAGGTATAGTGTTCTTTAGGACACTTTAATTTTTGTTTGTTTACGAACAATTCAGGACACCGCGTGTGTTCTTAGTACAGTTTCATGTTGCTAGCGAACACTACGAACAGTTGTACTGTTGTTCAGGACACATCATTTTCGTTTATTTACGAACATTTCAGGACACCAATTGTGTTCTTAGGACAGTTTTAAGTTGATAGCGAACATTACGGACAGATATAGTGTTCTTTAGAACACTTTAATTTTTGTTTCTTTACGAACATTTCAGGACACCACGTGTGTTCTTAGAACAGTTTCAACTTGCTAGCGAACAGTACGAACAGGTGTGGTGTTCTTCAGGACACCTCCATTTTCGTTTATGTACGAACATTTCAGAACACTCGCACTGTCCGCGGACACTTTTATTGTTTTAAAAAAAAAAACGGAAACTATTCACAATACAATATAAAAATTCAACTTTATTTAACATATATTAATAATTTATGACAGAGAAGGTGAGGCAGAAACAGAAACAAAAACAGGAGAATTTGGGGTTTCAACCTGATTGGTATTAGGTGAAGAAGGGATGGAAGTCTCATCAAAATGTTTTGGATCATGGAGAGGGTTTGGGGATAATTGACTGGGATATGGTGAGGAGGGACAAGTAAATGTGGGGCAATGGTACGAGGTTTTTGGTTTGAAATGATTTTCTACAAAAGTTTTTAAATTATTAAAATTAGCCAACAATACATCCATTTTTTCTTCTATATTGTGAAGACTGTTATCCATAACAGGGTTTTCTGAAGTATTTTCTATTTTGGTATGCTCTGTACAAAAAAATAATATATATGTTAAATGTATATAAAAAAAAAAATAAATAAATGGTTTATATTATAAAGTGTTTACCATTAGTTTCACTATCTTGTGACATTTCTTCATGTGGGAAATTGTCCTCTAGCCATTCCAGAGTACTAGACATTTCTGTGAAAAAAAAAAGATAATATATTTTTTTATCTAATACAGAAAGTTTATAAATATATGAGTAAAATGAAGTACACTTACTATTTCTGGTAAGATAAGTTCTATGTATTCAGTGGGTTTGGTCTTGTTCTCAGTTCTGTTGTGTCTGTGAGATAATTATGTTGGAAGCCAATTTATCTTCTTGTGGTATATTCCATTTCAGAACATATTGTATTTAAATGAATGGTTAGTGTGTTACATATATGGGTTACATTTCTTATGTATTACTATATATAATGTGTTTGTGTGCTGCTTTTTGAATTTGTTAAATGTTCCTATATTATGATATAAAAATCATACATACCCCCCCACACCCCCCCCACAGTTTTTAGGTAGTGGTACTGTTCTCCGAACATGTCCGCGAACATTAAATAAGTTCGCGGACATCAAGTTCATAAGAAGAGATCTAGTCAGTTCCATATGACATGTATATAAAGTCAAATCATTATTGTTAAGTTGTGCTACTAAAAAACTATGAAATTCAGTGAAAAAACTTTGTTAAAAGGACATTATGGTTAAGTTGCGCTACTAAAAACCTATGAAATTCAGTGAAAAAAAGTTTGTTAAAGGGACGTTATGGTTAAGTTGCGCTACTAAAAACCTATGAAATTCAGTGAAAAAACTTTGTTAAAGGGACGTTATGGTTCCAAGTAAAACCGAAAAACCCTTGAAATTCGCCAGTTATGGTAAGCTAAGCAACCATAACTCGCGCCACCACCGTGCACTGCTAAAACTAACACCCAGGACATCAAAGATGACATCACAAATGTCATTGGTGACATCACTGATGACATCACATGTCTGGCTCACTATTTTTTCTTTTGCTGACATATCTAGGCCACATGGTTTTCTTCAGTAACAGTAGCGCAACTTAACCATAACGTCCCTTTAACAACGTTTTTTTCACTGAATATATATATATATATATATATATATATATATATATATATATATATATATATATACAATCATACTGGCATAATTCTGTTTTTCATTTATAATGATGTGCATGCAACCCTGTAACGCAGACACGCAAGAAGCCACAGGGCCATCTCTCCCTTCCCCTGCAGAGCTGCGTACTCAGCCCCCACCTTACTCCCTCCAAGGATGGGATAACAACTGTAGGCCCTTTGGTTTATTGATGTTAGAATAACACAGATACACCTCCTCGCTTTCCTGCTCAACCCGCATAAGGTATTTGCCCTCACCCGTGCCCCCTGACACACAAATCCACCATAAAACCACTGTGTACCTCCATGCTGTGGTCAAAAGAATTATGGGCAGCAAGGCCCATATCCCATCGCCTTTTGATGTACCAGCTATGTTGCCCCTGACCCAATGGTATTCTAATTCACCCTAATCTTAACTAGCCATGGTGGCCACTCTTGTACTAACATACTATAAAGATGTCTCCTACTAAATCTAACAAAGCAGAAGGACAAGAGTGTCCTGCCGCATGCCCCCTGATAAGGCACCTGGACTCATAAAGCTGCCCCTTTAGAATAACATCTTTATAATGGTGAATTAAGGGCACTTAGAGTTATGTGCTATGTTTTGTGTGATGTTAGATTAACATTCCATATGTTTTACAGGGCCGCATAAACTATCATGATTAGTGAATGTCTATGTATGGCCACAAGGGCAAAATGCTAGCTTAGTCCAAGATGTATCAGTTCATCATCGGCTGACCAGAGCTCCACCATGACAAGTCCAGCTGACCTGACCGCTTCATCATGACCCATCAAGGAGCCTCGCCAATCCAGACACTCTGTGCCTACACATCTATATGGACCCATCTTTATTGCCCAATCCCATTGATTCATGTAATTCCTAGCCCCCACGTCTCTGCTTGCCATATATTGGTTTGGATACAAACATTTTAACCTCACGCACACTTGGTCTTGGTCTCATTCCCTGCTGGGGTGTTGTCATTATTGACTCTCATTGTGGAGTTTTAAATTCCTTTTTGGGGGACGCTCACTTTCAGTACTCCCATTATTAAAAAAAACTACATTGGACCCTAATAATCCGTCTAACTACAGACCTATTAAGACTGTCCCCTTTTTATTGAAGATATTGGATTGTGCAGCATATCTTCAGATCCAACAATACTTGGAATCTAATGATCTACTGGGATTAAGACAATCAGGTTTCAGACCAAAACATGGGACGGAAACTACACTCATCGACCTCAAGACTCAAATTAAGACACTAAAAGTCAAAGGGAAGTCTGCCTTGCTCCTGCTACTCGACATATCAGTGGCATTTGAATTAGTGAACCATGAAATCTTATGTAAACATGTATCATCTGTCGCACACTTCTCAGACCAGGCTAATTCATGGATTAAATCCTTCCTTAGAAAGTGATCTATGATGGTCTTTGCACCATCTGCATCAGCCTCTCCTTCACCAGTTTCCTGCGGAGTCCCTCAAGGATCTTGCGTGTCCCCTAACTCTATAACATTTTTACCAAACCTCTTTTTGATATTCTAGACTATCTTGGTGTCACGTATACGAACTATGCGGATGACACCCATATACTCATCACTATCACTGGTGACTACATTGTAGATAGTAAACTACTGAACGACATCTACAGTACTATACAATTATGGATGGCTAACCATGGTTTATGTCTGAACGATGATAAAACCAAACTACTATTACTTGGTTCTCCAAATAAACTAATCAAGCTTGGAGCATCTTTCAAAGCCTTCAACATTGATGGTAATATCATCAAAGTAGCTAACGATGTGAAAACATTAGGTATATACATTGACTCCACATTATCATTCACAAGACAAACTAATGCATTAGCATTAGTCACATCTTATCCTTGCAAGCTTATCACAGCTTTCGCCGACCAACTGCATATCCGTAGCAAGAGCACTAGTATTTTCTAAGTTAGACTATTGTAATGCTCTCTACTTGGGAACTTCTCAATATAATGTCAACAAAATGCAAGTCATGCAAAATAATGCAGTTAGATCAGCATGTAACATCCCTAGGAAACATCATATTACCACAGTCAGACAGAACTTAAACTGGTTGAGTATTAAGCAAAGAATAGATTTCAAATCACTTTCACTAACACACAAGTGCCTCCATAACCAGGCACCAATATACCTATGCAACACCTTTACACATCATTCCTCTAAATAGCCCATTAGAACAGCCCTGTCACATAGTATTGTAATACCTTGGTTTATCCAACAACAGGCGGGTGGGGTCAGCTTCCCAGTCGTAGCAGCAAAACAAATGGGACTCACTCCCTACTACCATAAGAGTAGACTCTCATTCACGGTCTTCTAGAATAAGGTTAAAGCCTGGCTTCGAGACCAGGACCATAACCTTCCCACACACTAACACATGCTCTGCCACACTATAGCCTTGGTTGTATATAGGACTGTATTTATATATATTTCTAGTAGTCTGCTTGTAAAGATTCTCGTTCTTTGCCTTATGCCTATGTCATATGACCCTTCTTGCAGTGTCATCTCCTGTATATATTTAGCCATGTGCAAAACTATTTATTCCCTCCTTTGTGTAAAATTGTATATCATTAGCACTCAGTTGCCCAGGGCTTGATGTGCTCTATAAATAAATACAATACAAATACAAATGCATTTTGTAGGTCAATCAATGCAAAATGTCCTGCTCCAATGGGGATGTTACACAAAAAGGTGTCCGGATACAGCACCACCGGACACTCTGCCTCCACTTTGTTATTCAACGGGCAGAGATCAAGGATCATCCTCCATGACCCCCCTTTGCTTTTTTGACAGGGTAAATGGCTTTGTTACATGGGGATTCTGAAGTCTTGATGATGCCCTGTCACCACACGGCCAATATTGTTTCACATATTCCCTCATCTGCCTCTCTTGACAGGGCGTACTGTTTTACATGGGGTAATGTTGCTCATCTGTCCCTTGTAAAAGTACCATGTCCTTCCTTGTGATTGCTGCTTCTAAGTGTATGGTGATGGTGGTAGCTGACACTATTTCCCTCTGTACTGCTGGCCAAAATAGAAATTCTGCCGGCAGTCGAAACTTGATCCATGGTCCATTGCACCCGTCCTAACAAAATTTGTTTTGGATGCAATGGAACACTTCGCAGAGTGGTATCTGCACAAACTGCTTTTATGAGTGCAAACACCTGTTCGAAATATATACCTGGTGTGGAGCATACAATGCCATTCTCAGTGAAGGAAACAGTCATGCTCAATTTGCTCATAATGTCTCTTACTAATATGTTGATTGGCGTGTCCATTGAAGGGTGCTACAATTTATTGTGTAGCTATGGGAAGAGGAAACACTTCAGCTACAGCTACAGGAACCATCACTATATCGCCAGAGAATCCCTGTCTGTCCATTACTTTCTCCCACAGGGGAAAGTTACCCTCCTTAATACAGCACTTGGTAGCTCCTGTGTCGAGGAAAAATGAGAAATCTTTTTGGCCTGTCTTCACTGCCACCTCAGGTTCCTCCTCATGGGCTGGGCACATCAGGGTTCCCTGTGGGCTGGCCTATTGGGTATTCATAGTTGACCCCGGGAATGCAAAGGGGTTCCCTCCAAACACTGCTGGCCCAGTGTTGTAGGGTACTACATTCTGTGCTAACAAGTTGCTGTCACACTGCTGTGTTGGTGCATTTGATTGTACCTGGGCATTTGGTTCTGACGAAATAAAGAACTTACCCTATGACATCAGCTCAGAGATTCTCATCACATTGGATGTGAAAGTTTTAAATTCCAACATTCCGCAACTAGAATCCCTTCAAATTATCAAGACATTTCTGGAAATGAGAGAAGATACAACAAATGTTCTGAGTCATTTCTTTATTGAGCTATTGGAAATAGCTATCACCAGAAACTTTGTAGATTTAAGAATTCCTATTATATGCAGATACAAGGTACTGCCATGGGGGAAGCTTTCACCCCCATTATGCAACATTATATACCTGGGACTTCGAGGAGCTAAATATAATGACTAAAACCAGTCCATTCAAAGAAGCCTTTAAGTTTTACAAAAGATATATTGATATCTTAATTGTTTTAGACAGCAAAAAAGGCGATCATAATGTGTTCCTCCAGTGGATTAACAACCTTAACACTAATTTACGGTTTACCATGCAATTCAATTGTAAACAAATTCCATTTTTGAATGTATTGATTAAGGAGAAAGATGGTTTTCTGCTGGTGGATCGGTATCGGAAATGTTCTGACAGAAATACTATTCTGCATTACAGTAGTTTCCATTCTCAAGCAATGCAGGCAAATATCCCCTATGGCCAAATTTTGAGAGCCAGATGCAACTGCTCTAAAGTGGATGATTGGGTGACTCAGGCAAACATCATACAGGCTAGACTAAAGGATAGAGGTTACCCAAACAAGTTAGTGAAACAATAAAAAAAAAAATAGCCAGGTATCAACACAGGGAACACCTACTGAATAAAGGGATGAAAAATGAGCCAAACAGTAAACGTTTAGTATGCGCATTGACATACAACACTCAGCATAACAAAATAAAGAAAGTAATATCAAAACATTGGCATTTCTTGCAACTTGCTATTCCTACTCTACAAAAGCCATTTAAAAAAGGTAGAAAATTAAAAGAATGGGTTTCTAAATCAGACAAAAATACAATAGGTGATACACAACCTAAAATCAATACTACTTGGGGGATGCCCCCTATCACAGGTCATTCTGTGTGGGGGATGTTCCAATTGCAGCTCCACTTTGGCATGTACCAGCATTTACATTAACAACAAGAGCTGGTACTTGAAGAACCACACAACATGTAATAGTACTAATGTGATTGATGTTATAACTTGCCCTTGCGACAAAACTTATATGGGCAAATCTTCACGCGCTGTGAAACTAAAATAACAGATCACAAGTCCAAAATATGAAATAAAAACCTGAGTGCACCCCAGGCACTTCATTGAAGCATGGACCGTAATCATGACCCTGCCCTGAACATATGGGGGTTGATATTTATCCACACAGACCATGATTACCCCCACTATAAGGCTCCCTGTGATATAATTTTGCATCATAGGACATTGTAGTGGTATTTAACTAGGTGACACAGTTTATCTGTATACCTGTATCTATGTGAATGCAGAGTAGGTCCTTTTGAGGTTAAATAATTGGGTAACTAATGATGACACAGTTCGTTTGAATTTCTATGCGAATAGGAATTATCGGAACTTCACACACTATAGAAGATGGGACCAATAGTCTTTCTTCTATTATTACACTACGGACAATTGAACACCATGTAAGAATAGTCCCCTTTCTATTGCTGATGCCAGCGAGCTAAGCTTTACATAACAGACTGACGTATCTTTCGTTTCTGTGAAGGTTGCAGCAGTAATCTTTCCATATTGTATGGCGTAAGGAGGACCCGACATACCAGGAGACTTTGAGTATGAATGACTGAACAGAGGAGCAATACTCTCCCACACAGATAAGAAGGGCTACTAAGTTAAAGAATTAAACCTGTTACGAGAACAGTAGACAACTCACTTTTACGCTCACCACACCGCACGAGTTGGAGAACGTTACCGTCGACCTAGGCAACACAAGGTCACATGAATTTGTGCTTTGTCTTTCAGAGCGCTATTTTGAATATCGACAACAGCCAAATAACTATGAATTCTGGAATATAATATTGAGCCGCAAGATCTACGTTCTGAAGGTATTATTGTGAGAGAGCCGTATGCTAATCTGGAAGAACACTCAAATGAACCTTATGAGCGCAAAGGTATGTAAAAAAACAGATACATTGCACTATGAACGTATAAATAGGAAATTTGGAATGACGCTAGGAGATGTTTAATAAGCACCACTGTTGCCAATGGCAGATAATAACGTCCGCCTTTTTGAACATTGGTAAAATAGAATATACTCCCCTATTTGTTTGAGTGTGGAATGGCTAGTGATAATCAGATGTTGTATTGTGATGGTCTGACAACCAGCCCACCAGCATATCAGTGATATTTTTCCCTTTCGGCTTTTATTTTGCATCATTTTCTGCATTGTTGGGAATGCACCTGAAGAAATAAAGATCTGCCCAGCAATTGAGTTGAGAATAAATGGATACATTTCTCCTCTATCAGTAAAACAATAGGAATCCTATTATGCATGTGGAAAAACCAGGAATGGTGTATCAGTGTTTGGTTTTTAACTGTAGTTTGTTTGTATTTGTTTTAGTAACATTTCAAGCAATACTTTGTGAAGAATCCTGTTTGTAAGTCCTGAAGAAGACAAATATCTGTGCCCAAGAAGGGGTAGCCATACAAAGTATCATCAAAACTATAATTAAAGGAAGTTTGTAAACTAGATAAGGAGGAATATAGGTATTACCCTCTTCAGACACATTTAGTTGACTATTATTCGAGTGATTTGATCCCTAGGGGACTAACTTCTTTTAGTAGGGAACTAAAGTTTGTGCCTTTGATAGTATTAATAGGTGCTTACAATTTGTTCACCATTTGTGAATTCTGCACAAATCTATAGTTCTCTCTTTTTTGTGTTAAACGACTCGTTGTTTAGTCTAGATACAAGTGGTACATTTAAATGAAATCAAGCGAGAACATGAGCCTGAATTTGGACATTTTACATGTTTAAATTGTGTAAAAATAATATATATGTATTTGTTTTTTAAAAATATATGTAATTTGTTTAATAAAGAATTTTTGATACTATTTTTATGTCATTATCTAATTACCTTACACGTATTCCCCCTCTTCCCCCTGGACTCCCATATGGACATGGTCCTTTTTCTTTAGGGCAAAATTGAATCTAAGTAGTATTGTTCCGCGTGGCATCCCCCTTGGTTAATATGTGGTACCTGGAAAACCACAGTTTGCTGCAGCAATTCCCAGAATTGGTGCTTGTATTTCGGTGGGCTGAATCTGTTGCTGTTGTATTTGCATCTGAGCCTGTGGGGTCTGCACAGGGCTCTGGTACACTGGGGACCCACCACAGCCGTAAGGCATCTGCTCCCTTGGTCCTATATATCCATATCCCATCCCACTTCCTCTTGGTGAATACCTCCTCCATGTTGATAATATCCCCCTGCTGACTATACCTCCCCTGTGAGTAATACCCTCCCTGTTAGGGAATCCTCCTAGTTGAACATACCCTCGGCATTGTCGATAATAACATTGCGGCTGGCCATATCCTAGAGGTGCTTGTAGCTGGCCAATCCTTTTAGATGCTTGTGGCTGGGCCATCCCCAAAGGTGCTCCACTCCCTTGCTGGTCGGGCACTGACTGTCCTGATGTGAAGTTCGTTAACACTGCTCCTTCCATGCCAAGTTTGGCCAACTTTTTCTGCACTCATTCCGCTTTAGATTTTACCGCATTATCTGTCAAGGCCTTATCTTTATCTTGCTGTGCTTTACAAAAGTGTACTATGTGCGCTTGTATCTCAGGCCACCCTTTTGATTCTATCCGGACCACCATCCCTAGCCCTTTCTGTATGTATATGGAAAGTCCCCTAATCAAAATGTGGAAATACGTAGGAATATTTACGCCCCAAGCGTTTCATGTTTCTAGTGTACACATCTCTTGTATCTGTTGGATGTATTGTACATGGTCTTCGTCATGCCTCATTTTGTGTGTCAAGGTAGCCTGCATCTCTGAAATGTCTGTGTACAGTGTCTGCAATACCTTCCACACTTGCACTCAGCAATTTTTAAGCAATGCACCATTGTGTGCATTATTACCTAGGGTCACTCCAACATATATATACTGCCTGCTTCCAAATTTTGTCTGCCTATTTGCCCTTTAAGACAGTGAATACATTCTTCATATTGCCTACTACCAAGGTCATCCCTGCTGTCTCTTTTTCTAAGTCATAGATCCACTTGCTCACCACTGCTGTGAGGGATGGCAAGCTGTACATCAAGTTATCCTTGTCCATGCAGGCCCAAAGTATATACTGGGTACTCCTTGACCCTTTGGTAGCAGGGGCAACTGTGCCCATCGGTGTGATGCCTTTGCACCCTTTGTGAAAAACTCATAACCACTACCTTCTCGATCCCACCCCGGAGTGTCTGGGACCAATCCCTTCTGCTATTTCATTCCATCTCCCTCTCTCTTTCTTTTTCTCTCCTTCTCCTTTGTTCCTTATGTTTCTCCCTCTTTCTCTCCCATTCATTCCCATCTTTCCCATCCCAGAACCATCAGCTCCCCTGGGCACCCTCTTCATTCTCTTCTCTCCCTGTTGCCCCACCATCATTGTTTGCTGAATCATCGTCTGTTGCTCCTCTTCCTGGGAGATTGGCCTCTGGAAATCTTTTATGGTCCAATTGAAACAAAAATGTTCTTGACCTCCATGCATCTGGGATTTTTGTAGCACATCATTCCTCCTCCCTTTTGCCCACTGCCTTTTCTACCTTCTCCTTTGTTCCTTATGTTTCTCCTTCTTTCTCTCCCATTCATTCCCATCTTTCCCATCCCAGAACCATCAGCTCCCCTGGGCACCCTCTTCATTCTCTTCTCTCCCTGTTGCCCCACCATCATTGTTTGCTGAATCATCGTCTGTTGCTCCTCTTCCTGGGAGATTGGCCTCTGGAAATCTTTTATGGTCCAATTGAAACAAAAATGTTCTTGACCTCCATGCATCTGGGATTTTTGTAGCACATCATTCCTCCTCCCTTTTGCCCACTGCCTTTTCTACCTCCTTCTCCTTCTTTTAATATGTCCTCTATCAGTCGGTTTGCATCTTCTTCTATATTTCGATGAGTCACATAGTTTTGCCTAAGTCTGTCAGACTGTGTTTCTTAATACCTGTGGTCCCTATTTGACTACCTCCCCTTTGTTTCCTTACTCCCCCTTCGGTTTCCCATGCTGGATGTACTCGCTGCAGGTTAGTATATTCTGCCGCTGGTTGTAAAGTGGGATAGAGCCTGTATGGAGGTGGGCCGATGAAACCATACACTGGTCTTTATGTATGCTAGTTTCTGTGGCAGGTGGTGTATTCACTTCCTGAAACATGTTCCACAGTGCTAAAATGCTCTGTCTACTCTGTAACATATTCCCCTTGTGTTTGGATAATAATAAGAAAACATGTGTTCAACTATGTCACTCTCAAATGTGCCTTCTCTAGGACATGCTTTGAAACATTGGTCTTCCGTGTCCTGAACCCATTCAAAATGAATTTTATCATTTTATCTCGGCATTGTGGCAGTTTAGTAGAAAGGTGCTCCAAGGGAGTCGTCATTATTCCAATCAATTCCATCCCCCCACTTTCTTTATCCTCTGACACTGGTCTAAAAGAGTTGTGTGCTTTTTGTTGTCAATTTAGACCCCTCTTTTCTCTTGGAATGAAGTGGTTGGACTTGCTACCTCTCTGTGCTACTTTGGAGATAGAGCAACATCCAGACATAATTGTAATTCATTGTGGAGGGAACAGTTTAGGACATGGAATTTTGTTGCAATTTGCTATGAAAGAAGGACTTAGGAAGGTTATGGACATGTTTCCTGATTCTCAAGTGATATTTTCACGGATTGCGCACAGACAAATGTGGCTTTGTTCTTCTTCATTTGGTCCACAAATGGAAAAAGCAAGGCGCAATGTTAATAATGCTGTTTGTGCCATTCTAAGAGATTTTGGCATGTCTTCTTTTCACAATGAAAATATTATGTTTTGTAGTACATACATTTTTCGCAGAGATGGAGTCCATCTTACTTATGCTGGCAATCAGATTTTTCTGAGAAATGTACAAAAAGCATGGCAACCTTTTTTGGAATTACAACAACGATTTTGAAGTAGATGTTAAGCATTTACACTTTTTGACTTACAAACACCACCCAAAGGCTCTTTTCAGAGCCACCACTTCTTTCCAGAGAAAATTACAATGTTTGTGATGGAGTAGCAACCCAATTTTTTTAATGGTCGCAAACTGTCTGCGGACTTCTAAAAAATACAAAGAGCCATGCTTCATTTATTTTCACTTCTATTTTTTAACTGGGAAAGGCGGCTCTGAAAAGAGCCTTATTTTTTTTTTTTTTTTTGTAATTTTGTATTTTTTTTGGTTTTTCAGACACGACACACTAGGAGAGGAGGATAAAGGAGGGTAAAGGGGGGACACCAACCACACGGATAAGAAATGGCAAGCTGAGAGAGGAAGATGTAGAGTGGGTTTTATTTGGGTAGTGAGCAGGTCTTCTCTTGCTCTGAGTCGCTCCCCTCTGCAGAGTACTGTGTCACAGTACATACATACAACTGTGACCCTCGAAAGGTAAGGGTCATCAGCATTCTGTATGGCCTGGGAGGCAGCTTGAGGAAGACGCTGTCCCACAGAGGTGGTCCTTGTGGTGACAGGATCAGAAACAGAGGATGAAGTAGAGGAAATCAACCTGCTACGTTCTTCGCAAGGTACAACCATGCGAAAAGTCCCAGAGTGAAATGACCTCAGGTGTCGCTTCATAGTAGTGGTCCCAAAGCTGTACTTACCGAGCTTTTCGTGACTGAGTATCATTTTGCACTCATTGCAGGTAACACGGTTCGGACGAGCCTTAGGAACATTACCATGAATGGTAAATAACCGCCACACCCAAGACTCACGCCTAGTGCGGGTAGTAGGGTTTTCCTCTACCTCATTCTCATCATCCTCTTCTTCCTCCTCCGCATCCTCACTCCTGTTCCCCTCTTCAGGCCCTTGGGGAGGTGGTGGTGGTGGAGGGGGTGGGGGTGGTGCTGAAGCAGGTGCAGCACCAAGTGGCAGTTCAGCAGCCAAGGATGCCATCTCGATGATGGTGTAGTCTGCAGGTGGCAGCAAAAATCACTGTGTTCTGAAGAATAGCCAGAAACACAATGGGAATAAGCTCTTGGGCGTGGTCTTTTATAGGGGTGCTTGTGCGCGGTTCGCGGACATGTGCACTGTCCGCGGACAAATCGAACACAAAAAAAGGATCGGAAAGTTTCAAAGGTATATAGAAACTCAAGATTGCTATGTGGGACTTGTGCCATGGTGAGATTTTATTGAAAAATATTATGGATTAACTGAAAATTTACTTTTAAATTGTTCGGGGACACGAACAGTGTCCGCATTTCAGGACACACGATGAGCGTGGGCGCGGTCATATGATCCGTTCGCAAACTAGTCCTTGAAGGAAGCGCCTGTCCGCAGGACACCAAGTGCACGGAGATTGGTTAGCGCATGCGCATTGATGTCCTACGAACACTGTTCGGGTTCTGAAGTAATTAAAAGTGCGTCACACGTGAAACGAACATTTCAGGACACCGCGTGTGTTCTTAGAACAGTTTAAACTTGGTAGCGAACAGTAAGGACAGATATAGTGTTCTTCAGGACAGGTGTAATTTCGTTTATGTACAAACATTTCAGGACACCAATTGTGTTCTTAGAACAGTTTCAATTGGGTAGCGAACACTACGAACAGATATAGTGTTCTTCAGGACACCTCCATTTTCGTTTACGTACGAACATTTCAGGACACCAATAGCGTTCTTAGAACAGTTTGAACTTGCTAGCGAACAGTACCGGACAGGTATAGTGTTCTTTAGGACACTTTAATTTTTGTTTGTTTACGAACAATTCAGGACACCGCGTGTGTTCTTAGTACAGTTTCATGTTGCTAGCGAACACTACGAACAGTTGTACTGTTGTTCAGGACACATCATTTTCGTTTATTTACGAACATTTCAGGACACCAATTGTGTTCTTAGGACAGTTTTAAGTTGATAGCGAACATTACGGACAGATATAGTGTTCTTTAGAACACTTTAATTTTTGTTTCTTTACGAACATTTCAGGACACCACGTGTGTTCTTAGAACAGTTTCAACTTGCTAGCGAACAGTACGAACAGGTGTGGTGTTCTTCAGGACACCTCCATTTTCGTTTATGTACGAACATTTCAGAACACTCGCACTGTCCGCGGACACTTTTATTGTTTTAAAAAAAAAACGGAAACTATTCACAATACAATATAAAAATTAAACTTTATTTAACATATATTAATAATTTATGACAGAGAAGGTGAGGCAGAAACAGAAAAAAAAACAGGAGAATTTGGGGTTTCAACATGATTGGTATTAGGTGAAGAAGGGATGGAAGTCTCATCAAAATGTTTTGGATCATGGAGAGGGTTTGGGGATAATTGACTGGGATATGGTGAGGAGGGACAAGTAAATGTGGGGCAATGGTACGAGGTTTTTGGTTTGAAATGATTTTCTACAAAAGTTTTTAAATTATTAAAATTAGCCAACAATACATCAATTTTTTCTTCTATATTGTGAAGATTGTTATCCATAACAGGGTTTTCTGAAGTTTTTTCTATTTTGGTATGCTCTGTACAAAAAAATAATATATATGTTAAATGTATATAAAAAAAAATAATAAATAAATGGTTTATATTATAAAGTGTTTACCTTTAGTTTCACTATCTTGTGACATTTCTTCATGTGGGAAATTGTCCTCTAGCCATTCCAGAGTACTAGACATTTCTATGAAAAAAAAAAGATAATATATTTTTTAATCTAATACAGAAAGTTTATAAATATATGAGTAAAATGAAGTACACTTACTATTTCTGGTAAGATAAGTTCTATGTATTCAGTGGGTTTGGTCTTGTTCTCAGTTCTGTTGTGTCTGTGAGATAATTATGTTGGAAGCCAATTTATCTTCTTGTGGTATATTCCATTTCAGAACATATTGTATTTAAATGAATGGTTAGTGTGTTACATATATGGGTTACATTTCTTATGTATTACTATATATAATGTGTTTGTGTGCTGCTTTTTGAATTTGTTAAATGTTCCTATATTATGATATAACAATCAAACATATCCCCCCACACCCCCCCCACAGTTTTTAGGTAGTGGTACTGTTCTCCGAACATGTCCGCGAACATTAAATAAGTTCGCGGACATCAAGTTCATAAGAAGAGATCTAGTCAGTTCCATATGACATGTATATAAAGTCAAATCATTATTGTTAAGTTGTGCTACTAAAAAACTATGAAATTCAGTGAAAAAACTTTGTTAAAAGGACATTATGGTTAAGTTGCGCTACTAAAAACCTATGAAATTCAGTGAAAAAAAGTTTGTTAAAGGGACGTTATGGTTAAATTGCGCTACTAAAAACCTATGAAATTCAGTGAAAAAACTTTGTTAAAGGGACGTTATGGTTCCAAGTAAAACCGAAAAACCCTTGAAATTCGCCAGTTATGGTAAGCTAAGCAACCATAACTCGCGCCACCACCGTGCACTGCTAAAACTAACACCCAGGACATCAAAGATGACATCACAAATGTCATTGGTGACATCACTGATGACATCACATGTCTGGCTCACTATTTTTTCTTTTGCTGACATATCTAGGCCACATGGTTTTCTTCAGTAACAGTAGCGCAACTTAACCATAACGTCCCTTTAACAACGTTTTTTTCACTGAATATATATATATATATATATATATATATATATATATATATATATATATATATATATATATATACAATCATACTGGCATGATTCTGTTTTTCATTTATAATGATGTGCATGCAACCCTGTAACGCAGACACGCAAGAAGCCACAGGGCCATCTCTCCCTTCCCCTGCAGAGCTGCGTACTCAGCCCCCACCTTACTCCCTCCAAGGATGGGATAACAACTGTAGGCCCTTTGGTTTATTGATGTTAGAATAACACAGATACACCTCCTCGCTTTCCTGCTCAACCCGCATAAGGTATTTGCCCTCACCCGTGCCCCCTGACACACAAATCCACCATAAAACCACTGTGTACCTCCATGCTCTGGTCAAAAGAATTATGGGCAGCAAGGCCCATATCCCATCGCCTTTTGATGTACCAGCTATGTTGCCCCTGACCCAATGGTATTCTAATTCACCCTAATCTTAACTAGCCATGGTGGCCACTCTTGTACTAACATACTATAAAGATGTCTCCTACTAAATCTAACAAAGCAGAAGGACAAAAGTGTCCTGCCGCATGCCCCCTGATAAGGCACCTGGACTCATAAAGCTGCCCCTTTAGAATAACATCTTTATAATGGTGAATTAAGGGCACTTAGAGTTATGTGCTATGTTTTGTGTGATGTTAGATTAACATTCCATATGTTTTACAGGGCCGCATAAACTATAATGATTAGTGAATGTCTATATATGGCCACAAGGGCAAAATGCTAGCTTAGTCCAAGATGTATCAGTTCATCATCGGCTGACCAGAGCTCCACCATGACAAGTCCAGCTGACCTGACCGCTTCATCATGACCCATCAAGGAGCCTCGCCAATCCAGACACTCTGTGCCTACACATCTATATGGACCCATCTTTATTGCCCAATCCCATTGATTCATGTAATTCCTAGCCCCCACGTCTCTGCTTGCCATATATTGGTTTGGATAAAAACATTTTAACCTCACGCACACTTGGTCTTGGTCTCATTCCCTGCTGGGGTGTTGTCATTATTGACTCTCATTGTGGAGTTTTAAATTCCTTTTTGGGGGACGCTCACTTTCAGCACTCCCATTATTAAAAAAAACTACATTGGACCCTAATAATCCGTCTAACTACAGACCTATTAAGACTGTCCCCTTTTTATTGAAGATATTGGATTGTGCAGCATATCTTCAGATCCAACAATACTTGGAATCTAATGATCTACTGGGATTAAGACAATCAGGTTTCAGACCAAAACATGGGACAGAAACTACACTCATCGACCTCAAGACTCAAATTAAGACACTAAAAGTCAAAGGGAAGTCTGCCTTGCTCCTGCTACTCGACATATCAGTGGCATTTGAATTAGTGAACCATGAAATCTTATGTAAACATGTATCATCTGTCGCACACTTCTCAGACCAGGCTAATTCATGGATTAAATCCTTCCTTAGAAAGTGATCTATGATGGTCTTTGCACCATCTGCATCAGCCTCTCCTTCACCAGTTTCCTGCGGAGTCCCTCAAGGATCTTGCGTGTCCCCTAACTCTATAACATTTTTACCAAACCTCTTTTTGATATTCTAGACTATCTTGGTGTCACGTATACGAACTATGCGGATGACACCCATATACTCATCACTATCACTGGTGACTACATTGTAGATAGTAAACTACTGAACGACATCTACAGTACTATACAATTATGGATGGCTAACCATGGTTTATGTCTGAACGATGATAAAACCAAACTACTATTACTTGGTTCTCCAAATAAACTAATCAAGCTTGGAGCATCTTTCAAAGCCTTCAACATTGATGGTAATATCATCAAAGTAGCTAACGATGTGAAAACATTAGGTATATACATTGACTCCACATTATCATTCACAAGACAAACTAATGCATTAGCATTAGTCACATCGTATCCTTGCAAGCTTATCACAGCTTTCGCCGACCAACTGCATATCCGTAGCAAGAGCACTAGTATTTTCTAAGTTAGACTATTGTAATGCTCTCTACTTGGGAACTTCTGTAGGGTATTTTGTGGAGATTTGGGGCCTGACGGTATTTTATTACCGCCGAAAAATAACTTAGCAATAATCACTCTTTGTATTCAGATTTGGCCATGTGCAACAATAATACAATGGACATGCATTATTTCAGCACCCAGACCTGCATATTTGGTATACGTGGTTGGTGGTATTTTGGTGAGCATAATTCCCTTGTTTTATTTGTGGCCCCAATGTCCAGAATCCCTTATCTTTGCTTAGATTTTTCGTGTGATCACTAGAGAGACCTCAGACCTGCATTCTAGGAATACCACATTTTCCAGTGATAGTGTTGGTGTGCCACCATGGGCGAACTCACTGAATTATTTACGACAGAGAGCTATATGTGGTAGTCTTGTGGTAATTTCCACTACCTTATATACGGTAGGGAGCTATGTTCAGAGAGTCTCTCTTCCCGTTGGCTCATGTACCTCCAACAAGCTATGCTACAGTCACTCACAATTATTCATACTGATTCTGACATGCACACATCTGTCTTAAAATGACCATTGCACTGTTTAAAAATCTCCCCACATCATCAGCATTGTAATGGTAAACAATAAACATCACCCGTCTGTTTTCAAATATTTTTCTGTATTATAAAAGTTGTATTTAAACACGATCTCATTCTTTACAGAAATAAAATGGTACAGTCAAAGCATTGTCTGTGACACACTGCAAAGAGAGTGGCGGAGAACAGAACTCAAATTGCAACATTAGCACTTGATTAAGACACGCACAGGAATCCTACACTGACTGCATATTACCGTACACACTCAGCTCCCACACTTCTCATTACCTTATCTTTTTAGTTGTTCTCTTTGGCTGTTCTCTTTGTGAATGTGGCTCCCTTGGATTAACTCCAGCAAAAAGGAACGCTTGCCTTCTCAAACCGGGGTCATTGCCTGGAATTCTCAGCTTTTGCAGATAGGAATGCCTCAGCCAGTGGAAAGGTCCTTCTTTCAGCTCTCCCCAATCTCGACTGCAGCAGGACACAGGAATCTGCATTCAGTCAGGAGCCCCACAGCCAGCTTCTTCTCCCCAGTAGTGCAGAAAAATGTCTCCTGTCTTTTTCCCCGTTACTGCCCACTAAAACTTTCCTCTCAGCCCTCTGTATGACGTGTCCCAATGAAATCCATCATCTCTCATCCTCCTACTCTTCAACAATAGCTTCGCTTATACATTTGCAATTGTTGCAAATCTGACTTCCTTCTTCCTGCAGTTACTGTGCACAAAAACACGGAGAATCAGGCAGAGAAGAGAAGAAAAAAAAATCTGCACACACATTTAAATGGTTTTCAGAGTATGCCTAATTCTGCAGTGGAGAACACATTTTATTAGTGGGTTATGTTAAATAAGGTTTTATTAGTCAGGTTAATGGTTAATAGGTTAGCTGTTAATTTTCAAATGTGTCTCTCGCACCATAGGCATTTCAGGTGAAAAATAGTGTGCATTTTTAAATGAGCACGTGTGCTTTTAACTGTAAAAATAGATTTGCATCTTATATGTTAAAATCGTTTTTGACTGAATAGCCTGTCTTTCCTTGTTAATCTGGTAACCCATATAGCAATGTACCGCACCCTTGTGGTGGTGCTGCGAAAAAATTGCTACCTGTGCAGTAGTGCTGTACTCTGTGCTGTTTGCTACCTGTGTAGTAGTGCTGTACTCTGTGCTGTTTGCTACCTGTGCAGTAGTGCTGTACTCTGTACTGTAACATGCCAAATATCCTTACATATACCCTCCTTTTGTTTTTAGAACTTGGCTATAATCCAAGCCAATTCCTAAAAACAACTTGTTCTTTCTTTTTCTTTTACAATATAGCAATCCAACAAAATGAATATTCATGTGTATCAATGAAAATTTGCAATCAATATTTCATCTGAGTCCATCAGTTCATAAAATGTTCCACATTTGCCTTCTCAGTGGAAGTGGCATTACTTTAAGTTTAAATTTTCCAAGTCAATTAAAAACAACGAAATAAAACAACTAACTAAAACAAATAATTAATATAACAAATTAAAATAAATAATTAAAATAATAAATACGTGGAACTTCATATGCCGGAACTTCTGTTTTGTCTCTTTTGGTATGTCCCGACCAGCGATGTTATTCGGTTCATTCGAGTATTCTTTCATCTTGGCAATCTTGAATCCACAGCAGTCATCTCTTTTGGCATTCCGGTTATTTTGTCTTCACCTCCACCTGGAGGCAGGCATCTTTTGGTCTTCATCCAGGGGACTCCAGGACTCCATCGTCTCCCGTGGCCTCTGGTCCCAGAACCTCCGACCAAATAATGTTAATTTTCTAAATCAAAATAGAAAATAAACAAATTAAGTACATAGCACAATACTAACTTCATCCTTTTGCCAAAAATAAAACATGCTTGGTAAAAATATATATTTTTTTTTTTCTGAAATTAAACACAAGTTAAAAGAAAACAAGCAGATATTCAATATTTAACACACTTTCTCTCTGCACACCAACCATGAGATTCCATTATATGTGCATTTATTTATTTATTTATTTATTTATTTATTTATTTATTTATATTATATATTTTTACATATATTACAGTGTTTATGTGCCATCATAACAATCAACTTTTTAACTTCTTTGTCACTGCCTCCTGATTGTACCCATTTATTTTCTCCATTTTTGTTCAAGGGACTTTATCTGTCTCTACATGCTCAAGCTGCCTGATCTCATGTCTGGGATGGCATGGTTTAATTTGATTTACATGGACAAACTGCTCTATTGCTGTTTCACCTTCATTTTTCAAAACTTTATACACTACAGGAGAGACATTATCTATAATTCGAAATGGCCCCTGCCAGGCCGCTAGAAATTTAGAATTTTTCTGTTTACTTTTTCCAAAATGAAACTTGTACACCTGATCCCCTACACTGTATTCCTTTACTGATGTCTTTTTATCATAATATGACTTTGCACTGTCAGCAGCTCTTTCCAGATTTCTCTGCACAAAAGCAAATGCATGTTGCAAATGTCTCCTCAGTTCATCAATATATTCATGAACTGTGGATGCACTCACAAGGGTTTGCTCATGTGTTCTGTATAGTAGGTGTTGTGGTAACACCATTTTCCTACCTGTTAAGACCTCATGGGGGCTAACACCTGTTGCTTTGGCAGGAGTCGACCTGATTGCCATCATAACCAACGGTAAACGTAAATCCCAGCTGGAACCTGCTTCTGCCACAAATTTCTTTAAAATATCCACAACAGACCTATTGCTTCTTTCAACTGTACCTGAAGACGCCGCCCGATATGCGATATGTAGTTTCCTTTTTACACCTAGTATTTGCCATACCTTACTCATTAGAGTACTTGTGAAATGACTTCCTCTGTCTGACTCAATTCTTTGTGGCAACCCAAACCTTGAGAACACATGGTTCACCAGTAATGTGGCTGCTGTTTGCGCACTACAATCTGGTGCAGGAATGCACTCAATCCACTTCGACATCAAACATACCACACTCAAAATATAACGGTGTCCCCTGCTCGACCTTTTTAAAGGACCTACATAGTCTATTTGCAAATCTGACCATGGGAGAGTTAGGCCTCTTTTCATCAATGGTGCTCTATGCATTGGTGAAGCAGGTTTAAATTGGGCGCATACTAGACATCCTCTAGTATATAATTCCACATCTTGGGACATATGTGGCCAGTAAGCATAATCTTTTAGTATTTCTAATGTTTTTTGTGAACCTCTATGGCCTGCAGTTATGGCATCATGTGCATGGTGTAGCATTAGTCCTCTGAATGAAAGGGGTACTACCCACTGTATTTGCCCTGTTATGGACTCTCTAATCATGAGCCCATCCTGTAATCTAATTCGTGTTTTGTTCTTTAATAACACCCTCAACTCTTCTTTTCCCATACAATCTTTTTCTGTTAAAGGATTTTGTTCAGGATCTATCAAATGATTATAATAGATTCCCAAAATTTGATCATTCTTTTGTGCCTCAATCAAATCTTGGTCTGGCGTGTCATGACTCCACTGCACCACCGGTTGATCTACCTCCTTTGGTGCTTTAGAACGTGTGACTGCATCAATTTGTATTTCACCCATTAAATAATCAATAGGTAGCAATTCTCCCATCACGGCCCCAATCTTAGCCAGATGGTCTGCCTTATCATTTCCCTCCTTATCCTCTCCTGGTGTTTTTAAATGCCCACGAATTTTTCTCCAGTATATTGTTAAATTATTTTCTGACACCAATTTGTCTATGGCTTGTATCATTTTTCCATGTTTAAGTGGCTTTTTGTTGTATGTAACCATGCCTCTTGCTTTCCAACCAGGCAAATACTCCACAAAGCTATTCCGTGCATAGTCAGAATCAGTCACCAGGACAATTTCACTGAACTTTTTATCAACTGCAGTAGCAATTGCTTTATAAATGGCTGCCAATTCCGCCACCTGACTGCTCCTATCTCCAATCCTCATCCCTATACTGGGGACGCCTTCACATTTCAACCAGACATTTCCTATTCCTGCCACTAACTGTTTATTACTGTCATTTTCAATGTGAAAAGCACAACCATCCACATATACAGTTGGCAAATCCTTGCATGTTTTTTCATCAAAAGCTTTGTGTGGTGATTGTTCAAATTCCTGTAAACTAGTTTCCACTTCCATTTCATTTGGTATTTGTTCAGCTGCACAGTCATGTAAGTCAGCTAACCCTTGAGCAATTGGGCTCTTTTTATTTTGTCCATATCTCACTTCTACGGGAAAACCTTGTAATGCCAGCGTCCATGAAGTGATTCTGGATTGCGCTAGATTGCCTGATCTAATTCTTTTACTCTCTAAAAATTGCAAAGGTTGATGATTTGTTTCAATAATCACCTTTTCTCCCTGAACAATGGGGCGGAAATGTTGTAGCGCCCACACAGTGGTTAATAGGGCCTTTTCACATTCATTAAATTTCATTTCAACTTGGGAAAATGCCTTACTTGCATATGCAATGGTTTTGTGATTCAAATCGTGTTTTTGTGATAACACTGCTGACATACAATGTTCAGAAAAACCTATTTCTATAAAGAAATCCCTGTCCTTTATGGGGTATGCTAAACATGGTGCCTTTACAAGACATTCCTTCAATCTCCCCACATCATCAGCATTGTAATGGTAAACAATAAACATCACCCGTCTGTTTTCAAATCCCGGCCAACGCACCATAAATATGTAGGGTATTTTGTGGAGATTTGGGGCCTATCCTGATTACCATATATCATGGTGCTGGGATCAAATCTGCTCTGTGTCCCCAATGACTGGTAGGGACCATCATTTCTTTGATCTTGATTTTGTCTCTGGTTATTGTTCATACCTGCCATATCAGGCCGATATCCTACCCGGGGTCTGTCCCCTTGATACCTAGGGCTGATGTAGCTCTCTCTATTACTAGGATCATGTGATTGGAACATTGGTACAGGAAATGGCGATCTTTGTTGATTACCCCTTTGTTCAGGTGTCACATTATTTTTACCTTGACTTTGAGCAGACTCAAGGGACATTTTGGCTGACCTGATTTCCATTACTGTGGCTGAGGGTTCTTTAGATTTAGGCCTAGTATCTTTCATTTTATCACTTTCTCTACCCTGACAATAGAGTACCTCATATAGCTTTGTGCTTTGATGTACAATCCATTCAAGGGACTTGTCACGGTCAAATTCACGGACCAATTGAGATATGATGTCTTTCTGTAGCCCATAGAAGTATGCAGTTTTAAATTCATTGGAATTTGAGTCGAAAGATACATCAAAGCGAGAGAATGCTCTTTTTAAGTCTTGTAAAAATTGGCGAGGGGATGTATTAGGTCCAGCAGTAATTGTGTACGCGACTTTCTTTGCCTCCTGCAATGACTGAAAAGGAGAAAAATGACGCCTAATTTCTTTTTCAAACTCCAGCCATGTCATATTCTGCTGTTCATTTAATCCCCTTATGATGCTGGCCGTCGGGGCATCTAAAGTTAAATGAAAATATTGTCTCTACTGTTCCCTAGGTATCTGGAGTGCTTTAAAAATGTCATGTACCGCTTCTAAGTGATCCTCAATGCAGCATTCACCTCCCTTTTTAAATGGTTTGATCAGGGCTTCAATGGATTTCATTATTTTTATGGGGCTACTTGTTGCAATGCATGGAATTGCACTATTTTGTGATTCAATCCTGTTTTCAGGTGTATGAGATTGGTGGCTGCCCCCAATGGGAGTATCAAATCCCCCAAGGGCGCTGCAACCAAGTTCAGTCACCGGCCCAGTCTCTGGGGCACTAGCTCTTTGGGCAGAGCTAGACTTCACCTCCACTCCATTGAATGTGGTACCCTGCCGCCTCTCCTGGGACCTGGGAATGCACATTTGCTGTTCTAAGTCCTTACACTTTTTAAGGAGTCTATTGGCTTCATCATGTAAATAATTATTTTCATCACTCATTTTATTAATCACCTCCTGCATATCGCACATTTGCATTTGGCATTTATTGAACTCTTTATTTCTCTTGTCTCTTTCTTGAATCATTTTAATCATTTCTTGTTCTGCACTCTGGAGATCACCTTCTTTTTCGCAATGTTCTTTTTGTAAAATCTGCATTTCTGAAACAACCTCATCTTTATCCTGCCTAATGTGATCCACTAAGGCTTTTAAGTGTGCCAATTCTTGCTCACTATCTTCAAATTGTTTCTTGCTTTTGGATAACTGAGTATCAAAGTCTCTGCATTTTAATTGCATGTCTTTTTGGCATACATCCAATTCTGCTCTCAACATTTCCTGATTTTTACTTGCCCCTTCTAATTCAGTCTTTAACCTGTTAATTAGCTGAGTATCATTCTCTTGTATTCGCAGGGACTTGTTTAAAATAAACCATATTTTGCCGCATAGCCGTATTAAACAGTCTTTCTCTGCACTTTTATCGGCTGCATTCAATAATCTTGTAAGGCAGACCTGAATTATGCTGCCTTCTGCAAAAATACTGTCTAGTTTTTCTTTCTGCACCTCACCCTGAATGCGGTTACTCCATTCTAACGTGCTATTCGAAGACCAATTCCCATGTGCAAATAACTTTGCCTCTAAATATTGCACTAGATCTGAGAATGTGGTTTCCCTTTGTGACATTCTGAAATTCGTTTTTAGTGGCACACTGCTATTATAAAATGGGTTCCCTTTAATGTGCAAATGGCAGTGTGAGACACGCTTGCCACGCCCAGTAGGTACTCTATGATCACTTTCCCGGCCAACGCACCATAAATATGTAGGGTATTTTGTGGAGATTTGGGGCCTGACGGTATTTTATTACCGCCGAAAAATAACTTAGCAATAATCACTCTTTGTATTCAGATTTGGCCATGTGCAACAATAATACAATGGACATGCATTATTTCAGCACCCAGACCTGCATATTTGGTATACGTGGTTGGTGGTATTTTGGTGAGCATAATTCCCTTGTTTTATTTGTGGCCCCAATGTCCAGAATCCCTTATCTTTGCTTAGATTTTTCGTGTGATCACTAGAGAGACCTCAGACCTGCATTCTAGGAATACCACATTTTCCAGTGATAGTGCCACCATGGGTGAACTCACTGACTTATTTACGACAGAGAGCTATATGTGGTAGTCTTGTGGTAATTTCCACTACCTTATATACGGTAGGGAGCTATGTTCAGAGAGTCTCTCTTCCCGTTGGCTCATGTACCTCCAACAAGCTATGCTACAGTCACTCACAATTATTCATACTGATTCTGACATGCACACATCTGTCTTAAAATGACCATTGCGCTGTTTAAAAATCTCCCCACATCATCAGCATTGTAATGGTAAACAATAAACATCACCCGTCTGTTTTCAAATATTTTTCTGTATTATAAAAGTTGTATTTAAACACGATCTCATTCTTTACAGAAATAAAATGGTACAGTCAAAGCATTGTCTGTGACACACTGCAAAGAGAGTGGCGGAGAACAGAACTCAAATTGCAACATTAGCACTTGATTAAGACACGCACAGGAATCCTACACTGACTGCATATTACCGTACACACTCAGCTCCCACACTTCTCATTACCTTATCTTTTTAGTTGTTCTCTTTGGCTGTTCTCTTTGTGAATGTGGCTCCCTTGGATTAACTCCAGCAAAAAGGAACGCTTGCCTTCTCAAACCGGGGTCATTGCCTGGAATTCTCAGCTTTTGCAGATAGGAATGCCTCAGCCAGTGGAAAGGTCCTTCTTTCAGCTCTCCCCAATCTCGACTGCAGCAGGACACAGGAATCTGCATTCAGTCAGGAGCCCCACAGCCAGCTTCTTCTCCCCAGTAGTGCAGAAAAATGTCTCCTGTCTTTTTCCCCGTTACTGCCCACTAAAACTTTCCTCTCAGCCCTCTGTATGACGTGTCCCAATGAAATCCATCATCTCTCATCCTCCTACTCTTCAACAATAGCTTCGCTTATACATTTGCAATTGTTGCAAATCTGACTTCCTTCTTCCTGCAGTTACTGTGCACAAAAACACGGAGAATCAGGCAGAGAAGAGAAGAAAAAAAAATCTGCACACACATTTAAATGGTTTTCAGAGTATGCCTAATTCTGCAGTGGAGAACACATTTTATTAGTGGGTTTTGTTAAATAAGGTTTTATTAGTCAGGTTAATGGTTAATAGGTTAGCTGTTAATTTTCAAATGTGTCTCTCGCACCATAGGCATTTCAGGTGAAAAATAGTGTGCATTTTTAAATGAGCACGTGTGCTTTTAACTGTAAAAATAGATTTGCATCTTATATGTTAAAATCGTTTTTGACTGAATAGCCTGTCTTTCCTTGTTAATCTGGTAACCCATATAGCAATGTACCGCACCCTTGTGGTGGTGCTGCGAAAAAATTGCTACCTGTGCAGTAGTGCTGTACTCTGTGCTGTTTGCTACCTGTGTAGTAGTGCTGTACTCTGTGCTGTTTGCTACCTGTGCAGTAGTGCTGTACTCTGTACTGTAACATGCCAAATATCCTTACACTTCTCAATATAATGTCAACAAAATGCAAGTCATGCAAAATAATGCAGTTAGATCAGCATGTAACATCCCTAGGAAACATCATATTACCACAGTCAGACATAACTTAAACTGGTTGAGTATTAAGCAAAGAATAGATTTCAAATCACTTTCACTAACACACAAGTGCCTCCATAACCAGGCACCAATATACCTATGCAACACCTTTACACATCATTCCTCTAAATAGCCCATTAGAACAGCCCTGTCACATAGTATTGTAATACCTTGGTTTATCCAACAACAGGCGGGTGGGGTCAGCTTCCCAGTCGTAGCAGCAAAACAAATGGGACTCACTCCCTACTACCATAAGAGTAGACTCTCATTCACGGTCTTCTAGAATAAGGTTAAAGCCTGGCTTCGAGACCAGGACCATAACCTTCCCACACACTAACACATGCTCTGCCACACTATAGCCTTGGTTGTATATAGGACTGTATTTATATATATTTCTAGTAGTCTGCTTGTAAAGATTCTCGTTCTTTGCCTTATGCCTATGTCATATGACCCTTCTTGCAGTGTCATCTCCTGTATATATTTAGCCATGTGCAAAACTATTTATTCCCTCCTTTGTGTAAAATTGTATAACATTAGCACTCAGTTGCCCAGGGCTTGATGTGCTCTATAAATAAATACAATACAAATACAAATGCATTTTGTAGGTCAATCAATGCAAAATGTCCTGCTCCAATGGGGATGTTACACAAAAAGGTGTCCGGATACAGCACCACCGGACACTCTGCCTCCACTTTGTTATTCAACGGGCAGAGATCAAGGATCATCCTCCATGACCCCCCTTTGCTTTTTTGACAGGGTAAATGGCTTTGTTACATGGGGATTCTGAAGTCTTGATGATGCCATGTCACCACAGGGCCAATATTGTTTCACATATTCCCTCATCTGCCTCTCTTGACAGGGCGTACTGTTTTACATGGGGTAATGTTGCTCATCTGTCCCTTGTAAAAGTACCATGTCCTTCCTTGTGATTGCTGCTTCTAAGTGTATGGTGATGGTGGTAGCTGACACTATTTTCCTCTGTACTGCTGGCCAAAATAGAAATTCTGCCGGCAGTCGAAACTTGATCCATGGTCCATTGCACCCGTCCTAACAAAATTTGTTTTGGATGCAATGGAACACTTCGCAGAGTGGTATCTGCACAAACTGCTTTTATGAGTGCAAACACCTGTTCGAAATATATACCTGGTGTGGAGCATACAATGCCATTCTCAGTGAAGGAAACAGTCATGCTCAATTTGCTCATAATGTCTCTTACTAATATGTTGATTGGCGTGTCCATTGAAGGGTGCTACAATTTATTGTGTAGCTATGGGAAGAGGAAACACTTCAGCTACAGCTACAGGAACCATCACTATATCGCCAGAGAATCCCTGTCTGTCCATTACTTTCTCCCACAGGGGAAAGTTACCCTCCTTAATACAGCACTTGGTAGCTCCTGTGTCGAGGAAAAATGAGAAATCTTTTTGGCCTGTCTTCACTGCCACCTCAGGTTCCTCCTCATGGGCTGGGCACATCAGGGTTCCCTGTGGGCTGGCCTATTGGGTATTCATAGTTGACCCCGGGAATGCAAAGGGGTTCCCTCCAAACACTGCTGCCCCAGTGTTGTAGGGTACTACATTCTGTGCTAACAAGTTGCTGTCACACTGCTGTGTTGGTGCATGTGATTGTACCTGGGCATTTGGTTCTGACTAAATAAAGAACTTACCCTATGACATCAGCTCAGAGATTCTCATTGCATTGGAAGTGAAAGTTTTAAATTCCAACATTCCGCAACTAGAATCCCTTCAAATTATAAAGACATTTCTGGAAATGAGAGAAGATACAACAAATGTTCTGAGTCATTTCTTTATTGAGCTATTGGAAATAGCTATCACCAGAAACTTTGTAGATTTAAGAATTCCTATTATATGCAGATACAAGGTACTGCCATGGGGGAAGCTTTCACCCCCATTATGCAACATTATATACCTGGGACTTCGAGGAGCTAAATATAATGACTAAAACCAGTCCATTCAAAGAAGCCTTTAAGTTTTACAAAAGATATATTGATATCTTAATTGTTTTAGACAGCAAAAAAGGCGATCATAATGTGTTCCTCCAGTGGATTAACAACCTTAACACTAATTTACGGTTTACCATGCAATTCAATTGTAAACAAATTCCATTTTTGAATGTATTGATTAAGGAGAAAGATGGTTTTCTGCTGGTGGATCGGTATCGGAAATGTTCTGACAGAAATACTATTCTACATTACAGTAGTTTCCATTCTCAAGCAATGCAGGCAAATATCCCCTATGGCCAAATTTTGAGAGCCAGATGCAACTGCTCTAAAGTGGATGATTGGGTGACTCAGGCAAACATCATACAGGCTAGACTAAAGGATAGAGGTTACCCAAACAAGTTAGTGAAACAATAAAAAAAAAATAGCCAGGTATCAACACAGGGAACACCTACTGAATAAAGGGATGAAAAATGAGCCAAACAGTAAACGTTTAGCATGCGCATTGACATACAACACTCAGCATAACAAAATAAAGAAAGTAATATCAAAACATTGGCATTTCTTGCAACTTGCTATTCCTACTCTACAAAAGCCATTTAAAAAAGGTAGAAAATTAAAAGAATGGGTTTCTAAATCAGACAAAAATACAATAGGTGATACACAACCTAAAATCAATACTACTTGGGGGATGCCCCCTATCACAGGTCATTCTGTGTGGGGGATGTTCCAATTGCAGCTCCACTTTGGCATGTACCAGCATTTACATTAACAACAAGAGCTGGTACTTGAAGAACCACACAACATGTAATAGTACTAATGTGATTGATGTTATAACTTGCCCTTGCGACAAAACGTATATGGGCAAATCTTCACGCGCTGTGAAACTAAAAAAACAGATCACAAGTCCAAAATATGAAATAAAAACCTGAGTGCACCCCAGGCACTTCATTGAAGCATGGACCGTAATCATGACCCTGCCCTGAACATATGGGGGTTGATATTTATCCACACAGACCATGATTACCCCCACTATAAGGTTCCCTGTGATATAATTTTGCATCATAGGACATTGTAGTGGTATTTAACTAGGTGACACAGTGTATCTGTATACCTGTATCTATGTGAATGCAGAGTAGGTCCTTTTGAGGTTAAATAATTGGGTAACTAATGATGACACAGTTCGTTTGGATTTCTATGCGAATAGGAATTATCGGAACTTCACACACTATAGAAGATGGGACCAATAGTCTTTCTTCTATTATTACACTACGGACAATTGAACACCATGTAAGAATAGTCCCCTTTCTATTGCTGATGCCAGCGAGCTAAGCTTTACATAACAGACTGACGTATCTTTCGTTTCTGTGAAGGTTGCAGCAGTAATCTTTCCATATTGTATGGCGTAAGGAGGACCCGACATACCAGGAGACTTTGAGTATGAATGACTGAACAGAGGAGCAATACTCTCCCACACAGATAAGAAGGGCTACTAAGTTAAAGAATTAAACCTGTTACGAGAACAGTAGACAACTCACTTTTACGCTCACCACACCGCACGAGTTGGAGAACGTTACCGTCGACCTAGGCAACACAAGGTCACATGAATTTGTGCTTTGTCTTTCAGAGCGCTATTTTGAATATCGACAACAGCCAAATAACTATGAATTCTGGAATATAATATTGAGCCGCAAGATCTACGTTCTGAAGGTATTATTGTGAGAGAGCCGTATGCTAATCTGGAAGAACACTCAAATGAACCTTATGAACGCAAAGGTATGTAAAAAAACAGATACATTGCACTATGAACGTATAAATAGGAAATTTGGAATGACGCTAGGAGATGTTTAATAAGCACCACTGTTGCCAATGGCAGATAATAACGTCTGCCTTTTTGAACATTGGTAAAATAGAATATACTCCCCTATTTGTTTGAGTGTGGAATGGCTAGTGATAATCAGATGTTGTATTGTGATGGTCTGACAACCAGCCCACCAGCATATCAGTGATATTTTTCCCTTTCGGCTTTTATTTTGCATCATTTTCTGCATTGTTGGGAATGCACCTGAAGAAATAAAGATCTGCCCAGCAATTGAGTTGAGCAAAAAATGGATACATTTCTCCTCTATCAGTAAAACAATAGGAATCCTATTATGCATGTGGAAAAACCAGGAATGGTGTATCAGTGTTTGGTTTTTAACTGTAGTTTGTTTGTATTTGTTTTAGTAACGTTTCAAGCAATACTTTGTGAAGAATCCTGTTTGTAAGTCCTGAAGAAGACAAATATCTGTGCCCAAGAAGGGGTAGCCATACAAAGTATCATCAAAACTATAATTAAAGGAAGTTTGTAAACTAGATAAGGAGGAATATAGGTATTACCCTCTTCAGACACATTTAGTTGACTATTATTCGAGTGATTTGATCCCTAGGGGACTAACTTCTTTTAGTAGGGAACTAAAGTTTGTGCCTTTGATAGTATTAATAGGTGCTTACAATTTGTTCACCATTTGTGAATTCTGCACAAATCTATAGTTCTCTCTTTTTTGTGTTAAACGACTCGTTGTTTAGTCTAGATACAAGTGGTACATTTAAATGAAATCAAGCGAGAACATGAGCCTGAATTTGGATATTTTACATGTTTAAATTGTGTAAAAATAATATATATGTATTTGTTTTTTAAAAATATATGTAATTTGTTTAATAAAGAATTTTTGATACTATTTTTATGTCATTATCTAATTACCTTACACGTATTCCCCCTCTTCCCCCTGGACTCCCATATGGATATGGTCCTTTTTCTTTAGGGCAAAATTGAATCTAAGTAGTATTGTTCCGCGTGGCATCCCCCTTGGTTAATATGTGGTACCTGGAAAACCACAGTTTGCTGCAGCAATTCCCAGAATTGGTGCTTGTATTTCGGTGGGCTGTATCTGTTGCTGTTGTATTTGCATCTGAGCCTGTGGGGTCTGCACAGGGCTCTGGTACACTGGGGACCCACCACAGCCGTAAGGCATCTGCTCCCTTGGTCCTATATATCCATATCCCATCCCACTTCCTCTTGGTGAATACCTCCTCCATGTTGATAATATCCCCCTGCTGACTATACCTCCCCTGTGAGTAATACCCTCCCTGTTAGGGAATCCTCCTAGTTGAACATACCCTCGGCATTGTCGATAATAACATTGCGGCTGGCCATATCCTAGAGGTGCTTGTAGCTGGCCAATCCTTTTAGATGCTTGTGGCTGGGCCATCCCCAAGGGTGCTCCACTCCCTTGCTGGTCGGGCACTGACTGTCCTGATGTGAAGTTCGTTAACACTGCTCCTTCCATGCCAAGTTTGGCCAACTTTTTCTGCACTCATTCCGCTTTAGATTTTACCGCATTATCTGTCAAGGCCTTATCTTTATCTTGCTGTGCTTTACAAAAGTGTACTATGTGCGCTTGTATCTCAGGCCACCCTTTTGATTCTATCCGGACCACCATCCCTAGCCCTTTCTGTATGTATATGGAAAGTCCCCTAATCAAAATGTGGAAATGCGTAGGAATATTTACGCCCCAAGCGTTTCATGTTTCTAGTGTACACATCTCTTGTATCTGTTGGATGTATTGTACAGGGTCTTCGTCATGCCTCATTTTGTGTGTCAAGGTAGCCTGCATCTCTGAAATGTCTGTGTACAGTGTCTGCAATACCTTCCACACTTGCACTCAGCAATTATTAAGCAATGCACCATTGTGTGCATTATTACCTAGGGTCACTCCAACATATATATACTGCCTGCTTCCAAATTTTGTCTGCCTATTTGCCCTTTAAGACAGTGAATACATTCTTCATATTGCCTACTACCAAGGTCATCCCTGCTGTTTCTTTTTCTAAGTCATAGATCCACTTGCTCACCACTGCTGTGAGGGATGGCAAGCTGTACATCAAGTTATCCTTGTCCATGCAGGCCCAAAGTATATACTGGGTACTCCTTGACCCTTTGGTAGCAGTGGCAACTGTGCCCATCGGTGTGATGCCTTTGCACCCTTTGTGAAAAACTCATAACCACTACCTTCTCGATCCCACCCCGGAGTGTCTGGGACCAATCCCTTCTGCTATTTCATTCCATCTCCCTCTCTCTTTCTTTTTCTCTCCTTCTCCTTTGTTCCTTATGTTTCTCCCTCTTTCTCTCCCATTCATTCCCATCTTTCCCATCCCAGAACCATCAGCTCCCCTGGGCACCCTCTTCATTCTCTTCTCTCCCTGTTGCCCCACCATCATTGTTTGCTGAATCATCGTCTGTTGCTCCTCTTCCTGGGAGATTGGCCTCTGGAAATCTTTTATGGTCCAATTGAAACAAAAATGTTCTTGACCTCCATGCATCTGGGATTTTTGTAGCACATCATTCCTCCTCCCTTTTCCCCACTGCCTTTTCTACCTCCTTCTCCGCTTCTTTTAATATGTCCTCTATCAGTCGGTGTGCATCTTCTTCTATATTTCGATGAGTCACATAGTTTTGCCTAAGTCTGTCAGACTGTGTTTCTTAATACCTGTGGTCCCTGTTTTACTACCTCCCCTTTGTTTCCTTACTCCCCCTTCGGTTTCCCATGCTGGATGTACTCGCTGCAGGTTAGTATATTCTGCCGCTGGTTGTAAAGTGGGATAGAGCCTGTATGGAGGTGGGCCGATGAAACCATACACTGGTCTTTATGTATGCTAGTTTCTGTGGCAGGTGGTGTATTCACTTCCTGAAACATGTTCCACAGTGCTAAAATGCTCTGTCTACTCTGTAACATATTCCCCTTGTGTTTGGATAATAATAAGAAAACATGTGTTCAACTATGTCACTCTCAAATGTGCCTTCTCTAGGACATGCTTTGAAACATTGGTCTTCCGTGTCCTGAACCCATTCAAAATGAATTTTATCATTTTATCTCGGCATTGTGGCAGTTTAGTAGAAAGGTGCTCCAAGGGAGTCGTCATTATTCCAATCAATTCCATCCCCCCACTTTCTTTATCCTCTGACACTGGTCTAAAAGAGTTGTGTGCTTTTTGTTGTCAATTTAGACCGCTCTTTTTTTCAGAAATGTTAACCATAACTCTATTCACTTGTGAAAGGCACAAAACATATTTCTAATATAACACAAATACAAAACACATAATCACATCAACAAATCACACCACTTACTTCTTACTCCCCACCACCACACTTTTCATCCAATCCATATCACCCTATCATACACAACCCTAAGCCCCCACTCCTAACTACAATATCCTCCTTCCACAAATAATACTCAGATACACTTCATTCCTATGTACAGGTTTTGGCCCGTACTCAACAGGCCAACACCATATCTCTAAATCTATACTGCGCTGTCCTTCCTCTACCATGGAGAACCCCTCTTAATCTCTACACAGCTTACAGCTTTCCGCTTACAAGAAGATTTCTTGCAACATTACTATGGCATCGGGTCTGTCATATGATTCTAAAATACCATCAAACTCAACCTCAATACAACAACATATAATTTCAAAAAACTGTCTGATGGACCTCCTTGTGAGTGCACTTTATCTGGTCTTGATAGGCCACACTGCTCCTCCATGGGGTGTGGCAGAGAGCACTCTTAAGGCTTTGAGAAGGTATCGCACTGTGGCCTCCAAATGTAGACCAGGGGTCTCCAAGAGCAATCAAAGAAAAATACAAAAAATAATCCAAAAGAAGAGCACGACATGCATGAAAAACCCAGCTCTATTGAACAGTCAACTGGGCGAACAAACAGCTCTATGGCTCTAAACTGTGATACATTCTCAGAAGGGCTACAATATGTATACAAGGCATATGTAGCATAATTTAGACAAAGCATAATTTGTCAATCGTTACAATTTTGAGGATGTGCTAGTACATAATTGGTGGATCATCAGAGGATCCCTTTATGTTAATATGCATTACATATCCTGATTGGATAAAAAGATTTCCTGGAACATTAGCCTCAACACACCTTCATGATGTCATAACCCTGAAGCATCCCTCCCCTCAATTGCATCATTACCTGCTGACCTGCAGAAACTCTGGCATAACATTGGTTGGCAAGTTGATAAATCTCTCCATGTGGAATGGACCCTTTAGTTGGAGACAGCGTGAGCTACAGTATCCCACTGAGTCTATCGAATAGAATTATGAGTGAACAACACCATGGCCAGGGGCATTGTTACTGTAACGCTCACCTGATTCCCGTAGAGGCGCCAGTCTTGACTGGGCGGATACCGTATCTTCAAAGGTGATGTGTAACACACGGCTGGCTCTTTGGGCTGGACCTCTGTGCACTGTATGTCTGACTCGAAGGGTAAGATGTCTGCAGATAGAAAATATGGGATTAAGGAACTGGGTTATTGAATGTCTCTCTCTTCTTCCCTTTCTCTTCTCCTGTAGAACCCCAAAGGTTAACGCTCTCACCTTAGGTAAGTGAACGCCGTGCTCTCCATCTGCCTCGGGGCAGGGTGCTGTAACCAGTTTCTTCACTGGATAAGGGGAGCAGGCCTCTTGACTTCAGAGGACTGCTGTCCGTCGTTTACTGCACGAACGGTAAGTTTCGAGTAATTCTAATGTCTTTAAAGTCTTTAGTAATGATGTTTCTTGTTTTGCAGGGTTCCGGCGATGGCGGATGACGGGCTGAAGTGAGTTGAAGATGGAGCCCGTGTGATGAATAGAAGCGCCTGGAAGCACGTAAGTAAGCGCTTGTTGCCTGCTTCACGATGCGCTCTAACTGTCTTTTTATTTTGCAGGTACAAGTTCGGAGCGGCTGCAGGGTGCCGGAATACCCACTGGGTTAGATGTGGAAAGGAGTAATGGCACGTGAGTATTAAAGTTCCCCAATGTCTTTAAACGCACCTTGTTTTGTCTTTCAGATGCGGGATGCAGCGCCGAAGGCCTCCGGAGCGTGCGAAGAGTTGGTAAGCTTTTGTCTTTCAGATGCCGGAATGCAGTGTGAAGACCTCCGGAGCGCACGAAGAGTAGGTAAGCCTTTGTCTTTCAGATGCCGGAATGCAGCGCGAGGCGTTGGTGACAGACGATGGACCAGGTAAGTGAAGAGCTGTCACTGAAGACCGTAATGCTAACCTGTTCTGTCTTGTCTTTATAGGTGTTGCTGAAGACTGGATTCAGGATGGTAAGCCTTTTTCCTTAGGCCCAGGATCAGATGCAGAAGACATGATGAGCGTTCTGCTGCAGAGGATGCAGAATAACACAAAGCAAGATTCATCCATCGGGTGTGGTTTAAATAGCCTCCTGTAGTGCTTAGGTGTCTCCTTCCACAGCCACGCCTAGGTAAGAAAAGAGTTCCTGCTTTCCAGAAGAGTTCCAGTGTTCTGAATCTAGGGAGTGGCTCCTGCCCCACCCAACAGGAAAAGTAGTTCCAAACAGAAGAGGATCAGAGGCTCAACTGGCAGGCAAGTAAGCAGCATGGTCTGCTGCAGGTAAGTCCACCCAAGCATTATGAGCTCGGCGCTTCCAGCACTGGGACTGGGCATATTTATGAGCCTGGTGCCACTGGCGCCAGGACTGGGTCCAAAAGGTCCCAATTGGGACTGGTTGGCACTCGGAACCTGGGTTATGGATCTGCTTCCAAGGGAGTTGGGAAAACCCTGACCTTTTGGAAGCAGAGATCATGACAGTACCCCCCCTCAAGGCCCCTCCCAAACTGGGCTTCTCCGGGGGTTTTGGTTTGTCAGGAAATGTTCGGTGAAATCTTTTGATTAGGCGAGGAGCGTGGACATATTCAGCAGGTTCCCAGGATCTCTCTTGGGGGCCGTAGCCTTTCCAGTCAATTAGGTAAAATAGTTTAGATTTGGTGATCTTGGAGTCCAGAATGCTTTTGACTTCAAACTCGAGTTCTCCATCAACTAGGATAGGTTTCGGAGATTTAGTTAGTCGGGTTTGAGGTTGCACGGGTTTTAATAGAGAGACGTGGAAGACCGGATGTATCTTCATGTGCGGGGGCAAGTCCAATTTGACGGCTACTGGGTTTACTATGGTAGTGATGGAATAGGGACCAAGGTATCTTGGGTTGAATGTGCGTGGCCCTTTTAGAGGTAGATATTTGGTGGATAACCAGACTTGATCCCCTACTTGATATTGAGGGGCTTCCTTCCGATGTTGATCTGCTCCTTTCTTGTATTGTTCTTTAGCCCTTTGAAGGTGAGAAACAGCTTCCTTAAAGGCTTGGGTGATTGTAGAATGCAGGTAGTCTACTGCTGGTGTTTCAAGATCTTGGAGGGGATCCAACTCCGAGGTTCGAGGGTGACTGCCGTACAAAAGAAAAAACGGGGTTTTCCCAGTTCCCGAATGGACAGAGTTATTGTAGGCATATTCGGCTATCCAAAGGATGTCTTTCCAAGTTTTTTCAGTTTGTTGCAGCATGCAGCGTAAATACTGTTCCAGAGTTTGATTGGTCCTCTCGGTTTGTCCGTTGGTCTGAGGGTGGTGACTGGTCGATAGTCTCACATCAATTTGAGCCGACCGACAGCAACTTCGCCAAAAATGAGAAATAAATTGACTACCTCGATCCGAAATTAGAACCGAAGGAAAACCGTGCAGTCGGACGATGTTTTCGAGAAATTCTCGGGCCAGAGTTGATGCTGTTGGCAAGCCTTTGAGCGGAATGAAATGCGCCATCTTGGAGAATAAGTCCACGATTACTAGAATCGTATTGTATCCGGAGCATGGAGGTAGATCGGTGATGAAGTCCATAGAAAGCGTATGCCAAGGGCGAGGTGGGATGTCAATAGGGCGTAAGAGGCCTGCTGGTCTTTCCTTTTGACTCTTGTTTTGGGCGCATACTCCACAGGACATTATAAAGTCTCTGATATCTTTTTTCCAAGACGGCCACCAGAAGTAGCGCTTGATCTTTTCTGAGGTCTTGGCCATACCGGGATGTCCTTCCATTAAAGAATCGTGATAACAAGAGATTACTTTTTTCTGTAAATCTGTGCTGGGTAGGTATAATCGTTCTTGGAAATACAATAAGTTGTCCTTTACTGCAAAGTCCTTTCCCTGCAGATGCCAATTCTGTATGTCTGCTGGAGTTACAAGTTGCCTGGCTTTATCCTTAACTTCCTCTATGGATTCTGTGGCGATTGCGCCCAGAATTCTTTGTTCGGGAATGATTGGTACAGGTTTAGGGTTGATCAAGTGTTCTTCCACTCCCATCCGAGAAAGGGCATCAGCTTTACCGTTCTTTGTACCAGGTCGATAGGTAATTATGAAGTCAAACTCGGCAAAGAATAATGCCCAACGGAGTTGTCTAGAGGATTGGGCTTTTGCGGTTTTCAAATATTGCAGGTTTCGGTGATCCGTAATCACAGTAACGGTGTGTCGGGCCCCGAGCAGATAATGCCGCCAAGCCTTGAAGGCAGACTTGATAGCCAGAAGTTCCTTGTCAGTAATCGTGTAATTGATTTCAGGAGGCGAGAATTTGCGGGACCAAAATGTCACGGGATGCAACTGATTGGTTACCGGGTCCTTTTGTGATAGAACTGCCCCCATGGCAAGGCTTGAAGCATCAGTTTCCACGATGTAGGGGAGTTCGGGGCGAGGGTGTTTTAAGATTGGTGCAGAGTTAAATTTAGTCTTCAAATCCTGGAAAGCTTGTTCCGCCTCGGTAGACCATTCAAAACGTTTGTTTTTCTTTAACAAGGCAGTGATGGGCTGGACTATTCGAGAGAATTCGGGGATAAACCTGCGGTAAAAGTTAGCGAAGCCTAACATGCTTTGCACACCTTTTACGGAGGATGGTGATGGCCATTTGAGAACTGCATCGACCTTCTTTGAATCCATACGCACTCCGCCAGGTGATAATATGAATCCCAAGAATTCAACTTCAGTCACGTTGAAAACACATTTTTCCAACTTAGCGAAAAGTTTGTGTTGACGCAATCTTTCGAGGACCATTTTCACGTGTTTCCGATGTTCAGATTCCGATGAAGAATAAACGAGGATGTCGTCAATTTAAACAACAACACACACATCTATGAGCTCTCTGAGGACATCGTTCATAAAATATTGAAAGGCGGCCGGGGCATTGCAAAGTCCGAAGGGCATGACCTGATATTCAAATAGCCCATACTTGGTGCGGAAGGCCGTCTTCCATTCATCGCCCTCTTTTACTCGTACCAAGTGGTAAGCTCCTCTAAGATCCAGCTTTGTATATATGCATGCTTTTCTGACTTGGTCCAGGAGTTCAGGGATCAAAGGTAACGGATATCTATTCTTAACGGTGATCTGGTTCAGGGAGCGATAATCTATACAAGTTCTAAGGTCTCCTTCCTTTTTTGGAACGAAGAACAAAGCTGAAGAAGCAGGGGACTTGGAAGGACGAATAAACCCATTTGCCAGGTATTGATCCAGGTATTGTCGAAGGTGAAGGTTCTCAGGCTCGGTGAGGGCATAAATTCTACTACAAGGAGGAGTAGATCCAGGTGTCAGGTCTATCTGGCAGTCATAAGACCTATGAGGAGGTAGAGAGTTAGCCTGATCCTTCCGGAAAACATCTTGGTATTCTACGTATTCGGGAGGTAACTGGGGAGTCTCTGAAGAAATTGCTGCCAGTGCAACACCAGGTGGAGGGTGACAAGTAGAGACACATTCTGGAAACTGGACCGTTCTTGCTCGCCAATCGATCAGAGGATTGTGTTTCTCTAACCAAGGTATTCCTAGAATAATCTGAAACTGAGGGGCCTTGATCACATCGAACACGATCTTCTCATGGTGTCCATCTTGACTTACTAGCGTCACCTCTTGAGTGGTATGCGTTACTGGCCCGGAGGCTATCTCCGTACCATCCACCGTAGTAATGACGTCCTTTACAGCCTTGGGACAAAGAGTTAGATTCATCCTCAAAACCATTTCATGATCCACATAATTGCCGATGGCACCGCTGTCGACGTAAGCTTCAATTGCATGTAATCGATCCGGATTATCAGGGCTAATGAGGACCATAGGTATCACGAAATGCGAGGTCACGGAACTGGTTTTCACGCTCGGCAAGAGGACCTCTATTCTTGTCGGGCGAGGTCGTTTCCCTGCTCAGAGTTTGTAACTTTGGTAACTGCAGCTCCTACTGCCTTCTTGGCAGGTTTCACCGGACAGTCTCGAAGAAAGTGCCCTGAGTTTCCGCAATAGAGGCATAATTGCAACTGTTTTCTCCTTTCCCGCTCCTTTTGTGTTAGAGGACCTTTCAGACCCCCTATTTGCATGGGTTCCCCGGAGTCTACTCCTTTGGAAGGAGTTGGCGGTTTGGAAAATACTCGAGCATCAAACTTGGAACGATCGGCCTTCCTGTTCTGCAGTCTGTGATCTATTTGAACGACTAAGTCTATATAATCCGAACAATCTTGTGGGGGATTCACTACTTGGGCTAACACATCTTTGAGCTCTCCACGTAGACCTCTATAAAACAGCGTAATCCTTTTGTCCTCAGGCCATTGAGTTTCCACTATCAGTCTGTTGAAAGACGCAATATAAGCCAAAAGGTCTTGATTACCTTGTCGCAACGAAAGAAGCTCATTGTCCAAGGCCTGCCCCTGTGAATGTCTTGCGAACAGTTTTTCCATACTGAGCTGAAAAGCTTGAAAATCATGGAGGACCGGATCATCTTGATTTACTAGAGGGATCGACCAGTCTGCCGCATTGCCACTAAGGTACGAAAGCACAAAAGCTACTTTAGCTTGATCAGTTGGAAAGGCTGCTGGCCGGCATAAGAAATGCAACCGGCACTGATTGATAAATACTGCAAACCTCTTTGGGTCACCAGAAAATCGTTCGGGCGGAGCCAGAGGTACATTCCCAGGTAGGTTGATCTGCACTGGATTAATAGAGGATGTAGAAGGAAGATTTCCCCCAGATGCGGGTAACGGGGTCTGTCCGGCTTGTGACTGTAGCAATTGTCTAGCGAGATCATCTGTTCGCTCCTTGGAAATAATCAGTTCCCTTCTTAGAGCGTTCGTTTCCTGACGGGCTGCATGCACTTCTGCCCTTAGTTCCCCAAGTAACTGGGATAGCTGGTCGGTATCCGAGGTTTCCATAGCGCCTGGACGGGAGTTTTGTGGTAGGCTTTGCGTTCTGTAACGCTCACCTGATTCCCGTAGAGGCGCCGGTCTTGACTGGGCGTATACCGTATCTTCAAAGGTGATGTGTAACACACGGCTGGCTCTTTGGGCTGGACCTCTGTGCACTGTATGTCTGACTCGAAGGGTAAGATGTCTGCAGATAGAAAATATGGGATTAAGGAACTGGGTTATTGAATGTCTCTCTCTTCTTCCCTTTCTCTTCTCCTGTAGAACCCCAAAGGTTAACGCTCTCACCTTAGGTAAGTGAACGCCGTGCTCTCCATCTGCCTCGGGGCAGGGTGCTGTAACCAGTTTCTTCACTGGATAAGGGGAGCAGGCCTCTTGACTTCAGAGGACTGCTGTCCGTCGTTTACTGCACGAACGGTAAGTTTCGAGTAATTCTAATGTCTTTAAAGTCTTTAGTAATGATGTTTCTTGTTTTGCAGGGTTCCGGCGATGGCGGATGACGGGCTGAAGTGAGTTGAAGATGGAGCCCGTGTGATGAATAGAAGCGCCTGGAAGCACGTAAGTAAGCGCTTGTTGCCTGCTTCACGATGCGCTCTAACTGTCTTTTTATTTTGCAGGTACAAGTTCGGAGCGGCTGCAGGGTGCCGGAATACCCACTGGGTTAGATGTGGAAAGGAGTAATGGCACGTGAGTATTAAAGTTCCCCAATGTCTTTAAACGCACCTTGTTTTGTCTTTCAGATGCGGGATGCAGTGCCGAAGGCCTCCGGAGCGTGCGAAGAGTTGGTAAGCTTTTGTCTTTCAGATGCCGGAATGCAGTGTGAAGACCTCCGGAGCGCACGAAGAGTAGGTAAGCCTTTGTCTTTCAGATGCCGGAATGCAGCGCGAGAAGACACGATGAGCGTTCTGCTGCAGAGGATGCAGAATAACGCAAAGCAAGATTCATCCATCGGGTGTGGTTTAAATAGCCTCCTGTAGTGCTTAGGTGTCTCCTTCCACAGCCACGCCTAGGTAAGAAAAGAGTTCCTGCTTTCCAGAAGAGTTCCAGTGTTCTGAATCTAGGGAGTGGCTCCTGCCCCACCCAACAGGAAAAGTAGTTCCAAACAGAAGAGGATCAGAGGCTCAACTGGCAGGCAAGTAAGCAGCATGGTCTGCTGCAGGTAAGTCCACCCAAGCATTATGAGCTCGGCGCTTCCAGCGCTGGGACTGGGCATATTTATGAGCCTGGTGCCACTGGCGCCAGGACTGGGTCCAAAAGGTCCCAATTGGGACTGGTTGGCACTCGGAACCTGGGTTATGGATCTGCTTCCAAGGGAGTTGGGAAAACCCTGACCTTTTGGAAGCAGAGATCATGACAGTTACAGCCTCTGAAACACCATATCCTTGTGCCTGATTGGTTTCCCTATTCCCTCACCCCCTGCACCTGTTTGCACTTCACCTCGTCTCTTGCTTCATGTCGTGCAGGACACCATTGCCGAAAATGAATTTCCCATATTTAATTCTCTTTTGCTATTGTACTCGCTGCCGGGGTGCTAGGTACCTAGCCCGATGTCCTTCAAATTATCATATGGGCCTACACCTGGCTTTCAGCTGGAGTTCTCTTCCCATGACACACTTTTCCTTCTGCAGCAATTAATTAGATACTGTGGGTTTCTTCGTGTCTCACCCTTGATGAGCTGTTCTAAGATTTTCTGTGAGCATTAGTAAAACTTCAATTTTACTGTGCGCTCTGGCCTTTCAGACAACTAAAACATGTTCTCTCTCTGGTTTTCCCTCAGCATACTAAATTATGGAGTTGGCATATTCTAACTGTTTATCTGATTTCTCTTTTTAACCCTTTAATTGCCATGGGTATTTTTCCCCAGTGCCAGGGCCTTTTTTGGTGATTTCGGTATGTGGCGATTCAATGGCTTGTAACTTATTTTGTTACATGGGCTATCTCAGCCAAATTTGGCTCCTTTTTTTCCCGCATGTAGGTCGTAACGCCACCCAGGAATCCAAGGTTGCTGTAGGGGGGGTGAGAGAAAATAAGCAAAAAGGGCGAAAATGTTGGGTTTTTTCAAAAATTGCCAATAAAATGATGTACAAAGAAGCCTGCGGTTTTTTCCTTGTAAGAGCTAGGAACAAATGGTCTGCTGTGCTGAGTTCCCCAATTTCCTTGCTTTCAAGAACAGGTTGAGTGGAAACAAAAAAAAACATTATTTTGATGTGGTTATCAACCGTTTTGTGAGAGGTAGGCGATTTTGGCCATTTTTGCCAATTGGACATGCATGGACGGAATGGAAGAAAAGGGTAGGAAAGCCGAATTGGAGGACAGAAAGGCATATATTTCTGAAACGTAGACAAAATTCCAAGTTTAGGAAGGGGTGATTTGCGTAGGTCAGGCAACAACTAGGTAGGGAAAACTGACATAGATTGGGGGAAAAGCGGGAAAATGACTGAAAAAAAAGGTATGTGTTGGACATGGTTGGCTTGGTACGGCAATGGCTTCTATAAATTTTGAGGAAAGCAATGCTCTGCTACATTCCCCCAACTCTTGCAGTTAGGATAGCATACATTTTTTGTAGTGTTTTACAAAACAAGCAATACCACAAGCCAAACACTGAGCCATGGTACACAGGAGTTTTACGCTCACTGCCTGATCAGACTCAATTACAATGTGTAAATTGGTAAAACTAATGTGGTGAGGAACGGCAAGCATACATCTTTTGAAAGAGCACAGGTAGAAATTTTCAAGGGTAGATGACTTGTACAGGTTACAAAAGTTTATGGTGGCTAAAGCAGCGAATAAATGTAGGTCACATTTGGGAAATGAAAGGGTTGTGTAACAAAGGGCACCAGCAAATGGGTCAAAACGTTCTGAAAACCACACAAACACAACAAATGTTATACCTTCCTGCATTCCCACAGGTGTCCCGATGAAAACGGTACCTCACATGTGTGGGTGGACCTACCTAGGCACCAAGGGGAAAGCCTAAAGCACAAGTAACCCCAAGTCTGTTTTCAGGCTGGAATTTTAGACTCTCTGCCGACCGGCACACCATACAGATATGGGCCTCGGGTGTCCGAGACATCAATGAAAACAGGGAACCCCATGCATTTCCAAAAAGAGGACACCCGTAGGAATCTGCAGAGGTATGATTTGCGGAAATCGCCCCAGAATGTATTACCCAGACACCCCTGCAAATTCCGAAATGTGGTGGAAAAAATGCATTTTCCGCACATTTCACTCAGCTCACCCATCGAAACACGCCCCCAACAACACATGGCCTACCGTCCCGCGTTCCCAGAGGTGTCCCGATGAAAACAGTACCTCACATGTGTGGGTGCACCTACCTGGGCGCCAAGGGGAATGCCTAAAACACAAGTAACCCCAAGTCTGTTTTCAGACAGGAATTTCAGACTCTCTGCCGACCGGCACACCATACAGATATGGGCCTCGGATGTCCAAGCCACCAAGAAAAACAGGGAACCCCACGCATTTCCGAATAGAGGACACCCGTGGTAATCCGCAGAGGTATGATTTGTGCAAATCGCCCCAGAGTTTATTACCCAGACACCCCTGCAAAGTCCGAAATGTTAGAAAATAAATGCATTTTCCGCACATTTCGCTCGGCTCACCCATCGAAACACGCCCCCAACAACACATGGCCTACCGTCCCGCATTCCCACATGTGTCCCGATGAAAACGGTACCTCACATGTGTGGATGCACCTACCTGGGCGCAAAGGGGAAAGCCTAAAACACAGGTAACCCCAAGTCTGTTTTCAGACCGGAATTTCAGACTCTCTGCCGACCGGCACACCATACAGATATGGGCCTCGGGTGTCCAATCCACCAAGGAAAACAGGGAACCCCATGCATTTCCGAAAAGAGGACACCCGTGGAAATCCACAGAGGTATGATTTGCGCAAATCGCCCCAGAATGTATTACTCAGACACCCCCGCAAAGTCTGAAATGTGTGAAACGAAATGCATTTTCCGCACATTTCGCTCGGCTCACCCATCGAAACACGCCCCCAACAACACATGGCCTACCGTCCCACGTTCCTACCGGTGTCCAGATGAAAACGGTACCTCACATGTGTCGATGCACCTACCTGGGCGAAAAGGGGAAAGCCTAAAACACAAGTAACCCCAAGTCTGTTTTCAGACAGGAATTTTAGACTCTCTGCCGACCGGCACACCATACAGATATGGGCCTCCGATGTCCAAGCCACCAAGGAAAACAGGGAACCCCATGCATTTCCAAAAAGAGGACACCCGTGGGAATCCACAGAGGTATGATTTGCGCAAATCGCCCCAGAATGTATTACCCAGACACCCCTGCAAATTCCAAAATGTGGTGGAAAAAATGCATTTTCGGCACATTTTTCTCAGCTCACCCATCGAAACACGACCCCAACAACACATCGCCTACCGTCCCCCATTCCCAGAGGTGTCCTGATGAAAACGGCACCTCATATGTGTGGGTGCACCTACCTGGGCGCCAAGGGGAAAGCCTAAAACACAGGTAACCCCAAGTCTGTTTTCAGACGGGAAATGCAGACTCTCTGCCGACCCGGCACACCATACAGATATGGGCCTCGGGTGTCCAAGCCACCAAGGAAAACAGAGAACCCCATGCATTTCCGAAAAGAGGATACCCGTGGGAATCCGCAGAGGTATGATTTGCGCAAATCGCCCCAGAATGTATTACTCAGACACCCCAGCAAAGTCTGAAATGTGGGGAAAAACGCATTTTCCGCACATTTCGCTTGGCTCACCCATCGATAAAACGCCCCCAACAACACATGGCCTACTGTCCCGCATTCCCACCGGTGTTCCAATGAAAACGGTACCTCACATGTGTGGGTGCACATTCCTGGGTGCGAAGGAATAAGGCTAAACCACTGCTATCCCCCCAAAGATTTTGGGGAGCCAACCTACAGATTTAGGCCTGGGGTGTTGCAGCCACCAAGAAAAACAGGGACTCCCATGCATTTCTGAAAAGAAGACATACGTGGGAATCCACAGAGGTATGACTTGCGCCATTCGGGCCAGAATGTATTACCCACAATCCCCCGCAAAGTCTGAAATTTGGCAAAAAAAACACAATTTTCAGACATTTCCCTTTGGTTACCCACTGAAACATGCCGCCAGCACCACATGGCCTACCGTCCTGCATTCCCACAGGTGTCCCAATGAAAGGCAAACCTAGTATGCGTGGGTGTCGTACCTGAGTGAGAATGGGTACATCATTTGCACAGCAAGTGGTCTTTAGTGCTCCCAGTACATAGGAGAGTGCTGCCAGTAAGCCCCTTCACATGCACCTTTGCTCACACTTCTCATACATTCATGTCACAATGCAGTCGGACAGGCAAGGTGGGATTTAGCACACGGGCAAGCCTCAGTGCTTAGCACAAGGAGGAACATCCTTGCGAGCAGTGATGCCACGGCAAGGCACCCACCGTATCAATGGCCATTCATACACCTTTCGTGTCTGCAGTCAGTGGGCATCCATGTCAGCAGTCGCACCTCTACCAAATCATGTGCGCCAGAGCAAGCGTATCTGCACAATTGTACCATGTGTCCGTGTGCACACAATGCAACTGTCTCCAGGCAACATCTTTCACATCATTTTCCAGCAATTGATCAAATGGCATGTGCCAACAATCGTATCTGCACACTGATAGCAAGTGCACATTGGCTCCCTTGGCAACCTACAGACACTGTCTCTCACACCAACTTCAAATATGTCCATAGCAAGATTTTTACAGCACTCATATGTGCAACCTTACTCACACTAAGCTAACACCCTCTAACAAGTTACTCATTTCTGCAGTGCTGGGAACGTGCATTCACAGAAATGACATCTGCATGTTCTATGTTGCTATACCTCACTCACACACCAATCATATCAAAGTCATTCCTACAGAAGACATTTCAGCTACACCACACATACCACAAGTTACGGTAAAACAATAAAGAGGGCAGGGTGGTACGAGGTACGCAAGACACCACCGCCATGTAGGTGTCCAAGTACCACTTTCATGACACTTCGACCTCAAGGGAGTGAGCCAAAGTGGCGTGTACTATTTCCAAAATACACCCCTTGAGTGGAGGGAACTGGAATGGTGTTCCCATCTTCAAGAATGCACCCCTCGAGTGGAGGGAGTGGGACTGGTGTTTGTTTGCATGGCAAGCCTTAGGTGGAAGGTGCAGAAATTGCCTTCCATTCCACTGTATGCCTGAAGCGGAGGGAGCTTCACAGACGTTTCTTTCTAAAACAGGCCTCAAGTGGAGCGAGCTGCACTAGCATGCCTTGCAAAGAAACCCCAAAGGGGACAGAACCAGAGTGGTGTTGCCTACTTCCACAAGCAATGCCTCAAGTGGAGGGAGCTGGAGTGGCATGCCTTTCCAAGATACGCCTCCAGTGAAAGGAGCCTGAATTGCATTCCTTTGCAAGTCACACCTCGCGCAGAGGGCGCTAGACTGAGCCTTTCCATCTACGGCAGGCCTCAAGTGAAAGGTATTGGAGTGGTGTGCCTTTCCAAGGCAGGCCTCCAGTAGAGGGAGCAGCACTGGCAATGCTTGTGAAGGCACGCTAAATGAAGTGATATGAGGTGAAATGTTGTTGCATTTTCATTGATGGTACACCTTCAGTGCAAGGAGCAGGAGTGCCATTTCTTTGTAAGAGGTGCACGAAATCAGAGCCCAAGGGTTCCTTTCAAGGGATGATGGCCATTTCCAGAAATCAGTCCATCTCCCAATACTTTTCCTTTGTATGATACTAAAGGAAACAAGGCTGTAGGCAGAGGCCTGGATTGGAAGGGCATTGGGGACAGTAAACCCGAGTATCCTTCCTCACTCCTTGTTTACTCCACACCTTACATCTTCTTTAAGGGTGTGTCTTCATTGCTGTGGCAGGAACAAAATCAGCAAAGTGTCGATCTTGCAATCTGGCCACATCTTCTACCTCTGGAATGGATGGAATTTCTACATGGACCATAGTCAGCGATTGAACAATTTCTGTTTCAAAGTTCAATAAGGACAGGTTGTTTTGTGGAGTAGCTGCACGGTACACCACATAAGCATTGAACGTTGCTATATGCATAATGCGTGTGGCCAACCTTTTGTACCAGAAGCGCGACTTGCGTTCAGCCTTGTATGACTCAAGCACTTGGTCGGTTTTATCTACTCCACCCATGTACTTGTTGTACTCCAGAATGCAGTTGGGCTTCCACACTTGCTGAGTCTGCCTTCGCTCAGTGACTGCTGAAGTACTTTCATCATGAATAGTACTCAGCATGTACACATCCCTTTTGTGGCAGAATTTTACTGCCAACAGTTCATCCCGCCGCAATGCCATACATTCTCCCTTGGCCAACTTCTTGCACACAAGTTTTCTGGGGAAGCCTTTGCGGTTACAGCACATTGTACCGCATGCCAGTGTGTCCACATTGAACAAATCCCTGAACAGTGGAATTCCTGTGTAGAAATTGTCCACATACAAATGGTGACCCTTGTGGAGCCATGGTGTGAGAAGATCCCAAACAATCTTCTAAATTGTCCCTAAATGGGCTGAGCAGCCCAGAGGGTTTAGGTTAGAGTATTTCCCAGTATAAACTCTCATGTTGCAGACATACCCAGTGGTACTTTCACACAACATCTAAAACTTGATCCCATATCGTGCTCTCTTGCTAGGAATGAACTGCTTGAACACTAGCCGGCCTTTGTACAACATCAATGACTCATCAATGGATATGTTCTGGCTAGGAACATACACCTCCGCAAATCGCTGAGTCAAGTGCTTCAGAAATGGCTGAAGCTTGAACAGCCTATCATAGTTTGGGTCAGTTCTGGGTAATGCTGCTGAGTTGTCATTGAAATGCAACATACGTAGCAGTGCTTGAAAGCGATTCCTAGCAAGAGAGAAGGGGGGGGGGGCACGTGAATCAAACCATTGAGAGAATCAACAGGATAAAATTGCTCTCAGTGCAGGAGCTCCAAGAGGGGATAGACCAGGTCAAGGAGAGTATAAAATCAATCAATCTTTAATGTACACATATCCAATAACATTACATATAGTGCTGAAATCACAATAAAAACAGCATAAAAACAAACAGTCAATAATGGACATCTCCAATTAAAGTGCATATTAGTCTAGCAAACGTCCTATAGTGTAAAGTGGACACAATGGCCCTCATTCCAACCCAGGCGTTAAGGGTTTAACGGCGCAGTCGGCGCCGTTAACCCTTAACGCCTGATTTCCACCTTAACGCCTGCTTTTAGCAGGCATTAAGTACCAAGGCGCTAAGCGTCCTTGGCGCTAATTACGGCACAGTAATGTACGGTGCCGTAATTAGCGCCTTCCCCACTCCCATTATGCCCTATGGGGCAAAAATGGGAATGGGGAAGGGTAAATGGGGATTGGGGATTTACCGCCCCACTCACCTTGGAATGGGGCGGTAAATCCGCCATCCACCATGGTGTAAACAGAGTTTACACCATGGTGGTAAAGTAGGGAACTTACCACCTGGGTTGGAATGAGGGCCAATGTGCATGAAGTAATTCTGAAACATATTGCACAGAAGCACAGCTCCAATCTCAAATTAATGCCCAGTATATATTCAAGAACAAAATTATATAACCAAAGTAAGGCAGAAAAGAGAAAAGGAGAGAAGGAAAAAGAATAAAGAAAAATAAACAAAAATCATGTATATGTATATAGAGGGCGCCATCCCACGCAGGTCAAGACAGTCAATATTTCCTGCGAAGTTAGTTGGTTGTCCCCAACCAAAGGTGAATTTGACAGTAAGCTATCAGTATTAACCAAAGCAGATGCAGTACTTGTCTCCAATCTGACCACAATAGTCAACGACCAGTACCTGGTGCAGCTACCAACAATCTCATGGGCTGCATTGGTATCTTATAAAGGTAGTTTTGACGACTAGCATGCAATGTCTAAGCCGCCTGTCTCTTTACCTAAAAAGAGAGAGAAGGCTTGACAGTCGTCTTCCTCAGGACAGGACAGAGTTGGTAATCAATTGCAAAAAACACATATAATTTCTTCACACATAATTTTTCAAAAAGCACTTATTAACAGACAATCATGGATGTCTTCATATTATTCCAAATGCCCCTTCTTCATGTGGTTCTTCCTTAGTTGGCGAGGATGGTCAATATGTTCCATCTTGGTTCAACTCAAAACTTCAAGTCAAAGGAAATCACTCTTCCTGAGTTAAACCGAAGAGAAGAAATCAAAGTGAAAAGAAAATCTCTTAATGATGAAACATCGAAGTCTTGTGAGGGTGCAATACAGATCCAAATGTGTTGGGGGTGAGACCCATCACTTAGTATCCTAGTGCAGTCCCCATCCTGCGTCTAACCGCTGAGCACATTACACGCCGACTGTTTTCTCTGGCAGCCACGCAGCCCGCTCCAAGGAGTGCTGCCGTATGCGTACTTTCCTCGGACGGATCCAAAATAAAGCGATTCCTACTCATTGTAGCTGGAAAAAATGGGGTTGCATGAACCGCTACAGTAGACCAGTACATTGAGACAGACGACTTCGGTGATATTCCCATGAGCAGAATGAGACCCCAAAATGTTCTCATCTCAAGATCGGTTGTTGGAACTTGTGCTCTGGAATAGGGTTTCAGAGTGGGACCCCTTGGCCTCAAGAACTGTGCAGCTTATAAATTGGTTTGCTGAACCATATCTGCAATTAACCCATCATCAACAAAAAGGTTGAAAAAGTCAATAGGCTGAAACCCATCTGTATTTACTGTGCACCCTGATATTCCAGTGAAAGGCGGCACAACAGGCTGAGCCATTGCTGGAGGAACCCACTCCGACTCATCATCCATGACAGGAACTGGCACATGCCTTGCACGTCCTGCTTGTCCCCTCCCCCTTACAGGTCTCCTGCATGTGGGAAGGGTGGGAATAGGTGCATGTACTCTTTCCACCTCTTCGTCATCAGATGATGAGCAGGAAGAACTACCATCCACGGAGAAATCACTTCCCCAATCACTTCCATACTGACCCTCAGAAGCAGTATCTGTTTCAGATTCCATATCCACCTCTGTGCCATGCTCTGAGCCAGATTCCATCAGTGCAGCCAACGCCTGTGCGCCAGACAGTGATTGTCGCCGAGACGCCATGACTACTGTTGCTATGGAATCCTTCACTGCCCAAAGAACAGAGAAAGACTGAAACAATAACTATGTGTGCTTCTCAAAGTGTGGAACCTAGTAGAGTAAGTCCTATGCAATGCCACAAACCTACACCACACAAGGACGCCAAAATGTCCAAACTCTGTCCACAATCTGTAGCAGCCCTCTGCAATATGACGTACTCTGAGCACTCTACAAAAAATGGAGTACAATTTTGCAAACACTCACGTGAAATGCTAAGTACCAGCTCACTTCTTACTTGCAAGTGGGTAGACAGCTACAACACACCTGCATCTAAAACAAAGACAACAAAAAATCTAAGCAAGATGTCCTCTTCCACTATACATTACAGAAATACAAGTGTGGAGATGAGGATTGCACCCACAGTACCAATTCAGAGACAGCCAACGTGCGTTGCACCCTCCCCTCCTCCATGAAATGCTGAGTCATGGGAAATTGCGTTGAGAAGCAACCATGTAACGTATTAGTGATTGGGTGAGTTGAAAAGGCAGAGGTGATCAAGACGCAAACAGGGAACTAAAGGAAAGTACATGCCAGACCCTTCCAGACAATTGCTGGCACACTTTTCACAAAAAACCCTGCTCATTCACATAGGGTTCAGTATTGGAAGGGGAAAGGTCATAAGCTCACAAGGACGGAACTACTGCAAGGGCAAGCAAGTGCAATTAGGCTGTTGAAAGTGGTGATGGTTAGCAAACAAATAAGCAGCACCGACATACTGAATACATTCACATGCCATGAACACAAAGCAATTTCTAGGAAGTTGGAGTCTCACTGTCAACAAATGTACTTACATGTTTATTACACTTACACAATCGAGTAAGTCCATCAATTATTGGCCTCCCCCTGCAACATATCATCTGGTTGAGGATGTCCGCAATAAAGAGCTCCATGCCTCTTTTAGAAAGGTGCACCCCGTCTTGGTGAAGCATCACTTCACCTTTTATGAATCCATGATGGATTGTTTTAATTCTGTCATTCCCCTTTGTTAGTCTTGCCAGTGTCATGATCTCTGCTTCCAAAAGATCAGGACTTGCCCGACTCCCTTGGAAGCAGACCCATAACCCCGGTTCCGAGTGCCAGCCAGTCCCAATTGGGACCTTTTGGACCCTGTCCTGGCGCCAGTGGCACCAGGCTCATAAAGATGCCCAGTCCCAGCGCTGGAAGCGCCGGGCTCATAATGCTTGGGTGGACTTACCTGCAGCAGACCATGCTGCTTACTTACCTGCCAGTTGAACCCCTGATCCTCTTCTGTTTGGGACTACTTTTCCTGTTGGGTGGGGCAGGAGCCACTCCCTAGGTTCAGAATACTGGAACTCTTCTGGAAAGCAGGAACTCTTTTCTTACCTAGGCGTGGCTGTGGAAGGAGACACCTAAGCACTACAGGAGGCTATTTAAACCACACCCGATGGATGAATCTTGCTTTGTGTTATTCTGCATTCTCTGCAGCAGAACGCTCATCGTGTCTTCTGCTTCTGATCCTGGGCCTAAGGGAACAAAGGCTTACCATCCTGGAATCCAGTCTTCAGCAGCACCTGCAAAGACAAAGAAAGAACAGGTTAGCACTACGGTCTTCAGTGGCAGCGCATCTCTTACCTGGTCCATCGGCTGTCACCAACGCCTCGCGCTGCATTCCGGCATCTGAAAGACAAAGGCTTACCTACTCTTCGCATGCTCCGGAGGTCTTCGCACTGCATTCCGGCATCTGAAAGACAAAAGCTTACCAGCTCTTCGCACGCTCCGGAGGCCTTCGGCACTGCATCCCGCATCTGAAAGACAAAAGAAGGTGCGTTTAAAGACATTGGGGAACTTTATTACTCACGTGCCATTACTCCTTCCCACGCCGAATCCAGTGGGTATTCCAGCACCCTTCAGCTTCTCTAAAGCTCCGAACTTGTACCTGCAAGATAAAAGGGACAGTTAGTGCGCATCGTAAAGCAGGCTACAAGCGCTTACTTACGTGCTTCCAGGCGCTTCTATTCCTCACGCGGGTTCGATCCTCAACTCTCATCAGCCCGCCATCCGCCAACGCCGGAACCCTGCAAAACAAGAGATATCATTACAAAAGACTTTTAAGACATTTGAAGTGCCCAGAACTTACCGTTCGTGCAGTTAACGACGGACAGCAGTCCTCTGAGGTCAAGAGGCCTGCACCCTTATCCAGTGAAGAAACTGGTTACGGCACCCTGCCCCGAGGCAGATGGAGAGCTCGGCGTTCACTTACCTAAGACATCTTACTCTTCGAGTCAGACATACAGTGCACAGAGGTCCAGCCCAAAGAGCCAACCGTGTGTTACACATCACCTTTGAAGATACGGCATTCACCCAGTCAAGACCGGCGCCTCTGCGGGAATCAGGTGAGCGTTACAGAACACAAAGCCTACCGCAAAACTCCCACCCAGGCGCTATGGAAACCTCGGATACCGACCAGCTAGCCCAGTTATTTGGGGAACTAAGAGCAGAAGTGCATGTAGCCCGTCAGGAGACGAATGCTCTAAGAAGGGAACTGATTATTTCCAAGGAGCGAACAGACGATCTCGCTAGACAATTGCTACAGTCACAAGCCGGACAAACTCCGTTACCCGCATCAGGGGCAAATCTTCCTTCAACATCCTCCATGAACCCAGTGCAGATCAACCTACCTGGGAATGTACCTCTGGCTCCGCCCGAACGATTTTCTGGTGACCCAAAGAGGTTTGCAGTATTTATTAATCAGTACCGGTTGCACTTCTTATGCCGGCCAGCAGCCTTTCCAACTGATCAAGCTAAGGTAGCTTTCGTGCTTTCGTACCTTAGTGGCAATGCGGCAGACTGGTCGATCCCTCTAGTTAATCAAGATGATCCGGTTCTCCATGATTTTCAAGCTTTTCAGCTCAGTATGGAAAAACTGTTTGCAAGACATTCACAGGGGCAGGCCTTGGACAATGAGCTCCTTTCATTGCGACAGGGTAATCAAGACCTTTTGGCTTATATTGCGTCTTTCAACAGACTGATAGTGGAAACTCGATGGCCTGAGGACAAAAGGATTACGCTGTTTTATAGAGGTCTACGTGGAGAGCTCAAAGATGTGTTAGCCCAAGTAGTGAATCCCCCGCAAGACTGTTCGGACTATATTGACTTAGTCGTTCAAATTGACCACAGACTGCAGAACAGGAAGGCCGATCGTTCCAAGTTTGATGCTCGAGTATTTTCCAAACCACCAACTCCTACCAAAGGAGTAGACTCCGGGGAACCCATGCAAATAGGGGGCCTGAAAGGACCACTAACACAAAAGGAGCGGGAAAGGAGAAAACAGCTGCAATTATGCCTCTATTGCGGAAACTCGGGGCACTTTCTTCGAGACTGTCTGGTGAAACCAGCCAAGAAGGCAGTAGGAGCTGCAGTTACCAGGGTCACAAACTCTGAGCAGGGAAACAACCTTGCCCGACAAGGATAGAGGTCCTCTTGCCGAGCGTTAAAACCAGTTCAGTGACCTCGCATTTCGTGATACCTATGGTCCTCATTATCCCTGAACATCCGGATCGATTACATGCGATTGAAGCTTACGTCGACAGCGGTGCCATCGGCAATTATGTGGATCATGAAATGGTTTTGAGGATGAATCTGACTCTTTGTCCAAAGGCTGTAAAGGACGTCATTACTACGGTGGATGGTACGGAGATAGCCTCCGGACCAGTAACGCATACCACCCAAGAAGTGACGCTAGTAAGTCAAGATGGACACCATGAGAAGATCGTGTTCGATGTGATCAAGGCCCCTCAGTTCCAGATTATTCTAGGAATTCCTTGGTTAGAGAAGCACAATCCTCAGATCGATTGGCAAGCAGGAACGGTTCAGTTTCCAGAATGTGTCTCTACTTGTCACCCTCGACCTGGTGTTGCACTGGCAGCAATTTCCTCGGAGGCTCCCCAGTTACCTCCTGAATACCTAGAATTCCAAGATGTTTTCCGGAAGGATCAGGCTAACTCTCTACCTCCTCATAGGTCTTATGACTGCCAGATAGACCTGATACCTGGATCTACTCCTCCTTGTAGTAGAATTTATGCCCTCACCGAGCCTGAGAATCTTCACCTCCGACAATACCTGGATCAATACCTAGCGAATGGGTTTATTCGTCCTTCCAAGTCCCCTGCTTCCTCAGCTTTGTTCTTCGTTCCAAAAAAAGAAGGGGACCTTAGAACTTGTATAGATTATCGCGCCCTGAACCAGATCACCGTTAAGAATAGATATCCGTTACCTTTGATCCCTGAACTCCTGGACCAAGTCAGAAAAGCATGCATATATACAAAGCTGGATCTTAGAGGAGCCTACCACTTGGTACGAGTAAAAGAGGGCGATGAATGGAAGACGGCCTTCCGCACCAAGTATGGGCTATTTGAATATCAGGTCATGCCCTTCGGACTTTGCAATGCCCCGGCTGCCTTTCAATATTTTATGAACGATGTCCTCAGAGAGCTCATAGATGTGTGTGTTGTTGTTTACATTGACGACATCCTCGTTTATTCTTCATCGGAAACTAAACATCAGAAACACGTGAAAATGGTCCTCGAGAGATTGCGTCAACACAAACTTTTCGCTAAGTTGGAAAAATGTGTTTTCAACGTGACTGAAGTTGAATTCTTGGGATTCATATTATCACCTAGCGGAGTGCGTATGGATTCAAAGAAGGTTGATGCAATTCTCAAATGGCCATCGCCATCCTCCGTAAAAGGTGTTCAAAGCATGTTAGGCTTCGCTAACTTTTACCGCAGGTTTATCCCCGAATTCTCTCGAATAGTCCAGCCCATCACCGCCTTGTTAAAGAAAAACAAACGTTTTGAATGGTCTACCGAGGCGGAACAAGCTTTCCAGAATTTGAAGACTAGATTTATCTCTGCACCGATCTTAAAACATACTCGCCCAGAACTCCCCTACATCGTTGAAACTGATGCTTCGAGCCTTACCATGGGGGCAGTTCTATCACAAAAGGAGCCAGTAACCAATCAGTTGCATCCCGTGGCATTTTGGTCCCGCAAATTCTTGCCTCCTGAAATCAATTACACTATTACTGATAAGGAACTTCTAGCTATCAAGTCCGCCTTTAAGGCTTGGCGGCATTATCTTCTGGGGGCCCGACACACCGTTACTGTGATTACAGATCACCGAAACCTGCAATATTTGAAAACCGCAAAAGCTCAATCCTCTAGGCAACCCCGTTGGGCACTATTCTTTGCCAAGTTTGACTTCATAATTACCTATCGACCTGGTACAAAAAACGGTAAAGCTGATGCCCTTTCTCGGATGGGAGTGGAAGAACATTTGATCAATCCTAAACCTGTACCTATCATTCCCGAACAAAGAATTCTAGGTGTAATCGCCACACAATCCATAGAGGAAGTTAAGGATAAAGCTAGGCTACTGGTAACTCCAGCAGACATACAGAATTGGCATCTGCAGGGAAAGGACTTTACGGTGAAGGACAACCTATTATATTTCCAAGAACGGTTATACCTGCCCAGCACAGATTTACAGAAAAAGGTAATCTCTTGTTATCACGATTCTTTAATGGAAGGACATCCCGGTATGACCAAGACCTCGGAAAAGATCAAGCGCTACTTCTGGTGGCCGTCTTGGAAAAAAGATATCAGAGACTTTATAATGTCCTGTGGAGTATGCGCCCAAAACAAGAGTCAAAAGGAAAAACCAGCCGGCCTCTTACGCCCTATTGACATCCCGCCTCGCCCTTGGCATACGCTTTCTATGGACTTCATCACCGATATACCTCCATGCTCCGGATACAATACGATCCTAGTAATCGTGGACCTATTCTCCAAGATGGCGCATTTCATTCCACTCAAAGGCTTACCAACAGCAGCAACTCTGGCCCGAGAATTTCTCGAAAACATCGTCCGACTGCACGGTTTTCCTTCAGTTCTAATTTCGGATCGAGGTAGTCAATTTATTTCTCATTTTTGGCGAAGTTGCTGTCGGTCGGCTCAAATTGATGTCAGACTTTCTACCAGCCACCACCCTCAAACTGATGGACAAACCGAGAGGACCAATCAAACTCTGGAACAGTATTTGCGCTGCATGCTACAACAAACTGAAAAAACTTGGAAAGATATCCTTTGGATAGCCGAATATGCCTACAATAACTCTGTCCACTCGGGAACTGGGAAGACCCCGTTTTTTCTTTTATACGGTAGTCACCCTCGAACCTCGGAGTCGGATCCACTCCAAGATCTTGGAACACCAGCAGTAGACCACCTGCATTCTACAATCACCCAGGCCTTTAAGGAAGCCGTTTCTCACCTTCAAAGGGCTAAAGAACAATACAAGAAAGGAGCAGACCAACATCGGAAGGAAGCCCCCCAATATCAAGTAGGAGATCAAGTCTGGTTATCCACCAAATATCTACCTCTAAAAGGACCACGCACATTCAACCCAAGATACCTTGGTCCCTATTCCATCACTACCATAGTAAATCCAGTAGCGGTCAAGTTGGACTTGCCCCCTCACATGAAGATACATCCGGTCTTCCACGTCTCTCTATTAAAACCCGTGCAACCTCAAACCCGACTAACTACATCTCCAAAACCTATTCTAGTTGATGGAGAACTCGAGTTTGAAGTCAAAAGCATCCTGGATTCCAAGATCTCCAAATCTAAACTATTTTACCTGATTGACTGGAAAGGCTACGGTCCCCAAGAAAGATCCTGGGAACCTGCAGAATATGTCCACGCGCCTCGTCTAATCAAAAGATTTCATCGAACATTTCCTAACAAGCCCAAACCCCCGGAGAAGCCCGGTTTGGGAGGGGCCTTGAGGGGGGGTGCTGTCATGATCTCTGCTTCCAAAAGATCAGGACTTGCCCGACTCCCTTGGAAGCAGACCCATAACCCCGGTTCCGAGTGCCAGCCAGTCCCAATTGGGACCTTTTGGACCCTGTCCTGGCGCCAGTGGCACCAGGCTCATAAAGATGCCCAGTCCCAGCGCTGGAAGCGCCGGGCTCATAATGCTTGGGTGGACTTACCTGCAGCAGACCATGCTGCTTACTTACCTGCCAGTTGAACCCCTGATCCTCTTCTGTTTGGGACTACTTTTCCTGTTGGGTGGGGCAGGAGCCACTCCCTAGGTTCAGAATACTGGAACTCTTCTGGAAAGCAGAAACTCTTTTCTTACCTAGGCGTGGCTGTGGAAGGAGACACCTAAGCACTACAGGAGGCTATTTAAACCACACCCGATGGAAGAATCTTGCTTTGTGTTATTCTGCATTCTCTGCAGCAGAACGCTCATCGTGTCTTTTGCTTCTGATCCTGGGCCTAAGGGAACAAAGGCTTACCATCCTGGAATCCAGTCTTCAGCAGCACCTGTAAAGACAAAGAAAGAACAGGTTAGCACTACGGTCTTCAGTGGCAGCGCATCTCTTACCTGGTCCATCGGCTGTCACCAACGCCTCGCGCTGCATTCGGCATCTGAAAGACAAAGGCTTACCTACTCTTCGCATGCTCCGGAGGTCTTCGCACTGCATTCCGGCATCTGAAAGACAAAAGCTTACCAGCTCTTTGCACGCTCCGGAGGCCTTCGGCGCTGCATCCCGCATCTGAAAGACAAAAGAATGTGCGTTTAAAGACATTGGGCAACTTTATTACTCACGTGCCATTACTCCTTCCCACGCCGAATCCAGTGGGTATTCCAGCACCCTTCAGCTTCTCTAAAGCTCCGAACTTGTACCTGCAAGATAAAAGGGACAGTTAGTGCGCATCGTGAAGCAGGCTACAAGCGCTTACTTACGTGCTTCCAGGCGCTTCTATTCCTCACGCGGGTTCGATCCTCAACTCTCATCAGCCCGCCATCCGTCATCGCCGGAACCCTGCAAAACAAGAGATATCATTACAAAAGACTTTTAAGACATTTGAAGTGCCCAGAACTTACCGTTCGTGCAGTTAACGACGGACAGCAGTCCTCTGAGGTCAAGAGGCTTGTACCCTTATCCAGTGAAGAAACTGGTTACGGCACCCTGCCCCGAGGCAGATGGAGAGCTCGGCGTTCACTTACCTAAGACATCTTACTCTTCGAGTCAGACATACAGTGCACAGAGGTCCAGCCCAAAGAGCCAACCGTGTGTTACACATCACCTTTGAAGATACGGCATTCACCCAGTCAAGACCGGCGCCTCTGCGGGAATCAGGTGAGCGTTACAGCCAGCTCCCCATTCAGTTTCCTCACTGAGGAGTTGGTGGCCCTTACATTCCCTGGATTTCTCCAATTCCTCCTGGGAATCATCTGGGACCAGGCCACCACAGTGTTTGGAAAACACTGTGCAATCCATTTGAGTTCCGCCATGAGCAACTCCTGTACCCCTTTCCGTCCCACAGACGCCAATTCATTTCCTCCCAAGTGCACCACTATAAAGGTCGGGGGGGGGCATCTCCTTTTGCCTGGGCATCGCTGATGGCTCCTCTGAGTTGGTGAAGGCGCATCCCTCCAACCCCAAACCAATGGACATCGAGGCCATCCCTTCCAGCCCCAGATGCGGTCGGCCCTCGGAAAAGTCGGGCAGCCCTTTTGATGAAAGAGTGGCCGATAATCCACACAACCCTCATCCTCACTAGGAAATGGAAACGGAAAAACCCCCATGAATATGGCCATACATACAGTTCACCAATAAGCACAACTATTGCTTGACCACATGGCTCTTGCAACAATCCGAGACACATAATCTGACATGCACTTCCCATGTGAGATACCAGTAGGTGCTTACAGAATTGACACATTCTTCTCTGGGAAAGAGGTGAAGAACACTCTATGTCACTGTGTGCCAATGACACAGTTCTGCTGTCACAATGGCAATCAGTGAAAGTTTCTGCTCCTGTGGGCCACCGATTGGACTATACGGTGGTAAAGTGACTTGTACATGCTGCAACGTTTACTTTGCCTGGGTGACTATTCTGACAGAGGAAATGAACTCCACAGCTCGTGTGCTTTGTATGCTCTCTAAATATAGGCACCCTGACAGAATGTGCGCCATTCAGCACAAATGGATGCCATTTTGGACAGTTTCATTGTGGGACAGTTTCATTGTGCGAGCTTCAGCCACAGCTCCAGCATCACTGGTGAACTTGGGGGGAGTCAAACCAACAAGGCAGAGAGGTGGCCAGAGTCACACACATCAACCACAACCATCCTACATCTCTTCCTGGCCAACACTACAGCTTTCCCCTCCAGGAAGGGATGGGGACCCTGCTGGGGCTCCCTGCAACCACTGCTGAACTTGGGGGACAAAAGACCCACATGGGAGACGGGCGCCCAAGGCCAGTGACCTTACCCCCTGACTGTCCTGCCCCTCTGGCTACCCTGCGCTACAGCTTTGCCCCCTCTGAAAGGATGGAGACTCTGGCGGGGCACACTGGGACCACTCCTGGACTTGGACGACACAGGTGGTGACCATTGCAATAAACCGAATGAGCTCTGTACCACGTGGGCATTGCATGCTCAGAAGAAATGACCATCTGCATTACTAATGCAAACATTTTTGTGACACTGCTGCTAGTTATCGTTACCACATTTGTATTTCTGCAAAGCAACCACCTTCCTCTATGCAAGCCACAAGCATCATTGCCCCCAGGACCTCCCCACTACCCATTCCCACCCATACCACTGACACTGCAGCCATAGTTCCTCCCACCACAGTAACCATCCACCTCCACATGCATCCCTCCCTGGCGCCAGATAGGGGAGGCCCCACCTCATTCATCCCTCCCTGGGGTCAGATGCCCCTTCCTAGGAACAGATATCTGCCCCCAGGGGGGGTTGCATGAGGTGGGGCCCTCCATTTGGGGGGGTGAGTGCCACCCCTGTTGCAGTTCAACATTTGCTGCCAATTTAGGGTAGCCCTCAGCCCCCCCTAAAATGCAGCCTCTGATTTTGTATTATTTTTTTGTTTACCCAACTTCGCTTGGTGCAGATGGCCACCAAGGCTGGGGGGACACCTCATGCATCCCTCCCTGAGCCTCCTAGGAAGGGCTGCATGATGTGCCCCCCCCTCCGTTCGGGGTGGGTGAGGAGAGGGCCACCACAAATGGTGGGACAGGCCCCCCAATAGATGGGGCAGTAGGGTTTGGGCACCCTGGGGGCATATTGGCACACTAATGTGGCTATCTGTGCCAAGCGAAGTTGGGTAAACAAAGAAAATAATACAAAATCATAGGCTGCTTTTTAGGGGGCTGGGGGGCACCCTACATTACCAGCAAATGTTCTACTGGAATGGGGGGTGGCTCTCTCAACTCCCACCACAAATGGAGGACCCCACCTCATGCATCCCTCCCTGGGGTCAGATAGGGGGGTCCACCTCATGCATCCCTCGCTGGGGTCAGATGCCCCTTCCTAGCAGCAGATACCTGCCCCCAGGGAGGGTTACAAGGGGTGCCCCCCTTTCTACTTCAGTTGGGGGAGGATGGCCACCCCCCTTTCATTCAGTAAGAAATCCATGGTGCCTAGTGTCCCCCCACCACCACGCCCACCCCCACCCTCTTTTCCCATAATTTCATTTTTTTCTTTTACATTCCTTGGGGGCAGATGGTCAGCCATCTGGCCCAGGGTTCACATGCATGTACCCCCATGCTTTGGGGGCTGGTGGGGAGAGGGCTGCTTACTTGAAGCAGCCCCTCTCCCCCCCAAGTCACAAACTGATCCATGGTGGTCCAGTGGGTTGCTGGTCACAGATCGAGCGCTCTGATCTGATCCGTGACCAGCAATGCCTCATGTAGATGGTGTCCTTGGAAAGGGGAGAACCTCTCCTTTCCAAGGAAACCACTTTTTCCCATATCCCTGGTGGTCTAGTGAGCCCCAGGGCCCCAAACCCCCTCCCACCTCCCCGTTCCCTCGAATTATTAGTTTTGTTTTCCTTTTCACCCCTGGGGGTAGTGATCATCTGCCCCCAGGGGTCTCCGAAACTGTGGCCCCATGCTTTGGGGCCACAGGGGGAAGAGGGCCGCTTACCTAGTAAGCAGCCCCTCTCCCCCCACATCACAAACGGATCTGTATTGATCCGGTGACATTGCTGCCCTGCCCTGCGCCCGATCCGTGGGCAGCAATGCCACACAATGGCTATTGTTCCAACGATACCCGCCTCAATCTCTGGCTTGAAATACAGCCGGAGATCGACGCGGAGCAAGAAGGGCTCTTACCTTCTCTCTTCACCGCAGCAGCCAAAAATGGCTGCTGCAGTGAATTTACTTTCAGTTTCACGCCGATGTGCTTTACGCACGCGGACGTGAAACTGAAGGTAATCAAGCCCCCTGGCAGTGAGGGGGGACCACCCCCTCACATAACCCGGGGGTTGGATTACAGTTTTGCTCGATCCCTGCATTGTAGGGATCGAGCGAAGCAGAGTGCCAAAACCGACAAGCCGGCTCGTCGGTGGCAACCTGGACCGGTTTCCACTGACGAGCCGGCTCGTCGGTGGCACTTAACGGGTTAACAGTATCCCTCTATGCTGTTTGATTGCTGTTTGTCTTTTCTAAGTACTGTACTATGTAGAACAAATATTGCAGTATTGTGGGGGCAGTTAGATACCTCATATTCTAACTGTTGGTAGTGAAGGTCTACACCCAAGAAAGCACGTAATATCCAAGACCAACTAATGGACACACCCCACAAGGGAATAAGACCAGCAGATGAATTGCAAGTAAAACATTTTTAATATAAGATAAATTGCAAGCAAAGAACTCTGCTGCCCGAGAGTGCTCTGTCAACAGATACATGGGCAGCACATTAAAAAGTCACCAAGCGTTATGAGTGACAACACATATAGGTAACACACTAACAACATCGATTGGCTAGGTACGTATACTAATCCCAGCTCCATATGGGATGCCTGGGTTCCATTGTTTTCTGTCTCTCCATCAGTCACAGTGCACGTGGTCAGCTGGGCTCATCGTCACGGTGAAGGTCAGGGCAGAGAGGCGCTACAATGCTATCTATCTAACCTAAACAACAGAAACTGATTGCATAAGACAAATGACGAACATAAACTTCATTGCATGTATGGGGGTACTTTAAGAAACCATTGGCAGATACATTGTCATTCCAACCCCTGCAATCAGGGATTCATAAAACATGGGGCCCAGTTCCCGGGTGTCTCCCCGTGTGGGTTTTGATGTACCTGATGCCTCATTATACAGATGGACATGTGTTAGTTCTAGGGAGGAAATATTAGTGCATGGGATTAAGAATATGGTGGGTGTCCTTGAATGGTCAATACGAGGGGCCAGATGCGTATTCACATCAAAAAGCAGATGGGCAAGGGACCGGTGGACCGTGGCCTGATGGGGCAAGTGTCGAGGGAGCATGGGCAGGTTAGTGGAGATTGATGGGCACAAGAGCTGTGGCCTGCTCTGGTCTCCCATGGAGCAATGAGCTCATCTGACACGAAGCGATACTAAACATTGAGACAATAAATGGCTAGACTTTCGTGAGAACAAGGCTTGTGTGGAGCTTGCAGGAGGTGGAGGTGGCCTGGGCTGTCTGTGCGAGGCGCTGGGGAAGGGAGAGCTGTGATTACTGAGAGTTCATTTTTCAGGCCTAGTAAAAGATGGCATCTGGTGTAGCACAAAATGGAGTTGCTAGGCCATGACAAAGACTTTTTTTGTTTGTTTGTTTCCTAATATTGGTAGGTCTGGATGGTCGTCATGGGGGATGGGCATTTCTCTCCTTAGGTCACATGTGGTCTCTTCACTGTAGGAATGGTGAGGGGGTGTGAAAATGACCACCTCTCCCCCTACATTCCCCGTTTTCATTACTCCTAAAGTAACAAATACCCTCCCACAGTACATCTACGTTCTTCAGCCCTCCTTACTGCTTCGTCTAAGGCGGGGGTACCTTTTATAGGCATCACTGCACTACACACGCTGCTAAATCTTTCCCCATGCCGTGCATATTCCTCAGGATTGCATGTCATGTAAATACATCCACCATCCCCATACAGGTCAACCCACACTTCTTTATAATTTTCGAGGTCTTGTGGTTGTTTAATGGTAGTGTGATAGAAGTTGTTTGTTAACTAACTAACTAGCTAAGTTTTTATATAGTGCAGCACTAACCCAAAGGTCCCATGGCACTCACAAGACGAGAACAAACAAAGAACAAGAAGGGGACGACAACTTGTGCAAGAAGCTGTTTGTAATGAGTCGAGTAGTAATTCCGGAGTGTCAGAGGTTGTGCTCATTGTTCAATTGGGCATAAAAAAAAATGTTTTGAGTCGATCAATAAATGGCTGAAGTGTAGCACATTGTTTTATTTGTAAGGGAATTGAGTTCCCGATGTGTGGAGCCCATGCATTAAAGCTCACCCCTCCCAGCTTCTTCAAGATTGTGCGTGGTTGGGTTAGTAGCATCTGGTAATTTGAGCGCAGGATCCGCTTTGACATAACTTTTTTAAATTCTCAATGCTAGATATTCAGGAGCATCCCCTTGGAAGCATTTAAATAAAAGGACTGAAACTTTGAAGTTAATTTGTTGCTCTATAGAGAGCCAATGTAATTTCCTCCGGTATTCAGTTATGTGGGTTTCACGGCTAGTCCATATACAGCTCAGACTGCGCCGTTCTGTATAACCTGAAGTCTCCTAATATTATCTTTGGATGTACTCACAAGGAGGCTGTTGCAGTAGTCTAATTTAGTATTGACCATTGCTGACGCAATCACGGTCTGTTAGGTTCTGACAGATCAGGGAAATTTTGACACAAAAGGTGTGTGAAGTATGAACATGATGATTTAAGATAAGATGCATGTTTTTGGAATAAAAATCTATGAGGGGTACTGACAATAAGCAACTCAGTCTTTTTATCATTGAGTTCTAAAGAATGTGGGGCCATCCATTTCTGGATTGGCCCAAATATCTTATTTATGTTGGGCAGATCCTCCTGATAGATCCCAGATAGTTTAAAAACTATCTGGGTGTCATTAGCATAGTTGGCAAATTTCATACCAAGAGATTTGAGTAGGTAACACAAGCATTTACTATTGATATTAAATAGCAATGGAGATAAACATGATCCCTGGGGGACACCACATGTCACGGGTACTTTCTGAGATTGTGATGTCCCCTTGGCGACACATGCTGTTCTAGGGCCAGGAAAAGATTTTAACCTGGATACTGCTTCTGGGGAGCGTATGCCTACTTTTTTTAATCTGTCTGCCAGTAGGTTATGAACTGGCAAGTCGAACGCTGAAGACAAGTCCAGCAAGAGCAATAATGCAGAACTTCCATCTCAGATGATTTTGGTAATATTTGTTTTCAAGTCCAACAGTGCTTTTTCGGTCCCATGGTTGGTTTGAAAACCGGATTGCTCTTTCGCCAGGATATTATTAATCTCAACAAATGCTTGGAAATGTAAATGCACTATTTTGTCGAAGATTTTTAATATGAATGGCGCATTTATTATAGGAAAATCATTTTCTGGTAACAAAGGATCCAAGTTGTCCTTTTTAACAGTGGTGTAATCCATGCTTCTTTGATAGCAACCGGCACGTGGCTCAGAGAAGGTGTGATTTGCAAGCTCTGTAATCCATGGAGTTAGTGTGCTTGCAAATTCCTTAAAAAGAGTGGACAGGAAGATATCGCCTTTACAGGACGTTGGCTTCAGCTTTTCTATGGTAGAACAAAGAATGGTACCAGGGTAGCGGGAGCCACTAAAGAAGGAGGACAGAAAGTTTATAAGAATCAAATCATTATTTTCATTTTATTTTGATTTACATGTAAAAATCATTACATATTTTAATCAACTCTCTAAAAGATGCATCCTACATATCATGCATTCAAACACTCATTCAACTAATTGAATCCCTAAAACATATGAATATTTTAAGATGTTAAGAAACTTCCAATTCATTTCCATTATATTATTAATGATTGCCGACAAAATATCAATATCATTGTCTGGAATGAACCAGATCAGGGATGAAGAGGTTTCTGTTGCAACGTGTGTTTGAACCCATGAGTACTTTTCCTTCCCCAATCACAGTTTGTATTTTTCTTCATGTTGGATCTTGATTGTTTTTTCAAGAACCGTGTCCCATGTCAGCTTTGCAATGTGTTGAGTCCATGTCTGGGCACATGTGTCTTCCATCCATTGTAGTCTCTCATCTGATAAGCCACGCAGTGCTTCTGCTCTGCACATAAATGTTGAGTCTTGCCATTTATTTTCTGTGAACAGTTTCCTTTTATTGCTAGAAATGGTTCCTTAAACATGTTCCACTTTCAAGATTTTTCTTGCAGATTTTCTCATCTGGTGGAAGGAGTTGCAGTTTTACTGTGTGTGCCTGCAAGGTGCTCTTGATTGTACATAGTGCGAGGTGGATGAGGCATTGGGCTTCTATGAAAAGGGTTTCTTGAGGCACTAAAACCTTAGGTGTTCCAGACTCCTGATGTGTCAGCGAACACACATAGCAGCTAGCATTTGTTGTCTGTCTCCCAGTGGTACTCATGTCTGAGTACCACTTGTTAGATTGGCCCAGGTGGCAGAGATCTTCTACTTTATCCAACCCTAATCCATGGTAGGCATCATACTTATACTGTCACACTTGCCTTTTCTTTCTGCTATTTGACAGCAGAGATTGGTGTTATGACCTTTTAAACCACCTATCTGTGACACCCAATGTAAATTCATAATTTTCAGACGGTACATCAGAATAATGGCAGTATTCATATTTGCATTTGCATTAGTGTCAGTATTAAGCTGCTAATATTGGGAACTTGGAAGGGCACTTGACACTACCGTGGGAAACATGGTATACATTGTATCACTACTTGAGGTAGGCATCTTGTTTTGTGAGGTAGCTTGCAGTACTGTAAACATAGTAGGGGTTGATGGCCCGACATTTTCTAATTACACTCTCATCTTCATTAATTACAACTGTCCCAGGCTGTGGGGTTACTTGTGTGTGGCGTTTGTGCAGGTCTGGAGATGTTTTGTTGTCCCATGTTAGCTTAACCCCCTCAACCCCTCTTTTATGTGGGCTCCCCAAATAAAAGATGCACTCCAGTATGTTCCCAATCCCAACATTATTACAGTAAAAATGATGGCTATAAAATGTACACCACAGTTGTAGCTGTATGCCCTAGTGGCACTCATTTCATTCCTACTGCTATCTATCTGATTTATTTCAGTTGCAAGTGGCGTTCTCTCCACCATTGTAGCACCTACAGGGAGGACTATAACAGGACAGGGACAGGGATTAATGAAATTCTAGGCTGAATAAGATATGAGAACAGTGGAGATATAGGAAAAGCATGGAAACGGGGGTGCAAAGAGAGAGAATGTTAATTCAACATTGTAATAATTTATTTTATATACATGTAATCTTATTCTCTTTATTTACATCTGCACTTTTATTCTTTCTGTCTGACTATTTCTGTATTTTCTGATAATGTTTCTAAGGTACTGCTGCCTCTATTTTATCTTCTTGCGGTGTCTCTGGTGTTAGACTCTTGTGAGCTTTCGTTATATCTGAGAGATGCACCCAGTATTTCAGTCCTTTCACTTTTACTGCTAAAGGGGTACAGTATACCACTTCGTATGGGCCATTTAATCTTGGTGAGTTCCACTTCCTCACAAAGCTACAAACATATACTAGTTCAACAGGCATTAGAGGTTTTGTCGGGTTATCTGCTGTGACAGCATTATTGTCTGTTTCACTCTCTCTTGAGAATGGTGGGGCAATTTGTTTGGCAATGCATCTTGCTGCTCTTGTGAGTTGTGTGAGGCATTCCTTGAACTCCTCACCCAATACTGCATCTGTTCTATGTGCATCTGACATTCTCCTTACTGGTGACAGTAAGGGGATAAGTGGTGGCCCTTGCTTGGCTGTGTGTGCCACTGGAATAGGGCCAAGGCAGGCAATAGACCCACTTCTTTTTTTAGAGTGTGACATAATTTGGACAATCTGTGTTTAAGGAGGCCGTTGATTTTCTCAACCACACCATTCACTTGTGGGTGGTAAATGGAGCACATTTTATGTTTTATTCCCAATAATGCTATTACCTCAGTTAATAGATTATTTACAAAATGTGTTCCGTTGTCAGATTGTATGACATAACATATTCCCGAATGCGGGAACATTCTCTCACCAAGAATTTTGCTGCACACTTCTGCCTTCAACCATCATGAAAAGTGACAGACCACCACAATTAAATATCTTGCATCTTTCCCCCATTTCTACATAATCAATATGCAGTTCACGGAAGGGTCCCACGGGACATGGCAATGTTCTCAGCAGGGTCCTGAGAGTCATTCCTGAATTAAATGTTTGACATGTCATACATTCAATTGACGTTTTGTTAAGCTAATCCTGGAGGTTTGGGATGAACCAATCCTCCTGGACATCTGCTGATATATGTTGCCTTGAGGTGTGGGCTGGGGTGTGCAGCTGTTGAAATGCTACCTGCAATAACTCTACAGGCATCATGACTTTCCCTGTTATGATATGATATGATATGATATGGCATTTGTAATGCGCCTATACACAAGTGTTTCAAGGCGCGACGAGGCGGGGGACAAGGGGAGACAGACAACGATCCTACTAGGCCAGGTGTCATTCAGATCGCGCAAGTGCAAGGGTAAGGGGACTGGGAAAAGTGCAAGGGGAAGGGGAGAGGGGGGAAAGGTGCTGTACATGGTTAGTAGAATACATAATAGGGCCAGGTGGTGGCAAGTGCAAGGAAAGTGCAGTACATGGTTAGTAGAATACAAGATAAATAATAGGGCCAGCTGGTGGCAAGTGCAAGGTAAGTGCCAGGAGAAGGGGCTGAAGGATACAGAGACAGTCCCGTAGTGCAGGTAGGCAGTGCAGGGAAGAGTGGCTGGGCCAAGGACCGAGATCGGTAAGTGGCCCAGTAGCAGATTCAGTGCAGGTTCAGTGAATTTAGCAGGGGAGAGAGGGAGAGAAAGCGGAGGCAAAGAGGAAGGTTTTGAGATGCTTCCGGAACCGGAGATGGTTCTCCTCAAGTTTCAGGGAGGCAGGAAGGCTGTTCCAGAGGGAGGACCCTGCTGCGGAGAGAGATCTACCCCCAGCTCGTTGCTTGGAGAAGCAGCTGACCCTGAGGTAGTTGGAGGTGGATGAGCGAAGAGCTTGAGAAGGAAGATATTTCAGAAGAGAGAGAGGAAGGTACTTTGGCCCAAGGCCCCGGAAGGCCTTGTGGATAATGCAGAGGGTTTTGAACTTAATCCTCGCAGCCACTGGGAGCCAGTGTAGTGATTTCAGTCTTGGAGAGATACGGTCCCTGGGCTTGAGGCCAAGGACAAGTCTCGCAGTCCTGTTCTGGATGATTTGCAAATGGCGGAGAGTAGAGGCAGGAAGATTTAGATAGAGGCTGTACAGTAGTCCAGCTTCGAGAGAACCAGGGCTCTGGAGACAGTGAGCTTCTGGGGGAAGAAGAGGAAAGGAAGGATACCCCTGAGGAGGTGTAGCTGGTAGTGTGCCTTCTTGGAGACGTCAGATATGTGAGGAGAGAAAGAGAGTGTAGAGTCGAAGATGACCCCAAGGTTGTTTGCCTTGCAGGTAGGCGCAGGAAGAGGGCCCAGGGAGGCCGGCCAGAGAGCTGCAGGGAAGGAGGGAGTGGGCGTGCTGACAAGTAGAATCTCAGTCTTACTAGCATTAAGGCAGAGGTCGTTGGTGGCACACCATTCCTGGATAGCAGAGAGACAGTCAGAGATGAGGGAAGGGGAAGAGGAGGCCGAGGGTAGCCTGAAAATGAGCTGGGTATCATCCGCGTAGCACTGAAAGTTGGGACAGAGAGCGGAGATGTGGTGAGCAAGAAGTGCCAGATACTGGTTGAAAAGCCAGAGGGAGAGGTTAGATCCTGGCTCCCTAGGATATCAGTGGGTGACTGGTTGACCATAGCTCTTGGTGCTCCCTTTTGAAACTCAATGATCTGTGCTATAGTTAGTGTATTATATCCTTCCCCCTTAGGCTCCTCTTGTTTACACTTTAACATGCGCTCTTTGTTCATTGGTTTTAGGAAGTAAGCTGCCTGTTTTGCAGCGCTGTCTGCCGTCTGCTGTCTGCCGCTGCATTTCCCATTGATATTTCGTCTTTATTGTTGGTATGGGCTTGTCATTTTACCAGGGCCACCACTGATGGCTCTGCAAGCGCTTCAATTAATTAATTCAGTAATTCTGCATGTTGTACCGGAGACCCGTCAGCTCTTCTGAACTCCCTTTTTCTCCATCGTGATAACCCAGCATGTACCATAGTAGTGACATATGCTGACTCTGAATACAATTTTACTGTGCATCATTTTGCTGCATATAGAGCCTCAATGAGTGCTACTAATACTGCTGCTTGGGCAGAATGATGCATTGGTTAATGATTTTGTGTCAGAAGCTCATACTCCCCCCTCTTTCAACCTCAGTACTGCTGCCCCAACATGTTTTTCACCAGTTTCTGGGTTTATGGATGCTGACCCATCTACAAAGAACACTTCCCCCTCTTCCAGTGCATTTTCATTAGCTTTGGGAATGTCATCCTCTTCTCTCTCATAACTATAAAAAGTACTTCACAACATACGCAAACTTCTGTGCAGGTAAGTGGATTCACACAACCAGCACAGAGCCAAATTTCAATGAAGAGGCATACAAACAAAAGCAAACAAACCCCATTGCTATTCAGAGCAGTGGCCGAGGGTATGAAAAGGTAGAAAGTACCCATTATGGCAGAAGAAATGCTGATTGGAAGAATATCCCCAACAAATTTACAATCAACTCTCCATTGCACCAAACCAATCCGTCCCATCTACAAATGTCTGTGCACCTCAATGTGTAACGTATGAAAACAATCCTTCAAATCTTTACAGCAATTCCTCAATCAGTATGTGAAAGTGAAAGAGAAATTAAAAATGAAAATATCACAAACCATGGACTCCTGTCCAGTGCACAAACCACAGGACTGTGAGGACAGTCATTAGCCTGCATTTCCCGGCTTGCTTGCAAAAGCACCTTCCACCATATCAAAATGTCAGCAACACACCATTCTACGAAACAAAATCTTGTTCAGAGGCCATACCATGCAAGACGTCCTGCACTAGCACTGGAGCATTTAAATCACATTCTCCTACATGACACAGCCAAATAACTCATGGAAGTTATAAGACAGAAGCACTTTTTTGGAAGTGAATAGCACTTACAAAATCCAGTAACTTTAGAACAGAGTAGTGACAACCTTACAGATGCCAACCTTCTATTACATACATACAAACAAAAAATAGCAAAGTTTAAAAGTACATCTGCTGAAGTACCAAACCAAGTATGTCTATGTTGTTGCAGAATTTATTATACAAAGACTACCAAAACTGTAAATATAGCATACAAAATAGGAGACAATGAGGAATCCCAATGGTTTCAATTTGCTCTCTACCTTATAGCAGTAAAGAAATATGAAATTACTAACCCCTCAATACTTTGCACATATTGCACTGCAAAGCTTTATAATAACCAAATGCGTTCACAGGCTATCACAAAAGCAGTGTAATCCAAACATTACAATGGAAAAAGGACCTGCACACCCTAGAACAACAGTCAAGTGGTGTAATTAAGTAATTCTTGTTACTCAAATGTAAATGTATTTTTCCCCCAAAAAATGATTTCCAGACATTCTTTAAATATAGTTCTTTTAGATTAACATTAAATGTTTCATATGGCAGATATGTCACATTATTGGCCTATTCATTTTGGGCAATTGTGCCCTTCCTCAGGGCCTGTGAACATATATCTTTATGTAACCATCAGTCAAATCATCATAATTATATATATATGAGAGTCCATAAGCAAACAAAAAGTATATCAAAAGGATATCCCATCTGGGTTGTGCATTTGTGAACATTACATATGGACACTTCATTTTCAAAACGTCAACAGTTCCAAATGATATCATTTGTGTGCACAAAGAGATTTCCAAAATATGTATGTATTAAATAAGCAACATTGCATACATTACCTAGAATCCAGTCGCATGATAGGTTGTGAAACAAAAAAGTCCCCAGAGCCGAAAAGACAGGAAAGGGGAGGAAGAGAATATAAAAGAATAGTGAGCGAGATATATAGCCGCTCGGCTCTGTCTAATATACTTCATTAGAAGTTAAATGATCATGTATTCATTTACATGAATATATATTGTGGCCTCACTAACATGTAGGTAGCACTCATATTGTGATGTATACTATGAGTACTGCAGACGGATAATGCCGCGTGACTCTAAACAATCGGGGTCATCATCTAGAAGAAATGTACACAAGTTCACTAACTATGCTGCTCGATTAAGGATAATCATAAATCATCTCACGCTGGACGCTTCTCAGAGTTTTCTCTTACCTATGCGATGATTCCTTGGATTTTGCTGCTGCAGAACGCCGTCAAGCACGTGCACAGCATTGCTCCTGCTATTTTGTTTTAGGTTGCCTAGGTGACCGTTACGAACATGTGGTGGCCATGTTCGAGAGTGTCTCGCGTTACTGTTAGCGTTCTGGTGACATGGAGACGACTACAGATCTCCAGGTGGCCATACTGAAATGGATTAAGGCAATAATTCAAATGTAAACTTACTAGGTTGGAACTTAGCTACGGAAATATGCTTGCACTATAGATAACGCTATGAGTGTGAATGAGATAGAAAGTGAAAAAATGGTAATAAGCACGTACATAGAGAAATATTATGTGTGTGTGTGTGTATCAAGATGAAGAAAGAAAAAGAAAAAATGGAAATCTAGACTCGAAGAGAAAAACATAAAGTATTTTGAATATTAAATCAAATAAATATATTGTGTGGATTCCACACCTAGAAATAGGACGTTCAAAATTGGAAAAACAATACAAGTCTGAATCTTCAGTAAAAGATACTAGTAGATGCTTCATAAGAAACAATACAGATCGAACTCCTCATTCCTCCCTTCCGGTGCTAGGGATCCCATTCTTTCAATCCATTGTGCCTCTTTTTGTGCTCTTAGTTTTTTATATTGGTACTTTGTCCCTTGGTAGGTATGACTTCTAGCACTGCGAATCTAAGTTGTGCCACTGTAAATCCATTTTCATTAAAATGCCTGGCCACTGCTGATGTATGGTTGTTCAGTCTGATGCATGATTTGTGTTCGTTCATATGGACACATACTTTGCATGCGTTTTCTCCAACATAGTACATGGCAAATGGACACTTGATGGCATAGATTACGTTTTCTGATAAACATGTAGTGTGTTGTTTCAATTTGATTTTTTCTCCTGTTCTGGGATGATATATGTAGGATCCTTTTATTGCATTGTTGCAGTTGCCACAACTCATACACGGGTATGTACCCAGATATTTATCTGGTAGTTGTTTGCTGTTTTTTTTTGTTGTGAGTTTCAACCAATAGATTCCGCAGATTATTACTTTTTTGATATGCGAACACTGGGGGGTTCGCAAAAAGTTATTTTATCCTGTTGTCATTCTGTAGGATATTCCATATTTTGAGAATGCTGTCTTTAATTTGTCGACACTTTATTGAGTATTTTGTAACAAAGACCAACTCTGGGCTTTCTCGTTCTTATTTTTTGGATAGTACTTGTGTGCGATCTTGTGTGTTGGTCTTGACTCGTGCTGCTAAAAGGTCTTCCTCTGGATAACCTCTATCCTGTAATTTCTTATGGAGTTTGTTCAGTTCGATGTCACACTCTGTTCGATCCGTCACAATTCTTTTCATTCGTAACATTTGACCAAGAGGTAAGTTGCGCAGGATGCTGGGTGGATGAAAGTTCATTCTATGAAGTAGGTTATTCCTGTCAGTTGGTTTAGTGTATAGTGTTGTTGAAATCCTTGAACCTTCAATCACTGTTTGTACATCAAGATAGTGGACGTTAGGGTTTCCTATTTCCATGGTGAATTGTAATCGACTATCAATACTGTTTAGATAAGTCAATAAGTTGTTTAATTCTTCTTGGTTACCTGACCACACTCCAAAAACGTCATTGATGTAACATATCCATTTCTTGAGGTTATCTTTCCATTGTGGGTGGTTGATTATATGGGTGGTTTCAAAGTCGTACATGAAAGTGTTTGCATATGGTGGTGCCATGGCGGCACCCATGGCTGTTTTAGTAAGTTGATTATAGTACATGTCTTTGTATTTAAAGCATGAGCTAGTTGCAATGAACTTCAATAGTATCGTCAGAAATTCCTTGTTAGCGCCTATTGTTCCTGCGTGTAATAGAAGTTTCACCACCGCTTCTTGCCCCAAGTTGTGTGCAATACTTTTATATAGACTTGCAACGTCTATGGTAAATAGAATATTGTTAGTTGTTAATTCAATTTGATCGAAAATTTGAAGAAAGTGAGTCGTATCTTTCACATAAGCAGCTTTTTGTGGGATGATTGGTTGAAGAAAATAATCTATATATGTGCCCAATGGTTGCAAAATACTTTTTTTGGCCGCTACAATCGGCCTTCCTGGTGGATTGTTAAGTTGTTTATGTATCTTGGGTAAAGTGTATAGATGTGGCATTTTGGGGTAGGATTTCCATAAGTATGCCTTTGTCTTATTGTTGATCCAATTTTTCTCTAATGCTGTCTCCAATATTCTTTCCAAATCAGCCTTGATGTTCTTTGTTGGGTCTTGAGTCAATAGTCTATATGTCTCCAGGTCTGACAATTGTCTAAGGCTTTCTTGATTGTATTGCTATATTGTATTACTATAGCTGTGCCTTTGTCGGCTGGTCTAATAGTTATTGTGTCTTCTGAGAGCAGTTTTGTAATAATGGATAATTATCCTCTGCTTAAGGTATGTCTCTTTGGAGGGTTTGATATCGCTTAGCACCATATTATGGAAGATGTCGATCAGAGGTATGTTCACTGGTGGACTAAATGTGCTTTTGGGTTTGAATTCTACATAATCTGTTTTAGGCAGTGATACAATGGAGAAATATTCACACATCCAAAACCATTCCAACAGCTTAATTTGTATGATAAAAGTGTAATCCAAAAATGACACCCATTTTAAGCAATAATACGCCTTCAACCAAAAAAAGCCAAATTGCCTTCTGAATTACGAAAAGGCATTCATGGCAAAGTAGTTTATTTGCCATTAGATCTCAAACAAAATATAGACACTCTGAGAGTGCAACGGCCAATAGATCAATCTTTAATTGTCCTAGTGAATGGTGTACCGACAAAAGACAAACAAATTTGGCAGCATCTAGTAGACTTAAACAAAGTTAAAGAAGCCCTGCAATATCTTAAAGAGAACAATGAATACTAGAAAGAAAGAAACATTGAAGACACATCCACAAGAATGCAGGATTCCTCAACAACTGGACAATTTGTACTTCTAGATCCTACTACAGCATCCAATATTTTAGACCAGTATACAATTCACCCACTGCACTACAAAGACAACATAGACGATGCACTAGAAAAATATCAAATGCAGCAAGCCAAAGGATCTCCAATCAGCATGTGAGAAAAAAGTGTTAAAACATGAGCCTTTCATCTACTCTTTCCTACTGGAAAAGGTGGAATGTATGATGAAAGAGGCACACAAATAACAGCATCAGAATACTGTTCTTTACAAATGTAATCTGAAGACCCCAGATTCAGACACAATGTTGAATACACACTCACATCCTGTTTGAAAGTGAACTAGCAACTCTACATTACAGAGTTGGCTACACAATGAAAACAGGTTCCAATTTTTCAAACATGTCTGCCACACAGCTACTTCAAAAGTTGCAAGAGAAAGATTAAGTTTTACAGTCAAGTATTACAAATCTCTTGGCAAACATGGGTGGTACGAACGAATTCTGGTTCCGATGTCATGCAGATGTACAGTGTATGCTATGCAACCTTGGCTCACCCACATGGTTTGTCACTTTTAGTTGTGCAGAGTATGCATGAGTGTGCAGAGTAGCACGATTTCCTACACGAAGCAAACAAAATCAAAGCAGGGATAGACATGAAAACACCAGGAGAACTCTGCTCTCTTGACCCTGTAAATGTGTGAAGGTACTTCTACCACCGCTTTATTGTCATGCTGCACTTCATCTATGATAAAACAATTCCTCCCCTTGAGGAGAGTGCAACACTTCTTTTGGAGAAAAGAATATCAATTCAGAGGAGCACCACACATTCACATGCTTTGTGGATTAAAGTTGCTCCTAAATTTGGTCAGGACAGTGATGCCACTTTTTTGCAGTTATTCGCAAATATGTCACTTGTGAAATCCCTTCAGAAAGCGAACATAGTGAGCTACATAAAAACATTTTACGGTTTCAAACACATAAATGTGGCAAGTATTGTTGATGCAGATATAAAAACAAAGGTAAATACTTCACCAAATGACGCTTTGGTTTCCCTTCACCAGTTTCAGCAAAAGGACAAGTAAATAGCTTCATGTCTTCTGTTAGACACACTGTGAAGGGCAAATTGCCTACAAACACATACTGCATTAAAATAAGTAAAGTTTCAAAGTACATTAACTATTAAATGCAATCATTACCCTCCTGTGGAATGCAAACATAGCTGTGCAGTACATTGCAGACAATTGCACTGCAGTTGCACAATATGTCACAGCCTACTTAACCAAATCTGAGAAAACAGAGCTGAAAGGCCTCTGGGATTACATATCATCTGACATAAACACTGTCACAAAAATTATACAGCTTTGGCATAAAAATGCTCTCTCATAGAGCAGGTGGCTGCTACGAAGCCACACACCGTTTAACTGGAAAAGCCTTTTATGGGAAATCAGAAAACATAGTTTGGCTAAGCCTTGGTCCTGCTGCATCCATACAAGGAGTTCTCAATCCAAACCAAGACATAGGAACAATAGCCAAACACAATCCCAACAGCCCAGACATTTTGAACAACTATTTATTGGACACATACTACCCAAACAGGAACACTGTTTTGTAAACCATGTGTCTATGCCACATAGCCCAACACTTCTCATACAAAAATAATATGGAACCAGATGGGAAAAAAGGTAAATACATAGTCAAAAGTTGTGAGGGCAGCCTGGTTAAACTTACCAAGTGCAGCCTAATCATATGAAGCTATCATTTAAAACTCCTCAACATAGACAACTTTACTACATGTCCCTACTGCAACTTTTTAAACCATGGAGAAAAGAAGATTTATTGAGAACCCATGCCTCCTATGAAGATGCTTTCAATGCGAGTGAAAGCACTATAACAGTTTTACATTTCAAACAGTACAATGAGATGTTGGACAATGAACGCCAACAACAGGAAAAACTTCAAGCACAACTAAATGCAGACACTCCAGAGAGCAGACAACCTTCTCTTACAGGAAGCCAAGACACACTTGGACAGCCACTCATAATAAATGAGGCAGAATTAGCCATGACTGAAGTAGAAAACACCATGGGCCTCATTACAAGGTTGCCGGTCTGGTAACAACGGTACCAGTAAACTTGCCAGTACCGTTGTTACTGGACCAGCAAACTACAAGGTCTACTCACGGGTGCCTTTCAGCCTAGCAGGTCTGACCTGCCGGGTGGAACGGCACCCGCGAGCAGCCCTATATGGTAGCACCGGCACCGTTAATAACAGTACCATTGCTACCAGCCACCCCATTCCCATTGAGTCCTATAAAACACACCCTGTCCACTTCTGTACACAATTTATTACAGTACTTGCAGCCAAAGGGCAGAATCTTGGGTGCATGGCCGCTGACCATGCACCCAAGAGTCTAGTTGCTGCCAACAATCATCACAGCATAATACAGTCATGCACCCAACAATCTGCCCAGTGGTCACAACCCACACACATAAGCCAGCCGGCTGAAGTCCTGTGAACTTCTCTACACATACTATTACAGTACTTACAACCAGTGGGCAGAGTCCTGGGTGCATAACCATGCACAAAAGAGTCTAGGAGCTTGCCACAACCACCACAGCATAATACAGCCTATACAAACATCCTCATATCATCTACCCTAATGAAGCCTGCCGGCAGTCACCAGAAAAGCTGCTCTCATCAGGACCTACCTGAGTACTGCTGTGGTGTCTGCGGACTGCCTCGGACACAACACAGTCTTATTCCACCTAAAAAATACATCATATGAGCCATATTTCACTCCCTCCCCTTTCTAGCCCCTCTCCCCAACACCAAATGGCCCAAAACATGTTTTCCAGCACTTTTCGCCACTGCGCTATCCGCAAATATCCGTGGATACAAAAAGGCAGGCGTTTCAGAAAAATATGATGAACATCACGCTTCCGTCCAGCCAATCAGCGGGTACGTCATATGTCCGTGGGCATCACCTGGTCTTCTGAACCAATCAGAGGCCTGTCTGTGGAACGAACAGGGAAATGAGTGAGCAGAGCAGCGCCAGAAATCACATATTTTTTGGCACCTACATTTTGCCTGTTTAAAAAAGAAATACTGGACGGATTTTCAAAAATGTACAATCACGCTTTCGGACCAGGCCACCACTCCTGCCACAAATCTGAGAACTATAGGTGGCTTTCAGACCGTCTATAAAGAAATTCTTTATTATCCCATAGGAATTGACCTAGAGCTTCATTATAAGCAAACCAGACACCGCCTATTGTATTGGAAATAGCTTACCATACGCAAGGTCGCTGGATTAGACTGAAATCGAACAAAGGGACAGAAAGGGTCGCAAAATAGAGGACACTATTTAGAAGATTTCACTAGGATTCCATATCTGTTGTTTCCCAAGTAAGTGTGTTCACATGCTGTCAAATATGAAAATAAAAATGAACAATTATAAAAAAATGATTAAAAGTACTTTTTTGTGTGCTGCATCCTTGTAGGTTGGTTCTCATTGATTGGGGCAACATCCACAATTGCAAACAGGATTAATCCTTTACTTTCGTTTCCCACACTGCCATTGTAAAACAGAGGTGGGTACGATCTTGTGTCTATTATTTCAAGATGCTTTATACCACAATAACAGTGTTGTGATAAATAACTGAGGATAACAGTAGGTTAGATTTTAAAATGGGGTTTTATCCTTGTTTTTTAGGATGTGTGGTTCACCCTACAATATGCAACGGGACACAATTTGCTCTGCCGTTTGTGTCCTGATGATGGTTGACGTACATAGTGGACTGATTTCAGTCCCAAGATACAACCTAAACACGTGTCGACCCACTGCTTGAATAGGGACAGGCAGTTACTGAATTTAAGACTGAACTGAGAGAATCTATTTTTGTTAATGTTAAAAATTGTAGATTGAGACCTAAAATATTAGGTCATTTTTGTACTGTTGTGATTGATTGTATGAGAAAGAAGAGTGTGAATGAATGGAATGTAGGTGTGAATGTGTATGGATCTGTACTGAGAATATAATAAAATGTGTTTTTTTGTGGTTTAAAAAATATTTTACACTAAAGTGGTGAAATTAAATACAAAAAGATTGAAAAGATATGAAATTAAACATTTGTCAATATTTATAAAAAAAGATAAATGAATATGTTGTCATCCTCTAGCCAAGGGTCCACTTTTGTTGTTTTCAAAGACTCACACATCCATCCATCAATCACATCCATAAACTCTACAACTTCTTACTCTGTCACCTCGGTTTAACACTTCAGATGTACGTTTCAACTCTGAAAGTACATATCTCTGTCTGCATCACAAACGACTTTGGGGTAGCCGGGTTTGCCCGTGTCCTGATTGAGTGGTGGCTCATGTGCCCTGGAAGATGTAGCTCTTGTCCTCTTGACACACATTTTTGCTTCAGTTTGCTCTGGTGTCTCATGTGCCTTGGAGGATGTTGCTCTTGTCCTCATGTCAGCAAGTCTTGCTTCAGTTTGATCTGGCATCTCATTTGCCCTGGAGAAAGTTGCACTTGTCCTCTGGTGGGAAAGTCCTTCTGCTGTTTGTTTTTGTTTTTCAGAAACTCTTGATATTGATTTTCGCTTTGCATCAGATGGAACTTTTCCAAGTGATGTTCGTTGTTTTTGCATCACTCAATGGCTTCAGCACATTTGAGAAAATGTCCAAGAAAGATTGTATGATTGTGCTCTCTTCTTGTGAATGAAACTTAGTAAAATGTAACCTTGCCATTTCCCATATTTGGAGTGGAGTGATAATTCTTTTTAATTCCCTTTAAAATGATTTAATAAACACTTTCAAACTGTATACAGTAGTAACACATTTCAAAGGAATAACCAACACATCAAATATTTAGCTTCAGAAACTTTTACACATTTTGCCTCCTTCTAGTACCTGAATCGGGGTGTGCATCAGTAAATGAGGGTGTCTACTGGGTGGATTCTTTGCATCCAAACATGGACTACAATCTTGCCGAAGACAAATAGGGATTCCTTGCAAATTGTGGTTGTAGTGGGTTCAATGGTGGGGATTTGTATAGCCGGACACACATATACACACACATACATACATTCAGCTTTTTTCATAAAGATAGGGGGTTCCTCGCTACTTACCCTTTAATTAACTTATCAATAAGCATATTCTCTTTTTTTAACCACTCCAGAAAAATCCATTAATTGACTCATCCAGCACCTGCTCACATCAAGCAGCAAATATTTACAATGCTGTCATGTAAAAAAGTTTGTTTTTAGGAGCAATTTGATAAAAGTAAAAAAATGCATATGTGTATTTATAGCAGCACTTTATGTGAGTTTTTTCTAACAGAAAGACAAAGCAGATGCAAAACATTTGCAAAACATATTTAAGTTGCACTTGGTGTGTGCATGTTTAATATGTGGAAGTACATACATACCTACAAACATGACCATTTCCAATCTGTAGGTGCTTATCAAGTCTTCATTTTATTCTTTGCAGTCTATGGCTTGTAATTCCACTTTTCCCATTATACAATTCAGACTACAAGTCCCACAATGCAAAGGAAAAAAAACAGGACTGGAATGGAATACTGAAAAGTGTGACATTTATCGCAAATGGAAAATATAAAATGTTGTGCATTTAAAAATGTTTCTTTTAAGGAACATTTTCATGAAAGATAAAAACAACTCATATGTGCATTTATAGCAGCACTGTGTGTAACTTTTTCCTAAAAGAAAGAAAAAGCAGATGCAAAACATTTCTATAACATTTTTAAGTGGCACTTGGTATGTGGAAGTATAATATGTCGGCCGTACATGCATACTTGCTAACAAAACCTATTACAATCTGCAGGTGCTTATCCAGTCATGTTTTTTTCTTTGTAATCTGGAACTTGTAGTTCCAGTTTTTCTATGGGAATGGTGGAGCTCCAAATGCCACAAAGCAAACAAAAAAACTAGGACTACATAACCACCTACAGAATGGAATGGATTATGTTGGCAAGTATCCATGTACTGCCAACATATTAAACTTGCACACACCAAGTACTACAAAAATCATGTCCATGTGCTTTTCTTTTACAAAACAGTTGCACAAAGTGCTCCTATAAATGCACATATGCATTTATTTTACTTTCATAAAAATGCTCCTTAAAAGAAACATTGGTAAACGCTCAGCATTTTCCATTCCATAAACATGTCAAGCTTTCCAACCTCAGTCTTTACACCCTGTATACTGCCACCATTGTTAGCCTTCTCACACATATGTGTATACCCCCAACGTACCTATATACAACACTTCACCCTACATATAAAGTACTATTCTTTTCCAACCTCTACTATAATACACCAAACAGTGCTACAGCAACAATCCGCCATTGCATTACCACTAGCCCACACTTTCCATATTCTTAAATAACACTGCAAAACATTACAAATGCATTGCCAGCAATCACAGCACTTCTTTCATTAAAGTCAGCAGCACTAAAGTAACCTACACATGCACCTTTTCCTTACACTCATTTCTGCCCTGTTCTTTCTAATCCCCTAAACACCACTACTCACCACTACTCATACTCCAATTGTTCTAAGAACATACTTAACATACTTTAGTACACCATCCATAACACAACTTTATTAACTCTTTTTCCAAACAACTCCTCCTACCTTCATAAACAACAACCTCTCTTACTAAAAGTACTTGACCATTACCATATATACCTACTAACTTTTTTTTTACAATTACAGGAAAGAAGAAAATTCCAGAACATAGCTACCAAAGAAAAGAACACTCTTCACATCCTAAAAAGCAATTACATTGATGGAGTATGAATCTATCTATTGTTGTAACAATGTAGTGTCACTATATATTAGCCTAGAGTATTCTTTTCAAATTAACATTTATTTCACTCTCACTCATTACATTGTAACATGGACACTCTACTCCCATCTCAACACCAGTATAACACCTACTGTTTTCCTCAAACCATCCCAAACAATCATTTGCACCACGACCACTCTCTTACTCACTAACCCAAACCCATCACACCAGTAAACACTCTTACTCTTACAACTTCCCAAGCACAACGATCATCCCACTATACAATAACAGAACACACTTTCCATCTCTACAATCACACCTACATACCCAAGAACAATACATCCATATACGCTCCACAACTTTGAAACCCAAACTTTCTTTTTTCCAAAAAAACACAACACAATGCATACTAAAAGGTAACTCAGTAGAAAAGTAAGAAAAAAGAGAGCAGATAAAAATAAAAGCAAGCTGTTTACTCATCCACCTCTAAAACAATCACTATATCAAACTAAAAGACAAAAGTAAAATTAAAACTTTACAAAACATGGACCAAGTATGTCTGTTATCGGAAAATGGTTTTATAAAAATAGCACAAAAACAGTAGATTTGGCCTACAAAACAGAGGACAATGAAGAATTGCAATGTTTCCAATTAGCTTTATATCTAACAGTAGAAAATAAATACAAAATAACTGACCCCACAATACTTTGCACATACTAGAACACAAAGCTTGATAATAACTAAATGCCATCATGTGCTACCACTATTAACTCGAACAACTTAACTTGTAAGAGAGCATTATAATCCAAGCAGTACACCCATTTCAAGCTATAATACGACTTTAGCCGAAAACAGCCAAATCACCTCCATATGAGTTACTGAAGGGAATCTTTGACAAGGTTGTATATTTGCCATTAGATCTTAAAGAAAATCTTTGATTGTACTAGTTGATGGTGTACCAACAAAAGACAAAACATTTTGGAGACAACTAGTTGACTTGAACAAAGTTAGACAAGCCCTACAATATCTAAAAGAAAACAATGACTACTACTAAGATATAAACATAAAGGAAAACCTACAAGAAACCACCCATAATTCAAGATTCACCAGCAACTGGCCAATTTGAACGTGTAGATCCTGTTACTACAGCCAACATTTTCGACCAGTATACAATTTACCCACTATACTCCATGTGCTGGGATGTAAATGAAATGCACACAACACCTGCACAGGTCTTTAATGCATTTTATAAATGTTATGGATCATTAAAAAGAGCTCCATTATAATGAAGTCTTGATCTTTTTATATGTTAAAAATAACTGTACCATTTGTCATTTTCTGTGCATTAAAATCATAAACTTTATAGTATTGGCTGAAAATGTGACTTCGTCAAGATGGCACTTGAAGATCATAAGTCACTGATTATCTGTTGTGGAAATCATGAATTCTCTTATAAATTGTATACATGGCACCTGTTATGAGTTCACTTGATTAACCTGTGTTCCTTCCATTATAAACATATAAAATAGTTCTGAACTTACCTGATAAATTAAAGAACTCTAGTTAATAGGTTTCTAAAAAGCTATTAGTCTGATGATTGAGTCCATCTGTATGCAAACAGCCATTATTTCTGATTGATGGCTATTTCAGATGAAAAGTTAATTGCCCATGTATGCTAAATGCAGATTTTAAAGCGACATATAACTGGTCACTGATTAACATGAAGTGGGAGAATGGAAGAACAGGCTCCCACCCTTCCCCTCTCGCGCTTGGCATAGAGGATCACGGCCTAGACACCCGCCACGAGAGGAGTTTGCCTATCTACCAGACGACCAAATACCCTGGTACAGGAACATACGGATGTGCCCACCCACCTGCCCAGCAGCCCGCCCTGTCCATGCCGACACCTGCGGCATGGATCAACTCGACTAAACCTACACGTCGTTAGAGATGCCATGACGACCTAGCCAACGGTCAGCACACCTGTGCAAACATGCACACCGGACACTCCCACACCAATCCACACGAAGAACATACTCAGTGCTATGACGTAGGCGACAGACATACCCACGGACGTGCATCTTTATTATTTTCCACATAGGCTCTCAAAATGCAGAAACGCAAGACGCATAATGAACTTATCTAAAAAGGCTTGCTCACGCTTCTTCTAAGAACCATGTACCATAATGAAGAATATAATGGAGACACGATACTGAGGATAGAGCAATATGATACTGTAATCTAAAGCGCTCTGCATCAAACGGTTCCACCTATGCACCAGGCCCAAGTAGGCCGCAAGCAAAAGCTTCCATGAACATTGAATAAGCAAGAGCTCGGTTGCTGACCCTGCAGAATGAGCCCGGCGAAAGCACACCGCCAAGGGCACGATGTTGCAATCTCGCACGCCGCAAGCCGACGCCAAGGTCGCACCTGCAAGATAAATCAGGCACACAGTGGGAAAAACAATATTAATTATGATGAATTTTGCCTCAAACACGGTCCCACCTCACGTGACAAAGCCAAACCTGACAGGATGCCAAGCCCAGGAGGAAGGAGACGCCTGAATCCCACGTTTCAAGACACAGGCAGATACAATTAAAAGACTCATTGGACATCTGCAGCAGTGGGAGTAGTCGACCTCCCAACATATGAATAAATCCTCACATTGTTTACACCTACCCATAGTGAAACATTGTTGCAAATGACAGGTGCACCGCAAGCTGGGAACAGCGATGGTCCCTGAATGGGAGGCTCGTGTGTGGACCAATCAGAACATGGGGCTCTTATCACTGACGCCATTAACATTGACCAATCCTCAGAGGTCTCCATGTAACAATTTTCATGTATCAATTTGAAGGGACAACCCAAGTATATCACCTGACTAACCCTTAACCACTAATAATGCGCTCTATATGTATGCTATACTAACCCTACCACTCGAGTAACCAATCCAGAGTGGAAATAGGTTTTTTGCTAAACTTTCTAAGGTGACGCAAGTAGCGCGTCATACTAAGGTAAAAAGTGCCTGCGAGCCCCACGATTGTGTGTGCGTCAGGACGGACGCGTACGTTCCTTGACCCATCCCTGCCGTTTTGTCTAATAAACAGCAGAGTCACCTTGCTTCTTGCGTGTGTCTCATACTCTATCTCTTTTGGGATATACGGGAGGAGTTGGGGCCTCCCTGCCCGGAGGTCTGCAGACGGCCCGGCCGACCCCGGCAGAATTTCCCCCCGACAAGTTGGAGGCACTGCTGAGATCTGTTTAAGATCTGCTTTTTTATTTTTATTTTTTCCAGGTACTTCCGTTGCGAGGAGGCCCGGCGGCGCCCCCTCTGCCGTTGCCCCCTTCTGAGGACTACAGGACCATCGCGGAACTGCTAGAAGACCGGACAGCGCAATCCGGATATTGGCCTTCGGGAGCCGGTTGAGAAGTATCCCGCCCGCGGTTGGCGAGTGTCCAGACGTGGTCCAGACGAGGGGAGGTGGCGAGCCGCTTGGAGGGGTGCACGCAGTCGAGCGGCCCCGCATCAAGAGAACTTGGTGAGCATGCCACGCACAACAAGCAATGTGAAATTGTGAGGGAGGGGGGAGGAATTAAATACGGCAGGTGGGAGGTGTTGTACAGGTGCGCGGCGAAGGTTTGACAATTTAGTGTAGGCAATGAAATGAATGGTAGCCGAACGAGTGCAAGAGCAGTCGGCTACGTTACGCGAGAGAGGGAGGCGGGGCACAAAAACATCACGTGCGGCCACTCGTAGACACTGATTGGCCTAGGTCGCGACTACGTGTAAGGGTGTGTGTGTGTGGTTTCCTACGATTTGGCATTTAATGATCAATGAGTAGATGAGGATCCCTATTGTTCGAGCAAGAAACTCGATAGGTAGATGACGTTTCCCTGTAGGCGGTAGGTAGTTAGTTGCCCACTACGGAAGATAATTGGCTGGTTAAGCCCTCCTGTCGAGGGGCGTATCACACGCGAGGCGACGCAGCGTGCACAGTCCGATTATATTATTGATTACCTTGTTCCAGGAGTGACAGGAAGACAGCTGTGAGGATTAACGGGGGTAGATTACAAGTGTATTTTGGACTTAAAGAATATATGAAGAACTTACCAGTAGTTTGAAGAGATCGGTGACGTCACCAGTAGGGCTTTCATAGGATATCCCGAGCACAAGGCATCTTTCTTTCTGAGAGTGGTGGGGAAGAGAACTGTGGTAAGGGAGTGGAAACAGAGATAAACGGTAATGAGTTGATCAGGGAAAGGCGAAATGGGGGACGTGGCTGCGCACGGAGAACGCCGGCCACGGCAAGTGTAGAAGAAGGAGGAGGAGCAAATGAAAATAGGACGACTGTATAAGAACGTCACAAGGGGTACGCATCCGCAGGGGGCTACGTGCACCTCGGCCGCAGGGGGCCGTAAGGGTGTTGTGTAAAGGAAGAACAGAAAGAAGAACATATACAAATGTAAATACCATATTTTAATAATTTTCCTTAGCGAACTATCGCAAGTCCCCAAACTTACGGGGCCAGGTAAAGGTATAAGGCTGTGTATTGCAAGTGTTAGTAAGATAATAGCTACCAAATAGGGGAAGGATAACAAGTGAAGCGCTACTATGTCACACGGGACAGGATCGGGAGGGTGGGGGAACACCCTCACTACCCCACTACAACACATATGTACAACACTGTCACCCCATAGGGAGAAACTGATCAAGTATAGCATAGAATGGACACAGGGGACGGACAACAAAATGATAACACCATGGCCGCCTAATGGTAGCTTCGATCCATATACCCAACATTCACTATTAAACCATCTGCATAATACATACAAAGGGAAGAAGTTGACACACCACGTGGAGGTGTTTAACTTATGGAGGATGTTCCAGGGGTCCCGACCAGGACCAAATGGAATGTTCACTGTGGGGGAAATACCGGAAGAAAAAGAGATTAAGGAGGAAGGAGAGAATGGGAAAAAGGGGAGTGAAGACCCAAAGAACACGGGGAACGGACAAGAGGGAGGAGAAAAGAATAATAACTCAAAAGAAAATGAAATAAAAAAGGAACAGAGCAACGATATACCCTTAGCAAAGGTAGTGAAAGCAGAGGGAGAGGGGTTGTACACTTTAAGAGAATTAGGAGAAATAGAAAGAGGACAGTTCAGGGCGGCTGAGGGGTACTCGAACCCGGCATACAGCCCGCCACCATATGTGGCTCATGGGAAGATGCCAGCAGGGAAGGGGAGGACTGGAGAAGAACAACCTGTGGAAATAGGACATGATGAGTGGGTAGCTGCGCAGATACTATTAAAATTACGAGGTTCATTAACAGGAGAAGAGAAGGAGGTAGTAAGGAAAATAGACGAGGATAATACCAGGGAGAGTGGAATGAGAGGGGAAGAGCTGTTACGACAAAAGGAAGAGGTTTTGGAGGAACGACTAGCAGAGTTAAGGGATGAGCAGAATGAACTGATCAAACAGCTCGAGAGGGAGGAAAGAGAGAGAGCGAGGGAAAGGAAAGAAGGTAAGAACGAATTGGAAATAATAAGGGAACGAACTGAGGAGCAAAGGAGAGAAGCTGAAAGGGTAAAAGCAGCAGCAGAAAGGGTATCAAGAGGAAAAGGGAAGAAGAAGAGAAAGAAAAAGAAATGGCAATGTGGAAGAAGAGATTACTATCAGAAACGACTAAGAAATACGAAGAAGGGAGGGTGATAAAGAGTATATTAGAAAGGGAGAGCGTGAGATGGGAAAGGAAGAAAGAGGATGAAAGGATATTGGAAAAGGTGAGTAGTGAAGTAATGGAGGAATTAAAAAGGAAAAGGGAGGAAATTGGTAGAGAGATGGAGGAGAGAAATGAAGGGGAAAGAGAAGATAGGAGAAGGGAGAGTGAAGTAAGGGGGTATGTATATAGAGACACAGAAGTAGCAACAACATCAGCGTAAAGGGGAGCGGTTGGTAAAGGAGAAAAGGGAGAACTGGACCTAATAGACTTAAAAACAGTAACAATCAAGGGGAAAAAGACAGAGTGGGGGCTGCCGTTTATGAACGACTTTTGTACTGAGGAAGAAGAAGGAATGGAGAAGGAAGGAAGAAACAGTGAAAGGGAAAGCCTAGATAAGCTATACACCACCCGGACCAATACAGACTCACCATGGATCTGTAGGAGAAAAGATGAGCTGGAAAGAAGTGAGGAGGAAGAGCAAGGAATATCGGAAAGACAGACACATGAAGCCACACCGTCACCATCACCCCCTCTCCCATCCCACCCTACATGCTCAACCACCTCACGCTCATTGCGTACAATCAAGCTTGCGCCCTTCACAAACGAATTGACACCCTATGCAGGTCGGCTTAGAGACCTCCCTAGACGCAGGCAGGAAGGACGAATACACTCGCCCACATTAAATACAGGAAATGATGGAAGAAGGGGAAAAGATGGAGAAGAAAGAGTTACAAGCAGGGGAAATATGGACGAAATTGACGATGTAGGGGGAGAGGGAAGAAGAGGAGGGGTGTGAGGACTCGATTTTATGGAACCCAAGGGGTAAAACGAGACACAACTTAATGCCACTTCTGGAGAGGGGAGGGGTTAGACCACAGTACGTCCCTTGGAAGCATACAGACAAGGAGAATATAAAGTGCAGGCTCCATCATTAAGTGGAGGTGCGGGTAAATGGATATATGAAATGGAAAAACACACCGCAGGACAGAAACTGGCAGTGGGAGATGTAAAGGGCCTTCTAATATCGATATTAGGGGATGCAGCGGATGACATTTGGAAGAGAGCGGGATTCCCTGGGGTAACAATAGCAAACACATCGCACGATGGGGCACCATTCGCAAACTGCAGACATGCACTATGGCAGGCACTGAGGGTACAGTACCCAGACACATCAGACATAGGAGCAATTACCTCACGCAAGATGCGTGAGAACGAAGATCCTGTTGATTATATCCAGGAAATCCAAGAGAAGTGGCGCATGGAAACTAGAGAACAATGGGACAAAACACCAGCAATATTTTATCATATACTAGTACAAGGGCTCCCAGAAGGAGTTCAGAAACAACTGAAGAAAGTAGTGGGAATGGAAGCAAAAGCATGGCCAGAAATACAACTGACAATAGTGCATCATTGCAGGACATGGCAAGGAAAAATGAAACAAAAGGAAGAGGACAGGAAAACGGAAGAGGCTAAACTAGTACAGAAAAAACTTACTAAATACACAATGGAAGGGGCACTAATAACTACACCTACAACAATGACCCAAAGCCCCACACAAGTAGTGGCTGCACAAGATCCCTCCCAAATACCACCCTCACAGACTATAACACAACAGGTGCCGCCACTCCAACCATACACGACCAACATGGGAGGAGGATACTCAATGCCAGGAGCTGGGTATTATAATTGCAACAGGGGAAGAGGAGGAATTATGAGAGGGAGAGGATACGGATATAACACACAACAGCAGGTGGGAGGACTTAGAAATTCCTACCCCACTGGGCAACCAGTATACCAGGACAACACAGGAAGCTTTCCATGGCAGAGTAGGGAACCACCGGTGTGTTGGAGTTGTGGATTAGTAGGGCACATGTCACGCACGTGTAGAGTAAGACCAGGAACACCATCATGGAGCGAACAGGGACAACCAAGGCCCACACAGGAACAGCAGGGCATACAACAACAGCAGACGTTGCAACAGGGAAATGAACAGCAACAACTATTAACACAGCAACAGCCACAGACATATTCACTGCCACAACAACAGGTAGCGATAACACAACAACCCCAAGCACAACAAACACAACTGGGTAGGGTGACGGTCCTGGGACACAACCCTTACACAGGAAATGGTCAATCGTTGTACCCTCAATAGGACAGCCCACAGACGGCCTTGGTGTGTCCCATCCTGTCGGTAACACCTAATAGTGCGGAGGAACCACGCATAGAGGTAACGATAGGTGACAAAAAATTATCATTCCTTGTTGACACCGGGGCGACCCGGTCTTGCATAAGGGAAGGTAAATTTAAGATGTCGGGCGAAGCCATGAACACCCAAGGATTCTCTGGGGCTAGAGGGTTGGTTCCTTTTACTGATAACATTCCCTTATCTATAGGAGATTATGACATGTCAGTACCACTTTTATATTATAGTGCCTCACCAGTAAATATACTGGGGAGAGACATCATGAACAGGTTGAATATGACGATCTCCTTTACGGAGGACGGCATAATTTGCTCTACTCCAGGAATTAACATGCTCACAGCACGACAGATTATGCAAGCATACTGCGGACAGACAGCGATTAGGGCTGAGCCAGTAGATGGCGAACTCTTTCAGTACGGGACAGACATGGCATTTGCATGGATACCAGGGATAGAGGGAAAGATCTGGAGGAGGCCAGCAGCCTATTTGTTCAGACCAGAAACACCAGTCAATGAACCAGAAGGAAAGGTGGTTCCAGTGGACATTGAGAGCATTATAGCAACAGCTGATTACATTGCTGTACATGCCCAAGACAGAGAAGGAAGAGCATGGAGGGCAGTGATAGCACTAGCAGAAGGATGTAGACTCACCCAGGTGTCAGATGAGGAGCTGTTCTCAGAAGGAAAGGAGGAAGGTGAAATGGTGTTTATGATGAGTGTGGAAATATGGCTAAGAGTGGCGTACAAACAAGTGGCACAGAAAATTGCAATGGCACTTGAGGCACCCACATCCACCCCAGTTCCCTTCTTTGAGGAGGATATAACAAAAGTACCCACATCATTATGGACTACTAGCCCTATGACGTGGGGTGCATAAAAAGTATAGGGGGATTAAGGATAAAATTGAAAAAAAGGTGCAATACTCCCCAGAGTGAAACAGTACCCACTATCAAAAGAGGCAGATGAGGGCATATATGAAACCATAATGGCCCTTATAGATAATGGTATATTGGTCCCCTCAGAATCACCATGTAACACGGCTGTATACCCAGTGCGCAAGGCTAAAGGGGGGTCTTGGCGCTTCATACAGGATCTCAGGCCCTTGAACAACATAGTAGAAGCAGAATACCCCATAGCTGCGAACCCGGCCACAATATTGTGTGGCATTCCAGCAGAAGCATCACGATTTACAGTGATCGACCTTAAAAATGCTTTTTTCTCAATACCATTGCACCCAGACTCACAAGATCTGACAAGCTTCACTTACAGAAACACAAAGTGGAAACACACCAGATTGCCACAAGGGTACTGCGAATCACCCTCAATCTTCAACAGAGTAATACAGATGGATTTGGGTAACATTGAAGTGGAAAGCACAGTGTTGCAGTATGTCGACGACATAATAATTTGCAGTACAAACGATATAACATGCAGAGAGGACTCATTAAAGATGCTGACAATATTGGCTGAAAAAGGTTACAAGGTAGACATGGAACAGTTACAGTACTGTCAAGAACAGGTACTTTACATTGGTCAGCTCATATCCCAACATGGAAGAAAGATTGCACCACAAAGAGCACAGGCCATTTCAAAAACGCCAGTGCCACAAACAGTGAGGGAACTGCAGCAGTTCCTGGGTCTGTGCAACTATTGTAGAGCATGGGTATTTGATTACAGCTCTTACATAGGACCCCTGCTTGAGGCGTTAAAGGAAGCTAATAAAGGGGAGAAAAAGTTGGGGTGGACAATGGAAATGAAAGAGGCTTTTGATGAACTGAAAGATGCGATATCAACTGCTCCGGTACTGGCAACCCCAGACTATGAGCGACAATTTTTTATATTTTCACATTGCGACTCAGCAGTAATGAAAGCGGTGTTGGCTCAAAAAACAAGCATGGGCTACAAACCAGTAGCATTTTACAGCGGCCACTTAGATCCTGTGATGTTAGGTCATTTCCCTTGCGAACAAGGTCTCGCCGCAGCTGCTTTTGCGGTAGAGAAAGCATCAGCAATCACCATGGGGTGCCCAACTACACTGTTTGTGGAACATGCACTATTTGCAATATTGAATAAACCTAAGTCCACCCTAACCACGCAAAGGGCATCAGGTTATGAGATCATCTTATCCAGAGCTGAACTATCAATTGTTAGATGTAGCACGGTCAACCCCGCAAGGTTCCTAGCAGAAGTAATTGAGGAAGGAGATTATGCCCACGATTGTACGCAAATAAGTGAAATGTACTCATGTACTAGAAAGGTTGAAGAAATCGCACTAGAGGAAGGTGAGCTCCTGTTCATTGATGGTCATCAATGATCGACCAAAGGGATGGTATAAGGAGGACTGGGGCAGCAGTGGTAAAAATGATGCAGGTACCGGTGTGTGTGGCAATGAAATGTGTAAAACTACCACAGCATTATTCCGCTCAAGCAGCAGAACTAATTGCACTAATCTTGGCGTTGAAGGAAAGCTTTGACAAACGAGTGACTATATATTCCGACAGCGCATATGTTACGTCCACTGTCCACTCAGGGCTGTCGAAATGGAGAAGAAGAGGGTTTAGGAGAGCTGATGGCACTCCAGTGCAACATGCCCTCCTATTGGCTGAACTAATTAAAGCAATAAATGACCCCCAAGAATTAGCTTTGGTCAAATGCACCGCACACACCAATGGTGAAGACCACATTTCAAAAGGGAATGCAGCAGCAGACGCACATGCGAAGTATGCTGCATATTTTGGTGAAATATGGAACCCCCCAGAGTCAAAGAGAGGGAGAGGGAGGGCAATGGCTAAGGAGATGTTGATAAGAGAAGGGTACACCCATCTCCCAGCCACACAGATAATGGAGCTACAAGCGGCTGCACCAATGGCTGAAAAAGAAATATGGGTAAAAAGAGGATGCACAATGTCACCAACTGACGCACTATGGGGCCAGGGTGACACTGGAAAGATTGTAATACCAATGGCACTATTGAACACCGCCCTGAGCCAACTACACCACCCAGCCCACACAGGCAAGGAAGTAATTGCAGCACGAATTAGGGAAGACTGGTTCTGCCCCGAGTTAAATTCTCATGTGTCAAATTTTATCAGCAATTGTCTCACATGTCAACAGTTTACGGCCGGTCACACTCTGAAGGTGATAAGAGGTACTATACCCCGGCCAGAGGGACCCTTCCGACATCTCCATATTGACTATGTTGATATGATCAACGTATGTCAAGGAAATAGGTATATGATTGTAGTAGTATGCCCATTCTCGAGGTGGATTGAAGCAGGGCCCTGTTCACACCCAGATGCATTCAGAGCAGCTAAATTCCTAGTGAGGGAGGTCTTCCCCAGGTGGGGAGTGTGCGAGGTACTGCGGTCAGATAATGGCCCACATTTCGGAAACGAAATGTTCCAGCACATCACATCCTTACTGAACATCAAGCATAAATTTGCATGTGCATACCACCCACAGGTAAACGGTGTATGTGAACGCCTGAATGGCCTATTAAAGGAGGTAATTGCAAAAATACAGCAAACAACAAAGAAGAGTTGGTTGTATTGCCTTCCACTAGCCCTATTTGAGCTAAGGAATAGACCAGGTTCCGACCACCACCTCACCCCTCACGAGGTGGTTACCGGACGTCAAATGCGCCTTCCGCTAACGCCAACATCAAGAGCATTTACCGACCACAAGAGTACTGCAAAAGTCCTTGGTGAGGAAATGTACCAATATGTGTCTTCTTTGATTACTAGTGTAGTGTTTGTGTCTCAACAGCTCGAGCGTACGCGGGGCGGGTCTAACAGCGATCAACAAGAAGACGCGAATAAAGAATTGGAAAAGGAAAGACTGTGCAAAGTTGATCAAGGTGACCACGTACTACTTCGCAATTTCAACAGAAAGTGGAACAGCCCACGCTTCACTGGCCCCCATCTGGTAGAGGAGGTATCAACGAGAGCAGTAAAGCTACATGACAAACGTGCCTGGAACCACTTACACGACATAAAGATCTACAAACTCCAGACCCGCCCCAGCGCCACCGACAGGGCCACTGGAAGAACAACAACAGCGTCACCAACGGAGGAAGAAACTTCTACCCCAACTAACGGCCTAAGTGTCCCCATACCCTGCCATCCCTCAGATTCCCCAGAGACAACTACTAGAAAAGAAAAGGGTGATCCCCATACCGCCCACCCCATGGTTACATGATCAAAGAGTAAAGAGACTTCCGCCAGTTGAGCCCCAAACCCTCTGCCCATTGACCCCCTACCCACTGTAGTAATAACTGAACTGAAGAACATTGTCTTGCACATATACACATGTAAACACCTGAATGTTCTCTTTCTTTTCTCTCGCACATGCAGGTACAGCGTATTATTGTACTACTAAGAAAGTAGATAACTAACCAATTCACTGCCCAGGAATAGATGGTACCCTCAGACGATAATTGCCTGGAAGAATTGTCACACCAATTTGTATATGAAATAAAAAGGCCAACGTACCTGAAAAGAAGGAGGGTATGTGTCTACTACACAGCATTCCTCTTGGCCATAGAACATTCAATGCCCCACCTCCAACCATACTTGCCTGCCCTAAGAGATAGATCGCTTAGATTGGCGTGGGAACAGCTCTTCGCCTGGGCACTGAATGACTACTTGATAGGGAGAGCTTAAAAACGACAAACTAATACTAATAACAACCATATTAAGAATTTTCAGGCGGGCAACTGTAACATCGCAAGAATAAGCTGCCGGACTGCAGCAAGGTAAGAGCAAAATGCCGGTGAAATTAGCATCTGTAATAAAATTGATAGGGATTTTAATGATCACCGGGTTCTTGGCTGCCTCTGTATGGCAGTACCGCTATGCTACCGATATTATTGCTGTACCCAAACCTAATACACCCCCACCCCCAGCTGCAACAGGTGTTACGTCAGGTGATACTAGTAAAATCCCACACAAGGAAAATAGAGTTAAACGCAGCACATACTCATATAATAAAGGTATTGACAACTACATACAAGATTCAGCAGACATCTCAAACAACATATGGTACCAACACATGACCCACATAGGTAAACAGACAACAGAAGACAGCTGCTACGTTTGCTCATTAATCCCATACGCCATGAGCGCTTCTCGAACATTTGTGGCCACGGAGATAGATGAAAAAGTAGCACGATGTATAATATACCTGGCACTGTTCCAAACGAAAGGAAGATTTCAAGGGACAGTGGTGCAACTGGTGTGGAAAACACGAGATACATATCCATATGAAAACAACTTCCTCAAGGCTTATTTGAGTTACCACAAGAGCAGTTTACATGCTGAAGGATTCAGATACATAACAAGTGGTCCTGAAAAAGGAGAAACAAAGAAAGTAACACTACAGTACCTACCATGTGATTGGTACGCCACTGAAGTCCCTGGTAAAAACGGATGTTGGGAAAGACCACTGGTGATAATAACAGGGAAGGTGTACATGAACAACAAATGGGACACAGGAGTGGTTGGCAGCAACATGGTAACAAAAGAAAATATTTCAACTATTGATGGACACAACCATAGATGTTGGATGACTTGGGTCAAGTACATACCCATGCTCACGTGGATGGAGAAGGATGAAGACCCAATAACAATACTGCCGCTAACTGCGCCTAAGGTATGCTACCAACATAAAGGGGAGGTGGACGTAGGATACAACACCAACTGTGAAAGCGTGATGGAGTTACCTGAGGGGGGAGCAGGAACAGCAGTAGTAATGGACCATTACTGGGCCTGTGGAAAAAAGGCATACCACACACTGCCCCCTCTGTGGAATGGTATATGCACAATGGTGCACGTTAATGTACCATCACTAGTGGTAACCCAGAAACATGTCAATACGGCGAACTTCCCCAAAATGGATGAAGGGAACAAAAGGAAGAAGAGATCTGTACAACCTCAGAAGGGGCCAGAGAGCAAAATTGACGGCAATAATAATGTCCTGAATAGAAAGAAAAGACAAGGAGAACCTCTGACAGGAAATTACCTATGGGGAAGGTCGGAAACAGCACTAACTTCAATTCCACCAGAGCACAGACTATTCAGCAGAGCAGCAATGTTCTTCTCCTCGATAATACATCCAGGACTACAGGCTTACGCAAACGCAAAATGGCTCCAGATAACTCAATGGGAACTAATGATGACTATTAATTCTACGGTAAATGGGTTCAATGCAATAAAAGAGGAACTGCGAGCTGTGAGGATGGTAGCACTTCAGAACAGATATGTTCTGGACCTCCTCACAGCAATGGAAGGAGGAGTTTGTGCTAAGATAGGACAATCATGCTGCACATTCTACCCTGCCAACGATGCTGACAATGGTACACTGACAGAAGCAGTTTTACAATTGACCCAGATGCACTCAAAAATGATGGATGAAAGTAAAGGTGTAAAAAAGGATGAGAGCTGGTTTTCAATATTATGGTCATGGATGCCATCTTGGCTGTCAGATGGACTGAAGATTATAGTTGGATGCATTATTTGGCTGGAGCTGCACTGATCTTAGTAAGATTTTGGAGGGCCCGGAAGGCACGAACCACTGACGAGATGATCGAAATGGTTGGTATGCACCCCTTGATGCCAGCAGATGACGGTCAACACACAGGCATAATAATACAGGAAAGAGAGAAGTTGCGCAACCAGATCATCACCAACCACCTGGACCCACCATCTGTGAAGCTCGAAAAACCAAGAAACCCAAGGAGCTACATAGGGAAATGGGTATACTGCACTCCTGGAGGAACCTGTGCATATATGTATTGGTCATTTGAAGACCATGTTAACCACTATGGACATTTGGGAGGAATAACTAAAATATGGAGAGTAAGAGGAGATAAAGAAAAGGATATGTTTGTGGTCGACAAGTCGACCAGAGGGGGGACTGAAGTGGGAGAATGGAAGAACAGGCTCCCACCCTTCCCCTCTCGCGCTTGGCCTAGAGGATCACGGCCTAGACACCCGCCACGAGAGGAGTTTGCCTATCTACCAGACGACCAAATACCCTGGTACAGGAACATACGGATGTGCCCACCCACCTGCCCAGCAGCCCGACCTGTCCATGCCGACACCTGCGGCATGGATCAACTCGACTAAACCTACACGTCGTTAGAGATGCCATGACGACCTAGCCAACGGTCAGCACACCTGTGCAAACATGCACACCGGACACTCCCACACCAATCCACACGAAGTACATACTCAGTGCTATGACGTAGGCAACAGACATACCCACGGACGTGCATCTTTATTATTTTCCACATAGGCTCTCAAAATGCAGAAACGCAAGACGCATAATGAACTTATCTAAAAAGGCTTACTCACGCTTCTTCTAAGAACCATGTACCATAATGAAGAATATAATGGAGACACGATACTGAGGATAGAGCAATATGATACTGTAATCTAAAGTGCTCTGCATCAAACGGTTCCACCTATGCACCAGGCCCAAGTAGGCCGCAAGCAAAAGCTTCCATGAACATTGAATAAGCAAGAGCTCGGTTGCTGACCCTGCAGAATGAGCCCGGCGAAAGCACACCGCCAAGGGCACGATGTTGCAATCTCGCACAACGCAAGCCGACGCCAAGGTCGCACCTGCAAGATAAATCAGGAACACAGTGGGAAAAACAATATTAATTATGATGAATTTTGCCTCAAACACGGTCCCACCTCACGTGACAAAGCCAAACCTGACAGGATGCCAAGCCCAGGAGGAAGGAGACACCTGAATCCCACGTTTCAAGACACAGGCAGATACAATTAAAAGACTCATTGGACATCTGCAGCAGTGGGAGTAGTTGACCTCCCAACATATGAATAAATCCTCACATTGTTTACACCTACCCATAGTGAAACATTGTTGCAAATGACAGGTGCACCGCGAGCTGGGAACAGCGATGGTCCCTGACTGGGAGGCTCGTGTGTGGACCAATCAGAACATGGGGCTCTTATCACTGACGCCATTAACATTGACCAATCCTCAGAGGTCTCCATGTAACAATTTTCATGTATCAATTTGAAGGGACAACCCAAGTATATCACCTGACTAACCCTTAACCACTAATAATGCACTCTATATGTATGCTATACTAACACTACCACTCGAGTAACCAATCCAGAGTGGAAATAGGTTTTTTGCTAAACTTTCTAAGGTGACGCAAGTAGCGCGTCATACTAAGGTAAAAAGGGCCTGCGAGCCCCACGATTGTGTGTGCGTCAGGACGGACGCGTACGTTCCTTGACCCATCCCTCCCGTTTTGTCTAATAAACAGAAGAGTCACCTTGCTTCTTGCGTGTGTCTCATACTCTATCTCTTTTGGGATATACGGGAGGAGTTGGGGCCTCCCTGCCCGGAGGTCTGCGGACGGCCCAGCCGACCCCGGCAGAATTTCCCCCCGACAAACACACTTAACAAATACAAAAATTCTATGTGCACAACACTTTCATAACAAATTGTTTGTTTCTTTCACAAGTAAATACTTATTATGAGTCTTAAATAAGTACAGGTGGAACGTTCATCTAGAGTATAGAATAAAACGAAATGGTTCTTTTGAAAAGGTATTAATTTATTAGCTGGTGTATGAACTGACACACAAACTTAGCTAAAAAGTAAATTAACCAGTGCAGCAATTTAACATTTAATTAAAGTTGGAGACACTTTGTTTTGGATTCAGAATAACTAAATCAGGCCTACAGTTATACATGTTTTTAAACATATGCATATTCTCGCACAATAACTTTTGATTCGAAGTATGCCATGTAGATGTACTAGACCTGGTTTATTTCCTAATCACAAATGTATGTTTCTGCCAACAGCAAGGAAATGGAAAATGTATCCAGCCTTACTGGTGTATAACATGGGATGATATAACATAGAGTAATAGGCCTCATTACGGGTTTTCCAGTTATTTTGTGGTATTTCCATGGAATTCCCACCAAACTCAATCGCTGGTATTGCTATTCGGTCGTGCAAATGAACCCCAATATTATGTGTGGGATAACAGAGGTGTAAATGCCTAGGACTCCAAAGGGAATCTTGCTGATTTACTGTGAGAGGTAATTCTCCTGTGGTAAAACAACCCGTTTTTGGCTTTTAAGTGCTGGATTTACTGCTCAGCAACCTGCGGGAAGTACATCCTCCATTTCGATGCCAAACCTATGTACTGGGGAGGCATTAACATTCACATTAACTCTGCTACTGTCAAAACAAGTTCTGGTAACTGAATTATCACCTCTTTTTGACATCGCCTATCCTGTAATGAGGCCCGAAATAATAAAATCACAATTCTCCTTCACACAAATCCATTAAACTTATGTTTGCATTGCTCTATGTGATCCCTTAGATTCCTTTTGTGCCTTTTTGTCAAACAGTCAAGTTTTTGTTTAAGCCATTGCGGATACGCATTATAACGGAGCAAACATCTGAACACAATGCAGACCTTCTCACGCAGAGGGTGGATGAAGATGCCAACAATGGCGTGCACACCCTCTCCAGTAATGACCTTCAATGAGTAGTTGGGCAATGGGACATCTGTGCTCAGACCCTCGCCAGTCCATCCTGATATTGTTTCATGTGGCAGTTACTCATGTAAATATGTATATTATACAAATGTGTCATGACACTAAGCCATTACTGTTTATCTTATGCATTCCTGACTTAGGGCCTCATTACACGGACAGGGGTAAGGGTTTACCGGTACCGGTAAGGGCACCGGTACCGGTAAACACTTACCGCCTTACTACCAGGTCCCTTTGCGGGTAGGTACTTTAACGCATGCTGTTTAGCAGGCATTAAAAACCAACCCGCAAAGGGACCAGGGTGCTAATTACGGTACCGCAATTTGCAGCATCGTAATTAGCGCCTTCCCCATTCCCATTATGCCCTATGGGGCAACTGCTTCAACTCTGTGTCATTACTGTTTGAAATAACATCTCTAATGTTCACTGAATACAAAACATTATACATTAATATCTTCATCCTTGTAACCAGTGGGTAGTAAATGGGGGGGTCTCTGCTTACACAGAAACCGACCTGTAAAAGGGCTTGTTGGTTTGCCCATGAAAGGCACACAGGTGTGGGGAAGCTGGCATGCATCATGCTCTTAAGGGGCATGTGGGGTTTAACCATCATTTCAGGATGTCAGAATACTGAGGAAAGTAGAATGTGCAATACAATGATGGCTAAATGAGTGGAAGTGTAATTTTAATGGGTTATTTATAACGCACTTAATACCCAGACGTTTATAAGCACTGACTCAGGGATCGAACTTGTGTGGTTCACACTGTCTTGCTTCCCAGATGAGCGAGTTGAGACATCATGGGAATTTCCTTCTGGGGTTCTTACTTGACGGTGCTTTATGTATAAAACAGGATACCCATGCATTAGACATACAGGATGATAAAAACATGGACACACACTATGGCATAGCAACGTATTCTTGGGAATGAAGAGAACGTTGTCATTCCTTAGAAGCACTGGGATTATTGTGGGATGTGGTGGGACATTCTCCTTCTGACATCTTTTCTTTTTTATGGCAGGATCCGCATGCTCCAACAGTGGTCTATTGAAGAACTTTAGCTGTTTCCGTGTCATGGTCTGCCAAGTGCAGAACTTATTCTGTTACTCGGAGATCATTCTGTTAAAATAATATGCAGAATGCTGTGCCTGTACGTGAACCAGACATAGTGGTGTCTCCTCGGTTTAAATTAGTACACACACCATTGACGTGTCAGCAGAGGATATATCAAGTCATGTCCTTACTTTTATTTGTGTGAAATGCTGACATGCAATGGTAGGCGCTCACTTTGCGGTTGCTGAGTCACATTCTGCATGGAAGGTATTGTATTTCACTTGGAATGCTAAGAAGATCAAAGTACCCTGGAAGACCTGAATACTCAAGATATGGCCCATCATGCTGGTGTGAGAGATGGACAGGGGGCTCTAAAGTAATCACTGTTATAACTGAATGTGCTGCTGTCACCTATCCATCGAGAGTTGTGTGGGAGAGGAAGGGTCACTGAGAAGGAAGCTTCCCAGGGGAGATATCGCCCTGCAGGATCCAGTACAAATGGCATAGTTCAACATAAAGGTGCATTATTGTTAGTTGTGAGAGAAGAGGCAGATCTGCACACAGTCCAACAAAATTAGAAAATTAAAGGAGCACATTGTTGATATACAATCTCAATTTGGAAAATACTTACTATTATTAATTTCCGTTATGATTACTAGTTTTATTATTATTATTATTATTATTATTATTATTATTATTATTATTATTATTATTATTATTATTATTATTATTATTATTAGTAATAATAATATCACTACTATTACTTACATGTGTGCTAAATGTTGTGCACCAATGATTTGTCTATGTCTGGCTGCCTTAGTACTTATGTACCTGAGAACAGGACATCCATGTTCACTGTGGACACTTTATATAATTGGAGGTGCTGCAACCCCATGTGTATTGACAAGGGGACACCCACTGGTGAAATGGTACTCAGGTTGGGTCTAGGAGATCGTTTGGTGCCAAAATACTGAGATGTGTTGGTGAGGTGGTCATTCCAGGTGATATAAAAGAGCAATATGCACACATGTCACGGTCAAGTACAGAAGTACCATTCAAATTGAATCAAAATTGAAACATAAAACCGAACATTGTAATGTGAGGGAAATGAAATGATGATACACTCCAATGTTATTAATATGTAAGTTACCAAACAGGCCATGCTCTCGTTAATCGTGAGTTAAAGTAGCAGTTGCTGGACAGCATCCCCTTTAGTTGGGACCCAGAGCTTTCGCTATTGTTACTGCAGATGCATAAAGTAGCAGGCTCCTGCTTCTGTCAACTTCGAGCTATAAACATATTGACACATTTCTGACAGCACATGGCAGAGCTGTGCATCAGTGAGTTTGTGCTATATCTCTTCATTGTGAAAATTGTGTAGTTGTTGAGTGGGAAAAGCGCCTGTACATATTCCTTCTTTTCAATAACAAAATATACAATATTTTCGGTCAAATTTGTGATTTGTATTTGTTGTTTATTATATAGTTCTTATCTTAATCTTCTAAAAGAGATTTATTTTCCTTTAAATGATTCAGAATTGCATATAGTTGTCTTAGATTCCAACAATGTCTACACTAGTTCCACCACCCATTGGTGGATCCTCGGGAGGGTTTATACGTTGATTATTAAAGTAAATGCAATGATCACCAACTATATCCGTTATGGTGACAGGGCTTGCTTGGTACTTTCAAAATCCTTTAACTGTGTGCAGATACTGGATTCGATAATTCAGGGATAACCAGGTTACCAGAGAACATTGAATTATTACTGGATTTTTGGATCACTCTCTTCATTTTTGCTATGAAGCTCGAGGTTTTATTACATAAATAATGGGTCTCAAATTGGAACATGTCATAAATAATAAGAAACAGGAATTTGGTTTGGTAGGTGTTTGGAGGCCTTTTTAGAAGCTGAATTATTGTGGGTGGCATCATTTCCCCATGATCAATACATCCACTTCTCCAGGCCAATCCAAGTGATGTTTCCACATAACACACACATAAAGGGGCGTGCGCACGCGCACACACACACACACACACACACACACACACACACACACACACACACACACACACACACACACACACACACACACACACACACACACACACACACACACACACACACACTCTGTCTCTGTCTCTCTCTCTCTATCTGTCTCTCTCTCTCTCTCTCGCTCTCTCTCTTCCTCTCTGATTCTTATAAAACCTTACCATACATGGTAGAATGGCCTCTCACATCTGCACTGCCACTTCTTGATTAGCAGGTTGTATTGTAGTGGTGGGACAGAACAGAAAGCCAGAAGAAGAGAACATGGAGCACATTATCTCTCCTTCTGAGACCTATCACATCTGTTAGACATAGAAGGTGTCAGCGCAGCTGTCTCACAGCCCAAGGTGTGTACTGCTCTGTTTAGGACTGAGAATGTGAGAGTCTCACCAATTCACAATCCCCACAATTGGCCGGTAAGCACCCGGCCAGCTTTTGACGGAGGGGGCAGCAGCATGTGATGTCACATGTGTGGCTTAATCAGTTTTGATACCCATAGGGCAATGTGAACGTGCTCTGATTTCAGAGACAGTCTGACTGAATGTCTTTGCTCTGTGCACCCCTCTTCACTGATTTTGAATTCAAAAGATGCCAGGCTGCAGTTGTCAGGCTATGCCATCCCAGTGGCATGGCATCTTTTCAGCAGCATCTTCTCAGCACCTCTGTCACCACATACTATGGCAATAAAATAATGGTGTAGTTGCACTATTATCTATCTGATAAGTGCTAATTCTCCCAAATATAGTTACCATTAGCGCATATCATTAAAGTGGTGTTCTGTCTAAGTGGTTCACGCCTTTCCCATTCAGAAAGTCCATTGGACTTCATTAGGGAATGGCAGTAGTACCACCAACACCATTATTGCCATTTCATGTCCAGAAATCACCATGAACAATACAGTAGGCAGTTTTATTTTTTATCATCCCATAATCAGGCAGACAAATGAAAGAGGCGGTAACACAATTGTACTACCTAATTTTACGAATATTACCAAACTCTTCGAGCCTAATTCACAGAAGTGTTTTATAATGGCAGAATCCCATAGGAAAATGCTCTGAGAATCAGGTCCTTAATGAGCCCGTAAGTCAACTATTGGTATGTATTTGTTTGTTTGTTTGTTTATTTATGTATTGTTCGCGCCAGACCCTGAGGTAGCAGGGTGCATGTGACAAGAGGGCTTACAGCTTGGTTACAGAGGTTACAAGTTTACAGAGCATGGTAAAACAATTTTCTTGGCTCCACAGGATGAGGGTAAGGCAGTAAAATACATGTGCAAATGGTATGCAGACAACATGTCATCATATAGCTGACGTTTACATAATCGCAAATATATATATCAAGTACATCACATGCAAGTAGGTACGTGGGGAGAATGCGGGTTACATAGCATTCTCAGTGAGCCATTTTATTGTGTTCTTTCTGAATTTGTTGAACGTTTACTCAGATCTGAGTGTGTGAGTTAGGGAGTTCCACAACTGGGCTGCCCTAACTGGGAAGCTGGACCCTCCAATAGTGGCCAGGTTAAATCTGGGCACTAGAAGGCAGTTGGGGCTGACTATTCTTGTTGGCCTAGTGGAGTTTTTTCTAGTAAATCATTCTTTTAGGTAACAAGGGGCTTTTTTGTTTAAGCATTTGTGGATGAGGGAGGCCGATTTGAGATTGATTTTTTCCTGGGTAGAGAGCCATTTGTGTTTCCGTCTTATTTCAGAAATATGTGCTCTTCTAGGAATACTTAGGGTAGCCCTAAGGGCATTATCTTGGAGCAACTGTATTCTGTTGATAGTTTGTTTGGTTGCCCCTATGTAGAGGGTATTACAATAATCTAATTTTGATAGGATGAGGGCTCTGGATAAGATTAGGCAACTGTCATCTGATAGGAATTGTTTCTCGACTCCTATTAATTTACATGTATAGGCCGTGGATGAGGCCAGTGACTTTACCTGTTTGGTAAAGGATAGGGTTGAGTCGAGATAGAAACCTAGGGTTTTTACTTCTCTGGCAACCTTGATAGTGTTTCCATCGATGATAAATGCTGAGTAATTTAGGTTGAGTTTAGAGATGCAAGCTGCAGTGCCCAGGATGATGAGCTCCGTTTTTTCATCGTTCAAGCATAGACCATGGTTGGCCATCCATGACTGAACGATGCAATAGACTCTGTTCACCAGAGCCAGATCTTCCCCATAATCACCGGTAAGTGGTAGGAGAATCTGGGTATCGTCTGCGTAATTGGTATAGGTGATACCCAGATTGTCAAGATCATCAAAGAATGGCTTGGTGAAGATATTGTAGAGTTTTGGCAAGAGGCAAGATCCCTGGGGCACTCCACAAGTAATGGGTATTGGGTCTGCTGCCGCTGAAGGGGAGAACACCCTCATGGTCCTGTCACTAAGGAATGACTGTATCCAGACTATAGCCTCCCCTGAGAAGTGGGCCGCAGAGTCCAAGTGATTGCACAGGACTCTATGGTCCACCAGATCAAAGGCAGCTGAGAGGTCTAGTAAGAGGAGGAGTGCTAGTTTACCCTCGTCTCTGAGTGAGTCTATTTGGGCCTTTAAATCGAAAAGGGCAGTCTCTGTGCCATGTTGAGTTCGGAAACCAGATTGGCGGGCGCCAAGGTGATGATTCACCTCAAGGAAGTTCTAAATGTGGGTGTATGCTACCTTATCTAGTATTTTTAGTAGGAATGGCCCTGTGGTGATAGGCCTGTAGTTTTTTGGGAATGTTGGGGTCCAGTGTTTGTTTTTTCAGAAGGGGGATTCCTTTAGGTTGCGCAGGATGGTGCCAGTAATAAAGGAGGCATTGATAGGTTTGGTGATGAAGGGAGCTAGATCTCTAGCTGCGTCCTTGATCAGTTGTGCTGGGCATTGGTCGCCTTTTCAATTGGATGGTTTAAGTGCAAGAATAGTTTTCTCTACCTAGATCACTGAGACCTTAGAGAAGTTGAATTGGGTGAATTCTTTGGGTTTAGATATTGGTGTTTTGTTCAGGGGAATTTGGGTTTGGCCTGATAGTGAGGATTTCTTAAGAGCAATTTTTGTTTGGAGGTTGGCCACTTTGTTGGTTAGTGCCAACTGAACGTCTGTGCACCAAGTTCTATCTTTAATAGAGTCATCCTGTACTGCAATAGGGGTTTCCAATTATTTTAGAATAGAGAAGAGCTCCTTCAAACTGGAGTTGGCTTGGGTAATCCTGTTGTTATACGTTTTTTGTTTGGCCAGGATGATGTCTTTTTTGTATTGCACAGAGATATTTATATTTATAGTTAAATAGTTATATTTAACTTTATATACAGGCATCAAATAACAATGTGTATTTATTGTCCGTATGTTACACTTTTTGTACTTGCCTCAAGCAGTTATCAACCATGTGTTCATTAACACAAATACATGGGGGGAGTCCATCATAAAGGTTTCCCCGAATCATACCTCAGAAGCTTATTTCAATCAAATTAAGAGATTGCCATTGTTAAGTGCCAGTTTTTTATTTGTTTTTTTAAAATTTGTTTTAGTTCGGAACAATTCCAGTTGGGAAAAAAGTAGTTGTACTACTAAAATAGTGCTGTGACTCTTACTGAACCACTTCAAATGTACCTCAGTGGTTATCAATGGTCATAACAATAGGATGAAATCTGGAGAATGACCAACAAGGAAACACTCCTGTGAGGTGTATGTCTTTGAATAGTCACCGAAATGACTTTGTGGAATTCTGGAATGCGACAAGCCAAAATAGTAAACATTTACAATGTACTTCAATCATTCATGGAAAAACTCGACTTCTAACTCTAAAATAATTATGATATGGTTTGGGGATTATTAGCTAGGTCAGAAGATCACAAATCATCTGCTGTATAGTATGACTACGAAAACAGCCCAGTAGGTCGGTATTGTTGGACCCAGAATAATTGAATAAATGCAAATTTGCCATGCTTGGCCTGTATCCCAGAACACCTGGGGGCATTACACTACCGGTAATGCTCCCCCTCCGAGGGTTATATTTCCATTAGTACTTTGGAATGTCGTACCAAGGTACTAAGAGCAATTATTCTCGAGCAAAGATACGGCAGATTGACCATTTCTCGACTTGATAAAAAAAAGCAAACAAAAATGGCCACCAGGGATTGGGGAGAAGAGACTACACATAGTCTTCTCCCTTTCCATTGTGGCCATTAAAATGAATGGAAAAAAAATACAAAATAGCTGCAAAGGAAGGGCAAAGGCACTACACATAGTCCCTTATCCCTTTCCATGGTGGCCACTCGCGGGAAAGATCTCCGGGATGCGGAAGCATCAGAGTCTTGTCAGGCAGGTAATGTCTAGGCGAGGGTCAATGAGCTTGCTTTTAACAAGCTCATTGACCCTCAGTGTGTACTAATAAGTGATAACACATGCATTGCTTGACCTTCCTCTGAGAAACAGGTGCAGGAATTAGAAGAGTCTGCTCTTTTGAATAATTCATGTATATTTTGGTCACTTGTGTCCCGCTCCCTGAAGTAGTCAAAAGAATTTCGTTCTGATTTCTGTTTTAGTTCCCAGGCTTGGAGTACCAGATGCAGGCAAAGTTTTGAATGCTTTATTAACTGAGTTCTCACTAAAGAAGTCTGGGAATCTATTAGCAACTAAGCAACGATCGGGGACACCGGCACTGATATGATCCTAGTGGATCATTTTAAATACAATCTGGATCTTTGGGCCCGCTTTTTAACCAACATATTTAATGCTGTATTGGTTATGTGTCAAAATCCCGAGAGTTGGAGGAATGCAGTGTCCAATATTTAACAAGGGGATTGGGCGGTTCCGCAATCATACCAATCAATATAGCTTCTGGACACAATCAGTAAATTATTTGCCAAATTGGTTGCTAATGGGTTGAATGATTAGTCTGCGGGTGCTGGATAGTAGCTGAGACCCAAGGAGGTTTCCAAATTCCATGCAGGGCTTGCTACAAGAGAGCATACACTTAATCTACACCTTCTAGTGGATAAATACTATTGTATAAAGTACCTATGTATTTGGCATTTATGGACCTTTCCACAGCCTATGACATGTTGAATAGGGCTAGGCTTTGGCTGGATTTAGAAAAACTGAAGATACTTTTGCACCTTCTTTAAGTAATTAAGCTTTTACATTGTGATACCCAGGCCACTGTGTACTTTGGACCCATGGGTGAGTATACTAAGTGCTTCAATACAGGCAGGTGGTTAAGCAGGGGTGAATGCAGGAACCACTGCTGTATAACCTTTATACCAACGCATTGGAGACTGAGTTGAGGTCTACATTGGCTGATGGTAAATTTATTGCAGGCGCCCATACTCCATTCCTGAGCTACGCAGATGATGCAGTGTTGATAGGTAGGACCCAAAGGCTTTGTAGGTCCTTATCAGTAAATACTCAGAATGTATGGGTGCAAGAGATCTAAAAGTAAATGCAGGTAAATCCAAGGCTGTAATGATTGGGGAGGATAAAGGTTGTTCTATCCCCTTTCAAAATAATATCAAACTAGAGCAGTAATGAGGTGAACCACTTTAGTTATTTGGGGTGACATTTTCAAATAAATGTCATGGGAGAGATCATCTTTCTAACCAAACCAAACCTTAGGATACCAGTCTGTTGAACCCACTTTAAAAATGTACCAGGCAAAATCCTGTGCTGTAGCAATATCTGCTGAGCTTTGGGGGTTTGAGGACTTGCATTTAATTCAAGCAAAGGAGGATGCCTTTATTAGATGGCATAGCAATTTCCATGATTGGCTCTGATTTTTGCCATGCATGCAGAATTAAATCATCCCACAGTATCAAATCGATAAAATATGTTCATAGCGCCTTCATCAAAGTGGATGCTGGAGGATTGTTTATGGATCCCAGAAGTATTTCTAAAGCCGACATTGGGTTGATTAAAGGGAAAATAAAACGTGCTGGGATAGTGAAAAGAGGCAGAATTAACTTTTCAAACTGTCTAAAAGGAAGCATGTTGCTATTTCAGTCCCAGGCCAAAGGAGTGTTTATCTGGCCCAAATTGATTCACGTGTCAGCAGATCACATATAACTCGCCTTAGGTTTGGTTTCTTGCCAAGTGGATAGTGTAAGGGAGGAAGGGTCTTCCAGGCCCCCCTTCATTCCTAACCACGTACATGATGTGCTCATTCCGCGGTTAGCAGCGCACCTCTGGCCAAGGTGTGGAGCCACCCTTGAATGACACATAACTGTGCATGGCCTATGAGCCACAAGACTCAATTTTGTTAACTACCTACTCCATTTTCTAGTAGGTCACGTGTAAACGCTGAATGAAGGCCTGCGCCTCTCACCATCATCCTCCGTGCACAGCCAGCATGCCAACCCCCCACCTCCTCCCCTCTCCCATCTTCGCGGCTGTCCTGCTCTCACAGAAGCTTGGGCACGACAAGTACAAACTAAACACTGTATCTCTTGTTTTGCTTTTACCTCACTGCCCTGTGTGTGACCGGGCCAGAGATTGGCCTTGGAAAAAAACAACTGTCTCCACAAATCTGCCTATGAACTAGCAGACCCTGTCTAAAGAAATATAGACCAGAAGCCCCCTAACCGCACACCTCTTTTTGATGTAACAGTTGCATGCCCCTCCCCAGTGTGCCACTCCAGTTCACCCTCTATCACTAATCCGATGTGACCATATATTCTACTCGTACTAACAAACAGTAAAACACCTTCAATACATCTAAGAAGATACTTGATAAAGGTGTGACTGAAATATTGTGTTAGAGAAGACACCTGGACACATGTACACTTACTTTTTATTGGTTAGGTCAAACGTCTAATCATCTATATATTGCATGTTGAGATTTATGAAAAATGTTATAACATGTGTGGGCAAAAAGGCAAATGTTAGTCTGAATTTACAGCAACGTGGAGATTGCCTGACCCTGCACCCTTCCCAGATGAGCCCAGCTGACCCGAGTGCTCCATGAAGTTACAAGCTGAAACCGACCAATCCAGGAGCATCATCCATATGTACAACATATTGACCAGCCCCCTTTGTCCAATGACTGTTACAGATTGTATCCCCTATAGCACACATCAGAGATGATGTGTTTTTTGTAATATAATGTGTAACTTTTGTGTTTTGGGCAGAGCGCTCTCGGAGTAGCAGAGTTCTCTGTTTGCCCCATTTTAACTTTATATAAAGTCTTTTCTTTTACCTCACTTGCACTTGGTCCTGGTCTCATTCCCTACTAGGGTGTGTCCATGTGTGTCTCTTATTTGGTTATTTTAGTTATTTTACTGTGAGTGTGGGGAATGCTAGCTTTCATTTGGTAACCCTGACGCAATAGCGTTCTTTCGTTCTTTTTGGTATGAGACGTCCCCCGGCCACAGCAGTGAGATCCAGGGCTCCCCCGTCAAGGCCACCCGCCTATGGCAACTGGTACCCTTAGACAGAAGGATCCACTGGTCCCGGCTTTGCAAATACCCAGCCGTACCGCTTGCCGGAGCCGGGTGTGGCCATTGAGTGCGGGGCAGCACCTTCACAGACCGCGTTCAGAGGCTCTCGGATAAATATGGACATGTGAGTATCAAGTGCGAGAGATCCTAAAAGAAGGTGGAGGGGGGAAGGGAGTCAGATAGAGGGGTGTTGAGAACCTATGGTGAGAATAGAAACAGGGTACTTTTCTTTGAAGCGGGGAACTTTTCCTTACTGCTCTTTTCATTTGCATATGGCCATTAGGATTTTATAAGAGGTTAAGAGGTGAACAGGGGTATGGGAACCTAGCTGCGCGAGGGAGTAGACGACGGCACCGATTGTACTGTCTCGACTAGTACAGGAATTAAATGGTGACAATGTGCATAAAGTAGAAGTCTTGTGTAAAGAGGAGACTCAGAGTAGTTTTTAGACACGCGTTTGTATTTTCTTCTTCCTTTCTTATTTCTTAGAGGGTGTTCCAGAAGGGGCCAGGACAGGGGTGAGGTTGTGGGCGTAATAAGGGTAGAGGGGGAATACAGGATAGCAGGAAGGCAGGGTCGTGTATAACGTTTTGTTCAATGTTGCATGTTGCACATTGTGTCTGTCTAGTTGAGTGTTATATGTTGTGTGGCCAATGTCCTGTTTAATTTTGGTTTGACAAATACAAAGTGTGGTAATTGAGAATTTAAGAAAACATATTTCATAAATAGCATTCCTGCAATTTTGATGAAAAAAAAGGCTATCATCCTTAAGAAAATGGTTGAAATTGGTGTTAGATTGTTCATTCCCGCACGCACAACCCCATAGGCCACAATCAAAGTACAATGGGGGGAGAAACGTCACTTATGCATATATGCCAGAGGTTACCAGGATATAGTGAAAAAATCAGAAAGTGCCATGAGCAATGGCGTACAGAAATGAAAGGGGAAGGTATGCCCCAGATATGGCCTGAAGGTGGGCCATTTGATAAATCAGTACTAGACATGATAGCAACATACTTTATCATTAAATATAAGGGCAGACAGCTGCAGAGCAGAAGAGAAGTGTGAGGTAAACAAAGCCACCTTCTTCACAGAAAAGGAACCAGAAGGTAAGTTTACATGTAGGTTTATTCTCCAGTTGTATAATAGAGAAAACACTGGGACATCCGCCCAGCCCAGCTCATTAGGTCCAACTGACTTCAGTGGAACCCAGCACTACAAACATCCCCCAACACACCACATTCTCTATTAGTGACCTCACTACCCTCATGACAACACATAGCCCATAATCAGGCCCCAGCACAGATTGTGACAAAGTGTTAGATTTGTGGAGGCTATTCGGAGAAATACCCCCAACCCAAAATAAGGGCCAAGGCACCTCTTCCCAGGCAACAAATAACAGTGAGGGAGGAGGAGGGAGTAAGGATAATATAACAGAGCCTACAAGATTATACCCAATGCTAACAAAACCGTCAGAAAAAAAAAGTGACCCCATGTATGTATCAAAGTCAAGTACACCCCCTGTGTCACCAGAAATAGTCCCAGCCCACCCCTGTACAATCCCAAAGGGTCGTTCAGACAGATATGCACCCCCGTGCGGAATATAGAACAGCTAACACAGGACTTAGAAACACGATTAACAGCGACACAAGTTGAACTAGCATGGGTCAGAAGGATATGTGAGCAAAGTACACCCGTACTGAGGGGCGAGCAGACATCTTCGCCCCAGACGCCTGGTACCCTGGTAAACATAGTGGGTGATGACTGTACGAAAGGGGAGATTCTATTTTGAATAAATGACACCCCTGCCAGAATAATACAAGTAAATCAAGGTGAGGAACAGGTGAGAGCGGGGCAGAAGAGTGTGTCATCTTAGATGGAGGAAGAATACTGGAGCAATCTAGATGATGATGAGGAGGTTGATGGAGCAGGTGAGGAAACAGGTGGGGCGGCAGGTAGGGCATCACTGCTCATAGAATCACCGCCCAACGAGAAAGGGGAAGAGGATGGGTGGCATCAAGGGAGACTAAGAAACAGGATGGTTAAGGTGGCAGTACCAGAGAAAAAAAGGAGTAAAGGTGAGTATGGGGAGAGGGAAGAGCAAGTTACAGATGCAGTTGATACATAAGGGGGTGGGGAGGCCGCATTACATCCCTTGTGCACAATTGGACAAAGCAAACCTTTTAAAAACATTACCTCCACTTTCAGGGGGGCAAGCAAGTGGATACACGCATTTGAGAAAAACACAGCCGGGGTGCCCCTAGCAATTGGTGATGTCAAAAGTTTGTTGGTCTCTGCAGTGGGGTTTCCCCGAGGTAACATTGGATTGTGACCGCCATGATGGAGCATCATTCAACACTGTGAGACCCCGGGTACGGGACGCATTGAGGAGCATATTCCCAGACACTCCTGATTTGCCGTCAGTAATGCAGTGTATTATGGGGGAGGACAAATATGCTTCGGTTTACATTCTTCGAGTGCAGGATATGTGGAGGGAAGAGACAGGCACGGCTTGGGATCAATCCACAACCCTTTTTTACTTCATAATTAAAAGAGGCCTCCCAAAGGAAGTACAGAAGGCACTTGATAAAATTGCAGGGATAGATGCCAAAGGCTGGCCAGAAATACAAAGCATCAATGTACACCACTGTAGGAGGATCAAAGAGAGAGAAAAAGAGATAGTACAGAAAAGGTTGGCAGAAGATGCAAAATTAGTTCAAATGAAATTGGCGAAAGTTGCAGCAGCGGCTGCTGCCCTCCCCGCAGAGTGGTTGGGAGACCGGTAGGAGGGGCCAATAGCAATACAGGCAAGAATGGCACTAAACTGGGCAGCAAATGGACAGGAACAATGGGCTGGCGAAGAGCAGTATGGAGGGCCACAATGGCAAGGAAAGGCCGGAAGAGGAGGGAAAGGTGGGTACAGAGGGTCAAGAGGGGGGTATGGAGGTCAGGGGCCCAGAGGAGGGGTGCAAGGAGTGTTTTGGAACTGTGGTAGATGGGGCTATTTTTCAAGAGAGTGTGGCAGCCACCCCATGGCACCTAACCAAAATGAACAACAATATGGCCACCCCCATCCAGGTAGCCCCTATGGCTTGCCTATGGGAAGATATAGACGCGAAGAACAAGCAGATTCCTGGTATGCATATGAACACACAGCACCCCTGCAAGGCACACAGCAACAGCCACCACCACAAGTAACATGACACTTGCACGTGGCAACCCATTCACCATGACTGCAAATGGTGCACCAGCACCATTCAGAGGGACAGCAGTAGTGGGAGACAATGATTTACACAATCATGAAACAATGAGACACCCATCCCACAGAGCGACTTACGTGTCCAGTCCTATCAACGACCCTCTGCCCAGACTAGGAACCACTAGTGGGGGCAGAGATAGGAAACAAAAAGTTCATCTTCATGGTGGACTCAGGAGCGGAAACATCATGTCTAAAATATTTTTTTTTATTGAAAAATGGAAACACAGGGATTTTCTGGGGCGGTGGTCGAGGTTCCATACACTGAGGATTTGGATGTAACAGTAGGGAGAAAAACAGTGCAGGCGCCCCTGTTGTATTATGAAGATTTGCCCATAAATTTGCTAGGGAGGGACCTCCTCAGCAAGCTTAACATGACCATCTGCTTTACAGAAAAAGGTATAGTGTGCTTAATGCCAGGGATATGTGCCATGAGAGCCATGTTACTAATACACACACAAGCAAATGAACCAACAGTTTGTGTGATACCCATTGACCCAGACATGTTTGTGCAGGAGATACAGGTGCTGGCAAGAGTAGTGCCAGAAATAACACGTCAAGAGTCGAGAGTACCATCAGAATTTGTATTTCACCCCGTAGCAACCCCAGGGTCGGTAGTGTCCATAAATCTGCATGCAGTGCAAGTATCATCTCGACGAATTGCGGTAATTGTAATGGACATGCATGGGTGTGAGTGGCAAACAGTGCTGTGCATAGACCCCATTGTAGCGCTACGTGACCTATCAGATTAGGAGCTGTTCACTGACAATGAGACTAATGGAGAAATAATATTGGAGATTTCCATTCCATGCGAGATAATGATCCAACACAGACAGGTGACAACACCCCTCATGGGCATTGTCAGTGCACTGCCAGCATTTTTCGATCAAGACATGTGACAAGTACCTTACATACTGTGGACAACAGGGCCCCATGACGTAGGACTCCTGCAGGAGGTAACACCGATTAAGATAAAGCTAAAACCAGGTTCAATACTACCCTGTGTAAAACAGTACCCACTATCAAGAGAGGCAGAGGAAGGGATAAAAGAAACAATGCATGCCCTATTAGAGCAAGGGATTATTGTGCAATCAAATTCACCCTGTAAGACTTGTGTTTATACGATCAAAAAAGCAAAGGGTGGGGCCTGGAGGATGTTACAGCACTTGAGGCCTCTTAATGACATCATACAAAATGAATTTCCACTTGTCCCACACCCTGCATCAATTCTGTTCAGCATCCTAAAGTCAGCAACATGTTTCACAGTGGTAGACTTTAAAAATGTGGTTTTCACAGTACCACTGGACCCAGAGTCACAATACCTAATGGCATTCATCCTGGGGGGGAAAAGGTACAAGCATTGTAGGTTGCCCCAGGGATACTGCAAAAGTCCAAGTATCTTTAATAGGTTACTACATGATGACATTGGGAACATTGACACATAAAGCACTATTATTCAGTATGTGGATGACCTGCTAATTTGCAGAGAGAATTAATTACAGTGCAGGACTGATTCAATAATATTATTTAACTTTCTGGCCCACAAGGGGTACAAAGTTGACAATCAAAAATGACAGTACTGTCCAACTGAAGTGTTGTACTTGAGTCAACCCATATCAAAAGATGGCAAGAGAATAATACCAGACAGAGCAGCAGCAGTGCCCAGAGTCAGCAAACCTGCAATTACTGCCCAACCTGCATATTAGATTATGCAGCATACACAAAACCCCTATTACATGCACTAAAAGAAGCACAGCGAGAAAACACAACACTGATTTGGACCCAAGAAATGAGCACAGCCTTCAACATGCTCAAAGACTTAATTTCAACAGCACCCGTTCTAGCGACCCCTGATTATGACCGTGAGTTCTACCTGTTCTCATACTGCAATAGAATGTTGTTGACAGCAGTACTGACACAAAAAACATTACTGGGGCACAAGCCTCTAGCATACTACAGTGGAACACTTGATGTGGAAAAGAGCCATAGCATGTGAGATTATCCTTTTCAGTCCAAACGTACACATATGGCCTCATTACGACCCTGGCGCTAATGGGTTAACGGCGCCGTAAAAGACTGCGGCGCCGTTAACCAATTAGCGCCCGCTTACCGCCAAACTCCTGATGAGGCCCAAAGTATGTTATGATATTTCAAATAAGTGGCCAACATTAAATTATCTTTATCAGCAAACCAATGACATTTTCAAAAGTGCCCCCACCAATTTGCTCTTACAAAGTGGAAACCTGGGTTTGGTTGCCAAATCTGCTAGCAAAGAGGTACAGTTGACAGATTGCAGGGCACATTTTTTGGAAACCTTAGTCAGAGGCCCTCCAAATAGTTTATTCATAGCATGCCAAAAATAGTTACTCTGAACTTTCCATTGGCCTTTTTTGGAATAAAAATGGGAATCTATATGAGGGTAAAAAAACAGGTTTCAAATGGGAAATGTTAACTAATTGTCTATGAGGGCAGTGCAAGTGTCCCTTGTAAATGTAGAGACAGTGCTAAAGTAAAGATAAAACAGTATCATACTAACATATAGATATACTAATTAATTAACCAAATTTGCTGATAATGCCATCATGCCCTTATCTCCACATTATTTATTTATTTATTTATTTATTGGACATGTCTATTGCTCCTACAAACAACTGTTGCAAGGCGTCACAAGACTAACAAGGGGGCGGGGGCGGGGGGCGGGGAGAAACACAACAATGAATGGTCATACTAGTCCTTATGACATTCAAACCATGCAATTTCATAAACAGTAAGTGTAGGGAGAGGGGGCAGGACAGGGCAAAAGGTCTGGGATAAGGGAAAGGGGGAGGGGACAGTGCAGAAGTGATAGGGCCTCAGGGGCAGGGCAACTGCTGAGGGGATCCCAGAGGGATAGTGAAAGCGGAAAAACAGGGGTAAAGGTTTGCAGGTGCAAGGACAGCATGACCACATTCAGACTGGTCGGTGAAGAGTGACCGAGGACAAGTGCTGGTTAAGGGGTGCTGGGGAGATTGGGCAAGGATTGCGCCAGTCACAGTGGAAGGGGACATTAGCAAGGGAGGGGGAGAGGGAAGGAGGAGATAAAAAGGAAGGTCTCGGGAAGCTTCCAGAATTTAAGGAGATCCGGCTCAAGTCTGAGGGGGGGTATGAAGGCTATTTCAGAGGGAGGTTCCTGTCAAGGAAATAGATCTACTCCCACTCTCTGCTTGAAGAAACACACGATCTGCAGAGAGCTGGATCTAGAGGACCAAAGGATTCTAGCAGGGAGGGAACGTTGGATATTGGTGGGTCCCAGGGTCCAGAAATCCTTGTAGATGATACAGAGGGTCTTGGACTTGATCCTTGCAGTCACTGGGAGCCAGCCGAGATGTTTTAGGGCTGGAGATATACAGTCCCTGGGCTTGAGGCCAAAGTTACGTCTTGTAGCCCTATTCTGTATTAGTTGAAGAGGGAGTATAGAGGAAGATTGAAGAAGATGCTGTTACAGGAGTCAACCCTAGAAAGAACCAGAGCCCTGGAGACATTGAACTTCTGTGGAAAGGTGAGGAAAGGGAGAATGCCTCTAAGGAGGTAAAGTTGAAAGTTGGACTTCTTTGCAAGGTCCATGATGTGGGCAGAGAAGGAGAGAAAGTAGTTGAAGAAGACCCCAAGGTTTTTTGCCTCACAAGAGCGTGAAGGGAGGGGGTCCAGAGAGCGGGAGATAAGTAGGGAGCGGGTGTCGCAATGAAAAGGATCTCAGGCTTACTGGCATCAAGGCAGAGATCATTTTTTGGAACACCATGCCTGGATAGCAGTCAGGTAGTCAGGTATGAGAAAGGGAGAGGGGGAGATTCAGGAAGGAAGTTTAAAAGAGAGCTGTGCATCTTTGGCATAACGCTGGAAGTGAGGGGAGAAGGTGGAGATCAGGTGGGCCAAAGAAGCAAGGTAGATATTGAAAAGCCACGGCGATAGGATAGAACCCTGAGGGACGCTGCAAGTGGAGAGTGATGTGAAGCAGAGGAAAGGGCCCAATTGCACTTCGGAAGGTCAGTTATTGAGGAAGGAAGTCAGCCAGGACAGTGCCCGGTCTGTGATGCCTTGGGTATCACAGAGACAATTTATAAGGATAGCATGATTGACCGTGTCAAAGGCAGAGGAAAGCTCAAGAAGGATCAGAATGGAGGGAGGGTTGGAATCATGATTTGAGAGCAAGTCTTCACTGGTGTTCACGCAAGCAGTTTCTGTGCCTATAGATGCTCTGAAGCCAGACTGGTGGTCGTGGGGGCAACTAGCAGATTTGGTGTGGTTGGTCAGTTGGGGGGCAGCAAACTTCTCCATTAGTTTGCCCAAGAAAGGGGTGATGGAGATAAGGCAATAGTTAGCTGGATAGGAAGGGTTAGCAGATTTGTTTTAGGAGAGGGTGCACAATGGAGTGCTTGAGGGCTATAGAAAAAAGCCAGTGGCAAAGTAATGGTTGCAGAGATCTGCCAAGGTAGAGGCAAGAGACGATTTGTTATCCTTAATAGTTCAGGGAACACTTTTTTGGAGGAGACTTTCATAGAGTGGACTATGCTAGAGACCTCGTCCGTGAAATGGGAGAGAAGCAGGAGAGAAAGGGGGAGAGTGGGTCCAAAGGAGTCAAGAGAGGAAGGGGGATGGTGGAGTCAGGACCAGATGTTATAGGTTTTGGTGGAGAAGTGGGGGGCCAGTGCAGTGCAGAGGGCCTGGGAGGGAAGGGGAGAAGAGAAGACTGCATTAGGATTGTAAAGTTCCTTGCATATTTTGAAAAGTTCAGCCGTGTTATTGGTGGCCGCCGAACTGCAGGCATGGACATGAGCCCTCTAGTTGGAGCGGATGGAGGCTTGATATTGCCTTTGGAGCAGGTGGCAGGCCAGTTTTTCAAAGGATGTGCTTGAGCCCTACCACTTCCCCTTATCGACTCTGCACTTGCGTTTCACAGCGGCCAAGTCGGAGTCATACCAAGAGTTTCACTTTGAGGCAGATTTCCTGCGAATCCTCGTGACTGTGGCAAGGATGTCCATAGTGTTTAGATGGAGAATGGGAGGTTAGCTAGTGCAGAATCAGAATGAGTATCAATCCAGGGGTGGGAGGAAGATGGAGGTGGCGGCAAATGTAGCGACGGACACACGCTTCACTGGTCGAATGTTGGAGGAGACTGGCCGCCTGGTTGAGGCATTGCCAAAGGCCCAGGGACCTTCAGATAGATGGGAAGAGATGAGAGATTGATCAGACCAGGAGAAACGGGTAGTTAGAGGATTGGAAAAAGAGATGTCTGCTGAGGTAAGCACATCCAATGTGTTACCAGCAGAGTGGGACGGGCCGGAGGGAAGCATAGTGAGGTAAAGAGAGTCACAAAGGTCACACAAAAGAACAGTGGCCACATCAGGAGAGTCTAGATGAATATTAAAGTCACAGAGGAAGAGACGTTTGTGGGGGGAGGTCAGGAGAGAGGAAGAGAGGTCTGCCCATTCAGAGAAGAAAATGGAGGTAGTTCCAGGAGGCTTATATAAAGTGGCGAGGGTGAGTGGTGAGGGTGAGCGAGAAGGTAGGAGAGACATCCAGCCTACAGATGAGGCATTCAAAGGAAGAATAACATTGAGTGGGAATCATGGTAGCAGGTATCCATTCGGGGATGACAAGGGTAACTCCACCTCCAGACCAGTTAGTCCTAAGTTTGGAGAGGATCTTGTAGCCATCAGAACAGAGAGTGTCAAAAGCAGTGACAGAGCTGGCATTGAACCATGTCTCGGTGAGAGCGAGGATGTCAAGGTCAAAGTCTTCAGGGAGGTGACAGATGTCCGAGGGGTGTTTAACAGAAGACCAATTGAGTGTAGCTAAGTGAAGCTAGCTGCCACCTTTAAAGGTCTTCCAAGGTGGGACACAGGGACTTGGTACACCCATCCGTGGGGGTCAAGCCGGAGGGGTTTGCTTGTTTGTTTGTTTATTTGATTGGCACACCCAGCCCAGAGGTATCTGGGCACCTTTCACACAAGAGGTTACAAGTATACTTTCAGCTTAGTTATAGTAGATACAAAAATACAATGGATACAATGAATTATGCAAGAAGGGTGAGGAAAGATATACAAAAGTACTGGTACAGAAAATAATAAATTGGTAGTCAGAGGAAGTTGCTTGGCGAGGTCAGAGATAGTCAGTTATTCTCATATGTACATGACTGGAGCTAACCGTTAGTGTAATTCGTAATAAGCCACGTTGTGCCTGAACATGGAGAAAGGTTGGTTGGCTCTCAGTGAAGGAGGTAAGGAGTTCCATGCTTGCGCTAACATAACAGGGAAGCTACTCCCCCCTGAATTTTTAGCTTAAATCTAGGCACAACCAGACATGCTGAGTTGACTGTCCTTGTAGGACGTGTAGTGGATTTTTTAGTGATTCTCTCGCAGAGGTAGATAGGGTCTGCTTGATTAAGGCATTTATGTGTAAGTGATAACGTTATGAGCATATTTTTTTCCTTGTTAGAGAGCCATTTATTTGCTCTCCTCAGATGCGAGATGTATTCCCTCCATGGTATGCCATGAGCTGCTCTAAGAGCATTGTTTTGTAAGATTTGGATTTTATTAATGATGTATTTGCTTGCCCCCAAGTACAGAGCATTGCAGTAATCCAACTTGAAGAGGATAAGTGTTCTAGTTAGGATTGTACAATTTTCTTTTGACAAAAATGGTTGCAGGCCCTAATCAGCTTACAGGTGTAAGCTGTACAGGATGCCATGATATGATATGATATGATATTATATGATATGATATGATATTGGATGTATAATGTGCCTATACACAAGTTTTTCAAGGCACGACGAGGCAAGTGAGAGGGAAAAGAGGGAACACAGACAACATTCCTACTAGACCAGGTGTAATTTCGATCAAACAAGTGCATTGGAAGGGGAAGGAGGAAAGTGCAGAGGGGGAGGGCAGAGGGGACAGTGCCGCACTTGGGATAATAAGATAGATAACGTAAAAGTACGGCCAGCAGGTGGCAAGTGCAAGTGTGAGTGCAGACAACAGGTGTCAAGTGCTGGTAGAGGGGCTGTAGGGATACAGAAAACGATCCCCATGTGTGGGGGGTTGCCAGGAAGGCAGTGCAGGAGTACGGCTGGTGTGGGAGAGGGCCTGGGCTCTAGATCAGAGAGTGGCCAGGTAACCAGTGCAGTTTCAGTATCAGCCAGGAAGTCAGCAGGGGAGAGGAGGAGAACAAGCAGAAGCAAAGAGAAAGGTTTTGAGGTGCTTCTGGAACTGGAGATGATTCTCCTTAAGTTTCAGGGAGGCAGGGAGGCTGCTTCATAGGGAGGCCTCAGCCAGAGAAAGAGATCTACCACCAATTTGTTGCTTGAAGAAGTGTCTGACGAAGAGGGAGTTGTAGGCGGATGAGCAAAGAGCTCGAGAAGGAAGATATTTAGGAAGATAGAGTTGAAGGTATTGAGGCTCCAGGCCCCAAAAAGCCTTATAGACAATGCAGAGGGTTTTTAACTTAATCCTCACAGCTACTGGGAGCGAATGCAGAGATTACAGTCCTGGAGAGATGCAATCCCAGGGCTTGAGTCCAAGGACAAGTCTCGCAGTCCTGTTCTTGATAAGTTGCAGAGTATGGAGAGTAGAAACAGGAAGATTTAGAAAGAGGCTTTTGCAATAGTCCAGTCTAGAGAGAACCAGAGCTCTGGAGACAGTGAGCTTCTGGAGGAAGGAGAGGAAAGGAAGAATACCTCTTAGGAATTCTAGCTGGAAGTGAGACTTCTTAGAGACGTCAGAGATGTGAGGAGAGAAGGATAGTGTGGAGTCAAAGATGACCCTGAGGATTTTGCCTTCACAGGTGGGAGCAGGAGGAGGGCTAAGAGAGGCTGGCCAGAGAGTGACAGGAAAGGAGGGAACGGGTGTGCCGGTGAGGAGAATCTTTGTCTTACTGGCATTTAGGCAGAGATCATTGGCGGCACACCACTCCTGGATGGCAGAAAGACAGTCAGAGATGAGAGAGGGAGAAGACGTGGCTGAGGGTAGCCTGAAAATGAGCTGAGTGTCATCCGCTTAGCACTGGAAGTAGGGGCAAAGTGCAGCAATGCACTGGGCACAAAGTGCCAGGAATTGGTTGAACATCCAGGGAGAAAGTTTAGACCCCTGGGGAACACCAGAGGTAGAGATAGAGATAGAGGAGAGGAAGGACCCAAGTTGAACCTGGGAGAGTCAATCAGAGAGGAAAGAAGTCAGCCACACCAGGGCCTGACCGGTGAACCCCAGGTTATCATGCAGATGGTTGACCGTGTCAGGATGGCATGGTTGACTGTGTCAAAGGCAGAAGAGAGATCAAGTAAGATAAGGACACGGGGGGTGTTGAAATCAAGGTTGTCTAGCAGGTCTTCACGGATGTTCAGGAGAGCAGTTTCTGTGCTTCTTGCAGCTCTGAAGCCAGACTGATGATCATGGAGACAACCAACAGATTCAGTGTGAAGGTTGAGCTGGGAGGTGGCCAGCTTTTCCAAGAGTTTGCCCAGGAAAGGAGTGATGGAGATTGGGCAACAGTTAGCTGGGCAAGATGGGTCTGCAGAGGGTTTCACAGGGAGAGGGTGCAAAAGGGAGTGCTTCAGGGTGGAGGGGAAGACTCCTGTGGAGAAGGAGTGGTTGCAGAAGTTGGCCAGGGCAGGAGCCAGGGAGTCAATGTGTTCCTTGATGGTTTTGGAGGAACAGGGATGAACCTGTTTTGATGAGACTTTCATGTGTCGCACTTGTCTAGAAACCTCATCTGGGGAGAACAGCGTAAAGGCAGATAAGTAGGCGGAAGAGGTGGCCGTAGACATGTTTGTTAAGTGTGAATGCAGAGTTGAGGTAAAAAACGAAAGTTTTTACTTCTTTTACCACTTTAATGGCATTACCATCAATATTGAAGGAGGTATAGCTCGAGCTCAATTTGTTGAGGTTGGTTGTGGTGCTCAGTCTTATCATCTTATCATCATTCATCATGTGTGGCCATCCAGGCCTGGATGTTAAGGTATATTTTATTCACCAAAGCCATGTCCTTGTCATACGCACACCACAGGTTATCAGGATCGGGTCAGCAGCTGCTATTGGAGAGAAGATTCTCATAGTCCTGTTGTTCAAAAAGGATGTAAGATGGGAGGAGAAGTGTGCCACCGAGGCTAGGTGTTTACAAATAACTTGGTCATCCACCAGATCAAAGGTGGCCGAAAGATCAAGAAGTAACACCAAGGTTTTTTCCTTTATCCTTCAGATCATCTATCTGTGTTTTTAATACTATTAGAGCTGTCTCAGTACCGTGGCGTGGTCTAAAGCTGGATTGGTGGGCTCCGAGGAGGTAGTTAGACTCTAGATACTCCTGTATTTTGATGTGGGGCACTTTGTCAAGGATTTTACGTAGAAATGGTACAATGGTGATTGGCCTGTTGTTGGCCTGTAGTTGGTCAGAATTGAGGGATCCAGTGACTGTTTTTCAAGCGGGGTAAGACCCAGGACTCCTTTAAGTTACTAGGAACAGTGCCAGAATTGAATGAGAAGTTAATTAGTTTGGTTTGTGCCAGGCAACTGTCTCCTTGACACCTAGACGGTTTGAGGGAGGAGATGATTTTTGACAGGCGTGGCAGGAGAGGGGACATCTATCCAGAAGGAGGAGGTTAGGCTGAGGGCCCTCGGCCATGATAGTGCCATTCTGGTAGACATTAATGATGCACCGAGATAATGAGAATTATGCCAAGAGAACTTCCCACCGGATTCCACCATAAATGGGAGAGGAGGAAAAAGGGGGTGGCATAGAGACCATATGAGAGTCCATAGGTCAGGAGAAGGGACAGTCAAGATGATGTCATTGATAGTCTGTCTGGAGGAAGCATTAACGTAGGTATCAGCAATGGGGAGTCTTGGGTTGGAGACCAGGAGCGCTTTCTTAAACTTTTTTCTTCCAGACTTCGTGAGAGAGGTAGGATAGGTTATAGAATAACAGTTAGAGTGGATGACAGAGAGCACCATAAGTTCAGCGGGAGGGAGGTGGGATGGTAAGGAAGAGGGACTGTGCAATTCAAAAGGAATTCACCAGGTGGCCTAGCAGCCAATACAGGGGAGATGACACAGAGCAGAGAAACAGTAATTCGGGAGTCCATTGAAAAGGCTAAGATTAGAGTAGGCTAAAGTTACAGCTGGCTACAGTTACACAGACTACAGTTACAGCAGGCAATAAAATAACAACATGAATGGGATAGGGGAAAACAGGTGCAACAAGAATTGATTATAACACTGTCACAGGAATTGCAGAGAGCATGAATCAACATTTTAAAGATCCAGCAGAGGGGCACGGTTTGAGGTGGAATCAGTGTTAAATCAAACAGCTAAAGTGCAGCCAGATTCAGTTTAAAGCAAACAGCTTAAGCGCAGCTAGATTCAGTTTTAAAGCAAACAGCTAAAATGCAGCCAAAGTTGATTTTAAAGCAAAACAACCACAATGCCGCTATTTGTTGAGGCCAACCACGAGAGTATAGAAAAGTTACGTTTTGCCACAGGCAGCAATTAGCAAGTGGGCATGAACGACAATCAGCGGGCAAAAAAAAAAAAACAGAGAAAGCTTAGATTTTAAAATAGGTTGAGACAGTGAATGGGTATACCAGGCGGAATCAGGAACCAAGATTAGATAAGCAATAGTGGAAGAGTTGGTGGTTTATAGATTTATAGCAAAACAGAAATATAGGCACATAATATGGCTTCAGAAATAAGGTGGAGGCCTAGCTTTGAAGCATATAGCTCTAGAATTTGAATTACACGAAAAATTGGGAAAGCAGTGAACAGTAAAACATTCCACGGGTCGTTCATATCATGCATTCGCAGGTAGTAACATGGATATATTATTGATGGCCTTTGCACATGCCGACAGAAATTAGGAGGGAGGAGAAAGGCAGAATGCGGGGCAAGCAGCGGAACACTTGGCCAATCCAGTGTAGTGGTGAGTTGTGAGGAAATAGATAGAGCAGGCAATTGTGCCAGAAGATATGAACGCACCTTCAGAGTGCAGTTAGGTAAGAGTTATGGTGATATAGCTCATAGAGCAGAACTTTGCAAAATGGTTAAATGCCTTGATGAAGACGGTAATAAATGTCATTGGGCCTCATTACGACTTTTGCGTAATGGGTTAAAGGGCTCTGCTAAAGGAGGCGGACCCGTTAATCCCATTACGCAAAATTACGAGGTCCCCTCACGGGACCCGGTACGGACGCCTGGTAAAACCAGGCGTCATTACCGGGTCCCACGAGGGGAAGAGGGAGCAAACAACGGGCTGCTCGTAATCGAGCTCCATCGCTGCTGCCAAACCTGTAATGAGTCCCATTGACCTTGATCCAGGGCGTAAGGTAGCCTGCTGGGAGACACGCGGATCGCCCAGGGCAGGCAATGGGTCAAGCCTGTGTGAAAATGCGCAAAACTGTAACCTGGACACAACCCCGAACGGAGGGAGAAGGCACTGGTTGCGTCTGGGACTGGGGAGACGGGCGCTTACCCAAGCAGTAAGGTATTAGAGAGTTCAGGCTCAAAGGAACTTGAACAGGGCAATAGCAACAAAGATTGCCCAGTAACAAGCATGTAGATCCAGCGGTTTGAGCAATGCAGAACCAGGGCTAATGGGCAGGGCATAGGCCGTACTGTGCCCGGACATGCCAAAACAGGGTTTCTTTATGACCCTTTGAGGCGGCTCTCATTGTGGGCTGGTGCCACCTGCCGTGTCCCTGGCCTACCACAGATTAAGGAGGCCACAACCAATCATGCATCACAGTGAAGGCAAGGGCCTCAGTTCCCAAGAGCACGCCTGATGGCCTTTTTTTAAGAAAGGCCTGGGCTGCATTAAGAGTGAAACCCAATGCCACAAGGCATGAAAACACAATGTTGCAGAGTAGAAGGGGGAAGGCTTTCCACTTGGCCCTCAGATTTAAGCGGCATATGCTGCAGGCTTCTGCCTTTGTAGGTGCTGCCAGAACACATGGGCCTAATAACGTTCAGCAAATCTACTGGTCTGTTGGTTAAGAGAACAGACACCACTACTAAGTGGAGGGGCTGCTCGTGATAAATAGCCTTCTGGGGCACCAGTGGTCCAGGGATGAATTTCGGTTTCTAAACCATCAACCAGCCATACAACTCTAGTACACCAAAGGGGATCTGAACAGATTGGAAATACAAGTCAATTATAAACCTCCTTGTCCAATGTTGGTAAAGTGGATGGAACAGCAGGTTTATCTGTGCAAGGTCGTGGATCTTTGGTAAGTTGCAACACAGAGAAAATACAAGTATTACCCAATAATAAAAGGGACTGTCCAGTCAAGGTTGTATGAAAATATCTACTTTATTATTATTACAACAGACAGTTCTAGCACAGTACAACATACAATGCCCCCTTTAAAGGAATGCAAAGGACAGACAGATTCAATGAAGATGCCCAAACAGGGTTTCTTTATGACCCTTTGAGGAGGCACTTATAATGGGCTGGTGTCACCTGCCGTGTCCCTGGCCTAATTAAGGAGGCCACAACCAATCATGCATCTCAGTGAAGGCAAAGGCCTCAGTTCCCAACAGCAAGCCTGGCAGCCTTTTTTTAAGAAAGGCCTGGGCTGTAGTAAGAGTGAAACCCAATGCCACGCAGCGAGAACCCACAATGTTGCAGAGTGGAAGGGGGGCAGGCTTACCACTTGGCCCTCAGATTTAAGAGGCATATGCTGCAGGCTTCTGCCTTTATAGGGGCTGCCAGAATACATGAGCCTAATAACATTCAGCAAATCTACTGGTCTGTTGGTTAAGAGAACAGACACCACTACCAAGTGGAGGGGATGCTTGTGATGAATCAACTTCTGGGGCACCAGAGGTCCAGGGATGAATTTCGGTTTCTAAACCATCAACCAGCCATACAACTCTAGTACACCAAAGGGGAGCTGAAGAGATTGGGAATACAAGTCAATTCTAAACCTCCTTGTCCAATTTTGGTAACGTGGATGGAACAGCAGGTTTATATCTGCAAGGTCGTGGATTGTTGGTAAGTTGCAACACAGAGAAAATACAAGTATTACCAATTAATAAAAGGGACTGTCCAATCAAGGTTGTATGAAAATATCTACTTTATTATCATCACAACAGACAGTTCTAGCACAGTACAACATACAATGCCCCCTGTAAAGGAATGCAGAGGACAGACAGATTCAATGAAGTAAAAGAGATGCACTCTGCATACTGACAGAAGGGTAGTCGGTATAGTAATTAATCTCAATAGTCCAAGGATACTTGGTTTTAACATAAAGGGAGCAATGGGTCATAAAATGTTACTAGGTGCCTTCGGGGAAAGACCAGGGGGAAAGAATCACAATGTACCTTGTGCTGTAGACATTCTTGGTGCTCTACATGGTTAAGTTGGTTTCAGGGCGCTTTGCAGCTTCTGCGACAGAGTTGAAGACGGGAGACAGCTGTAGTATCAGGCAGCAGGCAGTTCGGCGATCGAGGCTGGATGGACGGCTGCAAGCTGGCCTACATGGTGGCTCAGAGTCAGGAATCAATGTCTCAGAGCTGGTTGGGTGTTCTGAAGAACTGGTCAAGGTGCCTCGGATGCCGTTAGTGACTGTGGTGTAACATCAATCATCAGTGCAGTCGTTTGCAGCTCGAGTGGTCGACTGGCCCAAACATTTCTTTTAAGGCAGACATCTGTAGAAGCTTGTCGATGCACTCCTCCTAGCATCTTCCCTGGGCTTGTGTTGTCATTTAGGGCGGACGGCCCAGAGTTGAGGAGAGTGTTGCAGGCAGCTGCCTTGGTTTATTTCAGAAACCCTATGGCACTTCCCACCAAAGAAGATTGCTGCAGAGCCTAGGAGGGCACTCTGTGTGCTGACTGGGTACCAGTTCTGGAGCTGATGTAGTGTCCGCTGGATTAAGTATCTCCAACTGCTCCCTAGGATTTGTTTAGGGGCAGGATTTTGCTTCCCCCTTGAAGGTTCTGGCCTTCCTTCACTGGTGGAAGATGTATGGCAAACTGTACCTTCAGCCAGGGTCCAATGATGAGTTCTTCTTGCTACTCCTTGCAAAGTCTTCAGATGACCTGCTCAAAAGAGGGAGTCCACATTCATTTAAAGCCAAATGCACTACCTTAATGAACCAATCATGGGTGCGCACCAACAATCTCCTGTATGGATGGGGTCATAACCAGAGTGCTTTGCAAAAGAAAAGGTAAAGGGGTGAAAACCTGTAATACTAAGACCCACCCTTCTTCCTGTCTGTTGTGGATCAAAAGGTCTCTCTGGTAAATGGAGCTCTCTCTGGTCGTGATTAAAGCAGCAGGTCTCCCTTGAAGCTGCAGCAGGACCATATTTTCTGGCACCGTCAATCCACATACTCATACCTTCCAAATGGGGTCCCGCTGCAGGGATTACTTCTGTAAAACATGCAGTCCCAAACATGACATTTCATTGATATTAAGGTCGAGAGCTGGCTTCAGGTTGACACAGTGCATATCAAAGGTTGTTGTGGTTTCCTGTCTCCTTTACCAAACTCTGCAGCCAGGCCCCATTTGGGCATGTTTGAAGTACACTCTATTCATTAGTTAATCATGTTAATTGCTGCCACCATCTGCAGGGCTCACACAATGACATGGTGGATCCATGGACCCTGTGTTAGTTCATTTGGCTGGCTATGGCAGGAGATAGGTGTGGCCCTCTCCCTTCTGAGATGCATCATGTACTCCACCTGTCAGAGCCCAACTAAATATGACTGGGGGACTGTGCCTGTAGACTATGCCCACCCATAGTACACAGCTCTATGTGAATGTCATTTGGTGAACATGCGTGCAGATTAGCCCCACAAATATTCTGGAGGTTGATCTACCATCATTCAATTTCATATAAAGTGTAATAAAAGTAAAGGTGAGTGCACACCCATCTTGCGGGTGGTCTAATTACTCACATTGCTGTCCAAGGCTATAGGGCCGGGCCATGAACTTCAGGGGAAGCAACCATATAAAGGGGAATACTTGAAGGGAGATAAATAGTATGGTGACACTGATACAGGACAGGCAGACATGAGGGTGGTCTAAAAAAACGCCATGAAGAAGACTTTGGTCATCTTGGTCCTCACTGTACATCATTTCTGTATTAGCCACAACTCATGACACAACAGAGGAGTGAATGTCTGTAACATAGACATAGATTGGGCCTCGACAGGAGGCTTCAAAGAGGGCAAATCCTGAATTACTAGTTATTATATATAGGGTTGAACCCCCATTTGAAGATGCATCTTTTGGAATTCTCTTTTGGGCACCTCTGGTAACAAAGAAGATAATAGCAGAATACATGATGGAACCCCGCTGCTAAACGACTCTTCCATAAGTTTAAAGAAAGTGAAGGATGTGAGGAGAGCTAAACTGGCACTGAACACTGCTGTAACACAAGGCCCCAATTTAAGACTTTGGCTGTCCCTTTAATCAGCTCCAGATTATTTTCTCCATCTGGGAAAAGCATTTTCCTTCACAGTAACTGGTGAATTGACCCACAGTGTTGGAAGCTGAAAGGTTCTGCTTTTGGCAATCCTTGTTGCAGAACCCAGCCTTTCCTGATAGGACCCACGTTGAACTGACATGAAAATACCAATGAGCTGCTAACATAAAGTGACTTCCCCATCACCTGTGCTCACTGCTGCATTGGGAATGCAGGGAAGCCATGAATTGGGTGCCAATCGCCACGGATCCCTTATCATTAAAACTAATTAACCTTCTTGTTCATCATCAAAACCACAATTAAGCCATTGTAAAAGTGCTAAGAATACTGGCTTGATGCTGTGTTGGTACTACAAAACACTAAGGTAGAGATGTGAATGTCCTATCAGCCCCTAAGAATGCTATTCTGTGTTCTGCCCCATGGCCATTCTATTTTGTGCCCTACTCTGCCTTGAACTGTGTATTCAATGTACAGGCGTGGGATTGTTTTGTGTTTTGACATCTTATTTTTGGTTGAGTATAGTATCTGTATTTTATAACAAACCTCTCAGGACACTCATTATTTTGGTACCACAATGCTATTGTTGTTTGGGAGCTTTCCTAATGATTCTCGTATCCCCAGAGAATATAGCCTGGGCTACACTCAGACTACCTTAAAAAGTAATTAAGGTATACAAATCATGTTGGTGTCATTTTCGCCTTATGACTAGATTACTGCTGCACTAGTAGTAGTTATGGGTGGGAGCATAAACCACCACTCTAACCAGTTTGGCAACTAGGGGTTATATGTTATTTCAGGGACTGAATAGGTTCCTCAAGAGCCATGTTTTTACCATAGTCCAAGGCTTCCAGCAATGCACTCAGTAAGTAATTCATTATCTTGCCAACCCAGCTCTCCTCCCAGCTTCTTATAAAATACACTTGCAGAGACAGACCCTTTCTCTTAAGCTCTCCACCACTTTGGAGGACACATGTTTGCAGAATCCAGCTTGAAGGTGAGGCCCACTGGAGCAGAGATGCAACCTTTCCCCCTTTGAATTTTTTGTATGTATTTATTTAATCATCCAGTACTGTGTGAGCTTCCCCTTGAACCTCTTTTCCCCATGCTTGTTCTTTTTGCCTTCGCTCCCCTCCCCGCTAGCCCGCAGGGCCAGCCAGGATGACCAGCTTTAAAAATAAAACACTTGCTGAGGCAGGCCCTCCCTCTTCCATGCTCCACTACAGTGTAGTACACGTGCCAGCACAACCCAGCTTGCAGGTGAGGCCCACTGGTACCGAGATGCCACCTTTCCCCTATTTAATGTATTTAGTCACCCAGAACTGCGTGCGCTTCCCCATGCCCATCTCTTCCCATGCTCATTCTGTTTGTCTGTGCTTCCTTCCCCCACACTTGCTGAGGCAGACACACTCTCTTCCATGCTCCACCACATTGGACGACACACGCCTACAGAATCCAGCTTGCAGCTGAGGTCCACTGGAGCCGAGATGTCATTTTTCCCCCTTTTGATAAATAAATAAATTAATGAATGAATGTAGTCATCCAGCACTGCCCCCTGCCCCTCTCCTCTCCATTCTCATTCTGTTTGCCTTCACTCCCCTCCTCGGTTCCCACCGCCGCATTCGCTGAAAGGCCACAGGAAGCCTGGCTTTTAAAAAAAAACACACTTGCTTAGGCAGACCTTCTCTCTTCCGTGCTCCACCACAGTGGAGGACACACGCCCACATAATCCAGCTTGCAGGTGAGGCCCACTGGAGCTGAGATGCCACCTTTCCCCCCTTTTAATGTATGTATTTATTTAGTCATCCAGCACTTCGTGTGCTTTCGCTTGCTCCTCTTTTCCACCTGCTCATTATGTGTGCCTTCGCTCCCCACCCTGCCCTATTCCTGCACACCCCGTTCACTCATAGGCTGCAGGGCCACCCAGGAAGCCCTTATATCTGGGAGTCTCAGGGCAGCCTTGCCTAGGTAGCCAAGGGCCAGATGCAAAGGGAAGCTCTCCACTAAACAGCTCCACTTCGTGTGTGCCCGTGTTCACCTGGGATGCTTGATGAAAACCTGCAGTGACTGATAAATTAAGTCTGGTGTGTGAGGGGAGTATAGCCATTTCTATATTCCAGTAAAACACCACCACTCTTATTACCTACAATCTCATACCTACTTGCAACCAGCCTATGTTTGTAACTGGTGTGGCTCTCTTATGGAAGTCTATAATGCGGTCATTTAGTTGTGTTGGGCAATGTCTGTTGCATTTGGAGGGATTCTTGGGGGTGGGAAATGTGTTGCTCTTGGAAGGATTTTGGGGATGCAAAGGGTGTTTCCCCTATTGCTCTTGGAAGGATTTTGGGGATGCAAAGGGTGTTTCCCCTAGATGGACTTTCACGGGGTAAGGAGTAGGAATGGTGTTGAACTCTACGGTTAGCCTATGCATTCAGCAGATGTTTAGGATGCTGTCCTGTCCCCAGAACACAGAGTATCATAGAGAGAATGGGGTGCTCAAAGATATATGTTGGTAACCCTCCACTGGACTTATAACTGCTTAAAGCAGCCATTGTGGCACACAGTGACTACATACAGGTATCCTTGATATTGTGCTTACTAGACTGCCCTGGTTAGTTTTTGTAGATTGTGGAAGATATGTAGTAACACTAGAAAGGTAACTTGTCTATTGCTGTCAGAGAATACCATTAGCCTAGGTTTTTTGTTAGCCTGTCCGTCCCACCTAGAAGATGTTCTAGGACAACCAGGCTATTGCACTTGGTAGTCTGAAGGGTAGCCTGTCCACAGGCCTAGAAAAGACTACAAAGGTAGTGTTGTGGGAGAGGTGGCATCATCCCACCCCCCCTTTAGCATTCCTGCAGCGTGTAGACCACGTGTAAGCAAAGGGGAGAGACATCTCCACCCCCATTCTTATTCGCACAACATAACATAATGTATGCATGTGTTTAGCGACTCCATGTTGTGTCTTGCCAACTTCCATCTTTTTCTGGGCCCAAATCCATTCCACTGTGAGGACAGCTCTCCTTTCCTCAGCGCCGTGCAAAGCCAGCCCAAAGCATCTCCACCCTCTCTCAGCTCTGCGCGAGCCTTGTTCTCACGGAAGTGAAGCCATTTATTGTTGCAGTTAGCTAGTATTGAATACTGACATAATGTGCTCATCGCAGAGTGTGAGACCGGGGTAAGCTCCAAACCCTCTGCCCATCCATCTCCACTGACCTGTTCATGCCCTCTCTATCCCCTCACAGCCAGTCCATGTTCCACTGACCCCTTGCCCTCCACTCTTTTCGAAAGTAACTGCCTGCAGGACCCCTCACAATAAACACAGCAGATCACCCACCCTATACGTAATCCTATGCATCAGCATATCCTCCCCAAAGCTAACATCTGTCTTTATATTCGTTTGAATCGTGATGCACCAGGGAACATAAATTACAGATCAAACACCACAGATAAGGCACCTGTAAGAAGGGCCCAGTGCTACCATAGCCCCATGAATGTAAGGGTTAGAATACACATATATTTGTTTATGCTTTGTAAAGGCCCCCATCCACATAATAGTTTATGACCTCCATCATTCTCTGTATGCCAATGATTGTTGTTTAGCCTAGATTAGTTAGAAATGTAACCTTTTATGAACCAAGTTCGACATTCCCACCGCGGAGATGAGCCCATCTGATCCACATGCAATCTGAGCAGCCCAGACACAGCAACCAATTGTAGCCTGACATTGCCTATAGCGCATGCTGTGTTCTGGGGGCCAACCAATTGAATCTGTTATTTCTACCTGTATGGTGTGACATCATTCATGACATTATTTTGATTCATAATGCGCTGCCCGTGTATTGTTTAGCAGAGTGCTCTCGGGCAGCAGAGTTTCTCTGCTTGCATGTGCATATCCTATATGAATTTGTTCCACTTGCAATTATTCTCCTGGTCTGATTCCCTAGCAGGGTGTGTCCTTTATTTTGGTCTATGCATGTTGGGCAGTAACCTTCATTTGGTGACCCCTCTTGTGTGATATTCCTTGAGACCCACAGTACTTGCAGCGAGATCCAGGGCGTTTTGCACTTTCCCGACCAATGCGGATATTAAATGGAAAAGAAGATAAAAGTAGGAGCCTCGTATAATTAGTATTCTCCGGAATAAGTAGTAGTTCATTATTTTAGTGTTCTTTATATACTTTGTGGAGGAAGGCCCAGAAGGGCAGAGGTGATGTGACTGTTGAATGTGTGAGAAGGGGAGTAGGGTTTAACAGAAGGGGGTCCAGAGTAAAAGCAACAGTAGAAGGTTTAGGTTTTTGTTCGGTATCGTCAACAAATTTGTTAGTTGTGTTTTGTCAAAGCGTTTAATGTTTTATGCTTTATGTGTCTATCATGAAAACGTACAAGTAATATTTTGAAGTGAAAATACCTATATACATGTAAATATATTGTTATTGATGTGATACTACTGAGTAAGACCTAAAGGTGCCAGTGGGAAAGGGGGCGAGAGAAAAAGGCCCCTTGTAGAACATGGGGATAGATACCCCAGTGTCCCATATTTGTAAGAACCTCCCTTTATGACAAGAAAAGGTATCATAGTCAATGGGTAACAGAAATGAATGGGGAGGGATCGCCCCATGCGTGGATGGAAAAAGGGTCTTTTGATAAGGGGACTAGACCATGTAGCAACCTATTTAATGGTGAAATACAAAGGGAAAGCTCCAAAATAGACAGGAAGTACTAGATTTGTGGAAAATGTTTGAGGAAACGCCTGTCATGCAGAACAAATGAAAGGAAGAGGGGGTGAGTGGAGTAATGAAAGAAGGTGAGGAGAAGGGTGAAAACGAGAACAAAGAGCACAAGAACATATACCTGTTGCTCATGAGACCCGTTGAGGGGGGTTTGCTAACCAGGTGTACGTGCATGGGGGAAGTGCGCCAACCACACCTGCTACCGCCTCAGCCCCAACGTATGTTCAACTGAAAACAAACCCTGCCCCCACAGTGCCAAACATGCAGGATTTAGAAATTGTACTGACATCCACCCAGGCAGAATTGGCCCAATTACAAACCTTATCTGAGACAACACTAGCGTTACCTGGGGAGGGCAACTGCCATGACAACCCCCAATCAAAAGCTCTTCCCTGTTACCAGAGGATGAATGGAAATCAGGGGACTTCCTTTTTAGGATAGACAGTGCCCCAATCAAAACAGTGAGAGTAGAAAGAGAAGGTGAGATAGAAAGTGTGGGCTACAATACTGTGGCCTCAGAAAGAGATGAGGAATCCTGGAGTGACTTTGATGAGGGTGAAGAAGGGGGTGTAGGAGGGATACCGCAAGTGCAGTGGGTCATCCCACGGGTAACAGAAGAGGAAGAAGGATGGGAGGAAATGCTTAGAAACAGAATAGGGAGAATAGCCCTAGCAAAGAAGAAAGGAGCTAAGTAAGGGGGAGGTGAGATCAAAATTACAAATGCCCCTCATCTACAAAGGAGCCGGGCGACCCCATCATGTGCCTTGGGCACTGATGAGGAAAAACAATCTCCTCGAGGCCCTCCCACCACTCTCAGGGAGCACCGGGTAATGGATATATGCATTCAAAAAGAACACAGCAGGGGTCCCATTAGCCATAGGAGATATTAAAAGCCTTTTAGTTTCAGCAGTAGGATACCAAGCAGACTCAGTATAGGTGAAGACGGGGTTCCCAGGAGTGACCATGGGTAACAATATGCATGATAGGTCCTTCTTTAAAAATGTGAGAGCACAAGTATGGGATGCACTGCAAAGGACCTTCCCTGACACCCCAGATTTGCACTCTATAATGCAATGCACTATGGGGTATAAGGTACACGTTGCGCAATTCATTCCTTCAGGTGCAGTAGATATGGTGGGCAGAGACGGGCACAGCCTGGGACCAATCCACATCCATATTTTACTTTATCATCAAAAGAGACCTCCTGAAGGAGGTGCAGAAGGCCCTTGATAAAATAGCTGGGATAGAAGCCAAGGGATGGCCAGAAATACAAAGCATCATAGTACGCCATTGCAGGAGGATCAAAGAAAGGGAGAAAGAAACTTCCCAGATGAGATTAGCAGAAGAAGCAAAGCTGGTACAGAGCAAGTAGTGAAGGTTGCAGCCGGAACTGCAAAACCAACCGCCCCCAAAGCAGCAGGGAGAGGAAAGGGAAGTGTCAGTGGCTGTACAAGCTCGGATCAGCATGCAGCATGGGCAGACAATGGCCAGGAACAGTGGGGTGGAGAAGAACGGTATGTGGGACCCCAGTGGCAAGGAAGACCCGCGAGAGGGAGAGGTGGGTACAGAGGACAGCAGGGAGGAGGAGGTGGTATGGAGGACAAGGACCGAGGGCCGGTGGACCCGGACCATGCTGCTCGTGAGGGAGGTGGGGTCATTTTGCAAGCGAATGCCGAATTAGGCCAGTTGCCAAATACCAGAACAACATGGTAATGAACAGCAGTACGGATACCCACACCTGGGTAGCCCGTACAGCCTGCCCATAGGAAATTATGAGCGAGATGGGCAGCCCGATAGCAGACCTATACCAGGGACCAATACGTTCAGCCACCCCTCGCACTGTATGCGATCCCACCCAACCCATCAAAATCAAAAGACACATACACAAGCAAACCCATTTGTTATTGCTGCTAATGGCGCACCTTATCAGGGAACATGTGTGCTCAATGAAAATACTTTCACGTGCCCCTGAACAAATACCCACCTCAACTAGGGCAGCCCACAGAGAGCACTTGCGTGTCCAGTCATATCCACTACCTTACAGCCAGGCGAGGAACCGCTGGTGGGGGCAGAGATAGGAAACAAACAGTTAATCTTTATGGTTGACTCGGTTGGTGGAGAAATAATGTTTGTGTAAAGGTGATTTTCCATTATCTGGTAAAAATCTCGAGACGCAGGTATTCTCTGGGGCTGTGGTCATGGTTCCTTATATGGATGTTAAAATAGGGGGAAAGACAGTGTGAGCACCCCTACTTTACCATGAGGAGTCCCCCATAAACTTATTGGGGCAGGACTTACTCAGCAAGCTCAACATGACTATAGCATTCACAGACAGGGGGATAGTATATTCCACTCCAGGGATGTGCGCACTCTGAGCAATGTTACTGATACACACTTCAGCGAATGAGACAACTGTGCGTGGGATACCCACAAATGCAGATATGTTTGTGTATGGTTGCAAGTATAAGCAAGGGCAGTACCCAAACTAACATGAAAAGAATGGAGAGCACCCTCTGATTTTGTTTTCTGCCCTGTGGCCAGACCCAACATAGTACCTAGCACAGTGATTTCTTTAGACCTACAAGGGGTTCAGGTTTCAGAATAACGTATTGTAGCAATTGGCATGGTCCCACATGAGTGCGAGTAGCGAACTGTAACGCTCACCTGACTGCCACGGAGGCGCTGGTCTAGTCTGGGTTGCTGTGGCCTCTTCGAGCGTGATGCGCAGAACTCGGAACACCGACTGAACAGGACCCTCAAATCTTACTTGTCTGGCCCGTAGGAATATCCTTCTGCAGATGAGAAAGGGGATTAACAGTCTGCAGAATAGTGTGCTTGCTCCCCCCTTCCCCCCTTCGTTCTTCTCTAACTTCCTCCGAAATCCCCGGTTGAAGCTCACCTTATGGTTTGAAAGGATGAACTCTCCATCCTGCTTCTGGTGCAGGGGCGTGTGTTAGTCCAGTTACTTCACTGGTTTTCAGAATGGCGCTGGCAAAATCCACTTGACTTTTCCGAGCGGAACGACGTAAGTATGAAGATTACAAAAGTTCAAGTGTTGAGCCTCCTTTTCTGTTGCCTTCCTAACCTGTGATCTGTCCTTTATTGCAAGTGCAGAATGAAGGCGATGCGTTGAGGGATTGAATTGCCGATGGTAAACTCAGGTGAGTTAGCGATGGGGGCGATCCCTCTTAATGTCTTTATATTCCTCCAGTAATGTCTTTTGTCCTTTCCCCATAGGGGCCGGGGTGCAGTACCTGCCAACGAAGCGGCGCCGACCCGAAATGAGGAATGGTCCACCAACAGAAGACCGGTAAGTGTTATGGCAGAAAATTAGGCTTTCCTCATATGTTCCTTCTGCTCACCTTTTGTCTCTTCTTCTTTCCCCTAGGCGCAGAGATGTGGCGACCGGTGCAGACAGTCGCAGTGGAGCCAGAAGGACAGGTGAGTGAAGCACGGTGCTTTTCTCAGGAACAGGAGCGTTGGCGTGAAGGTTCCGGATGCAGGTAAGAAGTTTGATAACATTCTTGGTTTTCACCTTTCTCTTCTCTTCTTTCCTTACAGGTGTTCCAGGATCGAGGCGGGCGTAGCTGGAGACCAGATGCAGGAGCAGACACGGTGAGCGTTCAGCTGCTTGGATGCAGAACAACACGAAGCGTGAGCTACTGTCTGGGTGTGGCTTAAATAGCCCCCAAAGTAGTTCCAGGTAAGTATCCTTCCCTGGCCACGCCCGAGTGGCAAAATAGTCCCAATGAAAAAATAGTCCCTTTCAGGTCTCAGGGAGACCTGAATCTTGCAGCATGGTCTGCATCAGGTAAGTGCACAAAACACCTTCCTTTATGAGCCTGGCGCCTATGGCGCCAGGACTGATGTCCAACATGAGCCTGGCGCCAACGGGCGCCAGGACAGAATCCAAAGAGCCCCTATAAGGGGCCGCTGGGCTTTTACCCGGGGGCATGATGCCTGCTCCCGGGGGTGCTGGGCCTGGCCTGGTGCTCCGGGGGTAGGCATCATGACACGAACAGTGTTTTGTATTGATCCAAATATTCCTCTGTGAGAATTGACAGATGAGGAGCTGTTCACTGATGATGGCATTGATGGGGAGATTATATTAGAAATATGCATGCCATGTGACATAATGATTCAGAAAAAAATGAGTGGCAAACACCACTGGCTGTTGTCAGTGCACTGCCATCTTTCTGTAACGCGGACTTACAACAAGTACTGCCATATTTGTGGACCACCAACCCCCACTATGTGCGGTTGTTGAGAGAAGTAACCCTAGTAAAAATAAATCTGAAATCAGGTGCCGTCTTGCCCCGGGTGAGACAATAACCCTTGTCTAGGGAAGCAGAGGAAGGTATAAAAAATGCAATACATGCACTATTTCAGCTGGGCATAATTGTCTCCACCAACTCCCCATGCGAAAAGGCCATCTATCTGATCCAGAGAGAGACAGGGTGTGGCGTTTGATCCAAGACCTCTGCCCAGTTAATGATGTTGTCCAGAAAGAGTTCCCTCTTGACCCAAACCTGGCATCCAATTTGTGCAGCATCCTGAAACAGGCCACCCAATTCACGGTTGTTCACCTGAAAAACACCTTTTTCTCAGTGCCCCTTGACCCAGAAGCCCAATACCTCACCGCCTTTACAATAGGTGGGAGGAGGTACAAACACTGCAGGCTGCCACAGGGGTAATTCGAAAAGCCCATGTATCTTTAACAGAATATTGCACAAAGATCTCTGCAATATTAATGTTGAAAGCATGGTCATTCAATACGTGATGAACTCCTGATATGTAGTTAGGGGGAGGAGGTATGCAGGAAAGACTCTGTCACCCTATTAACATTGCTGGCCCAGAAGGGGTAGAAGGTAGACACAAGCAAATTGCAGTATTGTCTGGCTGAGGTTCTGAACTTGGGCCAACTGACCTCGAAAGATGGAAAAAGAATAATACCTGATAGAGCGTCAGCAGTGCATGCCTCAGTCACACCACATACTGTAAAACAAATGCAGAAGTTCCTCTGCATTTGCAGTTACTGCCATGCATGGATACTAGATTACGCCTCCTACACCCGACCTCTATTGCAAGTGCTGAAAGAAGCACAGAAACACAAGGTACCAAAATAATGGTCACCTGAAATGCACAAAGCATTCATAACACTAAAGGAACTAATAAGCACAACACCCTTGCTAGCAACCCCAGATTATGAACGAGAATCTTTCCTGTTTTCACACTCAAACAGAACATTAATGAATGAAGTATTGACACAAAAGACATCTCTGGGCCACAAGTCACTGGCCTATTACTGCAGCACACTTGATTCAGTAATACAGGGGCACTTTGCAAAAAATCAAGCTCTCACAGCCGCTGCCTTTGAATTAGAAAAAAAGCTCCACAATTGTGATGGGATGTTCCATCACATTGTACGTCAAACACTCATTGGTTGACATCCTTGAATTATCCAAATCTCCCCTCACCACCCAGAGAGCATCCGTTTATGAAATTATCATTTCAAGCCCAAATGTCCATGTGGTATGCTTCAAAACTTTTTAACCTGGCCAAGTTCCTCACAGAGCTATGTACAGTGGGAGACATGCAGAATCATGATTGTGCCACCTATGAGGGAGAAGGGGATGACATCCCTAAGGCTAATGAAAATGCACTGGAGGAGGGAGAAGTATTCTTTGTAGATGATTCTGCATCAATTTGCCCAGAAGTATGTGAAAAACATGTTGGGGTTGAAGTGGTAAGAATGGAGGAAGGGGAGTATGACATTTTTGATACAAAAACACCTGCCAATGCAGTACTCTGCCCAAGCAGCAGAATTGATAGCACTGAGAGAAGCACTGCATGCAGCAAAGGGATGTGCAGTAACAATATACTCTGACTCAGCCTATGTTACCAACACAGTACACGCTGGGTTATCATGATGTAGGAGAAGGGGGTTCAGGAGAGTAGATGGGTCCCCCAGTACAACATGCACAACTGTGCAATTAATTGTTTGAAGCACTCGCAGAGCCATCAGCAGTGGCCCTGGAAAAATGCCAAGCACAAACACATAACAATGAAAAAATATCACTTGTCAACGCAGCGCCAGGACGCCACTGCAAAACAAACTGCTTATTTCCAAAACCCAGTAACAACAGAGTGTGTGATAAAAGGAAAACAACAAGAACCCATGGGGGAGGGATATAATGCCCTACCCATATTGCACATTATTGAAATACAAAATAGGGCACCCCCAGAAGAACAGAAATTATGGGTAAAAAGAGGGTGAACCCAGTCCCCCACTGATCTCCTATTGAGACAGCAATACACAGGAAAATTAGTAATACCTGTAGAACTGTTACTGGTAGCTTTCCAATAACTACATTTTCCAGCCCAAACAGTACATTGCAGCAGATATCCAGGAAGATTGGTTTGTACCAAACCTCCAGGAATATCTTACCAAAATGACAAGAGAATGTACCACATGTCAAACATTAAATTCTGGAATTAAGAACACTCTGCAGAACATTGCATTGCCCAGTTGGACCCTTCTATGAGCTGCACATTGACTATGCAGTCGACTATGCAGTCATGAGAGAAAGGTGAAATGGAGAAAGATACTTGATTGTGGTGGTCTGTCCTTTTTCACACTGGGTGGAATCAGGGCCCTATGCCTACCCAGATGTGAAGTGCGTAGCAAAATTTTTAGTGAGAGAAGTGTTCCCACATTGGGGAATATGCAATGTCATACACTTCCACAATGGAACACATTTCATAAACGATCTCTTCAAAGAGGTAACAACCTTACTGGGAATACAATACAAAATGTGCTCATTTTACCACCTACAAGCTAACGGTCTGGTTGAGAAAATAAACAGTCCCTTCAAAAACAGATTGTTGAAACTATGCCATACTCTGAAAAAGAATTGGGTCTATTGTTTGCTTTTAGCGTTATTGAAGTTGCGCACAGAGCCCCGCAAAGACTACCACTTGTCCCCTTATGAAATAGTAACTGGTAGGCGCATGCGAATGCCACTGTCACCAATAAGAAGAATGTCAGATGCCCATGGAACAGCAACAGTTTTGGGCAAGGAATTTAAGGAGTACCTCACTCAACTAACGAGAGCAGTGAGGTGCATTGCAAAACACATTGCCCCACCCTTCACATGAGAAAATGAAACAGACACCACCACTGCAGTCCAATGTAACCTCTAATGCATGGGGAGCTAGTATTTGTCTGCAGATTCGTACGAAGGTGGAACTCGCCAAGGTTCCACAGTCCCTATGAGGTGATATATTGCACCCCACTGGCAGTAAAAGTAAAAGGGATAAAATACTGGGAGCACTTGTTAGATATGAGGAAAGCACATGACAGTGTAGCACCAGAAGCACCCTAAAAAATGTAAGAGAAGCAGCAGTGCCATAAATATATATTTTTGAATACTGGAGAAAAAAAAGAACCTAGGGATAAAGCAGAAATGTAAGTATGAAAACAAAAAATGAAATACTTGAAGTAACTGATTATACTGTAATGTGAAACTATCTCTTCTATTCTATTTTTCCACGTTTTCTCTATCTCCCTATCTGACATCTTATTCAACATCTACCTTTTATTAACCCTCGTCAAAATATATTATTTGCTATAGGTGCCACGATGTTGGAGACAGCAACACTTACAACTCAACTTCCTCAGATAGATAGCAGTAGGAATAGAATAAGTAGCACAAGAGCATTCAGCTACGATTGTGGTTTGTATTTTGTAGCCGTTGTGTTTAACATTGTTATGTTAGGATTTGATTTTCTGGGGAACATCTTTTATTATGGGAGACATTAAAGAAGGGGGCGTGGGGAAAACTAATGAGAGAAGAAGGAGCTTAATATGGGATTGGGTAAAACTAATTTGGGATAACACAAAGCTGCCTAACCTCACAACTTTGCACAAGAACAAAACCACTAGACACTGAAATATGTGTATTTAATGAAAATGAGAGTGTTTCCAATTTCAAAAAAATTATGGGGCCAATCTGCACTTAGTTTAAACTGCAAGCTACCTCACAACCGGATAGCATAACTACCTCATGGCTTACTGAATTGTATACTATGTTCCCCACTACTGCTCCAAGTGTCATATCAGATACCCCATATTGGCAACAAACCACAGATCCCACTGAATTATTCCCAATGTACCACCCGCAACCCTTTTATGCACTAAGATCACTCTGTACTACAAATAGGTCATGTAAAAGATATTTAGCTAAACACCAATCCAGTCTATCAAAAAGCAGAAACTGAAGGCAAACTAAACACTACAAGTATGATGCCTATCATGGGTTAGGACTGGACATCGTAGAAGACCTCCGCCATCTGGACCAGTCTAACAAGTGGTACTTAGACATGAGTACCACTGGATGGCAGGCCACGAAGGGTAGACGCTATGTATGTTCACTGATAACTCATGTGTCAGGTATGCCTAAGGTTTTAGTGCCTCAAGAAACCCCTTTAGTGGTAGCACATTGTCTCATTAATCTCGCACGATGTAGAATCAGGAGCACCATCCAGGCACACACTGTGAAAATGCAATTGCTCCCGCCAGATGAAAAAACATGCAAAAAGAAAGCTGCTGGTGCAACAAGCTTTAAGGATCCTTTCTTCCAAATAAAAGGGACAATTTTTACAGACAATAATTGGCAAGAAGCACAGTAATGTGTAAAGCAGAAGCACTACGTGGCTTGTCGGACAAGAGGCTGAAATGGATGGAAGACACGTGTGCCCAGAAATGGACCAAGCACATCACAAAACTGACCTGCATCAGAGCGCTCGCAAAACCAATCAAGACCCAACATGAAGAACAATATGAACTGTGCTTTCTTGGGGAAGGAAAAATGCCCTTTGGGTCTAACACACATTGCAACAGCACACTCGTGATCCCAAATATGAGAAAAGGAACTGCTGCCCTAATGGACCACTACTGGGTGTGTGGCAAACAGGCATTCTTGCATCTCCCATCATCATGGTGGGGCTACTGTGCTATGGCAACAAAGCACTCTGCACTGCTGGTGATCACGGAAGAACTTGGCCTGGGGAAGGGGTGCCCAAAAGACAGTTACTGGCACCCTGACCAATGAATGAAGCAACCCCCATCTGCGACATACTATCTGAGGACAAGCAGAAGGATCAAGTGCCACACACAGAAAGAGAGCATCCAACTACCTCTCTAAAGACTCTTCTGACCTTTTGGCACAGATCCTTGACGAATATAAACTTTTCAATTCCGCTAAGACATTCTTTGCATCACTGATTCCAAATATCTAGACACGAGCAAATGCCAAATGGTTGCAGATTGTACTCTGGGAGCTGATCCAGCTGGCAAACAACACCAAGGAGGGGTTCAACGTCATCAAGGTGGAACTAAGAGCACTGAGACTAATGACAATGCAGAACCACTATGTGCTCGACTTCCTCACAGCTACGGAGGGCGGTGTTTGCAGAAAAATCAGGAGTGCATATTGCACATTCCTGCCTTCTTCAGATGCTGAAAATGGGACACTTTCACATGTGATAACAGCACTGCACAAACTCGGAGTGAGAATGAAGAAAGAAGATGGCATGCAGCAGAACAACTGGTTAAGTGCACCATTTGAGTGGGTACCGTCATGGCTTGAGACGCTGGTGAAAATGCTAATACCCATCATCGTCTTCCTCCTGCTGATCTTTTGTGTGTGCCAGTTATGGGTTTGATGCTGTGCTAAAGTGATTCCTAGTAGTGCAATGATGATGGTGACTATTAGTAACCAACATAGTAATGGTAAGGTGTCTCACAACACTAGAGAAGCAGAAGTACAAACAGGAGAAAGTAATGAGCCCAAATATCTTATGGTGGCAATATACTAAACAGGAGATGTAGTAGACAATTATTACCACACTACAATCAAACAGTCCCAAGATATTGAAAATCACAAGGAGGTGTGGGGGGACCTAGATGGGGATTGTGTATATATATATATATATATATATATATACGTCATGCACTCCTGAGGTGTATGTCCGCCGTGGGGAAACTGCAAAGAAAGGGGGTTGGACTCTGGCTGCCTCTTCCTCTGAGACACTAACAGGTGTCGCGCTAGCATACATGAGACCAAGTCTACGCTAGTAAGACTTGTGATTTTTTTGTAATAGAACCCAACAACAATTTTTCACGGGTGCTTAAGAATTTTTATTTGGGACACACCCCAAAAGATTTTTTAAAAAGACATAGACAAATTAAAAGTCCATTGTCACAAATTGTATTTTCATTATATTGTATCGGCATATAATGTCAACAACACTTAGTCATTAATACAACAAAGTTATCAAATGCAATATTATTGTTCATGCACTGAGAAGGAGTCGACACTTAGATGTGTTTCCAGCTATATAACAACGCAGATGTAGATGGTGGGTTGTTCTATAGCTTTCCTCAGGACTGTGAAATCGGGTAGTCTTGTGTGTGTTTCTCTGACCAAGCTGTGGATGAGGAACAAGAAAAAAGGGGGGGACATGTGCTGTTTAAAAGGGTTCTATAGAATAAGAAACTAAAAAAGCATGATGCTAAGCTCAGACATACCTGTCTTCAACAGTATATTGTCTCAGGGCAGGATGGTGCGTGGGGAATGGCGAATCCGAGTATGCCAGACCAGGTGGTGATTGTTCTCTGGAGTTGCAGGAGAAGTCTCCGCTGCAATATATAGGACACAGCGTGTGTTAGATGCAAGTGTCCTATTTGTGTCATGAAATTGACACTGTGCACGTGAGAAATTAAGGTGCTGTTTGCCTATTATTGGCCGGTACAGAGTGTAGTTAGCTGTGCGTGGACACATGTCTCATGTTATAATATATAGACAATGTATCCTAAAAGGGATGTCAATAGACTGTTATAGTCACTTGTAACGCCCCGAAGGAGAGGGCGAGATGCTTACCTTCTCGTACTGGGGAGAGCTCCTGCCGTGGGGAAAGCCTGAGAAATGTATGCAGGGCGTGGATGCCAATAAAAGGTACCCCTTCCTCAGATTAGGAAGTAAGAGTGGCAGAGGAACGTAGAAGGAATGGAACAAAGTATGTGTTACATTAGTAGTAATTAAACTAGTTTAGGATTATTGCTAAACCATCTTCAGGCCATGGGAGCTCCTAGTTCTGTGAAATTCCAAAAGTTACTTTTCTATATACGTAATCACCTTGTATCAAAGGGTCAATAGGGTATGTAGAACGTTCAAGAGATTCCAACATGGATATCTTATTCTAATGTTCACTGGAACACTGGCCAAAATGAGCTGATAGGTCACGGAAGACAAAGACATGTGGACATTTTTCCAATTCAAAATACACAAGGAGAAGAGGAAATGGGGGCGGGGGGGGGGGCAAGACAGATGTACCAAGCCTTAGAAGAAGCTAGTTTTATCTCCCATGAAAATACCGCAGAGCGTGAAGAAACATTGACAAATGCCAATGGTGAACCATCTTTAGTTGTTAAGATACATTTGGACAAAAGTAAAACAATGCACTTCAGTGGGGATAAAATAGTGACAATTACATTTTAAATAGCTCTATGAACACAGAACACAGAACACAGTATGTCCTCTTCCTCAGATGTATTACCTCCTACAAAAGAGCAGATCATCTGAGTGAATAGATATAAATAAATATGACAGAGAAACTGAAAGAAAAAGATGAGTCAAGAAACCGCTAGCCATGATATGATATAGCATTTATGACATGCATGTACACAGGTGTTTCTAGGCACAACAGAGGGAGGACAAAAAAACTATCTTTCTAGGCCTTGTGTCATTCCGATCACGCAAGTGCAGAGAAGTGGAAGGGGAGAAATGCCAAGGGGGTTTGGGGGGTGGAAAAATGCTGGTAAAAAACGGTGCAGCCAGTGGGTGCCTCAGTGCAGGTACTCAGAAAGTGAAGCCAACGGTGGCTCGCAAGTGCAGAGAGAAGGGACAGTAGGGTTACAGATACAGGCCACAAGTGCCAGGGGAGCCAAGAGGCAGTGTGATGTGCAACTGGACATGCAGGGACCTGGGCCCAAGTTCAGAGGGTGGCCAGGTGACCAGTGCAAAGAGTAGATGGGTCATCACCAGGGGAGAGGAAGAGATAAAGCAGAAGCAAAGAGGAAGGTCTTGAGTTGCTTCTGAAACCGCAGATGGTTCTGCTCAAGTTTGAGAGGGGCAGGGAGGCTGTTCCAATGTGTGACCCCAGCCGAAGAAAGAGATCTGCTCCCAACTCTCTGTTTGGAAAAGACACTGACCCTCAGAGAGTTGGAGGTGGATGAGCGGAGAGCACAGAAAGGGAGATGTTGTTACACTCACCTGGCTCCCACAGGGGCGTCGGTCGGACCCAGATGGCTGCGGTCTCCACCAATGTGATGCGTAGTGCAGAGATGTTTGACTGGACTGGCCCTCCTAATCTTGTCTGCTTGACCCGTAGAAGTATACTACTGCAAGTGGAGAGATGGATTAAGCCACCCGTGGATTCAAGTGATGGCACCCCCCACAGTCCTCCGGTAAATGTTGCATGTGTTTAACGTGCTGTTTTCTCTCTTTGCAGGTGCGGCACATGAAGATGTGGAGAGTTATAGAATAATGCCTCCGGTGGTAAATCAGGTAAGTCTATGGTGATAAGAGTTATATTTGTTGGTTTTCTCGGCTCACCTTGTTGTTTTCATTTGTCCCTCAAGTGCTGGAGTTCAGCGAAGAAATGATGGAGGCAGCGCCGAATCGAAAGATGCTGCGAGGACTGGTGAGTATGGCGCGGCGCTGCTGCTGGAGATGCGACGCGTACAGAAATGATGTTCTTTCCAGGTCCGGAGGCGAGATGGATCCGGAATCAGGTGAGGAAATCGAAAATAGTTTGTTTTTCTAACCTTGTCCTTTTCTTTCCTCTTTGTTTTATGTGCTCCAGATTCGAGGCGGGCGTGGCAGAAGAATGGATGCTGACTGCAGGCATGGTGAGCGTTACGCTGCTGGATGCAGAATAAGGCGAAGCGTGTGCTGCTGTTCAGGCGTGGTTTAAATAGCCTCCAAAGTAGTTCCAGGTAAGAAGTTCCCTAGAACCACGCCCGAGTAAAAAATAGTCCCTGTAATAAAATAGTCCATCCAGGCCTCACGTTGGCTTGGACTCACTTGCAGAATGGTCTGCATCAGGTAAGTAAAGTCTATGAGCCTGGCGCCTATGGCGCCAGGACTGATTTCTTTGATGAGCCTTGCGCTTAAGGCGCCAGGACTGAACCCAAACAGCCCCCAGCCGGGGCTGTTGGGGTTTTAATAAGTATCTGGATGCCTGCTCCCGGAGCTGATGGGCTTGGTCCTGGTGGCCGGGGGTAGGCATCATGACAGATGTTTAGGAAGAAAGAGTTTGAGTTAGTGCGAACCCATGCCCTAGAACGTCTTGTGGACAATGCAGAGGGTCTTCAACCTGATCCTTGCCACCACTGGGAACCAATGAAGAGATTTAAGGGTTAGAGAGATACTATCCCTGGGCTTGAGGCCTGCAGTACTGTTCTGGATACGTTGTAGAGATGAGCTTCTGGGGGAAAGTGAGGAAAGGAAGGAGGTGCAGCTGATAGTTTGACTTCTTAGAGATGTGAGGAGAGAAGGAGAGGGTGGAGTTGTAGATGACACCAAGGATCTTATCCTTACAGGAAGGAGCAGCCATTTGACCCAAGAACAAATGCAATAATTTCATCAGAGATGGTAAATCAAAAGGATTGTCCTTCTTCCCCAGGTTGTTCTAGGTCATCCATCCAAGCAACAAGTGGTGGACTGGAACCCATTGAAGGGGGGAAATCCCTCTGCCATTTATCTTTTTGAAGTGTATTTTTGTTCCTATGCAGGCCTATACAGACCAACCCACTTGACTTGTTCTTGAGGTGAATTCCCCAGACAGGTCTGCTCAAGTTCAAACTAATGAAGCCTGAGAAATTAATAAAATGTAATCAGAATGATCTGCTAACTCAAACTTTCTCTGTAAGTGGGAGATGACAGATGAAAGGTTTTTCGCAAGAATCAAACTGAGGGGAGTGTGGGACTTATTGGCTCTTACAGATGCATGGACTCAGGTGACATTGGAAGTACCTGATACTCCAAACCAAGAAAGGGGGAAAATCACTATATTACCCTCTAAATCATCCTTGGGAAATACTAATTTTGACAGAAAAGAAATCCCAGTAGATGGGTTTACTGAAGTGAAAATAAAAATATGGTGACATACGCTCAGCCATCCAGGGAAACATCATCAATTGGATAACGCTAAAGATATCAAATACATTGGACTCAAACAAATCAAACAACACCAGAGAGGTTGTAACATAGAGCTGATGCTGCAACAACAGGAAGCAAGAATGATATGTAAATTACGCTGTCTCTCAGTCGGTTTAAACCAAGAACATGAGTTGAATGTTTTTCTATAAATTACTACATGATGTCCCTCATACTCTGCACGTTTCAAATACTCGTCAACCAGGTATTGGTTAACAGATAGCAATGACTGTTTGTGTTCTAGAAGGAAACATCCTTGCCAATCCTGAGAGTGATACTGCGCTTATTACAAGCGTATATACCATAAGCATTAATGCCACAAGATACACAACAACAATATTCCAGCTCACTAATTAAGGTAATCTCTGCAGGAGCCAATCTATTACCTTTCTAGTACGACCACATGCTTTAAATATGCTCCTCACACAGAGATAACAACTCTGTTTGGTGAATGAGGATGCAGCGGTTTCCCATATCAACTTAGCCATCTGCGCACTACAATTAAATAAAAATACCGTCCCACACTGGTTTCACAGTGCAACTCGCTTTGGTGCAATTTACTATATGGAACGGGGATTAATAGCCATCTCCTTACTAATCAATTAGACTTGAGACTCGTAAACGATTCATATCACTATAAATTTAATCATCACTCGTATCACTAAATTATCTGAGTTAATGAAATCTGTTACGCACAGCTGGGATTTTAACCCATTTCTTAGAAACAATCAGACTAGGGACGTGTTTGTAAGAACTACACTGCTTTCACAAATTGCAAGGACTTGCCCATCCACATTTCCGGAATCAGGCTGTTAACCTACCAATGGGGGTCACGTGAACATGTCATCTGACCAGGAACCCGGGGCGGTTACCATAGGAACAAATATTCACTGCCGATGCATTCGGCCTCCCTGAAGACATACGCCATTGTGCGCTCACTTAATCAGGACCCTGCCGGTAAGACCATTTGATACTAAACCAAGATTAGCTACCTACGCGGAAAATAGGAGAAATGGACTTACACGTCACTCCCTATTACTATCATTCGATCTCTTTAGATTACGGCTGCTATTTAAAGAAGAGACTTGAACATATCTGCAACGCTGCAACAGCGACACGCTGCATTTTTACCCAGCACGGCTAAACATGACTCAGGTAAAACGGACAGCCAATATATATCAAGAAATCAGGTACCACTTTTATTCAAACTTACAAAACAATAGTATCATATGAAGTAATTATTGCATTATGTGCTTACGGTATTACAGTTTACCAATTTGAAAGACACTGCATCAGTAAAAAAGGTTGCATACCCATATATGATGAACTAACCCTCTTCCATGTACCACTTTGGTCTATCAAATCACTGATTAGAAATTAGACAAGTTATTGCACCAGAGATATGTTAAAAACCATGCATGTTTTTACTTCATTTCACCTTGCGGAAACTTTGGGAAAAAAAATGTTTTACCTATTATAGCAGTCAAACGATCCAAAGCTTACTTCTTTTTCAGTAGTTTAATCAATCAGCATAGTATTCACAATATGCACTTGCATATTTCTTTTTGGACAAACCAGTGATTCGTTATATGATGTGTTTATAATGATATAAATTCTTTGTTATCGATGTTCATATACACCTGATGATTTTTTAACTTTTTTTCTCTTTTCTGTGTCTGTTTTGTGTCTTTGTTCTCTTTCCCTCCTCGGGTTTTTGGGTACTAATAGTAGCTGACAATAAGCTACACACACAAATATTTCAGTTTACTTATTGGAACTATACAGATGTTCACGCCCTGAGGACGACCTTTTTAGGTTGAAACACGTGTTGGTGTTTTTAAGTGCAATGGCGTTATTAATTGCAACTTAGTATCATGCAGAGTAGAAACTAGCCTACTCTTTAACACAATGGTGATTAAATGTGTTCAAACTCAACAATACTGTGTTTAAAAACTATGTTATGTGATTTTTCCTTAAAACTCAACGAAATTGTGATTAAAACAATTTTTGACTAAATATAGCTATGACTATTTATGTTTAAACAACATTGTGTCCCTGACATTAAAGGTTTGACTTATCGATGGTTCTATTCTGAATACATCCCTTTTTGACAAACTCGTCACAAATGTGGCATTTAAATTGTTAGAAGCGCAGCCTGTGAGGTTAGCACCCCCCAAGTACTCAGCCTGGGATAGTATTGGCTCTTCAGGTACATCTGTTTTACTGGGAAACAATTTACTTTGTAGACTTTCAACATTGATAGATTGTGTGAACCAGGTCCTCTGAGACCAAGCATGCCACCTGATCAAATTAAAATACGTGCCAACCATGTTGGTTTGAATAGTACCTGTCATTTAATTGAAAAACAACCAGACCGAGTAGAGATTCATTTCAAGAACTCTCAAGTCACAGACATCACTATCATATCTCGAAAGTATCCAGAGGATAGTGAAGGCACTTCCACAGAACATTTGAGAATACATATTCCTCTAAATAATTAATGGTTCTCCACTTTGGAGAAAATACACAGACATTCTATTCAGAATGGACATCCACTGAGGATCAAGATCAACTGGCGGATAACACAGCAGATGAAATAAATAGTTTAGATACTGTACAAAGGAAATGAACATTCATATTCTTCACAATTCAAATCATTGAAGGGACCAGTACTCTACATAGTAGTTTTAGAACAAGAAAGAAGCTTCATCAGTGAAATATTGCTGAGGATCAGAACATTCCCACATTTTATCTGACAAGATAAAGGGGAACCTGTTCATGATTCAATGGTATCAAAGCCCCTGATTATTCACAGGTGTATGCAGGAAATTAAAACAAAAGAATGAATCATAATTGCTGAGTCATAACAGAAGTTATCTCTGACTTTTATATCGGTAATGACATAGTAATAAATGAGCTCAATGACGAAGCGTGTATTTATTTAAATAATATCCTTCAGCAATAAGGACTGTTTCTACAACCAACTCAATTAGTAGGTATCACAGATGATACCATCCAAGTATTGATTGACAATAATGATTTCGAAAGCCTCATTTTAACCAGAAATACGTCCAATCCAGTAGCTGATGATTTCAGACATATTTCAATGTATTTATCTAACCTATCATTGCTCCCATACAAGAAGGTTGTTATAACAATACTGATGGTAGAAGACCAGAAACTCTTTATACTTGACAAGGGGGAACATTTTGGTATACTCCCTGTGCTTTAATTGTGTGAAGGTTATTACCTGTGACAAGCTTGAAGAATATATTGTATACAAAGCCAATAGTAACTACCTCCGCACAAAGGTATTACTGGACCCTCAATAAAGACCTCTCATGCCAATTAAAAGATACTTCAGAAATGTCCACCCCAAAATATTTCCAGGATTTCTCCAGAAGGTCAAAGAACAGACCTGCATGGCTGATGCATGTGAGAAAGATTTCCAGAACATGTCCTTAGTGGATTCTAATGATTTTTAACGTATTTCCCTTCACTGTACAACTATTCCTACAGATCCTAAAATGGTGCCAGCATTTGCAAGACAATACCGGTTGTTAGGCAGAAACCTGTGCAGTTCCCTTGGGGAACACTGCAAAAGATTTAAGACTACAGGTAGAGCAGTAAACCCCTTTGGTAGCAGTCTGTACCACCCAGATTTACCTGGTAGCTGTGGCTGAGCAGTCAGACTTCTCTCAAGAAGAGTTAGGCAGTATGTAAAGTATACACAATATGTACCAAAACACAATAGCACAAGCAAACACTGACCAGAGCTTGGTTTCAAAAGTATATAGTTATTTATTTAAAATACACATAAGTTAAAAACACTCTAGCAAAATATAGTAAACACTTCAAACACAGTTATAACGAAAGTAGATTCAATCCTTTCTCCTAACTAGACAACTCTAGGTTAACACCACTTAATTAAAACAGAGGTGAGTGCTTAACGTTAGATGACACTCTAGTAGTTTCCAAGAAAGGGAGAGAAAAAGCAGAAATGGGTTAGACACACCACTCTAAGGTCCAGAGCACTTGCAATAGGCTTAAAGAAGAATAAAGTCACAGGTGAGCAAAAGTCACTAGGCAGGGCCCACTCTTAGAGTAGCCGGAGCGAAAATGTGCCCAAGATCACACTGTTAGTTAGAGATTCAAAGTCTTGCAAAGAGTCAAAAAGAGGTTAGAGTGGCTCAGAAAGTTTAGCCAAAGTGTCCCAGGCACTCCCAGGTTCGAAAGCCGGGGACTAAATCTACCCCGTACAGTCGGTAGCAAGGGAAGCCAGGCAGAACACAGTACCTTAAGCGGAAAGGATCCTCCAGCGGTGGCAGTTGTTCCAGGCAGTGGCAGCAGGGCTCGACGTCGGTCAGGGGAGAAGAAGTTCTCGCTGAAGAGCAGAAGAAGAGGGTCGTTGCACTGCCCGGGAAGAAACCAGCCGCGGAGTCCTCCGGTTAAAGGGTTGGTACCGACTTTCGCGGTATGGGGGTAAAGTGTGGTATTCCGGTTGCCGGGGTGCTTGGCACAGGCAAGGCGGCCACGAGATACCTCAAAGAACGGAAAGAAGGCGAAAACTGGTTGTCCCCACCAGTCAAGGGAAGGAGCCACTCCGTTAAGAGTTCTCCTCGGTCGTCGGGAAAAAGTGGTGAGACGGTTCAGCAGGGCTCCACCGGGTGGTGTCGTCGAAGCAGGTCGGCTCAGCTCTTCCCTCGTCGGATTCTTGGTCCTGTGGCGACTTCTCAAGTCCCAGTCCCCAAAGCCCTGCTTTTATGCAGCAAACCCCCATTCACCCAGCCTAGCTGTCACTCAAACATGCTAAGTGGTGAGCCGGGCGGCTCACCACTTGGGCCAATCAGGACGGAGTGCGACTTGAGTTACCAAGGTAACTCAGTCCAGGGTGCCTAAATCCCCCTCCACCCCTCCTAAGTACCCCAGACAGAGTGGCACCACTTTGGAGGGCTTCTGTGGAGAAGCCCGCCAAAAGTGGAACAAAGGGCTCCACTTTGGGTCAGAGTTACAGAGGCGAACACCAACGCCATTTTAGAATCAAGTTTTGGCAAAAAGTCCCAACCGGAGTTATAAAAATAAATATATAAACCGGCGGTATGTTTAAGGCTACCGTAAATAATTAATTAAATGTGTTAGCCTAAAACAATGGGAAATCCCATAGGGAAATATTCGCGGTTGAATATAAAAAGTAGTTTCCACTGCCACCAGCCAAAACTCGATCAGGGGGGACGGAGACGTGCCCCCTCGACTAACAGACCCTGGGGCAATCGAATTGCCCCAGCCAGTACGTCCACAATATGATGGTTTGTACTGGTTCTGTTCAGGATTCAAGACTAGCAAAGTCTTTGGTGACTTTACATGCCCTGGGAGACAGTAGTCAGTCCCAGGGTATGGAGTCTATGTTGGGGAGTCCCTAGGACACCCCTGGGTCACGGCACAGAGGGTGCTGTGTGACCCACATCACAAAAATACATGAGGCCCTATGGAGTAAGAGACCCCATAGCCCATTCAACACAAGGTTTAACCAAGAAAACACACTTCAACATGTCCAAGAGTGAGGGTAAAAGAGTCTCACTCTTGGCAGGAGAAAAAAATTAAACCCCAGAAATCCAGCAAAGCTGCTGGGGGACTCACTAGGTAGGGAAATTCAGCCTAAACAGAGAATTCTCCCTAACACCGGTCACCTCTAGCATCCAAAGAATCACTCAAGGAGATAATCAAAAACTTGGAAGCACGTGTGATTATTCAATCAATCCACAGTACTTTTAACAATCCAGTGTTAGGAATATTGAAAAACAATGGACACTGTGTGCTGATCTAACGGAATTAAGTTATAGGGTACACATGTTACAGTGGTTTTTCCCTTATATCCATCATACCCTATGCTTGGAAGGGCAATAATATGTGTGGAATCATACTTGTTTCGAGCATATTAATATCAGGAATTATTTCCACATATGACTTCATAAAGCCATGCCTATTATTGTAGAACAGGGAATCTGGCCTAAGTAGATGACTGGCTAATCAAAAGTAAACATGTGGTAGAACACTTGATGGAGATCAACCTTGCAGTGACGAAACTAAGAAACCCAGGGGCAACATTATTTCTTCAGAAAGCACTGTGGTGCAGATGTAAAATAAATTTAGTAAGCCCTGCAATGATATCCAAATGGTCTTAATCCCTAGAAATAAGGTTGAGGCTCTACTGAAATTGAAGAGCCCCACACATCTATGTGAAGTATCAAGTCTCTTAGAATTCACTAATTGAATCCTAAATTGATAGAGAATTATGCAAAGATCGCCCATTAGCCCATCTTTTAAAGCATAAAATCATACATGAATAGTGTTGTGGGTATTGATTGTGGTGCTTCTTGCTTGATTCTTTGTGATACTTGAAGGACGTCTTTATCTGTTTGAAAATATTTGAAATGTTTTTAAACAATTGAAGATATAATACACTTTAAAAATATTGTGTTGGTTGTATTCATATTTGATAGTAGGTAGATAAAGTATACATGTTTGGTGATTGATATGTGTTGTTAAAATGTTAATTTTAGTCTCAATTTAAATAAATATAAAGAATGGGCTTACAAAATCCTGAATGTGGTGTATTTTCTTCGGGTCCATTTTTTCAACATTTATTTTTAGGGGGTAATTCATAGAATTCAGCGCACAAGTGGCGCACGCGGCTGGCGCACAGTGTGCGCGTGCGAATCCCTGCACCAGCCTCGTGCGCTAAAATCCAATTCCGCGCACAGCGTATTCATGGATTCCAGCCACCAAAACCAGCCGTGGCGCACAGTGGCGCAGCGACCCTGCAGCAGCGCCAGTTACGCCCCCAAGAACGCCTCTCGCGCAGGGAAAAGCCATCAATATACCCAATCCAGCGCAAAGGGCTGCCCTAACCCTGTACCAGCACAGAAAGCGGGCTACGTGTATCACTGGGGTGCACGGGAAGTACCTCACGCGATTCCATCAGGGTACGTGTATTTCGGGGTGCGCGTGAAGTTCCACACGCGATATCAGCAGGGTACGTGTATTTCAGGGTGCAGGGGAAGTTACAAACGCGATTACAGCAGGGTACGTGTATTCCAGGGGTGCGCGGGAAGTTCCACACGCGATTCCATCAGGGTACGTGTATTTCAGGGGTGCGCGGGAATTTCCACACGCGATTGGGCCCGTACAAGCAGGGTATGTGTATCTCAGGGGTGCGCGGGAAGTTCCACATGCAATTCCATCAGGGTACGTGTATTTCAGGGTGCGGGGGAAGTCTCACACGCGAAATCAGCAGGGTACGTGTATTCCAGGGGTGCGCGGGAAGTTCCACACGCGATTCCATCAGGGTAGGTGTATTTCGGGTGCGCGTGAAGTTCCACATGCGATATCAGCAGGGTATGTGTATTTCAGGGTGCAGGGGAAGTTACACACACGATTACAGCAGGGTACGTGTATTCCAGGGGTGCGCGGGAAGTTCAACGCGCGATTCCATCAGGGTACGTGTATTTCGGGGTGCGCGTGAAGTTCCACACGCGATATCAGCAGGGTACGTGTATTTCAGGGTGCAGGGGAAGTTACACACGCGATTTCCGCAGGGTACGTGTATTTCAGGGGTGCGCATGAAGTTCCACACGCGATTTCAGCAGGGTACGTGTATTCCAGGGGTGCGCAGGGAGCACCACACGTGAATTGCACGTGTGGGTCCTCCCAGGTGTTCCCTCTACACCCTCCACGGCCCCTGCAGGTGGCTCACACCACAGGGGCCTACCCTGCACATGTCCTGCAGGCACCCCATCCACCATGGCCATGCCCCCCAGCCAACCCACATGTCAACTTGCACTACTGCCCACCAACGCATGTCCCCCTGCACCTCCAGCCACCAGGGGCAGCCTCCACCAGGCCCCCACCCATGGCCAACTCATGTTCCCCACCCCCCCACCCCCCAGCACTGTGGGGCACCTGCCAGCAGGCCCCCACCCATGTCCAACTCATGTTCCCCACCCCCCCCACCTCCCAGCACTGTGGGGCACCTGCCACCAGGCCCCCATCCATGTCTCCCACCACCCCCACCCCCCAGCAGTGCAGGGGCACCCACCACCAGGCCCCCACCCATGTCTCCCGCCACCCCCACCCCCACAGTCACCAGGGGCAGCCTCCACCAGGCCCCCACCCATGTCTCCGACGACCCCCACCCCCCCAGTACCCGGGGGCAGCCTCCACCAGGCCCCCACCCATGTCTCCCACCACCCCCACCCCCCAGCACTGTGGGGCACCTGCCAGCAGGCCCCCACCCATGTCTCCCACCACCCCCACCCCCCCAGTCACCAGGGGCAGCCTCCACCTGGCCCCCACCCATGTCTCCCACCACCCCCACCCCCCCAGTCACCAGGGGCAGCCTCCACCAGGCCCCCACCCATGTCTCCCAGCACCCCCACCCTCCAGCACTGTGGGGCACCTGCCAGCAGGCCCCCACCCATGTCCAACTCATGTTCCCCACCACCCCCACCCCCCAGCACTGTGGGGCACCTGCCACCAGGCCCCCACCCATGTCTCCCACCACCCCCACCCCCCCAGTCACCAGGGGCAGCCTCCACCAGTCCCCCACCCATGTTTCCCAGCACCCCCACCCCCCAGCACTGTGGGGCACCTGCCAGCAGGCCCCCACCCATGTGCAACTCATGTTCCCCAGCCAACATGTCATCACAATCTAGATCCCTGGTCCCTATGGTCAGCCTCCAAATGCAAAACACCCACCCGAGTATTGCATCCACCCATTCATAATTTGCAATTACATCACAGAACACCAATTGCAAGTTCCGAAACAAACACATTTCCCTCACATACACCCAATGGGTGTCAGTGAATCTCAAAACACATATCATGAAATGCATGAAACCAATGAGATACCACACATTGAAGTTCACCAAAAAAAAATATGTATTAAAGGAAACATAAATAGAATAAAAAATGAAGAAACAGAAACGTGAATGTACAAAAATGAAAAGCAGCATGTCCGTTAAAAAAAGCAAAACCAAAAATAAAATTCCAAAGTAATGTTGTCCAAAGTGAATGTCCACAAAACAAAATCCAATGGGAAATAAAAAAGAAAGCCATTGCTCCATGGTTAAAAAGTAAAAAAAAAATTCAATCCAACTGCGAACTATGTACATGGGAACAAGCGAGGGTCCATTATCCCAACAAAATAAAGGAAACCTATCTAACTACACTAACTAATAAAATAAACTATATACAAAAATGTGGCCAATGTCCGAAAGGTCCAAATAAAACAAAAACAAAAATGAAACCTAACACTACCTACATAACTATGTAAAAGGGCAGCGGGCTAGTTTCACGGCTCACTTGTGGATGTCCCGGGCCAGGGCATCATCGAACTCCTCCTCAATGTCCCGGAGGCGGTCCTCCTCCATGGCCCCGAGGGTCAGCAGGGCCGTCGACGTCTCCACCTCCAAACCCCTGCGGATTGCCTGGAGGCACTCGGCCCGCCTCAGGGCCCTCCGCATGGAGTTCTCCGCCCTGACCATTGTGAGCCGTGCCTCTTCCGCCCGCTGCCGCTCCGCATCTATGGCGTGGCCCAACCGCTGCCACACGGAAGACACTCTCTGTCCTGGGTCCTCCTGCCCTCCGGCCGATGCCTGCCCCTCCGATGTTGAAGGCCCCGAGCCTTCATGGCTCCCACCACGTTGCTGCTGCTGCTGTGCCTCTGCCCGTGCACTGCCTCCTGCTGCCTACACATCCTCCGCCGGCTGGGGTGCAGTCGTTGATGTGGCCACCCCTGCTGGACGTCCGACTCCCGACTGTGGCAGGGATGCCTCCTCCACCAGCCTGGCCGCACCGTCAGAGGCAGCTCCACAGGGCACCCAGGTGACTGATGGGTGGGAAGATGGCACAGAGGACGACTGGCGCGTAGGGGGTCCAGTTGAGGAGGGGGTCGGAGCAAGCCCCATCAGACGGAGGAATCCGGCCTGGGTGACCTGTCCCAGCAGGCTGACGTGGTCAACGAGCCATTCGAGATGACTTGCAGTCTCTTCATGAAAAGACTGCAGGTCACCTCGCATGGCCCGTTGATGCAACGCCACACCAGCCAGGACAGGCTCAACCCGGACCTGGATAGCCACGTCTGCAGGCAGAGGAAGGCCAGTTGACGTGAGCTCATCCCCTGCCTGAAAACGGGTCTGGACGTAGGCATCCCTGCTGGTGCAAGATGATGCAGTGACAGGATCAGGGACAGGATTGCACACAGGCACCTCCGCGGCGGCCTGTGCTGCCTCCTGTCCCTGGTCCTGCACTGCACCACTAGACCCCGTCTCTGGTGCTTGCACGGCCTCCTCCTCCACCAAACCCCCCACCAACCTGGATGACTCCGTGCCATCTTCCCCTGTTGGGCCCTGTGGGGTCCCAGCTGCCCCTTCTGCTGCCAAGGAGTCCAACTCCAACCTCCGCCTCTTGGACCTCCCCCCGGCAGCTGCGGCCTGGGACGCGGCACCGGACTCCTCACTCCCCGACGAGATGACAACATGGGAGGGGAGCCGGGCCTTGCGTCTCCGGCTGGCGGTGGGATCCCCGCCGCTGTGCTCCACAGCACCTTCTCCGCCCTCTTCATCAGTTGACGCTGCAGACAGGGAGAAACAAAACACAGGCATCAGGGCACTGTACAATGGACACATACACACATGACAGTTGTACATGAGTGGCATTGGCAAACCTCAGACATGTCATCACAATCCCCAACACACATGTCATTACAACTCGCACACATGAGCCATACCACAGCCATATCGCAACTGCCACCACCATCCATACACATACAACAGCATGAGCAGCCAAAGGTGAGGCAGACATCACATGCAACACAGGAAGTGCACCACACATGTACACACACCACCACACTTGCATGCATGTGTACACCTCTGCCAAGTGTCGCACTGTTCAGACGGGCATCCATGTCACATCTGCCAATCAGGCTTCCACATACCGCTGTCACATGCATCCATGTTGCATCACTGTTGCACCCTTGTCAAATACACACACATGCACATGTACACAGTGCTGATACATGCAGCCAAAAACAACATACATGCGTGACATCACGGACATGTCTACTTACATACACATTCATCCAAACATGGGCCCACACAACTGCATTTGGCATGCAAGCCTACACACACAAGCACCATCCATGTCTCACACATTACAGCCCTCGCATGTGTCAGCCCCATGGCCCTGTACACTCCCACCCATACTCGACCCCATACAAACAGATGTGCAACCTGCACACTACTGAATAATCACCACACGCACTGCTCACAATCAGGATGCATGTACACTCACCGCTCGACTCCAGACGGGTCTGCTTCTCAAGGACCTGGACGTGGAGCGCTGGGGATATGCGTTCCAGGACCCTCATCTGTTCTTCCGACAAGTGGCCCCGGCACCCCTTGGCATTTGCTGCCCTCAAGAGGCGCCGGGCCTTGTTCAGGGTCCTGGACCTGAAGTCCCCCCAGCGCTTCTTGACATGTTGTAAGTCGCGGACTGCCACCCCCTCCGCGTTGATGGCAGTCACGATGTCAGTCCAGATCCGAGTCCGTCCTTCCTTGTCGGCGCGGGAACTTCCGAAGAGGGCATCATACTGCCCCAGGACTTGCTCCACCAGGACACCAACTTCGGTGGCACTGAAGCTGGTGCCCCTCTGCCTCTCTGGCCGGGGGTTGTCAGCGGTCCCAGATGGTGTTTGCCCCGACATGACAACCCCAGAGGAAGGAGTGGGTGGGCAACTGGGTCCTGGGGCTGGGCTGTGGAGCGATGGAATCCCAGTCGGGAGTCTTCAGTTCCAGCAGGGGTGGTCACAGCAAGAGCACCCCTGGCTGATGTGCAGGCAGCAAATGGCAGGGCACGTGGGCAGCAGGCAGTCAGGCAGCAGCAGATGGCAGGTGGGAGCGTGCTCGGGGCTCTGGGGGGCAGTAGTTCGGCCTTCTGGGCAGGAGCGTGGTCTTCCGTGTGCTTACGTGTGGCCAGCTTGACACGGAGTGATTTGGCACGTGAAAAATCTGCACGTCAGCGTGTAATTCGAGGAAAGGCCCTTAGCGGGTAAGCGCGTCTGCACGCATACGCATTTTCATTGGACAGAAGGCCCCTCAAGCGCAAGCGCCCCTGTGATGTGACGCGTACAGACGTGCATGGGCATTTCAGCGCGCGTGAAAAACTGCACGTCCGCGTGTAATACGAGGAAAGGGCCCATGCGCGTAAGCGCGCGTGGAAAACTGCACATCCGCGTGTAATACGAGGAAAGGCCCTTAGCGCGTATGCACGGCAGCACGCATATGCGATTTCATTGGACCAAAGGCCCTTAGCGCGTGAGCGCGCGTAAAAAACTGCACGTCCGCATGTAATACGAGGAAAGGGCCCATGCGCGTAAGTGACATGACGCGCGCGTGCGTTTCCCTCAGCACGGGTTAAAGGTGAGCGGGCCCAGCAGTTCGCTGTACGTGCCTTTCGTGGAGACCAACGTGTGTTGCTGCTTCCTGTTGTTTCGCGCGCCATCACAACTTCACAGCTATCAAGGACGTATCTCTTCTTTTGGCGGGGGTATTGGCTATGTGTGTTTTTCTGCATCGCGCTAGTCAGACGGTGAGTCGCACACGCTCTTTTTCCCACTGCGGGTGCCCCTGTGTATCGCACCCATTTTCGATGTCATAGTAGCCTGCGTGTCCCACGCGTATGCGTTATTCGTGTTACTGGGTGCCACCGCATACTGCGGGTGGTTGAATCCACGCACGTAGGCTGCAGGGTTGCGTGCACGGTTTTACTGCAGTTTTGGGGTGCCTGAGCATTGCGTGACCCGTCACCACATCACCGGGGTCACATACAGCCTTGCAGGTGCAGGGGGGCTGTTAACATCTTGCTTCCCACCGCCTTCACCCCAATTGCCCAGGTCAATTGTGGTGTACACCTCCCATTGGCACCACTCCATCTGTGCCAGCACTACTACATCTGTGCCATGGTTGGGAGGCCACCAAAGGTGAGGGGCGCCTCAGCTGGGCGTACTCCTCGTGGCGGGCGTGGTCGGGGACGTGGCCGTGGTGACCAGGGAGTAGGGGGACTCCAGGGTGTCCAGGGCAGCCACAGAGGGGGAAGAGGCAGGGGTGCGCCACTTGAGCACAATGTTGTGCCATGTGTCGGTGCAGCCATGCCACCACCCCCTGTGGTTCCGGGGGATGCAGCTCCTGCATCTGGCACTGGCACCCATATGACCCGGCAGTCCGTTCCATCGACTGCCACGGGCCCAAGGGTAGTGGTAGCTGCAGGTGCAGCTGTGGACACCGCCACCCAGGCTCAGGGTCTGCCAGCGCAGGCTGCATTGGCACTTGAAGAGCCCTTGGTAGATCTCCAACAGGCCAGGGGGGAAACCATAGGGGCAGGCCGGGCTGCTCAGACCAAGACACGTGTCCCTGGGGCAGTCATGTCATCTGCTGCCCCGAACGGCCGGGTGTTGGCAAGTGCAGGGGCAGATGCACCCAACAGCACCCCGGTTGTGAGTCTGCCAACCAGGACTGTTGCGGTCAATGACCCTGCCACAGCTGATGTTGCTGCGCAGGGTCCATTAGTGGGCACCCAGCTGCCACTGACACAAGTCAGGCCTTTGGTCATCCCTCCACCTGCCACTCCCTTGGCTCAAACCACCGAACCCACTGGCCATACTGGTCAGGGCGGCATTAGCCAGCCAGGGTCTGCGCCACAGTCCAAGAGGAGGAAGGTTGCACCTGCAGCACAGGCTGGGACCCCACACACAGCCACGACCTCCTGCACGTCGAGGAAGAAGCCTTTCTGTAAGCAGGAACTGGACTTCCTCGTGGACTACGTGCGGGGCCACAGCCGTGACATGCTAGTGGGTGCCAATAGTCAGACCACGGCTGCCCAACGTGACACCCACTGGAAGCATGTTGCGGAACATGTCAGTTCATTCGGCCATGAGGTGCGCACGGCGCAGGAGTGCAAAAAGCGTTGGAATGACATCAAGCGCAGCACTAAGGCCAAGCGTGCCTCAAATTACAACTTGACTCTGGTGACTGGCGGTGGGCCTGCACCAGAGGAGGAAGAACTCACTCCGCATGAGGCTCTCGTTGCGGAGTTCATACCACCTGAATTGGTCGAAGGAGTGGGAGAGAAGCTGGACTTTGATGCCCAGTCCAGTGAGTGTTGATGCGTGTTTGTTGAGGACGTGTGTGTTTCACTTGTGGGATGTGTTGTGCATGATTGCTGCTACATGTGACGTGCACATGGTTCTGATGTGTAAGTAATGCAATGCTACCGTCATGCATGTCTCCTCTGCCTGCATGCGGGACTCCATGTAGGCATGCTCCCTTGCCCCTCCTCCGCCACTCTGCACCCCAGTTCCACCTTTGCACTGGTCTGCTTCAATCTTGCCAATGTGTACTTTCTTGTTCATGTGTCCTGTGTAGATGCTAACTTCCAGCGTAGAATCTGCCAGACATATGCCGTGTGGTACAGCCTTAGTACTCGATGCAGGGTATCTCACTTGTACTGTGCATGGGTCAGAGGTCCCGCAGGGACATGAGTGCCCATTCATGCTCCATGTGCATTGCACGCATGCCCCTATGTGTCTTTGACTGGATGATCACTGTAATATAAGTCCTTGGTTACATACATTGCCTGCCATCTCATCAGCCTTCCCATGTCAACTGTGGCTCAGTCCTGCGTTGCACACATGTTTAGGCTCTGACAATCTGTGTGGCTCACAGGCCTCAGCCTGTTCAATGGCCAATGACTCTGTCCAACTCTTGTTGTGTCTTCTTCACACGTGGGCGGCCTCCGGAGTTTCCATCATGTGTCCTGCCCACTGTCCCAGCATCATTTGCAGTGTTGTAATTTGAATCACATTAAGCTGTTGATGCTAGTCAACACTGCCTGTCAATACACAGGTGTATGGTCAGCCTTTTGATACCATGCTAGGCATCCCTGCTTTGGTACTGGGGTGGAGGGGTGCTTGGCTTCTAGACATGGTACACATTGAATGCACAATGCACGTGATGTCTGAATTTGACATTGCACTGCCTTCACATTTCCTGGCACACACCATGTAGTGCTTGTACATGTAGGTAGTGAGTGGCGTACACATTTTCTGCACTGCATAGACCCACTTCCATGGAAACTGCCAGCTTTCAACAGGTCTGATCACAGAAGCTATTCAAAGTATACCCAGCATGCATGCCAGGTCATATGTTGTGTGTCACATGTCTGCCGGATGCCTTTGCTGTCGGTGTGTGTGTGTGTCATGTGCTTCTGACATGTGTATTGACCTTTTTCTCTCTATTTTTCAGGTGATGATGCAATGGAGGCAGAGGATGGTGTTGTCATGCCAGACACAGGGTTGGTAACACCACATCAACCCGGCACTAGTGGGGGTCGTGGGGTGGTAGGCCACGAAAACCCCCAAGTGCTGCAGTCCATCTTGTCTCTGGCTGCCTATGAGTCCAGCCTTGATGACGACTCTGACGTCCATGTTGAGTTGGATGAGCATCAAGTCCATGTGTCAGGGGTGAGTGATTCTGATGTGGACACTCCTCTGTCTGCGACACCTGCACTGAGGGATCAGACAGTCTTGGTTCCTCCGCCCGTGGTGGATCGGGACGCAGGGTCACCCTCCACACCAGTCACTGATGTGCCTGGGACATCACGTCGACGGGGGCATGTAGTCGTGCAGCCGCAGGCGGTGCCAACACAGTGAGGACCACCGGTCCTCGGGTCCCGCAGGGGTCAAGCCCAGCAACGCGGTCGCCGCGCGCAACCGCTGTATACTGAGTGGGAGCAAGACATGACTGCCAATTCCGAACGGCAGGGGGCAGCAATGGAGAACATCGTTGAGAGCATGGAGCGTGTGGCCCGATCTGTGCTCCCCACTGCTAGGCAGGTGCTTCTCCAGCAGCAGGCGGCACGGTCCACGGCCCGCTCGCTCAGGCTGGGCATGGCGGCCTCAGACAGGGCACGCCAGGCTGAAATGTCGTCTCTGCTTCAAGCAATTGCTGCTCACGCAGAGGCGCACATGGATGCCCTGAGGGAGGAGTTTGCTTCCCTCAGATCCACTCTGGGTGTCCTTATGATTTCCCAGAGGCAGCAGGCAGAGGAGAGGTTTGCACAGCTTGAGCGTACCATCTCGGCTGAGCTACAGGCTTGCCGGGAGGTGCAGCGGTTGTCCAGCCAGGCCTTGCAGGAGGAACTCCGTGTTACACGTGCTACCTTGCAAGAGGAAGCACGTGTATCACGGGAGGTTCTGCATGCAGACCTACGTCACATCGCCACACAGAACCAGGCTCACCCATACGGCAGACTTGCTGCCGACGAGGGGCAAGCTGCGGCTAGGTGTGGCCAGGCTACTGTGCCACGTCCTCCTTTCCAGGATGAGCCAGACTCGGATGACCATCTATCTCCCACATAGGTCGTGCTGTGCAGGCGTTGAGCCCATGGAGGATTTTTTTTTGGCTCAGCATCATCGCATGTGGATGTTGAGCAGCACCCTGTACCTCCCCCCTCCTGGGTGCCTTCCCTTCCTCCCGGGTCGTATGTGGCCATTTTTGATTTTTCTTTTAGTTTAGTTAGTTAAGTTTCTGTTTGATAGTTAGTTTAAATAGGTAATGTAGGTTTTCCATAGTTAGTGTAATTAGTTAATAGTTGATTTAGTTTAAAATTGCTAGTCTATTGTGCTTTCATGTGACGGTGCGGTGCTTTGTGGCTTTTGAAGGCATCCACTGTCTGTTCCAGCTGGGCCCTTCATGGTTGTCTTGTGTATGTGTTTGCTGCTTGGGTTCCTTGACTCACATATGCCACTCCTGCCTCCCTTATCCATGGGCTCGCAAGGATGGTTCGGTGTTACAGCATTTTACACAAGGGCTTTGGACTGTCATATCTGTGGCATGTCTGGTGCTGTGTGACTTGTGTTGACACCCCTAGTGGGGATGATTTAGGTGTCATTGTCCACTGTTCAGCTTTTGCTAGATGGGGTGTGTCATGATTAATGTGGACATTGATTGCTATGCATTGTGTAGTATGTTTCATATCTTTCCTGTACATGTGCTTGTTACAATTCATGCTGTAGATAGTGTTCCACACTTTGGAGGTGAAAGACGGACTGATGGTGTGATTTGTGATGTGACTCTCTGACATGGTCAAGAAATGAGATGCCTGATGAGACACACACAGATGACTTTGAAGCATTAATCATGTGTTTCATGCCCTTTCTGCAGGGAGATAAGCCTCCGGAGCACCTTTGCCAGCAGACATGGCCCATTGGACGACGGAATTCTGGACCCGTTTGTTGGTGCCCACATGCACATGTGTGCACAAGCAGAGGCACAGTGATTGCAGACCCACATCCTAGAACTGCTGACATGTTCCAAGGAACTCCAGGCAAGGTGAGCATCACAGGGGGGCCATGACACAGCAAAGCTTGCACCAGGCGAGTTGCACATGCAGGCTTAGTCACAGCACTGAGGGTGAGCTTAGCCGAATATTGGTGTTGAAGCACACAATGCAGCTCAGATGTGTTTGTGGACTGATGGCTGTTGATAGTAGGGTTGTCTGGGACACATGCAGGGGCAGTGGCACATACCCTCCGGTACACCAAGGTCCATTGAGCCACTTGTATCAACCATGTAGCCTTCCGAGACATGGAAAGGGGCAGCTCACAGGGACATACAGCAAGGGACATACTCGGGTGCAGTGCATGTCTTTTCCATGTACTTCATGATAAATGCACTGCCAACTTTGTTTCGGTCATGGTGGTACGCAACTTGCTCTGTAGTCATGGCTTGCTATATGGGTCTGTCTGCTTACCCAGGGAACATTGCATGTTGTGTGAATTGTGACACATTGGTGTTCCAATTGCCACGCACCCACCAGCGGCTGCCTTACTGCATTGACTGTGTATGACCCGTCACAGGGGTGATGTTATATATGGGTACGAAGCATCAACCACAGATTGTCTGTTTGTAGAGTAGTTTGTTGCTATGGGGCATGTTTGGTGTTGTGTTTTTGTGTAATTGGCACGTACAGGTTGTGGACTGTGGCTCTCTTTGCAGCATTGCAGTGCTCCTGTAACCGGACCTGAGAGTGCGCAGGCAGGAGGCCAGCACTCAAAACCAGAGCTAAGTGTCTTGTTGTTTTTTCTTACGAACTGCTCTGCATAGGCTTGCTGGGGAGTGTACTGATGCATGGATGTATGTGTGGTTCAATTTGGTATGTTTTTTTCTCCCTAATCACCCGTGATCCTATGCAATTTTGAAACCTGTACCCTCTACCCGGTGTTCCTGCTTCCCGTGCCTATCCAAGCAACGTTCCCTGACCCTCTTTCCCCACTGGGGTTGCGGATGCCTGTGTAAGCCCCGAACTTGCAGGCGCCAAAACCCTAGAGGGGGTGGTTGGTTCGTACCACTCCTGAGCCTGGACTACAGAAGGCCATGACAGTGATGTCCAAGTTTGTTTGGATTGTGTATGTGTTCATGCAGGTTGTACATTTTCGTGCATTCCCTAGTTTCATGTGTCATTCCTCCTCCCCTCTCCTGCCACTCATTCCAGTCATCCAGTGTGTCAACACCTGTCCCGACTGCATATCCCTGAACCTCCTCCCCCACCAGGGTCTCAGGGGCCTGTGTGAGTTTGACCTTGCAGGCACCCCGGACATGGTAGGGGTGGGTGTTTCGTGACACTCCCGCGCCTGTACAGGGGACCTGTGACAGTACACATCCATTCATGGTGCATCATCCTATGTCATGTACCACACATGTCTCACATCCTGTCGTGACATTGTTTTGCTACCTTGGTTGTTGCATCATTGTGGTAGTACTTGGCCTTTGTGAGGTACTGCTACGTCAAGTCATCTACTGGAGGGTGTTCGGGTTCGTTTTTATGCCTTGGATTTTGTGATTTTGGAAATGAGTGTGGATTCTGAGGGTTCAGGCATCTTTTTACACACAAGGTGGGAGATGGTGACGAAGGGTAAAGGTGATCCTGTGGCCAGGTGGAATTGAGGTGTGGAGGCTCCATGACCCAGGTGCAGTTGTTCAGTGGGTCATGGTCATTTGTGAGGGAGGGGGGGGTTGTTGTTGATAGTTGCCTTGCCCTGCAGTGTGATGGGAACTCTGACATAGTAATGGTGGTATCCTATGTACATCTTGTGTTCTGCTGATCAATGCTTGTTCATGTGTTGTGTTTTCCTTTCAGGTGCGAGGGGATAGTTGTGGTTTGACATGCTGGGGTGTACACATAGTGGATGTTCACATGTGATGTGTAGGGAACACTGATGGTCACTTGAGTGCACATGCACATGTGGAGTGCATGTCCTTGCAGAACCACACACTTGCACTCTGATGCACTACATGTACTCCCACCCTTGCATATCCACGTGTACACTGTTTGCCTTCTGGTGCCCACTGTGTCCCGGCAGCACATGTTCTGTGACCGATCATGGATCCAGTACATGCCTAATTTGATGTTTGACGTGGTCTGTCACTTAGATGTGATGCTCAGGGTGTGCATCACACACAATGGCTGTTCACTGTGCTGTGCGCTGAGCAGTGTGATGCAGGAGTAGGACACTGCACACATGAGCTGCAGTGTTGATTTTGCAATGCATAATGTGCATGTAGACAGGCATTCATTGTGATGTTACGTCTACGACTGTTGTAATGCATTTGGAAATGACTTATTTTGGGTGGGAGATTTTGTTGGTCTGTCATTTCATCTGATTCCGGGTCAGGCAGCAGTGTCCGATGCCACTGTGCATTTAGGACATGGCAATGTGTACCTTATCGTTACTGCATTGGTGTATGGGTATTGCGTGCCATGTCATGTTGATGTTTGGGAGAGTTTGAGTGACATGACAGTGATGGCCATGGCCTGTTTTGCAGGTGTCTGTGATGCACACCTTGCATGTCCGGGTCATCCGCTTCTCAGAGCAACTAGCTGGGGTAGATTTCTCTCCGCAGCAGGGCCCTCCCCCTGGAACAGACTTCCGGCCTGACTTGAACTTGAGGGGAATCATCTCCAGTTCTGGAAGCACCTCAAGACCTTCCTCTTTGCTTCTGCTTACTGTCTGCCTCTCCCTTGCAGAATTCTCCACTGGAACTGCACAGGAGCTGCAACTGGGCCACTCTCACCGACCTCGGTCCCTGACCCAGCCACTCTCCACTTGCACTGCCTCCCTGGCAACCCCTGCACTGCAGTACTGTCTCTCTATCCCTACAGCCCTCCCTTCCCAGCACTTGTCTGCACTTAACTTTGTAGTTGCCATCAGGCGACCTATGTATTATTTTTTTGGGCTACTTCCCCTGTACTGGACTCCCCCCCACCCTTCCCCTTGCACTTTTACCATTCCCCCTAGCCCTGCACTTGCACGATCTCAATGACACCTGGCCTAGTAGTACCGTTCTCTGTGTTCCCTTGTTCCCCCCTCCCTGCCTCATTGCGCCTTGGAATACTTGTGTATGGCCCTATCATGTCATATGTCATATGTGTGCCTTTTGGTCACACAGGATAGCTTGTGTTTAAGTAGCTAGGGATGCAGACGATGTGGCACTTCCATGGCAACTTTCTCAGGGTGGTAGGGTTGTGACAGTTAACTGTCTCTTTGTCATCATCGATTGTCACCTGGTATGTGCCAGGCCTGAGTGCACTCCGCAGGGGTGGGAGTTTAGGTGAAAAATGTGGCCACAAGCTGGGTCCAGGCTTCCTCGCCACATGCCCTGTCCCCTCCCATGGGCAGTGCCTGTGCCTGTGGTTGGGGATGTGGGGGCACCACCATGTCCACCGGGACGCCCTGCCGTGTTGCAACATTGTGCAGGACACATGCTGCCACAATGATCCTGCACACTACTGGTGGTGCATAGAGTAGTTGCCCACCAGAGCGGTCAAGGGAGCGGAAACGTGACTTGAGCACTCCGAATGTGCGCTCCACTATGCCCCTGGTTGCAATATGGGCGGCGTTGTATCTTACCTGGGGTGGTGTGGTGGGGTTCCGGATTGGCGTCATCATGTGGTTGCTCAGAGGGTAGGCACTGTCCCCTGGGGAGGTGATAATAGTTGAGATTATTAGGGTTTGGATATTTGTCTGTGTGTGACTTGCATGCATGTGCAAGGGCATTTGTACTGACCTAGGAGCCATGTGTCGCCATGCTGCCCAGCTTCCAGGGCCCGGCTCAGGGCGGACATTCTGTATATGAAACTGTCATGGGTGGAGCCAGGGTAGTTTGCATAGACAGAGGTGATGATTCCCTTTGCATCACATAACACCTGTACATTGATGGAATGCCAGTGCTTGCGGTTTCGGTAGATGTGCTCAATGGCCCTAGGTGGACGTAGGGCCACATGGGTGCAATCAATGGCACCGAGCACTTTGGGGAAGTGTGCCACCCTGAAAAAATCCAGGACAACGGCCTGCCTTTCTGCGGGTGTTCCGGGCATGTATATGTGCCTGCGGACTGAGGGGCTCGCTGTCATGATTGCCAGTACCTGGTGTAGGCAGCGTGACTGCGTGGCCTGTGAGACCCCCCCCACTATGGCAGTGGTCCGCTGAAATGACCCAGTGGCCAAAAAATGCAGGAGATTGAGCAGCTTCTCCAAGGGGCTCAATGATTGGGAGCAAAGGGTGGGGGATGTGAGGTCATCTTCCCACTCCCTGACCAGGTCTAGGATGATATGGGGTGGAAACCTATACCTGCCATAGACCTGGTCGTCAGGCATCCCAAAAAGGCTTGTCCGTGGTGCGAAAATGCGTTCCCTGGCTATTCTCCTCCTCCTGCGGTGTCCCACGATCAGTGCAGCGACAAATGGGGCATTCATCGTAGCTGTATATATGCGTTTGTTGTTTGCGCGCACTTTTATGCTGTGTGCGGGGACGCTTCCGTCTGCCTTCGTGTGGCAGACGCGTTGACGTCTGTGCACGTCTTTTGCCGTGCGCGGGTTTCCCGTATTCGGATACGGTCCGAGTGTCATCGCGTGTGATCGGAGGGGATTGAGCGTACACGCAACTGGCCTGGGTACGTGTGTTTCGGGGTGCGCGGGAAGTTCCACACGCGATTAGCCTCGGTACGTGTGTTCTGGGGTGCCGGGAACGTTCACACACGATTGGTGGAAATCCACGTGTGTTCTGTCATCACGTGCAATGAGGGAAACACCTGCGCGCGTCACGTCACAGACGCGCTCACGCGCTAAGGGCCTTTGGTCCAATGAAATCACATATGCGTGCTGCCGTGCATACGCGATAAGGGCCTTTCCTCGTATTACACGCGGACGTGCAGTTTTCCACGCGCGCTTACGCGCATGGGCCCTTTCCTCGTATTACACGCGGATGTGCAGTTTTTCACGCGCGCTGAAATGCCCATGCACGTCTGTACGCGTCACGTCACAGGGGTGCTTGCGCTTGAGGGGCCTTCTGTCCAATGAAAATGCATATGCGTGCAGACGCGCTTACGCGCTAAGGGCCTTTCCTCGAATTACACGCTGACGTGCAGATTTTTCACGTGCCAAATCACTCCGTATCAAGCTGGCCACGCGTAAGCACACAGAGGACCATGCTCCTGCCCAGAAGGCCGAACTACTGCCCCCCAGAGACCCGAGCACGCTCCCACCTGCCATCTGCTGCTGCCTGACAGCCTGCTGCCCATGTGCCCTGCCATTTGCTGCCTGCACATCAGCCAGGGGTGCTGTTGCGGTGACCACCCCTTGCGGAACCGAAGACTCCCGACTGGGATTCCATCGCTCCACAGCCCAGCCCCAGGACCCAGTTGCCCACCCACTCCTGCCTCTGGGGTTGTCATGTCGGGGCAAAAAACATCTGGGACCGCTGACAACCCCCGGCCAGAGAGGCAGAGGGGCACCAGCTTCAGTGCCACCGAAGTTGGTGTCCTGGTGGAGCAAGTCCTGGGGCAGTATGATGCCCTCTTCGGAAGTTCCTGCGCCGACAAGGAAGGACGGACTCGGATCTGGACTGACATCGTGACTGCCATCAACACGGAGGGGGTGGCAGTCCGCGACTTACTACATGTCAAGAAGCGCTGGGAGGACTTCAGGTCCAGGACCCTGAACAAGGCCCGGCGCCTCTTGAAGGCAGCGGATGCCAAGGGGCGCCGGGGCCACTTGTCGGAAGAACAGATGAGGGTCCTGGAACGCATATCCCCAGCGCTCCACGTCCAGGTCCTTGAGAAGCAGACCCGTCTGGAGTCGAGCGGTGAGTGTACATGCATCCTGATTGTGAGCAGTGCGTGTGGTGATTATTCAGTAGTGTGCAGGTTGCACATCTGTTTGTATGGGGTCGAGTATGGGTGGGGGTGTACAGGGCCATGGGGCTGACACATGCGAGGGCTGTAATGTGTGAGACATGGATGGTGCTTGTGTGTGTAGGCTTGCATGCCAAATGCAGTTGTGTGGGCACACATGTTTGGATGCATGTGTATGTAAGTAGACATGTCCGTGATGTCATGCATGTATGTTGTTTTCGGCTGCATGTATCAGCACTGTGTACATGTGCATGTGTGTGTATTTGACAAGAGTGCAACAGTGATGCAACATGGATGCATGTGACAGCGGTATGTGGAAGCCTGATTGGCAGATGTGACATGGATGCCCGTCTGAACAGTGCGACACTTGGCAGAGGTGTACACATGCATGCAAGTGTGGTGGTGTGTGTACATGTGTGGTGCACTTCCTGTGTTGCATGTGATGTCTGGCCCACCTTTGGCTGCTCATGCTGTTGTATGTGTATGGATGGTGGTGGCAGTTGCGATATGGCTGTGGTATGGCTCATGTGTGCGAGTTGTAATGAAATGTGTGTTGGGGATTGAGATGACATGTCTGAGGTTTGCCAATGCCACTCATGTACAACTGTCATGTGTGTATGTGTCCATTGTACAGTGCCCTGATGCCTGTGTTTTGTTTCTCCCTGTCTGCAGCGTCAACTGATGAAGAGGGCGGAGAAGGTGCTGTGGAGCACAGCAGCGGTGATCCCACCGCCAGCCGGAGATGCAAGGCCCGGCTCCCCTCCCATGTTGTCATCTCGTCGGGGAGTGAGGAGTCCGGTGCCGCGTCCCAGGCCGCAGCTGCCGGGGGGAGGTCCAAGAGGCGGAGGTTGGAGTTGGACTCCTCGGCAGCAGAAGGGGCAGCTGGGACCCCACAGGGCCCAACAGGGGAAGATGGCACGGAGTCATCCAGGTTGGTGGGGGGTTTGGTGGAGGAGGAGGCCGTGCAAGCACCAGAGACGGGGTCTGGAGGTGGGGATCCCACTGGTGCTAGTGGTGCAGTGCAGGACCAGGGACAGGAGGCAGCACAGGCCGCCGCGGAGGTGCCTGTGTGCAATCCTGTCCCTGATCCTGTCCCTGCATCATCTTGCACCAGCAGGGATGCCTACGTCCAGACCCGTTTTCAGGCAGGGGATGAGCTCACGTCAACTGGCCTTCCTCTGCCTCCGGACGTGGCTATCCAGGTCCGGGTTGAGCCTGTCCTGGCTGGTGTGGCGTTGCGTCAACGGGCCATGCGAGGTGACCTGCAGTCTTTTCATGAAGAGACTGCACGTCATCTCGAATGGCTCGTTGACCACGTCAGCCTGCTGGGACAGGTCACCCAGACCGGATTCCTCCTTCTGATGGGGCTTGCTCCCACCCCCTCCTCAACTGGACCCCCTACGCGCCAGTCGTCCTCTGTGCCATCCTCCCACCCATCAGTCACCTGGGTGCACTGTGGAGCTGCCTCTGACGGTGCGGCCAGGCTGGTAGAGGAGGCATCCCTGCAACAGTCGGGAGTCGGACGTCCAGCAGGGGTGGCCACATCTACGACTGCACCCCAGCTGGCGGAGGATGTGCAGGCAGCAGGAGGCAGTGCACGGGCAGAGGCACAGCAGCAGCAGCAACGTGGTGGGAGCCATGAAGGCTCGGGCCCTTCAACATCGGAGGGGCAGGCATCGGCCGGAGGGCAGGAGGACCCAGGACAGAGAGTGTCTTCCGTGTGGCAGCGGTTGGGCCACGCCATAGATGCGGAGCGGCAGCGGGCGGAAGAGGCACAGCTCACAATGGTCAGGGCGGAGAACTCCATGCGGAGGGCCCTGAGGCGGGCCGAGTGCCTCGAGGCAATCCGCAGGGGTTTGGAGGTGGAGACGTCGACGGCCCTGTGGACCCTCGGGGCCATGGAGGAGGACCGCCTCCGGGACATTGAGGAGGAGTTCGATGATGCCCTGGCCCGGGACATCCACAAGTGAGCCGTGAAACTAGCCTGCTGCCCTTTTACATAGTTATGTAGGTAGTGTTAGGTTTCCTTTTTGTTTTTATTTTATTTGGACCTTTCGGACATTGGCCACATTTTTGTATATAGTTTATTGTATTAGTTAGTGTAGTTAGATAGGTTTCCTTTATTTTGTTGGGATAATGGACCCTGGCTTGTTCCCATGTACATAGTTCGCAGTTGGATTGTATTTTTTTTTCACTTTTTAACCATGGAGCAATGGCTTTCTTTTTTATTTCCCATTGGATTTTGTTTTGTGGACATTGACTTTGGACAACATTACTTTGGAATTTTATTTTTGGTTTTGCTTTTTTTAACGGACATGCTTCTTTTCATTTTTGTACATTCACATTTCTGTTTCTTCATTTTTTATTCTATTTATGTTTCCTTTAATACATATTATTTTTGGTGAACTTCAATGTGTGGTATCTCATTGGTTTCATGCATTTCATGATATGTGTTTTGAGATTCACTGACACCCATTGGGTGTATGTGAGGGAAATGTGTTTGTTTCAGAACTTGCAATTGGTGTTCTGTGATGTAATTGCAAATTATGAGTGGGTGGATGCAATACTCGGGTGGGTGTTTTGCATTTGGAGGCTGACCATAGGGACCAGGGATCTAGATTGTGATGACATGTTGGCTGGGGAACATGAGTTGCACATGGGTGGGGGCCTGCTGGCAGGTGCCCCACAGTGCTGGGGGTTGGGGGTGGTGGGGAACATGAGTTGGACATGGGTGGGGGCCTGCTGGCAGGTGCCCCACGGTGCTGGGGGGTGGGGGTGGTGTTGAACATGAGTTGGACATGGGTGGGGGCCTGCTGGCAGGTGCCCCACAGTGCTGGGGGGTGGGGGTGGTGGGAGACATGGGTGGGGGCCGCGTGGAGGCTGCCCCTGCACTGCTGGGGGGTGGGGGTGGTGGGAGACATGGGTGGGGGCCTGGTGGAGGCTGCCCCTGCACTGCTGGGGGGTGGGGGTGGTGGGAGACATGGGTGGGGGCCTTGTGGAGGCTGCCCCTGGTGACTGGGGGGTGGGGGTGGTGGGAGACATGGGTGGGGGCCTGGTGGAGGCTGCCCCTGGTGACTGGGGGGTGGGGGTGGTGGGAGACATGGGTGGGGGCCTGGTGGAGGCTGCCCCTGCACTGCTGGGGGGTGGGGGTGCTGGGAGATATGGGTGGGGGCCTGGTGGTGGGTGCCCCTGGTGGCTGGGGGGTGGGGGGGTGGGAGACATGGGTGGGGGCCTGGTAGAGGCTGCTCCTGCACTGCTGGGGGGTGGGGGTGGTGGGAGACATGGGTGGGGGCCTGGTGGAGGCGGCCCCTGGTGGCTGGGGGGTGGGGGTGGTGGGAGACATGGGTGGGGGCCTGGTGGAGGCTGCCCCTGGTGGCTGGGGGGTGGGGGTGGTGGGAGACATGGGTGGGGGCCTGGTGGAGGCTGCCCCTGGTGGCTGGGGGGTGGGGGTGCTGGGAGACATGGTTGGGGGCCTGGTGGAGGCTGCCCCTGGTGGCTGGGGGGTGGGGGTGGTGGGAGACATGGGTGGGGGCCTGGTGGAGGCTGCCCTTGTGGCTGGGGGGTGGGGGTGGTGGGAGACATGGGTGGGGGCCTGGTGGAGGCTGCCCCTGGTGGCTGGGGGGTGGGGGTGGTGGGAGACATGGGTGGGGGCCTGGTGGAGGCTGCCCCTGGTGACTGGGGGGTGGGGGTGCTGGGAGACATGGGTGGGGGCCTGGTGGAGGCTGCCCCTGCACTGCTGGGGGGTGGGGGTGCTGGGAGACATGGGTGGGGGCCTGGTGGAGGCTGCCCCTGGTGACTGGGGGGTGGGGGTGGTGGGAGACATGGGTGGGGGCCTGGTGCAGGCTGCCCCTGGTGACTGGGGGGTGGGGGTGGTGGGAGACATGGGTGGGGGCCTGGTGGAGGCTGCCCCTGGTGACTGGGGGGTGGGGGTGGTGGGAGACATGGGTGGGGGCCTGGTGGAAGCTGCCCCTGGTGGCTGGGGGGTGGGGGTGGTGGGAGACATGGGCAGGGGCCTGCTGGCAGGTGCCCCACAGTGCTGGGGGGTGGGGGTGGTGGGGAACATGAGTTGGACATGGGTGGGGGCCTGCTGGCAGGTGCCCCACAGTGCTGGGGGGTGGGGGTGGTGTGAGACATGGGTGGGGGCCTGGTGGAGGCTGCCCCTGGTGGCTGGGGGTGCAGGGGGACATGCGTTGGTGGGCAGTAGTGCAAGTTGACATGTGGGTTGGCTGGTGGGCATGGCCATGGTGGATGGGGTGCCTGCATGACATGTGCTGGGTAGGCCCCTGTGGTGTGAGCCACCTGCAGGGGCAGTGGAGGGTGTAGAGGGAACACCTGGGAGGACCCTCACGTGTGCTGCTCCCCGCACACCCCTGTAATACACGTACCCTGATGATATCGCGTGTGGAACTTCCCGCGCACCCCTGTAATACACGTACCCTGATGGAATTGCGTGTGGAACTTCCCGCGCACCCCTGGAATACACGTACCCTGCTGATGTTGCGTGGGATAATTCCCCCGCACGCCGAAATACACGTACCCTGATGAGATCTCGTGTGTGACTTCCCGCGCACCCCTGTAATACACGTACCCTGATAATATCGCGTGTGGAACTTCCCGCGCACCCCTGTAATACACGTACACTGATGGAATTGCGTGTGAAACTTCCCGCGCATCCCTGGAATACACTTACCCTGCTGATGTTGCGTGGAATACTTCCCCCGCACCCCGAAATACACGTACCCTGATGAGATTGCGTGTGTGACTTCCCGCGCACCCCACAAATACACGTACCCCGCTCAATCGCGTGTGTAACTTCCCGCGCACCCCTGAAATACACGTACCCCACTCAATCGCGTGTGTAACTTCCTGCGCACCCCCGAAATACACGTACCCCGCTCAATCGCGTGTGTAACTTCCCGTGCACCCCCGAAATACACGTACCTTGCTCAATCGCGTGTGTAACTTCCCGCACACCTCCGAAATACACGTACCCCGCTCAATCGCGTATTTAACTTCCCACGCACCCCCGATATACACGTACCCCGCTCAATCGCGTGTGTAACTTCCCGCGCACCCCCGAAATACACGTACCCCGCTCAATCGCGTGTTTAACTTCCCGCACGCCCCCGAAATACACGTACCCCGCTCGATCGCGTGTGTTGCTTCCCGCGCACCCCCGCAATACACGTAGCCCGCTCCCCCAGGCCCGATCGCGTGAAAAACTTCACGCGAACCCCTGAAATACACGTAGCCCGCTCCCCCAGGCCCGATCGCGTGAGAGACTTCACGCGAACCCCTGAAATACACGTAGCCCGCTCCCCCACACCCGATCGCGTGAGAAACTTCACGCGAACCCCTGATATACACGTAGCCCGCTCCCCCAGGCCCAATCGCGTGAAAGACTTCACGCGAACCCCTGAAATACACGTAGCCCGCTCCCCCAGGCCCGATTGCGTGAGAAACTTCACGCGAACCCCTGATATACATGTAGCCCGCTCCCCCAGGCCCGATCGCGTGAGAAACTTCACACGAACCCCTGATATACACGTAGCCCGCTCCCCCAGGCCCGATCGCGTGACACGCGATTCCCTGAAATACACGTAGCCCGCTCCCCCAGGCCCGATCGCGTGAGAAACTTCACGCGAACCCCTGATATACACGTAGCCTGCTCCCCCAGGCCCGATAGCCCGCTCCCCCAGGGCCGATCGCGTTAAAAAGTTCACGCGAACCCCTGAAATACACGTAGCCCGCTCCCCCAGGCCCAATCGCGTGAGAAACTTCACGCGAACCCCTGAAATACACGTAGCCCGCTCCCCCAGGCCCGATCGCGTGAAAAAGTTCACGCGAACCCCTGAAATACACGTAGCCCGCTCGCACAGGCCCAATTGCTGTATGTTGCCACTTTTGAAATGCGCAGGGACGCTACCGCCTGCCTTCGTGTGGCGGACGTGTTTCGGCTTGTGCGTGTCTTTGGCTGTGCGTGGCTTTGCCCTATTCGATTTCATGAATACGTGTGGTTCGAGTGCGTGTGGGCGTTCCGTCTGCTTCCCTGCAGTACATCCCCAGTTACGCCCTTATTTTCGCGCGTTGTTCCCCATTCCGCGCGTTACGCCCCGTGTCCCGCCCACTTTCTGGTGTATGCGCCTAGGTTGTGCGCTTTCACTGTGCGCGTTGCGCACGCCTTTCGGGATGTTGCAGTGACTTGTGCGCCATGCACGGGTTTGGCGCACATCCCGGGGTGTACACGCGCAGGGACTTCCATGAATCTTCCGCTTGCGCCTGCTTGCGCCTGCTTGCGCGAAGATTTTCGGCGCACGTTTGTTCCATGAATCGGCCCCTTAATGTCTTCCTCTGTACGATAATAGTCCTCCAGCCATTGCATGTAGTTTTCTATTTTAGTGTTGTAGAAAGAAATACTGCTTCTCACTGTAGATATTAGAATTAGCAATGGAGGAAGAGTACATGATGAGAGAGGGTGGAATGTTTGTATGTGCTTTCTGATTGGTTGTTCATTGTCTGTGTGGTGGGTGGCTGCTGTTGAATTGTTGAACCTATCAGACAATGGGCCTCATTACAGGTTTGTTGGTCTGGAAACAAGGGTGCCGGTAAGCTCACTGGCACCCTTGTTTCCGGACTGGTAAACTACAAGTCTGCCGGTCGGAGCCGTTCTGGTCGACAGGTCTGACCTAGCCGGGCACATCGGCCATGGAAGGCAGACTTGTCAAGGGTGCTCCTGTGTCACCACTCCCATAGAGTCCCATAGGACTCTATGGGAACAGGGATTTACAAACAACAGTGCCTGACTCCCCAGGGTTACCGTCGGACTCTGAATGAGGCTTTATGTATTATTTTGAGTGATGTTTATATATGCCAATACAACTGTAGATGCTATTTTATTATTCTATTAAGAGTTGTTTTACTTAGTACATTTGTATTGCTTGAGAGTGAGGTGCATTTGTAGGAGATGGTGGTATTTTTGGGGTATATTTATGGTTTGATTTGGAATTTGAAAAATGTAGTCAATTTTATAAGGAAAAGATGTTCATTGTTCTGAAGACTATGGAGAGTTTGACAATTTTGAGAATTGTGTTCATAGTGATGTTGAGGGCATACATGATGTGTTCTCAAAGCATTGGCTTACAATGGCTTTTTCTGGTTCTATAATATTATTTTAGATGGAGTGTTTGAAATTAGAGGTTTATGTTGCATTTTTTTTCTTTCTTTGTGAAATTAAAATGAATTCATCATCTAAAGAAAGAGCACAGAGAATGTTTAAAGATTTTTTTTTGTAATAGAGGTGAAGAGTATTTCTCTGATTGAAAATATATTGTTTGGTTATATATTGGCCAAAGAACATAAATGCTATTGGTAAAGGAAAATAGTTTTGATGCCTTTTTAAAAGAAATAGCCACAGATCCAACAGCAGTCAATAAATCATCATGCCCTGTCAGATGGATTATAGCAGCGGATAACACTAAGACAATGCAACATCGTGTATTTTTGGCACATGAAGGCGCATCTATGACTATCACCTCAGCCGCGGGTATGCCAATTCCAATTTCTGTGCATCTATCATGTTGTTGCAATGATTTTACACTACACAATTTCACATGTGTTTCTGATGCTTTGCCCTCATGTGTACTTTTATGTTGTTTCAATTGATGTACCTTGTCAATATGTCTTTTTGAATTTGTAAAAATGTTAGGAGTAGCCATGATTACTGGCTGTTGACTTGATCTGGGGCTATGAATGCTCCTATCGTATTTTGTAATTTTTAGAGAGCTGCAGACTCCCATCACCCCACCTCAGACTGTCATTAAAGATGAAAACAGGTGTAATCAGATCCAAACTTCTATGCTTGACACACTAACTTCTCTGCATGATAAATTACTTGCACATCAACAGTACTTAAGCCACCAAATAGCTGACGTCCAAAGTACCATGGCCACTTAACCGGAATCTGGTGAACCCAGACTCTTCGACTTTGAGGACATGACGGAACCAGAAGTCCTTGCCCTCCTTAATTGCATTAAACCCACTCACTGCATGCAAGGGGGATGCATGCCCTGCACAGCTCATCAAAGAATGCACCCCACCCAGGCCCCCTTCTTCACAGCATTCATTAATGCATTCTTCCAGTCTGGTCATGTCCCAACTGGACTTAAAGAAGCATGGGTACGCCCTCTTCTCAAAAAACCCTCACTTGACCCCAACGTCACAGAGAACTATAGACCCATTACTACAGTTCCTTTCCTATGAAAAATCCTGGACAAAGCAGCCTACCTGCAAGTGCAAAAATCCATTGATGACCACCTCCTCCGCGGCCTCTGGCAGTCTGGTTTCTGTCCAGGACGCGGTACCGAAACTGCACTACTAGACTTAAAAAATAAAATGGACGACTTCCGAAGATGCAGGCAAACCTGCACTCCTGTTGCTCCTTGATTTATCCGCAGCGTTCGACCTGGTGGACCATAAGACACTTTGCCACTATCTCTCCACTGCAGGAAACTTCTCCCCTAGGTCATGTGCTTGGATCACCTCGTTTCTTCAAGAAAGGGTTGTGAGAGTCTTTTCTGACTCAGCCTCTGCCCACCCAAGTGACATAAAATGTGGAGTTTAACAAGGTTCCTGCATATCGCCTACTCTCTATAACCTCTTCAATAGGCCGCTGTTCAACATCTTGGATGCCCTGGGCAGCTCATACACTAACTATGCTGATGATACGCAGGTGCTTATCCCTCTCACTGGTGATTACAAGTCCGACATGAACACCCTCTGTGACATATACTCGACCATCCAATCCTGGATGGCAGAAAACTGGTTATGTCTTAATAGTGAGAAAACCGAACATCTGCTTATTGGATCTCCAGACACCCTGGGTAGATTGGACAAAAAATAGAATTCCTTCCTGATTGATAATATTCACACTAAGGTATCCCAATCTGCAAAGACCCTGGGTGTATATCTCGACTCTAATCTCACCATGAACAGGCAGGTTAATGCCATTGCTTCTACTTCAGCGTATCATGCCAAATTGCTTAATGCAGCGAGACCCTTTCTCTCAGAACAGAACTGTCTCGCCATTGCAAGAGCAATAATTGGCTCCTGATTGGACTAGTGTAATGCCCTTTTTCCAGGGACCTCAGTTAGTAATAGGTACAAACTCCAAATAGTACAAAATAATGCAATTAGGGCTGCCACTGGGATTTCAAGAAAGGACCGTATCTCTGCGACCAGGAAACAGATTAACTGGCTTCCTGTCAAAGAGAGGATCATCTTTGAAAAGCTGGCCCTTGCGCACAAATGTGTCCATAACCGGGCACCTACCTACCTTGTACAAAGGATAGCCAAACCTTTCTCTGCAAGACCCATTAGAACAGTCTACACCAGTCTAATTGCCATCCCTAAAACACGTAGAATTCAAGAAGGAGGCACTAGATTCCCCACCAGGGCTACAACTGACTGGAACTCTCTACCCCTTCACATCAGCAGGATTGATTCACACCTAGCATTTAGTAAAGCAATAAAGACCAGGCTATTTGTATAACATAGTAATGAAAGTTCTTGATGTTTGCTACAGTAAGAGACAGTACAGCTGATGACACCCTTCTTCTATGTTACCCTACCCAGTGTCAGGTGATTCTCACTTCTTTCTATCAACTTTGCTTTATGTAAGTTTCCCAAATGAATTATGAATTCACTGTGTCCAGAATGCCTGTTATGTAACCTTTATGAAACAACCATAACCATGAACCAAGCCTTCTTAAAATGTACAGAGACAATCATATGCAACAGCGCCTTGATGCCTCTGGACTGTAGTGTGCTTTATAAATGTAAATAAATAAATAAATAAAGTATGTCGTACTTTGTGGCAGGCTTTGGTAGTTGCCACAGGTATGAATATGTTGGTTGTACCCATGATTATACCTGTCTGTATTTTGGTGCAGTGATCATATTATATTATGGATGCTTCAGCACAGATTTATACATGTGTTTCGGTTTGGATGTTCTTAACTGAAGGCTTGTGTGAATTGATTTTGAAACCTTTGTAATATGTGTTTTAAGCACCTTTGAAAAAACTACATGTAACCGCGTCTATAGGTAGGTTTTGTCATGTAACCGGGGTTATAGCCATGGTAATTTTATTTGGCAAATCAGTTGTGACAAAATTATTTTTTACATAGTGTGTAAATGTTGTATATAGTATTCTTTGGAAGGATTGTGTTGGGGTTTATTGATTGATATGGGCTGTAATAAAAATGTGCTGGGCATTGTACCTGTTTGCTTTCTAGAGCACTCTTTTTGTGCTATTGTTTTACGAAAGCTATGAAAATGACCTTTTGGTGAACTTTTCAGCGTGTGCACATGTTCTGTGTTTGGCTATTGTGAAGATCTATTCATTAATTGGAGCAGCTGAAGGTGAGTGATAGTGTGTTTTTATATATTTTATGTACATTTTGATTTGTTGTATTTCTAACATAAATTAAGCATGTTTAGTTGTCTGATTTAGTTAAGTTTATAAATATTGTTTGGCAAGTAGGGTTTTTCATATTTTACTTCTGTGTTTTCAGGAGAGTGATGAAGCTGCATGACATGTTATGCAATGCTTATTTGTGACAAAAAATATATTTCATAATAAAGGTTGTTTCTGACATTGGAAGAAGTGATATTAATGTGGGTGTATAAGAAACCCTAGTGTTAACCAAGGAGTATAACTCTACCCTTTACCAATAATGTGGCTATGATTGTGTGCTTTGTATTCGGATATTAAGCTGTTTTTCTGTGACACTATATTGGTAATTGTGTACTGTCTTCAAATTGTGTTAGTGTTTTAATGTGGCTTTAAAATTGAGAAGTTTGATGAGGCAGTGCACCTGGTTAATGCAAACTTGGTAGTCTTTCAGAAGTAATAATCAACAACCATATTTGGCAGTTTCACAATTTGCTTGGAAATGGTGTGCTTTGGACGGACAGGATTCTATTTGGGTGTCATGCTATATAATGCAATATGTTGTTACGCAATGCACTGACATAGGGAGATGTAAAATGAATGGGGGTGCACAGTGGGATGGGGAAACAGTATCATTGATGACGTTTGCTAAAATAGCTTTCTGGAGCTGGCCAGGGCACTTGGATATTCAACCCTAATGGAGTGGGTATGGGCAGTGAAGGGAGGAAATGCTGCCGATATCTTTTGTTGAGTTGTAGTGATTAGTTTGTAGTTGAAATGTAGGATAGTGGGTCAGGCTGTTGGACCTATGATGGTTGAATAGGTGGAAACAAGTGAGGTGCTTGACTTTACATGTAATTTGATGAGGATGACTAAGAATAACTAATTAAGTTAGTGGTATGAGGAGGATGGTTGTGAAAAGGCACAGTTATGTGACTAGAAGTGGATTGAATGCTGTCTGTCTGGAGTTGGTGGTGAGTTCTTAAGGAGAGGATGGTAAAGTGTTACAATTGGAGCTGGGTGGATCAAGTAAGTGGCAACGCGTTATCTGGCAACTCCTCTGTGCTATTGCTTTTCTCATGAATTGAGGGCACACTAGAGATACAAGAATGGTTGGTTGGTGCATCAAGTTAGAAATGATCTTGCAACACATGTTTGAATGTGAAAGAAGACATGTTGCAAATGTATGTCATATTGTTTTAAGTTAACATTTTCTTTCTTTAGAAGTTGTTTGTCAATTGTAGTCTGAAGTTATGGTAGAGTATGTGAGGTGTTACTGAAGAAATGTATAGTGGTATGGGGAAACAGGATTATTGATGAGGTTTGCTAGGGTAGATTTGTGGGGCTGCCCAGGACACTTGGCCATGGAAATCCTAGCCAGAGTGGGGATGGGCAGTGGAGGGAGGATGTACATACTGGTATGTTTTATTGAGTAGCAGTAGTAGTAATTTGTTTGTGGGTGAATGGTGGATAGTGGGTCAGACGGTTGGCTTATGATACTTAAATAGGTGGAAACAGGTGAGGTGGTTAAATCTGCCTGTTTTATGATGAGGCTGGCTAAGGAGGATTAATTAAATGGGTGCTGTGACAAGCAAGGGTGTGGCAAGGCCCGTTTATGTGACCAGGATTATACTTAATGGTGTGTTCCTGGAGTTGACCTACTGTTGTTAAGTAATGCTTCTATGGTGTGAAAACTGGAACTGGGCGGAGCAACTAGGTGGCAGTGCATTATCCTGGATCTATGTTGTGTTATAACATTATTTATGCATTGAGGACACACCAGAGATGAATACATAGTTGGTTGGTATATGAAAGGAAAGATATGTTACATATTATTTTGGAACACATTTAGAATGTGAATGAAGACATGACAGTAATTTTTGTCATCTTGTTTCCAGTTAACATTTCTTCTATTTAGAAATTGTTAGGGAATTGTACTCTGAAGGTATGTGTAGAGTATGTAAGGTATTAATTAAGCAATGCACGTGAGTTATATTATGTATTTTAAAATGTAAAGAAACACAATGCTTGACCTTCACTATCCCAATTTCTTTTTATACAGCTTTGTTGTAAGATTTCATCAAAAAAGCAACAACAACTAGCCATAAGAAAGGATTGTCTGCAAGGGCAGGAAAGTACATTTTTACAGTGTAAGATTTCAGTGTGATAACACAGAAATGGACAGTGTAGGTCAGTCAAAAATCAAATCAAAGAAGGATTGAGAGGTATGGACGAGCAATGTTTTGTGTAACATCAATACATTTTTCTGTAAAGTGTTAGAGATTTTTGAAAGTTTTGCACACAATGATATGTTCAAAGACAGAACAAGATGCTACAAAGAATAGATGACTGTGGAGTTTGTGCTTAGAGCTTCTTGCCCTAAGCAGGATTCTGATTTTATCGACAGTTAATGTCTCTGGGCCTTTAGCCGGATCCACAGTTTCAAAACAAATGTTCAATACTGTTTGTTGGGTCTGTCTGCCCTATACACAATGGAGTAGTCAATGTCTCTAGTCCTTGTGGAATCTATTATGTGGGTCAAACTCAAAGGAAGATGAAAGAAAGACTCATTGAACACAAAAGCAATATCAGAACCCACAATTCACGTTCCCCGGTAGCTAGACATTTTTCGGAGAAGAAACACTCAGTTGCCCAATTACGCTTTCAAATTTTGGAGGTTGTGAACCGAGCACCAAGGGGTGGGAACCATACCAAAAGAATCGATCAACGAGAACTCTACTGGATCGATATGTTAGATAGCATGAGCAACCATGGAATGAACAAGGATTTCCATCTAGGAGCTTTTCTTTAAACTAAACTTATCACCACACTAGGAACTCATCGGTCCACATCGACAGTAACTTAAGGCCACTAGTTGTTTGTACCGACGGGGACTTGAGGATACATGTTATCTTTACCATCCTCCATAATACCGTGGAGACTCAGTTGGACATGAGACACTGCAGTATGACCACTAGATGACACACAGCCTGACAGCTTACGCAATTACAAGTAACCAGCTAAGCTAGACTATACACATATTTGAGAATAATTAGTGAGGTACGTTCACACTCACTAAGTGCATGCAGGCTGGATTACCACCACCAATACTATCCAATAGTCCATAAGGTGTCTAATACTAATTGTGGATGGGACCACATTTTGTGAATCACATGTATGCCAATGTACAAAAAAACGTTGTTGAAGACGAATGATCCCATTATGTAATTTTCATATGTAAAAGCACTCTCTCTTTTTTGTGCCACATTTGCATCTACTACAGGCACCTTCACTGAATTATCTGTCGTTAACTTGATACATTCCACCTAAAGATTGTGAGCATGGGTGCCCCTCAAGTTGCCAAATTCTGTAACTGGAAACCTTAACTACAAATACATCTATTAATCTTTATCTATTACGTGGGGGCTTTAATTTCTCTACCTACCCCTCAATACTATAAATCTTTATTAACATTTCTTAATTTATTTAAACCATTCCTTGTTACGTGGGTGATACTTTTTTTTACCTTCCCATCATTACCATAATTCCTCATCAACATTAGTGCATGTATGTGATGAGTTCCCTCACAGCGCATAAGCACTGGTTTCTGTATATGAGGGATTGATTTCAATGACGAGTTGCATGATGATGCCAGATGTTTCCATCTGACGTCATCACGCCTCCAATACCACAGACGTCACTCGTCTTAGTAGCGTGACGCATCCGGAGTTCACCTCCACTGTTCCGGATGCTGCACGGTGCCCGAACGGACGAGACGATCCTGCGAACGGTAGTAAATTCATTAGACCTCTGTAATCCTACTTCTGCCGAAGTCGCTTTAGCAACCCCGTACTCATTTGTAATGTATATTCTAAGCATGTTCTGATACTGCGCTCAGCACATTAACTTCAAATCATTTTTGCTTATTTCTCACGGTACGTACTAATAGAGGACAGGGAATTCTGACCTGATATGCACGGACAATGGCACTGTTCGACTCCTTGTCTACAGAATTCACTTGATCTTAACAACTGAGTTTATTTATGCAAATACAACACATCTTTTGGGCATGGGCTTACTTTATCTACAAACTTTTTTTCCTCTTTAAATTCTGCATGAAGCATTCAACCCACGTTTGGTGAAGGCCTGGTAATTAAGCCCACAGGCATTAGGCCACCTTAAATTCCCCATAGACCTTCACACTGGGTTAGCACAATCAACGGTCATGGGCTCACATTACCCATGGACCTCACTTTCGCGTTTAGTTCATCAGGTAGCTCACATCCCATTTTTGTAGTGAAGGCGTTGTAATTAACACCACAGGCACTAAACCACCTTCGTACGGAACTAATACATTCCATTGTCAACTCTCCCTGCACAGACACGAAGCAGTTACTGTTGTAGAACCCCCTTTGTGGACGACACCCTACGCTTGAAAGGAGCTTCATTAACTACCTAATACAACATATATTAGACTCTGGGATACATGCTCCTCACTGGGAGGTAAGCATAAATTCTTGATTAAATATATTCGATCAAGTCATCTAGGCCATTCATCTCTGACAGTAAGTTTTACTGTTTTCTTTTGTATTACAGTCTAAATTTTGCACACTTGGATCCCTACTCCAGGACTCCTAGACTATTGGCCTCCAAAATTAGAACCAACCAAATGTGATGCAGTACCCTTAACAAAGGAAGATACTTTAGACATAGAGGTATGTTCTGCATCCTCTTATGACTTTTCTTTGCCATAAAACCTTGAGCATTTATGAACCTTTGGGACATTTACAGGTGATCTACCAGCTTAAAAATAGTAGACCGGGATCCTCAGACAGAACCACAGTGGGGCACCCATGCCAGGTATTGTCACCTTCAGCTATTTCAACCAATTGGAAATCTGCAAATGTATCGAGCATATGTAATCTAAGAGAATATTATTTATTTTAGAATCTGCAGACATCAGAATTCTGGATCAAAGAGTTTTACGAATGGATCTACAAAAAACCACTCCTGATGAAGGAAATTCCATTTCCGAAACGTGTTTAGTTTTTACTAACAATTACCTCTGAGCAAATGACTTCAATATGAAATGACTATTGTAACTTTGTAATATCAGTTGTACTGTTGCTTTTGCCCCACCTTGCTGAATTGCATTAAATGAATGCTCTAATCTCAAACTCATGTTTAATTTAATTGACATTGAATACTTTGTTTGACAAAGAAGCTATCATATTAATGATTAGGCTTATTTGCAATTACTACCTTTGACTTTTTCATATAAGAATTTCCCAACACTAGATTCACACAGTGCTATTGATTTATCTATTTATGAATGGCATTTACTTATCGTTTGTCATTGTACAATCGCCCAAGTGTTCCGGGGACGCGAGTGTTCCACAGCCTGTGGACACTTTCTTTTCTCTTGCACAATGGAGTAGTCAATGCCTCTAGGCCACCGGCCTGCTATTCAGATCCAGTCCTCTACTAAATGACATGCCGCCCGGCTTTGTTCGGAATCCCTTTGGCTCCTACACCTTCCTGGGGTCTTGGGTTGCACAAACCCTTTAGGGTTGATCCTTTGACAGCCAACTCTGGGTCCAATGGATTATCTACATGCCCTGGAGTCTCAGTTTTCCCTCCCTTTGTGAGGTATCTGGTTTTTCAGTCTCGCTTATACTCTTGGCTTTTTCATCCGGCTTGGGCTATATGGAGTCCCACCCTGTTTCTGACTATCTATTGCTTAAACGGCTCTTGGGCTTTTTGCCTTCTCATCCTTGTTTGGGTTACATGGAGTTTCACTCTGTTTTGGGTTGTTTGGTTCTACAGCACCACTTGGGCTCTTTAGCTTCTTGCACCAGCTTGGAATATGTACATACCTGTAGGCCCACTTCCCTATGCCTTGAATGTACTGCGTACCTGGAATGCTATCTTGGTATTACTTGGGAAAGGCAGCAGCCTTTCCTGCTCCTCATCTGTCTTTCATGTCAGTGTATGGGCATTGGTGCTTCCTGTAGGTTCAAGATGGGACTTCGCCATCGGCTCAAGCCGGCAATAGTCAACCACGTTTCTTGTTGTTGTGTCTTTTCTCTAAGTGGTGGGGCCGAGCTTCTCAGCTCCAGGCCTGTTACCCGGTAGTAGTGTTCCGTAGGCTTTATTATCCTTTGTGCTACATGCTGTCTCTGTGGGACTGCTTCCTGACTTTGTCTCAATGGGGGATGGCCCTCCTCTGCATCATGGCTCTGCAGACTTGCAAGCCCCTCTGCTGCTCTCCCTCTCCTAGTTAGTATCACTGCCAGAATAGTGAATTGATCGTGCACTTCATACAAGGAGGGAAACGGTAAAGGATCAGAAACCATGCCAGCTAAACTTTTATGAAATGAAGATTCACAAAGTTTTCTGGTGCCAATAAATACATTGGGCCTCATTCCGAGTATGGCGGTAAGGGATAGCGGCCACCGCTAACGAGAGCGGTGGCGGTAATCCCTTACCGCCATACTCCGAGTTCCCTTTGCGCCATGGAGGTTTTAACACCTGCTTTTAGCAGGTGTTAAAAACCATGGCGCTAAGGGACCTTGATGTTAATTACGCCACCGTAATTTACGGTGGCGTAATTAACGCCTTCCCCACTCCCATTATGCCCTATGGGGCAAGAATGGGAATGGGGAAGGGTAAATGGGGATTGGGGAATTACCGCCCCGCCAACCTTGGAATGGGGCGGTAATTCCGCCATCCACCAAGGCGCTGCCGGTCGGGGTACGGCGTCAACCAAGGCGTTAATAGCGCCATTGGTTAGCGCCGTACTCGGAATGAGGCCCATTGACTGCTTGGGAAAAGGAAGGATACCACATATTCCTATCAAGGGATTTCCTGTCCTCAAATCAGGAGGGTGGGGGGCTCAACCTCAGTGGGATCCCACCTACCCTGTCCCCCAGAGGCTGTTCAGGTTAGCAGACCCACCCTCTTAGTCCCAAAGGGGGTGGCTTCTCCATGGGGAGTTGGAACAAATTACCTGGAATCATCCCACGATCCAATCTTCAAACTGATTTTGTTCTTCCAGTCATTCATTCTGCACGTGGGTCCATATATATGTTGACTGATATGTGCCTCTTTACAAATGGATTGAATGTCTCCCAGCCCCAAATTGCAAGTCAGCAACTGCCACTATTTCAATGATCAACCACATCTTTTCCTGTTTTGGCCTTCCTCAAATGATTGACTCTCACCACAGTAATGATTTGACCAGTGAGATGATGATTAAGATGTGGGAAACTCTTGGAGTAAAAGAAAGGAGACATATTGCTTACCACCCGGCATCTTTTGAATCTTGAAGCAGTTCATGGAGGTTTATGGAACCAATTGGGTCCAGCGATTACCACTAGTCCTTACTCCTCTGAGGTCTACCTCTACGCCTGCTGTAACGCTTTTAAAATCATGACTGGTAGGGAAATGGTTTTCCCTCAAATGTTGTTGTACCAAGCACACAAACAGACATTTATCAATGCCTCCATCACTCATGAATATTTCAAAAACCTATTCAAACATCACCAAGTTGCATTTGTGTATGACAAAAGGAGCTTGGGGAAATCTGCAGTAAGTATGACGTTTTATTGTGAACTAAGAACCTCCAAAAGGGAATATGAATGAAGAGACTACATGCGGGAACAAGTGAATGCATAAGGCTGAGTAGCAGGGTTATTTGTTCCGCCTATGTTCCAACAAACAAAGGCCTTAAGCAGAGATGCATACTTGTGCCCCTGCTTTTCAACCTATACTTATCTAATCTGACAGCACACCTAAGTAATAACAGAATTTGCCCCCCTTTATTGGGCAACACACACACATCATTTGGATGTTGTACACGGACGACATTATATTGGCTGATCATACATAAATAGGGACAGAGGTCTACTGAAGAGCTGAACGTATATCCCCATGATAATAGTCGTCAGCTAAATATAGATAAAACCAAGTATATTTATTTTGACTGGTAAAAAAAAACAAAAAAAAAACATCCAATGCATGCAATGCCTATCTCAGCCGGACCTACTAGCATCTTAATATATATAAATACCTTGGTATGCCTATCTCCATGTCCAATTCCATGAAAGATTAACAGTGGGCTAAAGTGTGAAGGGAGTTGTTATGCTATATAAGCATTGTTATTGTCCTTTAGTACTATAGAGTTTGAAGCAACGGGGGCGGGGGGGTGGGGGGGGTGACATCAGATTCCCTGAGCTATCTGAATGCCCTTGAGGTTCATTTCTGGAGGACCCCCTGGTTGACCTTATGGTTAGCCAGGTTATCTGTAAGAGTGCACTCGTTTATCTTAAAATGGTAAAAGACGTGTTCTGTCTGCTCCTAAATCTCGTAGGGAGCTCTATAAACACTTAAGTGGGAGAATATGCAAAATAATTCTCGGCCATTAACAATGGTGTATTCAATAGCATAGATTGGGCTCTGGATGGGACCAAGGACTTTTGGGCCATGAGGAGATGCCGAGTTAAGAAACTCAGAGCCAGTGACTTGATCAGTAATTACGATCACTTAGTGATGCTGAAGACGTATCAGCACTTTGGTAGCCTTGGCCACACATTAGCAACAATGTAGACTTATATGGTACTAAGCCCAGCCCCAAAGTTTAAAAGATTCAATATTTTGCTAAAACTGGGCCATTCACCGACTTTGCCTATTAAGTGTCTTCAAATAGTCCTCCGGGATGAGAAAATAATGTGTATGGTCTGCAATGGTGCTGGGACAATTGAAACCAACAGACTCGTGTCGAATGTATGTGGGGCCATGATAACTATACATCTCCATAATTTGAGCTGGTATGTACAAAATCCGGAAATAATCTACTCCAGTGACCTTTGGGTGTATTGTATAAATTCCAAAAGCATGGCTATAAAATACGAACTAAGTGAAGCAATAAATAAGTCTGTTGATTTGACGTGGGATGTGTTGTAATGTTTTAGTGATAAGGTATTAGTTGGATATAGATGTAGAAATATGTAATAGTGTGGAAGTGGGCTGAACTTTTTAATAATTTTAGTATCTGATCAAGTTTAATCTGCTGTTTTTGATGAATGCCAGGAAATCACCGTAAATTATGACTTGAACAGTTCATTGAACCGAATCACATTCAATTTAAATAAATAAATACATAAAAGGAATATAAGATATGTTATTGAATGTATCTTTATGCTTTCCAAAGTAGCCACTTCCACATTGGCGAGGGGCCTTTCAGATCATCGATAACAACTCTTTAATTGCCTACAAAAAAGAATAACAAAAGGGGCACATACAGAGGAATGTGGTGTACATGTAATGCAATTGAATACTTCTTATCCCAAACTGCTCTAAATCGAATTGAGGAGTCAATCCCTTCTCCCGATTAGATGACCTCTGAATAAAAAATAATCTTCATTAAAAAGGTAAGTACAGGTGTTCAGATGCAGAATGCAGCAGTGGATATTATTAAATAGCTAAACAGGTCATGGTCATTCTTTTAAAAAGAAATCTGGATGAGTGTTGAAATCCTTACCATTTCAATAATAAACAGCATATGTTCAAACGTCACACACACCTATTCAGGCAACATGTCTGAGGATATATATCAAAACATCCCACCCCATCCTCCCCAATGTTCCCATGCCACCATTCCTGTCCAAATATAAACACTCTCCTCCAGCTGCTGTGTCCCATAGGCCATCTTACATCAAGGGGTCACAAAAACCCACCTGCTGCCGTCAGCAACCAAAAGAAACTATGACTCACAGCGGCTTATCATCAGATGGGTGAAACAATGACATTGTCAGCCAATTCCAGGCCATCAGCATATCAGTGCTGGCACCATCCTCGCTAGAGCTAGCTCTCCTCCAAACTGTTTATTCAACCATAGATCACCTTTTCAGGTCTAGTAACCATTTATCAATCACACGGTCCCCTCCCATCTTTCCAAGTTTACACAATCCTGTGCTTTGCCAACACAAATGCCAGATCCACAAACTTCAGCACGTTTTAATACCTTCAAACCCTGCCCACGGTACATTCCTAAAAGAAAAAAACCTGAGGTTGAAATCAGCAGTTTCAAATGTCCAGCACATTCAGGTGGCGATTCATGGAACAAACGTGCGCCGAAAATCCCAGCGCAAGCAGGCGCAAGGTGGCGCAAGCGCTATAAAGCAAGTGCATGCGCACGCGTGCGATTCAAGGAAGGTGCTGTGCGTGTATACCACTGGTTGTGCGCCAAATCCGTGTGTGGTGCACGCGGGCGCACATGTCATCAAACGGCGTGCGCTACACGCACAGCGAAAGCGCACATAGCATGGCGCACACAACAAAAGTGGGCAGAACAGTGGGCGTAACACACGGAATGGGGAATAACGCGTGAAAAAGAAGGCGTAACTGGGGAAGTACTGCAGGGAACTACACAGAACTCCCACACGCACGCGAACAATCTGTGTCCCATAGGCCATCTTACATCAAGGGGTCACAAAAACCCACCTGCTGCCGTCAGCAACCAAAAGAAACTATGACTCACAGCGGCTTATCATCAGATGGGTGAAAAAATGACATTGTCAGCCAATTCCAGGCCATCAGCATATCAGTGCTGGCACCATCATCGCTAGAGCTAGCTCTCCTCCAAACTGTTTATTCAACCATAGATCACCTTTTCAGGTCTAGTAACCATTTATCAATCATACGGTCCCCTCCCATCTTTCCAAGTTTACACAATCCTGTGCTTTGCCAACACAAATGCCAGATCCACAAACTTCAGCACGTTTTAATACCATCAAACCCTGCCCATGTTACATTCCGAAAAGAAAAAAACCTGAGGTTGAAATCAGCAGTTTCAAATGTCCAGCACATTCAGGTGGCGATTCATGGAACAAACGTGCGCCGAAAATCCCAGCGCAAGCAGGCGCAAGGTGGCGCAAGCGCGAGAAAGCAAGCGCATGCGCACGCGTGCGATTCAAGGAAGGTGCTGTGCGTGTATACCACTGGTTGTGCGCCAAATCCGTGCGTGGTGCACGCGGGCGCACATGTCATCAAACGGCGTGCGCTACACGCACAGCGAAAGCGCACATAGCATGGCGCACACAACAAAAGTGGGCAGAACAGTGGGCGTAACATCACGGAATGGGGAATAACGCGTGAAAAAGAAGGCGTAACTGGGGAAGTACTGCAGGGAACTACACAGAACTCCCACACGCACGCGAACAACCTGTATTCATGGATTCGAATACGGGAAACATGCGCACGGCAAAAGACGCGCATAGCCGTCAACACGTACGCCACAGGAAGGCAGGTGGAAGCGTCTCCGCGCACAGTATAAAAGTGCACGCAAACAACAAACACGCATATAACGCTACAATGAATGCCCGATTTGTCGCAGCACTGATCGTGGGACACTGCAGGAGGAGGAGAATAGCCAGGGCACGCATTTTTTCACCCCAGACAGGCCTTTTTGAGATGCCTAGCAATCAGGTCTACGGCAGGAATAGGTTTCCACCTCGTATCATCCTAGACCTGGTCAGGGAGTGGGAAGATGACCTTACATTCCCCACGCTCTGCTCCCAAGCATTGAGCCCCTTGTAGAAGGTGCTCAGTGTCCTGCATTTTTTGGCCACTGGGTCATTTCAGCGGACTACTGCCATAGTGGGGGGGGTCTCACAGGCCACACAGTCACGCTGCCTACACCAGGTCTTGGCAATCATGACAGCACGCCCCTGAGTCCACAGGCACATATACATGCCCAGAACACCCGCAGAAAGGCAGGCCGTTGTCCAGGACTTTTACAGGGTGGCACACTTCCCCAAAGTGCTTGGTGCCATAGATTGCACCCATGTGGCCCTACGTCCACCTAGGGCCACTGAGCACATCTACCGAAACCGCAAGCACTGGCATTCCATCAACGTGCAGGTGGTATGTAATGCAAAGGGAATCATCACCTCTGTCTATGCAAACTACCCTGGCTCCCCCATGACAGTTTCATATACAGAATGTCTGCCCTGAGCCGGGCCCTGGAAGCGGGGCAGCATGGCGACACATGGCTCCTAGGTGAGTACAAATGCCTGTGCACATGCATGCATGTCGCACACACACACAAATACACAAACCCCAATAATCACAACCATCATCACCTCTCCAGGGGACAGTGCCTACCCTCTGAGCAACCACATGATGACGCCAATCCGGAACCCCACCACACCACCCCAGGTAAGATACAACGCTGCCCATATTGCAACCAGGGCCATAGTGGAGCGCACATTCGGAGTGCTCAAGTCACGCTTTCGCTCCCTTGACCGCTCTGGCAGGCAGCTACTCTATGCACCCCCAGTAGTGTGCAGGATCATTGTGGCAGCATGTGTCCTGCACAATGTTGCAACACGGCAGGGCGTACCGGCGGACATGGTGGTGCCCCCACATCCCCAACCACAGGCACAGGCGCTGCCCATGGGAGGTGACAGGGCATGCAGGGAGGAAGCCCGGACCCAGCTTGTGGCCACATTTTTCACCTAAACTCCCACCCCTGCGGAGTGCACACAGGCCTGGCACATACCAGGTGACAATTTGATGATGACAAAGAGACAGTCAACTGTCACAACCTTACCACCCTGAGAATGTTGCCATGGAAGTGCCACATTGTGTGCATCCCTAGCTACTTAAACATAAGCAATCCTGTGTGACCAAAAGGCACACATGCAAGGTGTGAATCACACAGACCTTCAAAACAGGCCATGACTATCACTGCTATGTCCCCCAAACCCTCCCAAACCACAACATGACATGGCAAGCAATAGCTATACACCAACACAGTACCAATAAGGTACACATTGACATGTGTAAAATGTAAAGTGGCATCACACAATGATGCCTGACATGGAATCAGATGAAATGATTGACCAACAATCTCCCACCCAAAATAAGTCATACCCAAATGCATTCCAACAGTTGTAGTTGTAACATAACAATGAATGCCTGTCTACATGCACATTGTGCATTGCAAACTCAACACTGCAGCTTCTGTGTGCCGTGCCCACCCCCTGCAACACACTGCTCAGTGTACAGCATAGTGAGCAGCCATTGTGTGTGATGCACACCCTGAGAATCACATCCAAGCGACAAACTACATCAAAAAGCAAATTACGCATGTACAGGATCCACAATTGGTCATAGATCATTGGCTGCAGGGACACAGTGGGCACCAGAAGGCAAACAGAGTGTACATGTGGACATGGAAGGGTGGTTGTAGATGTAGTGGATCATAGTGCGAGTGTGTGGGTCAGTAGGGACATGCACTCAATATATGCATGTGCAATAAAGTGACCATCAGTTTCTTCTACACATCACATGTGAACATTCACCATGTGTACACCCCAGCATGTCAAGCCACAACTATTCCCTCACACCTGAAAGGTAAACACAACACATGAACAGGCATTGATCAGCAGAATACATCATGTACACAGGATAATGCAATTACAATGTCAGGGTGTGCATCAAACTGTAGGGCAAGACAACTGTCAACAAAAAAACACCCCCCCTCCCTCACAAATCACCATGGCCCACTGAACAACTGCACCTGGGTTATGTAGCCTTCATCCTTGAAGTTCACCTGGCCACAGGATCACCCTTCCCCTTTGTCACCATCTCACACCTTGTGTGCAAAAAGTGTCCAGCACCCTCAGAGGCCACTGTGACTTGCAAAACACCACATCAAAGAGAACTCAAAGCAGGCCAACACAGAAGCCAAGCAAAAAGCCTGCAGGCAGCAAAACAAACCAGAAGAGCCTCCAGTAGATGACTTGAAGTAGCAGTATGTCACAAAGCCCAAGTACTACCACAATGACGTAACAACCAAGGTAGCACAGTAAAACAATATCACAACAGGATGTGTACCGTGTGTGGTACATAACACAGAATAATGCACCACGAACTGATGTGCACTGTCACAGCTCCTGTGTACAGGTGTAGGAGTGGCACGAACCAACCACCCCCACCGTGGCTGGGTGCCTGCAAGGTCAAACACACACAGGCCTCTGAAACCCTGGTGGGGATAGAGGGCCAGGGATATGCAGTTGGGACAGGCATTGCTATACTGGATAACCGGAATGAGGGTCAGGAGAGGGGAGAAGGATTCATACGGGAAAGTAGGAAATGCACAAAACTGTACTACTCACATTAACACACACAAGTACACCAAACCTGATCATCATGCACATAGTAACAAATTACTCAAATGGAAGACAAAGAAAAACGTATCTCTGGGGTGAGTTCTGGCCTCCTGCCTGCAGACTCTCAGGTCCGTTAACAGGAGCAGTTTAATGCTGCAAAGAGAGCCACAGTTACTAATCTGTGCGTGCCCATAACACACAAACACACCACCAAATATGCCCCAAAGTAACAAAATACTCTACAAACAAACAATCTGGTGTGGATGCTTCACACCCGTACGTAACATGACCCCTGTGATGGTTCATTCACCGTCAATGCAGTAAGTCATGCGCCGCTGGGTGCGTTGCAAATGGAAGACCAATGTGTCACGAATAACACGACATGCAATGTTCCCTGGGTAAGCAGCCAGATGCATATAGCAAGGAATGACTTCAGAATAAGTCGTGTTCCACCATGACCCAAATAAAGTAGGTAGTGCATGTGTGAAATTCTACATGGTAATGAAATGCACTGCACACAAGTCTCTCCCTTGCTGTCTGTCCCTGTGAGCTTCTTCTTTCCATGTCTCGGCATGGTGGACCGGAGGGTATGTGCCACGGGCCCTGCAGGTGCCCCAGACAACTTTCCCATCAACTAGGCATTAGTCCACCAACGCATCTCAGCTGTATTGTGCGCTTCAACACCAATATTTGTCCAAGCTCACCATCAGTGCTGCTACTAAGCATGCATGTGCAACTGGCCAGGTGGAAGGTCTGCTGTGTTGTGGCCCCCCTGTGCTGCTCACCTTGCCTGGAGTCCCTTGAAATACGTCAGCTGTTTTCTGATGTATGAGCGCAATCCCTGAGCTGGGCACCAAACGTGTCCAGCTTCCAGACGTCCAATGGCCCATGTCTGCTGGCAAAAGTGGTCTGGAGGCTCATCCCTCTGCAGAAAGGGCATGGAACACATGATTAATGCTTTAAAATCATCTGTGTGTGTCTCTTCAGGCATTACATGACTGGACCATGTCAGAGACGTACAACACAAATCACACCATCAGTCCGTCTTTCACAGGCAAACTGTTGAACACACCATCTACGCCATGAATTTCAACAAGCACATGTACAGTATAGATAGTAAACATAGTACACAATGAATAGCAATGAATGTACACATCAATCGTGAAACCCCCCATCTAGCGAATGAAGAACAGTGGTCAATAACAACCCTATCATCCCCACTAGGGGTGTTAACACAAGTTTCACAGCAGCAGACATGCCACAGATATGACAGTCCAGAGCCCTTGTGTAATAGGCTGTTACACCGAACCATCCTTGTGAGCCCATTGATAAGGGAAGCAGGAGTGGCATATGTGAGTCAAGGACCCCAAGCTGAAAACACATACACAAGACAAGCTTGAATTGCCCAGCTGGAACAGACAGTGGATGCTCTCAAAAGCCACAAAGCACCACACCGTCACATGAAAGCACAATAGACAAACAATTTTAAACTATATTAACTAATTACACTAGCTATGAAAAACCTACATTACCTATTTAAACTAACTATCAAATTGAAACTAAATTAACTACTCTAAAAGAAAAATCAAAAATGGCTACATACGACCCGGGAGGTGGGGGGAAGCACCCAGGAGGGGGGAGGTACAGGGTTCTGCTCAACACCCACATGCGATGATGTTGAGGAAAAAAAAAACAATGGGCTCAACGCCTGCACAGCCCGACCTATGTGGGAGATAGATTGTCGTCCGAGTCTGGCTCTTCCTGGAAAGGAGGACGTGGCACATGAGCCTGACCACGCCTAGCCGCAGGTTGCCTTTCGTCGGCAGCAAGTCTGCCGGATGGGTGAGCCTGGTTCTGTGTGGCAATCACACGTAGGTCTGCATGCAGAACCTCCTGTGATACATGTGCTTCCTCTTGCAAGGTAGCATGTGTAACATGGAGTTCCTCCTGCAAGGCCTGACTGGACAACTGCTGCACCTCCCGGCAAGCATGTAGCTCAGCCGAGATGGTACGCTCAAGCTGCGCAAACCTCTTCTCTGCCCGCTCCCTCTGGGACATCAGAAGGACACCCAGAGTGGATCTGAGGGAAGCATACTCTTGCCTCAGGGCCTCCATGTGTGCCTCTGCGTGAGCAGCAATTGCTTTACGCAGAGACAATATTTCAGCCTGGCATGCCCTGTCTGAGGCCGCCATGCCCAGCCTGAGTGAGCGGGCTGTGAATCGTGCCGCCTGCTGCTGGAGATGCACCTGCCTAGCAAGCGGGAGCACGGATTGGGCCACACGCTCCATGCTCTCAGTGATGTTTTCCATTGCTGCCCCCTGCCGTTCAGAATTGGCAGTCATGTCTTGCTCCCACTCAGTATACTGTGGTTGCGCGTGGCGACCGCGTTGCTGGGCTTGACCCCTGCGGGACCCAAGGACTGGGTGTCCTTGTTCTGTTGGCACCGCCCGCGGCTGCACGACTACATGCCCCCGTTGACGTGATGGCCCAGGCACATCAGTGACTGGTGTGGAGGGTGACCCTGCGTCCCGATCCACCACAGTCGGAGGTTCCAAGACTGTCTGACCCCTCAGTGCAGGTGTCGCGGACAGAGGAGTGCCCACATCAGAATCACTCACCCCTGACATATGGACCTGATGCTCATCCAACTCGACATGGAGGTCAGAGTGGTCATCAGGGCTGGACTCATTGCGAGCCAGAGACAAGATGGACTGTAGCACATGTGGGTTTTCATGGCCTACCACCCCACGACCCCCTCTTGTGCCGGGTTGCTGTAGTGATAACAACCCTGTGCCTGGCATGACAATACCATCTGATGGCTCCATTGCGTCATCATCTGAAAAGTAGAGAGAAAAAAGGTCACTACACATGTTAGAAGCACACAACACACACACACACAGACACCAAACACATCAGGCAGACATGTCACACAAAAAATAGAACCTGCCATGCATGCTGGGTCAACTTGAAATTGCTTCTGTGATTAGCCATGTTGAAAGGTATCAGTTTGCACTGAAGTGGGTCGATGCAGTTCAGCAAATATGTACATTACTCACTATCTACATGTAGAAGAACTTCATGATGTGTGTCAGAAAATGTGAAGGCAGTGCAAGGTCAACTTCAGGCATCACGTGCAATGTGCATTCAATGGGTAGCATCTCTACAAGAAAACCACCCCTCCCACCAAGTGCAAATGCAGGGATGCCTAGCATGGTATCAAAAGGCTGAACATAGATCTGTGTATTGACAGACAGTGTTGACTAGCATCAACTGCATCATGTGAGTCAAGTGCCAACACAGCAAATGATGATGGGACAGTAAGCAGGACACATGATGAAACCTCCGGAGTACACCTGTGAAGAAGACACTACACCAGTTGGACAGAGTCATTGGCCATTAAACAGGCTGAGGCCTGTGACCCACACAGACTGTCACACCCTAAACATGTGTGCGACTCAGGACTGAGCCACAGTGGAAATGGCAAGACTGATGAAATGCCATACAATGTAGGTCCCCCTGGACTCCTACTACAATGATCATCCAGTCAAGGATGCATAGGGGCATGAGTGGAATACACATGAAGCATGAATGGGCACTCATGTCCCTGTGGGGCATCTGACCTCTGCACAGTCCAAGTGAGACACCCTTCATCAAGTACAAAGGATGTACCACACAGCATATGTCTGGCAGATTGGCTGCTGGAAGTTAGCATGTACACAGGACGCATGAACAGGGAAGTACTCAACGGCAAAATTGAAGCATACCAGTGTTAAGGTGGAATTGGGGTGCAGAGGGGGGTGGAGGGGCAAGGGAGCATGCCTACATGGAGTACCCGCATGCAGGCAGAGGACACATGCACGTCAGTCATGCTATGTCATAGTCCCTGGGCTGAGAGGAAGGTCACCCCACGCTACATGCAGAAGGGCCAGTGAGCTGGAACATGGACTTGAGGGGCATCCTGGTAACCAGCATGTGAGTAGGGTGCAATACTGGTGATGCGGACAGTCCCCGTCTGCTCCACATGTCCACCATCCAGCAGAGCAGACATGCATCAGGGAAGCATTGCATTAATGCACATCAGAACCTGGTAACCAGCATGTGAGTAGGGTGCAATACTGGTGATGCGGACAGTCCCCGTCTGCTCCACATGTCCACCATCCAGCAGAGCAGACATGCATCAGGGAAGCATTGCATTAATGCACATCAGAACCATGTACATGTGACATGTAGTGGCAGTCATGCACAACACATCACACAAGTAAAACACACATGTCCACAACAAACATGCAGCAACACTCATTGGACTGGGCATCAAAGTCCAGCATCTCTCCCACTCCTTCGACCGATTCAGATGGTAAGAACTCTGTAACGAGTGACTCATGCGGAGTGAGGTCTTCCTCCTCAGGTGCAGGCCCACTGCCAGTCACCAGAGTCAAGTTGTAATTTGAGGCACACTTAGCCTTAGCACTGAGTTTGAGGTCATTCCAATGCTTTTTGCACTCTTGCGCCGTGCGCACCTCATGGCCGAATGCACTCACATGTTCCGCACTTGCTTCCAGTGGGTATCACGGTGGGCAGCCGTAGTCTGACAATTAGGACCCACTAGAATGTCACGGCTGTGGCCCAGCACCTAGTCCACGAGGTAGTCCAGTTCCTGGTTGCAGAAAGGCTTCTTCCTCGATGTGCTGGAGGTCGTGGCTGTGTGTGGCGTCCCAGCCTATGCTGCAGGTGCAACCTTCGTCCTCTTTAATTGCGGCGCAGACCCTGGCTGGCAAATGCTGCCCTGATCACTATGGCCAGTAGCACAGGTGGATTGAGCCGAGTGAGTGGCAGGTGGAGGGACGACCAAAGGCCTGACTTGCGTCAGTGGCAGCTGGGTGCCCTCTAATGGACCCTGCGCAGCAACATCCGCTGTGGCAGGGTCATTGACCGCGACTGTCCTGGTTGGCAGACTCCCAACCAGGGTGTTGTTGGCTGCATCTGCCCCTGCACTTGCCAACACCCGGCTGTTCGGGGCAGCAGATGACATTACTGCCCCAGGGACACGTGTCTTGTTCAGGGCAGCCCGGCGTGCACCTACGGTTTCCCTCCTGGCCTATTGGAAATTTTCCAAGGGCTCTTCAAGTGCCAACGCAGCCTGCGCTGGCAGACCCTGAGCCTGGGTGGTGGTGTCCAGAACTGCACCTGCAGTTACCACTACCCTTGAGCCCATGGCAGTCGATGAAACAGACTGCCGGGTTACATGGGCGCCAGTGCCAGATGCAGAAGCTGCATCTCCCGGAACCACAGAGGGTGGTGGCATGTCTGCACTGACACATGGCACAACATTGTGCTCAAGTGGCGCACCCCTGCCTCTTCCCCCTCTGCAGCCACCCTGGACACCCTGGAGTCCCCCTACTTCCTGGTCACCCCGGCCACGTCCCTGACCACACCCGCCACAAGGAGGATGCCCAGCTGAAGCGCCCCTCAACTTTGGTGGCCTCCCAACCATGGAACAGATGGAGTAGTGCCGGCACAGATGGAGGAGTGCCAATGGGAGGTGTACACCACAATTGTCCTGGGCAATTGGGATGAAGGGGGTGGGATGCAAGATGTTAACAGCCCCCCTGCACCTGCAAGGCTGTATGTGACCCCAGTGATGTAGTGACGGGTCACACAATGCTCAGGCACCCCAAAACTTCAGTAAAACCGTGCACGCAACCCTGCAGCCTACGTGCGTGGAATCAACCTCCCGCAGTACGCGGTGGCACCCAGTAACACAAAAAACACGTACGCGTGGGACACGCAGGCTACTATGACCCCGAAACGGGTGCGATACACAAGATTACCCGCAGTGGGAAAAATAGCGTGCGCGACTCACAGTCTGACTAGCGTGATAATGAAAAACACGCATAGCCAATACCCCCGCCAAAAGAAGAGATACGTCCTCGATCCGCTGTGAATTTGTGATGGCGTGCGAAACAACACGAAGCAGCAACACACGTCGGTCTACACGAAAGGCACGTACAGTGAACTGCTGGCCCTGCTCACCTTTAACCCGTGCTGAAGGAAATGCCTGCGTGCGTCACGTCACTTACGTGTAGGCCCTTTCCTCGGATTACACGCATTCACACGCGGACGTGCAGTTTTTTCGTAATGTAATGTCACAGACGCGCTTACGCGCTAAGGGCCTTTCCTCGAATTACACGCAGACATGCAATTTTTTCACGTGCCAAATCACTCCATATCAAGCTGGCCACGCAACAATACATGGAACACCACGCTCCTGCCCAGAAGGCCGAATTACTGCCCCCCAGAGTCCCGAGCACGCTCCCACCTGCCATCTGCTGTTGCCTGCCTGCCTGCTGCCCATGTGCCCTTCTATTTGCTGCCTGCACATCAGCCATCTGCAGAGGTGCAGTTGCTGTGACCACCCCTGCTGGAACTGAAGACTCCTGACTGGGATACCATCGCTCCATAGCCCAGCTCCAGGACCCAGTTGCCCGACCACACCTGCATTTGGGGTTGCCATGTCGGGCACACCACCATCTGGCACCACTGGCAACCCCCAGCCAGAGAGGCAGAGGGCCACCAGCTTCAGTGCCAGGGAAGTTGGTGTCCTGGTGGAGCAAGTCCTGGGGCAGTATGATGCCCTCTTTGGAAGTTCTTGCGCCGACTATGAAGGACGGACCAGGATCTGGATGGACATCGTGACTGCCATCAACGAGGAGGGGTGGCAGTCCGCGACATCAAACATGTCAAGAAGCACTGGGAGGACTTCAGGTCAAGGACCCTCGACAAGGCCCGGTTCCTCTTGAAGGCAGCGGATGCGAAGGTACGCCGGGGCCACCTGTCCGACCACCAAACGAGGGTCCTGGAACGCATATGCCCAGCGCTCCACGTCCAGGTCCTTGAGAGGCAGACCCATCTGGAGTGGAGCAGTAAGTGTACATGCATACTAATTGGACGCTGTGCATGTCATGGTGTGCCAGTAGTGTGCAGGTGGCACATGTGTTTTTGTAGGGCCCTGTATGGATGTGTAAGTACAGGGGCATGAGGCTGACACATGCAAGTCCTCTCATGTGTGAGACACATGGATGGTGTATGTGTGGGTAAGCATGCAGGCCAAATGCAGATGTGGGAGCACACATGTTTGAATTAATGTGTATGTACGTTGGCATGGTTGTGGTGTCACACATCGATGTTGGTTCCAGCTGCATGTATCTGCACTGTGTACATGTGCATGTGTGTGTATTTGACAAGTGTGCAACTGTGATGCAACATGGATGCATGTGACACTGATATGTAGAAGGCTGAATGCTAGATGTGACATGGATGGTGATCTCATCACTGTGACAGTTGGTGGAGATGTACACATGCTTGTAAGTGTGGTGGAGTGTGTGCATGTCTTGTGCACTCCCCGTGTTTCATGTGATGTCAGGCTCACCTTCGGCTGCTCATGCTGTTGTATGTGTATGGATGGTGCTGCCTGGTGCGATTTTGCTGTGGAATTGCTCATGTGTGTGAGTTGAAATTACATGTGCGTTGGGGATTGTGATGACATGTCTGAAGTTTGACACTGCCACTCATGTGCAACTGTCATGTGTGTATCAGTCCATTGTACAGTGCCCTGATGCCTGTGTCCTATCTCTCCCTGGCTGCAGCGTCAACTGATGAAGAGGGCGGAGAGGGTGCTGTGGAGCAAGGCGGCAGGGATCGCACCGCCAGCCAGAGACGCAAGGCCCGGCTCCCCTCCCAGGTTGTCATCTCGTCAGGGTGTGAGGAGTCCGGTGCCATGTCCCAGGCCGCAGCTGCCGAGGGTAGGTCCAAGAGGCGGAGGTTGGAGTTGGACTCCTCGACAGCAGACGGGGCAGCTGAGATCCCACAAGGTCCAACGGAGGAAGATGGCAAGAGGAGGCCATGGAAGGGACAGACACAGGGTCTGGAGGTGGGGATTCCACTGGTGCTAGTGGTGCCGTGCAGGGGCAGGGAAAGGAGGCAGCACAGGCCGCCGTGGAGGTGCCTGTGTGTAATCCTGTCCCGATCCTGTGACTGCATCATCCCGCACCAGCAGAGATGCCTACGTCCAGACCCGTTTTCAGGGAGGGGATCCACTTACAACAACTGGCCTTCCTCTCCCTGCGGATGTAGCTATCCGGGACCGGGTTGAGCCTGTCCTGAGTGGGATGGCGTTCCATCAAGGGGGCATGCAAGGTGACACCTGCAGTGTTTTCGTGAGGACACTGCACGTCATCTCTAATGCCTCGTTGACCGCGTTGACCTACTGGGACGGGTCACCAGGGCCGGATTACTCCGTTTGCTGGACCTTGTTCCGACCCCCTCCTCAGCTGAACCCCCCATGCGCCAGTCGTCCTCCATGCCATCTTCCCACCATGTATCACCTGGGTACCCTGTGGAGCTGCCTCTGACCCTGTGGCCAGGCTGGTGGAGGACACATCCCTGCCACAGTCGGGAGTCGGATGTCCAACCAGGGTGGCCACCTCAACAACTGCACCCCAGCCGGAGGAGGACGTGCAGGCAGCAATAGCCAGGGCACAGGCACAGGCACAGCAGCAGCAGCAACAAGGTGGGAGCCATGATGGCTCGGGGCCTTCAACATCAGAGGGGCAGGCATCGGCCAGAGGGGAGGAGGACCCAGGATTGGAAGTGTCTTCCATGTGGCAGCGGTTGGGCAAGGCCATAGATGCGGAGCGGCAGAGGGCGGAAGATGCACGGTTCACAATGGTCAGGGCGGAGAACTCCATGCGGAGGGCTCTGAGGCGGGCCGATTGCCTCGAGGCAATTCGCAGGGAGTTGGTGGTCCACATGTCATTGTCCCAGCGAACCCTCGGGGCCATGTAAGAGGACCACCTCCGGGACATCGAGCAGGAGTTCGATGATGCCCTGGCCCGGGAAATCGGGAAGTGAGCTGTCGGACTAGCCCGCTGCCATTGTAAATAGTTTTTAGAGTTAGGTTTCCTTTTCTTTTTCCTTTGATTTGTGGTGAATGGACTATGCCACACACCTTTGTATATAGTTTTTTTATTAGGTAGTTTCTTAGGTAGGTTTCATTTCTTTCGTTGGGCTCATGGACCCTTGACAATGGATTGTACATAGTTGCACAATGGATTTATTTGAACTTTTTATTTGATTTTGAACATGGATTAATGGATTTTTCTTTTGGACAATGGATTGTACATAGTTGGACAATGGATTATTTTGAACTTTTTCTTTTGATTTCACCATGGATCAATGGATTTTTCTTTTTACGTTTCCTTTGGATTTGAGTTGGTGGAGGGAAAGTTTGGACTATTTTTCTTTCGGATTTCTTTGGATTGGTTATACTTTTCATTTACTCATCTTTTGCACATGCTTTTCATTTCATGTTTGCTATTTTGTTATGCTTTCATTTCATTGCTTTATTTTCGTACATAATTCATTTTGATATTTTACTTCCATGTGTGGGATTCGCTCATTGGGTTCATGCATGTGAAAATGTGGGTTTACACAATCAATGCCAACCAGTGTGTGTGTGTGTGACAGACATGTGTTGATGTACATAGTTGACTTTTGGTTTGTGTCTTGAGATAGGCATGTCAGTGTGGGGTGGATTGGGAAATCATTGCGTCTCAAGAATGGGGTGGCGTGCTGTGGTATTCTGGTGTGGAAGTGGGCCATGATTGTGCATCTTTATGTCATGTAGGGGGGACATGAGTGGGGACCTGCTGGCAGGTGCCCCTCCTTCTGGGGGGTGGGGGTGCAGGGGGACTTGAGTGGGACATGAGTGGGGGCCTGCTGGCAGGTGCCCCTCACTGCTGGGGGGTGGGGGTGCAGGGGGACATGAGTGGGACATGTGTGGGGGCCTGCTGGCAGGTGCCGCTCACTGCTGGGGGGTGGGGGTGCAGGGGGACATGAGTGGGACATGAGTGGGGGCCTGCTGGCAGGTGCCCCTCACTGCTGGGGTGTGGGGGTGCAGGGGGACATGAGTGGGACATGTGTGGGGGCCTGCTGGCAGGTGCCCCTCACTGCTGGGGGGTGGGGGTGCAGGGGGACATGAGTGGGACATGAGTGGGGGCCTTCTGGCAGGTGCCCCTCTCTGCAGGGGGGTGGGAGTGCTGGGGGACATGAGTGGGACATGAGTGGGGGCCTGCTGGCAGGTGCCCCTCACTGCTGGGGGGTGGGGGTGCTGGGGGACATGAGTGGGGGCCTGCTGGCAGGTGTCCCTCACTGCTGGGGGTGGGGGTGCTGGGGGACATGAGTGGGACATGAGTGGGGGCCTGCTGGCAGGTGCCCCTCACTGATGGGGGGTGGTGGTGCTGGGGGACATGAGTGGGGGCCTGCTGGCAGGTGCCCCTCACTGCTGGTGGGTGGGGGTGCTGGGGGACATGAGTGGGGCAAGAGTGGGGGCCTGCTGGCAGGTGCCCCTCACTTCTGGGGGTGGGGGTGCAGGGGGACATGAGTGGGACATGAGTGGGGGCCTGCTGGCAGGTGCCCCTCACTGCTGGGGTGTGGGGGTGCAGGGGGACATGAGTGGGACATGTGTGGGGGCCTGCTGGCAGGTGCCCCTCACTGCTGGGGGGTGGGGGTGCAGGGGGACATGAGTGGGACATGAGTGGGGGCCTTCTGGCAGGTGCCCCTCTCTGCAGGGGGGTGGGAGTGCTGGGGGACATGAGTGGGACATGAGTGGGGGCCTGCTGGCAGGTGCCCCTCACTGCTGGGGGGTGGGGGTGCTGGGGGACATGAGTGGGAGCCTGCTGGCAGGTGTCCCTCACTGCTGGGGGTGGGGGTGCTGGGGGACATGAGTGGGGGCCTGCTGGCAGGTGCCCCTCACTGATGGGGGGTGGTGGTGCTGGGGGACATGAGTGGGGGCCTGCTGGCAGGTGCCCCTCACTGCTGGTGGGTGGGGGTGCTGGGGGACATGAGTGGGGCAAGAGTGGGGGCCTGCTGGCAGGTGCCCCTCACTTCTGGGGGTGGGGGTGCAGGGGGACATGAGTGGGACATGAGTGGGGGCCTGCTGGCAGGTGACCCTCACTGCTGGGGGGTGGGGTTGCTGGGGGACATGAGTGGGGGCCTGCTGGCAGGTGCCCCTCACTGCTGGGGGGTAGGGGTGCTGGGGGACATGAGTGGGGGCCTGCTGGCAGGTGCCCCTCACTGCTGGGGAGTTGGGGTGCAGGGGGACATGAGTGGGACATGAGTGGGGGCCTGCTGGCAGGTGCTTCCTCACTGCTGGGGGGTGGGGGTGCAGGGGGACATGAGTGGGACATGAGTGGGGGCCTGCTGGCAGGTTCCCCTCACTGCTGGGGGGTGGGGGTGCTAGGGGACATGAGTGGGACATGAGTGGGGGCCTGCTGGCAGGTGCTTCCTCACTGCTGGGGGGTGGGGGTGCAGGGGGACATGAGTGGGACATGAGTAGGGGCCTGTTGGCAGGTGCCCCTCACTGCTGGGGGTTGGGGGTGCTGGGGGACATGAGTTGGTGATTATATTGCAAGGTGACATGTGGCTTGGCTGGGGAGCATGCCCATGGTGGATGGGCTGCCTGCGGGACATGACCAGGAGTGCAGGGTAGCCCCCTGTGGTGTGGGCTGCCTGCAGGGGCCGTGGAGGGGTAGAGGGGGCACATGGAAGGACCCACAATGCCAATTCATGTGTGGGACTCCCCGCACACCCCACTGGATACACGTACCCCGCTCTGACAGCGAAATCACGTGTGAAACTTCACGCACACCAAGAAATACACGTACCCCGCTCTGACAGTGAAATCGTGTGTGAAACTTCACACGCACCCCACTGGAAACACATACCCCGCTCTGACAGTGAAATTGCGTGTGAAACTTCATGCGCACTCCGAAATACACGTACCCCGCTCTGACAGCAAAATCGCGTGTGAAACTTCACGCGCACCCCAGAAATACACGTACCCCGCTCGCACGCCAATCGCGTGTGAAACTCCCCGCGAACCCCAGTAATACACGTACACCGCTCGCACAGGGCCAGTCGCGTGTGTAACTTCCCGCGAACCCCAGTAATACACGTACCCCACTCGCACAGGGCCCATCACGTGTGAAACTTCCCGCGAACACCAGCAATACATGTACCCCGCTCGCACAGGGCCAATCACGTGTGAAACTTCCCGCGAACTCCAGTAATACACGTACCCCACTCGCACAGGGCCCATTGCGTGTGAAACTTCCCACCAACCCAAGTAATACACGTACCCTGCTCGCACAGGGCCAATCGCATGTGAAACTTCCCACACCCCCCCGAAATACACATACCCCGCTCGCACAGGGCCAATCGCATGTGAAACTCCCCGCGCCGGGATGTACATGTATTCGGAGGGGTACGCAGGGAGTTTTACAGGCGTTTTCGTGGTTGGGGGGCTGTATGCTGGTCCAATGGCCTGTGCGCCATGTACGGGATTTGTGCGCTGTGCATGGCACACAGGGAGGGGTTGGGGGCATAACTGGCGCTGCTGCAGGGTCGCTGCGCCACTCTGCGCCACGGCTGGTTTTGGATGTTAAAATCCATGAATACGCTGTGCGCGGAAATGGATTTTAGCGCACGCGGCTGGCGCAGACTGTCGCACGCGCACACTGTGAGCCACTTGTGCGCTGGATTCTATGAATTACCCCCTCAATGTATTGCACACTGGCGCCCAGAATATATGAACTTTTGGGCAAATCCATATTAAATGTATCATCCCTGCTAGTTCTTGCTTGCATCTAAAGCACTTGGAGGATTGAGTCGGAAATATTTTTGCCAGTTGTGCCGAGGTCAAATAAACTCTGTGCAGCATGTTATATTGATACAATTTTAACCTCAAATTCCTTGAGCTTTGTTTCGGATAAATTAGCATAATTATCCAGGACTCTTCATCAATTAAAACCCCCAAATCCTTTCCCCCTGTAGCTCTAATCAGGAGCTCCCTTTTGCTCTTTAGTGCAATCATCATCCTATATAAATGTAATATCATTCCTGCACCGTCTTTTCATCATACATCATAAACAATAAGTCATTGACTTCAGGTTCAGAAGGTTGGGACGGGCAGTGTTTTCTAGCAATATGGGTCATAGACGCATATGTTAGGGATTGGCCCACCTCCAAATCATAGCTACCATGTAACTCGCTGAAAGCTAGCAAGGTTCCACTACCAAAGACATCCCCCATTTCATTAACCCCTTTCCCTCTCATCGCTGTAATCTGGGTCTTATGCTAACATTCATTCCCTGAATGTGGTACTCTGTAATTTAACAACGCCCACCTTCTTCAGCACGTGTTTCTATATCGCCCTTCCCAAGTCCAGCAACAGAATGTGTGCTGCATCCTTCCTACGTTCCACTCACAACGTTTCTTTTACAGGGTTAATTTGGTCAACAAACCATTGTGCCACATATGGAAGTTGAGGGCAAGATAATGTTCAAAATCGGGGACATTGTAGACACCCATTAACCCAAGGCCTTTGCAACGTTTTCAATGCCACCTTCCTTCTAGAATCAGCCCATAAAGACATAGTTTGGCGCTGTGCACTGTCGCTAACTGAATATGTGGGACCTGAAATGCCACATTCACATAAGAGTCTACCATTTAAAGTTGTAGGACCATTTTCACTAGCATAATCCGCCCCATCAGAGAAAGAGGCCCGTTTTTCCAAAACTCCATAGACACCCTGAGCTTAGCCAAAGCCTTATGGGTATTGTTTAACTAAATGTCATAAGGTACAGGAAACATCTCGATTTTAAATACTTGAAAGGGGCTCTCGCCCTGCATAAAGGTGATATTATCCTCAGCAGGCCCCCGACATCTCTCAGCCCAGCCAAAGGGAACTAGCATGAATTATTCCAATTAATAAGGATACCTGATATCTGACAGCTTCCCAAAATTACCCATCACCTCCAAAATATAGGCTAAGTTCACTCTAGGATTGTCTATATACAATAGTCTATCATCAGCATATAATGAGACCAAATGTTGGTCATGTCCCACACGAATTCCTGGCAAGTGTATAGAGGGGTTCAATGGCCAAGATAAAGAATATTGGTGACAAATTGTCTAGTACCATACCTAACCGCCGGCTCTTTCAAAAGTACAAAGCCTGTTTTGACTCTTGCCACCGGATCCATATACAAAAGATAGACACATTTAATAAAACCCTCACCAATCCCAAACTTACAGAGTCAAATGCTTTAATCGCATCAATGCCATTTCCTCATTTGCGAGGGACATTATATGTTGCAGCCTATGTAAATTATGCAAAGTGTTCCTGTTAGATATGAACCTGTCTGGTCCGGGTGTATCAAGATGGGTAAAACTTTCTGTAGTTGCTTGGCTAGTAGTGAAGTAAGGATATCTGTGTCCACATTGAGCATAGATAAGGGTCTATATTTTTCACAGAAGGTCAGGTCCTTCCTGTCCTTCAGAATGAGAACCATTATCGCCTCTCGCATAGATCTGGGTAGGCTCCCTCCCTCATAGGACACAGTCAGTGTCTGTAACAGCTTCCCAGCAATTTCGAATTGGTAAGCCTTATAACACTCTACAGGAAGCCCACTACAGCCTGGGTTATTTTTATTATTAAGCTGCACTATTATTGACAGGGGTGACTGTTCATCAATGAGAGAGTCGAACTCCCCTATTGCACTTTCAAGGATAACTGGCAGCTCAAGTTTTGAAGCACACATGCGATTTACTCAGGATAAACTGCCATCCGCTTCCTACAACAATTATCATAGTAGTCTGCAAAATTGGCATTTATGTCCAACCCTGCCAGCCATTTCTTAACACATTCATCTACTATCTCCACAATATTGACTCCAAGGCATTCACGCTTCAGTAACGAGTAACCAGGCTAACAGTCTCTCCACTGTGTCACCTTTTTCGTGAAGTTTCTTTGAACATGCAGCATGACTATGGTTGCCTAACCTGTACCATGCCTTCATACGTACCTGCCGCATCTCATTTACCCTGGCCTCAGCGCTACACTCCTCCATCAAGGACCGTTCCCCAATCGCAATCTTCTCTTCAATGTCTTCTTGCGTCTTACTCAAAACAGTTTTAAACCGGTCTGACGTAGCCATACACTCACACCTCACCACTATATTGAAGGCCTACAGCACCACTCTAATAAGAGACACCATGATCATTATCATCAAAAATACCCTGAATCTTTTCCGGAACAATATCCCTGAACAATGGGTCTAAGAGGGCTTCCACTCTCAGCCTTCTCATGGGTATCACCTGTCTAGGTCCTGAACACACTAATGTAATGAGCAAAGGAGAGTGGTACGAGAATCTCCTATCCAAATATTGCATAGTCATAAACTGATTCAGGTTTTTCTCCATTGTGAACATAAAATCCCTCCATATTGCCTTAAGATGAAGTGTTGACGGAACCCTGCACAGTGTTTGCCAGTGACCGTCTATTCCGTCCACCATCTGACCTATCCCTTACAGGGTCCAGTGTGAAATCCTGCCCCTTATCCATAACATATCCCTGTAACCTGCCAGAATCTCCGCAGTTTGTACAAGAACACTGCTGTGTCCTGATTAAGTTCATGTGTGTTTACAATGCAAATGGGTTTCTCCTCAATCCAGCCCATAAGGAATATTAGTCTACCTTCCATATCTATGAGAGTTAGTGGAGACATGTTTTGCAATTTGGTTGCTACCTACATGACTTATTTGACCCTGACTTTGACCCTGGATTATTTATTATTCTGTGCAGCTGCATTACATACATGCTGTTGGAATTCCCATAAGGCTGCTACTTCTGTTAGCCACTCCCCGATCTAATTATCTGATTGTGTTATTTTTAAAATGCTAATATAGTGGTAAAATGTATATGGACTAGTGGATTCCATAAACCATGATTAATGTAGGGTTGGTCCCGTGTGTATTTGAACCCACCTCAATAAGCAGAAGTAATTTAAAGTGGCATACTTGGATACTGGGCTCATGATGTTGTCTGTTACCAGAAATTGGTCAGTCATGGAAGTTGTATTTATTTGTTTAGATGTTCACCACTTTCAGCCATTTGGCTTTTGAGTAGGCAATGGAATACGTAAATCAATCATATTCAACATCTCCATTGTGGTTAGTTAGTTATCAGTGAAATGCAAATCCAGGGCATCTTTATTTTCTTGGCAAAAAAGCTAAATGTACCACATCGAGTTGTTCTCAGGTCAGGTACTTGTTGTCTCATCCGCTTTCAACATGTGTAAAACCTTGTGACTGCCGCCCCTGCAAACGCATCCCTGCTGGGTGTGCTTGCACTATGGTTTGCCAACATGCTGCAGCCATCCCTTTTGATGTGCAAGTGCGGACTTTGTTTGAACCACTTTGTTCCTGGTTACAGGTGCTCTACCCGAAACTCCTGCTGCTATTTAGCACCTGATGTGAATGTTTCCATTCATGACGATCTGCCTGGGGCTCCGCCCCCTTAACCTGCTCTTTTTTTGTTTATGCAAGGTTCATTTCTTTTCTGGGGAAAGGGAAACGACCAGCCACCCCCTGCCTGGTTGTAAGGCACTCAATGCTTATTCCCCCGCGCCCTCTACCTTCCTGACTGGTAGGCCCGTCGGGGCGCCATGGCTTAAGCTGAGTAGGGTTGGCATAGCTTGCAACATAATTCTTCATGTACCTGAATGAAACACGCTGTACTAGGATGTTTGTTTGGAAAAAAAAAAAAATGATGACCGTAGGATGTATTGCTTGCAACACAACAAGACAACAAGCAATTCAAAAATAAAACTGAAGATGTTCTTTTGGACTTCTCGTGGTCCAGGAGATTGACGCCTGCCACAAGCTAGATGGATTCAGAGCTCTTATTCGCACCCAACTGCAGGCTTACAACTGTCCTTGAGCTCTTTTGGGAAAGTCCAATATTGCGCCAGCAAGCTGGACGTGTGCCCCTCCATCTTTTACCTTTTGTTCCATTTCTGGCTGCCACCCCTTATATATCCAATTGGCGTTATCTCCACTTGACCGTACCGCCACACCTGAGTAGGTCCCCGGCCGCTCGGGTTTGCCGCCAAAAGTACCCTTATTCACAGCCCCTCTCTGCTAATACTAAAACAATGATGTTTGTAAAATCCTCCAAGCCTTTTGCTGGCAGGTGCACCCTGTCAGAGTGAAATAGATCAGGGTTGTTTTGGGATAACCCGTGCCTAATAAAATTCAATCCAATTTTCTTGCAAAATCTGTCTAGTGCCTTGTTCAGTTTTCTCTGTGATGTTTACACCACTTGTCTCCATTCAGCCCCATGCCATATCCTCCTTGGCACCATTTCTGACAAGAATATTTCTGTTTCCCTCCAGTGTTGTGCTGTGCTATTCGGTGAGCAACAAATACATGTTTTGCAACTGCCTTCTCCACAGTTTTGCTAACTCATTCTCCCCCAAGTGAATTAGCAGATATTCAGGAGGATCCTGGAAACCAATCAAATCTGACAGTCTGAAAGGGATCACAAACACACAAGGTTGGCAAGCCCATAAACCCTAATTTCCGGGGCCAAATGCACATCAATACAAAAGGAACGGGGACATGCAGGTCAAATGAAATCAAACAAAATTATCAATTTATATCATTTTATTAATTCAATGTGGCTGCACGATGCTGGCTTTGTAAAAACAACAAATGAAATACATAAATCAATATATCACAAAACCACAGGACAACATGAAAAAAACAGAATTCTGCAAATAAAATGTAGAAATGTGTAAAGGACAGGGAGCAAAAATTAAAATCCAAAAGAAACATCCTTTCCTGTTCAGTTGGGTTCCGGAGAAGATAACCCTCTTGAATCACAATCTAATTTGATATAACGAATCCCACAACAAACAAGACCATATCACATTACTGTCAACCATGGTATCACATTGGAAGATTTAATCGGAAGAAAAAGGTAAACTAACAGAAATACAACTAATTTCCAGTTCACTACGCAAAACAATCTAAATTCCAGTGATTGTCTTCCATCAATTGTTGTCTTGAGCTCTAAGTCAAGGGGTGAAGCCCTTCCCTTTGTTCCTAGTTTCAACTAAAACCCCATGGCGGGCTAGTTCCTGTTTCTACACCAAACACAAACATGTATAAGAAATAATAAGCAAATAACAGTAGTGTCAACATAAATGACTCATTAACCACAACGTGCACTGACTTCAACTGAATAAAGCGTGTGCATGGTGTACAGTTGGCATCGAGACCGGATCACCTGCAGTAACCTATACAACTCGTAACAGAGAAACACCCATGCGTGTTAGATGTCAGGAATTGTTTTAAATGCTTCGCCTAGGTATACGTCCAAAAGCAAGGTTAAAACATTACTCACAGGTTGGGAGGACACAATGGTCCTGTTTAAAGAAGGAATCACCCAATGTAGTCAAGGCTGCATTGAAATGGAAGAAAAAAAGACAAAAGAAAACAAAGGCGTATAAGGCAAGATATTGGTGCTCAATGTTTGACTAAAACTGTTCATGCAATCATTAATATTGCAGACAGATAAGATGGTGCCCGAGGCACCTGGAATTACAGGCACATTGCAGGCGTACAATGCAACCAAGCACATGTTGGTACCTTAAAAAAGGCTTCCCGGAGGTGCTGCACCCTGCTCCACATCCATGTGATATGAATCACATTATGTATGTCCTCAGTGGCTCTGAGTTCTAAAAAAAGTCTAGGAGGATAGCTGTCGGAGTCACGTGGTATTGTGCTAGCCGCGACAGCACTATTGCAACCATATAGTGGGAAAACCGTGATAGACACTGTAGGACCATTGCTGTAGTGACAGCGTGAGGGAACTCTCCAAGGAAATGACTAGCTGGAGGTGAAAACAGAAGCCGTCCTGGAATCGCTGACCCGGTGGGTATAGAAGGCAGTAGTGAAAGACAAAATGTAATGGAATGTGAACGTCTCATGGAGATTCCAGAACAGAATGATGTGATAAGGCAGGCCAAAGTTAATGATAAGGAGAACAAAGTGGGCAATCAGGAGGGTGTAACTCCAATGAGCCCAGAGGGTGGAGACCAGGGATTCCTCATGTGGGGGAGGCCACATAAGGACCTATGTTTACTGGTGCAAAACATGCCCACACGGAGGTGTGGCCACACTAACATAAGAATGCTAAGGGACAGACCCAGAATAAATGGGGTCAACACAAAGGGGTGGGCCTCTGCAATGGATGGCCTCTAATCGCATGCCCGAGGTCCCCGACCAGGATGTGATTGTCTTTTGGAAATGTAGTCCTTGGTGTACGTCCTCTATCTACCACTCGGCCCGGGTCACGAAACAATGATGCACATTCCATGCTTATTTGTATCGGCCACCACCTGCGGGGATAATATAATGCATTACACCGATTCTTCCCTAATGTATTCATTGAAGCGATTAGATCTCCAATCCTCTATCTTTTTTACATCCTTTGCCCCCAGCGCCACTGGCCAAGATGCTGTTGCTGCCTCTATCCAGAATGAATGTGTGCCATATTGTACTGGGTTCTACCCTATCATCGTTATCACCTTCTTTAATACTGGATCAAACTAAAATCTGCTAGTGCCTTGCTATTTCTGTGTATTAATAGATGTCCCCCGGCGTCTGGGAGAATGTTCAGGAAGCAATTATTGATACAAATAAGGCAGTGCCCCTCTTCCTTGATGCATCGTAGTGTTCTAAGCTGCCCTTAACTGATCAGATTTTGATTTTCTTAAAAATATGGTCATGCGCCCTTCCCCCATGCTGACAGCCCCCACGGCTAGCCTGTCACCTGCTGCCATGCTACTCGCTAACAATTCCCCAATTCTAAATGCCCCAAAATAGCCAGGAGCAAAGGCTGCCCTGAAAAGTGGTGTTTCATAACTGGCGGTGCATGTGCCAACCAGTGTCCCTAACAGGCATGTTACTTCTCCAAAATTCAACGGTCTTCTGGTATTGCGCCTTTTCCCTTGAAGTTTGTCCAACCCTTTCAGCACATATTTCACTAGTGGGCTATTTGTAGGATCTCTGCCCCCGCTATCTTTACAGCATATACCGCCCCTGCCTGATGCGCTGTTGCCCGGGCCTTTCTTTTGCCTGTCTGAAAATGCCTATTCCAGAAATTTGTTAACGCCGTCTTTTATAATTTCCAACACATTTTTTCTCTTAATTGCATCTTTTACATTCTGCAGGTACTTACAGTGCTGCTTAGCCGTTCTCTGGGACAAAGCATTCTCAGCGAGTTCCGTTATCACCCTTCCAGGCCTTTATCTCCTGCCCTGCCCTTGTCTTTTTTTCACTGCTCTGACCCATGCATGCATCTGCTTCCTCCTTTCTTCTCTTTCCAACATACTTTTGTTTTGACTTTGCCCAATGCTTCCTCTAACTGAGGCACCAATAGGTCTGTCTGTGCTGGGCCGTGTTGCTGGGTAACACTTTGGAAACCTCAGCTACATGAACTGCTCCGTTCTGGGACGCAGCACACTCCTGGTGCTGGGGTTGCTGTGTGCTCTCATATTGTTTCTTTCTTCAGAAAAAGTATGTGTGCGTTTAAAAAAAAAAAAAGCTTTGCCCATGTGTGGGTGTAGCACCCTGGCTGCCGGCTCTGTATATTAAGCACATTTGTTGGTGCATTATTCAATCTGCTTCAGGCAGCGGCCGCTCCACCTTCTGGTGAGCATCTATACCTGTGCTCTGCAGTGCAGCCCTCTGCGCAGTTCTGATTTCACTGTGCCCATCAGGCCCAGTGGGTCAGTTTCTTTGGACTCTAGTACTGTCTCTCAGCCTTGCTATGGCCTCCTCCTGCTGCTACTTTCTGCTCCTCTTGGTCCAAGTAAATCCTTTCTGCCGAGCATGAGCTCAGCTGAAGGCAACAACGGTGCAACCTCGTAGCCCACAAAGGAAATGAAAAACGCCTGCATGCAGATTATGCAGGCTCAACCGTGCTGGATGTGCCTAACGAAGACTCCTGTCCTGGCATCCCCAGCAAGCGAGAGCTGAAAAGTGAAAGGCGTTTAGATCGCGGGGCAGATGCGGCTTGCACCGCAGGGCACCACACAACCACCAAACTTTCTCCAGTCCCCAGGTACGCCAACCATACCATGGCCACAGTGGGAACCGATGTTTGTGACGTACGTGGATGCAGTGGCTGGCGTGAACTTCGCAGCAGCAAGGAAGAGGGCCATGCTGTTAAACGCACTAGGAGTGGAAGGTCAGAGAGTCTTCGCAGGATTGAAACCCGAAGCAGTAGAAGAGGAGGATGACAACTTTTACAAAGAGGTGGTGAGGCGGATCATGAAGAGGTTTTCATCCAATGAGAATGTGGTGCTACACAGAATAAGGTTCCATAGTAAGAGACAAGAACCAGTGGTGCCGGTAGATGGCTATGTGAGAAAACTGAGAGAACTGGCTGCACCGTGTGCTTTTAGGGAAACGTTGTAAGAAAGAATATGCGACATGCTGATCCCGCACACCAACAGTCGTAACATACAAGACAAGTTTGGAAAAACTTCTGCAGCTGGACAAGGTGATACAAATGGCCAGAGCCATCGTCGGGACCTCTGGCAGATGCAAAGAATTTGCAGGAAGCTGCCCCAAGCCGGAAGTATAAGCTCTACAATTCAGGGGGAGACGGGAGAGATGGCAGCCAGGCACAAAGGAAAGCAAATCAGGGAGATGAGTACTACACAAATGCTACAGATATGCCAGCACCAGTCACCTTGCCAATGACAAGGAGTGCCCAGCCAAGAACAAAGATTGTTCTAAGTGCCGAGGATTCAGACACATGGCCGCTGCCTGCACTTGGAGAGGTAGGAAAATGGTGACAGCGATACACAGTGACACGGCTAAGACGGAAGAGTCATCAGAGGGTGAAGGGTGTCCCACTGCCATCATGGTCAACAGTGTCACTGCTCACTTAGAAAAGCTTCACTGAGTCATCAAAGTTGACAGCAATGAGACATGGGTCATGGCCGACTCCGGATCTGACCTTACCATTTTACCCCTCACCACATACAAAGATATGATGGGGAAAGACTGCGTGAAAGTAAGCACGATGAAACACAGACCTACCGTCTTTGGTGGAGCCAAAGTGAATTGCTAGGGTACATATATGAAGCACAATTTAATTCTTAGGGAGAGTGACAAAGACCAAGGTATACTTTTCTGAGAAAGGACCAGCTGTATTGGGTTGGGACGAGAAAGCCAAACTGCACATACGGCTAGACGCCAGCGTGGAAGGTCAGGTGCTATCACTCACCTCAGAGGGCTCACCAGTATCCAGCGAAGAATTTCACAACCTGTTCTCAGATAAACCTGGAAAAATGAAAAAATATGTGCATGGAATAAACTTGAAACATGGAGCTGCCCCAGTCAAAAATATAGTGAGGCCAGTCTCTGCATTGCCAAGAGGGGCACTACAGGAACAACTGGACAGGGTGCTCAAATACGGGATGATAGAAATTGTGGAATCCTCCGAGTGGTTTAGCCTGGTGGTCCTGATAGAAAAACAACACTCCTGCGCATCTGCACAGACCTTCGCAGCCTGTACCTTGAAGTGGTAATAGACAGTTAACCACTCCCCAGCATAAACAAATGACTCCTGCTAATGAAAGAGGCCAAGGTTTTTTCAAAACTCGAGATGAAGGAAGCATACCAACAGATTGGCCATGACAAGGAATCGAGGTCCCTGTCAGCATTTATAACCCCATTCGGCACATACCAGTTCACTGACATGCCGTTTGGTCCGTCGTCGGCTGCCTCGGCTTTTCAACGCATGATGGACTCACTCCTACGGATAATTTGCAATGTAATATATTTTCAGGATGACATTCTGGTATATGCAGCTGATGTCCAAATGCACAACAGGGTGCTTCATGAAGTACTAAAAAGACTACAGGAAGCGGCAGTCTGACTAACATTTGACAAGTGCATCTTAAGGGCAGATGAAGGAGAGTATTTAGAGTAATAAATCTCAAGCGCAGGTATCAGCCTGAAGAAAGATCTGCTCCAGGCCATTATGAAAGCACCAGAATAGTCCAACAAGGAAGAACTGAGATTGTTTCTGGGAAGGGCCAATTACTACACCCAATTTGTGCAGACCTTTTCAGAAACCACGGCCCCATGCACGAATTGATGAATATGGCACCTGAGTACAAATGGGGAACAGAGCAGCAGAAGGCGTTTACAAAAGTGAAGAAATGCATCACCCATGTCCCCTGTCTACAGCCATTTAACCCACAATAGAGGATTATCATAACCACAGATGCCAGCGCTGAGGTTCTTGGTGTGACACTGACTCAGTGGAATGGCGATGCGGAACTAATAGTGGTATATGCCTCAAAGGCACTGCCATTAGCGGAGATGAACTACTTGAAAATATAAAAGGAGATGCTGGCATGCGCATGGACAGTCAATTATTTCCAGACGTAAGTATGGGGCACTAAATTTCAACTGGTGACAGACCACAAGCCGTTGGTACACATGCTCAGCCCGGGAGGGACGAGAGCGGCTATCCCTCGCCTTGCTCACATCGCAGCCAAGCTGCAGGAATATACCTATGAAGTGGTATATATCCCGGGATGGAGAAACGCACAGGCAGACTGAATGTTCTGATGACCTGAGCATAACAATGCAGATGAAACTTCTTGAAGGATGAATGTGCCATAGCTCCATTGGGAGACCTCTGAAGCTAAGAATATCTGGAGATGGGTGAGAAACACAGGAGAGAGGAAGCAGCAAATGATTCCACCACAGTGAAGCTTACGCAATGGGTTCAGAATGGCTGGCCGGATGAAAGAACCATCCCGGAAGGCCTGTGGCTGTACTGGAAAGTATCAGGTGAAATATATGAGTACCAATGCATGCCAATGAGAGGCGACCAGATCATCCCGCCCATTGTCTTGAGAGGAACCATCATGTTAAGGGCTCACGCAGGGCATTTGGGGAGCAACATGACGAGGAGGAGGGTGAGAGAGTTGTGCTGGTGGCCGGGCATGGATCCAGGCATAAGAGTGATGGCTGAACGGTGCGAAAAATGCCTCAATAGTGATAAGAGGTTGAAGTTGAGGCAGGCACCAATTCACCCTACAGAAATTCCACATTGAGTGTGGCAGAAGTTGGGGCTGGACTCCATAAGCCCACTGGAGCGAATGAGACATGAACACAAGCATGACATTGTGTTAATAGACTACCTATCAAAGGGGGTGGAAGTGGAGCTTATCCCGGTCATCACATCTTCCACAGTGATCGGATTGTTAAAGAGCATCTCCCAGAGGGAAGGATTGCAGAAGGAATTGGTGACTGACAATGGTGTTCAATTAGTCTCTCATTAGATGGACACATTTCAAAAGGACAATAACATTCAGCAAGTGAAAGTGGCGCTATATCACCCTCAAGCTAATGGCTTGGAGGAATGGGCCAATAGGTTAATCAAGGGAGTGATGCAATTAGCTACAGCATCATGGATGTATCCCTTATGCACACTAAAGAAGGCAGTGGCAGCCCACCATTTTGGCTGCTAGGAGGATGTAGGGCAGCATCCACTTTGGTTCCTCCATAGATGTCACAAATGAGGGAAGACAACAAAGTCGACATGGACAAATAGGTATGGAGAATGAAGAAGAGCAAGGCCTTCATGAAGGAGTGGAATGGCAACAGGAGGGTGTCCCGGATCAGTAGGATTTGTGAAGGAGATTGGGTGAAAATAAAATTGTCACATAGGGAACCAGTCACAGGGTCCAAAGTCAGCAGACCCATCAGGGTGCGACAAAGGGGGACCAACCACATGTACACTCAGACTGGGAGGAGATGGAACTTGGAACGGGTTGTGCTGTTTGAGAGAAACCTCAAAGAGACAACAGGTCCCACAGAGTGGGATTGAGTACACAAACACAAGGAGAAGGGAGAAGAAAGGGGAATTGATAAATTACCACAAACCCAAGCAAACAAAGAGATGGTGGGAAATCAGGAGGAGTATAACGAAAGTCATCAGACACCTAAGGAGGCAGCAGAAAACTCAATGGAGGAAGCTAAGGACCTGCAAGGGAGAGATGAGAGCAGAGAGGGTTTACCCCAGAGGGAGAGAAAGAGACCAACACCATTCACAGACTTTGTTCTGGAGCAGCACACACCACCTTTGTTTTCCAACAAAAGGAGGTATGTAGATTGCACTCTCGCGACAGCACACCCAAGATCTTATGAGAGCTGAAAAGTGAAAAGCATTCAAAGTGCGGGCAAGACACAGATTACACTACAGCCCAAGTGCTCCCCCAAGGAAGCAAGCCCCCACCCCCTCGCCTGCCTTCCATCCCTATTACTTTCCCTCCAAGATACTTACCAATGATAGACTGATGAACAGAACACATAGGAGGCAGAGGACCTATGGGGGTCTCATCATAATGTTTAAGGCTTTCCTACACTGTAGAGTGGAAGTGGTAGAGACTAGATTGGACTACCTACAGCTCTTAAGGTTTAATTGCCGGGTAATGAGAGGTTTGATATCCTTAACCTCTATAATAATCCCATTAAGCCTGAGGGGGATAAATGGTTGAAGATAAAGGACTTATTGGATAAGTATCAGGCCAATGCAGGCAGCACACAGTGTAGACATATTTGGGAGGGGGGCTTCAATATTGAAATGGGATGTGGCTTAGCAAAATATTTCTATGAACCCTTAAAGGACCAACTTCTAAGGGTTCCGGATCCTCAAATGGAGGACAGTCAGGTATGTGCTACAGGCCTCCAGTTGAATGTCTGGTTGATTGAGTGGGGTATGAGGTCTGTGAATAGGCACATTAACCCAGACATCGCAGAGGAACCTACAATTAATAATCACCTGGGTACTTCCACCATTGACTATTCTTGCCTATCATTAGATCTATGGAAAAATATAGTGAGTTTTGAAGTACCTAGAGTAGGTAATAGAGATCACTTCCCCCTGGTTTTGACTATAAATGGCCTGGCCAGTCGGTGGGGCAGCGCTCCAGTACACCCTGCAAGTGGAAATTAATGGCGTGTCCCTTAGAAGCATCAAGTTGGGGAAAATTCAAGGTTTCAACCCTTCATTTAAAAATTATGGCCAGGCACAAAAAGGAACTAATGGGAATACTTGAGAAGTCTGCTGGTCACAGGGAAGTTGTGGGTTCCTTCAAGATCATTTTGGAGGCCATAACAGGTATTTTTTTGGTGGACCTCAAATGAAAAGGGAGCTGTGGGAAGAAAGGTTGGTTCCCGACACAAACAATTTGGGACTTTCTTCCGGCTTTCATCACAACAAATGGCCACGAAAGAAAGATGGGCGGCCCTACTCAGTGGCCAAAATAACAAATACACATACACAATCACTCTCTTTCTCAGCAGCATACTAGAATTTTGCAAGAGAATCTCCCGAGACTGACTATAATAAACATCTCTTAATACCTGAGGACATAGATGAAAAAGTGTACAAACAAACTAAAATCATCTTTCTGATGTTGCTCAGTTGTATTGTTTCATATAAATTTATTAAATAAAGTTGGTAAAAAAAAATAAAAAATCATCTATAAAATAAAAAAAAAAATTAAAAAAGAAGGGCTGGTTTGACAGGGCTTGTAGGATGGCAGGAGCAAAGGAAATTGGCTCTGGAAGTTCTGGCATGGGAACACATTCTGGAGACTGAATTATGCAAAAGCCTTCTGGGAATTTGTCATGGGAGGTCCCTTTGTTAATGAAAGACATGCTCAGAAGAGTACTCATGTTGGGGCAGCGGATTGGGTATCACATTTTGATACTCTGTTTTACTATGGTGGTGTCCATATCGAGAAGGAGTGTGGAGGTGTTTCTCTAAGCTTTTCGTTGGAAGAGGTTGTGAAAGCTATTGGTGTACAGTCACGTAATGAAGCCCCTGGACCAGCTGCTGTACCAGCCAACCTCATCATGGATCAAATTGATGTATGGGGTCCTTTGTTGACCTTGGCTTTCAATGCCTGTATGAGCTCAGGGCATTATCCACCATCATTGAATCTGGTGACCATGCTCCCTATTTTCAAAAAGGGAAATGTTTCAATGCCTTTATCACACCACCCCATATCTCTACTGGACACTTCCCTTAAATATTTTGGGTGGGTTCTGTTGGGATACTTAGAGACCTGGCTTTCAGAGGGAGCAATCTTGACAGACATACAATTTGGTTTTCGACCCGGTTTAGGTACGATGGAACAAGTACTGAATGTGTACCTCCTTGTGTCAAACTTTGTATTTTGCAGGGGCAAGGTGGTTTCCCTTGCCTTTATGGACTTAAACACAGCCTTCGACAAAGTTGATTGATCGAAGTTGTGGGCCGTGCTTGAGACCATGGGTTGTCTGGAATCAATCCTGGGGATGCTTTGGGAGATCCATACAGATAGCAGAGCCATTGTTCGATTTGGACCCGGGGGCAGGTGTATGTAGTGTTTTAACATAGGGTTGGGGGTTTGGCAGGGGTGTGTGCTTGCCCCTATACATTTTACTCTCTATATTAATGGGTTATTGCAGGCATTGCTAAATGCCGGGTTGGACTTTCTGAGCTTGGGTGGTAGGCCCTTCCAGGTATTGGCATACGCTGATGATACAGTGCTTCTGGCCAGAACCCCCAGGGCACTCCAGGCCTTTGCTAATGCTTATGCCGCCTTCCTAATGGCCCTGGAACTTAATATTAACATTGCCAAATCAGCAGTGATGGGTTGTAATGGAGGAAGGAAGCATTTTAAGATGCGCCCCATAGTTTGTGGTGGGGAAGTCATTCCAAGGGTTGCCGAATATGACTATATTGAAACACGTTGAATAGGGAAAGGTAAGAGAAAATACCCTGGTTGAGGACTGTTAAGGATTTTTTTTTTGTTTCTGTTATCTTCCTGTTCAGTCCGCTCCTGCTGCAGTGTTATCCTTGGCGGAAGTAAGAACTTACCAGGAGGCAGTAACCTTGGGGATTGTGGCAAAACGTGCACTTGTTGCACAGGTGACTCATGCTGACAGTTACCATAGTTTTATAAGTGAGAACTCCAACATTCAGCTTTTATTGTCTGGGCAGGGAAACAACATCATTGTTGGCTTATTACTAGGGCAAGATTTGACTGTCGTTTATTGGGGGGAAATACCGAGAAATAGACTGGATAGCCAGAAGATCCTAGCTGCCCCGTGTGTGTAGCTCCAATGAGAATTTGAGTCACTTTATAATGTGCTGCCCAGGCTATGGGGAGATAAGAAAGGGGACAATTTTGCAGATTTTAAAATGCACTGATATTCGTCATTATAGACCTGCAATGATGTTCCTTTTAACAGCAGACACTCAAATGACGGCATGGGCCTTATTGTCTTATTTGAAGGCTGCTACATACAAACGAAATGGGTTTTTACGGGGGGATTGGATGCTGCTTTTCATTATATGATAAAATGTGTTTTTAATGTCTTTTATCAAGAAATTATGAAATTTGTGAGTGATTGAATCCAAGATGTGTATTGTGTTTATAATTCCTTTTATGCTATGTTGTGTTTGTGTTTAATGGATGTTTTTTTCGAATCAACTTAACTTGACTTTACTTGACTTGAGAATCCATAGTGAGGCAACTGTGTGATAATCTTACCTCTTGTTGGCAATAAAGGCAGTCATCTCACCAGCCTGTGTCCGTGTGATCAGTGGGAGGCGACACCACTTATACTTGCTGGATGTGCTTGCTTGTGTTATGGATTGCCAATATGTCGCGGCCATCCCTTTTAATGGGAAAGGGTAGACTTTGTTGTTTGAGCCTTGCTGCTATTTAGCACCTGATGTGAATGTTTCCATGTATGCTGCTCTGCCTGGGGATCTGCCCACTTAACCTGATCGTTGTTCCTTTCCCTCGATTTTGCAAGGTTCATTACATTTCTGTGGTGATGGCACTGATCTGCTGACACCTTGCCCTGCTGCGAGGCCGAGACCCCAGCGCGTATTCCCCCATGGCCTCTACCACCCTGACTGGTTGGTCCGTCGGGGGCCCGTGGCTTAACGCTGCTACGTCTGCTAGCCACTCACCGATCTAATTATCTCATTGTGTTATTTTGAAAATACTAAAAATGATAACAGATTGCTCTGAAAAATATGCATGGGCAAGTGTATTCCTTAAACCATGACTGATGTAGGGTTGGTCCAGTGTACGTTTGAACCCACCTCAATAAGCAGTAGCAATTTAAAGTGGCATACCTGGATACAGGGCTCATGATGCTGTCTATTACCAGGAATTGGTCGGTAATTGATTGTTTTTTTTTGTTTTTTTAGACGTGCAGCTTTTGAGTAGCAAATAGAATAGGTACATCAATCATAGTCAACATCTTAATTCTGGTTAGTTACTTATAAATATATTTATTTTCTTGGCACAGAAGTTCTGTAATTACTCAGGTAAGTCTGTATTGCACATGGTATCATGAGCAGTGCATCATGCTGGACTTCGGTAGTAGCACCTGGCCTCTTAGTTCTTGTTAGGGAGTATTCTCTATGTGCTAATTTCCCTTAACTTTTGAACCCCCAGCAACTTTGCTGGATTTCTAGAATTTGATTTTTCTACCTGGGACGAGTGTGAGCCTTTTTTCCCACTCTTTCATGTATTCTGATGTGTGTTTTACTTTCGTGTTCTTTGGTTATGGAGTTTTAAAACAACTTCAGTGGCATACTTTTTTTCTGTGTGTCACACAGCACCTTCAGTGCAGTGGCACAGGGATGTCATTTAGACTTCCGAAGCTTTCATTTCCTTCTCTGGGACTGACTACCGTCTCCCAGAGCATGTAAAGTTAAATTGACTGTACTAGTCTCTTTAAATTTACTGATCCAGCACACACTATCTTCCCATAGAGTGCTGGAGGGGTTGCCTAGCTTCCCCTGAGTCAAAACACTCATATAACAGTAAAATGTTACCCTTTCCTACTTTAAATGGCTGATGGCAGTGTTTTAGATCAAACTACCATGATTTTTATCGACCGCTAACAACGGTAGCTAAAAATCAGGTGTAGGGAGAATTCTCTATTTAGGCTGAATTTCCTAACCTAGTGAGTCCCCCAGCAGCTTTGCTGGATTTCTGGAGTTTGTTTTTTTTCCATCCTGCCAAGAGTGAGACTCTTTTTCTCCCACTCTTGGACATGAATGTGGTTAATTCCTTTGAATCTCAATGTGTTCTATGGGCTATGGGGTCTTTTACTCCATAGGGTCTCATGTGTTTTGCTATGTGTGTTACACCGCACCCTCCGTGCCGTAACACTGGGGTGTCCTAGAGGATCCCCACCATAGACTCCATACCCTGGGGCTGACTACTGTCCCCCAGGGCATGTAAAGTCAGCATTGGCTTTACTAGACCTAAATTTACTAACAGAACTAGTACAAACCATCCTATTATGGACGTACTGGTAGGGGTAATTCAATTACCCTTGGATCTGTTATTCGAGGGGGCACTGTCCCGTCCTCCTTCGTCAAGTTTTGGCTGGTGGCAGTGGAAACTACTTGTTATATTCGACCCCGAATATAATTCTATGGGATTCTTCCCATTGTTGGGGGCTAATACTTTTTCCCGTTAGTCTCTAACATACCGCCGGTTTATTCGTCTTAAATAAATCTACCGGTTGGTTTTTACTGCCAGAACTCGGTTTTTAAAATGGCATCTGTGTTCGCCTCTGTAACTCCGAACCAAAGGTTGAGCCCTTTGTTCCACTTTTTGCGGGCTTCTGCACAGAAGCCCTCCAAAGTGCTGCCATTCTGTCTGGGTACCACAGGGGGTGCGGGAGGGGGTTTCGGCACTCTGGACTAAGTTGCCTTGCCAACTCAAGTCGCACTCTGGTGTGATTGGCCCAAGTGGTGAGCCACCCCACTCACCACTTAGCATGGTTTGATTGACAGCTAGGCCGAATGAATGGGGGTTTTTACTGCATAAAAGCAGGGCTTTTGGGACTGGATCTTCAGAAGTCACCACAGGACCTAAGAATCCGACGAGGGTAAAGCTGAGCCGACCTGCAACGACGACACCTCCGGTGGAGCCCTGCTGAACCGACTCACCACTTCCTAACGACAGAGGAGATCTCCCCCTGACTGGTGGGAACAACCAGTCCCTTTGCTTTTTCTTCGCTTCCAGGACATAGTGGTCGAATTGCCCATGCTGAGCACCCGGCAACCGGATAGCCACTAACCACTGTACCGTGACCAAAAGGTGGTGCCTTGTGACGGAGCACTCCGCGGCTGGTCTCTTCCCTGGTGGTGCAACGATCTTCAACTTTCCTTCGACGACGAGAGCATCTCATCTCTTGGCAAAGCCCTGACTTGAATCCACCACCAGGAACAACTGCCCCCGCCGGAGCTGTCTCTGCACTTACAAGGTACCGTGTCCGCCTGGCTGCCCTTATGACAGTTAGCGTGAGGTGTCTTAATCCTTACCTTTCCCCTGGGTCGCCTCCAGACCTTCTTAACATTCTGTTCTAAACTGGTGCAAACTTCCTCTGACAATTTGCTACAAAGACTCGAAGTGCATTTCCACTGTGATACTTTTTGGGACATATCGCCTTGCCTCTCTCCGAGTGGGCCTGGCCTCTGAACTTTGTGATCGACAGTAGACCCTGCCTTACTTGTCTTGCACTTGCTTCAAAAAAGAGTTGGTACCGAGTTGGTTTCAAACCCTGCCTTTTCTCTAACGAATATTAGAGTGCCATCTGGTTTAAGCATTCACCTCTGTCTGCAAATAAGTGGTACCGTTGAACCTAGACTTGTTGAAATATTGTTAGAGGATTGAGATACTTATAGTAATTGTGATTGAAGTTGTTTGCCGTATTAGTGCCAGTGTGTTTTCATAGATGTGTCTTTAAAATAAATAATTATATATATAAATTGACATAGCCTTCTAGGAGTGTGTCAACAACAGAACTTTGCTTACCAGCCTCTTTCATCACCCGCCAGCACTGCGAGTCACTGGGGACTCTTGCTGGGCTCACGTTCGCGCTCGCTCGCCTTCAGGAGGAAGCGGAGCTTGATAGCGCTCATGTGATACATCACGTGGCAGGAACCGCATATTACTCACCTACAGGCGCCCGAGCGGTGCATTGACATAGCCTCCTAGGAGTGTGTCAACAACGGACCTTTGCTTACCAGCCTCTTTCATCACCCGCCAGCACTGCGAGTCACTGGGGACTCTTGCTGGGCTCACGTTCGCGCTCGCTCCCCTTCAGGAGGAGGCGGAGCTTGATAGCGCTCACGTGATACATCACGTGGCAGGAACCGCATATTACTCGCCTACAGGCACCCTTGCGGCGACAAGCCCGTCGGGGAAAAGGGCGCTGACTGTTGTGCGGCTGTTTGGCGCTGTTCAAATGGGAGACTGCGGAGGTGTGCCCTCTTTGATCCCGTTACCGATAAAAAAGGTACATTTTGGGTATTAGTGCCCTCTTGTTCCATCAACACACAGCCTTGTTGCACAACCAAAATGTCTCTAACTCCGCAAATTCGCAAAACCAATGTGTCTTCACCTGCGGTGGCCTCCATTACACCAATGGAGGTTGTTGCAACCAGGTCTAAAAGTAACTTGAAAAAAATTACATCATCCACATCAATAACTCTGAATCCGCGTGCAAAAACACGCCTAAAAACACAACTTGCAAGCAAAGATATTAGGCAGTTTTGCCCTGTATTAAAAAATTCTACTCTACTAAGTACAATGTCCTCTCCCCAACAAGACGTCCTCAATGTAGAAGGTATATCTAAACAAGCTAATGAGGCACAAATGGAAATCCCTATAAGCCCCTCCATTAGGTGCAATGAAGAGCAAATTGAACCAACCCTAAATATACCTAATGCAACATTGGACTCAATTCAAGTGGAATCCTTGAAGCAGACTGTTATGTCGAATACTGTAGAGTCGGAGGTTTTAGAAAACATGCCAATTTCTGATAATACCATGCTTCAATCCACAAATCAAATCGAACAAAAGAAAGATCCAAAACTTCAATTGGATAAAATAACACAAATACAAGAGCAGGATCTTAATGATTCGAATGAGGAGGTCTTCGTAGATGAAGTCAAACAAATGATGCCTAGAAGTGTGCATACATCTCTCACTAGGTCACCGACGGACTATCACCAATGATGCTCAATGGACTCTACCATTTCGGAGGCTGCATCCTACATACTTCCAACGCCAAGACACCGTGAATCATCACGTGAAAAAGAAAAGGCTCCTGTTAATGCCGGGCTTTTGGAAGTTACTCTTATGGCAGTAAACACAACAATCAAGAGTTTGTTCAAGCTATTTGAAACTCTTGAATGCAAGATTAATCTAAAATCCGCCAAGATTGACCATATAACTTCATGGATCCAAACACAAGCGATACAAATGGAGAAATGTGGTCGAGTTGAAGAACCATATAATGATCTATCCAAAAGTATTGAAATTGTGACTGTCCCCACTACATATTCTGCCATTCTTCCAACATTTGAACACGTCATTTGTCCAATTGAAGCGGATCCGCAAGTAAGCACACAACAAAATACATCATGGATAAGTGTTGAGAATTTGCCTAAAAAAGTGCAGTGGACCTGACAGTTCCTACAAAGTCAAGTGTTGGCCAATCTATTGATGATGACATTTCAGGTCAAAAGGTCCCTGTTACACTTACATCGTCAAACTGTCATATATCACAAATCAATGAGTCTCCATTAAGTCAACTAGTTTCTTCTTTGGAAACAGTAATCCCAAATGAGCCCGCATTAACAATGAATCCAGTGACTCAGGAAATCTATCCAAAGGCTCAATCAATTGATATAACTGAAAAAATAATGCAAGGAATCTTGCCAACAACGGAGAGACCACAAATTGAACAACTCAAAGCTGCAGTAGATGCATACATTCTCCAGCCTACATCTGAGATAAAGGACCTGGCCGCAAAAAAAATTTCACAGATCACTGTGGCGAAATGCTCTGTGGACACTGTACAGCATAGTAAAGCGTTTGCTGAAACTCAGTGTGTAAAAGACAGAGAAAACAGAAGACAGTCTACATGTAATGTCTGGAGCGTTCCAGAGGTGGCAAACAAAACCCATAGTGATGAGACAAGGCACGATCAGAATGACAAAATTAAATCAGTAATAGAATCTTATCTGGATACTCGTTTAGGATCGTTCCTCCCGCCAAAATGCTTATTAGCGAAACCAAATAAAGTAACGTTTTCTGACGAACAAAGATTTGACAGTGAGTTTGACCTATGTCAAAAGACTAAACAAGTGACCAATGAATCGAACAGTAAACAATTTTCCAAAACTCAAGAACCTATAACAAAACAAGAAAAACAGGACCTAAAAAGGAAACAAAAATTTGCAAACCATCATACATTAATTTTAAAATGTCGTGCGGCTCCTTACTCTCAATATGTTCTGTCTCGCACAAGTGTACTTAACATCTTTAGTGATGTGCCAGAACTAGGAGACCTCACCTCATTTGATATTAGCCAAGTGGAATTTATTTGTGATACTCATTTGGGGATTGTGCGTTTATGGATGAAATCCGGGTTAGTTATGAATTACCTATGGCAGGCACGAATGAAACTCTTTGCAATGGGTTTTCTGCTTGCTCAAGATCCGGAAAGAAACAATAGCGAAACAACCCCGGAGGAACAAGTAATGGCTACTCCAATTACAAGTGTTTGCCAGTGCTTGAAATGCAATGCTGATGATTCTGTATTTCCTAATGCCCGTCTCTCTCAGTCATAACCACCACCGACTCAAGAACAATATGAGCAAAAAGTTGACTGTGCTACACTTGTAAGTTGGAATACAAGGGGTTACTCCCATCTTTTAACTAACCCTAACTCCCTCTTGAATGACGCAGACATCATAGTCCTTCAAGAGACATGGCTAAGTGATGTACCACTATGGGATAACATGTCATCGTAATTAACCCTGTAATTATAGCTCCAAAAGGTCGCCCGATGGCAGGGCTTCTTGTAGCCGTTAAGATGGGAATTAATATACAGTTACAAGCATGGGAAAACCCCAATAATTTCATACAGTTGGTAAAAATCTCGATGGAGTCTAAAAAGCTCGCATTAATAATCATCTATAGAAACCCAGCCGTGATTACGGATCTATGTTTTTACAAAGATTTATCCAATATGTTTGATATAATTGCACAATCTAAAGAAATAACTGATGTTATTCTAGCGGGGGACCTTAATATTGATGTTTTCAAATGTGAACGGGGGAAAAGAACACAGGATTACAAAAAGTGGAGTTCTCTCATGAAGCTATTTAACATGAGAATGGCTAATGGATCATTACCGGGAGATATTCCGCAACATGATACGTGGCAAAGAGGAACATCGACAAGCATTATAGATTACATATACCTATCAGCGGGGCTTTTTATGTCATCTATTGAATTTAAGATAATCAAGCAATCGAGCAGTGATCATCATATGCTATCTCTATCATGGCCGAGAGGCACACAGGAAAATAGTATTACATCTCAATGGATGCCGCAAAAACTGGAAATCAATAATGCAAAATCTCGATTTAAGTGGACACCGACTAAACTGATAAGCCTAAATGCAAATCTAATACTACAAAATGACTCACGGAATACTCATACATATGTCGAAGCACTTGCCACCTACAAAACCCTTTTTATCCCTTCGGGCCGCTCTCACCCTCATACATATGATCAGTTACTATCTCAAAAAAAAAAGGAATATCGTAAAGAGCTGAGATTAGCCAGACATCTTCCATGGCCTGAAAATGAAGAATTAGGTAAAACTTTAAAAAATCGTTATAGATCCTGGATACGGACTCATAAAGGACAGTTATTTCAACAGGATGGAGAGACCTTTCTGAAAGCTGCAATAAGTAAGAATTCTGCACAAATATGGCAATTACTCAATCAAAAACTAAACCCAAACATTCAGCAATCACAATCAAATGGAGTAATTGAAAGTCATTGGGTAGCACATTTTTCACAATTGTACACAGATGAAGCCTTCCAGTATGATCCTAAGAGTTATTCAGCAGTGACCTGGAACATTGAATGTTCAGAAGAAATAATTGAGACGCTCATAACCAAATCTTCATCCTCGCGAGCAGCAGGCCCAGATGGCATAACTAATTATATGCTAAAACAACACCCACAACTTTGGGCCAAGATACTGAACAACATATTCCAGCACATATTAAAGATACAGAGGATTCCAGACTCATGGCGTAAGTCTATCATTGTGCCAATCTTTAAAAAAGGAGACCGTAGCATACCAGCTAATAACCGCCCGATAGCGCTATTGGATTCCCCAGGCAAAATATGTAATAGATTAGTCTTAACGGCCTTCAATACTTGGACACTTGAAAATAAAATCAGAGATCATAATCAAACAGGCTTTGTTCGCGGATTGGGGACGTCTGTAAATCTAATGATTCTAAATGCACTAAAAGCTCAAGCACAACAAACAAAAACAGCATTATTTTTCGCGTTTATTGACCTAAATGCTGCGTTTGATTCAGTTTCTCGCGTAAAACTTCTTCAAAAATTATTGAAAGCACAGTGCCCACAAGATCTAATCGATATCATACCCGCTCTTCATTCAGGCACGTCCATTCAAATTCGGTTGTCCTCTACTGGCCTGCTTTCTCAAGCAATCAACACATCAAGAGGCTTGAAACAAGGGTGCATCTTGGCCTCATCACTATTTAACTTTTTCATTCATGATGTTCAAGAAATATTTTACAACTTACTTACTGACTCACCAAAAATGAATGGTCTTACAATACAAGCATTATGGTATGCCGATGACCTTGTGCTAATTTCTAAGACACTGATAGGCCTCCAAAAGTTAATAACTGCACTCACAATCTACTTTGAAAATAATGAGCTATCAATGAACATAAAGAAATCCCAGATTGTAGCTGACACTCCTGCAAGATCACAAAGAACTAAGTTCGTATGGAGGGTCAAAAATATTACCCTCGATATTGTCTCAAGCTATAAGTATCTGGGTACTCAATTTGAAGCCAATTCAGTGACTATTGACCATCATCGTTCACTACAAAGTAAATTGAATATAGCAATTTCCCAGTCTAAATTGATTCTTTATAAATATGGTAAATTTTCGATCAAGCCTGCCCTATATTATTGGCAACAAAAAGTAACTCCTACAATTTTATATGGGATGGAGGCACGAGCTCTAACTGACGTGAAAGATCTAGATAGAATGGAAGCAAAATTTTGGAGAAACATCTTACATCTTCCACAAGCAACCCCGTTATCATGCATAAGGTATGAACTCGGTCTCACATCGCTCAAGGCAAGATATCATTGGCAGCTGTGTGCATTTTTTAGGAAATGCTTATTGAACATTGAAACTGAATCAATTCTAGCTGTACTTGCGGCTTATTTATTTAACTCAAATCATCGATTTATAGTTAAATGGGCCACCTATGTCTATCAAATAATGGCTGTAGCTGAAGTAGACGTAGAAACTCTAACACAGAACCCTAACCGAGCAAAAAAAAAAATCTTCTATCAGGACTGGTTGGCGAATCGTACTCTTTGTCTTCAATACAAACATTTTAGTAGTTATGTGTTTCCAGATAAAAAAATGGGAACTGTTGAAACTTACCTGTTAAAATCACCATCTCCTCAACTTTGCACGGCAATCTTGAGAATACGCTTTAACTTGTGGTTGACCCGAGACTTGCTGGCACAGCGGAAACAAATAGACAAGTCAGATAACTTTTGTAGGTTCTGCCAAAAGACATCACAAAAAGAAACTTTAGAACACATAGTAGTGGACTGCCCTGCGCTGTGCCCATTAAGGAACAATGCTTACAAGAAACACATGACTGTGGTTGCTAATGTACAGCAGAATATGAGATGGGCCTATCTGCTAAACTCAACGAATATGAGTCTATTTATTGCTTCTGTTGAGTTTTTGAACAATCTTAGCTTGTATACACCATGCGATACTTGATTCTTTTATAAAATCTGTCCTAGTTACAATTACATGTCAGATGCACTAATATGCTTAAGTTCATGAAGCTTAAGGTAATATTATAATATATTGTAAAAATTATGATGGCATTAATGTATTTAATGTATTTCATGTATTTTACTTATTTTTTCATATTTTACTTATATTTCGAAGTATTCTCGTAAAAAATCTCTTTTGATTAAAAACAAGAAATAAATATAAAAGAAAAAAAATATATATATCTTTACACCCAAGCTCTGCTCCGTGTCTGCTTGTTCTACTGTGTAAATTGCCCTATTTTGTATACTCCACATACTGCCTAACTTTTCTTGAGAGAAGTCTGACTGCTCAGCCACAGCTACCAAGTGAATCTGTGTGATACAGACGGCTACCAAGTGGGTTTACTGCCAAAAACCTGTAGGCCTAAATCTTTTGCAGTGGTCCCAGAGGGAACTGCACAGGTTTCTGCTTAACATCAGGTCAGCCATGTGTTTCAATATGACGCCCAAGACCTATCTGTAAAATCAGACTCCGATCTATTTTTTCGCCATTTCTTTTAGGAAAGTTCCTTCTTGTGTTTGCCTCTGCTTGCCAAACCAGGTTTGCCCCCTTTGTTTGTTTCCCTTTGGCGGGCTTCAGTGCTGAAGCCCTCCTATGGCGCCTGAGTGTCTGGGGTGGACAGGATGTGAGGGAGGTGCCTGAAACTTCCCGTGCTTAGTCTCCTAGGAGACCTGAATGCACTCTGACGTGATTGGCCAGCTGGCTGTCCGGCAAGGACAGCCACCCTGCTGTGTGATTGACAGCCAGGCTGGAATGAATGGGGGAAAACTGTTTAAAAGCAGGTCTCTGGGACTTGGAAAGCAGAGTCGACCACTGGAACAAAAGAACCAAAGACGAGCTGAAGGAAGAGGACTGCTGCAACTCCTGGACGACCGGTGAAGCCCTGTTGCAGTTCCGAATTGCCTGAAACCCCATTGACAGAGAAGCCCTTCAAGGTTAACTTCTTCCCTTGAGTTTGGTGGGAACAACCAACTCGCAAGCCATCTGGACACCGTCCCCATCTGGTCGAATTTTCATTAGAGTGCTGTTGAAAACCGGATAGCCAGAAGGAAGGAAACCAGCTTGTGGACTTTAAGGCACTCACACCTTTAACCGACGTCAAGCTACAGCTTTTGGCCTCATCCCTGGGCAGTGCCGGAACCTCCCGACGTCCTCCTTCTTGTCCCTACGACTGAAGCTCAGGAACAGCAAGATCTGCTCGAACTGCAGGAACAACTGCCTCAGCTACAGCTTTCTTCATTGACAAGGTACTGTGCAAACGCTGTCCGGAAATCTTTTCGGCCATCGAGAAAGTGCGCAAAACTTTACTGAACTACGAAGGCTTGTCCTTCCCTTAACATTCATCAAACTTTTCACCTAGCCAAATCCTTCTAATCTCCGTGGCAAAGACTTAACCGTTATTTGTCAAAACTGTGCTATCCTACACAAAAGACTCTTAACCATTGACTTTGGCCCAGGCCTATAGAGAAGAATTGCTTGTTGTATTTAACTGAAACCCTTATTCCTGCCTATGAATGTATTTGGACTGTCTGATCTTATAACCTTGTCTTTTTACTCCTTTAATAAGTATTTGAAGTGCCATTTTGCTCCCTCTTTACTGGATCTAAACTTGTTCAATTACTTACCGGTTGTATTTTTGTGGTTTATTAGTGTGTGATATTGAGCTGCTTATGCTAGTGTAATGTTTTCTAACTGACAGAGTAAATAAATGTATATTCTTTTACCAAGAAACCTTGAGTAAGTATACATTTGAATCACTGTACTGGTTGGTCCTTTGTGCAACTTGTTCTACTGCTCACTTAAACTCTTGAGATGAGTCTGGCTGCTCAGCCATCGCTACCACTTTACTGTGTAGTACAGGCTTGTACCAAAGGTGAAATTGTGCTAACACTTGTAGTCCTAATTGCATGTAGTGTTCCCAAAGGTTACTGCAGGTGATTCTGCCTAACATTTCTAGTTGGCAGTATCTGTATACCTAAGATCATTTAGGAGGTTACTGTGCTACTCTGACACTTCTAGTAGTTCTGAGGGCAGGTACGTGTTATCTCATCTGCTTACAGCATCTGTAAAACCCTGCATTCAAATACAACAATAATAGTTCTAGGGGAATTTCTTTTTTGAGACACGTCAGATGTGTGAATGATTCGGGTTCTTTTTTTGTTGACTCTATTCCGATCATTCTTTTAAATCGCCACCCGGTATAAACAAGTGTGGCCGTTTCTAAATAAAACACATGACGTTAAAATGAATTGTCATGTGCAGAGAATAGTCGACCACTTCCATTCACAAATGTCTGGCCAGTGGATACTAGAAACAAAAGTAAAACACTGCTTGTATTATTGCACTCTGACTGTAATTCCATGTACAACCACATTCATTCCTCTTTACAAAAAAAGAAAACATGCACCCTGCTTCAGCTAGAGCATTCACTCTGCGCTTGGGTTATTGCAGGTGCCATTTGCATTGCTGGCAGGGTCGTTACTTGACCCTAGTATACGTTTGTTGAGAGTTTTATTCTGCTTTCATTATGGTATTCTTCACAGCATTGGTTGGCTGATTGCAAGCTGTACATCACGCTTTTGAGGTGGAAAAAGAATATTTAATTAACACGTGTCAGGTCTACATTTTCATATGTAAGACTCATATGCATGTGTGCTTGAATATCAAAATGACTAACAACCAGATGCCGTAACTTTATAAATTACAGAGGACTTTTGTACAGCCAGCTGTAGTGCGTAAGTGCCCAGTTTTCCTCCAGCCCTCCTTTTTTTCTCTGCCATCAGCTGTTCCCAGCATCTGCTCGGCATTCCTTTATGCTCCCTGTGTATATGTTTATGGTGATCGCAAACACATTGAAAGTTATTTATGTTACTTCATTGACCATAAAAAAAACGGCAGAGAGCAACTTTATGGTGATACTGAGGAATACGAGGATTATAAAACCTACCTGCTTTTTTAATCTGTCCCCAAGTTCATATATAGCCCTTCGTTTGTGGAAGAGAATGCAGGTGTTATCTATCCAGGTAGCACTACATGTCAAGATAAGAGACGTCTATCAGCTATAGTAAACAAACATTTTTATCTGATTATTTTGACTGGAATAGTGACATAGGTTTCCTTGACACAGGGTGATTATACTCTCATTACGCTTTATTTTTCCCAGTGGTACAGGGCAAAAGATTTGCTTTTTGTAGCTATTGGCTTCGTAAACATGTTTTGCATGCATAGCTTCAATAGATGTGCAGTACATGGATCTATAGATCTCTTTTTTATTATGTCTCTTTGGAATCTGTTTTTTTTACCCTTTTCTTATGCGTATACTCACCCACCATAAGTCTTTCCCTCATCTGCTTTTATTCATCTTTACCGCTATGCTCTTTGTAAGTTTTGAGGAAACCTGTGTTTTGAAATCAATTTTTTTGTTATTGGGGAGTTTTTGGTCTCTTACACTATTTATGTTTTTATTAAAGCTACAATCTCTGCATTACACTATATTACTTTAACATTATGGCTTAAGCTTGTGTTCAATATATGATATGATGAGTCATTTACAATGTGCCTGTTTACAAGTCTTTCTAGGCGTGACAAGAACATGGAGGACAAAACAAACGATCTTACTAGGCCTTGTGCCATTCAGATTGTGCAAGTGCCTTAACGCAAAGTGCAGGGGGTGAGATGGAGGAAGGGAAGGGAGAGAGAAGGGAGCACTGCAATCAGGGCAGTATGGCTCTGAGTATGTGCAGGCAGGGCAGCACGGCTCTGGGTAATTGCAAGGTGGATGGGGACTGTAGGGTTACAGTTACAGCCCATAAGGGCGCGTTAGGCCCTGAGGCAGTGCAAGGGTGACTGGTCATGAGGGAGCCTGGTATCCAGTGGGACTCTGAGGGTAGCCAGGCAACCAGTCAGCACAGCAGACAGGTAGGTCAGCAGGGGAGAGTCAGAGAGAGAAAGCACAGGTGAAAAGAAAGGCCTGCTTCCAGAACCTCAGGTATTCCAGCTCAAGTTTGAGAGGGGCAGGGATGCCATTCCAGAAGGGAGGCACCTGCAGAGCAGAGAGATCTGCCCTCCACTCTCTGCCTGGAGAAGCATCTGACCATAAGAGAGTTTTAGGTGGCTAGGCAAAGGGCTCGAGAAGGAAGGTGTTTTGGAATAGAGAGTTGGATATAGTGCAGGCCCCAGCCCCAGAAAGGGAGCAAGGGAGGGGGCCCACCGAGCTACCTCTAGATGTAATCACTGGAGGTGACAGAGCTATGTAACAACTTTAATGTGCATATAGCCACATCTTTATCAGCAAATGTAAGAAGATGGGGAGAAAGGTGGTTACAAAAAATATCTTCGGATTTTATTTTGTGATTACTCATAGGTTAAAAAAGACCAACAGGTCACGTTTGCAAAATGAAACAACATAGAACAGAATTAATAGAAAGACAATTTGTTCAACACTTTTTTGTCCTAGTGTTCACTGCTCGAATACATTGAATTTCAAGTGATGTTAGTAAACACATGGGTGACTTTGCAATGTACAGTTCATGTCCGACTATATGCAGGGTCCCCATATACATTGTGTCGACATGGGTGAATCTGTTTCCAGCCTTCTTCGTAGACACACAATTGGACTATTAGTTATTCTTGGGTATTTGAGCCGATTGTGCAAGGCTTTCTTCAGGACACATCAACCCCACATCTTACGGGGCTTACCAGTGTTATTGCAAAAATATCTCCACATATTTTATCTTGTGAGCATGCAAAAACTCCACGCCTCAAAACGGGGGACGGCACTCGGCGCAGGGCAAGGTGGTTTTTTCTTTTCCTTTTTCACTCGTAAAGTCGCAGGTTGAGTTGCGATGACTAGCTGAGGTGTATTTTACACGTTTAGGGCCGAAATCCCTGAGTGCATCCAGCAGGACCGAAGAACGCGGGTGCCGGTGAGCTTGCATGCTCACAAGATAAAATATGTGGAGATAATTTTGCAATAACACTGGTACGCCCCGTAAAATGTGGGGTTGATGTGTCCTGAAGAAAGCCTTGCACAATCGGCTCAAATACCCAAGAATAACTAATAGTCCAATTGTGTGTCTACGAAGAAGGCTGGAAATAGATTCACCCATGTCGACACAATGTATATGGGGACCCTGCAAATAGTCGGACATGAACTGTACATTGCAAAGTCACCCATGTGTTTACTAACATCACTTGAAATTCAATGTTTTCGAGGAGTGAACACTATGACAAAAAAGTGTTAAACAAATTGTCTTCCTATTAATTCTGTTCTATCTTGTTTCATTTTGCAAACGTGACCTGTTGGTCTTTTTTAACCTATGAGTAATCACAAAATAAAATCTGAATATATTTTTTGTAACCACCTTTCTCCCCATCTTCTTACATTTGCTGATAAAGATGTGGCTATAAGCACATAAAAGTTGTTACATAGCTCTGTCACCTCGAGTGCTTACATCTAGAAGTAGCTCGGTGGGACCCCTCCCTTTCTCTCTTCTGACATTGAGTCCTCCCCCATGAGCCCCTATCAAAAAAGAGGACTACCGTTCATTCAGTTCGCTCTTTTGAGTTTGCCCAGCCCCAGAAAGCCTTGTGGACGATGAAAAACCTGATCCTTGTAGCCACTGGAAGCGAGTGGAAAGATTTTATGGCTGGAGAGATACAGTCCCAGAGCTTGAGGCCAAGGACAAGCCTTGCAGTCCTGTTCTGGATTAGTGGCAGAGGGCGGAGAGTAGAGGAAGGCAGATTGAGAAGGCATGTGTGTGTGTTTCTATGAATTAGTTAAAGATTTGCGATAGTATACTCCAAGATACTCTGGGGTTGGAAATGTTGCTGTATCATGAACAATAGTGTAATAGGGCAACGTGTATTAGAAACATCACTCTGTTCCACTTTATTAAAGGCCTTTTGTTTCCATGCCCGGGCCGATTGTTTAAGCTGGGGAGACCCTTACAATATGATTTTACATGAGAATAAATGTATGGACAGTTCTTGCTAATGTCTAAAGGAGGTGGGAGAGTTTTTTTTTTTCCAGGGCTATCCCATGACAAACTATCTATGGAGTAGACTTTGCCATTTTAGCTAACACACCATATCTGATACAGAACCGCCCACTAGCCATACCTGGAAGTTCAACACCAGTTCAGAGCCACTGAGCAATGGATTGTGCCTGTCCACAGATGATGTACGGTCCCAATAATGAAATGCCAACATAGAAGAATTGAAGAGATGAAATCACATTGCAGTACCTAGATTAATCAAATGAATTGAATGGATCAGCCCTGAAAATGCCAATCTTAAAGGCATACTCTAGTAAAAAATGTTATTGTCCCTATGGGTCGGCCATGTTTTTTTAAGGCTAAGTGGCTCGATTTTAGAAAACTTTCCTATGGACCTTACCCGAGTTTTCGTCCATTAAACGCACGCGAAAACAAGCACCTGGGAGCCGCCATTTTCTGATAATCCTATCTTTTCCCCGATCGCCCTGGCTCACCTGCTTTTGCGGCACTAAATCAATTCCCCCGCCCCTGAGCCTGACATTATCAAAACATTCATATTCCCCGCCTCTCACTGTGACGTTACTGTGCTGCGTAGGCAAACGCGCCCAGTCGTCTTCTGCGCGACTCCACACAGAACCTGGAAACCAACACAGATCAACTCACAACACAGCGCGCCACAATTCGGAATATGAAACTGTACTTTACAATGAAACAGCAACACGGTACATTTGGTAAAGTACATTTATTTGGCATCATATGTTTAGAGAATATTCATATGAACTCCGGAAGACATTTATTTTCTTTTATCTGTATCCGCAATAACTGTTCCGTTTCATCTTGGGTCACGCGCTGTTCCATTATGGCACACAGGGTGTTCATTTTCGTAAAAAGAATCACTTTGGAAGCACGGTGAACCGCAAGGCTGTTCCATCAACTAGGCACTAGTCCAGCCTAAAGTTTGTTATGTTACTTCTAGCCACTAGTACAGCGTAAGGGCATGTGGGCCCTTGGCAATCGTCCCATAATATGGTGATCGTGCTCCAGTTGTTGACACGAAGCTGCAGGTGTCTGCTGAAGAATCCGTCCGCCGGTGTCTCAAACAGGTGGCAGTTGCAGAACGGGATCAAATACCTGTTAAGAAAACAAATAAATGATAATTAGTCTCACTAGCCGAACTTCATTAATATTACTCATTTCATTCATTACGGCCGATCAGAAACTATTTGCTTGCAAGGGTAGTTCAATGGAGTATGTTCTTCTCTAACATAAATGCGAAAAGTAACGAGATAAATCTAGGGCAACACACAATGATAAACGACACTCTACATGCATGAGGAATGCTATGATATATGATATGGCATTTGTAACGCGCGTATACTCAAGTGTTTCTAGGTGTGACGAGGCAGGTGGGGAACAAGGGCAGACAGACAACGATCCTACTAGGCCAGGTGTTTTTTTCTGATCGCGCATGGGGATGGGCTGTACAAGGATAGTTGAATACAAATTAAATAATAGGGCCAGCTGGTGGCAAGTGCAAGGTAAATGCCGGGGCAAGGGGCTGAAGGATACAGAGACAGTCCCGTAGTGCAGGGAAAAGTGGCTGGGCCAAGGAGCGAGATCGGTGACACCAGTGAACCTGCATGCCCATGTGCCCACTACGAACAGTTTTAACATCTTTTACAGTCATCATTCATTCATTTATTCATGCATCCATTCACTAAATCTTCATTCCGGTATAAAAGCGTGTAAAGATTTACTTACATTATATTTGAAATTTCCATTGTGTCTCTTCGTAATGCAGTCTGTAAAACGGACCATGCTCTTGACAATGATTTTTCGTATACTGACCTAAAACTGAAACTCGGTCTAGTTTCTGAATTTTCTGCCTTATCGTCTCTTACGTTATTGCGCACTCCCTTCAAATGTAGTTCTTTCTGCATGGTCCCTGTCTCAAGGTCAAAAAACAATAGACCCTTATACTTACAGTGCGACTTGTGGGCCTCATCTGTGCACTGTCCTTCGCATTCTTTATTTGCAACATCACGTAGTATAGGCATCTGTGAGAACTTGAAGTTTAGAATCCGTCTATGTAGTGCGCCTCAATGTGCAAATGCGAACTGGCTTCTCTCCCAAATGCCACGGCCTGCTTGGCTGGCGCGTTCTAAGTGCCCCAATTTTGTCCCCGTTGTCTGCGAGCTTTGCAGCCTAAATTGAAACATTTAATTTTTTGCGGAAGGTCAGGGAAAGTATAAAGTACCACAGGAGTTGAGTTAAAAGTGAGATTTATTGTTTGTTTGTTTGTTTGTTTTATTTTTTGCAATACGTAAGCCTCCCCTCCGTTAACAGTGCGCAGCATTTACATTTACATGAGATGAGACATGAGAAAAATATATACATACACATATGTGAGGTGAATAGAGAGAATTCAAAGATGACACCCAGCTTCTTCGCCACCCATGATGGTGAAGTTGGGGGTTAGGTTTACTGGTACACTGTACAATAACATTTATTTACAAAAATACAATCCTATTGCAATTATTTAAACCGCGATTTGTACTTTACAATCAGCTGTGCATCGGGTAGGCATGGCACAGTCGCAATGTTTGGTGGCAATGGATCACTGCTCTGTACAGAAACGTCCAAAATTCCATATCTGTGCTTCTCTAACACAGCAACAATAAGGCCTTTCACAAAGTCGAACTGCATTTCATCATAGACTGGTTTGATCACCCATTGCTTACTTCGTTTTGAAAACACCTTGGTGTAGCGAGGCATCCTTACTTTGCCCCTAGTCCTAGATTGTTCACGTCCGACATTGCTGTTATGGGCCAAGACGGCTAGTAGAGTGCGATGTTTCATGCCCCGAAAGCTAAAATGCAAGCGCTTTGGCCTGTACTTTAGGCACATATTGCGGAACACCTCCAAATCTCCTGTGTGACATAATTCTGTCAGTCCTCTCAAATCTCTTGATAGAGTTTTGTCGAAAACAATCTTCTCAATGGCTTTGTGTGTCGGTGATGATGGAATCAACCACTTCTTCTTCCGTGCCTCCTCTGGGGACAAAGGGCCATGTTCACATTGGTGGAAATGTTCATTTGCTGTCCAGCGGTGAACGTTGGTACAGTGGTGCATCAGTGACCGCCATTTTTCAAGTAGTATTTCCACTGACCCCTCGCAAGTTTTTGAGCTCCACCAAAGATGGTTGGTGATAGAATGTGACCACTGCAAAATACTTTCAAAACCTTTTCTTTTCCCGCAGCCTAGATTTTCTTATTGATTGATTTAGCAAGATGCCATACGTCAAATTGATGTTTAATATGTAGGAACTGCTCTCTCATTGTCTTGGCAATTGAAACGTGTCTATCCGTGGCTATGAGCTCGATGTCCATCCCCCTCGATTGTAGATGTTCCACTGATTTTATAAATCCTAGTTTCTCCATGGCCACAGAGGATGTACATTGTGTTACCTGCACGACCTCCGAACTCACAATTTTCTTACTATCCATGTCCTGAAAGTGGTAGGTGCAGTACTTGGCAGAAAACCCAGGGCTATCGCACTGTCCATCGCCGGCTAGCCTGAATCGTTTGCCTTCGAATGTACTTGCTAGAGACAATCGTTCAATTCTCCAAGCATCACTAATGGCCGGAAACAGATAATCACGTTGGTATGTGTAGTACAGCGCACTAGAAATGAAATGGAGTCCCACAAACTGAAAAAAAGCCTCTAACTTTCTAAAACTGGAGCCACTAAAAAGTGATGCAGCTGCACACAGTAGATTGCCTGCTGGCAGTTTCCCCAGCATCGGTTGTGCAGACCATGAGAACCTATGATTTAATCTACAGGCGGCTTTTATTTTGACGTTAGTGCCTTTCATTTTACGAGTCACATTAATCAATGGCTTCCCACATACTTTCCCTCTAACGGAATGCACACATTTCAGCATACTTATAATTTCCATCAAGCAACTGTCGAATACAATGTATTTGCTCTCTTTCATTAGACTGTCATCCTGCGTCAACGTTGTTTCAGCTTTTGACCCTGTGGAGATGTCAACACATTGGAAAGTAATATCGCTGCTATCAAGTATTGTTGCGTCTATGGATGCTGCGGCTGGTTCATTCTCTCTCATTTCAACATCTGCTAATTCAACATTGATGGGAGAACACAACAATGTCGACATGTTTTTTGGTGGCAATTTTTTGGCTGGTGTAGATTGTGTAAATTGATCTGCAACTACTTCAGAGCTATCTCCAATACATTCAATAACATCTTCTTGTAGTGGTCCGGTCGCACAGTAGCTATGGTCCAATGCAACTTTGCTGTAGTCTCCAAACAGAGCTAATTCATGTTCTGGCCATTGGACATGAGCATCTGGAGCCTGAACACGCCTCGCCTCAATTAATAGTTCCTCCATAGTGTACATGGTCTGGCAAGCCACATCTCTCATTCGCTTCAATGTATGTGTGTGTATAGTTCTGATGCCCACGGGTAACTGGAGGAGAGATTGGAAAAGGGATGTTCAGTTTAAACACAAGATGGAGTGTAGTAGAATTGACTAGAAAAAAACATAAAATAATCCCCACCACAAAAAAAATTTAAAGTTATTAACTGTTTGTAACTAACCTTTTTTTGTTTTTTTTTCTTTGCAACTTTTTTGACTCGACCTTCAACATCTGCACGCTGTAGCTCCGATTCGTTTCCGCATGTCCTCCCTTCCTCTTGCGCTGCAACGAGTATATTTTCTGTATCCGCATAGACAGCAAGGAATGAGGCTCCATCGTCTCCCTGAAACATAGTACTTTCATTACTATGTATCAACATATTGTTAGCATAAAACACGTGAGGATGAACACACAGGTACATCTCAATAGCCAAATACAATTTAAACATTTTGTGCAACAATCAAACGACAAGTATTCGACCAGTGATGATCTATTTCGATGGAACTGTCAGTATCCATACCTCCGGCTCTGCATGGACAGCCATGAATGGTTGTATTGGAGAGGAGGCATCCGCATCTCCCTGAAACACAATACTTGCATTAGTATGCTTTTCAATATTGGAAACATAACACACACTTGGGGTCGACGGCACAGGTACATATAAAGAGATAACTGCAAATGATGCATTGTCCAAAAGAATCAAGGAAAATCCAAATATGATGACATTTCATCGACTTATTTCAACGATTCCTTTACATCTGCATCATCTCAATGAGATGTTGTGATTGGGGTGGAAGCTCCGCCGTCTCCCTGAAACACAGTACTTGGATTAGTATGGTTTTCAATATTGGAAACATAACACACACTTGGGGTCGAACGCACAGGTACATATAAAGAGATAACCGCGAAAGATGCATTGTCCAAAAGAATCAAGGAAAATCCAAATATGATCACATTTCATCGACTTATTTCAACGATTCCTTTACATCTGCATCATCTAAATGAGATGTTGTGATTGGGGTGGAAGCTCCGTCGTCTTCCTGAAACACAGTACTTGGATTAGTATGGTTTTCAATATTGGAAACATAACACACACTTGGGGTCGAACGCACAGGTACATATAAAGAGATAACCGCGAAAGATGCATTGTCCAAAAGAATCAAGGAAAATCCAAATATGATCACATTTCATCGACTTATTTCAACGATTCCTTTACATCTGCATCATCTAAATGAGATTTTGTGATTGGGGTGGAAGCTCCGTCGTCTCCCTGAAACACAGTACTTGGATTAGTATGGTTTTCAATATTGGAAACATAACACACACTTGGGGTCGAACGCACAGGTACATATAAAGAGATAACCGCGAAAGATGCATTGTCCAAAAGAATCAAGGAAAATCCAAATATGATCACATTTCATCGACTTATTTCAACGATTCCTTTACATCTGCATCATCTATATGAGATGTTGTGATTGGGGTGGAAGCTCCGTCGTTTCCCTGAAACACAGCACTTGCGTTTATAGGGAAGAAAGTATAGCAAATGGAATCACGTTATATGATCACGCATGATGGAGCTGTCAGTACCCATACCTCGTGCTGCTGAAGAATATCTATGGATGTTGCAAATGTAGTGCTCACTTCCGAAAGCTGTTGCGCCGATTCGTATACTTGAATGTCAGGCTCTGCATCAAGTGTAGGGGTTGACGCTCCATCGACTGCCTGAAACATAGTACTTGCATTAGTGAGGATTACAATTGTGAAAACATAACATACACCTGGGGTCGACAGCGCAGGTACATATCAACGGCTAACCACGAATGAAACATTGTGTAGAACAATCAAACGACAAGAATTCCAGCTCTGATGATGATGCTCGATGGAGCTGTCAGTATCCATACCTCTTGATGTTGAAAAACATCTAGAAATGTTGTAGATGTGGCGGACGCTTCAGCATCTCCCTGAAAGACAGTACTTGCATTAGTATGGATAACACTAATTATAACTGAAAACAAACACCAGTGGACGATAACTAAGGTGTATATCAATTGGAAAGCAGTAACCAAACATTCGGTAAAATAATTACACGATAGAATAAAACTATTACTTGACATGCATAAAACAAGTATGTAGCGGATTAGCCTAATAAGATTACCTGATACCCGCTAGAAGTGGTTGATAACTGCAACCACGTCAAGGATGTAGAATGTTCTTGCTTCAGATTCAAGGGATAGTCAAGAAGTTGTAAAGGTCAATTAATGATTGATAATGAAATGCCAATATTGAAAATAGCCAGGTAAGCCGACAGAATACTTGAAAAATGCTCAATACAGCACAGTTCCCTGTCCCCATATATATATACATTGCGTTTGTGGGTTATGAAATCGAAAAAGAATATATTGATAAATGTCATTATTCAAAAAACTATACACTCATATCAATATCGAAATTATTACAAAGGATAGAACACCTACAATATCAATTAATCCATTCGGCTACACACTACCGCAAGGCCGAAAGCTAAATCCGGACACTTGACTCACCGGTGGCGGAATGTGGACGAATAGAGTGGGAATAGTGTTTCGCGCAATTTCCGTGTCGTTCGCCGTTTATTCTTCTTTGTTACCCAAGAAGTTGTGTACATGTCCAAGGAAAAGTCCCGGCTGCAGATGCGGTATCGATCACCCCTCTTGTCCTCTAAGACTTGTTGGACTCTACTTTCCAGCTCATCCAGTGGATATCCGCAATGTCTGACCCATTCTCTTATTCGATCGACAGTTTTCGGGAATACATGCATTGTCGTTCCTTCAGATTTCGCATGGGTCTTCGAAGGGCAACCGCTAATTGAACAGGCAGGCATTGTTGATAAATCTGAAAAGTAAATATCGACATTATTATACAATCTTCAAGAATAAAGATTTGATACAAAAGTAAATGAATCATACAATGATCAATGCAAGGTTTGTTTTGGTCGCAGGAACTGTACCAGTTCATTATGTGCAGCTTAGTATTTGCATAAATTGCAGAAATGTATAAATGATGTGACTAAAATCTGAACATGTGACTCATCCCTTGGATGTTCTGTATTGCACGAGATGGAAACATGCTTACATCATAGACTGGATCCCCGAAGGATACAATTCGATGACAATAGACACAGATGAAAATAAATAGATCTATTGATAGCATAGCAATGGAAACTCTAGTCAATAGCAATGAGACCAATGAACATAGCACTATTGTGTACTCTACTCGCAAATAGATAGAAATTTAAAAATCTGCGAAATATGACTAGGATACATGGCCTTACCTTGACCAACAAACAGTCGGATTCAGCAAGCAGAGCAGTATGTTGCAGGAGAATAGGTGGGTGGCCACAGGTAGCACACTGATGGGTTTGCTCTAAGCGGTCACAGAAGTTCACGGATAGCACGATGACGACCAGATTAGCGTAGATCTCAGTGGTTGCCAGGTAACACGTTCAGGAGTTGACTTGCAAAGCACAAAGCTGTTCTCATGAGACATATCAAGTGGTTTATAAAGTATTTGGAACAGGGGTGTGTTTGTGAATGAATGACGTATGTATGTCGTGGTCTTAGGGGGGCGGCCTGCTTCAAGGGGAGGCCTGGCTGGAGACACGGGGTCTGGGGAGGCCATGTGACCGATGGCCCCTTGGCGTGGGACACCTTTTGAAGTGTACATGTAGTTTGGCACCTTGGCCTTTCGCGCCCCGGTCAGCCCCCCCCATGCCAGCGAGCATCCACCAGCGCGAACCGCCTTTGATACAGGGGGGTGGGATGGATGGGCCTGGGGCGTGCAGATAAGGCACAGGAAGACTGCTGAATGGAGACACACTTATGTGGATTGCAGGGGGGCGGCCTGCTTCAAGGGGAGGCCTGGCTGGAGACACGGGGTCTGAGGAGGCCATGTGACCGATGGCCCCTTGGCGTGGGACACCTTTTGAAGTGTACATGTTGTTTGGCACCTTGGCCTTTCGCGCCCTGGACAGCACCCCCCACGCCAGCGAGCATCCACCAGCGCGAACCGCCTTTGATACAGGGGGGTGGGATGGATGGGCCTGGGGCGTGCAGATAAGGCACAGGAAGACTGCTGAATGGAGACACACTTATGTGGATTGCAGGGGGGCGGCCTGCTTCAAGGGGAGGCCTGGCTGGAGACACGGGGTCTGAGGAGGCCATGTGACCGATGGCCCCTTGGCGTGGGACACCTTTTGAAGTGTACATGTTGTTTTGCACCTTGGCCTTTCGCGCCGCGGACAGCACCCCCCATGCCAGCGAGCATCCACCAGCGCGAACCGCCTTTGATACAGGGGGGTGGGATGGATGGGCCTGGGGCGTGCAGATAAGGCACAGGAAGACTGCTGAATGGAGACACACTTATGTGGATTGCAGGGGGGCGGCCTGCTTCAAGGGGAGGCCTGGCTGGAGACACGGGGTCTGAGGAGGCCATGTGACCGATGGCCCCTTGGCGTGGGACACCTTTTGAAGTGTACATGTTGTTTGGCACCTTGGCCTTTCGCGCCCCGGACAGCACCCCCCATGCCAGCGAGCATCCACCGGCGCGAACCGCCTTTATATCAATATACAGTATATCGCCTTTATATGAATGATAGTATATCGTTGCTTATCAATAACAAATGCCACATACCGCAGATTCTTGTGAGCACAGACCCAAACTTCAACCAGTGTATTATAGTGGCCCAAGACCCGAAGGTCTGTATAATCCAATGGTAATTGATAGTATAGATATATGTGATTCATTTAAAAAATCGAGACAAACGTTGTTAAAATAAATGTGGTGTTTTATTTTGTATCTTATTTTCATGACACAAAAATACAAGACTTTAAAGATTATACAGGTCAGGTTGCAGCACAGCGAGAAAAAATCCCCTGTACTGACCGCTGTCACTCGGGAACGTTTCTCTAATGGCACGAACGGCACAGGCGGGTATCACTCTTCGAACGCGGTGTCCAAGCCTCCCGTGAAGCCACCATGTATAGGAACGATAGGCCACCAGCCTGTACCACCTGTGAAAAGGAATGAAACAAACTGTTTTTAAATGACCCAGATAAGTTTAATAAACGTTTGTTGTCAATGACAATTCTTGTAACTAATGGCATTTTACACGGACAAATGCTATCTAGACAATGCACACTATTCAACGCCTTATATGCGTTACAATGATATGTAGATGTAATTTTGGATATAGTAGAAGAACATGAAATAGGAGTGGCATGACAAGCAGAGTATACTTACTCGTTACTCGGATTACGAGGACGAACAGTTGCTCGAAGTTCGTGCATAAGCACCATCAAGATTCTCAACACGGCCCGTGTGAGGCAGGCTGCCCTGAAGTCTGGCAGCTTGGTGATGCATTGCAGTCGTGGCTCGCCTTCCGAAATGTAGGCCAGGCATCCCGAGTTTTCTCGGCAGCAGCAGTTCTCGTCCTCGGTTGGCATTAGCTCGCACCGATTGCATGTGCACCAGGTGGAGACGCCGTCCATGCGACTAGGCCCAGGCTCTTCATCTGTTGAATCGTCCTCCCAACTGCCGTCCGAATCCCCATCGTTTTCACTTGCTTCCCTTTCCAGTAGTTCCTCCTCGGTATACTCAGGCTCGTACATGTAGGGCATTATTGTAGCCATTGTGTGGTAAACAGAGTAAAATAATTTACCGAGATGGTACAGGTGTTCACACGGGCTACAAGCGGCGAAGGTAGCTGACCAGAGCACTGAAACGAGTCACAGAATACTCAAAGTAACACAGAGAGAGGAATGGAATCGAAAATCTGCTGCTGTGTGTTGTGAAACGGTCTGTTTATACTTATTGAGGAAAGAGGCGTCCTGCCATTTCCATGGCGACACGTCATTAGCTGAAGCGCAGCGAATGTTGACACGAGACGTGCTTTGGCGTTGGGAAATGGGCGGTACGAGTCTGCTGATGACAGGCTCAGGGGCGGGGGAATTGATTTAGTGCCGCAAAAGCAGGTGAGCCAGGGCGATCGGGGAAAAGATAGGATTATCAGAAAATGGCGGCTCCCAGGTGCTTGTTTTCGCGTGCGTTTAATGGACGAAAACTCGGGTAAGGTCCATAGGAAAGTTTTCTAAAATCGAGCCACTTAGCCTTAAAAAAACATGGCCGACCCATAGGGACAATAAAATTTTTTACTAGAGTATGCCTTTAATTTCATTGTTCACATTCTGCAATCATTCTGGTAATGTCTGTCTGCATGGGTATTCATTCCTGACATTTTTTGTTTTTTTAAAAGACAAAGTGATGCTTAAAATTCAATCTCAGAAAGTGAACTCTTCTAGTCATACCCTACCTTCTCAAAAGTTAATCTCTCAAAAATATAGTGCACATGTGTTCCCTTGACTGGGCCCTGTCTACTGACACACCAGGACACTTCCATGTAGTTTGGTAACATGGCAGCCACAGAGCAACATGTACATTCCTGAAAAACTAACTGCTGGAATTAAATTAATTCTAGCCATAGGCTGCTCATAACAGTGGGCACCTTTGATCATAACTATACATAACTGTACCTCCCCAATGACTGGTGATTGTTAAATAAATAAATATAAACATTTCTAGCTTTACATCATGGTCTTATGGAAGCTAAAGATACCCATTTCATGTATGTTATTCAACTAGATTGCAGAAGACTTGACATAGACCAATCTGCAGTGGCAAAATGACTATATAAGAGTGAGAGTTGAATCATCTTTGGATTACAGAAGACTTCCAAAAGCAAGCAATGCCGCATTCTCATCCACATCAATGAAGCATTTCTATTTGGAGCACTGCTGTTTGGACAAGGCCTGCGTGCTGACTCAACGCTAATAACCTGGACTATGATTACTGTAACTGGCAGCCTTGCAAGTGTTCTCTGGCAACAGTTGTGACAAGGATAGGCAGTATAATGATTTACCTTATTCTTTGAAACCCTGGACAAGGTCCAACAGTAACGCGGAATCAAAGCAACATTATTGGGCTCTGTTTCCAACCACACATCATTCTCTTGCTGACTCATCCACTTTTAAGTAATTTCCAAAGTGTGAAAGAACTATGGAGCTGCTTTTGATATTTACCTCCATTTGAATCACTATGAGCCATCAAGCTACTGACTCAACCACCTCCTTTCTGTTTCACCAGCAGTTTCTACCAATCACTGTTGCAGGATAACACTGCTTCATTGCACTGTATCAAACAGTTGTGAGCTGCCAACTCAACCATTGCACGTCTGCTCACCCAGCAATTCAAGATGATCACAACTGCAGAACTGCATTGCATTAATGGACCAAGTCAAATCGACTCACCACTCTCAATGCTTACTTAATTCATCAACTCAGCCATCTCAGTGACGACTCGGCTCATTGGAAAGCACAGCAAAGTCCTGCTTGACACTGTCACAGCCTCAAGAAGATAAATTGTATTTATTTATTTCTATACCCTGTCCTAGTTTTAAGTGTGCTGGTGAAAATGTAAGACCCACTCCATAACTTTAAAAACAAATAAACTTAAAGCTAGACATTGCTGCAAAGACAATTTCCCAATATCAAAAGTAGTCTGACATTTCAAAGGAAAAAAAAAAAAACTTGTCAATGCATTTATGATACCGTTATTCATAAAGAACTCTTTGTTCAACATGATATGTAGCAAAGCATTTTTTCACATGAACACATTAAATACAAATTACATGAACACCCCAAGTAACAAAATCATCAAAAAAAACAAATTCAACTATCTAAAGACCACCGTGCCCTAATCCAAAAACTACATGAGTGAAATAGCCAAGATTAGACCATATTACCAGACATAAACAAGATTTAAAAAAAACTCAAAAACAAAGTCATTTTTGTCTATTATTTCTAGAAGAATATTGGGTTGCACTTATCAGTCAACTCGTACACCGAATAACTTTATGAGTGTGTGCCTAAAGTTTTTCAGAATGACTCCAAAAGTAACTGAGCAAGTAAATGCTAGATTATTCCAATAGTTTGTATCTCAATGGTAGATTAAAAGTAAACAAGTTGTTCTCAGACATGTGCCAACCCAAGTTTTGGCTGATATACAAACAGCCTCTTATTTGAAAAATGGCCCAGCCTTCTTCAGGGTGAAATAAATGTCTAAGGTATTTGGAGGCATCATAAACTGTAGTAGACGATTTTGTAAAGATCGCGATCTCCATGAATCACATAGTATGGAGGAACATTCATGCCCCCAGGCTGCTGCACAAGTTAGGGTTGCATCCTGTGTCCCCTCAAATGGAAGAGGGAAGAAGCTAGTGGTGGTGAAACCTCAAAGTAGCCTCAGACTTTGGTGATTTTTATATGGAAGCCCAGTAACTAATTACTAACAGTTTTACAGTTTTTCCACTGCTGTTTAGTTCACTTCTGGGAAGTGGTGCATAACATGTGAGGCAGCCACATAGGTTCTACGCTGCCGCTTCCTTTCCCTCTCGCTGTGCTGCTTCACCTCCGTACACTGTATCTCATGTGGCTTTGTTGGGTTCTACTTCTTCTGTTTGTCTCTTGCTCCAGTTGCTGTGTTGGTTTCAGGGCTAGAACAGAAAGGAAGAACCTGGAGAGCATTTATAAGAGGTTGCATGAGGTGATGCAGATGAGCACTACCCTAGCATTAGTAAGGCACCTGGAGGGCGTTGACAGGAGCTGGGGCCATCTCTTCTGCATTCGACATCCTCTACGGAAGGACTGGCTCTGGATTCCTCTCCAGTTTGGTGACCTATCCTCGGCTGAGAGGGGTTCCCAAACCCTTTTGTCAAGGTCAGGTCACTGACCTTGTCTTACATCTGCACCCTTTCTCCTAAAAATCTGCTCTACCTGAGAAAAAAACTATATTGCACCTTTGCCAGAAGATGGACTTCTTGATTGTTAATCTGTTGGAGGCATTGATCAAGTAACAAAAGCATTGATCAAATAATAGGAAATCACACCCCAAAAGGACGTATTCTGGGAGTTCTATCCTCACAATCATAGGCATCATGATTTCCTGAAATCTGTGGTCTGTTTCTCCCGTACTGCATACTGGACTTTCCCAAGGCACTGGACCTCTTCCTCCTCAGGGGACAGGAACGCAAGACATTCTGGCTCAATCTAGAACCCAAATTTCCATAGGGTCCTCCTTGGTTTTCTCAGGGCAAAATGTGTCCAAGTGTCACAGTTTCCAACAAGCATAACAACAGATCGGTACAAAACCCAATCGATGAAAAATACCAAGGAATCAATAAGGAGTGCACGATTTACAAGAAAAACAAGATGTATTACATGCAAATATGTCCAGGAGGGACAGTCAGCTCTGTAGAACTGAAAAACGGAAAACACGCTTGACATGCCCATCTCAGTTTAAATTTTTTTACAGATGAAAACCACAAAACAACATTTGCCACAAATATCAAGTACTTGTTAATCCCACACTCCCCATTGGCTCAACCCTATACAGAAATATTAACATAACCTATACAACCGAAACCCATTGGCCACTAACCTACCCATAATCATTTAAATGCTGCCCCCTTACAGATGACCTAATTGTGCAGTCAGCAAAAAATACTCAGTTTTGATTGGAGAACATTATTGATATTACTGTTGCTACAATTGCCTTTTCCCATTGGCCAGGACAAATTCATGATGAGCATGCCCCCAGAGATGACTCAATCCTGAAGCACATGTTAACTGTGAAGTCAATAACCTGTGGCAACAAAATGGACACAATCCTAATTTCTTATGAGACTAGACAACTTGGCATCCCTCAGTTATTCTGAGACGTGTGTGCTTGACAACACCTCATGTGCCTCCTGTCTTGACCATGTTGCTTTGCTAGTACACATTCTTCCATATCTCTCTTGGGAGCCAGGTGGCTTTGTAAAAGATGCAGCTCAAGATAATGCTTCTGGGGACTAATTTCTTGGATTGATTTGCTCTCTTTCACCTGGCAGGTGCAGTTCCAATGGTCCTACCACTTCTTAATGGGGGCAGCATAGCCAAAACCTTGTTCAACAGCCTGGCTGAACCTTGCCTCCAGACCTTGTTAACACCAAAACGTGTCCTTCACTGTCATTACATGTATCTAATGTTGGGAACATAGCGTTACCTATCTCATGCCTGCAAGTTCTGGAAACAGCTAGGTCTTGCAACAATAACCAATCTCTGTGTGGCTCTTCGCCCTTCCTCCAAAGTTCTTGGTCTTCTGAACATTCTCTGGGGAAGCAGGAATCACATGTAATTATTACATTACAGAAGTTCAGAAATGTGGCCTTGTGCCCTAAATAACAAAAGGCTACCAACTCTTAACTGCAACTAGTTCAAAATGGCAGTGCTCTGATTAGATTGGCAGGTTATGTTACGTTACGTTAACGATATCTCATGTCTACCCTACTTAATGCTTGCACCATCTGGACCTTCAGCCATATGCTGAACACTAGCAAAAAGCTTGCCTTACTTTAATAGTGAAACAATCTAATTCTTTCTACTGTAAGAAAAGACGTAAACTACTTGAATAGCATCTGCTAGAAAATCTTTATAGTGGAATAAGCCTAAATGCTACATGTAATGAACACTGTCATTTTCTGCCCCTCATCTTACCATATGATGTTTACTAGAATATATGAAAAACTAGTTCAACTTCACACGTGAACACAAATGCTAAAACAAATAATAGAAACAATGACACTAACATTGCCAGCTGTCCATGCTAATAGAATGTATTTAGCCTGAACCTCCTTCTACATTTGGGACATTGCACCTGCATCCCAGCTTCCCCCTTTAGTTAATTCATTAACTAACCTACTTCTGCCCTGCTGCTTATCAAAATCGGTTCTCTTGGGTACTCATACTTTACACATATACTGCAAGCTCTCTCCACTCTGGGCATACTCCTCTGGAGTACATGTTACAAAACAACAACCCTGCACAATTAACTAAATTTTCTGGCGGACACATTGGCTGCTCTACTCTTTTGATACAGTGATCTAACCATTCCATTTGTCTGTCTGGGTGTGTACATGTTTCAAGTGGAGGGTGACTTCACCTGCTTTGAGGGTTGCAGACACCATAGTCGTTCCTCTGGACAGCATCTTGATGCAACACCTTATCATTAGTTGACCAGAGCAAAAAATGATGAGCACCACAACAAGGACAGGAATCAATATTTAGCAAACAGTACTCAGCCACGATGGGACCCATGCAAACATTGATGATAGCCGATCTTCTTCCACCACCACACCTTCCATTTCCATTACATTGTGTTGATCGTGTAGGGCCACAATTGCACACCTCAGGAACCCATTATCTGAATCATGGGATGGGCTGTATTTGCAAAATAAACTGCCTATTTTTGCACACACTCCACCCTCCTTGGTGCTGAGCAAGTTGAAAATATATCTTTTCTACAGTGTCATTCGTCTAATGGCCCCTAATTCTTCCCTATTTGCATTACAGCCATGCTCTGTGTAATTTTCCATCTGGATTAACTCCCAGCATGTTATTTGTAGCCACTTTGAGTTTGCTGCTGCCTGTATTACTTGGACGAGCAGTGAGTGGAGAAATGTGTTTGTGAACAGCCGATATTGCTCGGGAATGGCATTAATTTTCTCTGTTGAGTTTCAGGAAAAAATACCTGGGGTGCTCATTCAATTTGGTGAGCTCGGATTTTGGGACATGAAGGACTGGGAAATGTAGAGTAGCTACAGAGCAGGCACCCTTTCAGAACGGTGGGAGCTGCATAAATGCGAGGCCCCCACACATCCAAAAGACCTCAATAAGCACTGCTGTTCCCCCCATTGAGGTCTGAAATCTGGATTTTCCTGTTACACTGTCCATTGCTGCCAACGGGCATGCTGCCATTGCCCCTGAAACACATGGCGAATTCTGTACATTTCTCTACTTTAGTGGGTTGCTCACTTCATCCATGTCAGTTGTTTCACATAACCTTCCCACACAGCATAACATGTCTTATTTAAATATGCCACTGTTTCGTCCGAATGCTCAAACAGTCCCCCTGCTTTGCACCCCATCAGCCATTTAACCCAGTTATTGTTGTGAAACTCAGAGCCTTCCATCTTCAATTGAGGTCATATTTTGCACCGCAACTGCTTCTTTTGTTCAGAACAGTCACTGCAATCCGCTTTCACTGTGGTTGCTTGAACCCTTTGTTCCTGAAACACCCCATGCACCAAACATAGGGCAAGGTACACTAAGCATTGTGCTATGAGAGGTGGCAGGTCTTGTGGCAGAAACAGTCTGGATGTGCCAGTTTCATGGGCTATCAAAGACCAAATATAACAGTAGTCATTTGACTTCCCTCTTCCCACCTCCTCATGTGATTATACCACAGGTTGTCTGTCTCGGGGTGAAACACATCTGTACTACTCCTTGGAGAGACCTCCGGATTCACCATGTCACTCTTAATTCTGGTCACTAACACATTACTATTGTTTTGCAATACTACAAGATTGGTGTCATTATCAAACCTTCCCCTGAGTAAACAATATACTATTTTGACTATGAAGAAAGAAAGAGAGAGCAGGAGAGAAATAAAAGAACTGAAACACAACACATGGCATTATTCTGTGCCCACTTTCCGATGTTCCTGAAATCTGAAAAGAAGTCCAAAGAGGCATACTGAGTTCAGAAAATTAAATAAAGTTTCAAAATATATTTTCCTTATCTTTTATTCCTCCTCCTGCTGTTAGTGGGGGACATCACTCTGTAGGCCTTACGGGTGTCGATTAGATGTATTCAGGTTTTCCTGCCTGCAACCTTCACTGCTGTGGGTGTGTAATAGACAACAGTAAACCATCCCTCGAAGCATGGTTCATTCTATTTACTGCTGAAGTTCTGGCTGAAAATTGAATCCCAAGTGCAAAGGTTGTTGTGGTTGTTGGTATGTTGTCTGCTGCTGTGCTGTTTGTTCCTTTGTATCCCTTGAAGCCGGCTCTATTGGATGAGGACCCACCTGGTGGAATATAAGACTAACAGCTTTGTTTAAGGCCCTAAGATTTCCCTCAAACTTGTCCCCTAAACTGTGTGCAGAATTTTGGGCATGAGAGGTTGTATGTGCAGGTGTGAGTAGGGTGTGCAATCTCCTGCCTATAATTACCTCACGTGGTGTAAGATTGTGGTCTTTTTCTGGCTGATTTCTATTGGGGAACAATGTAGGAGGAAGACAATAGTCATTTTTTTCTGAATTGGAGTTCATATGTTATCTGAGCATGCCTTGAATAGACCAGTGGAGTGGATTGTGGTTGGTATACATAACCTACTGTGTGTTTTATGAACAATTAGGAGGTCAATTCTTTGAAGAGAAAAGGTCTGTCCCATTGTCAGATTTCTGGGCATCACAAATCCCCAGTGAGGAAATAACTTGCTTACCAACACTGTTGCTGCCCATTTGGCATCAGGGTGGAAATATGGACCCACTTCAAGCCAATGAGAGAATGGCAACACCACAACAAATTAAATAATACATGTTACTGCACCTCTTCATGTCAATGTAATCAATATGGAGCTGTCGAGAGGGCTGTGTTGGGGTGGGGCAGCATTGCTTTCAGTTGTTTAAGGGTATGGCTTGCCCTGTAAAAGAGGCAAGTAGTACAGTTTGACATAAAAATATCTATGTTTTCCTGCAGGTTGGGAACAAACCACTACTCCTGCAGGTCAACTGTGACGTACGGCTTTGAGGTGTGTGTAGGGTAGTGCAATTGCTTGAGGGCGACTGTGAACAATTCCTTGGGCATCACTTCTTTGCCTGTAATGTTCTGTCTCCAAATTAAATCTTAGGAGATAGGGAACACTATCTTTTTTATCCATGAATCCCTCTCTTGCTGTGGCACTCATCCTAGAAATTCAATGATCTGAGTCAGGGGATCATATTGTAAGAACCTGGCAGCTGCACTTGCTATTTCAGGGGGTGCTGTGGAATGTGGTACTGATAGATATGCTGCTTCTTCTGCTGCTTTCTCTACAGCATTATTTCTATTAGCATCTTGGTCTGTATTCTTTGTATGGACTGTGCATTTCACCACTGCAACTGTGGATTGAAGCGTTTATGCATCAATTCATCTAGAAAGTAATACTGCATGGGTGTGCCATCTGAATTTTTGATCCCTCTCCTGCACCATCTTGATAACCCTGAATGATGTAATGTTTAGGTAACATATGCTGAGTCTGAATAGATTGTAATGTGACAGCCTTTGGACATGTCTAATGCTTCTATGAGTGAAATCAGTGCTGCTGCTTGTGCAGAATAATGTGGGGGAAATATTTTTTTATCATCACCTCGTACTCTCCATCTACGAGGCTCACTATTGCTGCACCACTGTGCCTTTTGAACAATTATTGATGTCCCATTAACAAAGAGCACTTCCCCTTCCTGCAGTACATCTTCCCTGACAATGGTACCCTCTATGTAGTGACTTTATATTTTGCAAACTCATGTACTGAGTCATATGGCTGTGCGGGCTCTGCTATGAATGTTGTGGGGTTCACTGTGTGACCTCTGACAATGTGTATGTAGGGGTTTGTCAGGATCACTTCAGAGCATGACACCCTCTGTGTTATGAGGATGGACATGAATTGTTCTAAGATGGTGAAAACTGCATGTTCCACATTTAATATCACTGGGCAACCATTGTGATTGTGGAAGACTTCTGTATTGTGAAAGCAGCTGCTGCTAATGCTTGGTCACATGGAAAATGTCCCTGCATCCCTGGTTCTAACAGTCCACTGTAGTAAGCCAGAGGTGTATGCCCCATTAATGTCTGTTGAGTGAGGACAGCCATCATCACTTGCCCATTTGAGTGTGAGAACAGAAACAATTAATTGTTGTAATCTGGTTTTGATAATACAGGTGCATTCCTAATGGCCTTTTAAAGTTCCTGAAACTATTTAGTCATCAAATCTATCCTGACAATGGCTCCTTTTATTGTTCTGCACTTCTTTTAGGCCTTGCAACAAGGGGTTGGTGTATGTGAAATAGTCAAATATCCAGTCCCTAGAGTAGTTACATAATCCTAGAAACTGCTGCATCTGCTTAACCGTGGTTGGCTGTGGTGTGTATTGAACTGCTGCTGCTCTTTCTGGTGTTACTTGTCTATTTGCTGATGATATTATTTGCCCTAGGTAAACTACCTCTTTCTGGCAATACTGTAATTTTTCTTTATCTACTTTGTAACACATTTCTGCAAGTAAAGTTAAAAATCTTTCTGAGTATCTCTGCATTGCTTGTCTGTTGGGCTGCAAACCAAAAAGTTGGCTACATATTGAATAACTGTGTTCTGTTCTTTTAAATTTCCTAAATCCATTCAAAGATGCTCCTCCGGGATTCACAATTCCCAAGAGGCAACCAAGTGTGTTGAAACCTCTACCCACGGTAAGTAAACACTGTGAGGACTGGGAGTCTGCGTACAATGGAATGGAGTAAAATGCATTCTTTAGGTCAATTACTGTAAAGTGGGTCACTGCAGTGGGGATTTTGCAAAGTATCTTGGTGGGTTTGGGGACCACTGGACATTCTGCTTCTTCAATATTGTTTAATGGGCCCTCTTTTCATACTTCTCTCTTCCCCAAGAACAACACAAACCTGGGTCCCATTCCTCTCAATCTGCTCCCATGGTAATTGCCCTTACACCCCTAAAAAAACTCCCTTTTCCCATATGCCATTTCCTGTCCCTTCCATCCATCTTTTCTGGGTGTTCTGCACCTGATGCCCTTCTGCTGTGTTGGTAATCACTGCCCCTTCCATGCTGAATATGCAAGCTTTTTCTGGACCAACATAGCCTCTTCCTGTTTTTCCTTTTCTTGCTTCCTCCTACAAAAATGATCTATTTGCGCCTGTATCTTGGGTCATACATTCACCTCGATACCAACTACTTTGCACTTCTGCGGGGATATCCCTGTGCAACATGTTATGAAAAACAGCTATGTTCTTGTCCCGTCCTTCTCCAGTCTCTGAATTTCCTGAATCTGGTGAATGCAAAATGCAGGGTCTTCCTTTGTCCCATCGTGCTGTCCATGATGTCATTTATGTCAGGTGTATTGGGAGATGTGTCACTCAATGCTGTCCATAAGTGCAATCAGCAGTTGTTAAATGGTGCGCCATTCTGGGTTTCACAGTTCAAATGTAACGCTGGGTATCCCACCTTCCTCAACATCTTATCCGCCTTTTAACTTAGTAAGGTGGCAAACTCTTCATGTCCCAACAGCTAACATGATCCCTGCTGTCTGGTTTTCTAAGGCATATATCCACTTGCCTGATCCCGCTCTAAGAGATGGCAGTGTCTTAAATAGGTTGTTCCTGTCCATGTGAGGGCAAGACACACAATGTGCTCTCCCGCTCACATCTGTAAAAATTGCATTCCCCTTTTCCTATTCTCTGATGTCTTCCTTCCCCTCTTACCCTTTACCAGCATCACCCCTCCTCTTGAACCTCCTCTTGACCCTGTGGTGTTCTTGCCAGTTCCTCCTCTGCTTTTAGCACTGCTTCTAACTCGCTGCAAGCCTTATTTTCCACCTGTATAATCAATGAGTCACAGGTTTTCTCTCTCAGTTCTGCTAGTGTTCCCATTTTGGGTTCAGTGTGGGATGAATACTGAGGGTTGGTGTACCCTGTGGTGGTCTGTAAAGGAAAGTACCCATAGGGAGGTGGGGTGGTTGTTCTTGTCTGATTGACACCCCCTGTGCTTTCATCAGGGGCGTTCTCTATGTCTTCAAACATTTTCTCTGCCTGTTTTTCAACTTTTTCCCTTTCATCAGTTGACAACAAATGCTTTATCATGCATACCTTTCTTGGGCCAAATGTTAAACATTTTACCCTCAGTTTTCTGATCCTAATCACAATGGTACTTCAGGATTTTGCCCTTATACTGTGGAAGTGTCTGATGCATATGCTCCAACGGAGTACCCATACTCCTTCTCAAATCCAACCTTATTCAGAACAATACATCTCACAAACACAGACCCAGCAGTGTCTTGCCTCAAAAATCACAACAACCTAACAAACCCAATTCTCTCATACACAACAAAAAACAAAAATAACCCTCCAAGCCCTTACTAATATATATTTTTTTTAAAACACCCACACAATGGGCTTCCAACTCCCACCCCCAAACCTTTCTATCCACACAATCTACTTAACAAAAAACAATTAAAAATCACATCTATTTACACAATGGTTGAGAGCCTTTCTCTGTCTCTTGTTCTCGTGATGATGGTTCTCAGCACACCTCACACACCTTTCACTCTAGCGAAGAGGAAGACAGGGTCCTTTCCATTCAGGACCATCACTTCAATTATAGCACTGTCTTTCCTCATTTACAGAAGAGCTAGCCCACATAATCTCTTCACTTTTACTTCTATTTATGATATCATCTTTCCCTGTGGTGGGGGAGCTTCACCTCACTACTGGTCTAAACTCATACACTATTACACAACATTTTCTTCCCTCGTCTTTGAGGGTATTCCCCTTCTCTCTTCTATTGACTTCTGCACCACACCATTACACAATAACAGTCATATTTTCTCCACCCTGTTTTTCCCGCAAGAGTGCATTCAAGTTTTAGGTGTTCACCAAGGTCATCTGTTGCTGTGTACCCCTCAATTACCTTTACAGCTGGTTGCATCACCCTGGTCCAGGGATCAGGGAGTCCTTCAGAGAAGCACTGTGCCTGCAAACCTTCTTGTGGTGTGCACATGGACTGGTCACTGCAGGAAGGCACTGTAATCAAGGGTGTGCAGAGAGGAAGTCCCGAGCCTCTCGGGGGTCCTGGAATGCACGTTGGGTCACCAAAATGTACGCTAAGTGCAAAACCTGATCGATAAAAACAACCCAAGTAATCAATTTGCACAATTTGCAAGGAAAACAAAATTTATAACATACGGCAGGAGGACCAGTCAGCTCCGTAGAAATGAAAAACTGAAAACGCTCCCAACACACCCATCGCAGTTTACAGTTTTTATAGATATAGATGAAAACCACAGGACAACATTTGTTACCAATATGAAGTACATGTTATTCACACACTTCCCATTGGCAAGGGCCTAAACAGAAATCTAAACACAGCCTAAACAACCAAAACCCATTGGTCAGTAACCTACCCATAATAATTAAAATGACGCCCTCTACGCATGACCTAATTGTGCAGTCAGAAAAAAAATACTCTGTTTTGATTGGACAACACCATTGATATTACTGTTGCTACAATAGCCTTTTCCCATTGGTCATGATGAATTCATAATGTGAATGCCCCCCGAGATGAACCAATCCTGAAGCAATTGTGATCAGTGAAATGAAAACCCTGTGTCAACAAAAATGGATAATGTTATAGTATATGTCTTTCTATGTGTGAAATCCCCACTTTCTGTGAGTCCCCAAGTACTATTTTGCTGGACACCTGGACTTTTTGCTAATTCTCCTGAGTGAGTGGAACCGTTTTTCCCCACTCACTTCCCTTTTTGACCACTTTTTGGTATTCCTTTTTGGAGACATGCTTTCCTCCAACTTCTTGGCATCTACAATTTTCTAAAGAAGCACACAGCACTTTCTGTGAAGTGTTGCTGGGAGCTCCTGGTGCTTCCCCCTCATAGATTCATTATTTCTGTGACTTTTTATCCCTTGTGTGTTTTATTTTAAGAGATCAGCACTCCCCTCCTTAAGTGGAGTGATGAGGGGAAACAATGGGTGCATTACGAGTTTTCCGGTATACAGTAAAAGTGGCTGTAATTCTGGTTACCAGCACTTTTACAGTTCCGGTGAAATATGAGTTGGTAGCAATAACGGTGCTGGTATTACCAGCATGGGCATTTCTGGCTCCGTAAATACAAGTGCCAGTAAAACCGGCAATAGAATATTACCAGCACAATGGTATCACCAGCCGATTATGAGTCACGAAATTGTAGCAAATGAATACAGGTGATGCAAATGAGACAAAAGATGCACTTAATGCACCCATGTGCACCAATTCTACACAGGAACAATACAAATAGGCCACACCATCCCCAAAGAAACTTACTTGCACCACCATGATGCCAGTAATCATAGTCAACACTGACAACACTGACATGCAGCTGTTCCAGGCCAACATGGAGCTGCAGGGGCTGAAGTACCACCAGAGAGAACAAGATGCAATCGAGAGGAGGAGGATGAGGAGGAGGATGATTGTGAGGCGGAGAAGCCACACAAGGCATGTGCCCATACCCCATGAAAGGCTACACCATGGACCCTCACTGACATGCACATCCTCACCCTCTACCGTCTCAACATAGAGACCATGTCAGATCTCCTCAACCAGATCCAGGATAACATAAGGAGTAGGATTGGCATCAGGATGGCCATACCACTGTTGATAAAGCTGGTGTCGGTACTGTATTTCCTTGGCACTGGCACGCTCCAACACACTGTGAGCCAGCTGCATGGAATTTTACATCCTGCATTCTCCAAAGTGCTGGGTCAGGTGCTGGATGCACTCCTGCTCCATGTGGGACATCACATTGCACTTCCCACCACCCAAGCACGGACGAAAACCATGAAGGCAAGATGATATGTTATTGCACACATGCCCAATTTGGTGGCAGCCCGGGATTGCATGCATCTAGAGCTGGTGACATCTCCAGCTTCAGGGAAAGTATTCTGGAACCAGAAGCAATTCTATTCACTTAATGTCCAGGTCACCTGTGATTCTGACCTCACGATCACCACTGATGATGCTTGTTCCAGAATCAACCCATGATGCCACTGTCATTCAGAACAGCATGCTGCCAGTGTACATGCAGGGGCGAAGAGGCCAGTGGACCTGGGCATTGGGAGAGTACATGTTCCATCACAACAACCTTACTGTACAAGTAGAATGCAATGGGGGTTACCCACACATAGAGAATGGATGCCCTGACAAGGCTCAATACATGGAGGACCACCTGTATACCCAACAAATGACATGCTACAACCCACCGGAGTAAGGCATGACTCATGATGCAGCAGTGAATGGCCAATACATGTTTCCACAACAGGCCAGCCACACACACTGGATTACAGGTAACAGAATGCAAGATCACACATCCCACTACATGCATGGTTTTCAAGGGTGGGGTGCTGGCCCCTATGGGGTATCCAAAGTATGCCCAGGTGGTGCCCGCAAGCCATAAAAGAAGTGTGAAGATGCTAATCGGCAACATACCCAATGACCATGGTTATCGTCAATGCAAAGTCAAACCACACGTTACAAAATATACATAAGGAGGTTAGTTGCTACTATGGCACCCTAGAAGTCTGAACAGCCTGCCCAGCACCAGATGCTTTTGGTGTGAGATGATGGGGGTGGGGAATGACCAAGGGAAGGGGCCACCAACACAAATTGAGCCTATTGGGTGGCTGGCATGACAAGGCCTGAGTAACACTGCCATGTAATTACATCCTGATAAACTGCAACTGATAGACATGGCACTGGCATTTGACTTGGAATGTAACCAGGGCACCATGTATTTGAATCAATGAACTGATCCACACAGATTACCTGCATGTCTAACCCAGACCCCATGAGGAACCATACAGAGAGCAGTGCACAGCCCCAAACCACCTAACATGGCATGCTGCCCTGTCAATCACCGACCATGGAAGCTACTAGTGTCTGCTGTGAGCTGTATGCAAGATGTACCATGGCAGACCGAATGGCCCCCTAAGTAGTTGACTCCATATACAAGGGCTGGAATGTGAAATATGGTAGTGCAATGATACATGGGACATGCATGCACAGACTGTCTAATGAGATGCTGCTGTTACAGGCAACACATCCACAGATCACCATGATTGACACCTACGTCTCTTCCACTTGCAGGTGACTCTGGATACCCACAGCTGATGACTCCTCTGAGGAATCTCCGCACAACACAGGAGGTGGCAAACAATAGAGCCCGTGTGCGGACCAGGGTGTCAATTGAGGGCACATTTGTCCTGTGGAAGGCCTGCTTCCAATGTTTACACCAGACAGGGGTTACACTCATGTACAGGCTGGAGAAAGTGAGCCAGACTGTGCTGGCACGTGCAATAATGCATAACATCTGCATCCATTGCAACATACCCGTGCCCCCAGATTTTGACATGCCACCCACTGAGGAGGGTGACGTGGTGGCTGTGGGATGTACTGATCATGTAGAGGCCAGGATTGGGTGACTGGATCACTAGGAACTTATTGAGAACTTCTTCTGATGAAGCCACGAAATGGCACTCCCCTTGCACCTTTGCATGTATATATTGTCTTGTGCACTTGCACACAATAGGGAATGTCCGGTCATTGCTTCAAGTGAATATCAATTAATATTGGAACTTGCAACATGTAACAACGTTCACCACATCACCCTCAAAACACTCTTCCCAATAACCTAACCTCAAAATACCCAGCCCAATAACCCACCCTCAAAACCCTGGCAATATATGACTGTCATATCTTTTCCCTCTTGGGCTCCTTCAGTGAGGTGGTGCAGTGAGTCATGCCTTGGGGTGCTGGTTATGGAGCCCTGTGTGGGGGTCACAGAGGTGGATGGCTCAGACCCCTCTGCTTGAATGTACCCATGGTTGAGTCACTCAGCAGAGGCTGAGGGTGCATCTGTGTGCTCACACAGACTCTGTCCTAGTGTGACCATGGCTGCGCTGGCATGACTGAGTGACCGGGCAATCCTGTGGGTATACTCCTGCAGGCAGTCCTGCATAGTCTGCATTTAATGCAGCTGCTGGCCCGAAAGTATATGTATGTCTACCTGCTGCCTCTCAATGCCATCCAGCCTGGCACACATTGCAACATTTTGGTCACAGGCAGTGCTGGTGGGCTGTAAGGGCTTTGTGATGGTTCTGGGATGAAGCATGGTATGGTAACGTCCATATCACGGTCATACTCCTCCTCTCCGTCTTCCTCATCCATGGTAGGGACATGAACCCTGTCACAATGTGCCAGTGGGTGCATTCCACGCAATGGGGATGAGGGCATGCCGGACCGCTGAGGTCTGTGACCCACTGGTGGGACTGCATCAGTGTGTTCCACTACAGGTGGTACCTATGACATAGCACGGGATGTTGCAAAAAACAGATGTGTCACCTGCATGACCAGTGGAGGAAACACTGAGCACTGTCATGAGGATTGTGTCTTTGTGTCCAGGGCAGAGGTAGCTGGTGGTGGTGGTAGTGTTGCAGTCCTTCCCTGCTGTATGCTCCTGCTGGTGAGTGGTTGGCCTGTGCAGGGATGAGGGCAGATGACATGCCTGCAGATGAGGGTCCAGCCTCTTCACTATCCATGGACTGTGTACCTGTTGGAAATGAAATTACATGATGTTAATCATCTCGTAGACCGGCCTATGGGGTTGCATTACACTCGTCTGACATTGTGTGTGTCCCGGTGATACACGTTTCATGTGAATGGCATGGATGGTATTGCTCAATGAGTGCTCTTACTTGTAGGTGATACCAGTGCTTGCTGAGGGTGGACACAGTGCTCAGAGAGGCGCAGCTTCACCTCACTGATGAGGCCCAACAAGGCTGCAACACATGTTCTTTCTGGAGAGGAGCGCCAGCTACCTTTTTTTGAAATATTTGCAAGGAACTTGGGGTTGGTCACCCTAAGTTACCTGGGGCAACCAGACGTGGACTCCCTGCTCACTGTGCTTAGAGAGGTGCAGCATCACTTCACTAATTAGGCCCAACAAGGCTGAAACACGTGTATGGGGTTGCTGTTGGTACTCTTGTTCAGAGAGGAATTGCCATAGCATTTCAGTGCTGGACTGCCCATGTGTGTGGGACAAAGACTGATATGCAAATGGATATATTTCCCATCTGTGAAAGGTACAGTGAGCAAAAAGCATGTGCTGCAAACTCTCATCTCAGAACAGGTTATCATGCCATGTTCTTTCTGGAGAGGAGCGCCAGCTACCTTTTTTGAAATATTTGCAAGGAACTCGGGGTTGGTAACCCTAAGTTACCTGGGGGCAACCAGACGTGGAATTCCTCCTCACTGTGCTCATAGAGGCACAGCTTCACCTCACTGATGAGGCCCAACAAGGCTGAAACACGTGTATGGTGTTGCTGTTGGTACTCTTGTTCAGAGAGGAATTGCCATAGAATTTTGGTGCTGGGCTGCCCATGTGGGTGGGACAAAGACTGATAAGCAAATGGATATTTCCCATCTGTGAAAGGTACAGTGAGCAAAAGGCGTGTGCTGCAAACTCTCACCTCAGAACAAGTTATCATGCCATGTTCTTTCTGGAGAGGAGCGCCAGCTACTTTTTAAAAAAATATTTGCAAGGAACTTGGGGTTGGTCACCCTAAGTTATCTGGGGGCAACCAGACGTGGACTCCCTGCTCACTGTGCTTAGAGAGGCGCAGTTTCACCTCACTGATGAGGCCCAACAAGGCTGAAACACGTGTATGGGGTTGCTGTTGGTACTCTTGTTCAGAGAGAAATTGCCATAGCATTTTGGTGCTAGACTGCCCATGTGGGTGGGACAAAAACTGATGTGCAAATGGATATTTCCCATCTGTGAAAGGTGCAGTGAGAAAAAAGTGTGTGCTGCAAATTCTCATCTCAGAACAGGTTATCATGCTATGTTCTTTCTGGAGAGGAGCACCAGCTACCTTTTTTTGAAATATTTGCAAGGAACTTGGGGTTGGTCACCCTAAGTTACCTGGGGGCAACCAGACGTGGACTCCCTGCTCGCTCTGCTCAGAGAGGCACAGCTTCACCCCACTGATGAGGCCCAACAAGGCTGAAACACGTGTATGGGGTTGCTGTTGGTACTCTTGTTCAGAGAGAAATTGCCATAGCCTTTTGTTGCTAGTCTGCCCATGTGGGTGGGACAAAGACTGATGTGCAAATGGATATTTCCCATCTGTGAAAGGTGCAGTGAGAAAAAAGTGTGTGCTGCAAATTCTCATCTCAGAACAGGTTATCATGCCATGTTCTTTCCGGAGAGGAGCGCCAGCTACCTTTTTTTGAAATATGTGCACATTGCATGTTGGCTTGCCAAAGTGAGATGTTGTCGTGGGTGTGCTGGGTCATCACTTTCTGACATGGACTATTTTGGCACACGTGGGTGCTTCTCATGTGTCCATGTGTTAGCATGCACGTTTTGTGCATGTGCATTGATTAGTTCAGATGCATCCCCTGTCATGTGTATGTGCTCACTGGACATTTTCTGTGACTGGCCTGTGTTGATCTGTATACTGTGACCATTTTGTACATATATGCTGGGAGACACATACATTTGATAACCACATGCACATGGACATGGAGTCAGTTGTACTCATCACCATCGTTTTCGGTCCTTGGTCAAGCTTCCACAATCCTTATCCCCTCAATGCCCTCCATGTAGAGGATGGAGCTGGTGTTAGGGAGAATTCTCTGTTTAGGCTGAATTTCCTAACCTAGTGAGTCCCCCAGCAGCTTTGCTGGATTTCGGGAGGTTTTTTTTTTTCCATCCTGCCAAGAGTGAGACTCTTTTTCTCCCACTCTTGGACATGTATGTGTGTACTTCCTTTGACTGTCAATGTGTTCTATGGGCTATGGGGTCTTTTACTCCATAGGGTCTCATATGTTTTTCTATGTGTGTTACACCGCACCCTACGTGCCGTAGCACTGGGGCGTCCTAGCGGACCTCCACCATAGACTCCATGCCCGGGGACTGACTACTGTCTCCCCGGGCATGTAAAGTCACCATTGGCTTTACTAGACCTAAATTTACTAACAGAACTAGTACAAACCATCTTATTGTGGACGTACTAGTAGGGGTAATTCGATTACTCCTGGATCTGTTACTCGAGGGGGCACTGTCCCGTCCCCCCTCGTCGAGTTTTGGCTGGTGGCAGTGGAAACTACTTGTTATGGTCGACCCCGAACATAACCCTATGGGATTCGTCCCATTGTTGGAGATTGACCCTTTTTCTCGTTAATCTCTAACGTACCAGCGGTCTACTTATCTTAAATAAGTTTATCGGATGGTATTTTCTGCCAGAACTCGGTTTGTAAAATGGCGTCTGTGTTCGTCTCTGTGACTCCTAAACCAAAGGTCGAGCCCTTTGTTCCACTTTTGGCGGGCTCTGTACAGAGACCCTCCAAAGTGGTGCCATTCTGTCTGGGTTACCACGGGGGTGTGGGAGGGGGTTTAGGCACCCTGGACCGAGTTGCCTTGCCAACTCCGGTCGCACTCTGGAGTGATTGGCCCAAGTGGTGAGCCTTCCCGCTCACCACTTAGCATGTGTTGATTGACAGCTAGGCTGAATGAATGGGGGTTTTCTGCATAAAAGCAGGGCTTTTGGGACTGGATCTTCAGAAGTCGCCACAGGACCTAAGAATCCGACGAGGGTAACGCTGAGCCGACCTGCACGACGACACCTCCGGTGGAGCCCTGCGGAACCGACTCACCACTTCCCGACGACAGAGGAGATCTCCCTGCCAGAGAGTCTCTTCCCCTGGCTGGTGGGAACAACCAGTCCCCTTTGCTTTTTATTCGCCTCAGGATGCAGTGGTCGAATTGCCCGTGCGGAGCACCTCGGCAACCGGATAGCCATTACCCCTGTACTGCGACCAAAAGGTGGTGCCTTGTGACGGAGCACTCCACGGCTGGTCTCTTCCCTGGTGGTGCACCGGACTTCACATTTCTACGACGACGAGATCATCTCTACTCTTGGCAAAGACCCGACGTGCATCCACCACCAGGAACAACTGCCCCCGCCGGAGCTGCCCTCCACAACAAGGTACTGTGTCCGCCTGGCTTCCCTTTCGATCGGTTCGAGTGAGGTGTCTTAATCCTCTCCGTTCCGTTGGGTCGCCTCCAAGCTTTCCTCATTTATTGTTCTGAACTGGTTCAATCTGCCGATAACAATTTTCTACAAAGACTTGAATGCATCTCCACTAAAGACTTTTTGGGACATATCGCCTTGCCTCTCTCCGAGTGGGCCTGGCCTCTGAACTTTATGATCTATTGTGATTCTTGCCTTCCTGCCTTGCATTTTATCCGTGAAGGATTGAACTGTGTTGATTTCATAACCTTCCTATCTTACACCTCTGTCTGAAAATAAGTGGTACCAGTAGAACCTAGACTTGTCGAAATATTGCTAGGGGGATTGATCGTTTTCTTCTTCGAAGAGTAATTGTGTTTGATTTGTTTGCCGTGATAGTGCCATAGTGTTTTTCATAGATGTTTTGTTATAAATAAATACCTTAATATCTTTACGCTAAGCCTCGTTGCGTGTTTGCTTGTCTTGCTGTGAAGAATTGCCCTATTTTGTATACTCCACATACTGCTCAACTCTTCTTGAGGGAAGTCTGACTGCTCAGCCACAGCTACCAAGTGAATCTGTGTGGAACAGACTGCTACCAAGTGGGTTCACCGCCAAACGCCTGTAGTCCTAAATCTTTTGCAGTGGTCCCAGAGGGAACTGCACAGGTTTCCGCCTAACACTGGTGTACAGCGGTGGGATTTGTATCGAGTATACAGTTTAGAGTGCTTTTCGACACTGTAGGATAACTAACCACAAAACTTTGCACAAAAAGCAACTTTCAAAAAACATGTCTACGATGGAAACTTACAGTCAAGAGTCCTTGTCAGGTGAAAATACTGAGAGTCTGCGAGCTCTCTGTAGGCAAGAGAATCTTCCTGTAAGAGGCAAGAAGTTAGAACTGATAGAGAGATTGCTGGCGAACCAAAGTCTGGGTACTGGTTCAGAGGAACCAATCTCTCCAGCGACTGTAGATAACAGTGATGGTGTTGATCTGAATCGTAATTCTGATGACAGCGATGAAGAGGCTGACGAGGACGGAGGGGCTAACGAAACTGTCTCCCCTGCTCCTCTACCTGCCTTACCAGCTGTGCCTACAGGGCCCATACCAGGTCCCACAAGAAACCCTGCTTATTTTGAACTTGAAAAAATGAAGCTCGAACTAGAATATGAACGGTTCTTGGCTCAATCTGAACGAAACCAAGAGCTCGAGTTCAGACGAATGAATGCCCAGGCTGAGCAAAAGCAAGCTGAGTTGACACTCAGAGAAATAGAACTTAATCACGAGTTAGAGATGAAAAAGTTGTCTATGGAAAATGCTTCTAACTCCTCTGGTTCCTCTAGGAGCTCCAGTCCCAAAAGACCCCGGATGCCAAAGGAATTAGTGGGTATGTATGAACCGAGATTGGATGTGTTGGATTGGTTGAAACTTTTTGAATACAATCATGGGCTCCAGGACATCACCGGGAATGCTTTGCTTCCCTGGTTGTTCTCTAGGCTCCCTCCTGTTGCGACTGATGTGGTAATGGAGTTGGGGGAGGCGGATAAGACGGATTACGAAAGTGTGAAACTAGCTTTAATAGCTAGATTCGGGAAGACCCCTTCCCAGTATCTTAAGAGGTTTAGAACCCTCAAAAAGCATGATGGTACCCCTTGGGCTACCTGGGTGAGTGTAGGGTTGAAAAACTTAGAGGGATGGATTAAGTGTTACAAAGTGAACACTTATGAGGGTATGAGGAATCTTTTTATGTTGGAGTCTATTTATGATGCCTGTTCTCCTGAGCTCAGACAGCACTGGGCTGATTCGAAGGAATTGGATTCCAGGGAGCTAGCTAAGGCTGCTGACTTGTGGGTTGCCAACAGGGCTACTCACAAGGATTCTGGGGCAACTCAGAAAAAGAATGAGGGAAAACAGCCTAAAAAAGACTCAAAAGAGAATTCTAATAACTCACATTCCAAAGAGGGCCCCAAACAAAACCAGAAAGGTAAGCCACAGGGAAAACCACAGCAGAATAGTGTTTCTTCTGGTGCCAAACCGGAAGGAGGTCAGAACAAGCCACCATTCCAGAAAGCATTCGGTAAATGCTTTGTTTGTGGCTCGACTGACCACGTGAAAGGAGATCCCAGATGTAAGGGTAAACCTTCAGGGGTCCAGCTTGTCTCCTTAGCCTTCACCGCAGAGGAGGAAGTCCAAATGGCGAGTGGAAACTTTCTACTGCCAGCTGACGAACCCATTGGAGTCTCAGCCAGCGTTTCTTTAGTATCTCTGGGGTTGTGGGAACAACAGAATTTAGATGTCTATAATTCTATCCCCGATAATACTAAAGAGTATTATAAGGACAGTGTCCAGGTGAATGGTCAGGAGACTCCTGCCATTAGGGGCACTGGGGCCAGCATAACTGTGGTGGATAAATCGTTTTTTCAGGCTGAGGATGTTGCTAAGGCACCCAAACGCCTCACCAAGTTAGCTGGAGGGCCTGTGCAGATGCTTCCCCAATTACCAGTTCTCATCCAGTGTAACGACATGACTGTGAAGATACCTGTCAGCATACAGAGTGAGGTACCAGGACGCGTACTGTTGGGTAACGATTTAAAAACTCTCAGAGTTGTATCGCATACTCCCAGACCTCCTAGTAAACGGTTACAGGAGCTAACCAGACCTGCAAGAGAGAGGACCATGCGTGGAACTCTCCAGGAGATGATGAAGAAAGATATCACTCCTGCTCCACTGGAATTGTCGGCCGCTGTCTCCAAGAAATCAGAAGCGAAAGGGAAACCTAAGACTTCTATCCCGGAACCAGCAGCCAGCATTCCAGTGCAGCCAACACGGACTTCCCCGCGGTTGTCCAAAGTTACACCCGTAACTCCACCTCCAGCCGAGGCTGAGAGGGAGGTACAACCCTGTGTGTTAGAATTAGACTCTGAGGAAGAGCTAATGGAAGGCCAGGAACTCATTGGAGATCTGGATCCTGTTGACCATCCTGAGCTGCAGTCTTTACTGGCAGAAGGTGGACCCAGCAGGGCAGACTTCAGTAAGGGACAGAGAGAATGTCCAACTCTGGAAGGTCTTCGCCACCAGGCAGAAGCTAAGGCTGAAGGGCAAGAGCCTGGGAAATACAGGTTGCACTGGGAAGATGGCCTCTTCTACAGTGAACCGACCGAGTCTGCACCTGGAGACTACAAACGACTTGTAGTACCCCAAGGGAACAGACCACAGTTCTTGCAGTTAGCCCACGAGATTCCTTTGGCAGGTCACTTGAGTTTCAATAAGACTAAGGAAAGGCTCTCTCTCTATTTCTATTGGCCAAAGATGGGGGCCGAAGTAGAAAAACACTGCAGGAGCTGCCACACCTGCCAGACCTCTGGTAAGGTTGGCTCCAAGAATGTGGCACCGTTAGTGCCTCTCCCAGTTGTGGGAGTCCCATTTGAGAGAGTAGGGATTGACATTGTTGGTCCCCTTGATCCTCCAACCTCCTCAGGCAACAGGTTTATACTTGTTGTAGTAGACCATGCTACTAGGTATCCTGAGGCAATTCCTATGAGGACTGTTACAGCTCCGGCTGTGGCTAAGGCCCTCCTTGGTATGTTTACTAGGGTCGGGTTTCCTAAGGAAGTAATCTCTGACAGGGGGTCAAACTTTATGTCCCACTACATGAAAGCCATGTGGAAAACCTGTGAAGTTACTTACAAGTTCTCAACAGCTTACCACCCACAAACCAATGGTTTGGTAGAACGGTTCAACCGAACCATGAAGAGCATGATAGGTGCTTTAGAGGAACCCCTTAAGCGTAAGTGGGATCTTCTACTGCCATGCCTTCTCTTTGCTTATAGAGAAGTCCCTCAGGAGGGCGTAGGTTACTCGGCCTTCGCACTACTCTATGGTCATCCCGTCAGAGGTCCATTGGCCCTGATTAAGGAGGGGTTGGAGAGTGCTCCTTCCCACAAGCCAGTCAGAGTGACTGACTACGTGATAGGTCTCCGGAGGAGAATGTCACACATGATGACGGAAGCAAGCGATAACTTGAAAGCTGGACAAGCATTGGTCAAGCACTGGCACGATCAAAAGGCTAACATGGTTGAGTTTGCTCTAGACCAGCTCGTTCTCGTTATGATCCCAACAAGGCAGAGGGCCTTGCAAGATAAGTGGATGGGACCCTTCCGAGTTGTGGGTAAACTCGGAGAGGTTAACTATCTGGTGGACTTGGGCAATCCCAAGGAGGCTCCGACAGTCTTTCACACCAACCGACTTAAAGCGTATGTCTCACGACCTGATGTAGGAGCGTTGCTTCTAGCATCATCCGAGGAAGAAGAAGAGAGTGAAGCTCTTCCGGATCTCCTCAGCGGCTTGCCTTTAGACGAAAAAATTTAAGGAGTAAATCTCTCCTCCAATCTGACACCCGAGCAACAAGACGAGTGCAAATCTATGTTGAATCAGTTTGCCTCTCTGTTCTCGCTTTCACCAGGCTTGACCCCTTGGGGCCAGCACGACATACTCACTGGTGACTGTCTGCCAGTCAAAAGCAGAGGATACCGCATGTCAGAAAACGAACGAACCCACATCAAAGGTGAGGTCAGCAAGATGATCGATCTCAGGGTAATAGAGCCCTCTACTAGTCCATGGTCTAGCCCAGTTGTGTTAGTACCAAAGGCCGGATCTAAAGAACTTAGATTCTGCGTGGATTATAGAGCTCTTAATGCAGTCACCAAGACTGATGCCCACCCTTTGCCAAGAACAGATGAGTTGGTGGATAAACTTGGTGCCGCCAAGTTCCTCAGCACATTTGACTTGACGTCAGGCTATTGGCAAATAGCCCTGACAGACCATGCCAAGGAGAAAACTGCATTTTCTACCCCCGTTGGCTTATACCAGTTTAAGGTAATGCCTTTCGGATTGAAGAATGCACCTGCTACGTTTCAACGGATGGTAAACCAGGTTCAGAATGGGATGGAGGACTTCTGAATGGCATACTTGGATGACATCGCAGTGTTCAGCAATTCCTGGGAAGAACATGTAACCCACCTGAGAGATGTTTTGCAGGCTCTTGGACGAGCCAATCTGACCATAAAGGCGAGCAAATGCCAAATTGGACAGAGTAAGGTAGTCTATCTTGGGCATGAGGTAGGCGGTGGAGAAATAAGACCTTTGCTCAGTAAAATTGAAGCTGTGCAAAATTGGACAACACCGACTACTCAAACCCAGGTGAGAGCCTTCCTAGGCCTCACTGGGTATTACAGGAATTTCATAGAGAACTATGGGACCATAGCTTCTCCACTGAATGTCATCTCCTTGCCCAAATTTCCTAAAAAGGTTAAATGGAACGAGGAGTGCAATCAGGCTTTTGAAAACCTGAAAAAGGCTCTTTGCCAAGTCCCAGTACTCAGAGCTCCTGATTACCACCAACACTTCATTGTGCAGACAGATGCTTCAAATGTAGGAATAGGTGCCGTACTCAGTCAACTGGATGGGAAAGGTAGGGAGCACCCCGTTTGCTTCATCAGCCGCAAGCTGAAGGATCCTGCAACAAGGTGGGCAACAATCGAAAGAGAGTGCTTTGCTATCGTGTGGGCTCTGAAGAAGTTTAGGCCGTACTTGTATGGTTCTACTTTTGGCATTCAGACTGACCACCAACCCTTGAGATGGTTAATGCAAATGAAAGGGGAAAACCCAAAACTATTGAGATGGTCGATCTGCCTGCAAGGGTTTGATTTCACCATTGAGCACAGGTCAGGATGTCACCACCAAAATGCTGATGGTCTCTCTAGGATGTATGTCATCGACTAGAGGTATGAGATTCATCCAGGAGTGGATTAAATCCTCCTGTCCCTTAGTCTGGGGGGGGGGGGGCGAGTCTTAGGGAGAATTCTCTGTTTAGGCTGAATTTCCTAACCTAGTGAGTCTCCCAGCAGCTTTGCTGGATTTCTGGAGTTTGTTTTTTTCCATCCTGCCAAGAGTGAGACTCTTTTCCTCCCACTCTTGGACATGAATGTGTGTAATTCCTTTGAATGTCAATGTGCTCTATGGGCTATGGGGTATTTTACTCCATAGGGTCTCATATGTTTTTCTATGTGTGTTACACCGCACCCTACGTGCCGTAGCACTGGGGCGTCCTAGCGGACCTCCACCATAGACTCCATACCCGGGGACTGACTACTGTCTCCCCGGGCATGTAAAGTCAACATTGGCTTTACTAGACCTAAATTTACTAACAGAACTAGTACAAACCATCTTATTGTGGACGTACTAGTAGGGGTAATTCGATTACTCCTGGATCTGTTACTCGAGGGGGCACTGTCCCGTCCCCCCTCGTCGAGTATTGGCTGGTGGCAGTGGAAACTACTTGTTATGTTCGACCCCGAACATAACCCTATGGGATTCGTCCCATTTTTGGAGATTGACCCTTTTTCTCGTTAATCTCTAACGTACCACCGGTCTACTTATCTTAAATAAGTTTATCGGATGGTATTTTCTGCCAGAACTCGGTTTGTAAAATGGCGTCTGTGTTCGTCTCTGTGACTCCTAAACCCAAGGTCGAGCCCTTTGTTCCACTTTTGGCGGGCTCTGTACAGAGACCCTCCAAAGTGGTGCCATTCTGTCTGGGTTACCACAGGGGTGTAGGAGGGGGTTTAGGCACCCTGGACCGAGTTGCCTTGCCAACTCCGGTTGCACTCTGGAGTGATTGGCCCAAGTGGTGAGCCTTCCCGCTCACCACTTAGCATGTGTTGATTGACAGCTAGGCTGAATGAATGGGGGTTTTCTGCATAAAAGCAGGGCTTTTGGGACTGGATCTTCAGAAGTCACCACAGGACCTAAGAATCCGACGAGGGTAACGCTGAGCCGACCTTCACGACGACACCTCCGGTGGAGCCCTGCAGAACCGACTCACCACTTCCCGACGACAGAGGAGATCTCCCTGCCGGAGAGTCTCTTCCCCTGGCTGGTGGAAACAACCAGTTCCCTTTGCTTTTTATTCGCCTCAGGACGCAGTGGTCGAATTGCCCGTGCAGAGCACCTCGGCAACCGGATAGCCACTACCCCTGTACCGCGACCAACAGGTGGTGCCTTGTGACGGAGCCCCAGTGGGCATGTATAAAAGTACTCCAGCACACAAGACCTAGCTATTTAAAATGTCATGTTTATTATTGCATAATACAGCACATTACAAAAAACAGAGGTGAAATCGTTCACCCCTGTGACAGACATAAGGTTGCACAAAGCACTCCTCCTTCATGAAAATCAACTTAATGAGCAAATACGAGGGACAGCTATGGGGTCGTGCATGGCCCCATTTTACGCCAACCTATATATGGGATGGTGGGAGACACATCAGGCGTGGACAGAAGAATTGGAACATTGGACCCAACACATAAAAATCTGGTATCGTTTTATAGACGATTTGTTTATTATGTGGGATGGGACTGAAATGGAACTTATGGAATATGTGAATATTCTTAATGACAACATACTCAATTTAGAATTAACAACGGTTATCAGCAAACAGAATTTGCTATTTCTAGATGTGGAATTCTAATTAGAGAATGGGAAGTTGACATCTAAATTATACAGAAAACCAACAAGTTCCAATTCAACTCTCCACGCCAAGAGTCATCACCCAAGAGCCCTAATAGACTCTATTCCCTACGGAGAAGTTTTGCGAGTGAAAAGAGCTTGTAGTAACAGCAGTGATTACATGAGTGAAGCCAAAAACATTAGTCAGAGATTCATCAGACGTGGTTATAGAAAAAATGTTATTTCCAAAAGTTTCACCAAAGCAGAAATACCTACCAGAGAATCCTTATTGTCCAGAAAAATCAAAGCAAATGACAATAAAATCAAGCTTATTACAGGATTTAACCATCAAGCCAAATAAGTCAAAATTATATTGAACAAACACTGGAAGGTTCTGCTCACTGACCCTCATCTTAAGTTAGTGTTGGACACCTTTCCCCATTTCACTTATTGGAAGGCTCCTACTCTTAAAACTATGTTGTCTCCCAGTATGGTTATCACTAGATCAGCTGAAAGCACAGGGATGACTCAGATCAATAGAACTGGCTTCTACAAATGTGCCCACTGTAAATTGTGTGATCATGTATCTAAGGTTCCTTTTCAGAGTGTGAATGGCCAATGTTGGAAATATAAACATAGAATCTCCTGCACTACGAAATATGTAGTATATGTGATCACATGTGCCTGTGGTCTTCATTATATAGGCTCGACAATAGGTCGTTTAAAGATGGGGATTCTCCAACATTACAGAGCCATTAAAAATGGAGACTTAACATATCCTCTCACTAGCCACTTTCAAGAGAAGCACAATGGCGATGTGAAATTTCTAACTTTCACAGGGTTGGCCCATATACCATTAAATAAAAGATTAGGCAATCGTGAACTGAGATTGAGGCAACTAGAAGGGACACTCATATGTAAGTTTGACACCTTGAAACCAAAAGGTTTAAATATAGATGCTGAACTATGCGTTTTTACAAACATGAACTTTTTTATTATGACGATTATTCACACCTTTAAATCATGATAAGTATGTTGCTTAGACTTATGTATACCATAATGCTTTATTTATACTATGGCCATTGTACTACCTTTGTTACACATTTAGGCATCTCTTCTCTGTTATTCTTTCAGTTGGTGACTTATTGACTTAGGCTGCTATCCCCTTGTACTGTATTATTGACATAGGAATTGTTATTTGCACATGGTAAATTAATCTAGTTGCACATTGATGAAATTAGGCTGCTATCCTTTTGTACTGTTATATAGACATAGGAATTTCTATTTGCACATTGGGAGGAGGTATACTATGCAACGTTTTATCTTTTCTCTTAACTCCGGTTTTATCTGAGCATGTGTATAACAGGTAAGATTGCATATGTCTGGAGCATTATTTCTCCATGAAATATTTACCTGGGAAAGGGGCACTTGCACGGTGTTATGGTAATGAGTATAGGTATGATTTGCATAAACAGGGCATTTGCCCACTTATGATTTGGTTGCTGCCGTTTTGCTTGTAGCCCTTGGCTTGATAGTACTTGCCCTATGTGGGGGCATATGTCTAATAGCGGCCATCTGAGCTGGTTTTAGCCATCAAATGATGAATAGGCACACTTGTGCACATATGTTACACATCGATTGTTATTTAATAATAATTTTTAAACCAGCAGTTTCGAGCGTCTTCACTGTTTAGTCTTCATAACGGTAGTCATTAAAGGTGTTTAGTGATTTCCTAGCATGTTACTTTGTCATAACTTGCTATTATACGCACCTTACTCATAGGTTTTTGACCATTCCAATATGGAGGTCATTGGATTGGAAAGACATCACCACTCTTACTCGTAGCGGTCACATGACCGTTGTGCACGTGATGAGACTCGAGTGGGGACGCTCTGGAACTGCCTTTCTTTTTAAATCCTATGATGTGCATGCCGCATTTGGATTTTAGAGGTCTGAGGAAGCCTGAGCATTCAGGCGGAACACGTGACTTTCTTCCACCCGTGGGGTGAGTGCTTTGTGCAACCTTACGTCTGTCACAGGGGTGAATGATTTCACCTCTATTTTTTGTAATGTACTGTATTATGCAATAATAAACATGACATTTTAAATAGCTAGGTCTTGTGTGCTGGAGTACTTTTATAAATGCCCACTGGGTGGTTTTTTGCAGTGTTACAACCGCACAGGGGCTTGTGTGTTTTTTCCATGTTAATGAATTTGGCTAAATTTGTTTTTCCAGCACCAGCCACTCAATGAGGGAGAGCGCCATTTTTTAGCTAAATTGGTTTATTCATATATATATATATATATATCAGTGAAAAATCTTTGTTAAAGGGACGTTATGGTTAAGTTGCGCTACTTAAAACCTATGAAATTCAGTGAAAAAAACGTTGTTAAAGGGACGTTATGGTTAAGTTGTGCTACTAAAAACCTATGAAATTCAGTGAAAAAAACTTTGTTAAAGGGACGTTATGGTTAAGTTGCGCTACTAAAAACCTATGAAATTCAGTGAAAAAACTTTGTTAAAGGGACGTTATGGTTCCAAGTAAAACCGAAAAACCCTTGAAATTCGCCAGTTATGGTAAGCTAAGCAACCATAACTCGCGCCACCACCGTGCACTGCTAAGACTAACACCCAGGACATCAAAGATGACATCACAAATTGTCATTTTTGTGTTCGATCTGTCCGCGCACAGTGCGCATGTCCGCGGACCGCACACAAGCGCCCCTATAAAAGACCACGCCCAAGAGCTTATTCCCATTGTGTTTCTGGCTATTCTTCAGAACACAGTGATTTTTGCTGCCACCTGCAGACTACACCATCATCGACATGGCATCCTTGGCTGCTGAACTGCCACTTGGTGCTGCACCTGCTTCAGCACCACCACCACCCCCTCCACCGCCACCACCTCCCCAAGGGCCTGAAGAGGGGAACAGGACTGAGGATGCGGAGGAGGAAGAAGAGGATGATGAGAATGAGGTAGAGGAAATCCCTACTAACCGCACTAGGCGTGAGTCTTGGGTGTGGCGGTTATTTACCATTCATGGGAATGGTCCTAAGGCTCGTGCGAACCATGTTACCTGCAATGAGTGAAAAATGATACTCAGTAGCGGGAAGCACGGTAACTACAGCTTTGAGACCACTACTATGAAGCGACACCTGAGGTCATTTCACTCTGGGGCTATTCGCAGGGTTGTACCTTGCGAAGAACGTAGCAGGTTGATTTCTTCTACTTCATCCTCTGTTTCTGATCCTGTCACCACAAGGACCACCTCTGTGAGGCAGCGTCTTTCTCAAGCTGCCTCACAGGCCATACAGAATGCTGATGACCCTTACCTTTCGAGGGCCACAGTTGTATGTATGTACTGTGACATAGTACTCTGCAGGGGGGAGCGACTTCGGAGTGCTTTTGAGACTATCGTCTCAGAGCACAAGAAGACCTGCTCACTACCCAAATAAAACCCACTCTACATCTTCCTCTCTCAGCTCGCCCTTTCTTATCCCTGTGGTTGGTGTCCCCATCTTTACCCTCCTTTACCGTCCTCTCCTAGTGTGTCGTGTCTGAAAAACCAAAAAAAATACAAAATTACAAAAATCAAAAAAAAATAAGGCTCTTTTCAGAGCCGCCTTTCCCAGTTAAAAAATAGAAGTGAAAATAAATGAAGCAGGGATCTTTGTATTTCTTAGAAGTCTGCCGACAGTTCGCGAACATTAAAAAAATTGGGTTACTACTCCATCACAAACATTGTAATTTTCTCTGGAAAGAAGTGGTGGCTCTGAAAAGAGCCTTTGGGTGGTGTTTGTAAGTCAAAAATTGTAAATGCTTAACATCTACTTCAAAATCGTTGTTGTAATTCCAAAAAAGGTCGCAATGCATTTTGTACATTTCTCAGAAAAATCTGATTGCCAGAATAAGTAAGATGGACTCCATCTCTGCGAAAAATGTATGTACTACAAAACATAATATTTTCATTGTGACAAGAAGACATGCCAAAATCTCTTAGAAAGCCACAAACAGCCTTATTAACATTGCGCCTTGCTTTTTCCATTTGTGGACCAAATGAAGAAGAACGAAGCCACATTTGTCTCTGCGCAATCTGTGAAAACATCTCTTGAGAATTAGGAAACATGTCCATAACCTTCCTCAGTCCTTCTTTCATAGCAAATTGCAAAAAAATTCCAGTCACATGCCCTAAACTGTTCCCTCCACAATGAATTACAATTATGTCTGGATGTTGCTCTGTCTCCAAAGTAGCACAGAGAGGTAGCAAACCCAACCACTTCATTCCACGTACTCCATGCCAGTGTACTTCCACATGTGGGAATCCAAGATCTACAGCTACTCCACAGCTTTCTGCATGCACCTTCAACCAATGTATCCACGAATCTCCTAAAATCCAAACAATCTGTTTCCTGAAACACACAGCCATAGCTATCTTTCGTTCTCTCAGCAAAAAGAGTATCTCAGAAAATCTCTCCTGGCACAACACACCCACCAAACTTTCCTGACCAATCCCTTTCAGTGCATATTCTCATTTGCATGACTTCTGAACCCAAAAATCCCCGGATGTAACTCCCGATGTCCGGGAACTACCGCCATGTCCGCGGACATATCGTAACATGAACAGCCCTTCTACCATTTCCACTACACTCTCTCTGCCATTCCCTCATTGGATGTACCTCAAAAATCACATGACCATGCACCAATCACATTCAAGACCTCTACATCTAACTGCATCATCATAGATCAGCACTGCAAATGTACTCTGAATCTCTCTGAGTACAAGTGTCATATCATTGGCAAGCAGCATCTACCACAAATACTGTACAAGTCTTCAAGATTTCTACTTGCAGCTCCATGCATATCCATATGCATGAAAAACTTCAGGTATGCATATTTTCTGTATAGTAGATGACATAGCTCTCAACCATTTTTGTTTTACAGGCGGGTGAAATCACCCGATTTTGTTTTTGGCGGGTGAGACGCCCATTGGAATGAATGGGCGTGCAGGAGGCTTGGTGGGTGAGTCTGCCCTTTACAAGGCGTGTGACACCCGCCAAAAGCGTGTGAGTTGAGAGCTATGGTAGATGAACACATTTTCAAACAGACTTTTACCTTGTAAAATCTGTAAAATGAATTTACTGTACTTTTTTCAATTTCCTAAAATCAACTATCACTTATACACCTTTATACTTTTTACTTTCTTTATACACACCCACTCAAATCATGTTAAACTAACATTTTTTAAATGAAATATATAGACTACATATATTCAAACAAAATTGCATGCAAACACAATCTATGTTTAAACCTTTATAAAAATACTTATACAATTTCATATTTTTTGTTTTTATTTATTTATTTACTTAATTACTTTAAATTAGACATGACATTGAGGCGCTATTACCTAGAACAGTTTACTTACAGAAATAGTGGCATTCACTAATATATTATAAATTCCACAAGACATAGTAAAGATATTTTATTTTTGCTACAGTTAGTCATTCAATACAATTTGTTCATTAAGAACATATCATATGTACTTAACTGATGCAATGTATCTTATGTAAATAAATTAGTTTAATGGTTTTACAGAAGGCACTGGAGATTTCAATTAGAAAAATCAATATCTAAATTAAAAACAGTGCTATATACAAACAAAGTTACTAATTTGAAGCTTTTACAGTTGCAGTGAAGACCAGTTTCCTGAAAAGAAGCAGCCAAGTTCGAAGAAGAAAGAAAAACTAAGAAGTTACCTGTTAATTTAAAAAAAAAAAGTAAGTAAAATATCACCATAATATTTATATTATTAATCAAATATACTATAACATTAATACCAGCTATTTTGGTTTCTTAAAATAGAGATTTTGTACCATTTTGTCCAAAAATGTCCATGTCGTAAACAGCGATTTACAACCAGAACGGCCCACAAATTTCTATTTTTGGACACACAAATTAGCCAACTGAACCACTACAATTTTCATATTATAGAACAAACAACTGTTTTAATTGTATACATTAGATTTACTATTTGTACTTTTCCACACCACTAGCTTACTTTTTTTTTGTCATCTGAACCCCAGTTTAGTGACACATAAATTCAAGAATACCTATCCCTACTAGTTTTAGTTCCCAATGCACAATCACACACCATTACATACATCTTTATCATCTTACTCAAACACTCATGCACACAGCACACATACATTCCAGAACACCCCAACCCATATCTTCTTTATTTTTTTCAACAGACCCTAAAGAATGCCTACCAAAGGTCAAGTCCGTAGAAACCAACGCAAAAGTAGAGCAAATGAAAATAAAGGTGTCCAACATAAGCATCCATCTCTAGCAGAATTTGGAAAAAAAGTTGAACCAAAACAGCTAATACAATCATTTAGTGAAACACAAGAAGTTTCAAGTACAACAACTTTGCTTCGTCTATCAAAATGTAAAACAAACCAAAAAACAATGAACAGAAAATCAGCTATCAGTACAGATAAAACTACTTCTTCAAATTTTAATATAGTGCAAAGTAAGCATACCAAGAAAAGTATTTTAGCCAAAATATACCGTCACAAAGTCCTTCAAAATCTTGTAAAAACAGGAGAGAAATCAGGTTCAAAGCTTAAAACCTATCGTAGGAAATTAATCTTAGAAGCATTGATGGACAGTGCAATTCTTCTCAAAAGAAATGTATTTATTTTACTGTTAAACAAAATGAAACCACTAACAAAACTAATAACTAAATTACAAAAAAGACTTCTCAATAAGCGAAATATCAACAGAAATAACTTCTTAAGTATCAGCGGAGGTGAATGGAATCACACTACAAGCACAGAACCATATTTTAATGAAGAAGCCTACAAACAAAAGCAAACGAATACAATTGCCATACATAGCAGTGGTCGAGGTTATGAAAAAGTGAATAATACCATAATGGAACAAGAAGTACTTCTTACAAAAATATGCCCTGAAAACTTAGAATTACCCCTCCATTCAACTGAATCAGAACGTCTAGTGTACAAATGGCCATGCACGTCAATGTGTAACATTCCCAAACAATGTTTCAAATCTTTACGCCAATTCCTCAATAAATATGTAAAAAGCAAAGACAAAATCAAAATTAAATTACTGCAAAATATAGATACCTGTCCAGTGCGCAAGTACACAGGACTACAAGGACATTCATTGGCCTGCATTACAGGACCTACTTGTAAAAACACTTTCCATGATATCAAAAGGATATCAACACATCATTCAACTATAAGAAATCTAGTCTATAAACTGTACTATGCTAAAAGTCCTGCTTTAGCACTAGCAAAGTTAAATAACATCCTTCTACATGGTACAGCAAAAGACCTACTTGAAGAAAATCACTATATCCAGAAAAAATATTTTGGAAGTGAAAGCCATTTACAGAATGAAATAGCTTTAAACCAATTAAGCAACAATTCTACACCTGGCAACCTTTTGCACACATACAAAAAAGAAATACTAAAATTTAAAAGTACATCAGCTGAAGTACCAAACCATGTATGTGTATGTTGCCGTAGAATTTTTTATAAAAGTAACACAAAAACTGTGGACCTATCATACAAAATAGAAGACAATGAAGATTCTTAATGGTTTGAATTAGCTCTCTACCTTGTAGCAGAAAACAAATATGAAATAACTGAGCCCTTAATACTTTGCAGTTATTGCACTACAAAACTTGACAACAACCAAACTCCTTCACGTTCTATCACAAATAATTTGGAATTATACCCAGTACCAAAACCTCTACAACAACTTAATTTATATGAGAGCATCATAATTCAAACAGTACACCCATTTCAAGCAATAATACGCCTTCAACCAAAAACAGCAAAATTACCTCCCTCTGAATTGGTAAAAGGCATTTTTGGAAAAATAGTTTATTTACCATTAAATCTAAAAGAAAATGTGCATACTCTAGGAGTGCAACGTCCAATGCAGCAATCTTTAATTATATTAGTAAATGGAGTACCTACAAAAGACAAAAAAATATGGCAACAGCTGGTAGATTTATATAAAGTTAGACAAGCCTTCCAATATCTTAAAGAGAATAATGAATATTACAAAGAAATTAATATTGAAGAAAACTTGAAAGATACAACTGAAATAATTCAAGAAACACAAGAAGCTGGTCAATTTGAGCTACTAGATCCTGCTACAATATCAAATACTTTAGACCATTATACAATTCATCCTTTGCACTGTAATGACACCGTAGAAGATGCACTGGAAACTTACCAAATGCATCAAACAAAAGGATCGCCAATCAGCATATGGGAAAAAAGTATAGAAGCACGTGCTTTTCCTCTACTCTTTCCTACTGGCAAAGGAGGAAGGTATGATGATAGACCTATTCAAATATCAGCTTCAGAATACCGCTCATTACGGATGTATTCTGAAGATCCCAGATTTAGACAAAATGTGGAATACATATTCCACCTACTCTTTGAAAGTGAACTAGCAACTTTATGTTACGGAGTTGCACACATATTAAAATCAGGATCACACTTTCAAAATATGACAGCTACACAATTATTAGAGAAATAGCAACAAAAGGATGAGGTTTTACAATCAAATATTACAAATCTATTAGCAAATATGCGTGGTACTAAAGTGTACTGGTTTCGACATCATGGAGATGTACTTTGTTTGATCAGAAACCTTGACCCACCCACTTGGTTTGTTACATTAAGTTGTGCAGAATATGCATGGGAAGATTTACATGATTTCCTACGCATATCAAATAAAAACAAAACAAACATAGATATACTAACACCTGGAGAACTTTGTTCTTTAGATCCTGTTAATGTTTCAAGATATTTTCACCATCGCTTCATTGCTATGCTACATTTTATTTGTAATAAAACTGTTCCTCTCCTTGGAGAAGTGCAACACTTCTTTTGGAGAAAAGAATACCAAGCCAGAGGAGCACCACATATCCACATGCTTTTATGGATTAAAGATGCTCCTAAATTTGGTCAAGACAGTGATGCCACTGTTTTACAGTTTATTGAAAAATATGTCACTTGTGAAATTCCATCAGAAGCCACAAATAGTGATCTTCATGCACAAATTTTACAATTTCAAAGACACAAATGTGGAAAATGTTGTCATCGCAAATACAAAAACAAAGACAAATACTACACCAAATGCCGATTTGGTTTCCCTAGACCAGTTACAAATACAGGTCAAGTAAACAACCTCATGTCTTCAGTTAGACATAGTGTTAAAGGTAAGTCACCTAAAAATACATATTACATAAAAAGAAAAGAAGAAGAAAAATATATCAATGATTATAATGCAATCATTGCCCACTTATGGAATGCAAACATAGATGTGCAGTACATTGCAGACAATTCTACTGCAGTTGCACGATATGTCACAGCATACTTAACTAAAGCAGAAAAGACAGAGCTCCAAGACCTCTGGAATGACCTGTCATCAGATAAAACAGTATCTCAGAAATTATACAGCTTGGGCATAAAAAATGCTCACCCATAGAGAATGTGGATCTTATGAAGCAGCTGATCGTTTAACTGGTACTTCATTGTATGGTAAATCTGAAAATATAGTATGGCTAAGTCTTGGTCCAGCTAAATCTAGAAAAAGAGTTCTAAAATCATATGAAGATATAGAAACAATAGCCAAACATGATCCCAACAGCCAAGCCATTTTAAAAAACAATTTATTGGACACATACTACCCAAACAGAAGTAATACTTTGGAAAACATGTGTCTATACCAAATAGCCCAAAACTACACATACAAAAATAATATGAAACCTGATGAAAAAAAAGGTAAATATAGAGTGACAGACTGTGAAGGCAGCTTAGTTAAACTCACTAAACCAAATTTAATTAATCATATCAAATTGTCATTGAAGACTCCTCAACATAAAGAAGTATATTACATGTCCCTGCTACAACTCTTCAAACCATGGAGAAAAGAAGAACAATTACTAGAAAACTATGACTCATATGAGGATGCTTTCAAAGCAAATGAAAGCACTATAACTGATGTTAGCTTTACACAGTACAAAACAATGTTGCACAATGAACAGCAACATGAAGAAGAACTCCAAGCCCAACTAGATAAGGATACTCCTGACAGTAGTCAACCTTCTGTAACAGGAAGCCAAGAACCACTGGGAGAACCACTAATAACAAATGAGGCAGAATTAGCTATGATAGAAGTAGAAAACACCATGTGTCAGTATGAAGATAAGGAAGACTTAACTATACTACAATCAAAGCTAAACAATGAGCAAAGTAGCATTTTTCAAGAAGTAACAAAACAAATTGCACATGGTGTAAAACATGAAAATAAAGAATGTTCCTGCCATAATTATAAACCTGTACTACTGAACGTCAGTGGTGAAGCTGGTTCTGGCAAAACATTCCTAATCAAAATCATTAGTAAGTTCCTTCAACAATTGACAAACAACAAACTGTCAGCTGTTGTCACTGCCTCCACAGGTTTAGCTGCCTACAACATAGGTGGTGTTACATTACACCGATTGCTACTATTACCAGTAGAACACCAGAACAAATTAGACTATTACAAACTTTCTGTAGAAAGCTGCAATGGAATTACGCAGAGTATTGAAACAAATGAAAATGCTACTAATAGACGAATTGAGCATGGTCTCCAACCTGATGTTAGCTTTGATTCACCTCAGATTACAAGAAGTACTCAAAACAGACTATGAAGAGCTCTTTGCAGGAAAACACATTATTGTTTTTGGAGATCTGCTTCAATTAACACCAGTAAAAGGTGAACCTATTTTTAAAACATTAAGGCACAAACTCTGCCGTAAAACTGTTGGCAGCATTGGAAATTTCAACCTTTGGCAACATTTCCAATACAGAGAATTAACAGAAAACATGCGCCAATCTGCAGATCTAACTTATGCCAATATTTTAAAAAGTTTGAGAGTTGGTATACTTTCTAAAGAAGCAGAAGCAACATTGAAAACCCGACACATTAATGCACTTTATGGCGATAATGCATGTGCTACAGATGTTATGGAACAATTAGCCCACAAAAATGTCAATTGTATGGCCTTAATGCCAACTCTTGCAAGCTGTCTCAAATTCAATGAAATAATGTTAAGTAAAGAAATGCAACCAATAATGGAAATTAGCGCCACAGACAAACTATATGTACATGGTATGACACTACCCATGTGTGACCAAGCCACAAGAAGACTAAATAATTTAGAAAAATCAATCTCAAACACAGCAGGCTTAGAAAAGATGTTAAAATTATCCTTAAATTGCAGAGTAATGCTTAACCGTAACCTTGACGTGGACCAAGGACTAGTTAATGGAGCACTGGGTACAGTTGTTGGCTTTCAAACATACCCACGTGGCAACAAAATTCATTTTGTCAATATACTCTTTGACAAACTTTCAGAAGTAAAACGGATAGGACGCTCAACAGCTAGATTCCTTCTCTTCAAAGATATGTATGTACGCAGAGAACAATTTTCTCTAACTCTTGCATACGCAGTCACGATTCATACATCATAAGGTCTTACCCTAGACAAAGCAATGATAGATATTGGTAACACAGTCTTTAAAGAAGGCATGAGCTATGTAGCACTATCACGCTTACGTACACTTGACGGTCTATTTCTAATCAACTTTGATGCAAGTAAAGTGTACGCTGATATTCCTTGCATTTTAGAATATAATAGACTTCGCTCACTATACACTCCCCATCTAAACACATATTCTCTTCCACAAAAACTAAAATGTTGTAAAAGAAAACTAAATCAAACAAAAATGCAACAGGACGTCACTGCAAATCCTCCAAAGAGAGTAAAAGAAACTAATACTTCATCAAGTACCACAAACAAAAAAGAATCAATTAGAGAAAGTAAACCAGGTACTTCTTTAAAAAAGGAAGACAAACTCCAAAAAAACAGTTAGATACAGAACTACCTGGACCATTTAAATTCTGAAATATAGTTGGTGTAAGTTGCTATGCAAATGTAGCAATGAATATTCTATTTCAATTACCACCAATTGTTGACAACATTTACTTACACAGTACAGACCCTTTGTATTGGCAAATGTTAGTACTTCACAGCAATGCAGCAAACACTCCTGACAACACATAAACAGGGTAATTCATAGAATTTCGCAGAAAAGTGTCGCAAGCGGCTGGCGCAGAGTGTCCGCGTGCGATTGACTGCGCCAGGCACGTGCGCTAAAACCGATTTCCGCGCACAGCGTATTCATGGATTTCAGGCTCCCAAACCAGCCGTGGCGCAGAGTATCGCAGCGACCCTGCAGCAGCGCCAGTAACGCCCCCAAGAACGCCCTCGCGCAAGGAAAAGCCATCAAAATCGCTAAATCATCGCAAAGGGCAGCGCTAACCCTGGACCAGTCCACAGGGCTGCCAAACAAGGAACGCAAAGCGGGTAACGTGCATATCAGGGGTACGCGTGAAGTTTTACACGCGATTAGCCAGGGCACGTGTATCACAGGGGTACGCAGGAATTATCACACGCGATTTGGCTGGGTACGTATATTACAGGGGTGCGCGGGAATTATCACACGCGATTTGGCTGGGTACGTGTATTCCAGGGGTGCGCGGGAATTATCACACGCGATTTGGCTGGGTACGTGTATTCCAGGGGTGCGCGGGAATTATCACACGCGATTTGGCTGGGTAGGTGTATTACAGGGGTACACGGGAAGTTCTACACGCGATTCGGCTGGGTACGTGTATTACAGGGGTGCGCGGGAATTCTCACATGCGATTTGGCCAGGTACGTGTATTACAGGGGTGCGTGGGAATTATCACACGCGATTTGGCTTGGTACGTGTATTACAGGGGTGCGTGGGAAGTTGTACACGCGATTGGCCAGGGTACGTGTATTACAGGGGTATGTGGGAATTATCACACGCGATTTGGCTGGGTACGTGTATTACAGGGGTACACGGGAAGTTCTACACGCGATTCGGCTGGGTACGTGTATTACAGGGGTGCGCGGGAATTCTCACATGCGATTTGGCCAGGTACGTGTATTACAGGGGTGCGTGGGAATTATCACACGCGATTTGGCTTGGTACGTGTATTACAGGGGTGCGTGGGAAGTTCTACACGCGATTGGCCAGGGTACGTGTATTACAGGGGTATGTGGGAATGATCACACGCGATTTGGCTGGGTACGTGTATTACAGGGGTACACGGGAAGTTCTACACGCGATTCGGCTGGGTACGTGTATTACAGGGGTGCGCGGGAATTCTCACATGCGATTTGGCCAGGTACGTGTATTACAGGGGTGTGCGGGAATTATCACACGCAATTAGGCTGGGTGGGTCCTCACAGGTGTTCCCTGTACACCCTCCACAGCCCCTGCAGGCAGCCCACAAAACAGGGGACTACCCTGCACACCTGCTCATGTCCCCCTGCACCCCCACCCCCCAGCCACCAGGGTCACCCTCCACCAGGCCCCCACTCATGTCACCCACCACCCCCACCCCCCAGCCACCAGGGTCACCCTCCACCAGGCCCCCACTCATGTCTCCCACCACCCCCACCCCCCAGCCACCAGGGTCACCCTCCACCAGGCCCCCACTCATGTCACCCACCACCCCCACCCCCCAGCCACCAGGGTCACCCTCCACCAGGCCCCCACTCATGTCTCCCACCACCCCCACCCCCCAGCCACCAGGGTCACCCTCCACCAGGCCCCCACTCATGTCACCCACCACCCCCACCCCCCAGCCACCAGGGTCACCCTCCACCAGGCCCCCACTCATGTCTCCCACCACCCCCACCCCCCAGCCACCAGGGTCACCCTCCACCAGGCCCCCACTCATGTCACCCACCACCCCCACCCCCCAGCCACCAGGGTCACCCTCCACCAGGCCCCCACTCATGTCTCCCACCACCCCCACCCCCCAGCAGTGCAGGGGCAGCCTCCATCAGGCCCCCACTCATGTCACCCACCACCCCCACCCCCCAGCCACCAGGGTCACCCTCCACCAGGCCCCCACTCATGTCACCCACCACCCCCACCCCCCAGCCACCAGGGGCACCCTCCACCAGGCCCCCACTCATGTCTCCCACCACCCCCACCCCCCAGCAGTGCAGGGGCACCCTCCACCAGGCCCCCACTCATGTCTACCACCACCCCCACCCCCCCGCCACCAGGGGCACCCTCCACCAGGCCCCCACTCATGTCTCCCACCACCCCCACCCCCCAGCCACCAGGGTCACCCTCCACCAGGCCCCCACTCATGTCTCCCACCACCCCCACACCCCAGCAGTGCAGGGTCACCCTCCACCAGGCCCCCACTCATGTCTCCCACCACCCCCACCCCCCAGCAGTGCAGGGGCAGCCTCCACCAGGCCCCCACTCATGTCAACCACCACCCCCACCCCCCAGCCACCAGGGTCACCCTCCACCAGGCCCCCACTCATGTCTCCCACCACCCCCACCCCCCAGCAGTGCAGGGGCAGCCTCCACCAGGCCCCCACTCATGTCTCCCACCACCCCCACCCCCCAGCCACCAGGGTCACCCTCCACCAGGCCCCCACTCATGTCACCCACCACCCCCACCCCCCAGCCACCAGGGTCACCCTCCACCAGGCCCCCACTCATGTCTCCCACCACCCCCACCCCCCAGCAGTGCAGGGGCAGCCTCCACCAGGCCCCCACTCATGTCACCCACCACCCCCACCCCCCAGCCACCAGGGTCACCCTCCACCAGGCCCCCACTCATGTCACCCACCACCCCCACCCCCCAGCCACCAGGGTCACCCTCCACCAGGCCCCCACTCATGTCTCCCGCCACCCCCACCCCCCAGCAGTGCAGGGTCACCCTCCACCAGGCCCCCACTCATGTCACCCACCACCCCCACCCCCCAGCCACCAGGGTCACCCTCCACCAGGCCCCCACTCATGTCACCCACCACCCCCACCCCCCAGCCACCAGGGTCACCCTCCACCAGGCCCCCACTCATGTCTCCCACCACCCCCACCCCCCAGCAGTGCAGGGGCAGCCTCCACCAGGCCCCCACTCATGTCACCCACCACCCCCACCCCCCAGCCACCAGGGTCACCCTCCACCAGGCCCCCACTCATGTCACCCACCACCCCCACCCCCCAGCCACCAGGGTCACCCTCCACCAGGCCCCCACTCATGTCTCCCACCACCCCCACCCCCCAGCCACCAGGGTCACCCTCCACCAGGCCCCCACTCATGTCTCCCACCACCCCCACCCCCCAGCAGTGCAGGGGCAGCCTCCACCAGGCCCCCACTCATGTCCCCTATCACCCCCACCCCCCCGCCACCAGGGGCACCCTCCACCAGGCCCCCACTCATGTCTCCCACCACCCCCACGCCCCAGCAGTGCAGGGGCAGCCTCCACCAGGCCCCCACTCATGTCCCCTATCACCCCCACCCCCCTGCCACCAGGGGCACCCTCCACCAGGCCCCCACTCATGTCTCCCACCACCCCCACCCCCCAGCCACCAGTGTCACCCTCCACCAGGCCCCCTCTCATGTCACCCACCACCCCCACCCCCCAGCCACCAGGGTCACCCTCCACCAGGCCCCCACTCATGTCTCCCACCACCCCCACCCCCCAGCCACCAGGGTCACCCTCCACCAGGCCCCCACTCATGTCTCCCACCACCCCCACCCCCCAGCCACCAGGGTCACCCTCCACCAGGCCCCCACTCATGTCTCCCACCACCCCCACCCCCCAGCCACCAGGGTCACCCTCCACCAGGCCCCCACTCATGTCTCCCACCACCCCCACCCCCCAGCCACCAGGGTCACCCTCCACCAGGCCCCCACTCATGTCAACCACCACCCCCACCCCCCAGCAGTGCAGGGGCAGCCTCCACCAGGCCCCCACTCATGTCCCCTATCACCCCCACCCCCCCGCCACCAGGGGCACCCTCCACCAGGCCCCCACTCATGTCTCCCACCACCCCCACCCCCCAGCAGTGCAGGGGCAGCCTCCACCAGGCCCCCACTCATGTCCCCTATCACCCCCACCCCCCCGCCACCAGGGGCACCCTCCACCAGGCCCCCACTCATGTCTCCCACCACCCCCACCCCCCAGCCACCAGGGTCACCCTCCACCAGGCCCCCGCTCAGGTCACCCACCACCCCCAACCCCCAGCCACCAGGGTCACCCTCCACCAGGCCCCCACTCATGTCTCCCACCACCCCCACCCCCCAGCCACCAGGGTCACCCTCCACCAGGCCCCCACTCATGTCTCCCACCACCCCCACCCCCCAGCCACCAGGGTCACCCTCCACCAGGCCCCCACTCATGTCTCCCACCACCCCCACCCCCCAGCAGTGCAGGGGCAGCCTCCACCAGGCCCCCACTCATGTCTCCCACCACCCCCACCCCCCAGCAGTGCAGGGGCAGCCTCCACCAGGCCCCCACTCATGTCACCCACCACCCCCACCCCCCAGCCACCAGGGTCACCCTCCACCAGGCCCCCACTCATGTCACCCACCACCCCCACCCCCCAGCCACCAGGGTCACCCTCCACCAGGCCCCCACTCATGTCTCCCACCACCCCCACCCCCCAGCCACCAGGGTCACCCTCCACCAGGCCCCCACTCATGTCACCCACCACCCCCACCCCCCAGCCACCAGGGTCACCCTCCACCAGGCCCCCACTCATGTCACCCACCACCCCCACCCCCCAGCCACCAGGGTCACCCTCCACCAGGCCCCCACTCATGTCTCCCACCACCCCCACCCCCCAGCAGTGCAGGGGCAGCCTCCACCAGGCCCCCACTCATGTCACCCACCACCCCCACCCCCCAGCCACCAGGGTCACCCTCCACCAGGCCCCCACTCATGTCACCCACCACCCCCACCCCCCAGCCACCAGGGGCACCCTCCACCAGGCCCCCACTCATGTCTCCCACCACCCCCACCCCCCTGCCACCATGTGCAGCCCCCACCAGGTCCTCACAATGTGCGTAATGGTCAGCCTCCACAGCCAAAAAGCCCTACCAAGTAACCCATTCACCCACATGGAAATGGAAATCACATGTTACACCCCCAATGTTCATGAAGCAAATGAACCCATGTCCGTCACACACATATTTTCCAATTGAATGGGAAAACACACAACATGACATGCATGAAACCAATGAGATGAAACCACACAGTGAACAATGTAAAAAAAAATGTATTAGAAAAAAATACGAATGCTAAAGAAAGAAAACTAACTACAATGTAAATGTGAAAAAAGAAGCTGCATGTCCGCATAAAAACACAAAACTAGAAAATCTAATCCAAAAAATTTTGTCCAAAGTCAAATGTCAAAACTCTCCGTGCAACAAAGAACTATGTACAAAAATAACAAGGGTCCATCATCACAACAGAACTAAGGAAACCTCCTAAAAAACCTACCTAAATATCAACTATATACAAAAAGTGGAGCAGTGTCCGTCGACTCCAAATCATAAGAAAAAACAAAGGAAACCTAAAACTAAAGAACTATATACAAAGGCGGCGGGCAAGTCCAGCGGCTCACTCTGTGGTGTTCCGGGCCAGGGCATCATCGAACTCCTGTTCGATGTCCCGGAGGCGGTCCAGTTCCATGGCCCCGAGGGTCCGCAGGGACGACGCCGTGTCCTCCTCCAACCCCCTGCGGATAGCCTCGAGGCACTCGGCCCGCCTCAGGGCCCTCCGCATGGAGTTCTCCGCCCTGACCATTGTGAGCCGCGCCTCTTCCGCCCGCCGCCGCTCCGCACCTATGGCGTGGCCCAACCGCTGCCACACGGAAGACACTCTCTGTCCTGGGTCCTCCTGCCCTCCGGCCGATGCCTGCCCCTCCGATGTCGAAGGCCCCGAGCCTTCATGGCTCCCACCATCTTGCTGCTGCTGCTGCTCTGCCTCTGCCCGTGCACTGCCTCCTGCTGCCTGCACATCCTCCGCCGGCTGGGGTGCACCTGTTGATGTGGCCACCCCTGCTGGACGTCCGACTCCCGACTGTGACAGGGATGCCTCCTCCACCAGCCTGGCCGCACTGTCAGAGGCAGCTCCACAGGGCACCCAGGTGACTGATGGGTGGGAAGATGGCACAGAGGACGACTGGCGCGTAGGGGGTCCAGTTGAGGAGGGGGTCGGAACAAGCCCCATCAGACGGAGGAATCCGGTCTGGGTGACCTGTCCCAGCAGGCTGACGTGGTCAACGAGCCATTCGAGATGACGTGCAGTCTCTCCATGAAAAGACTGCAGGTCACCTCGCATGGCCCGTTGACGCAACGCCACACCAGCCAGGACAGGCTCAACCCGGACCTGGATAGCCACGTCCGCAGGCAGAGGAAGGCCAGTTGACGTCAGCTCATCCCCTGCCTGAAAACGGGTCTGGACGTAGGCATCCCTGCTGGTGCAAGATGATGCAGGGACAGGATCGGGGACAGGATTGCACACAGGCACCTCCGCGGCCGCCTGTGCTGCCTCCTGTCCCTGGTCCTGGACTGCACCACTAGCACCAGTGGGATCCCCACCTCCAGACCCCGTCTCTGGTGCTTGCACGGCCTCCTCCTCCACCAGACCCCCCACCAACCTGGATGACTCCGTGCCATCTTCCCCTGTTGGGCCCTGTGGGGTCCCAGCTGCCCCTTCTGCTGCCGAGGAGTCCAACTGCAACCTCCGCCTCTTGGACCTCCCCCCGGCAGCTGCGGCCTGGGACGCGGCACCGGACTCCTCACTCCCCGACGAGATGACAACACGGGAGGGGAGCCGGGCCTTGCGTCTCCGGCTGGCGGTCGGATCCCCGCCGCTGTGCTCCACAGCACCTTCTCCGCCCTCTTCATCAGTTGACGCTGCAGACAGGGAGAAACAAAACACAGGCATCAGGGCACTGTACAATGGACACATACACGCATGACAGTTGCACATGAGTGGCATTGGCAAACCTCAGACATGTCATCACAATCCCCAACACACATGTCATTGCAACTGGCACACATGAGCCATACCACAGCCATATCGCAACTGCCACCACCATCCCTACACATACAACAGCATCAGCAGCCAAAGGGGAGCCATACATCACATGCAACACAGGAAGTGCACCACACATGTACACACACCACCACACTTGCATGCATGTCTACACCTCTGCCAAGTGTCGCACTGTTCAGACGGGCATCCATGTCACATCTGCCAATGCCGTCAGAGTCTCATTGCGTGTGATTGGTGGAAATGGCCATACACCGGGATACAGGTGCGCCGGAGTACTTGCGTGTGTAAGTGTCCGCGCACACCTCATATACACGTACATAGGCCAATCGCGTGTACACGTGTACACGCACTTTTGTCCAATTACATGCGATGAGACTCTGACGTGCAGTCTTTCCACGTGTGCTCTGTCATCACGTGCTGTGTGGGAAACACCCGTGCGGGTCACGTCACAGACGCGCCTACGCGCTGAGGGCCTTTGGTCCAATGGAATCGCGTATGCGTGCTGACGCGCTTACGCGCTAAGGGCCTTTCCTCGGTTTTCACGCTGACGTGCAGGATTTTCACGTGCCAATTCACTCCGTACCAAGCTGGCCACGCGTGAGCACACGGGAGACCACGCTCCTGCCCAGAAGGCCGAATTACTGCCCCCCAGAGCCCCGAGCACGCTCCCACCTGCTATCTGCTGCTGCCTGACTGCCTGCTGCCCACGTGCACTGCCATTTGCTGCCTGCACATCAGCCAGGGGTGCTGTTGCTGTGACCACCCCTGCTGGAACAGAAGACTCCCGACTGGAATTCCATCGCTCCACAGCCCAGCCCCAGGACCCAGTTGCCCACCCACTCCTGCCTCTGGGGTTGTCATGTCGGGGCTAACACCATCTGTGACCACTGACAACCCCCGGCCAGAGAGGCAGAGGGGCACCAGCTTCAGTGCCACCGAAGTTGGTGTCCTGGTGGAGCAAGTCCTGGGGCAGTATGATGCCCTCTTTGGAAGTTCCCGCGCCGACAAGGAAGGACGGACTCGGATCTGGACTGACATCGTGACTGCCATCAACGCGGAGGGGGTGGCAGTCCGGGACTTACAACATGTCAGGAAGCGCTGGGAGGACTTCAGGTCCAGGACCCTGAACAAGGCCCGGCGCCTCTTGAAGGCAGCGGATGCCAAGGGGCGCCGGGGCCACTTGTCGGAAGAACAGATGGGGGTCCTGGAACGCATATCCCCAGCGCTCCACGTCCAGGTCCTAGAGAAGCAGAGCCGTCTGGAGTCGAGCGGTGAGTGTACATGCATCCTGGTTGTGAGCAGGGCGTGTGGTGATCATTCCCCATTGTGCCGGTTGCACATCTGTTTGTATGGGGTGGAGTATGGGTGGGGGTGTACAGGGCCGTGGGGCTGACACATGCGAGGGCTGTAATGTGTGAGACATGGATGGTGCTTGTGTGTGTGGGCTTGCATGGCAAATGCAGTTGTGCGTGCACACATGTTTGGATGAATGTGTATGTAAGTAGACATGTCCGTGATGTCAGGCATGTATGTTGTTTTCGGCTGCATGTATGAGCACTGTGTACATGTGCATGTGTGTGTATTTGTCAAAGGTGCAACAGTGATGCTACATGGATGCATGTGACAGCGGTATGTGGAAGCCTGATTGGCAGATGTGACATGGATGCCCGTCTGAACAGTGCGACACTTGGCAGAGGTGTAGACATGCATGCAAGTGTGGTGGTGTGTGTACATGTGTGGTGCACTTCCTGTGTTGCATGTGATGTATGGCTCCCCTTTGGCTGCTGATGCTGTTGTATGTGTAGGGATGGTGGTGGCAGTTGCGATATGGCTGTGGTATGGCTCATGTGTGCCAGTTGCAATGACATGTGTGTTGGGGATTGTGATGACATGTCTGAGGTTTGCCAATGCCACTCATGTGCAACTGTCGTGCGTGTATGTGTCCATTGTACAGTGCCCTGATGCCTGTGTTTTGTTTCTCCCTGTCTGCAGCGTCAACTGATGAAGAGGGCGGAGAAGGTGCTGTGGAGCACAGCGGCGGGGATCCGACCGCCAGCCGGAGACGCAAGGCCCGGCTCCCCTCCCGTGTTGTCATCTCGTCGGGGAGTGAGGAGTCCGGTGCAGCGTCCCAGGCCGCAGCTGCCGGGGGGAGGTCCAAGAGGCGGAGGTTGCAGTTGGACTCCTCGGCAGCAGAAGGGGCAGCTGGGACCCCACAGGGCCCAACAGGGGAAGATGGCACGGAGTCATCCAGGTTGGTGGGGGGTTTGGTGGAGGAGGGGGCCGCGCAAGCACCAGAGACAGGGTCTGGAGGTGGGGATCCCACTGGTGCTAGTGGTGCAGTGCAGGACCAGGGACAGGAGGCAGCACAGGCGGCCGCGGAGGTGCCTGTGTGCAATCCTGTCCCCGATCCTGTCCCTGCATCATCTTGCACCAGCAGGGATGCCTACGTCCAGACCCGTTTTCAGGCAGGGGATGAGCTGACGTCAACTGGCCTTCCTCTGCCTGCGGACGTGGCCATCCAGGTCCGGGTTGAGCCTGTCCTGGCTGGTGTGGCGTTGCGTCAACGGGCCATGCGAGGTGACCTGCAGTCTTTTCATGGAGAGACTGCACGTCATCTCGAATGGCTCGTTGACCACGTCAGCCTGCTGGGACAGGTCACCCAGGCCGGATTCCGCTGTCTGATGGGGCTTGCTCCGACCCCCTCCTCAACTGGACCCCCTACGCGCCAGTCGTCCTCTGTGCCATCTTCCCACCCATCAGTCACCTGGGTGCCCTGTGGAGCTGCCTCTGACAGTGCGGCCAGGCTGGTGGAGGAGGCATCCCTGCCACAGTCGGGAGTCGGACGTCCAGAAGGGGTGGCCACATCAACAGGTGCACCCCAGCCGGCGGAGGATGTGCAGGCAGCAGGAGGCAGTGCACGGGCAGAGGCAGAGCAGCAGCAGCAGCAAGATGGTGGGAGCCATGAAGGCTCGGGGCCTTCGACATCGGAGGGGCAGGCATCGGCCGGAGGGCAGGAGGACCCAGGACAGAGAGTGTCTTCCGTGTGGCAGCGGTTGGGCCACGCCATAGGTGCGGAGCGGCGGCGGGCGGAAGAGGCGCGGCTCACAATGGTCAGGGCGGAGAACTCCATGCGGAGGGCCCTGAGGCGGGCCGAGTGCCTCGAGGCAATCCGCAGGGGGTTGGAGGAGGACACGGCGTCGTCCCTGCGGACCCTCGGGGCCATGGAACTGGACCGCCTCCGGGACATCGAACAGGAGTTCGATGATGCCCTGGCCCGGAACACCACAGAGTGAGCCGCTGGACTTGCCCGCCGCCTTTGTATATAGTTCTTTAGTTTTAGGTTTCCTTTCGTTCTTATTATTATTTGGAGTCGACGGACACTGCTCCACTTTTTGTATATAGTTGATATTTAGGTAGGTTTTTTAGGAGGTTTCCTTAGTTCAGTTGTGATGATGGACCCTTGTTATTTTTGTACATAGTTCTTTGTTGCATGGAGAGTTTTTACATTTCACTTTGGACATAATTTTTTTGATTTGATTTTCTAGTTTTGTGTTATTATGCGGACATGCAGCTTATTTTTTCACATTTACATTGTAGTTAGTTTTCTTTCTTTGGCATTTGTATTTTTTTCAATACATTTTTTTTTCCATTGTTCACTGTGTGGTTTCATCTCATTGGTTTCATGCATGTCATGTTGTGTGTTTTCCCATTCAATTTGAAAATATGTGTGTGACGGACATGGGTTCATTTGCTTCATGTACATTGGGGGTGTAACATGTGATTTCCATTTCCATGTGGGTGAATGGGTTACTTGGTAGGGCTTTTTGGCTGTGGAGGCTGACCATTACGCACATAATTGGGGATTGTGAGGACCTGGTGGGGGCTGCACATGGTGGCAGGGGGGTGGGGGTGCAGGGGGACATGAGTGGGGGCCTGGTGGAGGTTGAGCCTGCACTGCTGGGGGGTGGGGGTGGTGGGAGACATGAGTGGGGGCCTGGTGGAGGCTGCCCCTGGTGGCTGGGGGGTGGGGGTGGTGGGTGACATGAGTGGGGGCCTGGTGGAGGGTGCCCCTGGTGGCTGGGGGGTGGGGGTGGTGGGAGACATGAGTGGGGGCCTGGTGGAGGGTGACCCTGCACTGCTGCGGTGTGGGGGTGATGGGAGACATGAGTGGGGGCCTGGTGGAGGGTGACCCTGGTGGCTGGGGGTGATAGGAGACATGAGTGGGGGCCTGGTGGAGGGTGACCCTGGTGGCTGGGGGGTGGGGGTGGTGGTAGACATGAGTGGGGGCCTGGTGGAGGGTGACCCTGCACTGCTGGGGTGTGGGGGTGGTGGGAGACATGAGTGGGGCCCTGGTGGAGGGTGACCCTGCACTGCTGGGGGATGGGGGTGGTGGTAGACATGAGTGGGGGCCTGCTGGAGGGTGACCCTGCACTGCTGGGGTGTGGGGGTGGTGGGTGACATGAGTTGGACATGGGTGGGGGCCTGCTGGCAGGTGCCCCACAGTGCTGGGTGGTGGGGGTGGTGGGAGACATGAGTTGGACATGGGTGGGGGCCTACTGGCAGGTGCCCCACAGTGCTGGGGGGTGGGGGTGGTGGGGGACATGAGTTGGACATGGGTGGGGGCCTACTGGCAGGTGCCCCACAGTGCTGGGGGGTGGGGGTGGTGGGGGACATGAGTTGGACATGGGTGGGGGACTGCTGGCAGGTGCCCCACAGTGCTGGGGGGTGGGGGTGGTGGGAGACATGAGTTGGACATGGGTGGGGGCCTGCTGGCAGGTGCCCCACAGTGCTGGGGGGTGGGGGTGGTGGGAGACATGAGTGGGGCCCTGGTGGAGGGTGACCCTGGTGGCTGGGGGGTGGGGGTGGTGGGAGACATGAGTTGGACATGGGTGGGGGCCTGCTGGCAGGTGCCCCACAGTGCTGGGGGGTGGGGGTGGTGGGAGACATGAGTGGGGCCCTGGTGGAGGGTGACCCTGGTGGCTGGGGGGTGGGGGTGGTGGGAGACATGAGTTGGACATGGGTGGGGGCCTACTGGCAGGTGCCCCACAGTGCTGGGGGGTGGGGGTGGTGGGAGACATGAGTTGGACATGGGTGGGGGCCTGCTGGCAGGTGCCCCACAGTGCTGGGGGGTGGGGGTGGTGGGAGACATGAGTGGGGCCCTGGTGGAGGGTGACCCTGGTGGCTGGGGGGTGGGGGTGGTGGGAGACATGAGTTGGACATGGGTGGGGGCCTACTGGCAGGTGCCCCACAGTGCTGGGGGGTGGGGGTGGTGGGAGACATGAGTTGGACATGGGTGGGGGCCTGCTGGCAGGTGCCCCACAGTGCTGGGGGGTGGGGGTGGTGGGAGACATGAGTGGGGCCCTGGTGGAGGGTGACCCTGGTGGCTGGGGGGTGGGGGTGGTGGGAGACATGAGTTGGACATGGGTGGGGGCCTACTGGCAGGTGCCCCACAGTGCTGGGGGGTGGGGGTGGTGGGGGACATGAGTTGGACATGGGTGGGGGACTGCTGGCATGTGCCCCACAGTGCTGGGGGGTGGGGGTGCAAGGGGACATGTGTTGGTGTTCATTAGTTCAAGGAGACATGTGCCTTTGCTGGGGGGCATGCCCATGTTGGGTGGGCTGCCTGCGGGACATGACCAGGGATGCAGGGTAGTCCCCTGTGGTGTGGGCTGCCTGCAGGGGCCGTGGAGGGTGTACAGGGTACACCTGGGAGGACCCACACTGTCAAATCACATGTGGGACTCCCCGGCACCCCTGAAATACACGTACCGTGCAGAAATCGCGTGTAAAACTTCCCGCGCACCCCTGAAATACACGCGCCCAGGCTATTCGCGTGTAAAACTTCCCGCGCACCCCTGAAATACACGCGCCCAGGCTATTCGCGTGTAAAACTTCCCGCGCACCCCTGAAATACACGCGCCCAGGCTATTCGCGTGTGGAACTTCCCGCGCACCCCTGAAATGCACGGGCCCAGGCTATTCGCGTGTGGAACTCCCCGCGCACCCCTGAAATACACGCGCCCAGGCTATTCGCGTGTGGAACTTCCCGCGCACCCCTGAAATACACGCGCCCAGGCTATTCGCGTGTGGAACTTCCCGCGCACCCCTGAAATACACGCGCCCAGGCTATTCGCGTGTGGAACTTCCCGCGCACCCCTCAAATTCACGCGCCCAGGCTATTCGCGTGTGGAACTTCCCGCGAACCCCTGAAATACACGCGCCCAGGCTATTCGCGTGTGGAACTTCCCGCGCACCCCTGAAATACACGCGCCCAGGCTATTCGCGTGTGGAACTTCCCGCGCACCCCTGAAATACACGCGCCCAGGCTATTCGCGTGTGGAACTTCCCGCGAACCCCTGAAATACATGCGCCCAGGCTATTCGCGTGTGGAACTTCCCGCGAACCCCTGTAATACACGTAGCCCGCTCCCCCAGGCCCGATCGCGTGAGGAACTTCCCGCGCACCCCTCAAATTCACGCGCCCAGGCTATTCGCGTGTGAAACTTCACGTGAACCCCTGAAATACACGTAGCACGCTCCCCCAGGCCCGATCGCGTGAGGAACTTCACGCGAACCCCTGTAATACACGTAGCCCGCTCCCCCAGGCCCGATCGCGTGTGGAACTTCCCGCGCACCCCTCAAATTCACGCGCCCAGGCTATTCGCGTGTGAAACTTCACGCGAACCCCTGAAATACACGTAGCACGCTCCCCCAGGCCCGATCGCGTGAGGAACTTCACGCGAACCCCTGTAATACACGTAGCCCGCTCCCCCAGGCCCGATCGCGTGTGGAACTTCACGCGAACCCCTGAAATACACGTAGCCCGCTCCCCCAGGCCCGATCGCGTGAGGAACTTCACGCGAACCCCTGTAATACACGTAGCCCGCTCCCCCAGGCCCGATCGCGTGTGGAACTTCCCGCGCACCCCTCAAATTCACGTCCCCAGGCTATTCGCGTGTGAAACTTCACGCGAACCCCTGAAATACACGTAGCACGCTCCCCCAGGCCCGATCGCGTGAGGAACTTCACGCGAACCCCTGTAATACACGTAGCCCGCTCCCCCAGGCCTGATCGCGTGTGGAACTTCACGCGAACCCCTGAAATACACGTAGCCCGCTCCCCCAGGCCCGATCGCGTGAGGAACTTCACGCGAACCCCTGTAATACACGTAGCCCGCTCCCCCAGGCCCGATCGCGTGAGGAACTTCACGCGAACCCCTGTAATACACGTAGCCCGCTCCCCCAGGCCCGATCGCGTGAGGAACTTCACGCGAACCCCTGTAATACACGTAGCCCGCTCCCCCAGGCCCGATCGCGTGAGGAACTTCACGCGAACCCCTGTAATACACGTAGCCCGCTCCCCCAGGCCCGATCGCGTGAATAACTTCACGCGAACCCCTGTGATGCACGTACCCTGCAAATCGCGTGTGACACTTCCCGCGCACCCCGGTATACATGCACACGTATTTTTTGTCAGCGGGTGTCCGTGTTTGTGGGTACCCCTTTGCACGTCATTTTTCCTGGAGGGCCACAGTATGGGACATTCATCATGGCAGTATATAGGTGCTATTTGTTGGAGCACCTTTTGGCGCACATTTCTTACAGCCGCAGAGACGCTACTGCCTCCTTTCTTGTGGCGGTCGTGTTTGTGCCTGTGCGCTGGTTTGAGCGTGCGCTTTTTTCCCCTATTCTATTCCATGAATACGTGTTGTAGGCGAGCGTGTGGGCGTTCCGCGCACTTGTGCCCTGTACTTCCCCCGTGACGCCCACGTTTTGGCAAGTTGTTCCCCATTCCGAGTGTTACGCCCGTGTTCCGCCTACTTTTATTGCGTGCGCTGCGCTATGTGCGAATTTCGCTGTGGCCTGTGCGATTTTCGCTGTGACCTGGCGCACGCTGTTAGATGGCCTGTGCGCCAACGTGCGCCAACGTGCGCCGCGCACTTTTTTATCGCACATCCGCTGGTTTTCTCGCGCACGGCCTTCCATGAATCGACGTGCGCTGCTTTTCGTGCGATTTTCGCACTTGCACTGCGATTTTCGCTATTCCACTGCGATTCGCACGTTTTTGCCCACTTGCGCCGCGCTAATTATTCCATGAATCGGCCTCATAGTGTTTTTGGAATAAGACGACAATTGGACTACTGTGCTGGAATGGTGAAATTCACTATAAACTCACAGGAAGATCCACAAGAATTTCTAATGTACTTACTATTAGTACTGGAAAACAAAAACATACCTATAAATGAAATCTGGAAGATTTCATACATGTGGAAACATACATGCACTCTGTGCAACAATGTGACACAAGAAGAAATTCCCAATGAACGCTTCATATATATATCAATACCAAATTGTGAATCCATTCCATTTCAGCAACTTGTACAAAATGCAAACCATGGTAGATTGTGCTCTACCTGCAATTCAGATAATCTCTCCACGTTAGTAATACAAACACATAGTAAATACGTAATACTAATGCTTCTATGTTACAATGCAGATGGTACCAAAAACAACTGCAAGCTGACTGGATTCACACATAGTCAAATATCACTTGGTAAGAAAACCTTCACAACAATAGGTATAATCTACCACGCAGGAGCCACAACCAATTCAGGGCACTACACGGCATATATAAAAAAGAAATGTGGATGTTTTAATGTAATGATAGTACCATTACTCTAAAGCAGAGATTACCAGCAAATCTTACAAACGCTTATTTGATGTTCTTAAAACCAAAATTTGATAAATAAACTGTATTTAAACCTTTAAGTAAATTTGTGTTAAAAAAATATAAACTGTTAGAATACTCCAAAAGCTATCTAATGCTCAAAGATTCTACAACAACTAATCAGATAAATGAATACCACTAAATTAGACCAAAAAATGCACTGTTAGAATACGCCAATTGGTATCTAACTGTCCCAAAATTATACATTTTTGTTAAAATAATATAAACTGTTAGAATACTCCAAAAGCTATCTAACAGCTCAAAGATTCTACAACAACTAGTCAGATAACTGAATACCACTAAATTAGGCCAAAAAATACACAGTTAGAATACGCCAATTGGTGTCTAACTGTCCCAAATTTTAACAATATCCAAATAGATAAATCAAAACCACTAAAATATATTAAAAAAATAGACAGTTAAAATACGCCAATTGGTATCTAACTGCTCCAAAATTTTATAATATCAAAACAAATGAAGAATCTGTTACTGCTCCAAAAAAAATACAACAAAGCAAAGTATAAAGCATTAGCCAGAAACAACAAGTGAACACTGAAAACAAACAAACAAATAAACTGTAGCATAACAGAAAAAGTTTTTTTTTTTAATCCAACATGGATTTTTTTTTCTCCCACAGACCCAATGATTTTAGCATTAAATACAGAAACTGAGCAAATTGCACAGTACTCTGATTTGTACTCTACTAAATATGAGGGTCGAAAAAAAATAAAAGTATATTGCTTATACAATGTAATAAGTCATTACAAAATACTAATACTAACATGCTATTTTTTTTATCACAGAAATGAAGAAGAAAAACATGGACTCCCATTACTATACCAAACAGTAAGTATACAATAATAAGGACAACCATAGCAGCATATCACATCCATAGTATCTAATACCTTTGTTCCTTATACATTTGTTTTTCACCCAAAGTTATAAGCAAATATGAATGTGATATGCTGCAGTGGTTGTTGCCAGGGCATAGAGTCTTGGGTGCATGGCCAAATGGCCATGCACCCAAGACTCTATGCCCTGGCAACAACCACCGCAGCATATCACATCCATAGAGTCAAACATTTCAACTATGATCTATGGGAAACTTTTAAGGTCCGCGAACAATGTGAGTGTTCTTAGAACACTTTGAACTTGCCAGCGAACAATACGGACACCGTTTTCAGGACACCCCCTACGAACATTTCAGAACAACGCAATAGTTCTTAGAACACTTTCAACTTAACAACGAACAATACGGAAAGCGTCCTAAGGACACCCCCTACGAACATTCCAGGACACCGGGAGTGTTCTCAAAAACGTCTTCAGAACACCCCCATTTTGTTTATTTGCGAACATTTGAGGACACCGCGGGTGTTCTTAGAACACATTTAACTTGACAGAGAACAATACGAACAGCGTCCTCAGGACACCCCCTACGAACACTCCCCGGACACCGCGAGTGTTCTTAGAAGCGTCTTCAGAACACCACCATCTTGTTTATTTGCGAACATTTCAGGACACCGCAAGTGTTCTTAGGACACATTCAACTTGACAGAGAACAATACGGACAGCGTCCTCAGGACACCCCCTACAAACATTCCAGGACACCGGGAGTGTTCTTAGAAGCTTCTTCAGAACAACACCATCTTGTTTATTTGCAAACATTTCAGGACACCCTGAGTGTTCTTAGGACACATTCAACTTGACAGAGAACAATATGGACAGCGTCCTCAGGACACCCCCTACGAACACTCCCCGGACACCGCGAGTGTTCTTAGAAGCGTTTTCAGAACACCACCATCCTGTTTATTTGCGAACATTTCAGGACACCGCGAGTGTTCTTAGGACACATTCAACTTGACAGAGAACAATACGGACAGCGTCCTCAGGGCACCCCCTACGAACATTCCAGGACACCGGGAGTGTTCTTAGAAGCGTCTTCAGAACACCACCATCTTGTTTATTTGCGAACATTTCAGGACACCGCAAGTGTTCTTAGGACACATTCAACTTGATAGAGAACAATACGGACAGCGTCCTCAGGACACCCCCTATGAACACTCCCCGGACACCGCAAGTGTTCTTAGAAGCGTCTTCAGAACACCCCATTTTGTTTATTTGCGAACATTTCAGGACACCGCGAGTGTTCTTAGGACACATTCAACTTGACAGAGAACAATACGGACAGCGTCCTCAGGACACCCACTACGAACACTCCCCAGACACCGCGAGTGTTCTTTGAAGCGTCTTCAGAACACCCCCATTTTGTTTATTTGCGAACATTTCAGGACACTGCGGGTGTTCTTAGAACACATTCAACTTGACAGAGAACAATACGGACAGCGTCCTCAGGACACCCCCTACGAACATTTCAGGACACCGGGAGTGTTCTCAAAAACGTCTTCAGAACACCCCCATTTTGTTTATTTGCAAACATTTCAGGACACCGCGGGTGTTCTTAGAACACATTCAACTTGACAGAGAACAATACAGACAGCGTCCTCAGGACACCCTCTATGAACACTCCCCGGACACCGCGAGTGTTCTTAGAACAGTTTCACTTTGCTTGCGAACAAAACGGACACGTATTGAGTCCTTAGAACACCCCCCAGTCAGTTTATTTATAACATTTCAGAACACCCGTGATGTCTGCAAACAAATCGAACACAAAAAGAACGTCTAACACATAAAAAACAGAACTTTCATCCTATGTCATACACTCCCACCCTCCCCAAACACTCCTACACACCAACACACTCTACAAAATACACATTTTGAACAAAGTTTCATCGCGCTGTCCGCGGACGTCCGCGAATCCAAGATGGCGGGCACTACTGAAAAATCTGACGCGCTTCACGCTCCACGCCATCCAATCAGCGAACATGCTGCATGTCCGCGAACATCACACAAGACGATTGGCCAATCAGGACACTGTCCGCGGAGCGAACAGGGAAGTGTGTCCGCGAACCGAACACAGATATCACTAATTTTTTTTTACCTACTTTTTGGTCATTTTAAAAAAAACTACTGGACGGATTTTCACCAAATTTGCAAAAGCACGCTTTCGGGACCAAGTCGCTGCTCCTGGTCCAAATTTGGTGAAAATCCGTCCAGCGGTTTGGGCTTTAGACGCAAGAATTTTTTTTTTCCCCTCAGTCTATGGGAAAAAAAAAGTTTTGGGACCCCCCCTATAACTTTGCCCCCCCTGGACGAATCCTCACCAAACTTTGCAAAACAATTCAGAGTGACCCAAATACTTTTTTTGCAAAGTTTGGTGAGGATCCGTCCAGGGAGAGCGAAGTTATAAGCCACCCAAAAAGTGCTCTTCCTTTGGAAACAGCAACTTAACCATAACTACATGGCTACCATGGCCATGTAATATATATATATATATATATATATATATATATATATATATATATATATATATATATATATATATATAACACTTTGGACGGAACTTGAAAGATAATGGAAGACAGCCCATGTTAAAGAATCAATGCAGCTACCACAAAATACAAACCTAGGATTGAAATTGAAGGATTAATGAACAAGCTGTTTTCAGGTGCAGAGAAGGGAGTACATTGGCCTGAAGTCATGGAAGCTATTTCGAGAGATGGGTGCAAAGCACAAAGAGAGTTGAATGAACAGTCCATGTGCATAAGACATATTTCTATTAAGATTAGGAGGACAAGGACATTTGCTGATGCCAAGTATTGAACAACGACAAAGGCAAATGCCTATTTGAGATGGAGTGAGCAAATCTCAAAAGGCCAGATAGGGTAATGACACCCTGTTTAATTAATACAAAAAGCAGTATTTGAGAGGCTGGAATTGACAAAATTGTAGTCTTCTAGCACGTGACTTAGAAGTTGAAAACAAAGGCTATTCATTAGAGCTTTAAGTAAGATAGTGGTGTTCTCACACTCCCTTGAATGTTCCAGAACAGTGAGCAGACTACGAGGTCAACTACAAATGATAGACCTTGGCTAGGGATCTGGTTGATGACATATGATGGACTAACAGAGAACAAGTTGACACAGCTTGAACATGAAGGTTTCGTTCTGTTCAAGTGCTGCAAAAATGAGATGAAAGTCCAAGTTTGGATATGGTTGCCAACCAATCAAAAGGCTTGCCAAGTAATTTCATATACAATGTTGCAGTTATTAGCCCGCTGCCATATTCTCTGCTATAATCAGTATGTGACATACGTAGAAGTGGCTCATGGTGAGTCCTACAGACAAGGGGCAGCCAATAAGATATTGCTACTTTTATAATTATATAAGTAGACATGCTCCCCTAGTCCAGTCCCTCCAAACATTGTTTTTATGAAATGCCACATAGGATGACATCACAAATGACATATGTAAAACTATATAAAATCTGTGCAAGCAAACTTAGTTGTGCACATTGGGAATCTACGTTGATAGCTGTCATACCGCCCTGCTTTCTTTCATTGAGATTAAAGCAGTATTTTACCATCTTCCTTTGGTCTGTCTGATTATTTGGTCTGTGATAATTACTGGAAATTCCATCTAGCACAAAGAAGACGCTTCAAGGTGCTAGAGCACAAGTGGACCCCCACAACAACCGCCACTCCTCCAAGCCTGAAAAGGGCACTAACAAGCCAGAACCGTGAAGATCATTTGCTGGCCATCCGTTTGCATATGTACTGTCACCAGATCCACCAAAGTACCCTTCTCCTGATGCCAAGACTGAGAAACCAGTGACCAAGTCTGCTGTCAACTCACCTGTATGACAGTTGTGCTGCAATTGCTTCTTCACTTGAAGGTACTGTCACTCTGCTGGTGAAACTTACCTGGAGCATACGTGTTTGATCATGTGAAACTTGGGGCTGCAGATAGGTTGTATCTTGCACCATCCCCAATCAAACTGTCCCTGCTGAAACTGGGGAGTCAAATGGCCTCGGCTCCAAGTTGGATCACTGAATTATGGAAATATAATAGCCCTGAATGCTCAAGTGGTAAGTGGGTGTTATTTTCTAAGAGCACCCATTGTTTTTTGTTAACCTTCCTTCTTGGGGATTTCCTGAAGGAAAGGTTTAATTTTACTAACACATGTGACTAAGGCCCTGAGCTGCTTACTACTCACCAAGGTCCCAGACTGAGTCAACATTTAGAGATCGACTCATGGTAGTAGCGGATTGTACTTTTTTAATCAACATCTTTTTAAACTGATTTAATTCAGTTTGAATCACAATTATAGATGCCCTTAGTCCATCTACAATATTTCTCAACGCCCTACATGAGAGACACAACCCTTCATCTTTGATAAACGCATGGCGGCATACATTAAATTTCTCAGCTAGGCAGCAGTGAACAGTAGGTCAGCCAAACTATGGATCTGTTCAAATTTTGATTCCCCACTCTATGCCCAGCCTAAAACAATGATCTTGGTACTTTATTCTATGCACTGGACTCTGCCAAATCCTCGTGCCTTGGCAGACCTAGGTTCTTCCTTTCACAATTACCACCAGCAAACGTCCATCTATCATCCAAGCTTTCCTCACAACTCCATTGCCAATATCAATCGCATCCTCCCTCTCTTCTAAACGTTTGCTCACAAATTTTCCTCTAAAATCGCTAAAATTCATGACATTCTCACAGCCCTCCTCTCTCTTTCCCACACCCTGTTCCTGTCCTCTATATGTCCCCGTAAACATTTTACTCTCAATTACTTCTCCCCTACCTCTTGTACAGAATTAGTATCCATTCTGTGCAGCCCAAACCCACATTGTGCTTCTGTTGACCCCTTTGCTCATAAAAAGATCAAACACTTAGATGCAATAACCGGTCTGCATCTCTGTGAACTCTTTACATTCTCTCTCTGATGGACACTTTTCTGCTGCCCTCAAATCTGAAACTGTCCCACCCCATTTCAAGAACCCATCTGCGACACATTCATCCCAGAAAACTATTGGCCAAATCTCCTTTCTTCCCCATTGTGATGCTGGAAATGCATCAGAGGGACAGGGCCTCTGAATCCTTGTCCTTTACTGCTTTTTATCGTGTGTTCTGTCATGTTTTCTGCCCAGGAGTCCATGTGGGACTCCTGGCAGTGCAGCTCTCTCTTTTGGTTTGGTGAACAGACCCATGGGATACCCTTATGGCACCCATGGGTAGGGGTACAACTCTGTACCCCTAGTGTATGTTTATGGGCACCTGTGGGTGGCCCACAGAGCAGGGTATGGGCTGGTGGCAGCTCCATGCTGAATTTGACAGGTGCTCTGGGTGTCCTCCATTTTGGGATACCCAGGCCCTGCCATTGGGATCAGTTGATTCCTGCTAGGAAACAAGATGGCCCCTGTGGCCTCTTGCTTTCTATGGCCTGATACCTTGTTTCCCCAAGTCCTGGGAAGCCCTGACTCTGTCCCTTCCCCCTGACTGGCTGTTGGGTGGAAGTTCCATATATGGTGTTGTTGTGAAGGCCCAGCTAGACTGGCTGGAGCCTTTCCAGTGACTGTATGTTGTGGGTACCTCCTGTGGGTGGGACCTGTGTGAATGGAGTGGGTGACCAATCTACACTGCTTGTTGTGGTTGTCTGGTTTCTGGCATGAGAGACAAAGACTGAGACAGCCCTGCCCGAAACTGGCCTGAATGCAGTGTGTAGTGTTGAATGGCTGGGTACTTGTCCCAATCCACATTCCTTGTTGTGAGTGTCTGAAAGGGAGGAGTGTGGCCTGAATGCACTGTGTGCCTGATTGGCTGACTGACTGCATGAATGCCCTTCTGTATGATTGGCTGCTGAGTGTGTGCCAGCAGTGTGGATGAGAGACAGAATAGTATATCTGGGGACCTCTCACCACTGTTCAGAAGGTTCAGGGAACTTTCAGAAGCGTTCAGAAGCGTTCTGGAGTTGAGTCTCCACTCTAAAGAGTAACTGGAACTGCGGATCCTCGACGTCCAGCTGGAAGAAGAAGACTTGCTGTTGCATTTGCTTCGACCGATCCGAAGGCTGCCGAAATCGTCGAAGACTGACCCGAGAGAGGACCTGCTAAGGCGCCCTCTTCCCGTGCTCCGAGGGACCATCGAGCACCGCTCCATCTTCGCCGAAGCACCGTGGAAGACAGACCCCCGAAAGGCTGCCGACCCGAGATGGGACGGCCGAGGAGATCGAAGTGAAGCACCCGGACATCGACGCCGTCGAAGTCCATTGTCGTTGGCCAGGGTTCGCAGGTTTGTGTAACCGCTGGAGGCTCGTCGAAGTTGGGTTGCCCAGCCGTGGGAACCCCTTGACGCCTTGCCGCCGACGACCGGAGCCGTCCGCTCCTTTGCCTAAGAACATTCGAATCGAAGGACTCCCTCGTCCGCACCGTCGACCGCTTTATCCTGCCGGAGAAAGTCGAGGACGACCAACGCGCCGAGGAGAAACCTGTCGGTGGGTTTCCCGCCACCCGAAGACCACAAAGACGCGAACGACTCGACGCCCTTGCTGGGCCTCCGTCTCCACAATTTTTGCGGTCCAGAACTATTGTCACTGAGGTGCCCCGCACGCCTCTGCCTTGCAAGACGCCGACGCTCCGACGCCGACAAGCACCGCTCGGACGGAGCTGCCGCCTCATCCACGCCGTTCTACCCTGTTTGTCGACGGACGTTCGACGCCCCGTGTTTCCCGCTTGAAAGGGAAGGCATTCAAGAAGGGCCGTCGATTCCCCGTCGCCGAACGCCGAGTTCCTCGACGCTTCTCGACGCCTCTCGACGATCCGTGACTCCCGCTTGAAAGGGGGTCGCTCAAGAAGGATCTGTCGACGCCGCTTCGAAGAACTCGACTCTACCAGGTACATTGGGGGGGTAAAAACATTATAGAAGGGAATAAGACTTGCAGAACAATATATGGACTGGGCTTGTGCTATATCTTTATTTTACAGGTTGCCCAGGTGGGGGGATCTCCACACAGAACTGTGTCTAGTGATAGGGGCCAGTATTCTGCCTATTGCTCAACCATCTTATTTTCTCCCCTCTCTCTATTGCTGGTTTCGCTCTATTGATCTGTGTGACATTGTTATAGTATTGTTGATGCACTTGAATGAGATCTAATACAAAGGGTGGTACCACTTTAGAATTGTATATATTTGCCATTGTTGATTTTCCTAAGTACAAAGTGAGTTATTGTGATAAGTGTACATAACCTTGAATATTGATTATATAAAGACTGTGTTCTAACCAATACAGTGTGTGGACATTCCTTTGTGGGGGCTTGGGGACTACACTGTACTTAAGAACCAGCCTGCATCACCTCCTGAGAAGCTAGGCCTTGATTGCTCGTCCATTGCTATCATACTAGAGAATCTTGGCTGGGGTCCTCTTTGCCTCTCTTCTACCATATAGAGAGCAGAAGTACAAACACCCCCCACCGGTCCTTTACACCCATTATTCAAAGTTGCGTAAGCAAGTAGTCTTTAACCAGATCAGTAGGTGCCTTGAAGATAATGGCCTTAGAGATGCATGTCAATCTGGCCTCAATATTAAAGCTCCACCAAGACTGCACTCATGAATATTTTCAATTTTCTATCTGATGCTTACCACTTAAAACTCTCTCCTATAGTCATTATTTTGGACCGCTCCACAGTTTCTGACCATTTACCCACTCCTCTCTCCTCTTTGATCTTTGGTTTCACAAATATGCTCTAACTTGGACTACTGCAGACCTGCATGGCTGCTCCTTTACAATCTCCTAGAACTCACAAACCTCTGACACCACATCTCTCCCTTTCAGCGTACCCCAAGTGACACTCTTTGGATCTCTACACTTCACACTCTATGACTCTGCCGCAGGTAGACATATCTCATCCTTTGGCTTTCACCATTATCTCTTGACTAACAACATGCACATGTTTATTCCCTGTCCATCTTTCACACAGCCCATTTCACTACAAACCACCAACACTGGGTGGCTCTCTACTTCCTCATGCTGAACACGTTGACAACATACATTTTCTTTTCCTGGTTTCCAATCCCATACCCACACTCTGCCCTGCCTCTTCCTTTCCATCCAGCATTCTAGCTCCCTTTCCCAAAACTCACAACCATGGGGTCCTCCTTAATGGCAGCCTCCAAATGTATCAGCTCATCAGTACCACCTCCTCTAATGCTCTTATTAACCTTCTCAAACAGTGGAACATTTGGACATTTCTTACCACTCAACTACTGCATTTGCCTACACCTTGGACTGTGTCACTAATTCTTCCTCCCTCAAGATAAAGTTTTCAACTTCACTACCCACACTCTCTACATATTACCATATCCTATCCCATTTCTGCCTACCAGCACCATGCATCCACCAGTGAGGTTCAGCCTGTGTGTCCAAGGCAGGAGCAATCTCTGTTCACAACCCATCCCACTATAATTAGTCAAATGGAAAATACACCAGTGAAATCGATTTTATATTTGTAAATCTGGTCATAGATTTGTCTCCTTATCTCAAGACACATAGGGCCTCATTACAAGTTTGGAGGTAGCCATGCCCTTATTTAGGGCATGGCTACCTCCAAAGTCGGGTCTGGGTCTGTGGTCCCTGAATGGGGAAATATCGGGCCATTCCGTCCTTGGAGGACCCGATATTTCCCCATTCAGGGAACCTGGACCCAGACAATCCCCATTCCTAGACGTCCAGAGCGGGTCCCGTGAGGGAACCTCGTAATGAGGCGGTATGGGTTTAACGGCGCCGGCAGCTTTACCGGCGTTGTTAAACCCATACCACCAGGGTCGTAATGAGGCCCATAGTGTTGCAATGAGTGATCATGTAGCTTTAAGAATGCGATCATGTAGCTTTAAGAATGCGTTGCAAATCTGTCAAGGTGAAATCTTAGGAAAAATATGTACCAATCCTGTGGTTAATCTGCGAGGGAATAGCTTTATATGGTCATCTGCAAATATTAACAATTTTACTGATTCAATTAAAGATGGTGGCCAAACTTGTGAGGAAATTATGCAGGTCTGCCATTGGGATTTTAAATATATAATGGATAGTCTTTTACCCACAGAAAAAATGCACTGTTTTGCCAGAACTCAAGTAAACAAAGCTTGGCCTGTTGGCTGTGTTTTGGTGGTATTTCTGGTGATCCTGTTGGGGTATTTTAGTGGTGTTTTGGTGAGCCCTAAGTACAGAGGACAATCTGATCATTATTCCCATACTGAGAACAGTAACAGTAAGCCAAGACTGGACTCAGTACACCCAAGATCATCATTTCATGCACTTGCAGTATTTTATTTCTTATACCACGTTATGCCCTTTTTGGTGGTAACTCAGAGCATACTTACCATGCAAACTGAGTACTGACATTTCTATAATCAGCCCCTGAAAGGAACCCAATTGACAATAATCAACTTTATTATGTATTTTACCACATTTGATGAAGTGAATTACTGCCTGCAGTAAAATGGGTTTACCGTTTGTTATTCAGAGTTGACCAGGACATGTAATAAACACTCTGAGATTAATTCTACTTTTTCACTTCTTCTTTATATAACATCACAATATCACATTTATGCAGAATATAAAAGCAAAAACAAAACAAATACAGCACAATGTTCTTTCAAAACTTTTTACATCTGTGACTCACAAACGAAAATGACACATTCAGGAAAAAAAACTCATCTGCGGCTACTTCCCCTAAATAAACACTGTAATTCAAATGTAATTCAAATGCATGATTCCAAAAATTGCTGGCATCTGCTTCCAACTTTTGAGTGGGCTCAATGGCCATGGAAATCATTGGCATCATTGAGGAATGATGGGCCTGACATACAAAAGAACACTATTGGGAGAATTTGGAAATTGTCTCCTGTGTTTAGTGATATCATTATGGAGGGGTCTGAGTCTGGCATTATGTGAAAGACTTTGACCTAGAGGCCACAATTAGAAAAATCAAGCCCTCTCAGGCAATCTGGCCTGATGGTAGATGCAATGTGAACCTCAAAAAAGACCCCCATTTATGGCCAGACCTCTTAAAAGAGCTCTTTTTACACATATTTGTGACATGTATCATCCCCAGCTACACATTTGTGTGACATTTGTGTGACTGGTATCATTCCGAGCTCCTGGTGCAACTCGATTCTTATCCCTCTACATAAGCAGGACTCTGGAAATCAGCCAAGCTGTTATTGGTTACTACTGATATTAGATTGCATTTCTAAAGATTTTGCTGGTATCATCCTTGCAATGCTAACAGCCTGGTCTGATGCTAATCATTTACTAGATAAACACAACTTTGGTTTAAGGAAGGGATTTATTATCTCATTGTTAGGGTGAATTCTGTGCTTATTTCCCTTACCTTTTGAGACCTTTTGAGACCCCCAGCAACGTTGCTGGATTTCTACTTTTAATTTTTACCTGGAAAGAGTGTGAGCCTTTTTTTCCCACTCGTTCATGTATTTTGATGTGTTTTTTACTTTTGTGTTCTTTGGATATGGAGTTTTAGACAACTCCAACGGAATCATTTTGTTCTTGTGTGTCAGTGGCACAGGGATGTCTTTTAGACTTCCCAAGGTTTAAATACCTTCTATGGGACTCACTACTGTTTCCCAGTGAATGTAAAGTTAAATTGACTTTACTAGTCTTTTTAAATTGCTAAACCCAGCACACACTGCCTTACAGCAGAGTGCTGAAGGTAATACCTAGTGTTCCCTATGCCTAGAAAACTCATATAGCCCTGAAAAGCTACCCTCTCAGAATAGTTGGTGGCAGTGGTATTACCATGATTACCCTGACCGCGACCCATTTAAATGCTCTGGTAGCTGTAATCCACTGGAGCCATGTTTTTTAAGATGGCATCTGAGCCTCTTCTGTAAAAACAGGTTTTCATCAACTTTTTTCACCATTTCTTTTTGGAAAGGTCCTTCTAGTGTTTGTCTCTGTGCGCCAAACCAGGTTTGGTCCCTTTGTTCGTTTGCCTTTGGCGGGAATCAGTGCTGAAGCCCTCCTCTGGCGCCTGAGTGTCTGGGGTGGACAGGATGTGGGGGAGGTGCCTGAAACTCCCTGTGCGTAGTCTCCTAGGAGACCTTTTATGCACTATGATGTGATTGACTGGCTGACAGTCTGGCAAGGACAGCCACCCTGCTGGGTGAGTGACAGCTAGGCTGGAATGAATGGGAGAAAACTGTTTAAAAGCAGGTCTCTGGGACTTGGAAGGCAGAGTCAACCACTGGAATCAAAGAACCGAAGACAAGCTGAAGGAAGATGACTGCTGCAACTCCTGGACCGTTGGTTTGCCCGGTGAAGCCCTGCTGCAGGTCCAAATTGCCTGAAACTCCCTTGACAGAGAATCCCTTCAGGGACGACTTCTTCCCTTGAGCTGGTGGGAACAACCAACTCGCAAGCCACCTGGAAACCATCTCCATACTGGTTGAATTTTCTTCAGAGTGCTGTAGAAAACCGGATAGCCAGTGAGAAGAATACTAGTTTGTGGATGTTAAGGTACTCATACCTTAATCCAACATTTTGCCAAGCTTGTGGATCAGTCCCCGTGCAGTGCAGGAACCTCCCAACGTCCTCCCTCTTGTCCCCATGACTCAGGCTCAGGAAAAGCGAGATCTGCAGGAACTGCCAGGAACAACTGCCTGAACTACAGCTTTTCTTCATTCAAAAAGTACTGTGCAAATGCGGTAGGGAAATCCTCTTTGCCACAGTGAAGATTTGTGAAACTTTCTCAACTTTGAAGTCTTGTTCGCTCCTATCCCGACATATTACTCTTTTTCATGCAAACTACTTCTAAGAACATTGGCAAAGACTTAACCGTTTACTACCAGAACTGTGCTATCCTATCCAAGACACTGAACCATTGACTTTGGACCAGGCCTATTGAATTGAACTGCTTCTTGTAGTGAACCGGAACTATTTGCCCTGCCTATGAAAGTATTTGTGTTTTTATTCTTATAACCCGTGTCTTTTTACCTCTTTTGAAAATTACTGAAGTGCCATTTTGCTCCCACTTCAGGGGAGCCTAACTTGTTCAGAAACGTATTGGTTTGGTATTGTAGTGGATTATAATGTGATATTGAGCTGCTTATTACTAGTGGAATGTTTTCTAAACACATGTGTAAATAAATGAATATTGTTTTACCAAGAAACCTTGAGTAAGTGTTTGTTTGAACCACTGTGATTGCAAGTCCTTTGTGTAACACCATGTACTGCTCACATCCCTCTTGAGATAAGCCTGGTGGCTCAGCCCTGCTACCACAAAACTGTGTAGTACAGACGTATACCGAAGGTGAGATTGTGCTTACACCTGTAGTCTTAATTGTGTGTAGTGTTCCCAAAGGGTACTGCATGTAATTCTGCCTAACACTCACATCCGATGTGAGTCTTATTTTCATACATTTCTGATACTTATAACTATACAGAAACATCTTCATACCTTTGTTTTGTTTATTTTAGCTCTGCATTTGACAGTGTCATACAAACAAAATTAAGGGCAAAATTGGAAAATTGGGGCATTCATTATTTGCTACTTTATTTTATAAATCAATTACACAATGAAACCTTTGTAAGGGTAGGCTCTCTCAGGAATCTATTCTATCTCAATCATTTGCCACCATTATCAGCCTTAATTAAGGATGCGTGTTAACACCCTCTCTATTTAACTTGTATATGGTCGATCTTGGCATTGCATTAAAGGCAGAGCACAATCATATTCTTCATTTCGGTCTTATGGATGTCAATTGTCTCAATTATGCAGATGGTATTGTCATACTGGATAGGAAAGCCATTGGTCTCCAGTGTTCCCTCAATGCCTTATATACCTGTTCGGAATACAATGGTTTAAAAATCAATGTAGATAAAACCAAAATTTTGCCTATTGGCAAGAAGGCTTAAGGGTGTGTGACATTTAATTGGTATCTGGGCTCCATTTGATTGATCCAAACTGATATATACAAGTACTTGGGTATCCATGTCAAAGCATCTCTGTCCTTTTCGTACCTGTCGGATTCCATCCCTCCTAAAGCCTGAAAAAAGTGGCTGGCCATTAGGAGAACTATTGACAAATGTGGCGGCTGCTCTATTGAGGCAAAGATAATGGGCCTCATTCCGAGATTGGTGGTAGTCATGCCGCTATTTGCGCCATGACTGCCACCAATAACGGGTCCGGTATCGCTGTAGTTCAATGGGGGCATACCGGTGTAGTCTGACCCTGGTGGGACCGGTAAGTCCCCATTGAACATGCCATTCCCCATTCCCATTTGAGGCCCCATAGGGCTCAATGGGAATGGGGAGGGAGCTAATAACGGGCTCGTGACTTGCAAGCCTGTTATGAGCGCCCTGGTCCTTTAGCGGGAGCCGTAAGGGACATGTGGTCAGACCACATGTTCCTTACGGTCCCCGCCAAGGGACCTTGGAATAGGGCGGTAAGGGATTACCGGCACCTGTCTCCTTACCGGTGCCCGGTATCCCTTGCCGCCCACCTTGTAATGACCCCCAATGTCTTATAAGGTCTCCATTATACCGGGAATCATGTATGCTCCCGAAGTATTGACTGAGAAGGCTATCACTTTGTTACCCAAATTGGAGGCAAAGATTTTACGCTCCCTACTAGGCTTACCAAATTCAGAACCGGTGGAGGCCATACGATTAAAATTAGGCCTACAATCTCTGCAGTCATTGTGCACTATGTGCATTTGTAAACTATGGGCTGATATTAAGTTTGGGGCAAATAAGCATGATTCACTTCTGTATTGCACTGTGGCTCATGCTCATCGCTATGCCCACAGTGCTTGTTATAGGGATATGGAGAACTTGGCTCTTACACATTGTTGAAACATCTCTTTCACATGCTCTTCGGAACAAGAGGTATTTGTGTTTCTGAGTAAATTGGACCCGAAGACCCGGGATTATAATCAGGCGCTATCTCTGGCCCGGTTGACAAAAAAGCACAAATATGTGTTTAATGCGCAACAAAGGCAGTTTAGTTAAAGTCTCTGGCAGTACCAAGTCAAACTGCGTATTACTGCTTTGATACGTTTTATTTTGAGTGTATGATTTGATATTCTTCCTGTGTATGCAAATACTGGTGCTTGGAAGGTGCTGAGCATATTTGTCACTCATGCAAGCACAAATTTGTCACATATTGTTGCACTGCACAGTTTTAAGTTATTTTTATGTTAAAGACTATTCTAAATGTACTTCACATGAATCAGGCCATTGTTGGAGCATGTCATACACGGTTGAGTCACATTTTGTGGCATCTGCGGTGTATCAAATATGGTTCAGGGCCAAAAGAATGTTGGAGCTCATTGATAGCTGAATGGCTGTTGCATTTTCCCCGTGTTCCCTCCCTCCTTCAGTGCCTTGAAACACGTGCCTTGTGTATAGGCGCTTTACAAATAAACATTACCGTAACATTACCATAATTTAAGTCTTGATTAGGTAGAACATTTTATTTTTGCTTTGATATCATGAACACATATGTCTACTAGATTGAATTTTTTATATACATTTCAAATATTTTTATTTTTTAACGTACATTGCTAATGTTGTTTTAATGTTGCCTTAATAAGCGTTTTATGAAATGAAAGATATGTTTTATGTAATGTTTTACAAATGAATTAATATGTATTATATGTTTAACCTTAGTGTAAAACGATGTTTATAGAACTATATGCACTTTAATAAACAAAACAAAAAACAGACTGCGTTTGTACTTCATTAAACACTTTCTTTATCAGCTATTGTCTTTTTTAGACAGCAACTAAGGGTCAAATGCTAGGTGGAATGCTATAAATGTGTTCAGTCTACATAAACAATTCGATTTATTCAGTATTTATTTTCAGAACAATGCAAGCCAAATTAATTATAACATGTCACTGCAGAATTTACATTCTGGCTATACCTCATTCATCGTAAACAAAAATCAAATGGAAGTTCCACGTATGCTGCTAATTCTTAAAAACGTTTAATGGGATCATACATCTCTTTTAAAGGATCAATATATAATTAATGTGATTCTTCAATGCAAAGCTCTTTGCTTACAGGCATTATCCATGATTTGTGTTTATGGTACAATGAGCATCAGGGAAGTTCATATGGCAGATCTTGACGGTACTCTTTCTACTTAGCTATGTATATATCAGGTGTGTTGATTGCCATGCCCCTCAACACAACAAAACTTCATGTACAGTACACATTTAAAGAAAATGCTGACGGATAAAAATGCCAGGGTTAACCTTCCAGATTAAGACTCCCACCATTCTTTGGAGCCCCAAGGACATTAATTCCCTCTCAAGTAGACAATGTCAATTGAGAAAACAGATGAATTTAAATGAAATATGTTCTGGGAGCAGCTCTAATATGTTAAATGATCACTACTTTTAAAAAAACATTGTTTTAAAAAATCATATCGGTCCATACCTTCAAACAACCAGAAATCTGTCTTCCAATCACTGTAGCTTAATATGTGTGTTTATTCGTCATATAAATCAAATGTGTATTCATACAAATCACATAGCCGTCACTCTTCTTCAATTAACGTAAAAATGTAATTGTCACTAATTTCAATTTTCACAAACAAGAATGATGGCTCCTTTCAAACATTATTCTGACAGTAATATAGACACTATTATACATTTAAATATCATGAAAACGTGAAAACATGCCAATAGTTCTGAGTCGGTTTTCACCGTCTGAAACAATGATGATGATTTGATAAGTATTTGCTGGGTTATGAGTTCCAAGATATCCTTTAAATCAGAGCACCATAAACATAATGGGCCTCACTGGAAAATATAAACTAACATTAAGCTAAATGACATCATTAAAGAAACGACGCCGGCTCCATAATTATCCAACAATGCAGACAAACATAAACATAGCAAATGAGTAAATACAAAAGAAAGAGATCTAAATGTGAACGAATTTTTTAAACATAGATTTTTGCATGAGAAATACCTCAATTGGATTACATAATATGATAATAATTGTGCTTTATTTTCGAAGAAAATGGCCTCTTATGATTACATATTTGGAATTCCCTGTTTTATAGCTCGTTTATAAAACTTAATAAAGTAAAAAGGTGAATGGGTTATTGACAATTGTGTTTTCTGCTTTGGCACCTCTATGTTGCGCCAGTCCACAGAATTCTTATGAATTAACTGAAATGTATTTCATACTTGTAAACATAAAGATACTTCTTAGGGCCTCATTACACGGTAGGCGGTGAACCATGGCGCTATTAGCGCCATGGTTCATGCCGGTAAAATAACGACACCGCCTTGGTGGAAAGGGGAATTACTACCCCATTCCAAGGTTGGTGGGGCGGTAATTCCCCCTTCCACCATTGCCCTTCCCCATTCCCATTTTTGCCCCATAGAGCTCTATGGGAATGGGGAAGTCGCTAATTACGGTACCGCAAATTGCGGTACCGTAATTAGCTCCACTGGTCCCTTTGCGGGTTGGTTTTTAACGCCTGCAAAAAGCATGCTTTAAAATCCCCAACCCGCAAAGGGACCTTTTTTACAAAATTTTAAAGGTTGTTATAAGTGCAACATCACCATAACATCCTTTTCAATAGATGAAGACCACTAACATCTTATGTCCTCAAATTGGGAACGCCGGGTGGTAAAAAAAACAAAAAGATTTTCCTTCCTACACCGGGACACCTGCGGCGTCCCGGTGTAGGAAGGAAAATCTTTTACCAAGATGGCCACCATGGAAAGGGAAGGAGGGGTGTATAAAGAACACAACAGGGCATGAGCGGGGGGTGGTGGGGAACAAAGGAGACACATGGGCATGAGTGGGGGTGAGAGGGAACAGGGTACAAAGGGGCCATGAGCAGGGGGTGGGGGGGAAAAGGAAGGAAACACGGGGCATGAGCGGTGGTAGGGGGAACAAGACGGAGACACGGGGCATGAGCGGGGGGTTGGGGGTTAACACAAGGGAGGGAACATGAGGGAGACACAGGGCATGAGCGGGGGGTGGGGGGCAACAGGAGACAGACACAGGGCATGAGCGGGGGGTGGGGGGCAACAGGAGACAGACACGGGGCATGAGCGGGGGGTGGGGGGCAACAGGAGACAGACACGGGGCATGAGCGGGGGTGGGCGGCGGGTGGGGAGAGACACACAGGACATGAGCGGGGGGTGGGCGGCAGGTGGAGAGAGACACACGGACATGAGCGGGGGGTGGGCGGGAGGGGGAGAGACACACGGGGCATGAGCGGGGGTGGGCGGCGGGTGGGGAGAGGCACACGGACATGAGCGGGGGGTGGGTGGTGGGTGGAGAGAGACACACGGACATGACCGGGAGGTGGGCGGCGGGTGGGGAGAGACACACGGGACACGAGCGGGGGGTGGGCGGTGATTGGGGAGAGACACACGGACATGAGCGGGGGGTGGGCGGCGGGTGGGGTGAGACACACGAACATGAGCGGGGGGTGGGCGGCGGGTGGGGAGAGACACACGGACATGAGCCGGGGGTTGGCGGCGGGTGGGGAGAGACACACGGACATGAGCGGGGAATGGGCGGCGGGTGGGCGGAGACACACGGACATGAGCGGGGCGGGTAGGCGGGAGGGGAGAGACACACAGACATGAGCGGGTGGTGGTAGAGACACACAGGGCATGAGTGGGGGGTGGGCGGGAGGCAGAAAGACACACGGACATGAGCGGGGGGTGGGCGGTCGGGAGAAAGACACACGGCATGTGCAGGCGGCAGATCCCGCTCCTCAACCCTCCGCTGGCCACCATGTGCCGATGGCGTGAGCGGGGCGCTGGAGGAAAAGGGAAGACAAAGAGCATGAGTGGGGGTGACAAGAAGGACACACGGGGCATGAGTGGGGGGGTGGGAGGAACAGGAGACAGACACGGGCATGAGCGGGGGTGGGGGACTTACTGTGCAGGCGGGATACAAAGCCTCTCATGCGAGGAACAAAGATGGCGGGCGTCTCTGAAGCCAGACACACTGCACGCTTTCACCGCATCCAATGAGAGAGCACGTCAGATGTCTGCAGACATCACGCAAGCTGCTTGCCCAATCACTGTCCTGTCCGCGGAGAGAACAGGGAAGTGTGTCCGCGAAGCGAACACAGATATCACTAATTTTTTTCACTTACATTTTTGTCATTTTTTTAAAATCTACTGGACGGATTTATACCAAAGTAAAGCACGCTATCGGGACCAAGCCGCCGCTCCTGCCGCAAATTTGGTGTAAATCCTACCGGCGGTTTGGGCTCTAGGCGTGAGCAAAGTTTTTTCCCATAATGTCTATGGGAAAAAAAAAAGTTTTGGGACCCCCCCTATAACTTTGCCCCCCCCTGGACGAATCCTCACCAAATTCAGAGTGACCCAAATACTTTTTTTGCAAAGTTTGGTGAGGATTCGTCCAGGGAGAGCGAAGTTATAAGCCGCCCAAAAAGTGCTCTTCCTATGGAAACAGCAACTTAACCATAACTACATGGCCACTACCGTGGCCATGTAATATATATATATATTCAGTGAAAAAACTTTGTTAAAGGGACGTTATGGTTAAGTTGCGCTACTAAAAACCTATGAAATTCAGTGAAAAAACTGTGTTAAAGGGACGTTATTTGCGCTACTAAAAACCTATGAAATTCAGTGAAAAAACTTTGTCAAAGGGACGTTATGGTTCCAAGTAAACCGAAAAACCCTTGAAATCCGCCAGTTATGGTAAGCTAAGCAACCACAACTCGCACCACCACCATGCACTGCTAAGACGAACACCCAGGACATCAAAGATGACATCACAAATGTCATTGATGACATCACTGATGACGTCACATGTCTGGCTCACTCTTTTTTCTTTTGCTGACATATCTAGGCCACATGGTTTTCTTCAGTAACAGTCAGAAACTAAAAATTTTATTTTATTTGTAGACGTATCCTTCAAGTAGGTTTTTACAGTAATTCCCTTAGAGTCCAGTCACATCGTATGAAACATATACATACGGGAAGACACAAGCTTGAAAGACAGCAATCCTTTTTGTGCATAGAGATAATCAATAGACTTATGAGCACTTTCTGATAGTTCTGTTGTTTTCTTTATGGCTGTACTTTCCCTGTATATGGTCGTATTTGTATACATTGTACGCACACTACTTTCCTTAGGGTCCAATCACATCAAGTGATACATATACATAGGGTAAATAGCAGCTTTGAAACAGAGCAATCATTTATTTGCATGAAAATAATCAGTTAAGTTATGAATTGTTTCTGCTACTACTTGTGCTTTTTTGCTAACTTCCCTTTCCCTGTATATACCCATATTGGTATGTGTCTTTGTGTTTTGTCTATAGTAATGCAATTATGTAATACATGTATTTTATTAGCTACTTATTACATATTTCACAGTACACAAAAATCTATTAAGAAAACAATTATCATTTCTTCATTCAACATATTAACATTACGAATATTATACCTTCATCTTGTACGCTGCACACAATGTTATGTTTCTGTATGAGTAGCTTAGTATACTAGATAGAACCCCATAATAGAATGCTATTTATATCAATGCATCGTTCAATGCACTATTTAGGGTATGATATTCATTGCAATGATCCTTGACACTTGTTTTGCAACATTCTAATAAGAATCCCTTGTACACATATTTCATGAAAAGTACATACACATGTGATGTCATCAGTGATGTCATCAATGACATTTGTGATGTCATCTTTGATGTCCTGGGTGTTAGTCTTAGCAGTGCCCGGTGGTGGTGCTTGTTATGGTTGCTTAGCTTACCATAACTGGCGAATTTCAAGGGTTTTTCGGTTTTACTTGGAACCATAACGTCCCTTTGACAACGTTTTTTCACTGAATTTCATAGCTTTTTAGTAGCGCAACTTAACCATAACGTCCCTTTAACAAAGTTTTTTCATTGAATTTCATAGGTTTTTAGTAGCGCAACTTAACCATAACGTCCCTTTAACAAAGTTTTTTCACTGAATTTCAAGGTTTTTAGTAGCGCAACTTAACCATAATGTCCCTTTAACAAAGTTTTTTCATTGAATTTCTTAGGTATTTAGTAGTGCAACTTAACAATAATGACTTTCACTTTATACACATATCATATGGAACTGACTGAATCTCTTCTACTGTACTTGATGTCCGCGAACTCATTTAATGTTCGCGGACATGTTCGAAGAACAGTACCACTACCTAAAAAACTCTGGGGGGGTATGTTTGATTGTTATATCATAACATAGGAACATTTAACAAATTCAAAAAAAAGCACACAAACACATTATATGTACTAATACATAATAAATGTAACCCATATATACAACACACTAACCATTCATTTAAATGCACTATGTTCTAAATTGGAATATACCACACGAAAATAAATTGGCTTCCAACATAATTACCTCACAAACACAACAGAACTGAGAACAAGAGCAGACCCACTGAGTACATAGGACATATCTTACCTGAAATAGTAAGTGTACTTAATTTTATTCATATATTTATAAACTTTCTGTATTAGATAAAAAAAATATATTATCTTTTTTATTTTTCTCTCACAGAAATGTCTAGTACTCTAGAATGGCTAGAGGAACATTTCCCACATGAAGAAATGTCACAAGATAGTGAAACTAATGGTAAACACTTTATAATATAAACCATTTAAATATTATTATTTTGTGTACATTTAACATATATATATATATTTTGTACAGAGCATAACAAAATAGAAACTACCTCTGAAGAAGCTGTTATGGAAAACACGCTTGACAACATAAAAGAAAAAATGTATTTATTGTTGACCAATTTTAATAATTTTAAAACTTTTGTTGAAGAGCATTTTAAAACAAAAATGTCATACCATTGCCCCACATGTACTTGTCCCCCCTCACCATATCCCAGTCAATTATCCCCAAACCCTCTCCATAACCCAAGACATTTTGATGAGACTTCCATCCCTTCTTCACCTAATAACAATCATGATGAAACCGCTAATTCTCCTGTTTTGTTTCTGTTTCTGCCTCACCTTCTCTGTCATAAATTATTAATATATGTTAAATAAAGTTTAATTTTTATATTGTGTTGTAAATAGTTTCGTTTTTTTTTTTTTTTAACAATGTAGGTGTCCGCGGACATTGCAGGTGTTCTAAAATGTTCGTAAATAAATGAAAAAGGAGGTGTCCTGAAGAACACTATACCTGTTCGTACTGTTCGCTAGCAAGATGAAACTATTCTAAGAACACACGCGGTGTCCTGAAATGTTCGTAATTAAACGAAAATGGAGGTGTCTTAAAGAACACTATACCTGTCCGTACTGTTCGCTAGCAACTTGAAAATGTTCTAAGAACACAATTGGTGTCCTGAAATGTTCGTACATAAATGAAATTGAACGTGTCCTGAAGAACAGTATATCTGTCCTTACTGTTCGCTAGCAAATTTAAACTGTTCTAAGAACACACGCAGTGTCCTGAAATGTTTGTTTCACGTGTGACGCAATTTTAATTAGTTCAGGACCTGAACAGTGTCCTTAGAACATCAACGCGCATGCGCTAGCCAATCTCCGTGCATTTGGTGTCCTGCGGACAAGCGCTTCCTTCGCGGACTTGTTCACGAACGGATCATATGACCGCGCCCACGCTGATCGCGTGTTCTGAATGCGGACACTGTTCGCGTCCCTGAACAAATTAAAGGTACATTTTCAATTAATCCATTATATTTTTCAATAAAATCTCACCATGGCACAAGTCCCATTTAGTAATCCTGAGTTTCTACATACCTTTTGAAACTTTTTTTTGTGTTCGATCTGTCCGCGGACAGAGCGCATGTCCGCGGACCACGCACAAGTCCCCCTATAAAAGACCACGCCCTAGAGCTTATTCTCATTGTGTTTCTGGCTATTCTTCGAAACACAGCGATTTTTGCTGCCAACAGCAGATTTCCATCGCATCTTTGATGGCATCCCTGGCAGCTGAACTGCCACCTGGTACTGCACCTGCTTCAGCACCACCCCCTCCACCACCACCACCTCCCAAAGGGCCTGAAGAGGGGAACAGGAGTAAGGATGCAGAGGAGGAAGAAGAGGATGATGAGAATGAGGTAGAGGAAAACCCTACTACCCGCACTAGGTGTGAGTCTTGGGTGTGGCGGTTATTTACCATTCATGGTAATGTTCCTAAGGCTCGTGCGAACCGTGTTACCTGCAATGAGTGCAAAATGATACTCAGTAGCGGGAAGCACGGTAAGTACAGCTTTGGGACCACTACTATGAAGCGACACCTGAGGTCATTTCACTCTGGGGCTATTTGCAGGGTTGTACCATGCGAAGAACGTAGCAGGTTGATTTCCTCTACTTCATCCTCTGTTTCTGATCCTGTCACCATAAGGACCACCTCTGTGGGACAGCGTCTTCCTCAAGCTGCCGCACAGGCCATACAGAATGCTGATGACCCTTACCTTTGGAGGGTCACAGTTGTATGTATGTACTGTGACACAGTACTCTGCAGGGGTGAGCGACTTCATAGTGGTTTTTGAGACTATCATATCAGAGCACGAGAAGATCTGCTCACTACCCAAATAAAACCCACTCTACATCTTCCTCTCTCAGCTCGCTCTTTCTTATCCCTGTGGTTGGTGTCCCCCCCTTTACTTTCCTTTCCCCTCCTCTCCTAGTGTGTTGTGTATTAAAAACCAAAAGAAATACAAAATATCAAAAATCAAAAACAAAAAAAAAAAATAACGCTCTTTTCAGAGCCGCCTTTCACAGTTAAAAAATAGAAGTGAAAATAAATGAAGTAGGTCCCTTTGGGTTTTTTAGAAGTCCGCAGACAGTTCGCGAACATTTAAAAAATTGGGTTGCTACCCCATCACAAACATTGCAATTTTCTCTGGGAAGAAGTGGTGGCTCTGAAAAGAGCCTTTGGGTGGTGTGTGTAAGTCAAAAATTATAAATGCTTAACACTTACTTCAAAATGGTTGCTGTAATTCCAAAAAAGGTCAAAATGCATTTTTTAAATTTCTCAGAAAAATCTGATTGCCAGCATAAGTAAGATGGACTCCATCTCTGCGAAAAATGTATGTACTACGAAACATAATATTTTCATTGTTAAAAGAGGACATGCCAAAATCTCTTAGAAAGGCACAAACAGCCTTATTAACATTGAGCCTTCCTTTTTCCATTTGTGGACCAAATGAAGAAGAACGAAACCACATTTGTCTCTGCGCAATCCGTGAAAATATCACTTGAGAATTAGGAAACATGTCCATAACCTTCCCAAGTCCTTCTTTCATAGCAAATTGCAAAAAAAATCCAGTCACATGTCCTAAACTGTTCCCTCCACAATGAATTACAATTATGTCTGGATGTTGCTCTGTCTCCAAAGTAGCACAGAGAGGTAGCAAGTCCAACCACTTCATTCCATGTACTCCGTGCCAGTGTACTTCCACATGTGGGAATCCAAGATCTACTGCTACTCCACAGCTTTCTGCATGCACCTTCAACCATTGTATCCACGAATCTCCCAAAATCCAAACAATCTGTTTTCTGAAACACACAGCCATAGCTATCTTTTGTTCTCTCAGCAAAAAGAGTATCTGAGAAACTCTCTCCTGGCACAACACACCCACTAAACTGTCCTGACCAATCCCTTTCAGTGCTTATTCTCATTTGCATGACTTCTGAACCCAAAAATCCCCGGATGTAACTCCCGATATCCGCAAACTACCGCCATGTCCGCGGACATATCGTAACATGAACAGCCCTTCTACAATTTCCACTTCACTCTCTCTGCCATTCCCTCATTGGATGTAGCTAAAAAATCACATGACCATGCACCAATCACATTCAAGACCTCTAGATCTAACTGCATCATCATAGATCAGCACTGCAAATGTACTGTGAATCTCTCTGAGTACGAGTGTCATATCATTGGCAAGCACCATCTACCAGAAATACTGTACAAGTCTCCAAGATTTCTACTTGCAGCTCCATGTATATCCATATGCATGAACACAAACTTCAGGTATGCATATTTTCTGTACAGTAGATGAACACATTTTCAAACAGACTTTTAGCTTGTGTAATCTGTAAAATGAATGTACTGTATTTTTTTTCAATATCCTAAAATCAACTATCACTTATAAACCTTTATACTATTTACTTTCTTTACACACACACACTCAAATCATGTTAAACTAACATTTTTTAAATGAAATATATAGACTACATATATTCAAACAAAATTGCATGCAAGCACAATCTAAATTTAAATCTTTAAAAAAATACTTATACAATTTCATATTTTTTTGTTTTTATTTATGTATTTACTTAATTACTTTAATTTAGACATGCCATTGAGGTGCTATTACCTAGAACAGTTTACTTACAGAAATAGTAGAATTCACTGGTATATTATAAATTTCACAAGACATAGTAAAGATATTTTTTTTTGCTACAGTTAGTCCTTCAATACAATTTGTTCATTAAGAACATATCATATGTACTGAACTGATGCAATGTATCTTATGTAAATACATTAGTTTAATGGTTTTAAAGAAGGCACTGAGCATTTCAATTAAAAAAATCAATATCCAAATTAAAAAACAGCTCTATATACAAACAAAGTTACTAATTTGAAGCTTTTACAATTGCAGTGAAGACCAGTCTACTGAAAAGAAGCAGCCGAATTCAAAGAACAAAGAAGAACTAAGAAGTTACCTGTTAATTTAAGAACACAAGTAAGTAGAATATCACCATAATATTTATATTATTAATCAAACATACTATAACATTAATACAAGCTATTTTGGTGCCTAAAAATAGAGATTGTGTACCATTTTGTCCGAAAATATCCATGTCTTAAACAGCGATTTACAGCCAGAATGGCACACAAATTCCTATTTTTGGACACACAAATTACCCAACTGAACCGCTACAATTTTCATATTATAGAACAAACAACTGTTTTAATTGTATACATTAGATTTACTATTTGTACTTTTCCACACCAGTAGCTTACTTTTTTTTTGTCATCTGAACCCCAGTTTAGTAACACATAAATTCAAGAATACCTATCCCTACTAGTTGTAGTTCCCAATGCATAATCACACACCATTACATACATCTTTATCATCTTACTCAAACACTCATGCACACAGCACACATACATTCCAGAACACCCCAACCCATATCTTCTTTATTTTTTTCAACAGACCCTAAAGAATGCCTACCAAAAGTCAAGTCCGTAGAAAGCAACGCAAAAGTAGAGCAAATGAAAATAAAAGTGTCCAACATAAGCATCCATCTCTAGCAGAATTTGTAAAAAAAGTTGAAACAAAACAGCTAATACAGTCATTTAGCGAAACACAAGAAGTTTCAAGTACAAAAACTTTGCCTCCTCTTTCAAAATGTAAAACAAACCAAAAAACAATTAACAGAAAATCAGCTATCACTACAGATAAAACTACTTCTTCAAATTTTAATATAGTGCAAAATAAGCATAGCAAGAAAAGTATTTTAGCCAAAATGTACCATCACAAAGTCCTTCAAAATCTTATAAAAACAGGAGAGAAATCAGGTTCAATGCTTAAAACCTATCGTAGGAAATTAATCTTAGAAGCGTTGATGGAAGTGCAATTCTTCTGAAAAGAAAGTTATTTATTTTACTGTTAAACAAAATGAAACCACTAACAAAACTAATAACTAAATTACAAAAAAGACTTCTCAATAAGCGAAATGTCAACAGAAAGAACTTCTTAAGTATCTGCGGAGGTGAATGGAATCACACTACGAGCACAGAACCATATTTTAATGAACAAGCGTACAAACAAAAGCAAACAAATACAATTGCCATACATAGCAGTGGTCGAGGTTATGAAAAAGTGAATAATACCATAATGGAACAAGAAGTACTCCTTACAAAAATATGCCCTGAAAACTTAGAGTTACCCCTCAATTCAACTGAATCAGAACGTCTAGTGTACAAATGGCCATGCACGTCAATGTGTAACATTCCCAAACAATGTTTCAAATCTTTACGCCAATTCCTCAATAAATATATAAAAAGCAAAGACAAAATCAAAATTAAATTACTGCAAAATTTGGATACCTGTCCAGTGCGCAAGTACACAGGACTACAAGGACATTCATTGGCCTGCATTACTTGTAAACCACTTTCCATGATATCAAAAGGATATCAACACATCATTCAACTATAAGAAATCTAGTCTATAAACTGTACTATGCTAAAAGTCCTGCTTTAGCACTAGCAAAGTTAAATAACATCCTTCTACATGGTACAGCAAAAGACCTACTTGAAGAAATTTACTATATCCAGAAAAAATATTTTGGAAGTGAAAGCCATTTACAGAATGGAATAGCTTTAAACCAATTAAGCAACAATTCTACACATGGCAACTTTTTGCTAAACACATACAAAAAAGAAATACTAAAATTTAAAAGTACATCAGCTGAAGTACCAAACCATGTATGTGTATGTTGCCGTAGAACTTTTTATAAAAGTAACACAAAAACTGTAGACCTATCATACAAAATAGAAGACAATGAAGATTCTAAATGGTTTGAATTAGATCTCTACCTTGTAGCAAAAAACAAATATGAAATAACTGAGCCCTTAATACTTTGCAGTTACTGCACTACAAAACTTGACAACAACCAAACTCCTTCACGTCCTGGGTGTTAGTCTTAGCAGTGCCCGGTGGTGGTGCTTGTTATGGTTGCTTAGCTTACCATAACTGGCGAATTTCAAGGGTTTTTCGGTTTTACTTGGAACCATAACGTCCCTTTGACAACGTTTTTTCACTGAATTTCATAGCTTTTTAGTAGCGCAACTTAACCATAACGTCCCTTTAACAAAGTTTTTTCATTGAATTTCATAGGTTTTTAGTAGCGCAACTTAACCATAACGTCCCTTTAACAAAGTTTTTTCACTGAATTTCAAGGTTTTTAGTAGCGCAACTTAACCATAATGTCCCTTTAACAAAGTTTTTTCATTGAATTTCTTAGGTATTTAGTAGTGCAACTTAACAATAATGACTTTCACTTTATATACATATCATATGGAACTGACTGAATCTCTTCTACTGTACTTGATGTCCGCGAACTCATTTAATGTTCGCGGACATGTTCGAAGAACAGTACCACTACCTAAAAAACTCTGGGGGGGTATGTTTGATTGTTATATCATAACATAGGAACATTTAACAAATTCAAAAAAAAGCACACAAACACATTATATGTACTAATACATAATAAATGTAACCCATATATACAACACACTAACCATTCATTTAAATGCACTATGTTCTAAATTGGAATATACCACACGAAAATAAATTGGCTTCCAACATAATTACCTCACAAACACAACAGAACTGAGAACAAGAGCAGACCCACTGAGTACATAGGACATATCTTACCTGAAATAGTAAGTGTACTTAATTTTATTCATATATTTATAAACTTTCTGTATTAGATAAAAAAAATATATTATCTTTTTTATTTTTCTCTCACAGAAATGTCTAGTACTCTAGAATGGCTAGAGGAACATTTCCCACATGAAGAAATGTCACAAGATAGTGAAACTAATGGTAAACACTTTATAATATAAACCATTTAAATATTATTATTTTGTGTACATTTAACATATATATATATATTTTGTACAGAGCATAACAAAATAGAAACTACCTCTGAAGAAGCTGTTATGGAAAACACGCTTGACAACATAAAAGAAAAAATGTATTTATTGTTGACCAATTTTAATAATTTTAAAACTTTTGTTGAAGAGCATTTTAAAACAAAAATGTCATACCATTGCCCCACATGTACTTGTCCCCCCTCACCATATCCCAGTCAATTATCCCCAAACCCTCTCCATAACCCAAAACATTTTGATGAGACTTCCATCCCTTCTTCACCTAATAACAATCATGATGAAACCGCTAATTCTCCTGTTTTTGTTTCTGTTTCTGCCTCACCTTCTCTGTCATAAATTATTAATATATGTTAAATAAAGTTTAATTTTTATATTGTGTTGTAAATAGTTTCGTTTTTTTTTTTTTTTTAACAATGTAGGTGTCCGCGGACATTGCAGGTGTTCTAAAATGTTCGTAAATAAATGAAAAAGGAGGTGTCCTGAAGAACACTATACCTGTTCGTACTGTTCGCTAGCAAGATGAAACTATTCTAAGAACACACGCGGTGTCCTGAAATGTTCGTAATTAAACGAAAATGGAGGTGTCTTAAAGAACACTATACCTGTCCGTACTGTTCGCTAGCAACTTGAAAATGTTCTAAGAACACAATTGGTGTCCTGAAATGTTCGTACATAAATGAAATTGAACGTGTCCTGAAGAACAGTATATCTGTCCTTACTGTTCGCTAGCAAATTTAAACTGTTCTAAGAACACACGCAGTGTCCTGAAATGTTTGTTTCACGTGTGACGCAATTTTAATTAGTTCAGGACCTGAACAGTGTCCTTAGAACATCAACGCGCATGCGCTAGCCAATCTCCGTGCATTTGGTGTCCTGCGGACAAGCGCTTCCTTCGCGGACTTGTTCACGAACGGATCATATGACCGCGCCCACGCTGATCGCGTGTTCTGAATGCGGACACTGTTCGCGTCCCTGAACAAATTAAAGGTACATTTTCAATTAATCCATTATATTTTTCAATAAAATCTCACCATGGCACAAGTCCCATTTAGTAATCCTGAGTTTCTACATACCTTTTGAAACTTTTTTTTGTGTTCGATCTGTCCGCGGACAGAGCGCATGTCCGCGGACCACGCACAAGTCCCCCTATAAAAGACCACGCCCTAGAGCTTATTCTTATTGTGTTTCTGGCTATTCTTCGAAACACAGCGATTTTTGCTGCCAACAGCAGATTTCCATCGCATCTTTGATGGCATCCCTGGCAGCTGAACTGCCACCTGGTACTGCACCTGCTTCAGCACCACCCCCTCCACCACCACCACCTCCCAAAGGGCCTGAAGAGGGGAACAGGAGTAAGGATGCAGAGGAGGAAGAAGAGGATGATGAGAATGAGGTAGAGGAAAACCCTACTACCCGCACTAGGTGTGAGTCTTGGGTGTGGCGGTTATTTACCATTCATGGTAATGTTCCTAAGGCTCGTGCGAACCGTGTTACCTGCAATGAGTGCAAAATGATACTCAGTAGCGGGAAGCACGGTAAGTACAGCTTTGGGACCACTACTATGAAGCGACACCTGAGGTCATTTCACTCTGGGGCTATTTGCAGGGTTGTACCATGCGAAGAACGTAGCAGGTTGATTTCCTCTACTTCATCCTCTGTTTCTGATCCTGTCACCATAAGGACCACCTCTGTGGGACAGCGTCTTCCTCAAGCTGCCGCACAGGCCATACAGAATGCTGATGACCCTTACCTTTGGAGGGTCACAGTTGTATGTATGTACTGTGACACAGTACTCTGCAGGGGTGAGCGACTTCATAGTGGTTTTTGAGACTATCATATCAGAGCACGAGAAGGTCTGCTCACTACCCAAATAAAACCCACTCTACATCTTCCTCTCTCAGCTCGCTCTTTCTTATCCCTGTGGTTGGTGTCCCCCCCTTTACTTTCCTTTCCCCTCCTCTCCTAGTGTGTTGTGTATTAAAAACCAAAAGAAATACAAAATATCAAAAATCAAAAACAAAAAAAAAAAATAACGCTCTTTTCAGAGCCGCCTTTCACAGTTAAAAAATAGAAGTGAAAATAAATGAAGTAGGTCCCTTTGGGTTTTTTAGAAGTCCGCAGACAGTTCGCGAACATTTAAAAAATTGGGTTGCTACCCCATCACAAACATTGCAATTTTCTCTGGGAAGAAGTGGTGGCTCTGAAAAGAGCCTTTGGGTGGTGTGTGTAAGTCAAAAATTATAAATGCTTAACACTTACTTCAAAATGGTTGCTGTAATTCCAAAAAAGGTCGAAATGCATTTTTTAAATTTCTCAGAAAAATCTGATTGCCAGCATAAGTAAGATGGACTCCATCTCTGCGAAAAATGTATGTACTACGAAACATAATATTTTCATTGTGAAAAGAGGACATGCCAAAATCTCTTAGAAAGGCACAAACAGCCTTATTAACATTGAGCCTTCCTTTTTCCATTTGTGGACCAAATGAAGAAGAACGAAACCACATTTGTCTCTGCGCAATCCGTGAAAATATCACTTGAGAATTAGGAAACATGTCCATAACCTTCCCAAGTCCTTCTTTCATAGCAAATTGCAAAAAAAATCCAGTCACATGTCCTAAACTGTTCCCTCCACAATGAATTACAATTATGTCTGGATGTTGCTCTGTCTCCAAAGTAGCACAGAGAGGTAGCAAGTCCAACCACTTCATTCCATGTACTCCGTGCCAGTGTACTTCCACATGTGGGAATCCAAGATCTACTGCTACTCCACAGCTTTCTGCATGCACCTTCAACCATTGTATCCACGAATCTCCCAAAATCCAAACAATCTGTTTTCTGAAACACACAGCCATAGCTATCTTTTGTTCTCTCAGCAAAAAGAGTATCTGAGAAACTCTCTCCTGGCACAACACACCCACTAAACTGTCCTGACCAATCCCTTTCAGTGCTTATTCTCATTTGCATGACTTCTGAACCCAAAAATCCCCGGATGTAACTCCCGATATCCGCAAACTACCGCCATGTCCGCGGACATATCGTAACATGAACAGCCCTTCTACAATTTCCACTTCACTCTCTCTGCCATTCCCTCATTGGATGTAGCTAAAAAATCACATGACCACGCACCAATCACATTCAAGACCTCTAGATCTAACTGCATCATCATAGATCAGCACTGCAAATGTACTGTGAATCTCTCTGAGTACGAGTGTCATATCATTGGCAAGCACCATCTACCAGAAATACTGTACAAGTCTCCAAGATTTCTACTTGCAGCTCCATGTATATCCATATGCATGAACACAAACTTCAGGTATGCATATTTTCTGTACAGTAGATGAACACATTTTCAAACAGACTTTTAGCTTGTGTAATCTGTAAAATGAATGTACTGTATTTTTTTTCAATATCCTAAAATCAACTATCACTTATAAACCTTTATACTATTTACTTTCTTTACACACACACACTCAAATCATGTTAAACTAACATTTTTTAAATGAAATATATAGACTACATATATTCAAACAAAATTGCATGCAAGCACAATCTAAATTTAAATCTTTAAAAAAATACTTATACAATTTCATATTTTTTTGTTTTTATTTATGTATTTACTTAATTACTTTAATTTAGACATGCCATTGAGGTGCTATTACCTAGAACAGTTTACTTACAGAAATAGTAGAATTCACTGGTATATTATAAATTTCACAAGACATAGTAAAGATATTTTTTTTTGCTACAGTTAGTCCTTCAATACAATTTGTTCATTAAGAACATATCATATGTACTGAACTGATGCAATGTATCTTATGTAAATACATTAGTTTAATGGTTTTAAAGAAGGCACTGAGCATTTCAATTAAAAAAATCAATATCCAAATTAAAAAACAGCTCTATATACAAACAAAGTTACTAATTTGAAGCTTTTACAATTGCAGTGAAGACCAGTCTACTGAAAAGAAGCAGCCGAATTCAAAGAACAAAGAAGAACTAAGAAGTTACCTGTTAATTTAAGAACACAAGTAAGTAGAATATCACCATAATATTTATATTATTAATCAAACATACTATAACATTAATACAAGCTATTTTGGTGCCTAAAAATAGAGATTGTGTACCATTTTGTCCGAAAATATCCATGTCTTAAACAGCGATTTACAGCCAGAATGGCACACAAATTCCTATTTTTGGACACACAAATTACCCAACTGAACCGCTACAATTTTCATATTATAGAACAAACAACTGTTTTAATTGTATACATTAGATTTACTATTTGTACTTTTCCACACCAGTAGCTTACTTTTTTTTTGTCATCTGAACCCCAGTTTAGTAACACATAAATTCAAGAATACCTATCCCTACTAGTTGTAGTTCCCAATGCATAATCACACACCATTACATACATCTTTATCATCTTACTCAAACACTCATGCACACAGCACACATACATTCCAGAACACCCCAACCCATATCTTCTTTATTTTTTTCAACAGACCCTAAAGAATGCCTACCAAAAGTCAAGTCCGTAGAAAGCAACGCAAAAGTAGAGCAAATGAAAATAAAAGTGTCCAACATAAGCATCCATCTCTAGCAGAATTTGTAAAAAAAGTTGAAACAAAACAGCTAATACAGTCATTTAGCGAAACACAAGAAGTTTCAAGTACAAAAACTTTGCCTCCTCTTTCAAAATGTAAAACAAACCAAAAAACAATTAACAGAAAATCAGCTATCACTACAGATAAAACTACTTCTTCAAATTTTAATATAGTGCAAAATAAGCATAGCAAGAAAAGTATTTTAGCCAAAATGTACCATCACAAAGTCCTTCAAAATCTTATAAAAACAGGAGAGAAATCAGGTTCAATGCTTAAAACCTATCGTAGGAAATTAATCTTAGAAGCGTTGATGGAAGTGCAATTCTTCTGAAATGAAAGTTATTTATTTTACTGTTAAACAAAATGAAACCACTAACAAAACTAATAACTAAATTACAAAAAAGACTTCTCAATAAGCGAAATGTCAACAGAAAGAACTTCTTAAGTATCTGCGGAGGTGAATGGAATCACACTACGAGCACAGAACCATATTTTAATGAACAAGGGTACAAACAAAAGCAAACAAATACAATTGCCATACATAGCAGTGGTCGAGGTTATGAAAAAGTGAATAATACCATAATGGAACAAGAAGTACTCCTTACAAAAATATGCCCTGAAAACTTAGAGTTACCCCTCAATTCAACTGAATCAGAACGTCTAGTGTACAAATGGCCATGCACGTCAATGTGTAACATTCCCAAACAATGTTTCAAATCTTTACGCCAATTCCTCAATAAATATATAAAAAGCAAAGACAAAATCAAAATTAAATTACTGCAAAATTTGGATACCTGCCCAGTGCGCAAGTACACAGGACTACAAGGACATTCATTGGCCTGCATTACTTGTAAACCACTTTCCATGATATCAAAAGGATATCAACACATCATTCAACTATAAGAAATCTAGTCTATAAACTGTACTATGCTAAAAGTCCTGCTTTAGCACTAGCAAAGTTAAATAACATCCTTCTACATGGTACAGCAAAAGACCTACTTGAAGAAATTTACTATATCCAGAAAAAATATTTTGGAAGTGAAAGCCATTTACAGAATGGAATAGCTTTAAACCAATTAAGCAACAATTCTACACATGGCAACTTTTTTGCTAAACACATACAAAAAAGAAATACTAAAATTTAAAAGTACATCAGCTGAAGTACCAAACCATGTATGTGTATGTTGCCGTAGAACTTTTTATAAAGTAACACAAAAACTGTAGACCTATCATACAAAATAGAAGACAATGAAGATTCTAAATGGTTTGAATTAGATCTCTACCTTGTAGCAAAAAACAAATATGAAATAACTGAGCCCTTAATACTTTGCAGTTACTGCACTACAAAACTTGACAACAACCAAACTCCTTCACGTGCTATCACAAATAATTTGGAATTATACCCAGTACCAAAACCCCTACAACAACTTAATTTATATGAGAGCATCATAATTCAAACAGTACACCCATTTCAAGCAATAATACGCCTTCAACCAAAAACAGCAAAATTACCTCCCTCTGAATTGGTAAAAGGCATTCGTGGAAAAGTAGTTTATTTACCATTAGATCTAAAAGTAAATGTGCATACTCTAGGAGTGCAACGTCCAATGCAGCAATCTTTAATTCTCTTAGTAAATGGAGTACCTACAAAACACAAAAAAATATGGCAACAGCTGGTAGATTTATATAAAGTTAGACAAGCCTTCCAATATCTTAAATAGAATAATGAATATTACAAAGAAATTAATATTGAAGAAAACTTGAAAGATACAACTGAAATAATTCAAGAAACACAAGAAGCTGGTAAATTTGAGCTTCTAGATCCTGCTACAATATCAAATACTTTAGACCATTATACAATTCATCCTTTGCACTGTAATGACACCGTAGAAGATGCACTGGAAACTTACCAAATGCGTCAAACAAAAGGATCGCCAATCAGCATATGGGAAAAAAGTATAGAAGCACGTGCTTTTCCTCTACTCTTTCCTACTGGCAAAGGAGGAAGGTATGATAATAGACCTACTCAAATATCAGCTTCAGAATACCGCTCATTACGGATGTATTCTGAAGATCCCAGATTTAGACAAAATGTGGAATACATATTCCACCTACTCTTTGAAAGTGAACTAGCAACTTTATGTAAGGGAGTTGCACACATATTAAAATCAGGATCACACTTTCAAAATATGATAGCTACACTATTATTAGAAAAAGTGCAACAAAAGGATCAGGTTTTACAATCAAATATTACAAATCTATTAGCAAATATGCGTGGTACTAAAGAGTACTGGTTTCAAAGTCATGGAGATGTACGTTGTATGATCAGAAACCTTGGCCCACCCACTTGGTTTGTTACATTAAGTTGTGCCGAATATGCATGGGAAGATTTACATGATTTCCTACGCATATCAAATAAAAACAAAACAAACATAGATATACTAACACCTGGAGAACTTTGTTCTTTGGATCCTGTTAATGTTTCAAGATATTTTCACCATCGCTTCATTGCTATGCTACATTTTATTTGTAATAAAACTGTTCCTCCCCTTGGAGAAGTGCAACACTTCTTTTGGAGAAAAGAATACCAAGCCAGAGGAGCACCACATATCCACATGCTTTTATGGATTAAAGATGCTCCTAAATTTGGTCAAGACAGTGATGCCACTGTTTTACAGTTTATTGAAAAATATGTCACTTGTCAAATTCCATCAGAAGCCACAAATAGTGATCTTCATGCACAAATTTTACAATTTCAAAGACACAAATGTGGAAAATATTGTTGTCGCAAATACAAAAACAACGTGAAATACTACACCAAATGCCGATTTGGTTTCCCTAGACCAGTTACAAATGCAGGTCAAGTGAACAACCTCATGTCTTCAGTTAGACATAGTGTTAAAGGTAAGTCACCTAACAATCCATATTACATAAAAAGAAAAGAAGAAGAAAAATGTATCAATGATTATAATGCAATCATTGCCCATTTATGGAATGCAAACATAGATGTGCAGTACATTGCAGACAATTCTACTGCAGTTGCACGAAATGTCACAGCATACTTAACTAAAGCAGAAAAGACATAGCTCCAAGACCTCTGGAATGACCTGTCATCAGATAAAACAGTATCTCAGAAATTATACAGCCTGGGCATAAAAATGCTCACCCATAGAGAATGTGGATCATATGAAGCAGCTGGTCGTTTAACTGGTACTGCATTGTATGGTAAATCTGCAAATATAGTATGGCTAAGTCTTGGTCCAGCTAAATCTAGAAAAAGAGTTCTAAAATCATATGTAGATATAGAAACAATAGCCAAACATGATCCCAACAGCCAAGCCATTTTAAAAAACAATTTATTGGACACATACTACCCAAAAAGAAGTAATACTTTGGAAACCATGTGTCTATACCACATAGCCCAAAACTACACATACAAAAATAGTATGAAACCTGATGAAAAAAAAGGTAAATATAGAGTGACAAACTGTGAAGGCAGCTTAGCTTAGTTAAACTCACTAAACCGAATTTAATTAATCATATCAAATTGTCATTAAAGACTCCTCAATATAAAGAAGTATATTACATGTCCCTGCTACAACTCTTCAAACCATGGAGTAAAGAAGAACAATTACTAGATAACTATGACTCATATGAGGATGCTTTCAAAGCAAATGAAAGAACTATAACTGATGTAAACTTTACACAGTACAAAACAATGTTTCACAATGAACAGCAATACGAAGAAGAACTCCAAGCCCAACTAGATGAGGACACTCCTGACAGTAGTCAACCTTCTGTAACAGGAAGCCAAGAACCACTGGGAGGACCACTAATAATAAATGAGGCAGAATTAGCTATGATAGAAGTAGAAAACACCATGTGTCAGTATGAAGAATAGGAAGACTTAACTATACTACAATCAAAACTAAACAATGATTAAAGTAGCATTTTTCAAGAAGTAACAAAACAATTTGCACATGGTATAACAAAACATGAATGTTCCTGCCATAATTATAAACCTATACTACTGTACGTCAGTGGTGAAGCTGGTTCTGTCAAAACATTCCTAATCAAAATCATTAGTAAGTTCCTTCAACAATTGACAAACAACAAACTGTCAGCTGTTGTCACTGTCCCCACAGGCTTAGCTGCCTACAACATAGATGGTGTTACATTACACCGATTACTTCTATTACCAGTTGAACACCAGAACAAATTAGACTATTACAAACTTTCTGCAGAAGCTGCAATGGAATTACGCAGAGTATTGAAACAAATGAAAATGCTACTAATAGATGAAGTGAGCATGGTCTCCAACCTGATGTTAGCACTTTATTGTTTTTGGAGATCTGCTTCAATTAACACCAGTAAAAGGAGAGCCTATTTTTAAAACATTAGGACACAAACTCTGCCGTAAAACTGTGGGCAGCATTGGAAATGTCAACCTTTGGAAACATTTCCAATACAGAGAATTAACAGAAAACATGCAGCAATCTGCAGATCTCACTTATGCCAACATTTTAAAAAGTATCAGAGTTGGTATACTTTCTAAAGAAGCAGAAGCAATATTGAAAACCCGGCACATTAATGCATTTTATGGCGATAATGCATGTGCTACAGATGTTATGGAACAATTAGCCCACAAAAATGTCAATTGTATGGCCTAAATGCCAACTCTTACAAGCTGTTTCAAATTCAATGAAATCATGCTAAGTAAAGAAATGCAACCAATCATGGAAATTAGCGCCACAGACAAACTAGATGTATATGGTATGACACTACCCATGTGTGACCAAGCCACAACAAGACTAAATAGTTTAGAAAAATCAATCCCAAACACAGCAGGCTTAGAAAAGATATTAAAATTATCCTTAAATTGCAGAGTAATGCTTAAACGTAACCTTGACGTGGACCAAGGACTAGTTAATGGAGCACTGGGTACAGTTGTTGGCTTTCAAACATACCCACGCAACAACAAAATTCAGTTTGTCAATATACTCTTTGACAAACTTTCAGAAGTAAAAAGGATAGAACGCTCAACAGCTAGATTCCTTCTCTTCAAAGATATGTATGTACGCAGAGAACAATTTTCTCTAACTCTTGCATACGCAGTCTCGATTCATAAATCACGTGGTCTTACCCTAGACAAAACAATGATAGATATTGGTAACACTGTCTTTAAAGAAGGCATGAGCTATGCAAGTAAAATAAACACTGATATTCCTTGCATTTTAGAATACAATAGACTTTGCTCACTATACACCCCACACCTAAACACATATTCTGTTCCACAAAAAGTAAAACGTTATAAAAGAAAAGTAAATCAAACAGAAATGCAACAGGATGTCACTGCAAATCCTCCAAAGGGAGTAAAAGAAACTAATACTTCATCAAGTAGCACAAGCAAAAATGAATCAATTAGGGAAAGTAAACCAAGTGCTTCTTTAAAGAAGGAAGACAAACTCCAAAAAAAGCAGTTAGATACAGAACTACCTGGACCATTTAAATTCTCAAATATAGTTGGTGTAAGTTGCTACGCAAATGTAGCAATGAATATTCTATTTCAATTACCACCAATTGTTGACAACATTTACTTACGCAGTACAGACCCATTGTGTTTGCAAATGTTAGTACTTCACAGAAATGCAGCAAACAATCCTGACAACACGTACAGTGTTTTTGGAATAGGACAACAATTGGACTACTGTGCTGGAATGGTGAAATTCACTATAAATTCACAGGAAGATCCACAAGAATTTCTAATGTACTTACTACAAGTACTGGAAAACAAAACCGTACCTATAAATGAAATCTTTCAGATTTCATACATGTGGAAACATGCATGCACTCTCTGCAACAATGTGACACAAGAATAAATCCCCTCACTCCCCGACGAGATGACAACATGGGAGGGGATCCGGGCCTTGCGTCTCCGGCTGGTGGTGGGATCCCCGCTGCTGTGCTCCACAGCACCTTCTCCGCCCTCTTCATCAGTTGATGCTGCAGACAGGGAGAAATAAAACACAGGCATCCAAACACCCAGGACATCAAAGATGACATTGCAAATGTCATTGATGAAATCACTGATGACATCACATGTGTATGTACTTTTCATGGAATTTGTGTACTAGGGATTTTTATTATAATGTTGCGAAAAAAGTGTCAAGGATATTGCAATAAATATCATACCGTTATTAGTGCTTTGAACGATGCATTGATATAAATAGCATTGTATTATGGGATTCTATCTAGTATACTGAGCTAATAATGGAGAAACATAGCATTGTGTGCAGAGTACAAGATGAAAGTATAATATTTGTAATGTTAATATGTTGAATAATGAAATGATAATTGTCCTGAAATGTTCGAAAATTCACAAAATGGGGGTGTTACGAGGACGTTATTCGTATTGTGTGATTGCTTAGCTGTATGCAATGAGGGAATGGCACAGAGAGTAAAGTGGACGCCGTCCGCCGACACCGCGGCTGTTCGTGGACAGGGCATGCTACATCTGGGTTTTTCCAGGAAATCCAACATGGAAAGAAGACTGTACAGATCAGCCAATCAGATGTCGAGGTTGTGGATTTGTGTTGAAAGAGACTGTGTGTGGCGAAGATGGCAGAAGTGGAGAAAGTCAGGGTGTTGGTGCTCGGAGATATGTTTGTGCATGGTTCACAGCAGTACGCTGAATGCAGGCATGTTGCAAAGAACTTTGATGTGAAAGGAGTGGAGGTGGTGTGGAGCACTGTGCCTGATTGCAATGTACAGGGAATTGTACAAGTTTGTGAGGATATGGCCACGATGAACAGTCCGCATGTGGTAGTTTTGCACTATGGTGCTTTCCATTTGGGCAACGTCAGTGCCCCTACTTTGTCGGCTGATTTGGAACGCTTGGTCCAAGCCGTAATGAAGATCCTTCCAAATGCGAAAGTAATTTTTTCTGGATTACTACCTAGGGCAATATGGGACAATAGTTCAGTTTTTTGTCCTCAGCAAAACATTGCTAGGTGTGTCATCAACCGAGGCATGTGTGCCTTCATGCTTAGAGCTGGTATGTTCTTCTGTAACAATGAGAATATTGATGCCAGTAATGCTGTTAATTTTAAAGAAGATGGCATTTCTTTATCTTTTACGGGAAATGCCTTTCTATTTTGGAATGTAAGGGTTGCTTTGGAGAAGGTTATGTAAAGATTTTAGGAGTAAAGTAAGAAAAAAAAACAAGAAAAAAAATACAAAATAACAGGTGTCTGTCAAGCATCTGTAAAAAAAAGAAAAAATGGCTCTTTTCAGAGCCAACTTCAAAGGCGAAATGGGGCACAATATTTAAATTTACATTCACCACGCTCAGATTTTCGATATGTCCGCGGACATGGCAGTAGTCTGCGGACATTAAAATCACTACGAGGGGGTTAGTATGTTCTATGTTACATGTATATGACGTCAGGGATATTATGGTTAAGTTGTGCTACTAAAAACCTATGAAATTCAGTGAAAAAACTTTGTTAAAGGGACGTTATGGTTAAGTTAGGCTACTAAAAAGCTATGAAATTCAGTAAAAAAAACTTTGTTAAAGGGACGTTATGGTTAAGTTGTGCTACTAAAAACCTATGAAATTCAGTGAAAAAACGTTGTTAAAGGGACGTTATGGTTCAAAGTAAAACCGAAAACCCCCTGAAATTCAGCAGTTATGGTAAGATAAGCAACCAGGGGGTTAGTATGTTCTATGTTACATGTATATGACGTCAGGGATATTATGGTTAAGTTGTGCTACTAAAAACCTATGAAATTCAGTGAAAACATTTTGTTAAAGGGACGTTATGGTTAAGTTAGGCTACTAAAAAGCTATGAAATTCAGTAAAAAAAACTTTGTTAAAGGGACGTTATGGTTAAGTTGTGCTACTAAAAACCTATGAAATTCAGTGAAAAAACTTTGTTAAAGGGACGTTATGGTTCAAAGTAAAACCGAAAAACCCCTGCAATTCAGCAGTTATGGTAAGATAAGCAACCATAACTCGCGCCGCCACCGTGCACTGCTAACACTAACACCCAGGACATCAAAGATGACATCACAAATGTCATTGACGACATCACTGATGACATCACATGTGCATTTACCTTTCATGAAAAGTCTGTACAAGGGATTCTTAGTGTAATGTTAGTAAAAAAAGTGTCAAAGATGATTGGAATAAATATCAAGTGCTAATCAGTGCTTTAAGCTATGCATTGATATAAATAGCATTCTATTATTGACTTCAATCCAGTATACTAAGGTACTCATGTAGAAACATAGGCATTGTGTGAAGCATACATGATGGAGGTGCAATATTCATAAGCTTGCCATGTTGAATATTGAAATGATAACTGTTTTCATATTAGAGTTTTGCGTACAGTGAAACTTGTGATAAGTAGGTAATAAAACCCACTTACTACCACATTGCACTATTATACACAAATCACAAAGAGACAACACCACATACAAATATGAATATATACAAGGGAATTGAAGTAGGAAAAAGAAACAGCAATAGTAGCAGAAAGTGTTCATAACCTAACTGATTACCTTTATGGAGATAAATGATTGCTCTGTTTCAAAGCTGTTACTTACCCTATCTATATATATCACATGATGTGTCTGGACCCTAAGAAAAATAGCGTGAGTACAACATATAAAAATATGAGCATATACAGGGAAAGTACAGTAATAAAAAAACATCAAAAGTATTAGAAAGTGCTGATAAATCTACTGATAATTTTAATGCACAAAAAGGATTGCTGTCTTTCAAGGTTGTGACTTCTCCTATGTATATGTTTCATATGATATGACTGGACCATAAGGGAATTATTCTAAAAACATACTTGAAGGATAAGTCTACGAATATCGTAATTTACAAGTTTTAGTTCCTGACTGTTACTGAAGAAAATCATGTGGCCTAGATATGTCAGGAAAGGTAAAAAAGGGAGAGCCAGCCATGTGATGTCATCAGTGATGTTATCAATGACATTTGTGATGTCATCTTTGATGTCCTGGGTGTTAGTGTTAGCAGTGCACGGTGGCGGCGCGAGTTATGGTTGCTTATCTTACCATAACTGCTGAATTTCAGGGGTTTTTCGGTTTTATTTTGAACCATAACGTCCCTTTAACAAAGTTTTTTCACTGAATTTCATAGGTTTTTAGTAGCGCAACTTAACCATAACGTCCCATTAACCAGGTATAATAGAAAATAGAAAAACATATTTTAATTGATGTACATGTTCACATCCACTTTAAAATCAATGAAAGCCATTTGCAAAAAATGTTGTTCCATCTCGTTTTGAAGACAACAGACAGTGGGCCTCATTACGACCCAGGCGTTGGACCATGGTGCTAATAGCACCATAGTCCATGCCGGTAACTTACCGACTCCGCCATGGCGGAATGGGGAATTACCACCCCATTCTGAGGTTGGCGGGGCGGTAATTCCCCATGCCGTCATGGCCCTTCCCCATTCCCATTTTTGGCCCATAAGGCTCAATGGGAATGGGGAAGGCTCTAATTACAGCACCGTAAATTACGGTGCCGTAATTAGCTCCTAGGTCCCTTTGCGGGTTGGTTTTTTAACGCCTGCTAAAAGCAGGCGTTAAAGTGCAACCCGCAAAGGGACCTCGTAATCAGGCGTTAAGGGTTTAACGGCGCCGACACGTTTTACGGCGCCGTTAACCCCTTAACACCTGGGTTGTAATGAGGCCCAGTATGTGAACATATCATACACATACAGAATCTTAAATGTTAATTCAGTCTTTTTGTGATGTTAGTAACACAGATGGCAACTCAAATCAGAATCCATGTATAGGTCATTTCACATGGGGAGTCAAAGAGGGTGTTAAAGAGTACACCGATAGATTTGATCTTTTTGTCATTGTGTCTGCAAGACCCGTCTTCAGGACCTTTTATACAATGGTTATCAAGACAAGTTCATACTTTGCTTCGTGCACAAGGCCTTGTGCACCACACACTAAAACATAACAAATAATAACAAACCGTTTATGGACCTGGTGGATCGATTTTGCATCTGTAGATATCATGAACGGTGTTCACATGGGAGAAATACACAACTAATCTTCTTTTAAACTTCACGAGGTGTGTGGAGTATTTTTCTTAAGTTAATTATTCGGCTCTATGGTGACTCTGCAGAGCTTGTAAGATTTGTAACTATAAAAAGAAGAGAGAGGCAAATATCGCTTTAATTTGCCTATTTGGGGCATATTATTAGCCACAAGTCATATCATCTAGCAGTTAATGCTGTGTTGTGAAGACTGTTCCTAACTTTGAAATCACCTAACTTTAAAAGAAGTTCTATTACAATTCCTAGACCGGATAATCCAAGTGAATGGAAGGTGCTAATTACCTGCAGAATATTTCTCGAGTTGTACATCACTTCTGGGAATGCTAGGAAGCAATTCTTTCAAGGGTGCCCATCAGTAATCACTGGCCGGAATGTGTGTTCCACAGCTAGTGGATGCGAGTCATCAGGCAAAAGTTGCTGTGCCGATGCTAAATTCTTTTCAGTGCTCAAAATAGCCGTGTGAGATCGGCAGAGCATTTAATAAATAATGAAGAGGAAACCGAGAGGTCTCTGTGAGGCACGCAAATGAATTATAAATGCTGAGTGCCAATACAAAGTCAGATGTACTAATAAGTGACTTACTCGCTAGATTGAGCGTTGCTGCCTTGAGTCGTGTGCCGTAGTGGTGTTTCGCCAAACAGCTAGTACCACCTGTACAAGTCTTTTGTTTGTTTCTCTCAATTGCAGAGGTCATGTGACTACGCGGACAGCGTGTCATGCTGTAATGTTTAATGGGAAAAAGAGAATCGCTATATTGCAAGGTCCTATACATTGCGTGTACTCTATGTGCTTTATATTTTTTGGGCTATTGGTGGCAAATAAGGCAATAAAGATATATTATTCTTACGGGAATCAGGGGTGTGAATAGCATCTGTTATTTATATTTTCCATTATGCTGATTTCGTCTATTGGCCAACAGGTCATAAGGGATCATTACAAGGCAGTCAGGAATTAGCATTCTGTCCCGATATGTAATTAGGATAGATGAAAAAGACTGGAATGAGTGTAGGCAGCCTGTGGTTACAGAGCACTATAAATGGGCTGTACCACGTGTATGGCTACCTAATGATTGAATACATTCCACTCAATTGAAATTTTAAGGCTAGATCTAACTTTATCCAAATCGAAAATCCATTTCCGTTCCAACTTTTTGAGAGCTAGAACTCTATCTCCACCACAAGGGTGGGATCTCATGGTTTGAAGAACAAGCCAGTAAATAGCATTATGTCTATGCTTGGCTTCTTTAAAATGAGCCACCAGGAGTTTGTCAGCAGTCTCATTTCTTACAGATGAGCGATGTTCACATGTTCGTTGTTTGATTGATCTCTTGGTTTTTCCAATATATAATAGGCCACAAGGGCACTAAATACCGTTCACCACCCATTTCGTCAAACAGTTGGTAAAGTTCCTGAGGTGCCAGATGCGCCCATTCAGGTCAATTTGTTTGATATTGCTGGTCAAGTGACAAACTGAACAGTGGCCGCATTTAAAGTGCCCAAATACTGGCGGAAGCTGCCATAAGGTGTTTTGGATTGGTTGTCGATCTTTCTTGACTACATAAGTATGTACATACACAGAGCCTATGCAAAAACGTACCCTTTGGGCAGTTTTTACGTATGCAACGCAACTGCAGTCAAGTCTAACACTATTATGAAAACGGTCCGTGAAACGGGTCTGTAACATCAACCGAGAAACATGGCTTACTAAACAAAACAAAGCCCAAGAAGAGAAGATAACGTGTGTAATATCTTTCTCGCCAATAAGTAATGATCTGAGAAGAGTCATACTTAAACATTGGAAGATAACTCAAACGGATGATTTCAAACTTAACACACCAAGGTTCACGTTCAAAAGAATGCTGAACCTCAGAGATAAACTAGTACATACATATGTAGTCAAGAAATATCGACACAGGACACGTATTCTACGATTCTGCAAATTATTACCATTATGTAAAGCAACCTCTGCAAACTGTTTGGTAACACTTAGTAGAAATCATTATTGCTCTTTTATTTTGGGCTATTTGTAATGTACTGGATTTACATTTATGCTCGGGTAGTGCAAGTCAATATAATACAGGGCCTCATTACACGGACGGCAGTAACCATGGCGCTATTAGCGGTACCGTTATTTGCCCTGAAGTCCCTCAGCGGGTCCCTTCCTTAACGTGTGGTCTGGCCACATGTTAAGGACGGGACCTGCTGAGGGACCTCGTAGTATGGCGCTAAGGGATTACCGGCACCGGTGCCCTTACCGGTGCCGGTAATCCCTTAGCGCCATCCGTGTAATGAGGCCCACAGCATGTGCGTGCAGCACCTGCGTAGCCATCCACACAAGGCATAAGAGATCAGAATAAAATAGGTCAGTACTACATTGTGTGGTTTTCTCAGCTTAGCCTTGAATGTTTTGGGACTAGTCAAAAACCAATCTCTTATGATTTTTGTTTGTTTATTGTATTATGTTGTGCCCTGTCTCGTCACATATTCTGATCTCACCCTCTGCTTGCTACGTGAGTGGATTCGTCGGAAGCATTTTCAGATCTGTTGATTTAATTCTCATAGCTGCAAGCTCTTTATTCAAGTTCATTTCTGTTCCCACCGCAAGCTCTGCGAACTGCTGATTCTTGTGAGTTTACACCGTGTCAAAGAAACAGGAAATCAATGGGGGCATTATCAAACTCACACAGATCTAACTGTAAATAAGGCCAGAACCCGTTTTAACAAATGTGGCTTTGTAAGCTCCACCACGATTCGTTCAAATGTCTGAAACGTCAGGAGACAAAATGCAGTTTGTTTTAGAATTAGATTGGACTGAAGCAGTGTGTGGGTGTAAGGGAATCCGTTTTTCCATTGATACGGAACTTGTCATAAAAAGTAATAAATTATCTAATTCAATTGAACATTCTTCCTGATGCAGAAAGTATCACGTTCATAATGAAAAAAATGGCCTGTAGCAAGGGCAAAATGGCTGAGAGGAATCAATAACACATTTCATTGTGTGTTTAATGGCCCTGGTGTTATTGTGATGAAATGAAAAGCACAGTGTGTTAAATGGAGCTTTTCCAGTGCAGTGTCGCCCAGTTTTCTTCGAGCCTCATTTAATCTTATTTTTGAAAAAAAAAACGAAAAGAACCCTTCATATCTAAGTAACAGTTAAAAAAGATGCCCCATCAAACTGTATACCAATGAGCTATAAATCATCAGTAAAGTGAAATGTCTGTATGCATGCTGTGTTAATCACGTTTTTGTTTCAAATAGCCGAGCTGCTAGGTTGACATAAGCATTTCAGACCCATAACTTTCATAGCTTTTCTTGTGACTAAATACACACATTTTTTGGAGGTTTTTGTATCACTATTCAGTTTCCATTACTGACTTTCTTCTTTCTTTTTTGCGTTTCCAGTTTAGAAAACATTTACTTGTGAAGAGAGAGTCCCTGGAATGCCCCTCCTCATCCCCATGAACCTGACCAAAGAGTCAAAAACGCACAAAGTCACTCACTATTCGGACAGCCCGAAGGAGGACCAATGATTGACATGTATGCAGAAAGATATAGGCAACCATTCAAATCTTATCCAACCAATGTCTTTATGGGCACAGGTGCTTCAACATTGGTCATGGACCCAAATGCCTCAATGGATGACGTTGACTAATGCTGAGAAAACAATCTGTTGACGTCATTAGTGACACCACGACATAGCCATGTTAATCACGAAGAACACTCGCAGCCATGCACAAAGTTACCCAAACACACACGTGAATACACAAAGAACATGATTATACAGTTCTGTAGATAGAGGACAGAAACATATACATACTGTCAAAAGCTTTTATTAATTTTCTCATTAGCCAAGTACAGAAACTCTGAAAGCAAGGCAATGAAGAGATGCAGAGCAAGCTTGCAGAGTCTTATGGCAACTAACCTTATGAAATACAGGAACACATAGGGAGCCTGGAAGGACCAAATACGACTAACCTATGGAAAGCATAGTATGGGATAGATATGCCAAAATCATAGTATAAGTATAACGAGAATCACATAAGGCCACAAGGTTCAGGACGAGAGATGAGAGAAAGCAGAACCAGGCTGCACAAAACAGCAGGCCAGTGCTCACAGCCAAGGTCAGAGACAAGCAACACATTCCAGAGCTAAAATGACAAGGGGCCATTTGCAGAAAAATTAAATAAATCTACATAAATTGCAGACCAGAAGAGCTTGATGTTGTGGTCCTCAATCATGTAATGCGGCTGAGCTAGACAGTGATTATTCTCCCGCTGTAGGAAGACAAACAGCTCTCAGCAACACCAACATGAAGTGACACATGAAATTGTTAACAATGTTGAAATGTTCAGTGCAATCTCACAGGCAGAAGTGGTACTGCTAACAGATACATTGGGAACACATAGTCATCCCCTTGAAGAGGTGCACAGAATGCTGAGAACAGAGCTGGGTCCTAGGCCTGGGGAGACCAGTTTCAGCCAATCAGGGGACAGAAATCCAGGGGTGGAGGGCAAAGGGCAAGGGCCAACTTCGGGAAGTTACAGGCCAGCCACCTGACATACACGGACCAATCAACTAAGATCCCTGGGTCAATCTATAAGGTATACCACTCCAATCACCCAACTAGAAAGAGTGATAGCTTTTTTGGGTCAAGGGCCCATGTTGAGACACTACTGTGGAACAAAAGGGCCTGACACAGGCTTGGGAGCAGTGACTCTGGAGATTTTTGAATGTCCTGTATGATCCCTGTTGGTTTTTTGTAATAAACGACAGTTCTAACTTGCCCTTGCCTGAGTTCTTCATTTGTTACTGAGGGAGGGTTGTTGGGCCCTGGGAGCTGTATGGGTAAACTTGTTGAAACTCCCAGACCTATGGTATACCAAGAAAACAGGTTGATAGCAGAGGGTAAGTTTACTACACCCATTCGGCATAAGTCACCTCTTCTGCCGCAGGGCCTGGAGGGATGCGAGGCACCTCACGGAAATCAAATCCAACGGGGTGTGCAGCCAGCTTGGAAATATCCTGCCTGTGATCCGTGAGGAGTTCAGCAGACCAGAAGGGTGGCATGGCAGCTTTTGGGGAGCCGCTAGCCAACAACGTAAGCATTGACTCAGCCACATGACAACTAAGGGGAGTGGAAAATAAAGATGCTTGGAATATCCTCTCTGTCATTGGAGTCTGAAGATTTGGACCTGCAGCAGGGCTTCACCGGTTGTAGGGGTCCTCTTCTGTCAGTTCCTCTTCGGTTCTTTCGTTCCAGTGGCGACTCTGGCTTTCCAGCCCCAGAGACCTGCTTTTTATGCAGTTTTCCCCCATTCACAAAGCCAGGCTGTCAATCACACAGCAGAGTAGCTGTCCCGCGGGGACAGTCAGCCAGCCAATGAAACAGGAGTGCAACTTGGGTTGCCAAGGGAGCCCATCCCAGGGGTCCTAAAACCCCTCCCTCACATCCTGCCTACCCAGACTTTCAGGCGCCTAAGGAGGGTTTCTGTGCAGAAGTTTGTGAAAGGACGGTGAACAAAGGGACCAAACCTGGTTTGGTGCGCAGAGTAAAACACAAGAAAGGCATTTTCAAAAAGAAATGGCGAATAAACCCAGCCGGAACCAAATTAAAACAAATATGGTCCAGCGGGTTTAAGTTCGAGGCTACCAAGATAGCCTTAAACAATACCAAGGTTATTTAGGATAACCGCGGTAGGAAAAATAGGTTAGTTACCACTGCCACCAGCCAAGTTTTAATGAAAAGGGAGCAAAACAATGCTACAAGACAAACAGACAAAAAGGGATAAGTATTACCCACCTTCACATTACAAAATTTCCCGGTGGTGTAGGGTGCCCCTCAGCCCCCCTAAAATGCAGCCAGCCATTTTCAATTTGTTTCTTTGTTTACCAAACTTCCCTTGGTGCAGATGGGCACATTGGTGTGCCAATCTGCCCCCAGGGTGCCCAAACCCTACTTCCCCATCCATTGTGGGGCCTGTCTCTCATTTTGGGGTGGGCTTCTCCCCCCACCCCAAATGAAGTGTGGGGGGGCACCTCCTGCAGCCGTCCCTCGCGGCAGATATCTGCCTGTAGGAAGGGGCAAATGGGTTTTCACTGAGGGAGTGAGGTTCAATAGACCACCAGGGATGGCATGCAAGGGGGGGGAATGCTTGAAAAATATTGATTTGTTTTTGCTGGTGTGACCGTAGGTAACTCATGTTTTTTGTTTTGTTTACAGCTTTTTCAACGCGAGCAGCTGCAACATTATGTGAGTACTGTTTTTTTATTATTCTATGGTTAGGGCCCACTGTCAGTGGTGTGGGTGAGACTGGGGCTGGATTCTTGGTGGTGTGGGTGGGAATGGGCCATCTCGGCAGATATTTTGGTGGGCTGGGACACAATTGCAGGGACAGGGCACAAATTGCCCCCCATGCCAGAAGAACATTGGTGTTTCCCTGGGAGCGGATCCCTCCCATGTGGGTTTTCCATCTGCAAGACCAGGCTGCACCTCTGACTGTGCTACGTTACAGATGTCACCTCCAAGGAGAAATGATAATCCTGCCGGGGCTCCCTGGAGATCCACTGTCCTGGAGGTGCGGCTGGTCTGCATTACATCTTTTCCCTTTGGGGAAGTATTGGCACACTGCCTGGACCCCCTGGTGGAGAGAAGCTGTAATGCAGGGCAGCCAGAGCTCCAGCAAAGGCGACGGTAATATCCCTGGATTTGGGCACCCTTCTCCCATGTAGGTTTTTGTCGGGGGTTCTGTGTAATACATTATGGGCCGATTTGCGTAAGTCAGACACCTTTGGATTCCCACGGGTGTCTTCTTTTCAGAAATGCATCGGGTTCGCTGTTTTCCTTGCTGGCTACGACACCAGAGGCCCAAATCTGTAGTTTGCCCACACAAACAAAATGTGCTGTGCCGAAAGGCTTGGGGTTACCAGTGGGTCACCCTTTTCATTTGCCCCCCGGTAGGTGCACCCACACATGTGAGATACCGTTTTCGTCGGGACACCTGTGGGAACACAGGAAGGTATGACATCTGTTGTTGGCGTTGTGTTGTGTTTCAGTGAGTGGACAGAGGGAAATGTCTCTGAAAATGGCTGGAATAAAAGCAAATTCTCAGATATTTCGCTCTGGTCACACCACACACAGGTGCCCCTAGTGTATGTTTTTGCCCACCCGTGTGCGGCCCACAGAGCAGGGTATGGGCTGGTGGCAGCTCCATGCTGAATTTGACAGGTGCTCTGAGTATCCTCAGTTTTGGGATACCCAGGAACTGCCATTGGAATCAGTTGATTCCTGATAGGAAACAAGATGGCCCATGTGGCCTCTTGCTTTCTATTGCCTGTTACCATGTTTTCCCAAAGTCCAGGGAAGCCCTGACTCTGTCCCTTCTCCCTGACTGGCTGTTGGGTGGAAGTTCCATATATGGTGTTGTTGTGAAGTCCAGGCCAGACTGGCTGGAGCCTTCCCGGTGACTGTATGTTGTGGGTACACCCTGTGGGTGGGACCTGGGTGAATGGAGTGTGTTGAATATGCATTCTGTGTTGTGGATGTCTAGTATCTGGTGTTTGACACGATGAATGAGACAGCCCTGCCCAAAACTGGTATGAATGTAGTGTGGAGTGTTGAATGGCTGGGTACTTGTCCCAATACAAATAAATTGTTGTGAGTGTCTGGAGAGAAGTGAATGGCCTGAATGCATTATGCACCTGATTGGATGCCTGCCTGCATGAATGCCCTTCTAACCGAGTGGTTGCCTAAGTGTGACCCAGTAGAATGAATGAGAGATCAACTAGTATATCGGGGGGCCTCTCACTGCTACAATTCGTGTTCAGAAGCTGAATAGAAACTGGAGTTGAAACTGAAGCTTAACCTTGAAGCCCTGCTGGAAGGGAAGTCTTGATTCTGCTCTACTTCATCAATCTGAAAACTACTGTGTCTCCAAGAACTGACCCAGAGAGGACCTGGTAAGGCATCCTCTTCATGAGCTAAGAGTGACCATTGTGCACCAGCTGATCTTTGCCAAAGCTCCCTGGTAGACAGACCTACGACAGGCTGCCGACCAGAGACAGGGACCACCGCGGAATCACAAGGAGAAGCGCCCAGACACTGTTGTCCATCATCGTCGACGACCGCCGTCGCCGACAGGAGCCGCCGTGCTCCCATTTGATCCAAGGGCGCTCTCGCCTGCACCGTCCCTCTGGAGAAAGTCGAGGCCACCGACATGCCGAGGGGCATCCTTGGTGGGTTTCCCGCAACCTGACGACTGTAGAGACACCGGACGACTCGACGCCCTTGCTGGGCCACAGTTCTTCACAATCTCTTTGTGGTCCTGAACTATCGTCATCGAGGTGCCCCGCATGCCTCTTACTTGCAGGACGCCAATGCTCCGTCGTTGCCAAGCAACGCTAGGAACGAAGCTGCCGCCTCACTTTCAGCGTTCACCCCTTTTTCATCGTGGGATCTCGACGATCTGTGGCTCCTGCCTTAAAGGGAGCCGCTCAAGAAGGATTTGTCAATGACCCGATGATGAACTCTGCTATTCCAAGTACATTGGTGTTGGTGAATTATTTTAGAAAGAAATAAGACTCTTTTGAACAATATATGGACTGGGCTTGTACAATATATCTTTATTTACAGGTTGCCCAGGTGGGGGGAACTCCACAAAGAATTGTGCCTAGTTGGTAAGGGTCAATATTCTGCCGATTGTTCTAACCAACTGATTTCCTCCTATATCTATTGTTTATTACTTCTATTCCTTGATCTGTGTGACATTTGACCAGAGTATGGTTGATGCACTTTAATGAGATCTGATAATAATTGTGGTACCATTTTAGAACTGTATATATTTGCCATTGTAGATTTTCTGAGCACAAAGTTAGTTATTGTGATAGTGTACATAACCTTGAATATTAATTATATAAAGACTGTGTTTTAACTAATACAGTCTGTGGCATTCCTTTTATGGGGGCTTGGGGACTACACTGTACTTAAGAACCAGCTTGCATCACCTCCTGAGAAGCTAGGCCTTGATTGCTCTTCCATTGCTACCTTATAGAGAATCTTGGCTGGGGTCCCCTGTGCCTCTCCTCTACAATATAGAGAGCAGAAGTCCAGACCCCCACTCCAGTCTTTACACTGGTTGCAGCTGTGGGATGTTTATGGTTTTAAAAATCAGTGTGTAACCGTGCCACTTACAAAATATCTGCACTTTGTTAAATTGAGGTTTAGTTGTGTACAAGATAACTGCATTACAAGCAATGGAGTCTATTGCAAATGGTAAATTGACTAGGATGAGCGTAGAGGCTTTCCAGAGTGCTTCTGAAGCCAGGGAGTTAGACTTTGTGGATAAGTCTAGGGCTGAGTTTATAGCTGCCCTCGTGGACTACCAGACTGATGGTGAAACTCTTGAAGGGGGGGATGCAACCAATGAGGACTCTGCCCCTGGGGTTTTTGCTGAATCTGATTCTGGGAATGTCACCATTCCTGCTGCCTCTGTTCCAAACCCTAGCACTGCTCTTCAGGGGGAAGCCCTGAAGATTGAATTTTAAAAATTGGAGCTACAACGGGAACAGTTAGCCTTTCACTACATAAAGTTGGCAACAGAAGCTGAGTTGAAGAAAGAGGAGTTGGCACAGCAAGTGATACTCAAAGATAGGGACACTGAGCACCAAAGAATCCAGCTAGAGAAAGCTAGAGTGGAGACTTCAGCTAAACCAGTTGAGAGTGGCAGGTCCCCAGCCACCAAGTTTTTGAAAGATTTTGTTGGTGTGTTTGTTGAGGGTTCTGATATCCTCCAGTGGATTGAAGCATTTGAGATGGCTCGTGCAATTCATGATGTTGATAAGCGAGAGTGGGCTAAGTGTTTGTTAATCAGAGTGCCTCAAACTGGATATGACTGTATTCTGAAACTGAGTGTGGAATAATTGGGTCAGTATGAGTGCATGAAGTCTGCTTTGATTGCCAAGTTTGGAAAGACACCTACCCAATACTTTAAAAGCTTCAGGGATTTTAAGAAACAAGAGAATGTGTCTTGGGTTGACTGGGTGAGTGCTGCGCACATGAACATGATGGGGTGGATTGATGGTTACAAAGTGAAAACGTTTGTTGAATTGTCACACCTGTTGTTTTTTGAGCATTTTTCGGAAGCCTGTTCACCAGAGCTGTGTCAGTATGTTGCTGACCAGAACATTTTGGATCCCTTTAAGCTGGCTAGGTTGGCTGACAAGTGGGTCTCCCACTGGGTGTCCCCTAAGGACTCCAGTGGGAAGGACAAGGAAAAAGAAAGTGGACCTCTCAGAAAGCTGAGGAGTCCCAGAATCAATCACAGTCGAGTAAACCAAAACCTTCCTCTCCTAAGACCCAACAATCTAGTGGGGATAAGTCATCTGTGGGTGGGAATAAAAGTAGTGGTCCACCTGCTGCAAAGCAGGCTCCCAGGGGTTCCAGTACCGTACCCCGCATTCCTGCCACTTGTTGGGACTGTGGGGCTCTGGATCACAAGAGGGGTGACCCCAAGTGTAAAGGTAAGGCACTTGGAGTCCAGGCTGTCAGCCTGACCTACCCTTACCCCATGTCTGGGTGGAGGCCACTGTCCTCCCCTCCTCTACAGGGATCATATTTGGTGCTCCTGTAGATATGTCCTTAGTGTCCCATGGGGCCTGGGACCAGTATGCAGAAGTACTGGTGACTATGCCACAGAACACCCGTAGGTTTTTGAGAAGTGTCCTCTTGAATTTCCAGCCTTCTACTGGTTTGAGAGACACTGGGGCAAGAATGACAATGGTGGACAGGACCCTGCTCAAGCCAGAGGACTATGTAGGTACTCCTCTGAGAACCACCAGGTTAGCTGGTGGGCCTTCCAAATTATCACCTGTAGCCTTTGTCACACTCATGATTGGCGACAAGACAGCAAAGCTTACTGTCCTGGTTCACGACAATGTCCCTGCTAACATTCTGTTAGGTAATGATCTAGTGGAGTTGGGGTTGATCTCGGATGGTCTCCCCCTGACTGGTGCTGCAGTCACTAGGCCACATGTGACACAGGGTCTGGCTGTGAGTAAGACACCCGAGCCAAAGGTGAGGCCTAAAACAAGAAGACGGAAGACCAAGAAGGCCCCCTCTGTGAAGGGGGCTCCTTCTCTTCCTGCTATTCTTAACGCACTTATTGGGATCCATGCTCCGGACGGGCTGGGTCCAGTGGAAAACCCAAACTCAAATCCTGAGGGAGAAGAGACAGAAAACTCTCCTGTGGGAGAGCTTCTCAACCCAGAGGACCACCCTGATCTTCAATGCCTGCTGGCTGAAGGGGGACCCTCCCGGGCGGACTTCTGTAAGGGACAGAGAGAGTGCCCCTCTCTCGAGGGTCTGAGGAAACAGGCCCTGTCCCAGGCACAAGAAGCTCCTTGTTAGTGAGCCCACTAAGCTTTTGCAAAGTTTATCAACAATCATTGCTGACAAAACATTTTTGCATGGGACTTTCCACGGAGGCATAACAAGTCCTAATTTAACCCATGGGATCTCAAACTATTCCAGCTCTCTGGCACACAGGCTAAAGCCATGTTGCATACTGCAAACATTTTGAAAATAATGTCAGCTAAACATGAGATATTCTTTTACTATGCCAAACATTAATCAATATTTCTGAACATGAGCTGTAAGTGGGGCGTGCTAAAATGAATTTAATAAACTCTAAATGCAGAAAAAGCACTTGCATACTGTGCAGACTACATAGCATGCATGTGCATACAATTCAGAAGGACAAACAATATCAATTTATCACCCAACATTTGAATCTACCCACAACCAACACACCCACAATGGAATTGACCATCAATTTCAGAGGGAAAAACAAAGATAAATGATGTATTGTGGATCATGGTCGATCATCTTTAGCATTCAATACACATACGCCATTTCACCCCATCCACCAACAAAACACTACCATTATAATTAAAAAGGGGAAAAGAAAACAGTCTCAGAAAATTTTAATTGGCTGTATGTTTGAGGGCACGAGACACCAAGCAAAGAATACATAATATGCATAATATGCATTGCAACACACAATATAATAAGAACCACAAGGTTCACTGCAACATATTAGAGAAATATATGTTGCAAAAAAAAAAAGATCGTCGGGACAAAATGTTACCACGATTGTGCCAACATTACCAATACTGCGCCTTTGTGCAGAACTAAAATCCTGACCCCCATTACACTGACAAGGGGACCAGCGGTTCTCCTCTTGTTCAGAGTAATGGAGGTCAGGTTTTGCAGGGTTGCCCCCACTTCCATTAGATGGAGAGCATCTAAAAAAATAAATAAAAAATGCAAAGGATCCTGCAGCGCCAGCTCTGACCCACGTAAGTGGGAGGAACTTGATCTGCTGGGACAGCGATGAGTCAGCGGCACACAGAAGGTGGGGGTGAGGCGGTTTGCGGGCCGAAGTGATCTATGTGATCACTGTGCCGTGCCGTAATGGAAGTCGGCTTTTTGCAAGTCGACATTATGGGAGACACAGTGATAACATAGATTTTAAAAAATGGGTTGCGATATCTAGGTAAAAGGGGCCCCTCCCATGGAAAGCATATGAATGTTGAAGTGGCAGATATGTTTCTGTGATCCTGCATGAAGGGACACATGCTTGTGTTTACATTCTGGCAAGCCCTGCCAACCTGAGGATGTTCTGCTGTGCCTTTGACCCATGATTTATGGGTATCCATACCTAGAAAAAAAGAAGTGGCATGATGGAAAATGCACAAACAGGCATTCCAGGTCAGCTGCCAGGCGCTTCAAAACAGCAGTGTCCTTTAAATAGCAAAGGCCGTTTCCTCTGATGTGGAGTATGGACACTTAGTAGCCACATCAAATAGGCTATTATATCAGCCAATTTAACAGCATGATATGCTTGCCATTGGATTATTCAGCTGAGATTGTCTGACAATCTGAGTCCCTGTCCAGCAGTGGATCCAAGTCCCCATCTATCTTCAAGTTTTGAAACATTTTAATGTGATGAAATGCCTGCTACACTGCAGGGTTATGGGTATGAGTAGTGTGCAAAACACCTGCTCAGACCCACATTCTGACTAACCAGCAGTGATCTCAATCATGAAGGTAAAACAGGCACAGACGGACAGGTATATCAACTTTGCCTTTTGTGGTAACATAGGCTGGGGTAGTGCAATGACTCAAAAATAAAATGTCCACACAAAGTTTTGTTATACATAGCTTAAGTAAGACTGCATTTACTAAGCTACAAAATAAAGAGTGTACGTAGAACTTACATGCCAAACAACAGCACGCCAACTAACATAACACACCTGAATGCCACACAAAGAGCAGCAGACCATCCAGCACACGTATGGACAACTCAACCCATACTCTGATGCACATCAGCAGACACATTATGATGCCACACATCCCGATATAAGGTCACAAAGTGCCACTCCATGCCTTCCAGCACCAGAAATATATCCCTGCAACCTGGCAACAATGCTATATGCGCAGCTATGGCATGATGCAGTCACCACTGCCACACCCCGGCCGACAAAGAGTAGAAGACGCAGGGAGAGGGTCACCTTCTTCATCAAAGACAATACAGAGGTTTAGAGAAGCTATTGTTTCCTGATGCATGTCTGCATGTCTGCTGATTTTCACCCAAGCACTGCGTGTTCAAATGCCATCAGGCCGCATGTGAAGCTCCAGTCCACACTGCTTTTCTTTGCCACTGGTTCTTTCCAGAGGCCCAGAGACATCCCAGTTGGCATCTCCCAGGCCAAGCAGTCCCACGTCCTGCATCATGTACTGACATGCATCATATCACGCAGCGAACACCATATCCACATGCATTAATCCCAAAAGGAACAAAGACAGGTTGCACTCAGATTCTTCACAGTGCATTAATTCACCTGGGTCATTGGTGCCAATGACTACACCCATCCATCACTATGCCCCTCACCCGGCCAATGAATATATGTACCAGAATCGGCACCGTTGGCACTCCATCAACGCACAACTGGTATGCAATGCCTCTGTATCAATGTGTATGCCAACTTCCCGGGCTTCGTCCACGACAGCCACATCTTCCAGTTCTGCAGTTGGAAGCCGGACACTAAATGACTGATAGGTAAGTACACAAACTCTCACCACATTCCACCACACATTCGCAGCCTCACATTCACACCTGGGCGCACAGGCACATGATGATCGCAACAAGTGCACTTCATCTCGCATCCACACAAAAGCAAAAAGCATGTATCCAACACAACACGTGAGGAAACACCCAATGCACACTGACAGCATACACTTTCTTCCTCATGCTGGTGATGCTGGTTACCCATCATGCCCCTACCTCATGACACCCTACAGGTGGCCTGGCAGTACATAACAGAAAGCTACAATGCAGCACACAGGGCCACCAAGGCCATTATTGAGCTATCCATGGGCATCCTGAAGTCACTTTTCAGATGTCTAGATTACTCAGGGGGGGTGCTCTTGTACAGGCCACATCCCTGTTGTTTCCTGCATAACATTGCAGTGTGCAAAGGTGTACAAGCAGAACCACTACCTGACCTAAGTCCAGAACTATGCACAATGCCACTTACCCAGGGGGAGGATAGTGTGTAATGTGTGTGGCCTCATCATCGATGTGTAGGGATTGGCTGGTCATCAGTCTCTTCATATGAGCATGCATGATGCTGGGAAGGAACATTGACCGCACACGAGAAGGTGACCATGAAGAAGGATGACAAGTGCCATGCAGTGCCTTCACGCATGCACCTGCCTGAGTCACCCATGTTAACAGACAAGTGGCCATGCCAACATATAGGAAACATGCACAACTCTACACACACAACTTGACACTGCATGAAAAACCAACAAACATACGTTCAACCAGACCAGTACTGCACAATCCTTAAAATCCCATCAAGGATGAGCAGAAGAACAGCAATTCCATTGCACATAGGAGTAGTCAAACAACCATACACCCCTCAGCACAACCGGATTCCTCAACAATGTCCACACGTACCCCCACACCACCACTCATGTGGCCTACATGTCACACATCATCAATCGTCTGCATGCTGTATCTGCAACATTAACCAATTGTGCATGACACAACATGAGACAACAAAATTATAGTCAGAGTTAAAACAATTCCCTGCAATGTGACAAAAATGTCCCACTTGCGGACAGATGAAACAACATTGTCTGAACTGACATGCCATGCTCACTGCAGAGATTATGCCATTACCCAGTGGAACATCTGCCACCCTCACATTGGCAAGCAGCAGGCAATGCCAATCAGGCACCACCCAACACTCACTTTCAATGCACTCGCACCAAAGCAATACAGGTAACCTGGGGCACATCAGAGAGTGCACATGTGGAAATATGCATTCCCATTTTGCATGGATGTAGTGCCACTAATGTAGTGCCACCACTTAAATCCAGTACATCACCCCCAATGACATCACAGGCAAACTATTGGCACACACTACATTTTGTTTGAACAGACAGGATATTGCATCCAATTGAATCAGGATTCTCAAAGTGCACACGTTGAGTGTACAAGGCAAACATCCCACCACTCATAATTGCACCATGAACGACTGGAACACTGTGTGCATGGGCCTTGGGATGTGACACCAATCACTAAACAAGGAGAGCTTATCACAACGAGTATGAAGAGGCAGGCACAACATCTTCTATGCATTGGGTGGGCAAACGGGTGAGACGAGTGTTGCATGATAAAGCCAAATCAACAAGAAAAACCCTGCAAGTGTGGTGACATTTCAGAACATGTTAGATGACGTGATGCTACCCAATGACACAAAACGGTGCTCAACAACCTCGACAACAGAGGAGGGTGTGGCTAAACATATCTTGGCTCAGAGACAGGATCATTGGCAGGCAGGTCAGGGAAGAGTACAGGCAACATTACTGGGGATACACTGATGACATAAGTCCCTGTAACTGAAGGCTACCACAAGCTAAAGGTTAGTAGTCATTACAAGGCCAGCGGTAAGGGGTTAACAGCACTGGTAATGGTGCCGGTGCCGTTAACGCCTTACCGCTGCATTCCGAGGTCCCTTAGCGGATCGCACTAGGGCCGGCTGGTTTTATTAACCGCCCTCAGTGGGAGCCGCTAAGGGACCAGGGAGCTAATAACAGGGCCGCTATTTGCGGGCCTGTTATTAGCTCCTTCCCCATTCCCATTGAGCCCTATGGGGGCTGGAATGGGAATGTGGAATGGTTTTCAGAATGGGGACTTACCGGGTCCTCCAAGGTTGGAATGACCCGGTAAGTCCCCATTCTGAGAACCCGGACACGAGTTTGGAGTTTGGAGGCACGAATAGCGCCATGGCTGCCTCCAAACTCGTAATGACCCCCAGTGTGTCTGAACGCTTTCCACCATACAGATCACACAATCATGATGCCACAACATTGCTTGTATCAAGGGCACTGATAGTGAGGGCAGGTGTTGACATGCAGATTGCTGATGCACACTGCATACCTGCTTGCCTTGCATGAGAGATCAGGGGGAGAGGGTACTACTTGGAACAACGTTGCTCAGATGAAAGGTACACACACCATTGTAACAACTCCAATTTGCCCACCTAAGTATGTACAGCACCACAAGCACCCACTGCGGACAACACCACTCCTTAAATGAGACCCTCCCACATTCCTATGACCAACACAACAGCCCATTACCAACACAGAACAAGTGTGAATTTGAGTGAACCATTATTACCCGGCATAGAACACCACAACAGATGATCTGTCGGAAAGCTCCAGGACACCTTTACCAATAGAATACAACAGGACACCAACATGATCCACATGAATTGTCACACATCCCCACATCTTGCACCCATCTCTCCTGCATAAACAATCAGCATTCACATGAGAGAAACTGCAAATAGCCACGATTGGCCAAGAGCACCAGCACGTGCAGTAGTCACAGTGTACGACACACAGACATGTTCATGGTGCCCAGGGTAACTGTACGCTTTATTGCAAATTACACAGAATGCATCACAGGGCCCAGCACAAGGGTATTGGTCACCATGATTAGCACACCATTCAGGCACATTGGTCCATACATTTCACTATGTATGATCAACAGTAACCCGCAAAATGGCAGATGAATGGCCTTCACTTCTTGGAAAAATCTATTCTCTAGGGCAAAAATCCTGCAACTTTTACAGCGGGGCACTAATGTATGTAGGGACAAGGAGAGGGAAGGCAAATTCAGAAGCCTACAGAGAATGTCAGACCGCATCCCTTCCCCCAGCTTGCAGCAACACATATGCACTGATCCATTCTAACAAAGACGTTTTCTTACATTAGATGTAGAGATCTTTGTAGAGATCTTTTGCCATATACACGACTCCCATGATGGACCTGTTAAACATACAGGAGGTCAGGAGTATCAGAGTATGTGCTCAGTCGTGTTGCCCACACTTGGGGCCTAATGTCATTGAAATATCCTCTGTTATGGCTGTTGTCACCCAACTTCACACCTGGGTCCCCTGCTTTAGCCCATATGTCGTCAGCCCCATCTCCCAGTATCAACACAAACATTCTTCTTTCCATCACTGATCTCTTAGTTACTGCCATTTGCCCAAACCTATTGCATAACCTAGGTCCCCACAAACATTCTTCTCATGGATAAAATACAGGTGGCTACTCCCCCCCTTCCAACTCATCTATTGTATCCCACTCTGCTTCTCCTTCGTGTGTATAGTCATATTCTTCCTCTGCCCTTGCCATGCCATATCCATACCCCCCCGCTCAGCTCCTCCTGTCTTCTCTTTACTTCTCTATATGCATGTACTTGATAGCTGTGCTATCTATCTGAAACAAAATATCTGCACCCCTCCATTAATCCACCCATACAGATATCTACTGTCCATCCATTCTTACTATTTGTAATTCTGCCAACTTGCCCTCCACCTTCCTTAAGGCACTCTTTTGATATCATCTCCGTCCGATCCCTGATCCCTCACGTCGACTGACACCATGGAGTTGGGGAGATTATGATAATGAGCCAACATGGGTGGCGGGGGAGCTGTGGCGGCCAAAGGGACATAGATAGAATTTGTGTATCCCCACCAGTCTGTTTCAATGGGGGCCGCTGGGGTGGTCAGGTGTTAGCCACACTTGTAATTGTACTACAGGTAACCCCTTTACATTAACCTTAAGTGAATCTTTAGACCCATCATCCAAATCTTCCATCATTTTCCAAAGTTCTAATACTTCCTTTCTATTTTTGAGTGTTTTTCCTTTATATTTAGCTGTCAAGAACGTATACACATGAATTAGTATCTCTCTATTATTCTTTCCCTGCTCTGGCCATGGCTTAAACATCCCCACATTTGTTTCCGTACAACATTCCTTGTGATATTTGAGAATGTTGTTATCAAAGGAAGGGCTTTACACATGTAATCGAACAGGGTTGTTGACTCCATAGTAACCACCCCTCCCTGTTAGTAGATTACAATATTATCAACACCCAATGTCCAATCCAACAAAACCGTACCCCTTCCCATTGCCCCTTATGTCCCACAATTACCCCCTTCGACCCACAAACACACATACACACTCTTCTCACACACTTCCTATGTCACCCCACATTATGTCTTTTTCGGCCACCACTAACCACGAAACAAAAATCACCAACATTAAAATCACAATACATTCTACTTAAACTATATACCAGGCCAACAAGGGCCTCCGCCACAACTACCTATCATTTGCACGCCCTCCCTTTATACTGGAGAGAGAGAGATCCTAGACTCACTAAATATTTGGAGCTTCTATTAATTTCCTTAATTCTTCCATAGCACATTGTTGTCTTCTTCCCTATTACCTCAGGACAGCATCCCATTACTCCCAATCCATAATATAATATTCATTAAATACCACATGGTTTCCTAACTCCACAATACAATCTCTTCTCACCATACATATATACCGCCTCTCCATCACACCTCCCAACACTCATACTCTACCCCCATTCCTCACTTATTTTCTCCAAAAGAGGGTGCACTTACATCTGCTGGTTCACCTAAAGTCCTCCATCATGGTGTCCTGTCAATGGTCTGCACAATCTCGGACAGTGCTCTATGTAGACCCCTCAAAAGTTGTGCACAAAGGGGATTGGTTGCTGCAGGAGGGAGCATCCCTCCAGGTGTGTGGCCTGGAATCCTTCATCTTTTGTGGGAGTCACCAAAAATGTAGGGCAGCTTCCCAGTGATCAGACCAAGAAAATACAGCCCACTAGGGAAAAAGGCTAGGGGAACCCTTTTTCGAGAATGAGAAGAGCTTTATTGTGTGTACAAAAGGAAAGGGTGACAAGGTATTATGAATCCACTGCCATAGAACTCTCTGCCATTGCTCATACATGATTCAGGCTATAAACACAAAAAATGGCACTCATGGCACGCTCAATAAACAGTGTTACTCCCCCATCCTTATTGGCTACTGCCTATATACATACTAATGACTACATACAGCCCATTCTCCAATTGGTTCTGCTGTCTTCTCTCCCATCTTCACCACACGTGGGTAACATGCTCATTCATCTTGAAACACTACAAAGCAATTGGTTAAATTCAACTGGCACCACCCTACTTCCAATCCTAACCACATGATATGCACCCGGTTATCAACATGAACTCATCATCAAAAAAAGTTGATTTTCCCGTGGTGACTAGTAGCAGTCTCGGGCAATAGTAACCATTGAACAACAGAGAAGGGGTTGCTGAAACACAGGGGTTCTACCCATCACAATTATACTCAAAAGAGAGATTATAGGGGTACCCTTTTTATTACTAGTGGAATATATCCCTAAGCATATAGCTCATAGTATTGTCCAGTAAGGAACCCACAAACAAAGGCTGCATAGTGAATATAACTGGCTGTAATAAAACAAAAAAAGGTCCTTTTATATGCACTTGCACATGTAACAAAATGCATTAAGAGGAAATGTATTGTTATCATAAACAGAACAGTGTGACAAATATATACAGTGGTCCCTAAGTTAATTTGGTTCTCTAGGGAAATCAATCAACATGAACTCAGCAGACAACGTCCAGGTCATGACACCCCCATAATGCCCACCCCACTGTATGGGCATCACTCTTAGCTCTCCTTGCCACAAATCATAGATCATGTTGTTCTCTACTTTCCCCTTGATTAGTTCCCCTCTCCTAGAGTAAACCTAATGTCCCACTAATCAATACAGTTTGTGAAGGATTTAGGACCCATTTCCCTGAACATCTGGTTGTTCAAATAGAATGACCGTCATTCTGGGGTGCTAGTGTCTTAAATCTTGTTTCGTCTTTTGGAACCCCAAGATGTTAACCTCGACTGCTAGAGGTGTGACCTTCGGACTGGACCACAGCCATTCCCCTATGCAGCTGCACACATTTCTGCCTAATTTGTTCAAAGGCCTAACTGATGTGGGTGTATGTGCGTGCTCCTTGCTGTGCATTTGATTCATAATGTATTGATCTACCTAGGGATGAGCCTCATTGTTTGGTGTCTTCAGAAACATGACCTGCAAGGATTAAAGCCTACTCTTAAACACAGCACCACTTCATGACATAACTATCTATACATATATAGAGTGTATCCTATATAATTCTATTGCAAAGCTACTGGTTAGTTCCCCCTATGTCATTTCCCACTCCCACCTATTATTCCTACCCATAAACCACCCCCTTTACCTACACTGTCCTGTACTCATTCTACATGTTACAGTATATGTTTGGCAATCTAAATCATCTAGGAGGTGTGATCATCTGAACTTGCATCCCAACACTCACTACTCTATAGCTCCTCAGAAAAAAATACAAGTTACACAGAACAATGCCATCCTGAAAGAACAATCTGGTGAGATCTGCTTTTTATGGAAAATCTGTCAGCACCTATAGAGCTGTGAAAACCAAACACAATTCATTAGATTCTTATGTTTCTATCAGAAATGCAGAGCATTTTATTTTAGGATTGTGTGCATGGCTTAACCCAATAAAGCATCAGGTGAATGCAAGATGCATATTTACGTTGGACAGAAGTTGGACAGAACCCGAATTAGAGTAGGGTGTTCTTTATATGGCAAAATATGTTTAAAAGTGTACATTTTAATATTATAATAGAAGGTCTATACATTTACACATTGTCTGTAAAATGAAATGTGTAATATCCTAAATACCCTAAACAGCCTATACACTGAGAGCATGATCTAATGAAACCTGCCTTTCATGGGCAGACTACAAGAAGTGTGATGCATAGTTCAAATTAGAAGGCTCAAGGGTGATACGTTGAAGAATGTACAAGTCAGTGTTACTTTGAAAAGTACCAGGTAAATTGGGATGTTTTTAACTTACTCTACATTACCATTTATGGCATGGCATGTGTAAAAGGTATATATTATTGTAACATTAGCAGAACAATAAAGGGAGAGAAAGGTCTCATAAACCATGCCTTATTTGGGACGAGTTGGAGAAATAGTAAGATAAGTTTATAGCAAGCTCTCTTTGTTTATTGAAGGAGGAAGCACCTGTACTTATATGTTTTATGTTTAAAGGTGGGGGTACCATATTTTTGTTTCTGTGAGTTGGTGCCACTGTTGTATGGGAGGAAAAGTTGTTGAGACCCCCTCCCCTCCATTTTAACCACGCGTGCAGATTATGATTTGTCCACCAACCACCCATGCGCCTGTGGCCAGGGATGCGGGATGGCTGTGGAACGACCCTTATGTATGCACACATGTACCAGAAAGCTGATCCCAGACTCCATTTTGTACCACAACCAGACTCCATTTTCTACATGGTACCACAGGCCTCATAGACATAGGTTGCCTGCAGAGCTGCAGCTCTCCCCTTGAGATCACGCACAGCAAGCCTGTCATCTACCCCACCCTCCTCCCCTTCGCATCCCTGCAGAAGGCCTGTTCCCAGGGGCGACTAGGCGCGAACAAGCTACATGACAAACACTGCATCGTTCAACTTCCGCAGTCCATCACTGACCTGCGTATGACCAGGCAAAGGCTAGGGTTTAAGGAAAACAATTAATCTCCACGAACATGCCCCATCCCCTTGCAGACCCCACATTTATGACATACACTGTGGATAAACCCCCAACCTTCTTCCCCTTTTGAAGTAACAGATATGGATCCTACGCATGTGTGCCACCCTGGTTCACGCATACTGCTAATCCCTCTGTGAAGGTTATAAATCCTCTCATGTAGGTGTGTATTAAGGGGTTAAATTCAGAAAACGAAACAAGAAGATCCTCACCTATTTTTAATGCACATGAAGCTATTGGTCATATGTCTAAGTCCCATACTGTTGAACGAATCTTGTCTTTTGGAAAACACTCACACTAATGTATTTAATGTTGATTTACTCGTTCGATATAATACAAGGTACACAATCCAGATGTTCACTAGCTTTTCAAATATACATGTGTTCACAAAATATGCTCAACTTACATACTCGTCCAAATGTATGTAATGCAAGATGGTAAAGTTACAAGACTGTTGTAGATAGAATTTACTTTGTAACATGGTACTCATGATAAACATAAACGTGTACCCCATACAATGTTCATAAGCTCGCATATTGCTCAATGTACTTGCAACCACACTGGCCTAATCCTACCTCGCATTCTAAATGATTTTCATGTAACCCCGCAAAGTAGACCAGCTAGAGGCCACAGTGCCCTCTCTCCCTTCTCCTGCAGCGCTGCATACTCAGCCCCCACCTTCCTCCCCCCTCAGGTCGGGCTGACATCTAAAGGCACTTGTTGCGTGAACGATGTAATGCTGTAACTGTAACCTCTCACCCCTCTGCTAAGCCTGCACCAAGTATCCACCCTCCCCTAAGCCCTGAGACCCATAATAGTACCAAAAGAAATATAGGCAACACACCTCTCATTCCACTGCCTTCTGATGTACCAGCTATGTGCCCTCTGACCAGCTAGTAACCAAGCTCACACCAACCCCGACTGACCATGGTGGCAGTATATTTACTCTTGTACTAACATACTATAAAGAAGTCCCCCACTAGATCTAACAAAGCAGAATGATAGAGGTATCCCTGACATGTGCCCCCTGACAAGGCACCTGAACTCATGAAGCAGTCCCTTTATCTTATGGCGTTTTTTTTACGATGATGAGATAAGAGCACCTAGAGTTATGTGTTATTTCTCTTGTGATGTTAGATTAACAACTTGTAGGATTTACAGGGCATTTTGAATTATAGTTAACACTGAATAAGTATGTGTGGCCACAAGGGCAAATGTTAGTGTAGCCAAGATGTATCAATTCAGACATCTCCTGATCTGGCACTCCACCCCGATGAGCCCTGTTGACCTACAAGCATCACCATGACACTGCAAAGAGCCAACCAATCCTGGAGCTTCAACCCTATAGAGTCCATACCGCTTTTCCCCTTTGCCCAGTCTCATTGATTCATGTAATCCCTAGCTCCCACGTCATAGGTGACGTGGTTTTGTAACAAAATGTAGATGTGTTCTGATTTTTGGCAGAGCGCTCTCGGATTTTGCAGAGTTCTCTGCTTGCCCTATTTTAGCTTTGGATAAACTTACTTTTTACCTTCATTCGCACTTGGTCTTGGTCTCATTCCCTCCTGGGGTGTGTCCATTATTGACTCTCATTGGGGAGTGTTTTGTTGCATTTTTGGGGACACTCACTTTCACTGTTAATAACATTAGTCAGTGACAAAATGAGAACTGCTGTGGGGGGAATTCCCATGACCAGAAGAAAGGTGTTGCTTCTATTTGTAGAAAGCAAAAGAGTCAGCATACTGGCACTGTCTTACAAATCTGCCGTGGCCAGGCCAGAAACCAATACCAAACATCAATCATGTCATACCTGAGCTCTGATCATGGAACAGGCACTAGTGTGATATCAAATTGCTCTGGCTGCATAATTGAATGCTCTTATCAGTCACAATGCCACAACCAGGTAAGGCGTATATGTAAAGATGTATGTGCCACTAGACTGACTTAGTCAGGCACATGCTATAATTTATATCATACATGTGTAAGATTAAAACAGCTACCTCTACCTGCACATTTCGATTTTGAATCAAATAAAAAGGTTAAACAAATGTATTGGTAAGCTCTTGCATAATTGTCAGTCTACTAATAAAGTGGCTCAGAGGAATCTAGAAGTGTTTGGTGTTAAATGGCTTTACACTTCTCATATTGAGAGATTTTCTATGAAGAAAACTATCAAAGCACAAATGGTATTCTTGCTATATCTCAGTCAGGGGGATGCCATGTAGTTAAATATGGCACAGGGCATAACCACAGCTTTTTGGGTGCATGCTGAAGCCAAAACATTGAAATACTGACAAATAGTTTAGGTAATGTTATCAAAGCAAGTGAGAATTGCCTATCTAGCCCTGATTTCTTGATTGCTAGTAAAATATGGCATTACAGTGAAAGGGAAGAAACAAAACAGTGTGACACCGAGATGCACGTAGGCTGTGACTGTCAGTCTAATGAAGGGAATAATTTTCCGTTAAAGTGGATGGTTTCCCAGGAATCATTTACATCCTTGAAGTGTTTCTCGTTGGCCCTCTCTTAAAATGATCATTGCAAAAAAGAAGATCAGAATGTTGTAGAATGTTGTTCAATGTGAAATGTGAGATTTCACTTATTTCCAGGGTCACTCTTTGGTTTGGTCGACCAACGTAGACTGCACTATCCACTTCCAGCACATAGACATGTTGTCATCCCACCAAACTATGATGTGCCATCTTCTTGTGAATGTGAACTTTTTCAGTATACCATCTCTTTCTCTTGATCTTTTGAATACATCTCTGGAATTTTTGAAGATTTGAAATCTGTTCTTCACTCTGGCCATTAGTAATGTTTCAGTTCATAGTTTACCAGTGTTTAGAAGAAAAATGGCCCTCTGCATGTGTTGCCAGTGAAATGTTTGTGCAGGTTTCTGTATTGAGTCATTACACATACTACCTTCCAATGAGAGGTGATCCTGAAAGTGAAGATACCTGGAAAGCATTGTTCCGATATTGGTTTCTAGAGTATCATCAGCTTTACTTCCCTGAAGTTGAAACTATATTTACATATTGTTTAAGTTGCTTCCATAGTGGTTAAATTCATGGCAGAAACATGTGCACCAAAATGAAGGTGAATGTTGTTCCTCCAGGATTTATGAATCTGAATATGTTTGAAGTGATTGTTGTGCAGACATTTAGTCTCTGATTCTCAGAACGTTTTCCTATGGGATTGTACCATTATAAAACACCTCCATGAATCAGGCCCTATCTGTTCCAGGTTGCAGTTTGGCTTCAAGCAAAGTCTTCAAGCTTACTTGTGAAGTGCTTGTACAGGCAGCAAAGTGGGGAGTTGTATTTTTGATTTGATTTGACAAATTAATATAGTGCTAAATCTGGCAGAATTAAACTAATTTGGGCGCAGATGATATCCAACACTTAAAATACTTAACTGACATTGCAAAATAGTTTTGAATAGGGCTAAAGGAGTATGGATTAGACCCTAAGTTGAACAGTAAGGTTTTCAACAATTTAGGAAATGGTTGGAATTCCGCAGTGCTTCGTAGTTCCCAAGGAAGTAAATTTGGAAGTCGAGGGCCATGGCCTGCTAATCGCCAGTCCCCTCTGGAAGCACATCGAGATTATGGAACCCAGAGCAGAAGCCTATCTGCAAACCTAGGGAGACAACTTGGTTGATACAAATTTAGCTTTTGCCATTTGACTTTTATGAGCATTTGGAGAATCACGTTGTCGCACAACAGATTGAGGATTCTCGTTCAGCCTTGCTGAATGATGTCATAAAAGATAAAGCAATTTTGTAGGAACCTTTAGATCATGATAAGGCGAAAGCAGTACTCAAGTATTTTTCTCATAAGAAAAACGATAACAACCTGGCAATCAGGTTGCACAATAATTTCTGTTTGCTGTTGTTGCTGGATAAGGGCCGGATAGGAATGGGCAGGTTTAGTATTATGGGTAATTCTATTGAACAATTGAAAGGTGTGCAAAACAGTCTGTGGGAGAAGAACATATAGGCTTATTTTTTTCCCAATGCTTTTTCCTGCTGGACATGGTGGGTGAATGAAGCAGGAATCCATACCTCTGCATGGTTTCGAATACAATTGTGCTAAGGTATATTCTAAAGACCCAAGATTCTGCACACCAATAAAGTTTACAATATCCACATGCTCTATGAGAGTGAATTCTCCACCCTTTGCTAATATGTAGCTGATACACTGAACACTGACATCATATTCCAGATTGTAACTATCACAGATATAGACCATAAGCTGAAAGAAAATAATGAGGTCCTGCAATTCAAATGTTGGCATTACCCAAATTGTTTGTATACAATTGTTCAAATGAACAATTGACCGAATTTAAAGGGTCACAATTGACCTTTTCACAATTGACCATAGAGATATATATATATATATATATATATATATTTATATATATGGGTTTTGGGGGGTTTGGCGTTGGTTGGGGGGTTGTGGGGGGTTTCCCCCCACATATATGTTACAATTGACCTTCACAATTCGGTCAATTGTGAAAAGGTCAATTGTAATTCGAACAGTTGTAAAACGAACAATTTGTATACAACCATGTTGGCAGCATCATTTCCTGTGTGGTTGGAATGAAAATATACTGGTACACACAAGATTCAGAGGTGCGGTGGATATTGAAAAACACGGGTCCACCATCCAGTTTGTTACTCTGTGTTGTGCATAGTGCAGATGAGATATTCATGTGGATTTCATCCATGCAAGCGACCTTGTTAAAGCTGGGTTTGAGGACATGCTGAACTGCATGGTATGGGCCCAGTTATTTTGTCACACGGTTTCCACCATTCTTTCTTGGCTATGCTTCCCTTTATGCCTGACAAATGGAACACTCCACTTGGTTGATGTGGAAAAGTATGTTTGGAATAAGAGGTTTGTGTGGCACCCCACATTCAAATGCTAAGAATTTCTGGTCGCAGAAATCGCAAAGGACACTACTTACGGGATCAGGTGTTTCTGTCTGGGAAGCAAAATACTCTTGTAGTCCCAAACCTATAAACAAATGTTAAACTTGCCAAGGAAGAGGTGGAGCATTATATGTGGCAAGTTAAGGATACAGGTATTGATTTAGTAACTTTTCTTTCAAAGGTCATGGAGTTGCAGTAGGTAGTGCTCCAAAAGGTAAAGCACAGTATACTTTGTGACTTTCTGTCTGAGACAAAAGAGTTGCTATTGCCAAGAATAAGTACCCTTTGTTGTATGCTCAGACTGGAAGAGGGAACCGTTTTTTTCATTTGTGAACTTAAATCTTTTGTCCAGAAACTTGTGTCTGCTCCTCAACTTGTATAGTGACTGCCTATACTGGTTTGGCTGTTTTAAAGATAGGAAAGGGGGCCAAACATTGTAATTCTACCTGTTGAGGATGACTGCAAGTGGGAATTCGAAAGCATTTCTGGAAAAGCTGCCCATGAATTTGCTCAGCTACTCCCGAAAGTTAAGGTTCTGTTTGTGGATAAAGTTAGCATGGTGTCTAATTTGTTGCTAGCTTTTGAGCACTTTAGAATGCAGGACGTGTTTCAGGGTGACTATAAAGAACAGTTGTGGAGTCAGCTGCAGAGTCACTGCAGTGTCTGCAGATGAGCGACAGTGATCAGATATGCATTCTGTGAGTGAGCGCTCTTGAATTTTGATACCAGCGCCAGTACGTTTTCACCTCTGTTGGTGGTTAGCGACCTAGTCAATCATGCCCGAGGAATAGGGAGTCCATGGCCTCAGCTAACTTGGACATTTTGGCCACCCGCTAGTGTTTGCATGAAAAAAGGACAGGATACATCTTATTATAGCCACTCCATTACCCCTCTCACCTCCCCTGGCTAGTAATGATGCCAAAGTGCAAAAATGCTTTAAACAAAAATATTTGAGATCTAAAATTGAGGACCACTTTTTACAATTCCCAAGGAAGTCTGAGGTCATAGTTCTGTCCCTAGAAAGTGAGCTGGACATGTTGCCACCGACAGTAGAACATCTTATCTTGGGAAACATCTACTCAGATACAGGGCATCAGTAACACCGGTGATGACAAATAGGATTGACTTGCCTCCTCTGAGTGCCACCTTACTGAAAAAGCTGCCCATCTTCACTGAAGAAGATGTGTCCCGATATTACACAGAGGACTCAATAAGTAGTGCCCACAATAGGGATGAGGGGTCTACTAAGAGCAATGTGGTTGCGCCTTCAGATTGTACACAACCAGAGTTAAGTTCTGCTTTTTTTAATATTGGCCAAAAATCTTCAAAAACATCTATGAAGAATTAAAAGGACAATCCTGTTATTTAAGTAGGATTACCAAGCACCTCGAAAAGATGGAAGATCTATGGCTTAACATGCCTGAGGTAAACCTAATGGGCTATGGAGGACAGTGTGCTGCACACCCCATTTTAGTTGGAGACGGTGGGAGCAAGGCAAACCCTACAACTAAGAAGTTTGTGCAACAGCATTTACAATTGACCAAAACTGGGATCATATTAAAGAAAGCGGCTAGTCAAATGTCCAAGGGAGGCACAAAGTGCAAAAATGAGTAAGAAAAAAAAATAACAAAATGTTGGAAAATCGTCCAGGAAATATTTGCAAACTGTTGCTCAGCATTGCTCAGCATTCAGATAGGCACACTACTGATACAGTTGGAAAAAGAGAGAATCAAGGGGAGTCTATCCCTGAAATTGGCAGTGACAGCCCATAGGAGGATGAGTGCATCTCTTTATTGACAGTGGGGGACTGTTCGTACATCAAGCCCGACAAGGAGCAAGGACAGGCTACGCCAGCACTGGTAATAGACCGTAATGCTGTCAGTGTGTGGGGGGACTCAGGGGCCAATATGAATTCAATATTCGTACATGGAATGGGCCATAGCCTAAAGACATGTTTAAGATGGTGGATGGTAAGATGGATTGTCTTCCAATAGCTATGGTGAAGAACCTGGATTGCCAGACAGATCCACCCCCTCAAGTTGTTAAACAAATGAAAGCTGGCTCCAAGCCCCCTCCAATAGGCATGCATAATCAATCAAGCGGGGAGAGAGGAAGGAATTCCAATAATGGTCATACCGATTAATAATTGCTCTTGGAATATCTCTTTAAGGTAGGGGGCACAGGGACATTAGATAAGTCAAGAGTGATGTCCCTTTTTATTTATGATTCCAACAATTAGACTGATTACGTCTAAGTGACATTAAACTAGTGGATTCTTTTGATTCAATATAAAATGATTGTGTCACTCCAACAATGCTATCATGAATAGGCTTTGATGTGCTATAAAAAGAGTCAAGCTGTCGAGCCAGTGTAGTGAAAAGGGACAACCCAATCCTCCCTGGGACCAGCCCTTAGTGCAATAAAATCACTCCTAATCACCTTCCCACACAAGTAAGTTTATGCAAAAGCACGATGAACTCAGTCTGGAAGAAAGCCAATCACAAAGAATATATGATGCTTGCTTTTATTTTCTACAGTGTCTAATGAGAACTAAGCAGCATTTTACAGTAATATGAGAATGAAAGATCAAGCTGTATAATGCCAATTGTCAGTCACAGATGAATATGCAATTATTTTGTCTTACGCTCCTAGATAATGTAGATGAAGGTACAATCGGATCACACCCGGGTCCTCGCCGCTACAGGTGCCCGGCACTCCTCGAGAGAGGAGGGGAGGACTGACCAAGCCCCCCACAGTCCTATACCCGAGCGGGGATGTGATGCTAGGGGTCTCGGCCCAGATAGTGCACGGCTGGTGGTCCAGGCGCTGTTCCTCTTCGTACGCGCGTTTCACCAACAGCCCAGAATGAGTCCCTCCCTCACTGGCCCAGGTATAGTTCTCTTATTAGGGGCTGCACGTCAATCACTATGACGCACCAGCTCTTCGAGAAGCTTCTAGGCTCACCATTCCGGGCAGTAAACATGTTTTTGCCTGGAACGTTACAAGACTGGAAACAGCCAGTCTTGGCTCCCAGGCTTTGTGCACGTTGTTTTGGGAAGGCCTCATATTCCTGTGTTATCAATGCACCTGACTCGCAGAGCGAAGACAAGCAAGGCTATGCAAAACTGTGACTGGCTCACAAGGGCTGCGTAGAGCTTCTTGCAAAAGCTAGATGTTTATGTCTTCAAGAAGGGCCTTCACAGTTAACCCCTTACAAGCGTGTGGGCTCACCCACTTCGAGAGGCCTGGCTGATTTCAGCATTTTCCTCCACGCTTCGAATAAGCTCTAATACACACAAGATAGCTCAGTAGGTTAGTGCAAGTGCAGGTTACTGCAAGTGCCTAGAAGCTTATCACGACAGCCAGTTAGGGTCTGACATCACCCCTTACATTGAGGAAAAAGTGAGTGTGAGAATGGTGAAGGAGAATACACTCAAAAGGGCTGTAAGAAAGGAAATCAGGCTCAGTTAAATGTAAATGAAGGGGGGCCTGAATGCAAATGAGGCAAACCCCTTAAACATAAGTGAATGCAGATGGCTGCCTTTGACCGTAAAAGAATCACTTACTTAGTTGAAAGAGTTAAAGTCATGTCTTTAGCAAAACGGTGAGCCTGAGTTGCCGTTCCCAGAACGTGCATGGGAATAGGGAACTGCTGAGTAATTCTAGTCTCTGCACTTTTATGCAATCTCATTCCATAATAGTAATCCAGGAAGTGTGGTTGACTGTTTGACCTGTTTTTAATGGTTTTCATGTTTGGTTGCAGCCCGCTTTAAAAGGCAGTCGAGCCACCTCTCTTGAGGTCTCATCATCGATTCCTGTAATGACTGCGTGTGCTCTTTCATAGAACAAATGGATACTGGAGAGGTTTGCCAGCTGGTAATTTGAAGAGCAGTGGTCGAAGTGGGCGAGAGCGGTCGGGAGCGGTGCTGCGGTCGGGAGTGGTGCTCCTCTACTTCTTTTAATTACCTTTTACAGCTCCTATACTTTTATTTTAAAAAGAAACCGTTCCAGAACGGTTTTGTTTTAAAATAAAAGTGTAGGAAGAAGTTGAAACTTGCACTTTCAGTGCACTGCACAGGACGTTTCATTAAAGAGCAGGCACATGTGTTTTTATTTTTTTTATTGTGCATGGGAGGGGACGCGGCAATGGGGTCTGTGGGGAGCGGTTCAGGCCAGTAGGGAACATAGTTCCACTACTTCTTTTCGTACACTTCGACCACTGTTGAAGAGTAATATTGATGATAGGACTATCCATCTCTTGGTGATTAACATCTACTGGCGTCATTATCCTAGTGAGCTCTATGCATTTCTAGAGAAAGTATCATTAATATTAGAAGAGTGCTATGCGACTTGTCATGGTGGCCAAATTATCATGGCTGCCAATTTGAACTCAAACTCCAAATAGATGCTGAATGGTGGCAAAGTGAGGAGGCATGGAGTTGTAATGTGAGGTCATGAAATGAAGAAAAAAGCAGGGTCAAATGTGGAGAAATCTAATGGAAGAATGAGGACTTCATATTTTGAACAATTGGAGGGTAATGTTGAAAGCCATCCAACGTGGCATAGAGGTCTATCCTCATCAATAATTGACTATATGCTAGTCTGTAGGTACCTGCTAGATACATGCACATATTTTGGCGTAAAGGAAAACAAACTTAAGCGATCACAGTATGCTTATTGGTAACTTTGCCTGCTATGGGAATGTAAGGAGATTTAAGAGCTTACAATTCCTCAAGGTCAATAGTGGCGGGAAGTGAATAACATGGAATGACAACCATATTTCCCTTGTTTTACAGGCAAATACAGAACACCTGGATAAATACAACCTTGCTGCATACATTCCAGCTGTTCACTGCGAAGGATATGGACAATGTGATGAAGCAGATTGTAAATTCCTTGCCCCAATATCAAAATAGGAACCTACACTACAGGCAACATCAGCACAAAAATGCTAAATTAGTTCACAAACAAAAACAGTATAGCAGGAAGGTCATTATGGATATTAAAAAAAAAAGGTTACATATGATAATAATAGGATAAATCTGACTAAGAAAGAAAAATAGTGTCTGCACAATTGTTTTAAAATTAGAGAGTCCAACCTCTGCACAATGACGGGGAAGCAATGTTATTAGTTTTTCAGAAAACGTGTGATGATAAATTCTGGACAAGTATTAATGACATGGAAGTTGAGGAGGCAGAAAACCCTATTTTGGATGAGGTTTGAGACATCACTTTCTCGAATTGCATTGGAGGAAAGTAGAGATGCATGAGGAATTAATTTTTGAGGCAGATATTAATTGGTAACGGGAGTGCTCGTTGGAAGATATTTGAAATGATAATTAGGTCAACTAGTGGGTCAAGGACTGGCGGCCCTAATCATCTTTCTAATAAAAATTGTAAGCAATCCCCTGAAAACGTAGGCAGTATCATATTAGTATGAGTGTGTGTTATTTTGCAACATATTGAGTAAAGGAGGGACTCACCTCACATGGAAAAACGCTGATGAAAAACAGTTTTTTAAAAAGGGCAATAGATTCCAGACAGTAAACTACAGCCAATACATTACTAGCTGCCCATAGCAAAGTTTCTGTGCTGTTCCTTTTTGAAAGATTAGAGGCTTGTGTGAAGTAAAATGATATTATAATCACATTTTAGACTGGCTTTAGGAGAAACACATGAACGGATTGAAATGGCTTTTTAATCACTTATGTGCAAAAATTGTCTTAGGTTTCTGAGGCCATGCCAATATATGCCGCCTACCTCGACTTAACTACTACCTTCTACTTTGTAGACAGAAATTTGCTATGGTCAAAGCTGGACTGATGGGGATTGCATCAGGGATTACTCAGCATTTTGGTTAATTTACATCAGAGGACCTCCATACAGGTTAAATAAAATAATGCAGGCTCCATATCTCGGGTCCCGGGAGGGTCCCATGTCCCGGGAGGATAGCTCAGTGGCAACGTTCGCGCCTTAGAGGCAATACAACAGGAAGCAACACAGGTTCAATTCCTGGACCTCTGGGTGTTTCAGCGTGTTATAAATAACGCAACTAAGACAAAAAGAAACAATTACGCAGTTAAAAAACAAACAATTCATGTAATAGTGACTCGATGCCCTTGGGCTGTGTGAGAGCTTTAAAAATGCTAAAAATAAAATATCTAGGCCAATAGAGACATGTGCAGGTTTGCGGCAAAGGTTTTTTTTTTTAGCATCCTGCCTTATTAACTTGTACGTGGCTGACATGGGGAGCATCATCAAATCGTCATGGCTTGCCTACGCTGCTACTTGTATTCTTTTAGACAAAACCCCCATTGATTTGCAATGCTTATTAAGAGAGTTTGAAAGGTACATGAGCATACATTTGTTGAAAATTAACCCTATAAAGACAAAAGAGCTAACATTCTGTTAGAAAAATAAGAGCTGTACGTTTGCTCACCCACGTGAAACATTTCTTCATGATCTGATAAAAAAAAAAGCTTTACTTCTTGCAGTTCAGATGAAATTCATAAATAGGAAGTGTGGGAAATTCTCCTTTGCACCGGCTATAAAGTTTTACAGCGGCAAAGTTGTTCCCAAACTACTGTGTGGGATGGAGGTACGTCCCATTTAGCTGATGACAGGAATAGATCAGTACAAAGCACTCATTTGGAGCAGGATTTTTATCTCCCCTCCATTGTTGGCAATATGCCGGGAATTGGGCTTCAATTATTATTGAGCTGAATACAATGTGAGCAGTTGGCCCTTTATTTGTATGTTGTTATGCTTGTCCCAGGAATGTATGTATTCACAGTGGCTATGTCATCTATTGACACTCCTCTAAGGGTGCTTGCCGAGTACTTTGTAAAGTTACTTGCTGACCTGGATCAATCATTGGATGTTTTGGTATCACCACTCATCAATAACACCAGCTTCCACGAGCAGAACTATAGACACTACATCACAGAAATCTCACCTGCATCACCATTTATACTTTCAGCACTACATCTTCCTCCTCCACATGAAATCTGATGCTTGCCAATTTCCACGATCAAGCAGTCAACCTGCTGTAGACATCATCAACCTCATTGACACATATGACTTGTATGCCATCTTCATTTCCGAGACTTGGATGACATCCATCTCCACCCACATCTTAAATATCTTGATCCTCAACAATTACAGCATTCTACAGAGAGACATCCTAAATAGGCCATTGTTCAAAACACATCATGGCCATGTAACCAACTGGACGTGTCCACCATCAGCTCTTTGAAATACTACTTCTGCCACTTCCAACTCTCCTCAAAAGACAACATCACCTTCCACCTCATCTACAGACCACCCAACCACAAAATCTGCTTCATCTGAGACTTCAAGGACATGGTCACCATAACATATTTTACACACAACAACAATATCTTACTCAGTGACTTCTACATCCCTGGCAACTCAGCAACAGGGCCTATGAAAGAAGATGTCCAATGCCTTCTTGGCACTCTGAACCTCACAAAGAACACACAAGCCCCACCACACAAGAACGGTCATTTACTTGACCATTTCATCACCACTTTGCCCACCTTCCATCTGTGCTCTCCAATACTGCTTGAATGGATGGGCCACTTGACAATCCCTTTTGACATTACACACCCCACTCAAGTCACATAGACCCATCAGAAACCCTGCGAGAACCAGTGAAATCTCTTACGGAAGACTTCCCCAACCTTCATTTCACATGGGCCAATGTAACTCAGATGAACATGGACAGTGACTTGCTTCTCCTAGAACTCAACACCTCACTCAAAACCAACATCAACTACCATGCATAGGTAAGACAATGGACCCTCAGCCTAAATTGTATGTACACTTGTACACCGGACCTGGAACCCAACCTCAACATCAGAAAACAAGACTTGGCAGGAATCCCTCAGTGTTTCTGAACCCACCCATCACAGAGAAATCAACACTCCATGCACATGACTGATCACCACTGCCAAGGCCAACTTCAACAAGAACACCACATTCAAGACCAACAATGAAAGCAAAGCTGTCTTCAGAGCCATAAAGTAGAGCATCAACCCTCTCCTCAATACACCTGTACTGCACTGCCTTGAAAAAGCCACCACCATCAACTCATTCAGCTTCAATATCCACCAGCACATTGACAGCAATGTCAAAACTGACAGCACCATGCGCCTCACACACCCCATCTTGCAAAACCACTACTCCCATCATGAACATCCCTCCAGGCAACATTGTGTGCAGACGACAACCTCCCTGCCTCCAGACTGAAGACCCTTCAGACTGCATTTATCCCTCACCTGGCGATCATCAATTGCTTAATTACTCAACACACCTTCACCTCGACCCTCAAGTATTGACATCTTGACAAAACCTCCAAGTTCTCAAGAGAGCTTTGCTGGACCCTGAGGACCTCAGCAACTACCACTCCATCATCCATCCTAGTTTCCTAGGTATTATCCTTGTGAAAACAGTAACCAAGCAAATCAACCAACATATCAATGCCAACAAGCTGATTCAGTCTTCCCATATTGTATTTAGATCCACATGCAGCACAGAAATGGCTACCATTGAGGTGAGTGACATTTTCCTTGGCATCCTCGATGATGGCCATAATGGTTCTCCTCAATTTCTCAGTACTGTTCAACTCAGTAGACCACCAAGCACCACTCCCCAACATTCTACTTTGCTACATTGAGATCATCAAGGCTGTCCTAAGTTGGCACAAATCTTACATTGCTAACCACCACCAATTCATCCAAATATATTCCTCCAGATCACCACCTCTACACATTAACTGCTCAACCCCTCCAAGATTAAATGTATAAAGCAGGCCACCAACACTGAACACCACACCATGCAGACCTGTGTTCTCAGTTATGAAACCTGAGCACCCCAGATAATGAATTGTGTCAAGACCATCAGTTCTATATCGACAGACACCTTTCCCTTCAAGAGCACATAGCAAGGAATACAAACAATTTCCAAACTGCTATTCCATCCTTGGTCCTTTCTCACCTGGATGTTGGTATTGTCATCCACGAAGGCCTTCCTGTGACCACCCTGGTATCCCTCATATGTGTCCTACATGCTGCAGCAGGGCTAATGAAAGGACTCTGCAAATGCAATCATATCAACCTAACCCTCATTGAATTGATGCTGCAAATGTATGTCACCTTCACATCCTGCAGCTTTCTTATACAAAGCCATTGCCCTCAGGTCACCAAGCTACTTCTTGAGAAGTTTAGGATCTCTGGGAGCCTATGATCCACCAGCGAAAGTACATGTGCAGAGTTGAACTCCACTGGTGCAGGAAGGAAAGAAACAGAAGGCAGTCCATCTCTGTGTCAGCCTCCAGACACAGAACCTCCTTCCCATCATCACCAGACACACCCCTACCCCACATGAATATTAAGGAAGGAGTTCAAGACCATTATTTGCAAGGAATGAGTCAACAATAAAACCTAGGTCCTCACACCCTTAACTCCCCACCTAACCTAAAAATGGTTGAACTGCTCCTTCTGTTTGCGTGCTGCCAAACAACCCATCCTCACCTTTTTCTGTGGTTATCTCCCATTTTCTTTTGCTAGCACCACGCTCAAAAAATATCCTGATAATAATATGACTAATATACAATGTCAATTAAATCAAAAATAAACAAGTACAATCCATAATATTACGTTTTGGCACGTAACATCAAGTGGAATTTGTTTTTTACTTTTTGTTACTGTAGTTTATAATGGTTGGCACCTTATTACTGTTTCTTGGTCCAGCATAAACACACAACCACACACCCACACACGCGCACCTGCATGCACACCCACAGGTAAATTAGCAGCTATCCTGACCTGCTGTTGATGAAAGAGATCACCCATTGATAGGACACGCTCAATGCTTTAGGTTGTGAGCCCTGGCTGCATGCATTAATTTACAATTAGCCTCAGAAACACCATCAATTTATCTCAAGCAATATTGTAGATTATTGATCATAATGTGGAAGGCTTATAATCATGCCCACTGTAAATTAGGAAGGCCTGGGACAAAAAAGCTCTCTTCAGAAATTGACATTTAGTTTGCCATGTATTGGCATAACATTCCAACAGGATGCCTTTAGTCTGTAGAACCCTGTATATTTTCTCTGTTTTTGCTTGTTTTGGCTGTTTTAATCAGGTGTAGACCACTTAATAGTTATATGTCAGATATATGACTATATGACACAATGTATAATTATTACTGTTTCACATGTCCTTTACCACTATACATGTGCCTTTATTATAGGGTGGTGCTAGCCACCCTATTGTTAAAATGACATTGACTCCCTTAGGAACCCCTCAAAATTCTATCATTAATAACTTTTAATTTCAGTAACGGATTTGAAGGACATTTCTAAAGTGATTAAGGATGTGTGCCCCCCCCCCGAAACCCCCATACTGCAAAGTTTCATAACCATTTGTTAACAAATATAAAAGTTATGAAGAAGGCAAAAAAATGTTTTCTAAAACTGCCTACTTCCTATTAATTTTCCAACAAACAAGGTACATTTTTGTGAATGTGCACAGCCTAAACCGCTGGACGGATTTGGACTAGGTGCAAAACAACTTGGGCATGAAGCATTGACTTGCGATACAGGCCGGTTTGGGGTTATTCCGTGCAGTAATTATTTAGATATTTGTCAGAGAAGGGGGTGCCCCCTTCTCAAAAATAGATAGCAATATCATGTGGATTTAACCAAAACCATGGGGTTTTATAAAATAAACAATCACCATCTTGTTTTTCTCTTGACATGAGAGATGACCGCGGCTATAACTGAGGATGTGGGAAAATGAAACGCTGGAAAACAGCAACTTGCAGGTAAAAAACATGCAAATGCCATCAGGCTTGTTGTGAAGTGGGGGGGGCTAGAGGGCACCAAGCAACATTTGGGAGTTGGTGGGGGTCTAGAGACTGAGTGTGCAATACCAAGTTGTATGTAGACTCGGCTGTAGCGTCGAATAGCCCACATATCAAAGCAAACTGTGTCACAGGAACATGATGTGTTGTGCGTGGGGAAAGGGAGAGAGCAATAGAGGTCAGGAGGCCATCTGGTGAGTGGGGGAAGTTGGCACAGATGAGCGGGGCACTTGGTGAGGGCCTAGGAAGCATTTTATTTTTGGCAAATTTTCTGATATTCGCAGCTATATTCGAGGCTATAAAGGACTACAAACAGCTGAGGGAATGTGTAGTTCAGTACCTGTGGTTACAGTATTTTCTTTAAAAGATATTTTTACAGCTAGTGTGAAATTGGGGGTGAATAAACACTGGTCATGTCCAGTGGCACGATTGTAATACAGGTCTCCCATGTATGCATAAACCAGGTCAGCTTAGATGAAAAGTGAGCAAGGGGCCAGCCTCCTCAGGCCATGTTGCCCCATAAATGATCCAAAGTTAGAAGCCAGCTTTTTCCTTGCTTTGAAGCTCAGCTAGGTCTGTCCCAGTTACTGCATGGATGGGCGACCAAATGTGCATGCAAATTTTTATTATTTTTTTAAACCACTCTACTGTCAGTCCTTGAAAGTTTTGCACTCAGAGACCATTTTTTGCCATTTGCTGGATTACATTCTGGTAGTTGTTTCACTGTCAAGATGGGGGAATAATGCTACACTTTTTGCCTAACATAGTTATATGAGGATTTATATATTTGAGTGACACTATGGTATGTGCACTTTACAAGTTAGCTTTATAAAGCAGAATATTGTTGAAAGTCAGACATGGGGGTGAGGAGGGCAAATGATGAGAGGGCAAGTAAGTCATGAGTATGTGCCCACAATATGGCAAGAGAGCGTGCAATCCTGGACACTGGTGCAGTTGTTTTCCCCTGATTGTGGCTGCTTTTCAGGGCACCAGTAAAGGATATGTTTGAGTGGGCAGCGTAACATTTTTTCAGAGGGTGGATGCAACCCTTTGGGTTTTATTGAGGTTGGCAAGCTTGCTGAAGTATGGTCCATGGCAAATAATGTATTCTCACTCTGCATTACCTAAAAACATTGTGAGTTCATCAGTTTGTGATTGATGAACGTCTTTGAATGATGTGTTACACTTGTTTTAACATATAGAGTGGCTGGGCTCACTGGCCATGGCCAAAGTCCAGATCTAGTGGTCTGGTAGTGTTTGCCCGTGCCCACAAGCCATGGACATATGCCATGGCTAGTGGTATCCAAGCATTCTACAATTCTATGGAATAACAAAACCCTGGAAATTCAAGGAAAAAAAACTTTAGTTGCAGGGACGTTAAGGTGAGCAATACATTGTAACAAAATGTTTTAAATTAAAGGAAAACATTTTAGTTGCAGGGACGTTAAGGTGACAACTTAACGCAGCAAAACCCCTGAAATTCAGCTAAAGCCACCCTGTTGTTCTGCCTATAACCACAACGATGGCATCACAGATCACATCACTGATGACATCACTAATTACATGGTGTTTGAGAACACTGATGACATTACGAATCACATCAATGATGCCATCACTAGTGATAAAACAAATAACCTTGTATATAACTGATTACATCAATCATGGAATTAGATATAACATCATTTATAAGTTAGCTCTTGAAAACCTTCATTACCTTAATAACTATTTAGGACATGGACTTGGCCATGACAAAGGCTGGGGTCACTGGCCAGCATCAAAGGCCACAGCTAGTGGTCGGTTAGTGTTCCAAAATACCAATGTGCATGGTAAAAAGCCATGCCTAGTAGCCCATCACTGTTATAAAATGTACAGTGGGCAACATTGAAAGATGTAGTCACTGGCCATGGCTATGGGCTGTAGCTAGTGCCCATTAATATGTTAGAATACGCAGTTGGCACAGTCAAAGTCCCTGGCCACTGACTAGTATTGTTTTGAAGACCATGGCTAGTGTCTCGTTAGTGTATATAATAAACAGTGGGCACGCCAAAGGCCATAGCTAGTGGCTGGTTAGTGTTGTATAATAGACAGAGGGCATGGCTAAAGCCATTGCCTATTACAATTTATTATTATAAAATATAAAGTGGACATGGCCAAAAGATGTACAAACTGCTCAAGGTAAAAGACCATGGCTAGTGGCCCATTTATATGTTAGAATATATAGTGGGCACAGCCGCAGATTGTGTCAACTTGCCTGTATTGTGCTAAAGTCCATAGCTAGTGCCAGATCAGTGTTTATAATATACAGTGGACATGGTTGAAAGCTGTATCCACCAGTAAAGGCCACAATCTATGGTTGTTATCCTGTTAGTGTTTTAAATTATTCAGTGCACATGAGTGAAGGTTGTGACCACTGTCCATAACTGAAGGCTATGACTAGCACCCATTCACATGTAAAAATATATTTGGGCATGCACGCTGACCATCGCTGAAGGCTTGCTTAATACAAGTTCCTGTTGTAATGTAATAAGTAATGTGATCTGTAATGTCATCATTGTGGTCATAGAATATGCAACAGGGGGCACCACGTTAAGGTGGCGTTAGCTGAATTTCAGTGGTATTGTTGCATTAAGTTCTCAACTTAACGTCCCTGCAACTAAAGTGTTTTTGTTTAATATTTATTGGCGTACCACAGAATATCAGATGCAGCTATGAGCTCATACTAGATGGATAGCTGAACAAAATTCCATGAATAAAAAACTTCGGGTTGCCACTTATAAGCATTCACATTTATCGACAACATATTTTTTAATAATTGTTTTCAAAGCAGTGAATAATGCGTAATATGATTTCTCAGCTAACGCATTCTGTAAAGTACCTTTCTCACTTCAGGAGGCTTCAAGATTAATGTTGTACATTTATGTAAATATAAATCAAAGAACTGGCTCGCTGCACTGACATTTCTCATTTGCAACAATGGGCTAAACAGGGGCAAGGCCATTACATACTGCAAGATTTGAGTGCACAGCAAATCAGCAGTGTGCATATAGTGCTGGGTGCAATTGGTTCATGTAGTAATGGAGAGATTAGGAGTCTGGCAATGTGCCAAACTGCCAGCAGTAGTGGATGGATGTGTTTATCCAGCAAGCTGTAATGATGCTGAATACAATCAAACCCTATATTTCAGCAAACACGATTGTGAAAAGTTATCTTTGGCAGACAGAATACAAGGGAATTTTGTTGTAATATATATTTTTTTCAGAAAAAAGAACACATGTGTTACCTGAACATTTGCTGATTGAATACCTCTGGAAGTCCTGAATGTGTTCACCATAGCTCAGGAAATTTCAGACTTAAACAAAAATAAACAAATAAAAAACTGTAAATCGGGTGAATAGTAACTGTTTACAGTGCGCTTATCAAATTTTAAAAATAAATAGCTAATAAGATGTTTTCAGCGGTTGCGCTATTGAACTGGTGGTTTAGCCCTTAACCACCCAAAGTAAAATACTAGTGTGAAGTTCCTGCGGAATAAACACACATATTATGTACATTTGACAAGGTCTAATGATTTTAGAGATCATTTTTTGTGCTGTATGGTATCTTTTCTATGTTCCCTTGTGCCAAATTGTCCTAAAGATTCCTCTTCATTTAATCACAGAGGGCATTAACTAACACATTTGGAGTTCTCAACGCCTGCAATCTTTCATACAGAATAAATAAAAAGATATTTTACAACTACAGTGACATTGGGGGTGAAAAATCATTGGTGACCCATGTCTCCCATCCATGCAGTAAGCAGGGTCGACCCTGCTTAGTTTCAAAGTGAGGAAAAGGCTAGCCCCCTCAGGCCATGGTGCAATTTCTCAAGAATTTGGCTACCAGGATTTTACTCATGGTGTTATGTTCCCAGTGCAGACACTTACTCACAAGACCCAAGAACTTGTTTCATATTGGGATTTTGTTTACCAGGGAATATTTCACGAAAGATTGCTGGGTTTAAAATGTGAGCTCCTTTTATACTTTGCCAGCCTATTCATTGGAACATTTCTTCTCTCAGGTTATTTCTCTGCTGTTCATTACTTTTTTAAAAAGTCTAATGCTATTTTGTCTTGCACACGTTCTTCTAAGGGGAAGGTCAAATGAACCAGATTTGCATATTTCACTTTAAGATATATGTTCACTTACTGTGTGTATATTCATGGGTACCTGCTTTTGTTTTTCGCTATGTGTTCAGAAAGTACTGGGGTAGGCTGTATTCGAATTGTTTGAACTACAATTGTTCAAATCACAATTGACCTTTGCATAATTGACCGAATTGTGAAGGTCAATTGTTACATATATCATATATGTGGGGGGAAACCCCCTGCAACCCCCTATTGTATATATAAATATATATATATATATATATATATATATATATATATATATATATATATATATATATATATATATATATATATATATATATATATATATATATATATATATATATATATATATATATATATATATATATATATATATATATATATATAACCAAACCAATATGTATGTATTACATGGCCACGGTAGTGGCCATTTTGTTATGGTTAAGTTGGTGTTTCCATAGGAAGAGCAATTTTTGGGCGGCTTATAACTTCGCTCTCCCTGGACGAATCCTCACCAACCTTTGCAAAAAAAGTGGATGAGTCACTCTGAATTTTTTTGCAAAGTCTGGTGAGGATTCATCCAGGGGGGACAAAGTTATAGCGGGGGGTCCCAAAACTTTTTTTTTTCCCATAGACTGAATGGGAAAGAAATTTTGCTCGCGTCTACAGCCCAAACCGCTGGACGGATTTTCACCAAATCTGGACCAGGAGCAGCGACTTGGTCCCGAAAGCGTGACAGTCCGTCCAGTAGTTTTTTTAAAAATGACCAAAAAAATGAGTGATATCTGTGTCCGCTTCGCGGACACACTTCCCTGTTCGGTCAGCGGACAGTGTCCTGATTGGTCCATTGACTTGCATGATGTCCGCGGACACGCAACGTGTTCGCTGATTGGACGGCGTGGAGCGTGAAGCGCGTCAGATTTTTGGTAGCGCCCGCTATCTTGGATTCGCAGACGTCTGCAGACAGCGCGGTGAAACTTGGTTCAAAATGTGTATTTTGTAGAGTGTGTTGGTGTGTAGGAGTGTTTGGGGAAGGTGGGAGTTTATGAGATAGGATGAAAGTTGTGTTTTTTTATGTGTTAGACGTTATTTTTGTGTTTGATTTGTCTGCGGACATCCGGGTGTTCTGAAATGTTCTAAATAAACTGAATGGGGGGTGTTCTGAGGACTCAATATGTGTCCGTTTTGTTCGCAAGCAAGCTGAAACTGTTCTAAGAACACTCGCGGTGTCCTGAAATGTTCGCAAATAAACAAAATGGGGGTGTCCTGAGGACGCTGTCCGTATTGTTCGTTGTCAAGTTGAATGTGTTCTAAGAACACTCGCAGTGTCCTGAAATGTTCGCAAATATACAAAATGGGGGTGTTCTGAAGACGTTGTCGAACACTCGCTGTGTCCTGAAATGTACGGAAATATGAATGGGGGGTTGTGTATGGCAAGTTGAATGTGTTCTAAGAACTCTCGCGGTGTCCTGAAATGTTTGCAAATAAACAAAATGGGGGTGTCCTGAGGACACTGTCTGTATTGTTCTCTGTCAAGTTGAATGTGTTCTAAGAACACGCGCGGTGTCCTGAAATGTTCGCAAATAAACAAGATGGTGGTGTTCTGGAGACGCTTCTAAGCACACTTGCGGTGTCCTGAAATGTTCGCAAATAAACAAAATGGGGGTGTTCTGAGGACGCTGTCCGTATTGTTCTCTGTCAAGTTGAATGTGTTCTAAGAACACTCGTGGTGTCCTGAAATGTTCGCAAATAAACAAAATGGGGGTGTTCTGAAGATATTTCTAAGAACACTCGCGGTGTCCTGGAATGTTCGTAAGGGGTGTCCTGAGGACGCTGTCCGTATTGTTCTCTGTCAAGTTGAATGTGTTCTAAGAACACTTGCGGTGTCCTGAAATGTTCGCAAATACACAAAATGGGGGTGTTCTGAAGACGTTGTCGACCACTCGCTGTGTCCTGAAATGTTGGCAAATATGAATGGGGGGTTGTAGCTGGCAAGTTGAATGTGTTCTAAGAACACTCGCGGTGTCCTGAAATGTTCGCAAATAAACAAAATGGGGGTGTCCTGAGGACGCTGTCCATATTGTTCTCTGTCAAGTTGAATGTGTTCTAAGAACACTCGCAGTGTCCTGAAATGTTCGCAAATAAACAAGATGGTGGTGTTCTGAAGATGCTTCTAAGAACACTCGCGGTGTCCTAAAATGTTGGCAAATAAACAAAATGGGGGTGTCCTGAGGACGCTGTTCGTATTGTTCTCTGTCAAGTTGAATGTGCTCTAAGAACACTCACGGTGTCCTGAAATGTTCGCAAATAAACAAAATGGGTGTGTTCTGAAGACGCTGTCCGTATTGTTCTCTGTCAAGTTGAATGTGTTCTGAGAACACTCGCGGTGTCCTGAAATGTTCGCAAATACACAAAGTGGGGGTGTTCTGAAGACGTTGTCGAACACTCGTTGTGTCCTGAAATGTTCGCAAATATGAATGGGTTGTTGTGGCTGGCAAGTTGAATGTGTTCTAAGAACACTTGCGTTGTCCTGAAATGTTCGCAAATATGAATGGGGGTTGTGGCTGGCAAGTTGAATGTGTTCTAAGAACACTTGCAGTGCATTGAAATGTTCGCAAATAAACAAAATGGGGGTGTCCTGAGGACGCTGTCCGTATTGTTCTCTGTCAAGTTGAATGTGTTCTAAGAACTCTCGCGTTGTTCTGAAATGTTCGTAGGGGGTGTCCTGAAGATGCTGTTCGTATTGTTCGATGGCAAGTTGAATGTGTTCTTAGAACACTCGCGGTGTCCTGAAATGTTCGCAAATAAACGAAATGGGGGTGTTCTGAGGACACTGTCTGTATTGTTCGCTGGCAAGTTGAAAGTGTTCTAAGAACACTCATAATGTCCGCGGACATTCAAAGTTTCCATAGACCATAGTTGAAATGTTTGACTCTATGGATGTGATATGCTGTGGTGGTTGTGGCCAGGGCATAGAGTCTTGGGTGCATGACCATTTGGCCATGCACCCAAGAATCTATGCCCTGGCCACAACCACCGCAGCATATCACATTCATATTTGCTTATTACTTTGGGTGAAAAACAAATGTATAAGGAACAAAGGCATTGGATACTATGGATGTGATATGCTGTGATGGTTCTCCTTATTATTGTATACTTACTGTTTGGTCTAGTAACCGAAGTACATGTATTTCTTGTTAATTTCTGTGATAAAAGAAAATAGCATGTCAGTATTAATATTTTGTAATGACTTATTACATTGTATAATCAACATATTTATTTTTTTTTGGACCCAAATATCTTGAAATATTAACAGGATCCAAAGAACAAAGTTCTCCAGGTATTAGTATATCTATGTTTGTTTTGTTTTTATTTGATATGCGTAGGAAATCATGTAAATCTTCCCATGCATATTCTGCACAACTTAATGTAACAAACCAAGTAGGTGGGCCAAGGTTTCTGATCATACAACGTACATCTCCATGATGTCGAAACCAGTACTCTTTAGTACCACGCATATTTGCTAATAGATTTGTAATATTTGATTGTAAAACCTCATCCTTTTGTTGCACTTTTTCTAATAATTGTGTAGCTGTCATATTTTGAAAGTGTGATCCTGATTTTAATATGTGTGCAACTCAGTGACATAAAGTTGCTAGTTCACTTTCAAAGAGTAGGTGTAACATGTATTCCACATTTTGTCTAAATCTGGGATCTTCAGAATACATCCGTAATGAGTGGTATTCTGAAGCTGATATTTGAATAGGTCTATCATCATACCTTCCTCCTTTGCCAGTAGGAAAGAGTAGAGGAAAAGCATGTGTAAGTACTCCCTAGCATGTGCTTCTATACTTTTTTCCCATATGCTGATTGGCGATCCTTTTGTTTGACGCATTTGGTACGTTTCCAGTACATCTTCTATGGTGTCATTAGAGTGCAAAGGATGAATTGTAAAATGGTCTAAAGTATTTGATATTGTAGCAGGATCTAGTAGCTCAAATTGACCAGCTTCTTGTGTTTCTTGAATTATTTCAGTTGTATCTTTCAAGTTTTCCTCAATATTAATTTCTTTGTAATATTCATTATTCTCTTTAAGATATTGCAATGCTTGTCTAACTTTATGTAAATCTACCAGCTGTTGCCATATTTTTTTGTCTTTTGTAGGCACTCCATTTACTAAGATAATTAAAGATTGCTGAATTGGACGTTGCACTCCTAGAGTATGCACAGTTTCTTTTAGATCTAATGGTAAATAAACTACTTTTCCACGAATGCCTTTTAACAATTCAGAGGGAGGTAATTTTGCTGTTTTTGGTTGAAGGCGTATTATTGCTTGAAATGGGTGTACTGTTTGAATTGTGATGCTCTCATATAAATTAAGTTGTTGTATGGGTTTTGGTACTGGGTATAATTCCAAATTATTTGTGATAGCACGTGAAGGAGTTTGGTTGTTGTCAAGTTTTGTAGTGCAGTAACTGCAAAGTATTAAGGGGTCAGTTATTTCGTATTTGTTTTCTGCTACAAGGTAGAGAGCTAATTCAAACCAATTAGAATCTTCATTGTCTTCTATGTTGTATGATAGGTCTACAGTTTTTGTGTTACTTTTATAAAAAGTTCTACGGCAACATACACATACATGGTTTGGTACTTCAGCTGATGTACTTTTAAATTTTAGTATTTCTTTTTTGTATGGGTTTAGCAAAAGGTTGCCATGTGTAGAATTGTTGCTTAATTCGTTTAAAGCTATTTCATTCTGTAAATGGCTTTCACTTCCAAAATATTTTTCTGGATATAGTCAATTTCTTCAAGTAGGTCTTTTGCTGTACCATGTAGAAGGATGTTACTTAAATTTGCTAGTGCTAAAGCAGGACTTTTAGCATAGTACAGTTTATAGACTAGATTTCTTATAGTTGAATGATGTGTTGATATCCTTTTGATATCATGGAAAGTGGTTTTACAAGTAGGTCCTGTAATGGAGGCCAATGAATGTCCTTGTAGTCCTGTGTACTTGTGCACTGGACAGGTATCCATATTTTGCAGTAGTTTAATTTTGATTTTGTCTTTGCTTTTTACATATTTATTGAGGAATTGGCGTAAAGATTTGAAACATTGTTTGGGAATGTTACACATTGACGTGCATGGCCATTTGTACACTAGACGTTCTGATTCAGTTGAATGGAGGGGTCTTTCTAAGTTTTCAGGGCATATTTTTGTAAGGAGTACTTCTTGTTCCATTATGGTATTATTCACTTGTTTATAACCTCAACCACTGCTATGTATGGCAATTGTATTTGTTTGCTTTTGTTTGTACGCTTCTTCATTAAAATATGGTTCTGTGCTCGTAGTGTGATTCCATTCACCTCCGCAGATACTTAAGGAGTTCTTTCTGTTGACATTTCGCTTATTGAGAAGTCTGTTTTGTAATTTAGTTATTAGTTTTGTTAGTGGTTTCATTTTGTTTAACACTAAAATAAATAACTTTCTTTTGAGAAGAATTGCACTGTCCATCAACGCTTCTAAGATTAACTTCCTACGATAGGTTTTAAGCATTGAACCTTATTTCTCTCCTGTTTTTATAAGATTTTGAAGGACTTTGTGATGGTACATTTTGGCTAAAATACTTTTATTGGTATGCTTACTTTGCATTATATCAAATTTAAAGAAGCAGTTTTATCTGTAGTGATAGCTGATTTTCTGTTCATTGTTTTTTGGTTTGTTTTACATTTTGATAGAGGAGGCAACGTTTTTGTACTTGAAACTTCTTGTGTTTCACTAAATGACTGTATTAGCTGTTTTGTTTCAACTTTTTTTTACAAATTCTGCTAGAGATGGATGCTTAAGTTGGACAGTTTTATTTTCATTTGCTCTACTTCTACGTTGCTTTCTATGGGCTTGACTTTTGGCAGGCATTCTTTAGGGTCTATTGAAAAAAAATAAAGATGGTATGGGTTGGGGTGTACTACAATGTATGTGTGCTGTGTGCATGAGTGTTTGAGTAAGATGATAAAGATGTATGTAATGGTGTGTGATTGTGCATTGGGAACTACAACTAGTACGGATAGGTATTCTTGAATTTATGTGTTACTAAACTTGGGTTCAGATGACAAAAGAAAGTAAGCTATTGGTGTGGAAAAGTACAAATAGTAAATCTAATGTATACAATTAAAACAGTTGTTTGTTCTATAATATGAAAATTGTAGCGGTTCAGTTGGGTAATTGGTGTGTTCAAAAATAGGAATTTGTGGGCCATTCTGGCTGTAAATCGTTGTTTAAGACATGGAGATTTTTGGACAGAATGGTACACAATCTCTATTTCCAGGCACAGAAATAGCTCGTATTAACTTTACAGTATGTTTGAGTAATAATACAAACATTATGGTGATATTCTACTTATTTTTTTTCTTAAATTAACAGGTAACTTCTTAGTTCTTCTTTGTTCTTCAAATTCGGCTGCTTCTTTTCAGGAGACTGGTCTTCACTGCAATTGTAAAGATTCAAATTAGTAATTTTGTTTGTATATAGCGCTGTTTTTAATTTAGATATTGATTTTTTTAATTGAAATCCTCAGCGCCTTCTTCAAAACCATTAAAATATTTTATTTACATAAGATACATTGCATCAGTTCAGTACATATGATATGTTCTTAATGAACAAATTGTATTGAATGACTAACTGTAGCAAAAAAATATCTTTACTATGTCTTGTGAAATTTATAATATACCAGTGAATACCACTATTTCTGTAACTAAGCTGTTCTAGGTAATAGCGCCTCAATGTCATGTCTAAATTAAAGTTATTAAGTAAATAAATAAATAAAAACAAAAAAATCTGAAATTGTATAAGTATTTTTTTTAAAGATTTAAACATAGATTGTGCTTGCATGCAATTTTGTTTGAATATATGTAGTCTATATATTTCATTAAAAAAATGTTAGTTTAACATGATTTGAGTGTGTGTGTATAAAGAAAGTAAATAGTATAAAGGTTTATAAGTGATAGTTGATTTTAGGATATTGAAAAAAAATACAGTACATTCATTTTACAGATTACACAAGCTAAAAGTCTGTTTGAAAATGTGTTTATCTACTGTACAGAAAATATGCATACCTGAAGTTTTTGTTCATGCATATGGATATGCATGGAGCTGCAAGTAGAAATCTTGGAGACTTGTACAGTATTTCTGGTAGATGGTGCTTGCCAATGATATGACACTTGTACTCAGAGAGATTCACAGTACATTTGCAGTGCTGATCTATGATGATGCAGTTAGATGTAGAGGTCTTGAATGTGATTGGTTCATGGTCATGTGACTTCTTAGCTACATCCAATGAGGGAATGGCAGAGAGAGTGAAGTGGAAATGGTAGAAGGGCTGTTCATGTTACGATATGTCCGCGGACATGGCGGTAGTTCGCGGACATCGGGAGTTACATCAGGGGATTTTTGAGTTCAGAAGTCATGCAAATGAGAATGAGTACTGAAAGGGATTGGTCAGCAAAGTTTAGTGGATGTGTTGTGCCAGAAGAGAGTTTCTCATATACTGTTTTTGCTGAGGGAACAACAGATAGCTATGTCTTTGTGTTTTAGGAAAAAGATTGTATGGATTTTGGGAGATTCATGATTATATTGGTTGAAGGTGCATGCAGAATGCTGTGGAGTAGCTGTAGATCTTGGATCCCCACATGTGGAAGTACACAGGCATGGAGTACGTGGAATGAAGTGGTTGGACTTGCTACCTCTCTGTGCTACTTTGGAGACAGAGCAACATCCAGACATAATTGTAATTCATTGTGGAGGGAACAGTTTAGGACATGTGACTGGAATGTCTTTGCAATTTGCTATGAAAGAAGGACTTGGGAAGGTTATGGACATGTTTCCTAATTCTCAAGTGATATTTACATGGATTGCGCAGAGACAAATTTGGCTTCGTTCTTCTTCGTTTGGTCCACAAATCGAAAAAGCAAGGCACAATGTTAATAAAGCTGTTTGTGCCTTTCTAAAATGTTTTGGCATGTCTTCTTTTCACAATGAAAATATTCTGTTTCGTAGTACAAACATTTTTCGCAGAGATGGAGTCCATCTTACTTATGGTGGCAATCAGATTTTTCTGAGAAATGTACAAAATGCATTGCAACCTTTTTTGGAATTACAACACCCATTTTGAAGTAGGTGTTAAGCATTTTTGACTTACAATCACCTCCCAAAGGCTCTTTTCAGAGCCACCACTTCCTCCCAGAGAAAATGGCAATGTTTGTGATAGGGTAGCAACCCAATTTTTTAAATGTTCGCAAACTGTCCGCGGGCTTCTAAAAAATGCAAAGGGCCCTGCTTCATTTATTTTCACTTCTATTTTTTAACTGTGAAAGGCGGCACTGAAAAGAGCTTTATTTTTTTTTTTGATTTTTGTTATTTTGTATTTTTTTTTGTTTTTTTATACACGACACACTAGGAGAGGAGGGGAAAGGAAGGTAAAGGGGGGGACACCAACCACATGGATAAGAAAGGGTGAGCTGAGAGAGGAAGATGTAGAGTGGGTTTTATTTGGGTAGTGAGCAGATCTTCTCGTGCTCTGAGACGATAGTCTCAAAAGCACTACGAAGTCACTCCCCCCTGCAGAGTACTGTGTCATAGTACATATATACCTCGAAAGGTAAGGGCCATCAGCATTCTGTATGGCCTGTGAGGCAGCTTGAGGAAGACGCTGTCCCACAGAGGTGGTGCTTGTGGTGACAGGATCAGAAACAGAGGATGAAGTAGAGGAAATCAACCTGCTACGTTCTTCGCAAGGTACAACCCTGCGAATAGCCCCAGAGTGAAATGACCTCAGGTGTCGCTTCATAGTAGTGGTCCCAAAGCTGTACTTACCGTGCTTCCCGTGACTGAGTATCATTTTGCACTCATTGCAGGTAACACGGTTCGCACAAGCCTTAGGACCATTCCCATGAATGGTAAAAACGCCTAGTGCGGGTAGTAGGGATTTTCTCTACCTCATTCTCATCATCCTCTTCTTCCTCCTCTGCATCCTCACTCCTGTTCCATTCTTCAGGCCCTTGGGAAGGTGGTGGTGGTGGAGGGGGTGGGGGTGGTGTTGAGGCAGATACAGCACCGGGTGGCAGCAGTGGAGCCATGGATGCTATCAAAGATGCAATGGAAATCTGCAGTTGGCAGCAAAATTTGCTGTGCTCTGTAGAAAAGCCAGAAACACAATAAGAATGAGCTCTAGGGCATGGTCTTTTATAGGGGTGCTTGTGCGCGGTCCGCGGACATGTGCGCTGTCCGCGGACAGATCAAACACAAAAAAAAGTTCGAAAAGTTTCAAAAGGTATGTAGAAACTCAGGATTACTATGTGGGACTTGTGCCATGGTGAGATTTTATAGAAAAATATTATGGATTAATTGAAAATGTACTTTTCATTGTTCGGGGACATGAACAGTGTCCGCATTCAGAACATGCGATCAGCGTGGGTGCGGTCATATGATCCCTTCCCGAACATGTCCGCGAAGGAAGCGCCTGTCCGCAGGACACCAAATGCATGGAGATTGGTTAGTGCATGCGCGTTGATGTTCTATGGACACTGTTCGGGTCCTGAAGTAATTAAAAATGCGTCACACGTGAAACAAACATTTCAGGACACCGTGTGTGGTCTTAGAACAGTTTAAACTTGCTAGCGAACAGTAAGGACAGATATAGTGTTCTTCAGGACACGTCCAATTTCGTTTATGTTCGAACATTTCAGGACACCAATTGTGTTCTTAGAACAGTTTCAACTTGCTAGCGAACAGTACGGACAGGTATAGTGTTCTTTAAGACACCTCCATTTTTGTTTAATTACGAACCATTCAGGACACCGCGTGTGTTCTTAGAACAGTTTAAACTTGATAGCGAACACTACGGACAGATATAGTGTTCTTTAAGAAACTTTTATTTTTGTTTCTTTACGAACATTTCAGGACACCGAGTGTGTTCTTAAAATAGTTTCATCTTGCTAGCGAACACTACGAACAGGTGTGGTGTTCTTCAGGACACCTCAATTTTCGTTTATTTACGAACATTTGAGGACACCACGTGTGTTCTTAGAACAGTTTCAACTTGCTAGCAAACAGTACGAACAGGTATAGTGTTCTTCAGGACACCTCGATTTTCGTTTATTTACGAACATTTCAGAACACCTGCACTGTCCGCGGACACCTACATTGTTTAAAAAAAAAAAAAAAACTGAAACTATTTACAACACAATAGAAAAATTCTACTTTATTTAACATATATTAATAATTTATGACAGAGAAGGTGAGGCAGAAACAGAAACAAAAATAGGAGAATTAGGGGTTTCAACATGATTGTTATTAGGTGAAGAAGGGATGGAAGTCTCATCAAAACGTTTTGGGTTATGGAGAGGGTTTGGGGATAATTGACTGGGATATGGTGAGGGGGGACAAGTACATGTGGGGCAATGGTACGAGGTTTTTGGTTTAAAATGATCTTCCATCCTTCAATTTATTAAAATTAGTCAACAATAAATCCATTTTTTCTTTTATACTGCGAAAAGTGTTATCCATAACAGGTTTTTCTGAAGTATTTTCTATTTTGGTATGCTCTGTACAAAAAGAAATTATATATATGTTAAATGTATACAAAATAATAATAATTAAATGGTTTATATTATAAAGTGTCTACCATTAGTTTCACTATCTTGTGACATTTATTCATGTGGGAAATGCTCCTCTAGCCATTCCAGAGTACTAGACATTTCTGTGAGAAAAAATAGATAATCTGTGAGGTAATTATGTTGGAAGCCAATTTATCTTCTTGTAGTATATTCCATTTTAGAACATAGTGCATTTAAATGAATGGTTAGTGTGTTGCATATATGGGTTACATTTCTTATGTATTAGTACATATTATGTGTTTGTGTGCTCATTTTTGAATTTGTTAAATGTTCCTATGTTATGATATAACAATCAAACATACCCCCCCCCCCAGGTATGTTTGATTGGACCATAAGGGAATTATTGTAAGAACATACTTGAAGGATAAGTCTACGAATATAGTACATTTACAATTTTTAGTTCCTGACTGTTACTGAAGAAAATCATGTGGCCTAGATATGTCAGGAAAGGAAAAAAGGGGGAGTCAGACATGTGATGTCATCAATGACATTTGTGATGTCATCTTTGATGTCCTGGGTGTTAGGCTTAGCAGTGCACGGTGGTGGTGTGAGTTATGGTTGCTTAGCTTACCATAACTGGCAAATTTCAAGGGTTTTCGGTTTTACTTGGAACCATAACGTCCCTTTAACAAAGTTTTTTCACTGAATTTGAAAGGTTTTTAGCAGCGCAACTTAACCATAACGTCCTTTTAACAAAGTTCTTTCACTGAATATATATATATATATATATATATTTAGTAAAAAGACTTTGTTAAAGGGACATTATGGTTAAGTTGTGCTACTAAAAACCTATGAAATTCAATAAAAAACTTTGTTAAAGCGAGGTTATGGTTAAGTTGCGCTACTAAAAACCTATGAAATTCAGTAAAAAAACTTTTTAAAGGGACGTTATGGTTCAAAGTAAAACCGAAAAAACCTGAAATTCGCCAGTTATGGTAAGTTGAAACTGTTCTAAGAACACACGCAGTATCCTGAAATGTTCATAAATAAACAAAATGGGTGTGTCCTAAGGACGCTATGCCTATCCGTATTGTTCAGAGCCAAACTGAAACTGTCCTAAGAACAAACGCTGTGTCCTGAAATGTTCATAAATAAACAAAATGGGAGTCTACTGAGGACGCTAGACCTGTCCGTATTCTTCGCAGGCAAGTTGAAACTGTTCTAAGAACACAGGCAGTATCCTGAAGTGTTCATAAATAAACAAAATGGGGGTGTCCTGAGGACGCTATACCTGTCTGTATTGTTCGGAGGCAAGATGAAACTGTCCTAAGAACACACAAGGTGTCCTAAAATATTCATAAATAAACAAAATGGGGGTGTCCTGAGGAAGCTAGACCTGTTTGTGCTGTTTGTAAGCATGTTCAAACTGTTCTCAGAACACATCAAGTGTCCCGGATGTTCGCAAATAAACAAAATCGGGGTGTCCTGAGGATTTTATGCTTGCCAGTATTGTTCGCAAGCGAGTTGAAACTGTTCTAAGAACAAATGCCTGTTCGTAATTGTTCGTTTCACTTGTGACGCACTTTTAATTAGTTTCAGGACTCGAACAATGTCCGTAGAACACCAACGCGCATGTGCAAAACAGTTTCAGTGCATTTGATGTCCTGCGGACACCCGCTCCTTTCGCGGACATGTTCGCGAAGCTATCATATGACCGCACCCACGCTGAGTGTGTGTTCTGACTGCGAACACTGTTTGTGTCTCCGAACAATTTAAAACAACCTTTTCAAGCAATCCACAATATTTTTCAATAATAACTCACCATAGCAAAAGTCACACATAGTAATCCTGAGTTTCTACATACTTTTTGGGACTTTTTGAATCTTTTTTTGGTTTTCGATCTGTCCACGGACAGCGCGCATGTCTGCGAACCGCGCACAAGCACCCATATAAAAGGCCACACCCTAGAGCTCATTCTCATTGTGTTTCTGGCTATCTTACAGAACACAGTGCATTTTGCTACCAACTTTACAGATTTTCATCTGAAACCTGATGGCATCCATGGATGCAGTACTGCCACCTGGTGGAATATCTGTCTCAGCACCACCCCCACCCCCTCCACGACCACCACCTCCCCAAAGGACTGAAGAGGGGAACAGGAGTGAGGATGCAGAGGAGGATGAAGAGGATGAGGATAATGAGGTAGAAGAACTCCCAACTACCAGCACTTGAAGTGAGTCTTGGGTGTGGAGGTTATTTACCATTCATGGTAATGTACCTAAGGCGCGTGCAAATCGAGTCACCTGCAACGAGTGCAAAATGGTACTCAGTCGCGGGAGGCCTGGTTCATACAGCTTTGGGACAACTACCATGAAGCAACACCTAAAGTCATTCCATACTGGGGCATTTCGCAAGGTTGAACCTTGCGAGGAGCGTAGTAGGTTCACTTCCTCTACAACATCCTCCGTTTCCAATCCTGTCACCACAAGGAACACTCCTGTGGGACAGGGTATTCCTCAAACTGCCTCACAGGCCATACGCAATACTGATGACCCTTACCTTTTGAGGGTCACAGTTGTGTGTATGTACTGCGACGCAGTACTCTGCAGGGGGGAGAGAGGTGCTTTTGAGGCTCTGGTCTCAGAGCACGAGAAGATCTAATCACTACCCAAGTAAGACCTACTCTACATCTTCCTCTCTCCGCCCGCCCTTTCTTGTCCCTGTGGTTGGTTTCCCCCTTACTCTCCTTTTCCCTCCTCTCCTAGTGTGTCGTGTATAAAAAACAAAGAAAATATAAAACAACAAAAATAAAAAAATGCTCTTTTCAGAGCCGCCTTTCACAGTTTAAAAATAGAAGTGAAAATAAATGAAGCAGGGCCCTGTTTATTTTTAGAAGTCCGTGGACAGTCCACCAACATCTAAAATTTTGGGGTGCTTCCCTATCATAACCATTGCAGTTTTGTCTGGGAGGAAGTGGTGGCTCTGAAAAGAGCCTTTTCGTGGTGTTTGTTTGTGTTTGAAAAATTTGAAATGCTCAACACCTAAAACAAAATGGGTGCTGTAATTCCAAAAAAGGTTGCAATGCATTTTATACATTTCTCAGAAAAATCTGATTGCCAGCATAAGGAAGATGGACTCCACCTCTGCGAAAAATGTATGTGCAACGAAACATAATATTTTCTTTGTGAAAAGAGGACATGCCAACATCTCTTAGAAAGGCACAAACAACCTTATTGACATTGCGCCTTGCTTTCTCCATTTGTGGACCAAATGAAGAAGAACAAAGCCACATTAGTCTCTGCGCAATCCGTGAAAAAGTTACTTGAGAATTTAGAAACATGGCCATGACCTTCCAAAGTCCTTCTTTCATTGCAAATTGCAAAGAAATTCCAGACACATGTCCTAAACTGTTCCCCCACAATGAATTACAATTATGTCTGGATGTTGCTCTGTCTCCAAAGTAGCAGAGAGAGGTAGTAATTCCAACTACGTCATTCCACATACTCCATGCCAGTGCACTTCCACATGTGGGAATCCAAGATCTACAGCTACTCCACAGCTTTCTGATGCACCTTCAACCATTGTATCCATAAGTCTCCCAAAATCCAAACAATCTGTTTTCTGAAACACACAGCCATAGCTACCTGTTCTTCTCTCAGCAAAAACAGTATCTGAGAAACTCTCTCCTGGCACAACACACCCACTAAACTTTACTGACCAATACCTTGCTCTGCTCATTCTCATTTGCATGCCTCCCCACCCCAAAATCACTGGATGTAACACGCGATGTCCGCGAACTACCGCCATGTTCACGGACATATTGTAACAGGGACAGTCCTTCTACCATTTCCATTTCACTTTCTGTGCCATTCCCTCATCGGATATAGCTAAGCAGTCACATGGCCATCCACTAATCACATCCAAGACTTCTACATCTAACTGCATCATCATAGATCAGCACTTCAAATGTACTGTTAATGTCTCTGAGTACAAGTGTCATAGCATTGGAAAGGACCTTCTACAAGAAATACTGTACAAGTCTCCAAGATTTCTACTTGCAGTTGCATGCATATCCATATGCATGAACACAAACTACAGGTATGCATATTTTCTGTATAGTACATGTACAATTCTTATAGATTCATATAAACAGATTAACTGACTTTTAGCTTGTATAACCTATACAATTAATTTACTGTCATTTTTTCCATCTCCTATAATCAACTGTCACTTCCAAACCTATCTGCTATTTAATTTCTTTTTACACACACATTTGCAAAGCATGTTGAACTAACATATTTAAAGTACAATATAAAGAGTTAACATACTCAAACAAAATTGAATGCACACAGTATGTTCAAATATCAATCAACAATACTTGTACAAAAACATAAAAATCAATGTCTAAATTAAAATCAGTGCTTTATAGAAACAAAAATACTAATTTGTTTCCTTTACAATTGCAGTGAAGACCACTCTCCTGAAAAGAAGCAGCCGAATTTGAAGTACAAAGAACAACTAAGAAGAAACCTGCTCATTTCAGAAAAAAACTAAGTTATATACCACTGGAGAATTCTCTGTTTAGGCTGAATTTCCTAACCTAGTGAGTCCCCCAGCAGCTTTGCTGGATTTCGGGAGTTTGTTTTTTCCATCCTGCCAAGAGTGAGACTCTTTTTCACCCACTCTTGGACATGAATGTGTGTAATTCCTTTGAATGTCAATGTGTTCTATGGGCTATGGGGTATTTTACTCCATAGGGTCTCATATGTTTTTCTATGTGTGTTACACCGCACCCTCCGTGCCGTAGCACTGGGGTGTCCTAGTGGACCTCCATCATAGACTCCATACCCGGGGACTGACTACTGTCTCCCCGGGCATGTGAAGTCACCATTGGCTTTACTAGACCTAAATTTACTAACAGAACTAGTACAAACCATCCTATTGTGGACGTACTAGTAGGGGTAATTCGATTACTCCTGGGTCTGTTATTTGAGGGGGCGCTGTCCCGTCCCCCCTCGTCGAGTTTTGGCTGGTGGCAGTGGATCTACTTGTTATATTCGACCCTGAATATAACCCTATGGGATTCTTCCCATTGTTGGAGATTAATACTTTTTCTCGTTAATCTCTAACATACCACCGGTTTACTTATCTTAAATAAGTCTATCGGGTGGTATTTTCTGCCAGAACTCGGTTTTTAAAATGGCGTCTGTGTTCGTCTCTGTGACTCCTAAACCAAAGGTTGAGCCCTTTGTTCCACTTTTGGCGGGCTTCTGTACAGAGACCCTCCAAAGTGGTGCCATTCTGTCTGGGATACCACAGGGGTGTGGGAGGGGGTTTAGGCACCCTGACTGAGTTGCCTTGCCAACTCCATTCGCACTCTGGTGTGATTGGCCCAAGTGGTGAGCCACCCCGCTCACCACTTAGCGTGTTTTGATTGACAGCTAGGCTGAATTAATGGGGGTTTTCTGCATAAATGCAGGGCTTTTGGGACTGGATCTTCAGAATTCACCACAGGACCTAAGAATCTGATGAGGGTAAAGCTGAGCCGACCTGCAACGACGACACCTCTGGTGGAGCCCTGCTGAACCGACTCCCCACTTCCCGACGACAGAGGAGATCTCCCTGCCGGAGAGTGTCTTCCCCTGACTGGTGGGAACAACCAGTCCCCTTTGCTTTTTCTTCGCTCCAGGACGCAGTGGTCGAATTGGCCGTGCAGAGCACCCTGGCAACCGGATAGCCACTACCCCTGTACCGCGACCAAAAGGTGGTGCCTTGTGACGGAGCACTCCACGGCTGGTCTCTTCCCTGGTGGTGCAACGATCTTCAACTTTCCTTCGACGACGAGATCATCTCTTCTCTTGGCAAAGACCCGACGTGCATCCACCCCCAGGAACAACTGCCCCCGCCGGAGCTGTCTCTCCACAAACAAGGTACCGTGTCCGCCTGGCTTCCCTTTCTGCCGGATAGAGTGAGGTGTCTTAATCCTTGCCTCTCCATTGGGTCGCCTCCAAGCTTTCTTTAACTTTCTGTTCTGAACTGGTCCAAACTTTCCATAACAATTTGCGATAAAGACTCGAAGCGCATTTCCATTGAGACACTTTTTGGGACATATCGCCTTGCCTCTCTCCGAGTGGGCCTGGCCTCTGAACTTTGTGATCTGCAGTAGACCCTCCCTTACTTGCCTTGCATTTGCCCGTAAAGTATTGGTACCGAGTTGATTTCATAACCTGCCTTATTTTTCTCTCCCGTCCTAACGAATACTAGAGTGCCATCTAGGTTAAAGCATTCACTTCTGTCTGCAAATAAGTGGTGCCGTTGAACCTAGACTTGTCGAACTATTGTTAGGGGGACTGATCTCTTTCTCATAGCAATCGTGATTGAAGTTGTTTGCTGTATTAGTGCCAGAGTGTTTTTCATAGATGTGTTGTTATAAATAAATACCTTTATATCTTTACACCGAAGCCTTGTTCCGTGTTTGCTTGTTCTACTGTGTAAATTGCCCTATCTTGTATACTCCACATACTGCCTAACTTTTCTTGAGGGAAGTCTGACTGCTGAGCCACAGCTACCAAGTGAATCTGTGTGGTACAGACTGCTACCAAGTGGGTTTACTGCCAAACACCTGTAGTCCTAAATCTTTTGCAGTGGTCCCAGAGGGAACTGCACAGGTTTCCGCCTAACAACCACGATAATATTTGTACTATTACTCAGACACACTGTAAGGTTAATTCATGCTATTTCTGCACCTAAAAATAGAGATTGTGCACCATTCTGTCCACAAATCCCCATTTCTTAAACAGAGATTTACAGGCAGAATGGTGCACAAATTCCTATTTTTCGGTGCACAAATGACCCAACTCAGCCCCTAGAATTTTGATATTATAGAACAAACAACTGTTTTAATTGTATACCATTAGATTTACTATTTGTACTTCTCCACATCACTAGCTTACTTTCTACTGTCATCTGAACCACAGTTTATCAGCACATGAATTCAAGAATACCCATCCAAACTAGTTGTAGTTGCCCAATGCACAATCACACACCATCACATACATCTTTATCATCATACTCAGACACTCATGCACACAGCACACATACATTGCAGAACACCCCAACCCATACCTTCTTTATTTTTTTCAACAGACCCTACGTAATGCCTACCAAAAATCAAGTTTGTACAAAGCAACGCAGAAGCAGAGCAAATGAAAATAGAAGTGTCCAAAATAAGCATCCATCTCTAGCAGAATTTGTAAATAAAGTTCAAACAAAACAGCTAATACAGTCATTTAGCGAAACAAAACAAGCTTCAAGTACAGAAACTTTGCCTCCACTATCAAAATGTAAAACGAACCAGAAAACAATTAATACAAATTCAGCTACCACTACAGATAAAACTGCTCCTATAAATCTTGATATAGTGCCAAGTAAGCATACCAAAAAAAGTATTTTAGCAAAAATGTTGCATCACAGAGTTCTTCAAAATCTTATAAAAACAGGAGAAAAATCAGGCACAACCCTAAAAACCTATATTAGGAAATTAATCTTAGAAGTGTTGATAAACAGTGCAATCCTTCTCAAAAGAAAGTTATTTATTTTAGTGTTAAACAAAATGAAACCAATAACAAAACTAATGACTAAATTACAAAAAAGACTTCTCAAGAAACAAAATGTCTTAAAAATCTGTGGAGGTGAGTGGAGTCACACTACAAGCACAAAACCATATTTTAATGAAGAAGCATACAAACAAAAGCAAACAAATACAATTGCCATACATAGCAGTGGACGAGGTTATGAAAAAATAATAATACCATAATGGAACAAGAAATACTGCTTACAAAAATATCCCCAGAAAACTTAGAATTACCTCTACATGCATGTCAATGTGTAACATTCCCAAAAATCTTTCAAGTCTTTACGACAATTCCTCAATCAATATGTGAAAGGCAAAGATAAAATCAAAATTAAACTACTGCAAAATATGGATACCTGTCCAGTGCGCAAGTACACAGGACTACAAGGACATTCATTGGCCTGCATTTCAGGACCTACTTGCTAAACCACCTTCCATTATATCAAAATGATATCAACACATCATTCAACTATAAGAAATCTAGTCTATAAACTGTACTATGCTAAAAGTCCTGCTTTAGCACTAGCCAATTTAAATAACATTCTTCTACATGGTACAGCAAAAGACCTATTTGAAGAAATCGACTATATCCAGAAGAAATATTTTGGAACTGAAAGCCACTTACAGAATGAAATAGCTTTAAAGCAAATTAGCAACAATTCTATGCATGGCAACCTTCTACTACACACATATAAAAAAGAAATACTGAAATTTAAAAGTACATCTGACTGAAGTACCAAACCATGTGTGTGTATGTTGCCGCAGAACTTTTTATAAAAGTAACACAAAAACTGTAGACCTAACATACAAAGAATAGAAGACAATGAAGGTTCTAAATGGTTTGAATTAGCTCTCTATCTTATAGCAGAAAACAAATATGAAATAACTGACCCCTTAATTATTTGCAGTTACTGCACTACAAAACTTGACAACAACCAAACTCCTTCACGTGCTATCACAAATAATTTGGAATTATTCCCTCTACCAAAACCCCTGCAACAACTCAATTCATATGAAAGCATCATAATTCAAACAGTACACCCATTCCAAGCAATATTATGCCTTCAAACAAAAACAGCAAAATTACCTCCCTCTGAATTGGTGAAAGGCATTTGCGGCAAAGTAGTATATTTACCATTAGATCTAAAAGAAAATGTGCACACTCTGGGAGTGCAACGTCCAATAGAATAATCTTTAATTATCTTAGTAAATGGTGTACCTACAAAAGACAAAATAATTTGGCAAGAACTGGTAGATTTACATAAATTAAGACAAGCCTTGTAATAACTAAAAGGCAATAATGAATACTACAAAGAAATAAATATTGAAGAAAACTTAAGAGAAACAACTGAAATAATACAAGAGTCACTGGTCAATTTGAACTTCTAGATCCTGCTACAATATCCAATATTTTAGACTATTATACAATTCATCCATTACACTCTCAAGACACCGTAGATGATGCATTTTAAACATACCAAATGCGACAAACAAAATGATCACCAATCAGCATATGGGAAAAAAGTATAGAAGCACATGCTTTTCCTTTACTCTTTTCTACTGGCAAAGGAGGAAGGTACGATAATAGACCGACTCAGATAACAGCATCAGAATACTGCTCATTACGAATGTACTCTGAAGATTCCAGATTTAGACAAAATGTGGAATAAATATTCCACCTACTCTTTGAAAGTGAAATAGCAATTCTATTTTACAGAGTTGCACACACATTAAAATCAGGAACCCACTTTCAAATTATGTCAGCTACGCAATTACTACAAAACATGCAAGAAAAAGATGACGTTTTACAATTAAGCATTACAGATCTGTTAGCAAACATGCGTGGTACGAAAGAGTTCTGGTTCTGATGTCACGGAGATGTACATTGCATGATAAGAAACCTTGGCCCACCCACTTGGTTTGTTACATTAAGTTGTGCAGAATATGCATGGGAATATCTGCATGATTTCCTACGCATATCAAACAAAAACAAAACAAACATAGATATACTAACACCTGGAGAACTTTGCTCTCTAGATCCTGTAAATGTTTCAAGATATTTCCATCACCGCTTCATTGCTATGCTACACTTTATTTGTAATAAAACTTTTCCTCCCCTCTGAGAAGTGCAACACTTCTTTTGGAGAAAAGAATACCAAGCCAGAGGAGCACCACATATCCACATGCTTTTATGGATTAACGATGCTCCTAAATTTGGTCAAGACAGTGATGCCATTGTGTTACAGTTTACTGAAAAATATGTCACTTGTGAAATTCGTTCAGAAGCAACAAATAGTGATCTTCATGCACAAATTTTACAATTTTAAAGACACAAATGTGGCAAATATTGTTGTCACAAATACAAAAACAAAGGGAAAAACTACACCAAATGCCGTTTTGGTTTCCCTAGACCAGTTAAAGAAACAGGTGAAGTGAACAACTTGATGTCTTCAGTTAGACCTAGGGCCTCATTAGGACCCAGGCGGTAAGGGGTTTACGGCGGCGTAAACAGCGCCGACCCTTACCGCCTGATTCCGAGGTCCCTTAGCGCCATGGAGGATTTAACACCTGCTTTTAGCAGGTGTTAAAATCCATGGCGCTAAGGGACCTTGTCGCTAATTATGCCACCGTAATTTACGGTGGCGTAATTAACGCCTTCCCCACTACCATTATGCCCTATGGGGCAAAAATGGGAATGGGGAAGGGTAAATGGGGATTGAGGACTTACCGCCCCGCCAACCTCGGAATGGGGCGGTAAGTCCGCCAACCATCATGGTGTAAACGTAGTTTACGCCATGGTGGTAAAGGTACGACCCAGGCGGTAACTTACCGCCTGGGTCGTAATGAGGCCCATAGTGTTAAAGGTAAATCACCTTAAAATACATATTACATAAAAAGAACAAAAGAAGCAAAATTGTTCAATGATTAAAATGCACTCACTGCCCTATTGTGGAATGCAAACATAGATGTGCAGTACATTGCAGACAATTCCACTGCAGTTGCACGATATGTTACAGCCTACTTAACAAAAGCAGAAAAAACAGAGCTTCAAGACCTCTGGAATGACCTGTCATCAGACAAAACACTGTCTCAGAAATTGTACAGCTTGGGCATAAATATGCTCTCCCATAGAGAATGTGGCTGCTATGAAGCTGCAGATCGTTGAACCTGTACTGCTTTGTATGGAAAATCTGAAAATATAGTATGGCTAAGTCTTGGTCCTGCTAAATCTAGAAAAAGAGTTCTTAAATCATACGACGACATAGAAACAATAGCCAAAAATGATCCGAACAGACAAGACATTTTGAAAAACAAATTAATAGACACATACTACCCGAACAGAAGTACCACCTTGGAAACCATGTGTCTATAACACATAGCCCAAAACTTCACATACAAAAATAATATAAAACCCGTTGAAATAACAGATAGATACAGGTTGACAAATTGTGAAGGTAGGTTAGTAAAACTTAACAAACCAAGTTTAATTAATCATATCAAATAGTCATTAAAAACTCCTCAACATAAAGAACTATATTATATGTCCCTGCTACAACTCTTTAAAACATGGAGAAAAGAAGAAGAAATACTAGATAACTATGGGCCTCATTACACCCTGGCATTAAGGGGTTAACGGCGCGTAAAAGGCTGCAGCGCCGTTAAACCCTTAACGCCAGATTCCCACTTTAACCCCTGCTTTTTGCAGGCGTTAAAGTCCATCCCGCTAAGGGACCTTGGTGCTAATTACGGCACCGTAATTTACGGTGCCGTAATTTGCGCCTTCCCCATTCCCATTGAGCCCTATGGGCCAAAAATGGGAATGGGGAAGGGGCCATGGTGAATGGGGATTTACCGCCCCGCCAACCTTGGAATGGGGCGGTAAATCCACCATCCACCATGGCGGAATCTGGCATGGACCATGGTGCTAATAGCACCATGGTCCAACGCCAGGGTTGTAATGAGGCCCTATGACTCCTATGAAGACGCTTTCAAAGCAAATGAAAGCACTATCACTGATGTAAACTTTACACAGTACAAAACAATGTTGCACAATGAACAGCAACACGAAGAAGCACTCCAGGCTCAACTAGATAAGGCCACTCCTGACAGTAGTTAACCTTCTGTAACAGGAAGCCAAGAACCACTTGACAGCCACTAATAGCAAATGAGGCAGAATTAACTATGACAGAAGTAGAAAACGCCATGTGTCAGTTTGAAGATACACTGCAATCAAAACTAAACAATAAGCAGCGTAGCATTTTTCAAGAAGTAACAAAAGAAATTGCACATTGTGTACAACATGAAAATAAAGAATGTACCTGCCAAAATTACAAACCTATACTATTATACGTCAGTGGTGAAGCTGGTTCAGGCAAAACATTCTTAATCAAAATCATCAGCAAGTTCCTTCAACAATTGACAAACAACAAACTGTCAGCTGTTGTAACTGCCCCCACAGGTTTAGCTGCCTACAACATAGGAGGTGTAACTTTACATTGATTACTACTCCTACCAGTAGAACACCAAAACAAATTAGAATATTACAAACTTTCTACAGAAGCTGCAATTGAACTACGCAGAGTGTTGAAACAAATGAAAATGCTACTAATAGATGAATTGAGCATGGTCTCCAAACTAATGTTGGCTTTGATTCACCTCAGATTACAAGAAGTACTTAAAACAAACTATGAAGAGGTCTTTGGAGGAAAACACATTATTGTTTTCGGAGATCTTCTTCAATTGACACCAATGAAAGGTGACCAATTTTTAAAACCTTAGGATACAAACTCTGCCGGAAAACTATTGGTAGCATAGGAAATGTCAAGCTTTGGCAACATTTCCAATACAGAGAATTAACAGAAAACATGTGGCAGTCTACAGACCTCACCTACGCCAACATTTAAAAAAGTATTAGAAGCTCAAGCAATATTAAAAACCTGGCACATCCATGCACTTTATGGGCATAATTCTTGTGCTACTGATGTTATGGAACAATTAGCACACAATAATATCAATTGTATGGCCTTGATGCCAGCTCTTGCAAGCTGTTCTAAATTCACTGAAACAATGTTGAAAAAAGAAATGCAACCAATAATTGAAATTTCCTCAACAGACAAACTGGAATTACATGGTACGAAACTACACATGTGTGAACAAGCCACAACAAGCCAACATCTCCAACACATTTGGTTTGGAAAAAATATTAAAATTATCCTTAAACTGTAGAGTAATGCTTAAACGTAACGTTGACGTGGAGCAAGGACTAGTTAATGGAGCACTGGGTACAGTTGTTGGCTTTCAAACATACCCACGTGACAATAACATTCAGTTTGTCAATATTCTCTTTGACACAATTTCAGAAATAAAAAGGGATAGGCCGTTCAACAGTTCGATTCCTTCTCTTCAAAGACATGCATGTACGCAGAGAACCATTTGCTCTAACTCTAGCATACGCAGTCACCATTCATAAATCACAAGGTCTTACCCTAGACAAAGCATTGATAGATATTGGTAGCACAGTCTTTAAGGAAGGCATGAGCTATGTAGCACTATCACGCTTACGTACACTTGACACTCTATTTCTAATAAACTTTGATGCAGATAAAGTAAACACTGATATTCCTTGCATTTCAGAATACAATAGACTACATTCTCTATACCCCCATCTAAAAACATTTCCTGTTCCACAAAAAAGAAAATGTTGTAAAAGAAAAATAATTCAAACAGAAATGCAACAGGATCTCACTGCAAATCCTCCAAAGAGACAAAAAGAAACAAATACTTCATCAATTACCACAACCAAAGAAGAACCTATTTCTGAAAGTAACTCAGGTACTTCTTCAAAGAAGCAACAAACACTCCGAAAAAATGACTTGGACACAGAACTATCTGGTCCATTCAAATTTTCAAATATAACTGGTGCAAGTTGCTACGCAAATGTAGCAATGCATATTCTATTTCAATTACCACCAATTTTTGAGAACATTTACTTACACAGTACAGACCAATTACGTTTGCAAATGTTAGTACTTCATAGAAACGCAACAAACAATCCTGACAACACATATAGTGTTTTCGGAATAAGACAAGAATTAGACTACTGTGCTGGAATGGTGAAATTCACTATAAACTCACAAAAAGATCCACAAGAATTTCTAATGTACTTACTACGAAACTACACATGTGTGAACAAGCCACAACAAGCCAACATCTCCAACACATTTGGTTTGGAAAAAATATTAAAATTATCCTTAAACTGTAGAGTAATGCTTAAACGTAACGTTGACATGGAGCAAGGACTAGTTAATGGAGCACTGGGTACAGTTGTTGGCTTTCAAACATACCCACGTGACAATAACATTCAGTTTGTCAATATTCTCTTTGACACAATTTCAGAAATAAAAAGGGATAGGCCGTTCAACAGCTCGATTCCTTCTCTTCAAAGACATGCATGTACGCAGAGAACCATTTGCTCTAACTCTAGCATACGCAGTCACCATTCATAAATCACAAGGTCTTACCCTAGACAAAGCATTGATAGATATTGGTAGCACAGTCTTTAAGGAAGGCATGAGCTATGTAGCACTATCACGCTTACGTACACTTGACACTCTATTTCTAATAAACTTTGATGCAGATAAAGTAAACACTGATATTCCTTGCATTTCAGAATACAATAGACTACATTCTCTATACCCCCCATCTAAAAACATTTCCTGTTCCACAAAAAAGAAAATGTTGTAAAAGAAAAATAATTCAAACAGAAATGCAACAGGATCTCACTGCAAATCCTCCAACGAGACAAAAAGAAACAAATACTTCATCAATTACCACAACCAAAGAAGAACCTATTTCTGAAAGTAACTCAGGTACTTCTTCAAAGAAGCAACAAACACTCCGAAAAAATGACTTGGACACAGAACTATCTGGTCCATTCAAATTTTCAAATATAACTGGTGCAAGTTGCTACGCAAATGTAACAATGCATATTCTATTTCAATTACCACCAATTTTTGAGAACATTTACTTACACAGTACAGACCAATTACGTTTGCAAATGTTAGTACTTCATAGAAACGCAACAAACAATCCTGACAACACGTATAGTGTTTTCGGAATAAGACAAGAATTAGACTACTGTGCTGGAATGGTGAAATTCACTATAAACTCACAAAAAGATCCACAAGAATTTCTAATGTACTTACTACAAGTATTGGAAAACAAAAACATACCTATAAATGAAATCTTCCAGATTTCATACATGTGGAAACATACATGCACTCTCTGCAACAATGTGACACAGGAACAAATCCCTAATGAGTGCTTTGGGTATGTATACATACCTAATTGTGAATCTGTTCCATTTCAGCAACTTGTACAAAATGCAAACCATGGTAGATTATGTGCTACCTTCAATTCAGATAATCGCTCCACCATACTAATACAAACACATAGGGCCTCATTACACGGAAGGCGGTATTGATTTAACGTTACCGGTAATGATTTACCGGTAATGTTAAATCCCTATGTGGATCACGACCCCGCACACCGCTATTAGCGGCACCGCTAATTACGGTGCCACTAATAGCGGACACGCCGCGTGCGCGCGACCCTCCATTCCGTTAATTACGCCATGCCGCTATTAGCACAGCATCACAAGGCCATTGCACATGCAAATAGCGGCATGGTAAATCCCCCCAAACCCCATACCGCCATGGTGCAAATACCGGCATCGCGGACCACCCGTTAAGGGAAATGAGCAGTGTTCCCACCTGCCACAGGCGCACCAAATCAGCACAGGTGAAGGCAATGGAGACTTTGGCAGCTCAAAAGGAGCACACCACACCCCTTCCCACACCCCTCCCCACACCAAGATGGTTCCAATACTGGCAGCATTACATGGCCTGGAGGACCTCATTGCAGCGCAGCTGCTACAACAACAGGCAGCACAAAGGAGACGCAGGAAGAGGAGGAGGAGGAGGAGGGCAAGACAGGCACAGCAGGCACCACAACGCCACCTAATCATACCACAGAGGCACCCACCAATACCCAGGATCAGAGCCAGTCCATTCAACCTGACCCCTGAGCAGATACACACCCTGTACCGTCTGGACAGGGCTACCATCACCAGCATCGTGGACATGATCCACGACGACATTGTGAGCCTCATAGACATCAGAACTGCCATCCCCCCGCTACTGAAGGTGGTGAGTGTGCTCCACTTCCTGGCCACAGGCACCTATCAGCATAGAGTGGGACAGATGCATGGCATCTCACAACCAGTATTCTCACGCACGCTGAACCAGGTACTCGATGCACTCCTGAAGCATGCACCTGAACACATATCCATGCCACAGACTGCCCAGGAGATTGCAAACACAAAAGTTGGCTTCTATTCACTGGCAGGCATTCCAAGTTGCATCGGGGCCATCGACTGTACCCATGTGGAATTGGTGGTCCCACATCACAATGAAGTAGTCTACCGAAACAGGAAGCAATTCCACTCTATCAATGTCCAAATGGTATGTGACGCCAACAAGATAATCACACATTGCTGTGCCAGATTCCCAGGATCAACACATGATTCCATGGTTCTGCGGAACTCAACTATCCCACGCTACATGGAGCGACAACCCGGACAACGTTCGTGGCTACTTGGTGAGTAGCAGGGCAAGCACATGGCTGCGTGATTTGGGGGGGGGATACATACCCCAACTGGGTGTGAATGGGGGGGGGAGAGATGCATACTCCAACTGGGTGTGAATGGGGGGGAGAGATGCATACTCCAACTGGGTGTGAATGGGGGGGAGAGAGATGCATACTCCAACTGGGTGTGAATGGGGGGGGAGAGATGCATACTCCAATTGGGTGTTGACTGGCGTCCGTAGGGAAAATGGACATACAGATGTACGCCAATGTCCTTCAGGGAAGGCCACGATGTACTTGAGAGGAACCCACATGTCAATTACTGTTGGAGGCATGAATGTGGCATTTCTACTTGCAGGGTCGACCTCCCCCTTGCACGTTGCTGTCACACAGACCATCTGCATGTATGCTGTCAATTTAGTACGTGAATCACAATGCAATGTCAATTTGTGTGATGTCAACAGGCCGATCTTGAGGTGAACAGTAACAGGACCCCGTTCATTCCCCCATACAGGTGATGCGGGCTATCCCCTGAAGCCCTGGCTCCTCACACCTGTACGGAACCCACAGAACAGGCACGAGGAGGAATACAATCGTGCACATACCCGTACCCGCATCGTGATCGAGCAGACTTTTGGACTATTGAAGTCACGTTTCAGGTGCATTAGCAGGTCTGGTGGTGCTCTCCTGTATGGACATGAGAAGGTGGCCAAGATCACCATAACATGTGTCATGCTGCACAATATGTGTATCAGACGGAATGTGCCACTGCCCCCTGACGTTGAAATAGAAGCACCTGATGAGGATGATGATGGTGATGAGGACGGAGGTGAAGGGGATGCAGGTGTTGCAAGAGGGGATGGCCAGGAGGGACGTGCTGTGAGACAGCATCTGATGAACCAAATATTCTGAGGAACATGTTTCCGTACTGTCACATTGATATGGGGGGTAATGCACTGGTGTATGTTTTGAAGCACGCAATGGACCCTGTCGCCAATGAAGTACACACACACAATGAAGATGTCCAAGTCTGTGTTTTGTTCAGAAACCAGTGTATTGAGTGACATGAAGGTGTAGTAGTGCAAGCCCAAAAACATCCCACCACCCTCCCCCCAACAGACCCATAACACCCTTCCCCCCCCCCCCACAACATCCCACCACCCTTCCTCCCCCCAACAGACCCATAACACCCTCCCCCCCCAACAGACCCATAACACCCTTCCCCCCCAACAGACCCATGACACCCTTCCCACCACCCCCCACAACAGTCCCTCATGTCTCTGCCATTTCTGCCATGGCCAATGCACACCGGAGTATCCCCATCAACCCCCTAATTGCAATTGTCCTTGGAAGGGTCTTGAGGGTTGCCAGACGTGCGCCTGGTGGTTCTCATCGAGCGCCTGAGGGGGCTTGTTTGAGTCGACCCGGAAGTCGAGGATGGGGCAGACTGGCCTTGTGGGTGAAAATGGCGGTCCATTGTGTCTGCCATGCGGACAAGCACCTCCCTAAGACTTGCAATTTCATTGCATATCCTGTCCGTGTTGGCGTCCATGCGCTCAGTGGAGTGCCTCGCCGTCTAGACTATCTTCTCGGTGAGATTTGCTGCCTCAGCGACATGCTGCCCAACCAGCACGGTCAGCTCCTGTTGGCGCTGCAGGATGGCGGTGAATTGCTGATCAGTGCCGGGTGACCGTGCATTGGATGCCGTGCCCACAGATGGCTCCAATGCAATAGGTGATGGTAGCATGGGTGACATTATTGCAGGGTTGGTGTCCTCATAAGTCCCATCAGAACCAGGGGTCTGGGATGCCATGGGCTCTGGGCTTCCTGGGGGGCTTGGGGTGTGCATCTCCATGTGCTGGAGTAGGGTGTCCTCTGGATCGGACTGGGGGCCAGTGGCGGCTGCCTCACCAGCAGAGCTTGCCGCAGCTGATGGTGGGCCCTGGGTGTCTGGCATTGTTGCCAGTGGGTTTGCCTCCGGTGGTGGGGCCACAGTTGGTGGTGCAGCTACTGCTGCCCTGGCAGTGGCACTGTGACGTAGGCTGCCACTCTTCAGGTGTGGCCTTCCACCCTTGCCCCTGGATGTTGCAGGGGTTTCCTCCGGCTCCTGTGCCCTTGGCCTCTTTGATGTAGGTGGTGCCTTTGATGCATCTGCAGCATCCTCCCCATCTGTATGTGAGCCTGTCAGGGACGAGAAGGGGGATGGCATTGGTTGCGTTTCAATATACTCAATGTAAATTACAGGGATTATGCAGTTGTGGACATTGGGACTTAGCAGTTGTGGATGCAGGTGATGTGCCAGTTCAGTGCCTCATCCATGCATGGTGATGTGTGCATGTGTGTGTGTTTGGGTCTGACACTGACATGCTGATGGATGGGTGCATGTGTGGATGTGTGTCCATGCATGAGTGGGGTCTGGGCTCACATATGGGGGTGACTGTGCATTCACACCGCATCCTGTCATGTGTACACTCACCTGCATCAGAAGTGGTAGCCACGCCGACCTCCATGCTGCCCACTCCCTCAATGCTCTCAGTGGCAATCATGTTGGCGCATGTCTCCTCCCATTCCTTCAGGTGTATTGGGGAGCCATCTCCGCCAGCAGTGGCAATGCGGTGGTTCTCCGCCAGGATGCCCCTCACCCGCAGCCTGAGGTCGTCCCACCTCTTCCTGCATTCGCGCACAGTGCGCGTGCTGGTGCCCACGGCACTGACTTTGACTGCCACCTCCTCCCAGATGGCTTTCTTCTTGAGCAAGGTGGCGCGGCGCATGTCATTTGCAAAGACGACCTCTGCATGCTCTGCAAGGGTCTGCGTCAACATGACCAGTTCCTCGTTGGTGTACTTTTCCTTCCGCTGCCTGTCACATATTTTCTTCAGGGCCTTGGGCATGATGCAGGTGTCACGGTTGATTTCACACAGCTCACTACTCCAATATGGTCCAGGGGGCAGAGGATGGCAATGGATTGTGTTTTTAAAGATGGCCGCCGTGCTCTTTCCCGTTCCGGTGCGATGACGCTATTTCCGCTTCCGCTATTTAACGGTCGATGCTAATAGCGGTCACCGCTAATAACGGTCATCGCTAATAGAGGTGACCGCAAATAGCATGTACAGTGAGGGCGGAGGTGCTATCAGCACTTTGGGCGGGCCCGGTAAGGTGCTTTAGCGCCATGGCGGTAGGGTCATTTACCGGCATGGCCCTATGCGCGTGTCCGCTTACTCGTAATGGTGCGCTATTGGCGGTCTACTGTGAGGGCGGACACGCTAATAGCGCCATGCCGGTAAATCCCGTTATTTAGCACCTACCGTGTAATGAGGCCCATAGTAAATACATAATACTAATGCTTCTACGTTACAATGCAGATGGTACCAAAAACAACTCCAAACTGACTGGATTCACACATGGTCAAGTATCACTTGGTAAGAAAACCTTCACAACAATAGGTATAATCTACCACGCAGGAGCCACAACCAATGGAGGTCACTACACTGCATACATTAAAAATAAATGTGGTTGGTTCGAATGTAATGATAGTACCATTACTCTAAAGCAAAGAATACCAGCAAATCTTACAAACGCTTATTTAATATTCTTAAAACCAAAATTTAATAACTAATCTGCACTTAAACATTAACAAAACTTCAATTAAATAACTATAAACTGTTTCAATGTGCCAAAAGGTATCTAACTGGCCCAATATTTGTCAACAACCAAACAAATAAATCAATACCACTAAATTATAACAAAAAATAGACAGTTAGAATACGCCAACAGGCATCTAACTGCTCCAAAAATGTGCACCAAGCCAACAGATAGGACATTAGTCAAAAACAACAAGTGAACAGTAAAAACACTCAAACAAATACATTGTAGCATAACAAAAAAAGGTTTTTTTTTATCTACCACACAAAAGGCACAACCGATGCAGGTCACTGCACTGCATATATTAAAAAGAAATGTGGATGGTTTGAATGTAATGATAGTACCATTATTCTAAAGCAGAAATTACCAGCAAATCTTACAAACACTTCTTTAATCTTCTTAAAACCAACATTTTATAACTAATCTGTAATTAAACATCAACAAAACCTCAATTAAAAAACTATACACTGTTAGAATATGCCAACAGGTATCTAACTGCCCCAAGATTCTATAACAACCAAACAGATAAATAAATACCACTAAATTATAACAAGAAACAAACAGTTAGAATACGCCAACAGGTATCTAACTGCCCCAAGATTTTGCAACAACCAACCAGATAAATCAATACCACTATATTATAACAAAAAATAAATAGTTAGAATATGCAAACAGGTATCTAACTTCTCCAAAAATGTGCACCACGCCAACAGATAGAACATTAGTCAAAAACAACAAGTGAACAGTAAAAACAAACAAACAAATTGACTGTAGCATAACAAAAAAGGCTTTTTTTTATCAACCACACAGGAGGCACAACCGATGCAGGTCACTACACTGCATATATTAAAAAGAAATGTGGATGGTTTGAATGTAATAATAGTACCATTATTGTAAAGCAGAGATTACCAGCAAATCTTACAAACACTTCTTTAATCTTCTTAAAACCAAGATTTTATAACTAATCTTTACTTAAACATTAACACAACTTCAATTAGAAAACTATAAACTGTTAGAATACGCCTACAGGTATCTAACTGCCCCAAGATTCTATAATACCCAAACAGATAAATACATACCACTAAATTATAACAAGAAACAGTTACAATATGCCAACTGGTATCTAACTGCTCCAAAAATATGTAACAAACCAACAGATACAACATTACCCAGAAACAAAAAGTGAACTCTGAAACAAACAAACAAATAGACTGTAGCATAACAAAAAAAGGTTTGTTTTAATCCGACATGGATTTTTTATTTTTTTTCCCCACAGACCCAATGATTTGAAAAACAAACACAGAAAGTTAGCAAATTGCACAGTACACTGGTTTGTAATCTACTAAATATGAGGGTCAAAAGGAATAAACAATTTATATTATTCAATGCTATAAGTCCTTACAAACTACCAATACTAACATGATCTTTTCTTTTATCACAGAAATTGACAAAGAATATATGTACTGCAGTTACCAAACCAAACAGTAAGTATATTACAATAAGTACAACTCATAAATACTGCTCCATAACACAACAACTGAAACAAACAGTGCATATAACTTCAGTGTTGAATGCATGGCCCATGCACCCAAGACTCTAGGTCCTGGCCACAACCACCGCAGCATATCACACCCATGAAAGCTTATAACTTTGGTACTTATAGCTTTGGTCTTGCGTAGGCCCTGGCCACAACCACCACATACACCCAAGACTCTAGGCCCTCACCACAACCACCACATACACCCAAGACTCTAGGCCCTCACCACAACCACCATATGCACCCAAGACTCTAGGCCCTCACCACAACAACCAAATGCACCCAAGACTCCAGGCCTTGCCACAACCACCCCATCATATCACACCCATAGAACACACCCATAGAATCAAATATTTTAACTATGCCATATAGCCTTTTTAATGTCTGCGGACACCATGCATGTTCTTAGAACAGTTTCGACTTGCCTGCGAACATACGGACAGGTACAGTGTCCTTAGGACACCTCCATATTTGTTTTTTTTTACGGACATCCTGGACACCATGTGTGTTCTTAGAATAGTTTCAACTTGCCTGCGAACAGTACAAACAGGAATAGTGTTCTTCAGATACATCCATTTTCATTTAATTACGGACATCCTGGACACCGTGTGTGTTCTAAGAACAGTTTCAACTTGCCTGCGAACAGTACGGGCAGATTTCCTTAGGACACCTCCATTTTCATTTAATTGCAGACATCCCGGACACCGTATGTGTTCTAAGAATAGTTTCAACTTGCCTGCGAACAGTACGGACAGGTATAGTGTCCTTAGGACATCCCCATCTGGGTTGATTGCGGACATCATTGAAAGCGCAGCTGTCCGCGGACACAGCAAACACAACAGCAGTGCCTACCGCCTAAATAGATACAATATTTGATCCATCTCTTACTCCCCCACTTTCCCCAAACAGTCTTACAGGCCAACATACTTGCCAAAATTGTATTTCCCCACCATTTGTCACCGCCCTGTCCGCGGACGTCCGCGGATACAAGATGGCGGGCGTTTCCAAAAATCTGACGCACTCCACAATCTCCACCATCCAATCGGCGAACGCGCTGCATGTCAGCGGACATGACACAAGTCGATTAGGCAATCAGGACACTGTCCACGGAGCAAACAGGGAAGTGTGTTCGCGGACCGAACATAGATATCACTCATTTTTTTTACCTACTTTTTGGTCATTTTTTTAAAAACTACTGGACGGATTTTCACCAAATGTACAAAGGCACGCTTTCGGGACCAAGCCGCTGCTCCAAAGTTATTTCCCCATTCAGTCTCGGGGGAAAAAAGACATTTTGGGACCCCCCTATAACTTTGCCCCCCTAAAATGAACCTCATCAAACTTTGCAAAACATTTCAGAGTGGGCCATATACTTTTTTTTTGCAAAGTTTGCTGAGGATTTGTCCGGGGAGAGCGAAGTTATAAGCCGCCCAAAAAGTGCTCTTCCTATGGAAACAGCACCTTAACCACAACTCCACAATTACATGGCCACTACTGTGGCCGTGTGATATATATACATACATGCATACATATATATATATATATATTACATGGCCACAGTAGTGGCCATGTAGTTATGGTTAAGTTGCTGTTTCCATAGGAAGAGCACTTTTTGGGTGGCTTATAACTTCGCTCTCCCTGGACGGATCCTCACCAAACTTTGCAAAAAAAGTATTTGGGTAACTCTGAATTTTTTCGCAAAGCTTGGTGAGGATTCGTCCAGGGGGGGCAAAGTTATAGGGGGGGTCCCAAAACTTTTTTTTTCCCATAGACATAATGGGATAAAACTTTGCTCACGCCTACAGCCCAAACCGCTGGAAGGATTTACACCAAATTAGCGGCAGGAGCGGCGGCTTTTTCCCGAAAGCGTGCTTTGCTTTATTTGGTGTAAATCCGTCCAGTAGTTTTAAAAAAAATGACAAAAATGTAAGTGAAAAAAATTAGTGATATCTGTGTTCGCTTCGCGGACAGGACGGTGATTGGGCAAGCAGCTTGCGTGATGTCTGCGGACATCTGACGTGCTCTCTCATTGGATGCGTGAAAGCGTGCAGTGCGTCTGGCTTCAGAGACGCCCGCCATCTTTGTTCCTCGCATGAGAGGCTTGTATCCCGCCTGCACAGTAAGTCCCCCACCCCCGCTCATGCCCGTGTCTGTCTCCTGTTCCTCCCACCCCCCGCTCATGTCCGTGTGTCTTTCTCCCTCCTGCCCGCCGCCGGCTCATGTCCGTGTGTCTTTCTCCCTTCCGCCCACCCCCCGCTCATGTCCATGTGTCTTTCTCCCTCCCCCCACCCCCCGCTCATGTCCGTGTGTCTTTCTCCCTCCTGCCCACCCCCCGCTCATGTCCATGTGTCTTTCTCCCTCCCCCGTGTGTCTCTCCCACCCCGTGTGTCTCTACCACCCGCTGCTCATGTCTGTGTGTTTCTCCTCACCCGCCGCCCGCTCATGTCCGTGTGTCTCTCCCCACCCGCCGCCCATCCCCCGCTCATGTCCGTATGTCTCTCACCACCTGCCGCCGACCCCTCGCTCATGTCCGTGTGTCTCTCCCCACCCCCGCTCATGTCCGTGTGTCTCTCCCCACCCGCCGCCCACCCCCGCTCATGCCCCGTGTGTCTCTCCCCACCCCCGCTCATGTCTGTGTGTCTCTCCCCACCAGCTGCCCACCCCCCGCTCATGTCTGTGTGTCTCTCCCCACCCCCGCTCATGTCCGTGTGTCTCTCCCCACCCCAGCTCATGTCCGTGTGTCTCTCCCCACCCGCCGCCCACCCCCAGCTCTTGCCCTGTGTGTCTCTCCCACCCCCGTGCGTCTCTAACACCCGCTGCTCATGTCTGTGTGTTTCTCCCCACCCGCCACCCGCTCATGTCCGTGTGTCTCTCACCACCTGCCGCCCACGCCCTGCTCATGTCCATGTGTCTCTCCCCACCCCCGCTCATGTCCATGTGTCTCTCCCCAACCCCGCTCATGTCCGTGTGTCTCTCACCACCTGCCGCCGACTCCCCGCTCATGTCCGTGTGTCTCTCCCCACCCCCGCTCATGTCCGTGTTTCTCTCCCCACCCGCCGCCCACCCCCGCTCATGCCCCGTGTGTCTCTCCCCACCCCTGCTCATGTCCGTGTGTCTCTCCCCACCCCCGCTCATGTCCGTGTGTCTCTCCCCACCCGCCGCCCACCCCCGCTCATGCCTCGTGTGTCTCTCCCCACCCCCGCTCATGTCCATGTGTCTCTCCCCACCAGCCGCCCACCCCCCGCTCATGTCCGTGTGTCTCTCCCCACCACCGCTCATGTCCATGTGTCTCTCCCCACCCCCGCTCATGTCCGTGTGTCTCTCCCCACCCGCCGCCAACCCCCCGCTCTTGCTTTGTGTGTCTCTCCCCACCCCCGCTCATGTCCGTGTGTCTATCCCCCACCCGCCGCCCACCCCCCACTCATGTCCGTGTGTCTCTCACCACCTGCCGCCCACCCCCCGCTCATGTCCATGTGTCTCTCCACACCCGCCGCCCACCCCCCGCTCATGTCCGTATGTCTCTCACCACCTGCCGCCCACCCCCCGCTCATGTCCGTGTGTCTCTCCCTACGCGCCGCCCACCCCCCGCTCTTGCCCCGTGTGTCTCTCCCACTCCCGTGTGTCTCTACCACCCGCTGCTCATGTCTGTGTGTTTCTCCCCACCCACCCCCCCGCTCATGTCCGTATGTCTCTCACCACCTGCCGCCCACCCCCCGCTCATGTCCGTGTGTCTCTCCCCACCCCCGCTCATGTCCATGTGTCTCTCCCCACCCGCCCACCCCCGCTCATGCCCCATGTGTCTCTCTCTCCTTCCCCCCACTCATGCCCCGTGTGTCTCTCTCCCTCCCCCCCACCCATGCTCCATGTGTCTCTCCGCCTCCCGCCCACACCCCGCTCATGCCCCGTGTGTCTCTCCCCCTCCTGCCCACCCCCCGCTCATGCCCCGCGTGTCTCTCCCCTTCCCCCACCCCCCGCTCATGCCTCGTGTGTCTGTCTCCCTCCCCCCCACCCCTGCTCTTGCCCCGTGTGTCTGTCTCCCTCCCCCCCACGCCCGCTCTTGCCCCGTGTGTCTGTCTCCCTCCCTCCCACCCCTGCTCTTGCCCCGTGTCTCTTTCCCCCTCCCGCCCACCCCTGCTCTTGCCCCGTGTCTCTTTCCCCCTCCCGCCCACCCCCGCTCTTGCCCCGTGTCTCTTTCCCCCTCCTGCCCCTGTCTCTTTCTCCCTCCCGCCCACCCGCAATCTTGGCTGGCCCGTGTCTCTTTCCCCCTCCCACCCACCCCCGCTCTTGCCCCGTGTCTCTTTCCCCCTCCCGCCCACCCCCGCTCTTGCCCCATGTCTCTTTCCCCCTCCCGCCCACCCCCGCTCTTGCCCCGTGTCTCTTTCCCCCTCCTGCCCACCCCCGCTCTTGCCCTGTGTCTCTTTCCCCCTCCCGCCCACCCCCGCTCTTGCCCCATGTCTCTTTCCCCCTCCCGCCCAGCCCCCGCTCTTGCCCTGTGTCTCTTTCCCCCTCCCGCCCACCCCCGCTCTTGCCCCGTGTCTCTTTCCCCCTCCCTCCCACCCCCGCTCTTGTCCCGTGTCTTTCCCCCTTTCGCCCTCCCAGCTCTTGCCCCGTGTCTTTCACCCTCCCGCCCACCCCCGTTCTTGCCCCGTGTCTTTCACCCTCCCGCCCACCCCCACTCTTGCCCCGTGTCTTTCAACCTCCCGCCCACCCCCGCTCTTGCCCCATGTCTTTCACCCTCCCGCCCACCCCTGATCATGCCCCGTGTGTCTCTCTCCCCCCCACCCCCCGCTCATGTCGCGTGCGTCTCTCGCCCTCCCACCCACCCCTCGCTCATGCCCTGTGTGTCTCTCTCCCCTTACCCCCACCCCCGCTCATGCCCCATGTGTCTCTCTCCCTCCCGCCCACCCCCCGCTCATGCCCCGTGTGTCTCTCTCCCTCCCGCCCACCCCCCCGCACATGCCCCATGTGTCTCTCTCCCTCCCGCCCACCCCCCCTCATGCCCCGTGTGTCTCTCTCCCTCCCACCCACCCCCCCGCTCATGCCCCGTGTGTCTCTCTCCATCCCACCCACCCCCCGCTCATGCCCCGTGTGTCTCTCTCCTCCCCCACCCCCCGCTCATGCCCCGTGTATCTCTCTCCCTCCCCCCACCCCCGCTCATGCCCCGTGTGTCTCTCTCCCCTTCCCCCACCCCCCGCTCATGCCCCATGTCTGTCTTCTGTTCCCCCCGCTCATGCCCCGTGTCTGTCTCCTGTTCTCTCCACACCCCGCTCATGCCCCATGTCTGTGTCCTGTTCCCCCCACCCCCGCTCATGCCCCGTGTCTATCTCCTATTGCCCCCACCCCTCCCGCTCATGCCCCGTGTCTGTCTCCTGTTCCCCCCACACGCTCATGCCCCATGTCTGTCTCCTGTTCCCCCACACGCTCATGCCCCGTGTCTCTCTCTTGTTGCCCCCCAGCCCCCTGCTCATGCCCCGTGTTTGTCTCCTGTTCTCCCCACCCCCTGCTCATGCCCCGTGTCTTTTTCCTGTTCCTTCCACCCCCCGCTAATGCCCCGTGTCTGTCTCCTGTTGCCCCCCACCGCCCCGCTCATGCCCCGTGTCTGTTCTCCCCACCACCCGCTCATGCCCGTGTCTGTTGTTCTCCCCATCCCCCGCTCATGCCCCGTGTCTGTCTCCTGTTCCCCCCACCCCTCTCTCATGCCCTGTGTCTGTCTCCTGTTCCCCCCACCCCCGCTCATGTCCTGTGTCTCTCCTGTTGCCCCCCACCCCCCCTCATGCCCCGTGGCTCTCCTGTTGCCCCCAAGCCCCCGCTCATGCCCCGTGTCTGTCTCCTGTTGCCCCCCACCCCCCGCTCATGCCCCATGTCTGTCTCCTGTTGCCCCTCACCCCCCGCTCATGCCCCGTGTCTGTCTCCTGTTGCCCTCCACCCCCGCTCATGCCCCGTGTCTGTCTCTGTTGTTCCCCCCACCACCCGCTCATGCCCCGTGTCTGTCTCCTGTTCCCCCCACCCCCCGCTCATGCCCCGTGTCTCTCTCCTGTTGCCCCCCACCCCCCGCTCATGCCCCATGTCTGTCTCCTGTACCCCCCACCGCCCGCTCATGCCCCGTGTCTGTCTCCTGTTGCCCCCCCGCTCATGCCCCGTGTCTGTCTCCTGGTTCCCACCACCCGCTCATGTCCCGTGTCTCTCTCCTGTTGCCCCCCACCCCTCCCGCTCATGCCCCGTGTCTGTCTCCTCTTGCCCCCCACCCCCCTCTCATGCCCCGTGTCTGTCTCCTGTTTTCCCCACCCCCCGCTCATGCTCCGTGTCTGTCTCCTGTTCCCCCCCACCCCCTGCTCATGCCCCGTGTCTGTCTCCTGTTGCCCCCCACCCCCCGCTCCTGCCCTGTGTCTCTCTCCTGTTGCCCTCCACCCCCCGCTCATGCCCCGTGTCTGTCTCTTTTGTTCCCCACACCCCGCTCATGCCCTGTGTCTGTCTCCTGTTCCTCCACCCCCTGCTCATGCCCCGTGTCTCTCTCCTGTTGCCCCCCACCCCCTGCTCATGCCCCGTGTCTGTCTCCTGTACCCCCCCACCCCCCGCTCATGCTTGTGTCTGTCTCCTGTACCCCCCCACCCCCCTGCTCATGCCCCATGTCTGTCTCCAGTTGCCCCCTGCTCATGCCCCGTGTCTGTCTCCTGTTCCCCCCACCCGCTCATGTCCTGTGTCTCTCTCCTGTTGCCCCCGACCCCCCGCTCATGCCCCGTGTCTGTCTCCTGTACCCCCCCACCCCCAGCTCATGCCCTGTGTCTCTCTCCTGTTGCCCCCCACCCCCTGCTCATGCCCCGTGTCTGTCTAGTGTACCCCCCCACCCCCCGCTCATGCCCCATGTCTCTCTCCTGTTGCCCCCCACTACCCCGCTCATGTCCCGTGTCTGTCTTCTGTACCCCCCACCCCCCGCTCATGCCCCGTGTCTGTCTCCTGTTCCCCCCACCCCCCGCTCATGCCCCATGTCTGTCTCCTCTTGCTCCCACCCATGCCCCCTGTCTGTCTCCTGTACCCCCCCACTCCGCGCTCATGCCCCATGTCTGTCTCCTGTACCCCCCCACCCCCCGCTCATGCCCCATGTCTCTCTCCTGTTGCCCCCCACACCCCGCTCATGCCCCGTGTCTGTCTCCTGTTGCCCCCCACCCCCACGCTCATGCCCCGTGTCTGTCTCCTGTTCTCCCCACCCCCCGCTCATGCCCCGTGTCTGTCTCCTGTTGCCCCCCACCCCCCGCTCATGCCCCGTGTCTGTCTCCTGTTCTCCCCACCCCCCACTCATGCTCCGTGTCTGTCTCCTGTTCCCCCCACCCCTCGCTCATGCCCCGTGTCTGTCTCCTGTTGCCCCCCACCCCCCGCTCATGCCCCGTGTCTGTCTCCTGTTGCCCCCCCACCCCCCGCGCATGCCCCGTGTCTGTCTCCTGTTGCCCCCTCCCCCGCTTATGCCCTGTGTCAGTCTCCTGTTGCCCCACACCCCCTGCTCATGCCCCGTGTCTGTCTCTGTTGTTCCCCCACCCCCGCTCATGCCCCGTGTCTGTCTCCTGTTCCCCCCACCCCCCGCTCATGCCCCGTGTCTGTCTCCTGTACCCCCCCACCCCCGCTCATGCCCCGTGTCTGTCTCCTGTACACCCCCACCCCCCGCTCATGCCCCGTGTCTGTCTCCTGTTGCCCCCCCACTCATGCCCCGTGTCTGTCTCCTGTTCCCCCCACCCACTCATGTCCCGTGTCTCTCTCCTGTTGCCCCCCACCCCCCGCTCATGCCCCGTGTCTGTCTCCTGTACCCCCCCACCCCACGCTCATGCCTCGTGTCTCTTTCCTGTTGCCCCCGACTCCCCCGCTCATGCCCCGTGTCTGTGTCCTGTTCCCCCCACCCCCCGCTCATGCCCCGTGTCTGTGTCCTGTTCCCCCCACCCCCCGCTCATGCCCCGTGTCTATCTCCTGTTGCCCCCACCCCTCCCGCTCATGCCCCGTGTCTGTCTCCTCTTGCCCCCCACCCTCCTCTCATGCCCCGTGTCTGTCTCCTGTTCTCCCCACCCCCCGCTCATGCTCCGTGTCTGTCTCCTGTTCCCCCCACCCACTGCTCATGCCCCGTGTCTGTCTCCTGTTGCCCTCACCCCCGCTCATGCCCCGTGTCTGTCTCCTGTTGCCCCCCACCCCCCGCTCCTGCCCTGTGTCTCTCTCCTGTTTCCCCCCACCCCCCGCTCATGCTCCGTGTCTGTCTCCTGTTCCTCCACCCCCCGCTCATGCCCCGTGTCTCTCTCCTGTTGCCCCCCACCCCCTGCTCATGCCCCGTGTCTGTCTCCTGTACCCCCCCACCCCCCGCTCATGCTCGTGTCTGTCTCCTGTACCCCCCCACCCCCAGCTCATGCCCTGTGTCTCTCTCCTGTTGCCCCCCACCCCCTGCTCATGCCCCGTGTCTGTCTCCTGTACCCCCCCACCCCCTGCTCATGCCCCATGTCTCTCTCCTGTTGCCCCCCACTACCCCGCTTATGCCCCATGTCTGTCTTCTGTACCCCCCACCCCCCGCTCATGCCCCGTGTCTGTCTCCTGTTCCCCCCACCCCCCGCTCATGCCCCATGCCTGTCTCCTCTTGCTCCCACCCATGCCCCCTGTCTGTCTCCTGTACCCCCCCACTCCGCGCTCATGCCCGTGTCTCTCTCCTGTTGCCCCCCACACCCCTGCTCATGCCCCGTGTCTGTCTCCTGTTGCCCCCACCCCCTTGCTCATGCCCCGTGTCTGTCTCCTGTTCTCCCCACCCCCCGCTCATGCCCCGTGTCTGTCTCCTGTTGCCCCCCACCCCCCGCTCATTCCCCGTGTCTGTCTCCTGTTCTCCCCACCCCCCACTCATGCTCCGTGTCTGTCTCCTGTTCCCCCCACCCCTCGCTCATGCCCCGTGTCTGTCTCCTGTTGTCCCCCACCCCCGGCTCATGCCCCGTGTCTGTCTCCTGTTGCCCCCCACCCCCCGCTCATGCCCCGTGTCTGTCTCCTGTTGCCCCCCCACTCATGCCCCGTGTCTGTCTCCTGTTCCCCCCACCCACTCATGTCCCGTGTCTCTCTCCTGTTGCCCCCCACCCCCCGCTCATGCCCCGTGTCTGTCTCCTGTACCCCCCCACCCCACGCTCATGCCTCGTGTCTCTTTCCTGTTGCCCCCGACTCCCCCGCTCATGCCCCGTGTCTGTGTCCTGTTCCCCCCACCCCCCGCTCATGCCCCGTGTCTGTGTCCTGTTCCCCCCACCCCCCGCTCATGCCCTGTGTCTGTCTCCTGTTCCCCCCACCCACTCATGTCCCGTGTCTCTCTCCTGTTGCCCCCCATCCCCCGCTCATGCCCCGTGTCTGTCTCCTGTATCCCCCCACCCCACGCTCATGCCCCGTGTCTCTTTCCTGTTGCCCCCGACTCCCCCGCTCATGCCCCGTGTCTGTCTCCTGTTCCCCCCACCCCCCGCTCATGCCCCGTGTTTGTCTCCTGTTGTTGCCCCCACCCCCCGCTCATGCCCCGTGTCTGTCTCCTGTTGCCCCCACCCATGCCCCGTGTCTGTGTCCTGCATTCCCCCACTCCACGCTCATGCCCCGTGTCTCTCTCCTGTTGCCCCCCACGCCCCCCGCTCATGCCCCGTGTCTGTCTCCTGTTGCCCCCCGCTCATTCCCCGTGTCTGTCTCCTGTTCTCACCACCCCTGCTCATGCCCCGTATCTGTCTCCTGTTCCCCCATCCCTCGCTCATGCCCCGTGTCTGTCTCCTGTTCTCCCCACCCCCCCGCTCATGCCCCGTGTCTGTCTCCTGTTCTCCCCACCCCCCGCTCATGCCCCGTGTCTCTCTACTGTTGACCCCACACCCTGCTCATGCACCCGTGTCTGTCTCCTGTTGCCCCCACCCCCCGCTCATGCCCTGTGTCTCCCTCGTGTTCCCCCCACCCCCCGCTCATGCCCCGTGTTTCCCTCGTGTTACCCCCCGCCCCCCGCTCATGCTCCGTTTCTCCCTCGTGTTCCCCCCACCCCCCGCTCATGCCCCTTGTCTCTCTCCTTTCCTCCCGACCCCCGCTCATGTCCCGTATGTGCCCTGTACCCCCCCGCTCATGCCCTGTGTCTCCCCTGTGTTCCTCCCCACACCCTGCTCATACCCCGTGTCTCCCTCATGTTCCTCCCCACCCGCTGCTCATGCCCTGTGTCTCTCTCGTGTTCCCCCCACCACCACTCATGCCCTGTGTTTCCTTCCTTTCCCCCCCACCCCCTGCTCATGCCCCGTTTGTACCCTGTTCCCTCTCACCCCCCGCTCATGCCCATGTGTCTCCCCTGCCCCCCCAACCCTGCTCATGCGCCGTTGTGTTCTTTATACACCCCGCCTTCCCTTTCCATGGTGGCCATCTTGGTAAAAGATGTTCCTTCCTACACCGAGAAGCCGCAGGCGTCCCGGCGTAGGAAGGAAAATCTTTTTGTTTTTTTTACCACCCGGCATTCCCACTTTGAGGACATAAGATGTTAGTGGTCTTCATCTATTGAAAAGGATGTTATGGTCACGTTGTACTAATAAAAACCTTTAAAATTTAGTTAAAAAAAAATGTTACAGGGACGTTATGGTTAAGTTGCGCTACTAAAAACCTATGAAATTCATTGAAAAAACTTTATCAAAGGAACGTTATAGTTCCAATTAAAACCTAAAAACCCTTGAAATTCGCCAGTTATGGTAAGCTAAGCAACCATAACTCGTGCCACCACCGTGCACTGCTAAGACTAACACCCAGGACATCAAAGATGACATCACAAATGTCATTGATGACATCACTGATGACATCACATGTCTGGCTCACTCTTTTTTCTTTTGCTGACATATCTAGGCCACATGGTTTTCTTCAGTAACAGTCAGAAACTAAACATTTTATTTTATTTGTAGACGTATCCTTCAAGTAGGTTCTTACAGTAATTCTGTTAGAGTCCAGTCACATCATATGAAACATTTACATACGGGAAGACAAAAGCTTGAAAGACAGCAATCCTTTTTGTGCATGAAGATAATCAATAGACTTATGAGCACTTTCTGATAGTTCTGTTGTTTTTTTTTATGGCTGTACTTTCCCTGTGGGTCCAATCAATTCAAGTGATACATATACATAGGGTGAATAGCAGCTTTGAAACAGAGCAATCATTTATTTGCATGAAAATAATCAGTTAAGTTATGAATTGTTTCTGCTACTACTTGTGCTTTTTTGCTAACTTCACTTTCCCTGTATATACCCATATTGGTATGTGTTCTTGTGTCTTTGTGTTTTGTCTATAGTAATGTTTTATTAGCTACGTATTACATATTTCACAGTACACAAAAATCTATTAAGAAAACAATTATCATTTCATTATTCAACATATTAACATTACGATTATTATAACTTCATCTTGTACACTGCACACCATGTTATGTTTCTGTATCAGTAGCTTAGTATACTAGATAGAAACCCATAATAGAATGCTATTTATATCAATGCATCGTTCAATGCACTAATTAGGGTATGATATTTATTGCAATGATCCTTGACACTTGTTTCGCAACATTATAATAAGAATCCCTTGTACATATATTTCATGAAAGTACATACACATGTGATGTCATCAGTGATGTCATCAATGACATTTGTGATGTCATCTTTGATGTCCTGGGTGTTAGTCTTAGCAGTGCACGGTGGTGGCGCGAGTTATGGTTGCTTAGCTTACCATAACTGGCGAATTTCATGGGTTTTTCGGTTTTACTTGGAACCATAACGTTCCTTTGACAAAGTTTTTTCACTGAATTTAATAGGTTTTTAGTAGCGCAACTTAACCATAACGTCCCTTTAACAAAGTTTTTTTCACTGAATATATATATATATATATTTATGTATATACTTTTTTTGCAAAGTTTGGTGAGGATCCGTCCAGGGAGAGCGAAGTTATAAGCCGCCCAAAAAGTGCTCTTCCTATGGAAACGGCAACTTAACCATAACTACATGGCCACTAACGCGACTAAATAGTAAAAATCAATCTCAAACACAACAGGCTTAGAAAAGATATTAAAAATTATCCTTAAATTGCAGAGTAATGCTTAAACGTAACCTTGACGTGGACCAAGGACTAGTTAATGGAGCACTGGGTACAGTTGTTGGCTTTCAAACATACCCACGCGACAACAAAATTCAGTTTGTCAATATACTCTTTGACAAACTTTCAAAAGTAAAAAGGATAGGATGCTCAACAGCTAGATTCCTTCTCTTCAAAGATATGTATGTACGCAGAGAACAATTTTCTCTAACTCTTGCATACGCAGTCACGATTCATAAATCACAAGGTCTTACCCAAGACAAAGCAATGATAGATATTGGTAACACAGTCTTTAAAGAAGGCATGAGCTATGTAGCACTATCATGCTTATGTACACTTGACGGTCTATTTCTAATCAACTTTGATGCAAGTAAAATAAACGCTAATATTCCTTGCATTTTAGAATACAATAGACTTTGCTCACTATACACCCCCCACCTAAACACATATTCTGTTCCACAAAATGTAAAACGTTATAAAAGAAAAATAAATCAAACAGAAATGCAACAGGATGTCACTACAAATCCTCCAAAGAGAGTAAAAGAAACTAATACTTCATCAAGTACCACAAGCAAAAAAGAATCAATTAGGGAAAGTAAACCAGGTACTTCTTTAAAGAAGGAAGACAAACTCCAAAAAAAGCAGTTACAACATTTACTTACACAGTACAGACCCATTGTGTTTGCAAATGTTAGTACTTCACAAAAATGCAGCAAACAATCCTGACAACACAGTGTTTATGGAATAAGACAACAATTGGACTACTCTGCTGGAATGGTGAAATTCACTATAAACTCACAGGAAGATCCACAAGAATTTCTAATGTACTTACTACAAGTACTGGAAAACAAAAACATACCTATAAATGAAATCTTTCAGATTTCATACATGTGGAAACATACATGCACTCTCTGCAACAATGTGACACAAGAAGAAATCCCCAATGAATGCTTCATATATATATATATATATCAATACCAAATTGTGAATCCATTCCATTTCAGCGACTTGTACAAAATGCAAACCATGGTACATTATGCTCTACCTTCAAACCATGGTAGATTATGCTCTACCTTCAATTCAGATAATCGCTCCACGTTAGTAATACAAACACATAGTAAATACATAATACTAATGCTTCTACGTTACAATGCAGATGGTACCAAAAACAACTGCAAGCTGTATGGATTCACACATGGTCGAATATCACTTGGTAAGAAAACCTTCACAACAATAGGTATAATCTACCACGCAGGAGCCACAACCAATTCAGGGAACTACACTGCATATATAAAAAAGAAATGTGGATGGTTTGAATGTAATGATAGTACCATTACTATAAAGCAGAGATTACAAGGAAATCTTACAAATGCTTATTTGATGTTCTTAAAACTAAAACTGGATAACTAAACTGTATTTAAACCCTAAGTAAACTTGTGTTAAAAAAGTATAAACTGTTAGAATACTCCAAAAGCTATCGAACTGCTCAAAGATTCTACAACAACTAATCAGATAAATGAATACCACTAAATTAGACCAAAAAATACACAGTTAGAATACGCCAATTGGTATCTAACTGCTCCAAAATGTTATAATATCAAAACAAAAAAATAATATGTTACTGCTCCAAAAAAATACAACAAGCCAAAGTATAAAGCATTAGCCAGAAACAACAAGTGAACACTGAAAAGAAACAAACAAATAAACTGTAGCAACATGGATTTTTTTTTCTCCCACAGACCAAATGATTTTAGCAACAAATACAGAAACTGGGCAAATTGCACAGTACTCTGATTTGTAATCTACTAAATATGAGGGTCCAAAAAAAAAAGTATATTGATTATACAATGTAATAAGTCATTACAAAATACTAATACTAACATGCTATTTTCTTTTATCACAGAAATTAACAAGAAATCCATGTACTCCGGTTACTAGACCAAACAGTAAGTATACAATAATAAGGAGAACCATAGCAGCATATCACATCCATAGTATCTAATACCTTTGTTCCTTATACATTTGTTTTTCACCCAAAGTTATAAGCAAATATGAATGTGATATGCTGCGGTGGTTGTTGCCAGGGCATAGAGTCTTGGGTGCATGGCCAAATGGCCATGCACCCAAGACTCTATGCCCTGGCAACAACCACCGCAGCATATCACATCCATAGAGTCAAACATTTCAACTATGGTCTATGGAAACTTTTAATGTCAGCGGACATTATGAGTGTTCTTAGAACACTTTCAACTTGCCAGCGAACAATATGGACAGTGTTTTCAGGACACCCCCTACGAACATTTCAGAACAACGCGATAGTTCTTAGAACACTTTCAACTTGACAACGAACAATACGGACAGTGTCCTCAGGACACCCCCATTTTGTTTATTTGCGAACATTTCAGGACACTGCGAGTGTTCTTAGAACACATTCAACTTGCCAGTGAACAATACGGACTATGCCTTGAGGACACCCCCTAGGAACATTCCAGGACACCGTGAGTGTTCTTGAAAACGTCTTCAGAACATCCCCATTTTGTTTATTTGCAAACATTTCAGGACATTGTGAGTGTTCTTAGAACACATTCAACTTGACAGAGAACAATACAGACAGCGTCCTCAGGACACCCCCTACGAACATTCCCCGGACACCGCGAGTGTTCTTAGAAGCGTCTTCAGAACACCACCATCTTGTTTATTTGCAAACATAGCAGGACACCGTGAGTGTTCTTAGAACACATTCAACTTGACAAAGAACAATACGGACAGCGTCCTCAGGACACCCCCATTTTGTTTATTTGCGAACATGTCAGGACACTGCGAGTGTTCTTAGAACACTTTCAACTTGACAACGAACAACACGGACAGTATCCTCAGGACACCCCCATTTTGTTTATTTGCGAACATTTCAGGACACTGCGAGTGTTCTTAGAACATATTCAACGTGCCAGCGAACAATACGGACTACGCCTTCAGGACACCCCCTACGAACATTTCCCGGACACCGCAAGTGTTCTTAGAAGCGTCTTCAGAACACCACCATCTTGTTTATTTGCGAACATTTCAGGACACAGCAAGTGTTCTTAGAACACATTCAACTTGACAACAAACAATATGGACAGTGTCCTCTGAACACCCCCATTTTGTTTATTTGCGAACATTTCAGGACACCATGAGTGTTCTAAGAACACATTCAACTTGACAGAGAACAATACGAACAGCATCTTCAGGACACCCCCTACGAACATTTCAGAACAACGCGAGAGTTCTTAGAACACATTCAACTTGCCAGCGAACAATACGGACTACGCCTTGAGGACACCCCCTACGAACTTTCCAGGACACCGGGAGTGTTCTTAGAAACGTCTTCAGAACACCCCCATTTTATTTATTTGCGAACATTTCAGGACACCGCAAGTGTTCTTAGAACACATTCAACTTGACAGAGAACAATACGGACAGCGTCCTCAGGACACCCCCTATGAACATTCCCCAGACACCGCAAGTGTTCTTAGAAGCGTCTTCAGAACACCACCATCTTGTTTAATTGCGAACATTTCAGGACACCGCGAGTGTTCTTAGAACACATTCAACTTGTCAGCCACAACCCTATTCATATTTGCGAACATTTCAGGACACAGCGAGTGTTCGACAACGTCTTCAGAACACCCCCATTTTGTGTATTTGCGAACATTTGAGGACACCGCGAGTGTTCTTAGAACATATTCAACTTCACAACGAACAATACGGACAGCGTCCTCAGGACACCCCCATTTTGTTTATTTGCGAACATTTCAGGACACTGCGACTGTTGTTGTTTTCCTGCAAAGAGCTCTTCATAGTCTGTTTTGAGTACTTCTTGTAATTTGAGGTGAATCAAAGCTAACATCAGGTTGGAGACCATGCTCACTTCATCTATTAATAGCATTTTCATTTGTTTCAATACTCTGCGTAGTTCCATTGCAGCTTCTGCAGAAAGTTTGTAATAGTCTAATTTGTTCTGGTGTTCTACTGGTAATAGTAGTAATCGGTGTAATGTAACACCACCTATGTTGTAGGCAGCTAAACCTCTGGGGGCAGTGACAACAGCTGACATGTTGTTGTTTGTCAATTGTTGAAGGAACTTACTAATGATTTTGATTAGGAATGTTTTGCCAGAACCAGCTTCACCACTGACGTACAGTAGTATAGGTTTATAATTATGGCAGGAACATTCTTTATTTTCATATTTTACACCATGTGCCATTTGTTGTGTTACTTCTTGAAAAATGCTACTTTGCTCATTGTTTAGTTTTCATTGTAGTATAGTTAAGTCGTCCTTATCTTCATACTGACACATGGTGTTTTCTATTTCTATCATAGCTAATTCTGCCTCATTTATTATTAGTGGTTCTCCCAGTGGTTCTTGGCTTCCTGTTACAGAATGTTGACTACTGTCAGGAGTGTCCTTATCTAGTTGGGCTTGGAGTTCTTCTTCGTGTTGCTGTTCATTGTGCAACATTGTTTTATACTGTGTAAAGTTTACATCAGTTATAGTGCTTTCATTTGCTTTGAAAGCATCCTCATATGAGTCATAGTTATCTAGTAATTGTTCTTCTTTTCTCCATGGTTTGAAGAGTTGTAGCAGGTACATGTAATATACTTCTTTATGTTGAGGAGTCTTTAATGACAATTTCATATGATTAATTAAATTTGGTTTAGTGAGTTTAACTAAGCTGCCTTCACAGTTTGTCACTCTATATTTACCTTTTTTTCATCAGGTTTCATATTATTTGTGTATGTGTAGTTTTGGGTTATGTGGTATAGACACATGTTTTCCAAAGTATTACTTCTGTTTGGGTAGTATGTGTCCAATAAATAGTTTTTTAAAATGTCTTGGCTGTTGGGATCATATTTGGCTATTGTTTCTATATCTTCATATGATTTTAGAACTCTTTTTCTAGATTTAGCTGGACCAAGACTTAGCCATACTATATTTTCAGATTTACCATACAATGCAGTACCAGTTAAACGATCAGCTGCTTCATATGATCCACATTCTCTATGGGTGAGCATTTTTATGCCCAAGCTGTATAATTTCTGAGATACTGTTTTATCTGATGACAGGTCATTCCAGAGGTCTTGGAGCTCTGTCTTTTCTGCTTTAGTTAAGTATGCTGTGACATATCGTGCAACTGCAGTAGAATTGTCTGCAATGTACTGCACATCTATGTTTGCATTCCATAAGTGGGCAATGATTGCATTATAATCATTGATATATTTTTCTCCTTCTTTTCTTTTTATGTAATATGTATTTTTAGGTGACTTACCTTTAACACTAGGGGCCTCATTACAACCCTGGCGTAGGACCATGGTGCTATTAGTACCATGGTCCATGACGGATTCCGCCATGGTGGAAGGCGGATTTACTGCCCCATTCCAAGGTTGCCGGGGCGGTAAATCCCCATTCACCATGGCCCCTTCCCCATTCCCATTTTTGGCCCATAGGGCACAATGGGAATGGGGAAGGCGCTAATTACGGCACCGTAAATTACGGTGCTGTAATTAGCACCAAGGTCACTTAGCGCCTTGGACTTTAATGCCTGCAAAAAGCAGGCGTTAAAGTGGGAATCTGGCGTTAAGGGTTTAACGGCGCCGCAGCCTTTTACGGCGCCGTTAACCCCTTAACGCCAGGGTTGTAATGAGGCCCTATGTCTAACTTAAGACATGAGGTTGTTCACTTGACCTGTATTTGTAACTGGTCTAGGGAAACCAAATCGGCATTTGGTGTAGTATTTCCCTTTGTTTTTGTATTTGCGACGACAATATTTTCCACATTTGTGTCTTTGAAATTGTAAAATTTGTGAATGAAGATCACTATTTGTGGCTTCTGATGGAATTTCACAAGTGACATATTTTTCAATAAACTGTAAAACAGTGGCATCACTGTCTTGACCAAATTTAGGAGCATCTTTAATCCATAAAAGCATGTGGATATGTGGTGCTCCTCTGGCTTGGTATTCTTTTCTCCAAAAGAAGTGTTGCACTTCTCCAAGGGGATGAACAGTTTTATTACAAATAAAATGTAGCATAGCAATGAAGCGATGGTGAAAATCTCGTGAAACATTAACAGGGTCCAAAGAACAAAGTTCTCCAGGTGTTAGTATATCTATGTTTGTTTTGTTTTTATTTGATATGCGTAGGAAATCATATAAATCTTCCCATGCATATTCTGCACAACTTAATGTAACAAACCAAGTGGGTGGGCCAAGGTTTCTGATCATACAACATACATCTCCATGACGTCGAAACCAGTACTTTTTAGTACCACGCATATTTGCTAATAGATTTGTAATATTTGATTGTAAAACCTCATCCTTTTGTTGCACTTTTTCTAATAATTGTGTAGCTGTCATATTTTGAAAGTGTGATCCTGATTTTAATATGTGTGCAACTCCGTAACATAAAGTTGCTAGTTCACTTTCAAAGAGTAGGTGGAATATGTATTCCACATTTTGTCTAAATCTGGGATCTTCAGAATACATCCGTAATGAGCGGTATTCTGAAGCTGATATTTGAATAGGTCTATCATCATACCTTCCTCCTTTGCCAGAAGGAAAGAGGAGAGGAAAAGCATGTGCTTCTATACTTTTTTCCCATATGCTGATTGGCGATCCTTTTGTTTGACACATTTGGTAAGTTTCCAGTACATCTTCTACGGTGTCATTACAGTGCAAAGGATGAATTGTATAATGGTCTAAAGTATTTGATATTGTAGCAGGATCTAGTAGCTCAAATTGACCAGCTTCTTGTGTTTCTTGAATTATTTCAGTTGTATCTTTCAAGTTTTCTTCAATATTAATTTCTTTGTAATATTCATTATTCTCTTTAAGATATTGGAAGGCTTGTCTAACTTTATATAAATCTAAAAGCTGTTGCCATTTTTTTTGTCTTTTGTAGGTACTCCATTTACTAAGATAATTAAATATTGCTGCATTGGACGTTGCACTCCTAGAGTATGCACATTTTCTTTTAGATCTAATGGTAAATAAACTACTTTTCCACGAATGCCTTTTACCAATTCAGAGGGAGGTAATGTTGCTGTTTTTGGTTGAAGGTGTATTATTGCTTGAAATGGGTGTACTGTTTGAATTATGATGCTCTCATATAAATTAAGTTGTTGTAGGGGTTTTGGTACTGGGTATAATTCCAAATTATTTGTGATAGCACGTGAAGGAGTTTGGTTGTTGTGAAGTTTTGTAGTGCAGTAACTTCAAAGTATTAAGGGCTCAGTTATTTCGTATTTGTTTTCTGCTACAAGGTAGAGAGCTAATTCAAACCATTTAGAATCTTCATTGTCTTCTATTTTGTATGATAGATCTACAGTTTTTGTGTTACTTTTATAAAAAGTTCTACGGCAACATACACATACATGGTTTGGTACTTCAGCTGATGTACTTTTAAATTTTAGTATTTCTTTTTTGTATGTGTTTAGCAAAAGGTTGCCATTTGTAGAATTGTTGCTTAATAGGTTTAAAGCTATTTCATTCTGTAAATGGCTTTCACTTCCAAAATATTTTTTCTGGATATAGTGAATTACTTCAAGTAGGTCTTTTGCTGTACCATGTAGAAGGATATCATTTAACTTTGCTAGTGCTAAAGCAGGACTTTTAGCATAGTACAGTTTATAGACTAGATTTCTTATAGTTGAATGATGTGTTGATATCCTTTTGATATCATGGAAAGTGGTTTTGCAAGTAGGTCCTGTAATGCAGGCCAATGAATGTCCTTGTAGTCCTGTGTACTTGCGCACTGGACAGGTATCCATATTTTGCAGTAATTTAATTTTGATTTTGTCTTTGCTTTTTACATATTTATTGAGGAATTGGCGTAAAGATTTGAAGCATTGTTTGGGAATGTTACACATTGACGTGCATGGCCATTTGTCCACTAGACGTTCTGATTCAGTTGAATGGAGGGGTCATTCTAAGTTTTCAGGGCATATTTTTGTAAGGAGTACTTCTTGTTCCATTATGGTATTATTCACTTTTTCATAACCTCGACCACTGCTATGTATTTCAATTGTATTTGTTTGCCTTTGTTTGTACGCTTCTTCATTAAAATAGGGTTCTGTGCTCGTAGTGTGATTCCATTCACCTCCGCAGATACTTAAGAAGTTCTTTCTGTTGACATTTCGCTTATTGAGAAGTCTTTTTTGTAATTTAGGTATTAGTTTTGTTAGTGGTTTCATTTTGTTTAACAGTAAAATAAATAACTTTCTTTTGAGAAGAATTGCACTGTCCATCAATGCTTCAAATATTAATTTCCTACGATAGGTTTTAAGCATTGAACCTGATTTCTCTCCTGTTTTTATAAGATTTTGATGGACTTTGTGACGGTACATTTTGGCTAAAATACCTTTCTTGGTATGCTTACTTTGCACTATATTAAAATTTGAAGAAGTAGTTTTATCTGTAATGATAGCTGATTTTCTGTTAATTGTTTTTGGTTTGTTTTACATTTTGATAGAGGAGGCAAAGTTTTTGTACTTGAAACTTCTTGTGTTTGACTAAATGACTATATTAGCTGTTTTGTTTCAACTTTTTTTTACAAATTCTGTAGAGATGGATGCTTATGTTAGACACTTTTATTTTCATTTGCTCTACTTTTGTGTTGCTTTCTACGGACTTGACTTTTGGTAGGCATTCTTTAGGGTCTGTTGAAAAAAATAAAGAAGATATGGGTTGGGGTGTTCTGGAATGTATGTGTGCTGTGTGCATGAGTGTTTGAGTAAGATGATAAAGATGTATGTAATGGTGTGTGATTATGCATTGGGAACTACAACTAGTAGGCATAGGTATTCTTGAATTTATGTGTTACTAAACTGGGGTTCAGATGACAAAAAAAAGTAAGCTAGTGGTGCGGAAAAGTACAAATAGTAAATCTAATGTATACAATTAAAACAGTTGTTTGTTCTATAATATGAAAATTGTAGCGGTTCAGTTGGGTAATTTGTGTGTCCAAAAATAGGAATTTGTGGGCCATTCTGGCTGGAAATCGCTGTTTGAGACATGGAGATTTTTGGTCAAAATGGTACACAATCTCTATTTTTAGGCAGAGAAATAGCTTGTATTAACGTTATAGTATGTTTGATTAATAATACAAATATAATGGTGATATTCTACTTACTTTTTTTCTTAAATTAACAGGTAACTTCTTAGTACTTCTTTGTTCTTCGAATTCGGCTGCTTCTTTCAGGAGACTGGTCTTCACTGCAATTGTAAAAGCTTCAAATTAGTAACTTTGTTTGTATATAGCGCTGTTTTTAATTTAAGGTTTATAAGTGATAGTTGATTTTAGGAAATTGAAAAAAATACAGTAAATTCATTTTACAGATTACACAAGCTAAAAGTCTGTTTGAAAATGTGTTCATCTACTGTACAGAAAATATGCATACCTGAAGTTTGTGTTCATGCATATGGATATGCATGGAGCTGCAAGTAGAAATCTTGGAGACTTGTACAGTATTTCTGGTAGATGGTGCTTGCCAATGATATGACACTTGTACTCAGAGAGATTCACAGTACATTTGCAGTGCTGATCTATGATGATGCAGCTAGATGTAGAGGTCTTGAATGTGATTGGTGCATGGTCATGTGATTTCTTAGCTACATCCAATGAGAGAATGGCAGAGAGAGTGAAGTGGAAATGGTAGAAGGGCTGTTCATGTTACGATATGTCCGCGGACATGGCGGTAGTTCGCGGACATCGGGAGTTACATCCGGCTATTTTTGAGTTCAGAAGTCATGCAAATGAGAATAAGCACTGAAAGGGATTGGTCAGGAAAGTTTAGTGGGTGTGTTGTGCCAGGAGAGAGTTTCTCAGATACTCTTTTTGCTGAGAGAACAAAAGATAGCTATGGCTGTGTGTTTCAGAAAACAGATTGTTTGGATTTTGGGAGATTCGTGGATACATTGGTTGAAGGTGCATGCAGAAAGCTGTGGAGTAGCTGTAGATCTTGGATTACCACATGTGGAAGTACACTGGCATGGAGTACGTGGAATGAAGTGGTTGGACTTGCTACCTCTCTGTGCTACTTTGGAGACAGAGCAACATCCAGACATAATTGTAATTCATTGTGGAGGGAACAGTTTAGGACATGGACTGGATTTTTTTTGCAATTTGCTATGAAAGAAGGACTTGGGAAGGTTATGGACATGTTTCCTAATTCTCAAGTGATATTTTCACGGATTGCGCAGAGACAAATGTGGCTTCGTTCTTCTTCATTTGGTCCACAAATGGAAAAATCAAGGCGCAATGTTAATAAGGCTGTTTGTGCATTTCTAAGAGATTTTGGGATGTCCTCTTTTCACAATGAAAATATGTTTCGTAGTACATACATTTTTCGCAGAGATGGATTCCATCTTACTTATGCTGGCAATCCGATTTTTCTGAGAAATGTACAAAATGCATTGCAACCTTTTTTGGAATTACAACATCCATTTTGAAGTAGGTGTAAAAAATTTATAATTTTGGACTTACAAACACCTCCCAAAGGCTCTTTTCAGAGCCACCACTTCCTCCCAGAGAAAATTGCAATGTTTGTGATGGGGTAGCAACCCAATTTTTTAAATGTTCGGGAACTGTCCGCGGACTTCTAAAAAATACAAAGGGCCCTGCTTCATTTATTTTCACTTCTATTTTTTAACTGTGAAAGACGGCTCTGAAAAGAGCCTTATTTATTTTGATTTTTGATATTTTGTATTTTTTTTGTTTTTTACACACGACACACTAGGAGAGGAGTGGAAAGGAAGGTAAAGGGGGGACACCAACCACAGGGATAAGAAAGGGCGAGCTGAGAGAGGAAGATGTAGAGTGGGTTTTATTTGGGTAGTGAGCAGATCTTCTCGTGCTCTGAGACGATAGTCTCAAAAGCACTACGAAGTTGCTCCCCCCTGCAGAGTACTGTGTCACAGTACATACATACAACTGTGACCCTCGGAAGGTAAGGGTCATCAGCATTCTGTATGGCCTGTGAGGCAGCTTGAGGAAGACGCTGTCCCACAGAGGTGGTCCTTGTGGTGACAGGATCAGAAACAGAGGATGAAGTAGAGGAAATCAACCTGCTACATTATTCGCAAGGTACAACCCTGCGAATAGCCCCAGAGTGAAATGACCTCAGGTGTCGCTTCATAGTACTGGTCCCAAAGCTGTACTTACCGTGCTTCCCGCGACTGAGTATCATTTTGCACTCATTGCAGGTAACACGGTTCGCACGAGCCTTAGGAACATTCCCATGAGTGGTAAATAACCGCCACACCCAAGACTCACGCCTAGTGCTGGTAGTAGGGTTTTCCTCTACCTCATTCTCATCATCTTCTTCTTCCTCCTCCGCATCCTCACTCCTGTTCCCCTCTTCAGGCCCTTGGGGAGGTGGTGGTGGTGGAGGGGGTGGGGGTGGTGCTGAAGCAGGTGCAGCACCAGGTGGCAGTTCAGCAGCCAGGGATGCCATCAAAGATGCGATGGAAATCTGCAGTTGGCACCAAAATTTGCTGTGTTCTGTAGAAAAGCCGGAAACACAATAAGAATGAGCTCTAGGGCGTGGTCTTTTATAGGGGTGATTGTGCGCAGTCCGCGGACATGCACGCTGTCCGCAGACAGATCGAACACAAAAAAAAGTTTGAAAAGTTTCAAAAGGTATTTAGAAACTCAGGATTACTATGTGGGACTTGTGCCATGGTGAGATTGTATTGAAAAATATTATGGATTAATTGAAAATGTACTTTTAATTTGTTCGTAGACCCGAAGAGTGTCCGCATTCAGAACACGCGATCAGCGAGGGCGCGGTCATATGATCCGTTCGCGAACAAGTCCGCGAAGAAAACGCATGTCCGCAGGACACCAAATGCACAGAGATTGGCTAGCGCATGCGCGTTGATGTTCTACGGACACTGTTTGGGTCCTGAACTAATTAGAATTGCGTCACACGTGAAACGAACATTTCAGGACACTGCGTGTGTTCTTAGAACAGTTTAAATTTGCTAGCGAACAGTAAGGACAGATATAGTGTTCTTCAGGACACGTTCAATTTCGTTTATGTACGAACATTTCAGGACACCAATTGTGTTCTTAGAACATTTTCAACTTGCTAGCGAACAGTACGGACAGGTATAGTGTTCTTTAAGACACCTCCATTTTCGTTTAATTACGAACAATTCAGGACACCGCTTGTGTTCTTAGAACAGTTTGAACTTGCTAGCGAATACTACGGACAGATATAGTGTTCTTTAGGACACTTTAATTATTTTTTTTTATGAACATTTCAGGACACCGCGTGTGTTCTTAGAATAGTTTCATCTTGCTAGCGAACAGTACGCACAGGTATAGTGTTCTTCAGGACACCTCCATTTTCGTTTATTTACGAACATTTCAGAACACCTGCACTGTCCGCGAACACCTACATTGTTTTTTTTTTTTAAACGTAACTATTTACAACACAATATAAAAATTAAACTTTATTTAACATATATTAATAATTTATGACAGAGAAGGTGAGGCAGAAACAGAAACAAAAACAGGAGAATTAGGGGTTTCATCATGATTGTTATTAGGTGAAGAAGGGATGGAAGTCTCATCAAAACGTTTTGGGTTATAGAGAGGGTTTGGGGATAATTTACTGTGATATGGTGAGGAGGGACAAGTACATGTGGGGCAATGGTACGAGGTTTTTGGTTTAAAATGATCTTCCACAAAAGTTTTCAAATTATTAAAATTAGTCAACAATAAATCAATGTTTTCTTCTATACTGTGAAAAGTGTTATCCATAACAGGTTTTTCTGAAGTATTTTCTATTTTGGTATGCTCTGCACAAAAATATATATATATATATATATATATGTTAAATGTATACAAAATAATAATAATTAAATGGTTTATATTATAAAGTGTTTACCATTAGTTTCACTATCTTGTGACATTTCTTCATGTGGGAAATTGTCCTCTGGCCATTCCAGAGTACTAGATATTTCTGTGAGAGAAAAATAAAAAGATAATATATGTTTTTATCTAATACAGAAAGTTTATAAATATATGAATAAAATTAAGTACACTTACTATTTCAGGTAAGATATGTCCTATGTACTCAGTGGGTCTGCTCTTGTTCTCAGTTCTGTCGTTTTTGTGTGGTAATTGTGTTGGAAGCCAATTTATTTTCTTGTGGTATATTCCATTTTAGAACATAGTGCATTTAAATGAATGGTTAGTGTGTTGTATATATGGGTTACATTTCTTATGTATTAGGACATATAATGTGTTTGTGTGCTTTTTTTTTTAAATTTGTTAAATGTTCCTATGTTATGATATAACAATCAAACATACCCCCCCAGAGTTTTTAGGTAGTGGTACTGTTCTTCGAACATGTCCGCGAACATTAAATGAGTTTGCGGACATCAAGTACAGTAGAAGAGATTCAGTCAGTTCCATATGATATGTATATAAAGTGAAAGTCATTATTGTTAAGTTGCACTACTAAAAACCTATGAAATTCAATGAAAAAACTTTGTTAAGTGGACGTTATGGTTAAGTTGCGCCACTAAAAACCCATGAAATTCAGTGAAAAATCTTTGTTAAAGGGACGTTACGGTTAAGTTGCGCTACTAAAAACCTATGAAATTCATTGAAAAAACTTTGTCAAAGGGACGTTATGGTTCCAAGTAAAACCGAAAAACCCTTGAAATTCGCCAGTTATGGTAAGCTAAGCAACCATAACTCGCGCCACCACCGTGCACTGCTAAGACTAACACCCAGGACATCAAAGATGACATCACAAATGTCATTGATGACGTCCCTTTAACAAAGTTTTTTCACTGAATTTCATAGGTTTTTAGTAGCACAACTTAACCATAACGTCCCTTTAACAAAGTTTTTTCATTGAATTACATGGCCACGGTAGTGGCCATGTAGTTATGGTTAAGTTGCTGTTTCCATAGGAAGAGCACTTTTTGGGCGGCTTATAACTTCGCTCTCCCTGGACGAATCCTCACCAAACTTTGTATTTGGGTCACTCTGAATTTTTTTGCAAAGTTTGTTGAGGATTCGTCAAGGGGGGGCAAAGTTATAGGGGGGTCCCAAAACTTTTTTAGACTGAATGGGAAAAATGTTTTGCTCGCGTCTACAGCCCAAACCGCTGGACGGATTTTCACCAAATTTGGACCAGGAGCAGCGTCTTGGTCCCGAAAGCGTTGCAAATTTGGTGTCGTTTTTTTTAAAATGAGCAAAATGTAGGTAAAAAAAAATTAGTGATATCTGTGTTCGGTCTGCGGACGGACTTCCCTCATCGCTCCGCGGACACGACAGTGATTGGGCCAGCAGCTTGCGTGATATCCGCGGACATCTGACGTGCTCTCTCATTGGATGCGGTGAAAGCGTGCAGTGCGTCTGGCTTCAGAGACGCCCGCCATCTTTCTTTCCCGCATGAGAGGCTTTGTCAGGTCAGCAGGAGCTTGTCTGTCTCTTGTTCCTCCCACCCCCGCTCATGCCCGTATCTGCCCCACCCCCCGCTCATGCCCCGTGTGTCCTTTCTGTCCTCCCCACCCCCGCTCATGCCCCGTGTGTCCAGTGTGTCCTTCCTGTACCCCCCACCCCCGCTCACGCCATCGCACACAGTGGCCAGGGGAGGGCCGAGGAGGGTGATCTGCCGCACAAACTCATGTCTGTGCGGCATGTCCGTGTTTTTGTTTGTCTCCCCCACCCCCCGCTCATGCCCCGTGTGTCTCTCTCCCTCCCCCCACCCCCCGCTCATGCCTCGTGTGTCTCTCCCCCCCACCCCCGCTCATGCCCCGTGTGTCTAAAACCCTCCCACCCACCCCCGCTCATGCCCCGTGTGTCTCTAGCCCTCCCACCCACCCCCCGCTCATGCCCCGTGTGTCTCTAGCCCTCCCACCCACCCCCCGCTCAATGCCCCGTGTGTGTCTCGCCCCCCCACCCCCTGCTCATGCCCCGTGTGTCTCTCCCCTCACCCCCTACAAATGCCCTGTGTGTCTCTATGCCCTCCCACCCACCCCCCGCTCATGCCCCTAGCCCTCCCACCCACCCCCCGCTCATGCCCCGTGTGTCTCTCTCCCCACCCTCACTCATGCCGCGTGTGTCTCAACCCTCCCACCCGCCCCATGCTCATGCCCCGTGTGTCTCTCCCCTCCTACCCACCACCCGCTCATGCCCCGTTTGGCTCTCGCCTCCCAACCACCCCTCGCTCATGCCCCGTGTGTCTCTATCCCTCCCACCCACCCCCCGCTCATGCCCCATGTGTCTCTATCCCTACCACCCACCCCCCGCTCATGCCCCGGGTGTCTCTATCCCTCCAACCCACCCCCCGCTCATGCCCCGTGTGTCTCTCCCCTCGCCCCCACCCCCCGCTCATGCCCCGTGTGTCTCTATCCCTCCCGCACCACCACCCGCTCATGCACCTATCCCTCCCACCCACCCCCCGCTCATGCCCCGTGTGTCTCTATCCCTCCCACCCACCCCCCGCTCATGCCCCATGTGTCTCTATCCCTCGCCCCCACCCCCAGCTCATGCCCCGTGTGCCTCTATCCCTCCCGCACCACCACCCGCTCATGCACCTATACCGTCCACCCACCCCCCGCTCATGCCCCGTGTGTCTCTATCCCTCCCACCCACCGCCCGCTCATGCCCCATGTGTCTCTATCCCTCCCACTCACCCCCTGCTCATGCACCATGTGTCTCTATCCCTCCCACCCACCCCCGCTCATGCCCCTTGTGTCTCTATCCCTCCCACCCACCCCCCGCTCATGCCCCGTGTGTCTCTATCCCTCCCACCCAACCCCCACTCATGCCCGGTGTGTCTCTCCCCTCCCCCCCACCCCCTGCTCATGCCCTGTGTGTCTCTATCCCTCCCACCCACCCCCCCTCATGCCCTGTGTGTCTCTATCTCTCCCACCCACCCCCGCTCATGCCCCGTGTGTCTCTAACCCTCCCACCCACCCCCCGCTCATGCCCTGTGTGTCTCTCCCCTCCCACCCACCCCCCGCTCATGCTCCGTGTGTCTCTCCCCTCCCCCCACCCCCCGCTCATGCCCCGTGTGTCTCTATCCCTCCCACCCACCCCCCGCTCATGCCCCGTGTGTCTCTCCCCTTCCCCCACCCCCCGCTCATGCCCTGTGTGTCTCTATCCCTCCCCCCACCCTCTGCTCATGCCCCTTGTGTCGCTATCCCTCCCGCCCCCCCGCTCATGCCCCGTGTGTCTATCCCCTCCTGCCCACCCCCGCTCATGCCCTGTGTGTCTCTATCCCCTCCCGCCCACTCCCCTCTCATGCCCTGTGTCTCTCTCCTGTTACCCCCACCCCCCTCTCATGCCCCGTGTTTCTCTCCTGTTACCCCCACCGCCTCTCATGCCCTGTGTCTCTCTCCTGTTGCCCCCACCCCCCAACCCCCTCTCATGCCCCGTGTCTCTCTCCTGTTGCCCCCCACCCCCGGTCATGCCCCGTGTCTCCCTTCTGTTGCCCCCCACCCCCGGTCATGCCCCGTGTCTCTCTGCTGTTGCCCCCCACCCCCCGGTCATGCCCCGTGTCTCTCTCCTGTTACCCCCCACCCCCCTCTCATGCCCCGTGTCTCCCTCGTGTTCCCCCCACCCCCCGCTAATGCCCCGTGTCTCCCTGCTGTTGTCCCCTGCTCATGCCCCGTGTCTCTCTCTGTTAGGGAGAATTCTCTGTTTAGGCTGAATTTCCTAACCTAGTGAGTCCCCCAGCTGCTTTGCTGGATTTCTGGAGTTTGTTTATTTCCATCCTGCCAAGAGTGAGACTCTTTTCTCCCACTCTTGGACATGAATGTGGTTAATTCCTTTGAATGTCAATGTGTTCTATGGGCTATGGGGTCTTTTACTCCATAGGGTCTCATATGTTTTGCTATGTGTGTTACACCGCACCCTCCGTGCCGTAACACTGGGGTGTCCTATAGGATCCCCACCATAGACTCCATACCCTGGGACTGACTACTGTCTCCCAGGGAATGTTATGTCACCATTGGCTTTACTAGACCTAAATTTACTAACAGAACTAGTACAAACCATCCTATTGTGGATGTACTGGTAGGGGTAATTCGATTACCCTTTGGTCTGTTGTTCGAGGGGGCACTTTCCCGTCCCCCATCATCGAGTTTTGGCTGTTGGCAGTGGAAACTACTTGTTATGTTCGACCCCGAATATAACTCTATGGGGATTCTTCCCATTGTTGGGGGCTAATACTTTTTCCCGTTAGTCTCTAACATACCACCGGTTTACTTATCTTAAATAAGTCTATCGGGTGGTATTTTCTGCCAGAACTCGGTTTTTAAAATGGCGTCTGTGTTCGTCTCTGTGACTCCCAAACCAAAGGTTGAGCCCTTTGTTCCACTTTTGGCGGGCTTCTGTACAGAGACCATCCACAGTGGTGCCATTCTGTCTGGGATACCACAGGGGTGTGGGAGGGGGTTTAGGCACCCTGACTGAGTTGCCTTGCCAACTCCAGTCGCACTCTGGTGTGATTGGCGCAAGTGGTGAGCCACCCCGCTCACCACTTAGCGTGTTTTGATTGACAGCTAGGCTGAATGAATGGGGGTTTTCTGCATAAAAGCAGGGCTTTTGGGACTGGATCTTGAGAAGTCGCCACAGGACCAAAGAATCCGACGAGGGTAAAGCTGAACCGACTCACCACTTCCCAACGACAGAGGAGATCTCCCTGATGGAGCGTCTTCTTCCCCTGACTGGTGGGAACAACCAGTCCCCTTTGCTTTTTCTTCACTTCCAGAACGTAGTGGTCGAATTGCCCGTGCTGAGCACCCCGGCAACCGGATAGCCACTAACCACTGTACCGCGACCAAAAGGTGGTGTCTTGTGACGGAGCACTCCGCGGCTGGTCTCTTCCCTGGTGGTGCAACGATCTTCAACTTTCCTTCGACGACGAGAGCATCTCATCTCTTGGCAAAGCCCCGACTTGCATCCACCACCAGGAACAACTGCCCCCGCCGGAGCTGTCTCTCCACATACAAGGTACCGTGTCCGCCTGGCTTCCCTTGTGACGGTTAGCGCGAGGTGTCTTAATCCTTGCCTCTCCATTGGGTCACCTCCAAGCCTTCTTAACTTTCTGTTCTGAACTGGTCCAATCTTTCTGTGACAATTTGCGACAAACACTCGAAGTGCATTTCCACTGTGATATTTTGTTTTTGGGACATAGCGCCTTGCCCCTCTCCGAGTGGGTCTGGCCTCTGAACTTTGCAATCTACAGTAGACCCTGCCTTACTTGCCTTGCATTGTCTCGTAAAAGTGTTGGTACCGAGTTGGTTTCATACCCTGCCTTTTCTCTCCTGTTCTAACGAATATTAGAGTGCCATCTAGGTTAAAGCATTCACCTCTGTCTGCAAATAAGTGCTGCCGGTGCACCTAGACTTGTCGACATATTGTTAGAGGATTGAGATACTTATAGTAATTGTTATTGAAGTTGTTTTCCGTATTAGTGCCAGTGTGTTTTTCATAGATGTGTTGTTATAAATAAATACCTATATATCTTTACACCCAAGCTCTGTTCCGTGTCTGCTTGTTCTACTGTGTAGATTGCCCTATTTTGTATACTCCACATACTGCCTAACTTTTCTTGAGAGAAGTCTGACTGCTCAGCCACAGCTAGCAGGTGAATCTGTGTGGTACAGACGGCTACCAAGTGGGTTTACTGCCAAACACCTGTAGGCCTAAATCTTTTGCAGTGGTCCCAGAGGGAACTGCACAGGTTTCCGCTTAACACTCGTGTACAGCGGTGGGATTTGTATCGAGTATACAGTTTAGAGTGCTTTTCAACACTTTAGGATAACTAACCACAAAGCTTAGCACTAAAAAGCAATTTTTTAAAAAAAAACATGTCTACTATGGAAGTTTACAGTCAAGAGTCCTTGTCAGGCGAAAATACTGAGAGTCTGAGAGCTCTCTGTAGGCAAGAGAATCTTTCTGTAAGAGGCAAGAAAGTAGAACTGTTGGCGAGATTGCTGGAAAACCAAAGTCTGGGTACTGGTTCAGAGGAACCAACTTCTCCAGCAAATGTAGAAAACAGGAATGGTATTGATCTGAATCAAAGTCTTGATAATGAGTCAGACAAGGAAAGTGAACCTAATGAAGTTATCCACTCTGAGCCTCTGTCTGCCTTACCTACTGTACCTACGGGGCCCATACCAGGTCCCACATGTAACCCTGCTTATTTTGAACTTGAAACAATGAAGCTCGAGTTATAGAATACAAACGGTTTTTAGCTCAATCTGAAAGAAACCAAGAGCTAGAGTTCAGACGGATGAATGCCCAGGCTGACCAGAAGCAAGCTGAATTTAGGCTCAGAGAAATATAACTTAATCATGAGTTAGAGATGAAAAAGTTGTCTATGGAAAATGCTTCTCTCTCCTCTGGTTCCTCTAGAAGTTCCAGTCCCAAAAGACCCCGGATGCCTAAGGAATTAGTGGGTATGTATGAACCGAGATTGGATGTGTTGGATTGGTTAAAACTGTTTGAATATAATCATGGGCCCCAGGACATCACCGGGAATGAGTTACTTCCCTGGTTGTTCTCTAGGCTGCCCCCTGTTGCGACTGATGTGGTAATGGAGTTGGGGGAGGTGGATAAGAAGGATTACGAAAGTGTGAAACTAGCTTTGATAGCTAGGTTCGGGAAGACCCCTTCCCAGTATTTTAAGAGGTTTAGAACCCTCAAAAAGCATGATGGTACCCCTTGGGCTACCTGGGTGAGTGAAGGGTTGAAAAACTTCGAGGGATGGATTAAGGGTTACAAGGTGAACACGTATGAGGGTATGAAGAATCTTTGTATGTTGGAGTCTATTTATGATGCCTGTTCTCCTGAGCTCCGACAGCACTTGGCTGATTCGAAGGAATTGGATTCCAGGGAGCTAGCTAAGGCTGCTGACTTGTGGGTTGCCAACAGGGCTACTCATAAGGATTCTGGGGCAACTCAGAAAAAGGATGAGGGAAAACAGCCTAAAAAAGAATCAAAAGAGAATTCTAATAACTCAAATTCCAAAGAGGGTCCCAAACAAAACCAGAAGGGTAAGCCACAAGGAAAACCACAGCAGAATAGTGTACCTTCTGGTGCCGAACAGGAGGGAGGCCAGAACAAGCCACCATTCCAGAAAGCATTCGGTAAATGCTTTGTTTGTGGCTCGACTGACCATGTGAAAGGAGATCCCAGATGTAAGGGTAAACCTTCAGGGGTCCAGCTTGTCTCCTTAGCCTTCGCTCCAGAGGAGGAAGTCCAAATGGCAAGTGCAAACTTTCTACTGCTGGCTGATGAACCCATTGGAATCTCAGCCAGTGTTTCTTTAGTGTCTCTGGGTTTGTGGTAACAACAGAATTTAGATGTCTATAACTCCATCCCCGATAATACTAAAGAGTATTATAAGGACAGTGTCCAGGTGAATGGTCAGGAGACTCCTGCCATTAGGGACACTGGGGCCAGCATAACTTTGGTGGATAAATCTTTCCTTCAGGCTGAGGATGTTGCTAAGGCACCCAAACGCTTCACCAAGTTAGCTGGAGGGCCTGTGCAGATGCTTTCCCAATTACCAGTTCTCATCCAGTGTAACAACATGACTGTGAAGATACCTGTCAGCATACAGAGTGAGGTACCAGGACGCGTTCTGTTGGGTAATGATTTAAAAACTCTCGGAGTTGTGTCGCATACCACCAGACCTCTATTAACCGGTTACAGGAGCTAACCAGACCTGCAAGGGAGAGAACCATGAGAGGTACTCTCCAGGAGATGATGAACAAAGATATCACTCCCGCTCCACTGGAAATGTCAGCTGCTGTCTCAAAGAAATCAGTAGCAAAAGGGAAACCTAAGACTTCTATACCGAAACCAGCAGCCAGCACTTCAGTGCAGCCAACAAGGACTTCCCCTCGGTTGTCCAAAGTTACACCCGTAACTCCCCCTCCAGCTGAGGCTAAGAGGGAGATACAACCCTGTGTGGTAGAATTAGACTCTGAAGAAGAGCTAATGGAAGGCCAGGAACTCATTGGAGATCGGGATCCTGTTGACCATCCTGAGCTGCAGTCGTTACTGGCAGAAGGTGGACCCAACAGGGCAGACTTCAGTAAGGGACAGAGAGAATGTCCAACTCTGGAAGGTCTTCGCCACCAGGCACAAGCTCAGGCTGAAGGGCAAGAGCCTGGGAAATACAGGTTGCACTGGGAAGATGGCCTCTTCTACAGTGAACCGACCAAGTCTGCACCTGGAGACTACAAACGACTTGTAGTACCCCAAGAGAACAGATCACAGTTCTTGCAGTTAGCCCACGAGATTCCTTTGGCTGGTCACTTGAGTTTCAAGAAGAGTAAGGAAAGGCTCTCTCTCTACTTTTATTGGCCGAAGATGGGGGCCGAAGTAGAAAAACACTACAGGAGGTGCCACACCTGCCAGACCTCTGGTAAGGTTGGCTCCAAGAATGTGGCACCTTTAGTGCCTCTCCCAGTTGTGGGAGCCCCATTTGAGAGAGTAGGGATTGACATCGTTGGTCCCCTTGATCCTCCAACCTCCTCAGGCATCAGGTTTATACTTGTTGTAGTAGACCATGCTACTAGGTATCCTGAGGCAATTCCTATGAGGACTGTTACAGCTCCGGCTGTGGCTAAGGCCCTCCTTGGTATTTTTACCAGGGTCGGGTTTCCTAAGGAAGTAATCTCTGACAGGGGGTCAAACTTTATGTCCCACTACATGAAAGCCATGTGGAAAACCTGTGGAGTTACTTACAAGTTCTCGACAGTTTACCACCCACAAACCAATGGATTGGTAGAACGGTTCAACCGAACCATGAAGAGCATGATAGGTGCTTTAGAAGAACCCCTTAAACGAAAGTGGGACCTTTTACTGCCATGCCTTCTCTTTGCTTATAGAGAAGTCCGTCAGGAGGGAGTAGGTTAGTCTCCCTTTGAGCTCCTCTATGGTCATCCCGTCAGAGGTCCATTTGCCCTGATTAAGGAGGGGTTGGAGAGTGCTCCTTACCCCAAGCCAGTCAGAGTGACTGACTACGTGATAGGTCTCCGGAAGAGAATGTCGCACATGATGACAGAAGCAAGCGATAACTTGAAAGCTGGACAAGCATTGGTCAAGCACTGGCATGATCAAAAGGCTAACATGGTTGAGTTCGCTCAAGACCAGCTAGTTCTCGTTATGATCCCAACAAGGCAGAGGGCCTTGCAAGACAAATGGATGGGACCCTTCAGAGTTGTGGGTAAACTCGGAGAGGTCAACTATCTGGTGGACTTGGGCAATCCCAAGGTGGCTCCGACAGTCTTCCACACCAACCGACTCAAAGCGTATGTCTCAAGACCCGATGTAGGAGCGTTGCTTCTAGCATCATCAGAGGAAGAAGAAGAGAGTGAAGCTCTCCCGGATCTCATCAGAGGCTTACCTTTAGACGAAAAAATTGAAGGAGTAAATCTCTCTTCAAATCTGACCCCTAAGCAACAAGAAGAGTGCAAATCTATGTTAAATCAGTTTGCCTCTCTGTTCTCACTTTCACCAGGCTTGACCCCTTGGGGCCAGCATGACATACTCACTGGTGACTGTCTGCCAGTCAAAAGCAGAGGATATCGAATGTCAGAAAACGTACGGACCCACATCAAAGGTGAGGTCAGCAAGATGCTTGAACTCGGGGTAATAGAGCCCTCTACTAGTCCATGGTCTAGCCCAGTTGTGTTAGTACCAAAGGCCCGATCTAAAGAACTTAGATTCTGCGTGGATTATAGAGCTCTTTATGCAGTAACCAAGACTGATGCCCACCCTTTGCCAAGGACAGATGAGTTGATGGATAAACTTGGTTCCACCAAGTTCCTCAGCACATTTGACTTGACGTCAGGCTATTGGCAAATAGACCTGACAGACCATGCCAAGGAGAAAACTGCATTTTCTACACCTGTTGGCTTATACCAGTTTAAGGTAATGCCTTTCGGATAGAAAAATGCATCTGCTATATTTCAACGGCTGGTAAACCAGGTTCTGAATGGGATGGAGGACTTCTGCATGGCATACTTGGATGACATAGCAGTGTTCAGCAATTCCTGGGAAGAACATGTAAAAAGGTTAGATGAAACGAGGAGTGCAATCAGGCTTTTGAAAACCTGAAAAAGGCTCTTTTCCAAGCCCCAGTACTCAGAGCTCCTGATTACCACCAAACTTTCATTGTGCAGACAGATGCTTCAAATGTAGGAATAGGTGCAGTACTCAGTCAACTGGATGGGAAAGGTAGGGAGCACCCCGTTTGCTTCATCAGCCGCAAGCTGAAGGATCCTGACACAAGGTGGGCAACAATCGAAAGAGAGTGCTTTGCTATCGTGTGGGCTCTGAAGAAGTTTAGGCCATACTTGTATGGTTCTACTTTTGTCATTCAGACTGACCACCAACCCTTGAGATGGTTAATGCAGATGAAAGGGGAAAACCCAAAACTAGTGAGATGGTCGATCTGCCTGCAAGGGTTTGATTTCACCGTTGAGCACAGGTCAGGGTGTCACCACCAAAATGCTGATGGTCTCTCTAGGATGTATATCATCGACTAGAGGTATGAGATTCATCCAGGAGTGGATTAAATCCTCCTGTCCCTTAGTCTGGGGGGATGAGTGTTAGGGAGAATTCTCTGTTTAGGCTGAATTTCCTAACCTAGTGAGTCCCCCAGCAGCTTTGCTGGATTTCTGGAGTTTGTTTTTTTCCATCCTGCCAAGAGTGAGACTCTTTTCTCCCACTCTTGGACATGAATGTGATTAATTCCTGTGAATGTCAATGTGTTCTATGGGCTATGAGGTCTTTTACTCCATAGGGTCTCATATGTTTTGCTATGTGTGTTACACCGCACCCTCCGTGCCGTAACACTGGGGTGTCCTAGAGGTTCCCCACCATAGACTCCATACCATGGGACTGACTACTGTCTCCCAGGGCATGTAAAGTCACCATGGGCTTTACTAGACCTAAATTTACTAACAGAACTAGTACAAACCATCCTATTGTGGATGTACTGGTAGGGGTAATTCGATTACCCCTGGGTCTGTTGTTCGAGGGGGCACTGTCCCGTCCCCCCTCGTCGAGTTTTGGCTGGTGGCAGTGGAAACTACTTGTTATATTCGACCCCGAATATAACTCTATGGGATTCTTCCCATTGTTGGGGGCTAATACTTTTTCCTTTTTTACTTTAACATACCGCCGGTTTATTTGTCTTAAATAAATCTACCAGTTGGTATTTTCTGCCAGAACTCGGTTTTTAAAATGGTGTCTGTGTTCGCCTCTGTAACTCCGAACCAAAGGTTGAGCCCTTTGTTCCACTTTTGACGGGCTTCTGCACAGAAGCCCTCCAAAGTGGTGCCATTCTGTCTGGGTACCACAGGGGGTGTGGGAGGGGGTTTAGGCACCCTGGACTGAGTTGTCTTGCCAACTCATGTCAAACTCTGGTGTGATTGGCCCATGTGGTGAGCCACCACGCTCACCACTTAGCGTGTTTTGATTGACAGCTAGGCTGAATGAATGGGGGTTTTCTGCATAAAAGCAGGGCTTTTGGGACTGGATCTTAAGAAGTCGCCACAGGACCAAAGAATCCGACAAGGGTAAAGCTGAGCCGACCTGCAACGATGACACCTCCGGTGGAGCCCTGCTGAACCGACTCACCACTTCCCAACGACAGAGGAGATCTCCCGGCCGCAGATTCTTCTTCCCCTGACTGGTTGGAACAACCAGTCCCCTTTGCTTTTTCTTCGCTTCCAGGATGTAGTGGTCGAATTGCCCGTGCTGAGCACCCAGGCAATCGGATAGCCACTAACCACTGTACCGCGACCAAAAGGTGGTGCCTTGTGACGGAGCACTCCGCAGCTGGTCTCTTCCCTGGTGGTGCAACGATCTTCAACTTTCCTTCGACGACGAGAGCATCTCATCTCTTGGCAAAGCCCCGACTTGCATCCACCACCAGGAACAGCTGCCCCCGCCGGAGTTGTCTCTCAACATACAAGGTACCGTGTCCGCCTGGCTTCCCTTGTGACGGTTGGCGTGAGGTGTCTTAATCCTTGCCTCTCCATTGGGTCACCTCCAAGCCTTCTTAACTTTCTGTTCTGAACTGGTCCAATCTTTCTGTGACAATTTGCGTCCTAAATTGTAGGCCTAAATCTTGTACGCCTAAATCTTTTGCAGTGGTCCCAGAGGGAACTGCACAGGTTTCCGCTTAAGACTCTCATGTTACCCCCCACGCCCAGGTCATGCCCCGTGACTCCCTCCTGTTGCCCCCCACCCCCGCTCATGCCCCGTGTCTCTCTTCTGTTACCCCCCACCCCCTCTCATGCCCCGTGTCTCCCTCGTTTTCCCCCTGCCCCACGCTCTTGCCCCGTGTTTCCCTGCTGTTGCCCCCACCCCCTGCTCATGCCCCGTGTCTGTTTCCTGTTACCCCCCACCCCCTGCTCATGCCCCGTGTCTCTCTCCTGTTGCCCCCCACCCCCCGGTCATGTCCCGTGTCTCCCTTCTGTTGCCCCCCACCCCCCGGTCATGTCCTGTGTCTCCCTGCTGTTGCCCTACCACCCCCTCTCATGCCCCGTGTCTCTCTCCTGTTACCCCCACCCCCTCTCATGCCCTGTGTCTCCCTGCTGTTGCCCCCCACCCCCTGCTCATGCCCTGTGTCTCCCTGCTGTTGCCCCTCACCCCCCGCTCATGCACTGTGTCTCCCCTGTTGCACCCCACCCCCCGCTCATGCCGTGTCTCCCTCCTTTTCTCCCCCAGCCCCCGCTCATGCCCCGTGTTTTCCCTCTTCCCCCACCCCATGTTCATGCCCCGTGTCTCCCCTGTTCCTCCCACCCCTGCTCATGCCCCGTGTCTCCCTGCTGTTGCCCCCACCCCCTGCTCATGCCCCGTGTCTCTCTCCTGTTACCCCCCACCCCCCGCTCATGCCCCGTGTCTCTACGTTTACGCCATGGTGGTTGGGGGACTTACCGCCCCATTCCGAGGTGAGTGGGGCGGTAAGTCCCCATTTACCCATTTACCCTTCCCCATTCCCATTTTTGCCCCATAGGGCATAATGGGAGTGGGGAAGGCGTTAATTACGCCACCGTAAATTACGGTGGCGTAATTAACAACAAGGTCCCTTAGCGCCATGGATTTTAACACCTGCAAAGCAGGTGTTAAAACCTCCATGGCGCTAAGGGACCTCGGAATCAGGCGGTAAGGGTCGGCGCTGTTTACGCCGCCGTAAACCCCTTACCGCCTGGGTCGTAATGAGGCCCAAAGCCTGCAATCTTTTATACATAACAATACCACTGACAAAACAGGACAAAATCAGTTTGTAATTGATGAAGGTCTTTGAGTGATGGGTTGCAAGTGTTTTAAAATATAGAGTGTGTGTGCCCACCGGCCATGGCTAGTGTTTTGGTAGTGTTCGGCTGTGCCCACCAGCCTTGGCCTAAAGCCATGGCTAGTGGTCTGGTATGATATGATATGATATGATATGGTATTTGTAACGCGCCTATACACAAGTGTTTCAAGGCGCGACGAGGCAGGGACGGAGGGAAACAAGGGGAAGACAGACAAACGATCCTACTAGGCCAGGTGTCATTCAGATCGCGCAAGTGCAGAGGTAAGGGGAAAAGGAGAAAGTGCAAGGGGAGGAGGTGGGGGGGAAAGTGCAATACAAGGTAAGTAGCGTAATAAAATAATAAATAATAAATAAAAGGGCCAGCTGGTGGCAAGTGCGAGGTAAGTGCAGAGCAAGTGCTGGGAAGGGGGCTGTAGGGATACAGTGACAGTGGTATCATTTTAGAATGGGCCGTGGGCCAAATGCCATGCCCACTGACCATGGTGAAAGACCATGCTACTGGTCTGGAAGCATTCTAAAAATCTATGGAATAACAAAACCATTGAAATTCAAGCAAGGAAACATTAGTTGCAGGGACATAAAGGTGAGCAATGCATTGTAACAAAACCTTTGAAATTCAAGGATAAAACTTTTGTTTCAGGGCCTTTAAGGTGAAAACTTAACACCCAAAAAAAAGAAAACTAAAGTTAACTAAAGCCACCTTAACTTGGTGCCCCCTGTTGCACAGACTATGACCACAATGATGACATCACAGATCACTTCACTCATGACATCACTTATTACATCTTGTATGAGAACACTGAAGACATTAAAAATCATATCACTGATGCCATTACTGGTGACAACACCAATAACATTTCATATAACTGATTACATCAATAATGTAATTAGACATAACATCATTTATAAGTTAGCTCATGAAAACGTTGAGTACCTTAATAACAATTTAGGCCACGACAAAGGCTGGGGTTACTGGCCAGCACCAAAGGCCATAGCTAGTGTTTAAAAATAACAATGTGCATGGTTAAAAACCATGCCTAGAAGTCCATCACTTCTTTGAAGTATACAGTGGGTAATGTTAAAATATGTAGTCAGGCCCACTCATACATTAGCATGTATAGTGGGCATAGCCAAAGATTGTGTCCACTGGCCAGTATTGTGCTAAAGTCCATGGCCAGTGCCTGATCAGTGTATATAATATACAGTCGACACGGTTGAAAGCTATATCCACTGGTAAAGGCCGCAATTTATGGTTGGTAGCCTGTTAGTATTTTAAAATATTCAGTGCACATGGGTGAATGTTGTGACCACTGTCCATAACTGAAGGCCGTGACTAGAATCCATCCATGGTATACAGTCTTTATAATGAAAAATAAATAACAAATGGAATTTATAACAAAAAGAAAATTACGAAAAAAATAACGAAAATTTATATGGGTGGGATAAAGGGTTAAATCTTGTGGGGAAGCGGTTGGGGTGGATTTTTAGGCAGCCGGAAATGGGGGTTTGGGAGGGGGACACCCCCCCCAAAAAAAAGAATAACATGAATTGTTATTTTTGTCATTATTTTTGTTTTGCTATATTTTCATTTGTTATTAAATAATGTGTTATTAAGACATGTAACCCCCGTCAATGTGGGACAATATGTTTGGCCATGCACACTGACCATGCTTGAAGTTCATGTTTACTGCCATTTACTGTTGCAATGTAATAAGTGATGTCATCAGTGCTGTGATCTGTGATTTCATCATTGTGGTCATAGGCTGCACAATAGGGGGTGCAATGTTAAGGTGGCTTTGGCTGAGTTTCAGGTTTTATTTGTGTTAAGTTCTCACCTTAAAGGCCCTGCAACTAAAGTTTTATCCTTGAATTTCAAAGGTTGTGTTACAATGCATTGCTCACCTTAGCGTCCCTGCAACTAACGTTTCCTTGCTTGAATTTCAATAGTTTTGTTATTCCAGAGATTTTTAGAATGCTTCCAGACGTGCATGGCGTTACATTCTCACCTTAAGGTCCCTGCAACTAAAGTTTTTTCCTTTAATATTTATTGGATTACCACAGAATATCAGATACACCTATGAGCTCATATAAGACGGAAAGCTGAACGGCATTCCCTGAATACAAAACTTCAGGTTGCCAGTTTTAAGCATTTACATTTGACGGCAACATCTTTTTTAATACTTGTTTTCCAAACAGTGAATAATGCGTAATATGATTTCTCAGCTAACGCATTCTGTAAAGTACCTTTCTCACTTCAGGAGGCTGCAAGATTAATGTTGTACATTTATGTAAATATAAATCAAAGAACTTGGCTCGATGCACTGACATTTCTCATTTGCAACAATGGGCTAAACAGGGCAAGGCCATTACATACTGCAGGATGTGAGTGCACAGCAAATCAGCAGTGTGCATATAGTGCTGGGTGCAATTGGTTCAGGTAGTAATAGATAGATTAGGAGTCTGGCAATCTGCCAAACTGCCAGCAGTAGTGGATGGATGTGTTTGTCTAGAAAGCTGTAATGATGCTGAATACAATCAAACACTATATTTCAGCAAACACGATTGCGAAAAGTTATCTTTGGCAGACCGAATACAAGGGAATGTTGTTTTAATATTTTTTTTTTCCAGAAAAAATAACAGATGTGTTACCTGAACGTTTACTGATTGAAAAGCTCTCGAATCCTGAATGTGTTCACCATAGCACAGGATATTTCAGACTTAATAAATAAATAAAATATAAACTGTAAATGAGGCCAATAGTAGCCGTTTACGGTGCACTTATCACATTTTACAAATATATAGCTAATGAGAAGTATGCAGAGTGTGCGATATTGAACTGGGGCTTAAGCCCCTAATCACCCAAAGTAAAACGCTAGTGAGAAGTTCCTGGTGCATAAACGTGCATACTATGTACCTTTGACAAGGTCTAATGTCTTTAGAGATAACTGTTTGTGGTAAATGACATCTGCTTTATGTTCCCTTGTGCCAAATTGTCCTAAAGATTCCTCTTCATTTGCTATATTATTCATTGAGCGATTGCGCTTCTTTCCTATTGTATGACAAGTAGGTTTCTAGTCCTAGCTGCTGCCAATTGTGTATATACATGTGTTACCTAATTTGAAGAGTGCTGTGCATTCTGGCTGTGTTCTTCAGCAGTGCTGGCCGTGTTCAGCCAGAGGGCCCTGCGTGTTTGTGCCATGGGAACTTCACATTAGTATTGCATACATTAGTTACATGACACTAAGGGGGTAATTCATTGAATTTAGCGCAGAAGTAGCGCACGCAGCTGGCGCAGAGAGGGAGCGTGCACCAGGGTGCGCAGCCACGTGCGCCAATACCCAGTTTCATGCACAGCGTATTCATGGATACTTACATCCATAACCAGCCATGACGCAGAGTGGCGTAGCGACCCTGCGGCAGCGCCAGTTATGCCCCCAACCCCGCCCCATGCGCCAAAAACATCGCACAAATCCCCTACATGGCGCAAAGGCCAGTGGACCAGCATACAGCCCTCCAACCATGAAAATGCACTAAAAACGCCACACAGCCCTCAAGCGCCAGCAAAATTGCATGGAAAACTCCCCGCGCACCCCTCGTAATATGCGTAACCCGCTCGCGCCAGCGAAATCGCGTGGAAAACTTCCTGCACACCCCTCAGTATACGCGTACCCCGCTCGTGCCAGCGAAATGGCATGGAAAATTCCCTGCGCATCTCTTGGAATATGTGTAACCCGCTCGCGCGAGTGAAATCTCACGGAAAACTCCCCACGCACCCCTCGGAATACGCGCAACCCGCTCGCGCCAGCGAAATCACATGGAAAACTCTCTGCGCACCACTCGGTATATGCGTACCCCACTCACGTCAGCGAAATCGCATGGAAAACTCCCTGCGCACCCGTCAGTATACGCATACCCCGCTCGTGCCAGCGAAATCACGTGGAAAACTCCCTGCGCATCTCTTGGAATACGCGTAAACCGCTCGCGCCAGCAAAATCTCATGGAAAACTCCCCCCGCACCCCTCGGAATACATGTGAAAAAGTCCCCCCTCTGGTGTGGGCTACCTGTGGGGCATGTACTGGGGTGATGGGCTGCCTGCAGGGCATGCCCGGGGGTTATGAGGTGCCTGCGGGCCATGGGGAGGATGGATGGGCTGCCTGCTGGGCATGCCCAGGGGTGATGGGCTGCCTGTGGGGCATGGGGAGGGAGGATGGGCTGCTTGCGTGTATTCTGGGGGTGTGCAGGGAGTTTTACACGCGATCGGCCTTGCGCGAGTGGGATACGTGTATTCTGGGGAGCCGTTGGGTGTGTAACACACGATCGGCCTTGCGCGAGCAAGGAACGCGTATTATGGGCGTGCGCAGAGAGTTTTACACGCGATTTTCCAAAGGCAGCCCATCACCCCGCAGGCAGACCATCACCCCAGACCATGGCCCGCAGGCAGCACATCACCCCTGGTCATGGCCCGCAGGCAGCCCCTCACCCCTGGGCATGACCTGCAGGCAGGCCACATGTCACCATGCACTTGGGAGCCCTGACACATGTCCTCCACCCCACCCCCATTGATCGCAACCTGCCAGCAGGCTGCGACTCATGTCCCCCACCCCACCCCCAGTGATGGACACCTGCCAGCAGGTCCCAAATCTGTCCCCCACCCCACCCCCAGTGATGGGCACTTGCCAGCAGGTCCCGACTCATGTCCCCCACCCCACCCCTATTGACGGCAACCTGCCAGCAGGCCCTGCCTCATGTCTCCCACCCAACCCCCATTGACAGCAACCTTCCAGCAGGCTCAGACTCATGTTCCGACCCCACACCCAGTGATGGGCACCTGCCAACATGCCCTGACTCATGTCCCCCACCCCACCCCCAGTGATGGGTACCTGCCAGCAGGCCCTGACTCATGTCCCCCCACCCAACATGTCTACACAATCCAGAGTCATAACCCTTATGGCCACCCAAATACCACCCCACACCATCCCAGTCCAACACCCAATCAAGCATTCCATCCACTCCAAATTGAATTTCCCATGTCATGATAGAAAACAAATAACCAGCATGCCCATGAATACATGTCCCTCAGACCCACACAATGGCGACACATGACTGAGAAAACACACATTGTGACATGCACAAAACGAATGAGAGAAGACAGTAAAGAAAAAAATTTATTAAATCGTAAACTAAATTAATAAAACAAAAGCACACAATAAGAAAAAAATATATGCAAGTACGGAAGTCCCAAAATGATTTAAAAAAATGAATGCTGTAACCAATAAAATCCAAAGCAAAACGGCTCCAATGGATCTGTCCATTAAACAAAATCCAAAGTTAAAAAAAAAGCAAAGTGGCTCTTTCCCCACCCCTCTTAAACACTCCCTTGTGCATCCTCTCCTCAAGAAATCCACTGCTGATCCGTCATGTCCGGCAAACTACCGCCCAATTTCCATTACTCCCTTTTTGGGCAAGCTCCTGGAAAAGCTGGCCATCTCTCAGCTTAATCTCCATTCTGACTCTGCTGGCTCCCTCCATGATCACCAATCTGGCTTCAGAGTTGCCATAAGTAGGGAAACTGCTCTCCTGAACATCTGTGAAAACCTGCTCTCCAACCTCGATTCTAACATTCCCTCTGTCCTCATCCTACTTGACCTCTCCTCTGCATTTGACACGGTCAACCATACCACCCTACTCAATCATCTTCGTGACAACCTTGGCATCACTGATCAGGCTCTGGCCTGGTTGACCTCTTTTCTCTCTGATAGACCCTCCCAGGTACAACTTGGGTCTTTCCTATCTTCTATCTCCCTCTCCACATGTGGTGTTCCCCAGAGGTCTATCCTCTTGCCCTGGCTTTTCAACCAATATCTGGCAACTCTCGCTTACTGCATCTCAATGCTCTGCTCAACTTTCCAGTGCTATGCTGACGACACCCAACTCCTTTTCAGGCTTCCCTCAGCCTCCTCCTCTCCTTCCCTCATCTCTGATTGTCTAATCGCCATTCAAAATTGGTGTGCCGCCAATGATCTATGTCTAAATGCCAACAAGACTGAGATCCTCCTTATTGGTACACCATCTCCATCCTTTCCTCTCACTCTCTGGCCGGCCTCCCTTGTCCCTCCTCCTACCCCAACTTGCGCGGCTAAGAACCTTGGGGTTATCTTTGACTCTACACTTTCCTTCTCTGCACACATCTCTGATGTCTCCAAAAAATCTAACTTTTTACTCCACCACCTTAGAGGTACTTTACCTTTCCTCTCCTTCCCTCAAAAGCTCACTGTCTCCCAAGCTTTGGTTCTTTCCAGACTGGATTACTGTAACAGCCTCTTCCTAAATCTACCTGCCTCCACTCTCCGCCCTCTACAACTAATCCAGAACAGGACTGCGAGACTTGTCCTTGGCCTCAAGCCCTGGGATTGTATATCTCCAGCCTTGAAATCCCTTCATTGGCTCCCAGTGGATGCAAGGATTAAATTTAAAACCCTCTGCATGGTCCACAAGGCTTTCTGAGGCCTGGGTCCAAAATACCTTCAACTATCCCTCCGTAAATACCTCCCCTCTCGAGCCCTTCGCTCCTCTACTTCAAACTCCCTCAGGGTTAGTCGTTTTGCAAAAAAACGAGCTCGGGGTAGATCTCTGTCTTCGGCTGGTGCCTCCCGCCACCTTGAAACTTGAGGAAAAACATCTTTGGTTCCGGAAACTTCTCAAGACTTTTCTCTTAGCCTCTGCCTTTGCCCCCCGTCTCCTCTGTTGATCTGTTTCTTCTCATGGCATTGTGCACCTGGCCACCCTCTGTTCTTTCGGGCCCAGGTATCTGCTCACCCTGTCACCCTCCTGCACTGCCTCCAGGCCACCAACTGAACTAGAGTTCTGTATCTGTACCCATACAGTCCCCCTTCCATGTTCCTTCTGCACTTATCAGATATACCTTTCTGACTAACTTTCACCTGCCACTTGCTGGCTGCACTACCATGGTTTAAAGCCCTTATTTATTATTTATTCTATTTAATATTTATTTATGTTTCCTCTCATCTGCTTTGCACTTTCCACTTCTCTCCACCCCCTGCACTTCTCCCCCATTTTCCTTTCCCTTGCACTTGCACTTTCTTAAATGTCACTGGGCCTAGTAAGATCGCTGTTTTCTGTTTTTTCTTTGTTCCCCTCCCTTTCTGCCTGGTCGCGCTCTGAAACACTTGTGTACGAGCGCGATATAAATAAAATATCATTTCATTTCATTTCAAAGTATTGCAACATGGGTAAAAAAAAAGAGTAAATCCAGCTCCATAACTATATACAAAAGAATATCTAAGGGTCCATGAGCCCAACAATCCAAAGGAAACCTAACCAAAATCCTAACTTATAAATAACTGTATACAAAAAGGTGGGGCATAGTCCATGTGCCCCAAAGAAAAAAATAAACAAAAAGGAAGCCTACACCTACATATCTATTTACAAAGGTGGCGGGCTAGTCTGACAGCTCACTCATTGATGTCCCGGGCCAGGGCATCATCGAACTCTACTTCAATGTCCCGGAGGCAGGCCTCTTCCCTGGCCTCTTCTCTGTCCTCGGGGTCTCGCAGGGAAGCAGCCATGGCCTCCTCCAACTCCCTGCGAGTTGCCTCGAGGCACGCACCCTGCCTCAATGCCCGGCGCATGGAGTTCTCCGCCCTGACCATTGTGAGCTGTGCCCTCTCTGCCCGCCGCTGCTCCGCATCTATTTGCCGGCCCAACCACTGCCACATGGAAGACACTTCCAATCCTGGGTCCTCCTGCCCTACGGCTGATGCCTACCCCTGGGATATTGAGGGCCCCGAGCCATGATCGCTCCCACCCTGAGCCTGCTGCTGCCGTGCGTGTACCCTGCCTGTTGATGCCTGCACGTCCTCCTCTTGCTGGGGTCCAGTTGGTGGGATGGCAACCCCTGCTGGACCTCCGACTCCAGTCTGTGGGAGGGATGTGTCCTCCACCAGCCTGGCCGCTGGCTCAGGGGAAGCTCCACAGGGGGCTCAGGTGATACTTGGGCCGGAAGATGGCACAGAGGATGACTGACTCATAGGGGGCTCAGTTGAGGAGGGGGTCACAAGACGTTCCAGCACACGGATGAACCCAGTGCCGACAACCTGTCCTAGAATGTCAATGTGGCCAAGGAGGTATTCTAAATGACGTGCATGGTCCAGACGAGAACCCTGCACGTCATCCCGAATACCACGTTGGTGCAACGCCATCCCAGCTAGGACAGGCATCAATACAGTCCCGGATTTCAACGTCTGCAGGGCGAGGAAGGCCAGTTGCGGTATGTGCATCCCCTCCCTGAAAATGGGTCCTGACGGAGGCATCCCTGCTGGTGCCGGATGATGCAGTCACAGGGTCGGGGACAGGATTACACACAGGCACCTCCACAGTGGCATGTGCTGCCTCCTGTCCCTGCCCCTGGACTGCACCATAAGTGCCAGTGGAATCCCCCCTCCAGGCCCCATGCGTGGACCTTCCACAGCCTCCTGCTCAAAACAAACCCCCCACCAACCTGGATGACTCCATGCCATCTTCCTCCATAGGCTCCTGTGGGGGCTCAGCTGCCCCTACTACTGCCGAGGAGTCCATCTCCAAACTCCGCCTCTTGGACCTTCCCTCAGCATCTGTGACCATGGACGCGGCACCAGACTCCTCACTCCCCGAAGAGATGACTACCAGGGAGGGGAGCTGGGCCTTTCATCTCCGGCTGGCAGTGGTATCCCTGCCGCTGTGCTCCACTGCACCGTCTCCACCCTCTTCATCAGTGACACTGCAGACAGGGAGAGACAGAACACAGGCATCATGGCACTGTACAATGGTCTGATACACACATGACAGTTGCACATGAGTGGCAGTGTCATACTTCACAGATGGCATCACACTCCCCAACACACATATCATTTGAACCCACAGACATGCACAAATTAACAGGAATGGTGCAGCAGGCAGCAGCATCCATACACACACAACAGCATGAACGAAGGTTAGCCTGACATCACAAGCAGCATGGGGAGTGCCGAACACATGCACACACGCCATCAGACAGACATGCATCTGTACATCTCCACCACCTGTCACAGTGCAATCATCGGCAATTATGTGACATCTGCCAATCGGCTTCCTACATGTCTGTGTCACATGCATCCATGGCGTATCACAGTCGCACACATGTCAACACACACACACACGCACATGTACACCGTGCATGTTTATGAAGGTGGAACCATCATCCACGTGTCACACCCCAACCATGGCATAGTACATACACAGAAATGCTAACATGTGTGCGTCTCCATATGCATTTGTGCATCATGCTTTGGAACACATACACCATTGATATGCATCACCCATGACTGGACTCAGATGCAGCATGCTCATGTCCCTGCACATACATCCATACATGGGCCAATCCAGACATATGTCCAAGCTACACACTCCTGGCACACCTCAACATTCACTGCGTTCAATCAGTATGCATGGACACTTACTGCTCGACTCCAGACTGGTCTGCATCTCGAGGACCTGGAGGTGAAGCACTGGCGTATGCGTTCTAGGACCCTCATCTGGTCATTGGTAAGGCAGAGCCGGCACCTCACTGCATCTGCTGCGTCCAAGAGGCGCCAGGCCTTCCTGAGCGTCCTGGACCTGAAGTCATCCCAGCGCTTACAGACATGTGGTAGGTCGTGGGTTGCCACTCACTCCACGTAGATGGCAACCACGTTGTCCATCCAGTTCCTCCTCCGTCCATCCTTGTCGGCGCGTGTTCTTCCGAAGAGGGCAATATAATGCATCAGGACTTGCTCCACCAGGATGCCAACCTCTTCTGCTGTGAAGCTGGCAGCCCTCTGCCTCTCTGGCTGGGGGTTGCCAGTGGTCTCAGATGGTGTTTCCCCTGACATGGCAACCCCCGAGGCAGGTGTGGGTGGGCAACTGGGTCCTGGTGCTGGGCTGTGGAGCGATGGAACTGCAGTTGGGAGTCTTCTGTTCCAGCAGGGGTCGTCACAGCAACTCAACCCCTGCAGATGGCTGGCGTGCAGGCACCAAATCGCAGGGCACATGGCCAGTAGGCAGGCAGACAGCAGCAGATGGCTGTTGGGAGTCGGCTCAGGGGTCTGGGAGGGCAGGAAAATGGCCTTCTAGGCATGAGCATGGTCTTCCATGTGTTGGAGCGTGGCCAGCTTGATACAGAGTGATTTGGCACGTGAAAAAACAGTGCGTCAGCGTGTAATTGGAGGAAAGGCCCTTAGTGCGTGATCGCGTATGTGACGTAACATGCACAGGCATTTCCCTCGGCACAGGTGCATAGTGATTCAGCACATGAAAAAACAGCACGTCCGTGTGTTAATGCGTGTAATTTGAGGAAAGGGCCTAAGCGCGTAAGTGACGTGACGCACGCGAGCGTTTCCCTCAGCACAGGTTAAAGGTGAGTGGGCCAGCAGTTCGCTGTACATGCTTTTCGTGGAGACTGACACGTGTGTTGCTACTTCTGGTTGTTTCACGCGGCATCACTACTTAACAGCGGATCAAGGATGAATCTCTTCTATTGGCGGGGGTCTTGCCTACGGGTGTTTTTCATTTCCACGCTAGACAGATGGTGAGTCGCACATGCTATTTTTTCCATTGCGGGTCCCCCTCTGTATCGCTTACCCATTTTTGAGGTGATAGTAGCCTGTGTGTCCCACGCGTACGTGTTTTTCATGTCCCTGGGTAGACCGCATACTGCTGGAGGTTAATTCCACACACGTGGGCTACCGGGGGTTGCGTGCACGGTTTTACTGCAGTTTTAGGGTGCCCGAGCGTTGCGTGACCCATAAATTCTCACCGGGGTCATATACAGCCTTGCAGGTGCACACGGGTGCTGTTAACATCTAGTACCCCACCCACTTCACCCCAATTGTACAGTACAATTGTCGTGTACACCTCCCATTGCCGCTACTACATCTGTGCCTTGGTTGGGAGTCCGCGAAATGTGAGGGGCGCCTCTGCTGGGCATCCTCCATGTGGCGGGAATGCTCAGGGACGTGGCCGGGGTGACCAGGGTTTAGGGGGACTCCAGGGTGTCCAGGGTGGCTGCAGAGGGGGAAGAGGCAGGGGTGCACCACTTTGGCAGGATGTTCTGCCACATGTTGGTGCAGCCATGCCACCAACCCCTGTGGTTCTAGGAGATGCAGCTCTTGCATCTGGCACTGGCGCCCGTGTGACCCGGCAGTCCGTTTCATCAAATGCATCGGGCCCAAGGGTAGTGGTAGCTGCAGGTACAGCTGTGGCCACCACCACCCAGGCTTAGGGTCAGCCAGCGCATGCTGCATTGACACCTGAAGAGTCCCATGATGATTTCCAGGTGGTCAAGAGGCACTTGGTAAGTGCACGCAGGGATGCTCTGACCGAGGCACATGTCCCTGGGGCAGTGTTGTCATCTGCTGCCCCGAGCACCCGGGTTTTGGCAACTGCATGGACAGATGCAGCCGACACCCCCCCAGCTGTGAGTCTGTCATCCAGGACAGTCTGGTCAATTACCATGGCACAGCGGATGTTGCTGCTCAGGGTCCAGTCAAGAGCACCCAGCAGCCACTTACGCAAGTCAGGGCTTCTGTCCTAGTTCCACCTGCCACTCCCTTGGTTCAATCCACCAGCGCCACTGCCCCTACTGATCAGGGTGGCATTTGCCAGTCAGTGTCTGGATCAATGCCCAAGAGGAGGAAGGTTGCACCTGCACAAGAGGCTTGGAACCCAGACATGGCTCCGGCTTCCGGCACGTTGAGGAAGAAGCCTTTCGGCAAGCAGGGACTGGACTTCCTTGTGGGCTTTGTGTCGGAACATGACCGTGATATGCTAGTGGGCCCAAATTGTCACACTACGGCTGCCGAGCATGTTGCGGAGGGTGTTAGTTCATTCAAACATGAGGTGCGTACAGCTCAGGAGTGCAAAGAGCGTTGGGATGACCTCCGATGCTGTGCTAAATTAAAGCGTGCTTCCAATTATGCCGTGACTCGGGTGATTGGCAGTGGGCCTTCACGTGAGGAGGAAGAACTCACTCCACATGAGGTGATTGCTGCAGAGTTCATCCTGGAAGAATTGGTCGAAGCAGTGGGAGAGATGGGAGAGATTTGTTCTAGCTGCTTGCTTTGCTGTATTGGTTGCTGTTCATAATCACCATATGGGTATATATGGACACAGGTGTTTTGAGCAATTTTACATGTACATATGCAAGCAGCTTCAACGTTGGGTAGTGCAACATTGCGGCTACTCACTTATGTGGGTGTGAAAGTGTTCATTTACACGTGTCCTCTGCATCTTTTTTGTTGCATGACTAATATGTAGTTGATTAACGTTAATGCTACTGAGATTTCAGCATTGCGCCCGTTAGGTTCAACTGGCACAATCCTGAAGGTGCACTATCATGCGGTATGTGTGAGCCCGGGCCCACTTAGCTAATCTGGTGGGGTCTGGCCGTGATGATTTGACGCACTTCATAATGTTTTAGGGCACAATCAATGCACAATGTGCTCAATCAGGCCTCAAGGGGTGTTCTGGAGGCTTCATTGCCGGAAGCTCGGACCGTATTGGGCGTTATGGTCCCTCATGCCTGGATGCAGGCCCTCGCTTTGCTCGGGACATTCACTATGTCTACATGGCCCACAATGCCCGGTATGGGCCGAGCTGCAGATGGATGAAGCTATATTGGTGATGATGATTTATTGATGCATGTGTACATGCATATTACGTGTATCATGGTGTGTTTGATTCACTTGCAGCTGTGGCCATTTGGCAGTTCAGACATGCTTATGGTATGTGCCATCTCTTTGTTGCTATCTGTCATTTCTGCCTGTGACATGTGCCTGACAGAGGTGGTGAGTGATGGAGATGATATACTACATTCTGTGCATGTGTAGGCTTCGCTATTTACACACATCCATTTCTGATTTTGGGATGTGTTTGCATATCAATGCCACTGGATGGATGCAGGAATTTCATTTGTGTGTGACATGTCTGCTTCATGTGTTGACTGTCGATGTGATGTCTAAATGTGTGGTTTATGTGCTTCTGACATGTGTACTCATGTTAGTTTTTTCCACATTACAGATGAGGACTGAATGGAGCCAGAGGATGGTGATGTCATTCCTGACACAGGGTTTCTATTACATCAGCAACCAGGTACATGTGGGGGTCGTGGGGTGGTAGGCCACGAGAACCCACTTGTGCTCCAGACCATCGTGTCCAGGGCTGTCAATCAGTCTAGCTCGGATGGTCACTCTGACAACAATGTTGAGTTGGATGCGCGTCATGTCCATTCGTCGATGGTGAGTGATTCTGATGTGGACGATCTTCTGTCCGTGACACCTGCGCTGAGGGGTCAGAGGGTGTTGGAACCTCCACCTGTGGTGGATCGGGACACACAGTCACACTCCACACCAGTTGATGATGTGCCTGGGGCATCACATTAACGGAGGGATGTAGTCCTGCAGTCATGGGTGGTGCCAACCCAGCGATGACAAGGCCTCCTTGGGCCCCGCGGGTGTCAAATGCAGCAACACAGTGACCGTGCGCCACTGGGGTATACTTATTTGGAGCAATACATGTGTGCCAATTCAGAACAACAGGGGTTAGCAATTGATAGGATCACTGAGAGCATGGAACGTGTGGCCCAATCCGTGCTACCCCCTGCTAGACAGGTGGATCTCCAGCAACGGGCAGCACAGTCCACTGGCTGCTCATTCAGGCTGGGCATGGCGGCCTCAGACAGGGCACACCGGGCTGAAATGGTGTCTCTGCATCAAGCACTTGCTGCTCACACAGAGGCACAGAGGAAGGCCCTGAGGGATGACCATTAATCCCTCAGATCTACTCTGGGTGTGCTCAACATGTCCCAGAGGAAGCAGTCAGAGGAGAGGTTAGAGCAGCTTGAGAACACCATCTCGGCTGAGCTACGTGCATGCTGGGAGGGGCTCCAGATGTCATGTGAGGCCATGCAGGAAGAACTCTGTGTTACACATGCTACCTTGCAAGAGGAAGCACGCGTATCACGTGAGGTGCTGCATGCTGACCTATGTATCATTGCCGCACAGGACCAGGCTTACCAGCCCCACAGACTTGCTTCGGACGAGGGGCAAACTGTGCATAGGCATGGTCAGCGTACTGTGCCATTTCCACCTCCTGCTTTCCATCCAGAGTGTGAGCAGGACGACAACGTATCTCCCACACAGGTCTGGCCATGCAGACGTTGAGCCCTGGAGGTTTTTTTTATCTCACATCATCGCATGTGGGTGTTGAGGTGCACCCGGACCTCCCCCTCCTGGGTGCCTCACCCCCGGGTCGTATGTGGCCATTTTTTATTTTTTAGTTTAATTAGTTAAATTAGTTCATAATTGTTTGTCTATTGTGCATTCATGTGACAGTGTGGTGCTTTGTGGCTTTTGAAAGCATCCACTGTCTGTTCCAGCTGGGCCCATTCAAGCTTGTCTCATGTATGTGTTTGTGGCTTGGGGTCCTGACACATATGCCACTCCTGTTTCTCCATTCCATGGGTTTGCAAGGATGGTTCGGTATGACAACCATTTACACAAAGGCAATGGGCTTTCGTCATATCTGTGGCTGCTGTACTACTTGTGTTAACACCACTAGTGGGGATTATGGATGTTTTCTCCACGGCATATCTGCAATCAATTTTAGTGAGTACATTATTGAACTGTCCATGTATTGATGTTGATTGTGATGTATGTTCATTTCTTGCCTGTATACGTGCTTAATGCACTTCATGCTGTAGACGGTAGCCTGCACCCTTTAGCTGTCAAAGTCACACTGATGGTGCGAGAGGGCCGTGTGGTGACAATGTCAAGTTGGTACATGTTGCCTTCAGCACCTGGGGATTATGGAAAAGGAGGATGCATTAGGAATGTGAATCAAGAGGCACAACTCACGGTCCAGTCCTTATCTGAGATGCCTGCCTATACTACTACTACTACGCTCTGTTCCGTTTGGACGGCACGTTGTATCTGTCTTCCCTCTTGGACTTTAATGCTGCCTGACGGCACAGTTTTCCTACTGGACTACAGCTCTTTTACTTTTTTTTCTCACTATGGTGCTATTAGTCCCTGTTTTCCTTCCTGCTACTGTCCTTTTTGCATTTCTGTCTGCCTGTCTCTCGGGCCGTTATTTCCACGTACTCTTACACTGCCTCGATTTGCCTCTGTACACATCTGTTCAACCGCATCTCTCTGTCGTTCCTCCTGTCTTTCATCTATTACAAGAAAGGAGATCCCAAAACAAGCTACCTATTGATGTCAACATGTAAGTTGGAAATTCAGACTAACATGAGGTGACTATAGATCAAAATCTTGCGTGAAACATATACCACAAGATATAAGGCCGGTATTACAAAAATATATTTATATTTATTTTCTAATAGATGATAAAATAGGGGACGTCAATGGTCCATTCTTTTTTAAAACAAAAACATATGAGACAACATATAACAATAATGCATAAGACACAGTATTCTCAAAACATATAAATATCGGTTGGCATGTGTCAAAACTCAATAAAGCCCATTGCCGACTAGAGTGGTGTTAGTAAACAAAGGTGACTTCCAATAATATACAATGTAGTTAATTTCTCAAGGAAGACCCCATAGGAAATGTGCCGACAGAAATAACTCTGTTTCCAGCCTTAGATATGTGAACACTCAAAAATGAGAGAGTATAAACTGATGTAACCGGACAGCTGATGGTCCGACTAAGGCTTTCGTCAGGACACAGAGAGGGCACCTGATGTTGGATGTCGTGTTTTCGGAAGAGATGCTTTTTGTTTTTGACAATATATCCAAAAGAGACACAATAATATAAAACTATTACCAACCAGCTAGATGATTTGTTGCAATTGTAAAATGACCTCATTATTCCTGATATTTCCAAACATTTAAGCAATTTCTTAATGTCCATCACAAGTATATCATTGTCCAATAATATATATACCACTTTTTTGCTTTCGATTCATCTAGTAATCCATCCAATATTCTTCTTATATCTATACACACGTCTTTCCTTTTCTTTTGACCTGACACAATTATCTTTCATTTATGATCATATTGCATCCACACATATGGATACTCAAGTGCAGCAAGACAGCCCGGGGGGGGGGGGGTCAAGTGGTGAAGGAGAGAACAGGGGCCTGGGTCAATAAGAGCAACAGGGAGAAGAGGTGATAGTTATACCTACTGGATTTCTCAACCTGTCTGTGTAAGTACCTTGTCAATTTCTTTAAGGTAGACCCAAATGAATTCAACCGATGTGTGTCATCAATACGCATATTTCACTCGTGCTGGTAAGTATGTGCACACAGCCCGGCGTGTACGTTTGTATCAGTGAAGTTCTACAAAAAAGAAGACCAACAAAAGGGCTAATTCGCGTTTGTTTTGCCTGTGACTAATTTAATTCTGAGATTTTGATCTATAGTCACCTCATGTTAGCCTGAATTTCCAACTTATATGTTGACATCAATAGGTAGCTTGTTTTGGGATCTCCTTTCTTGTCTATTGATTCCAGGCCACATCCCATAAACCCCTAACAAAAAAGGGGTCTAATTTTGCTCATATAGCATTCCCCTTTCATCTATTACATCCATGCCTTTATGTTGACTGTTTGGCACCACCTGCCCTCTCCTGTCCCTCTTTCCAGTTATCCTAAATACCGATACCTATCCAACCAATGGATCCCTAACCCTCTTTCCCAACCAAGGTCTCGGAGGCCTGTGTAAGTTTCACCTTGCAGGTGCCCAGACCGCGGAGGGGGTGGTTGGTTTCTTCCACTCCTGCGCCTGGAGACCAGAACTGTGACCCTACCCATCAGTTGTGGCATCCTCATTGATTATTGTGTACTGAAATTGCTACCCATCCTGTTGAACCATTGGTCAAGTGTGCCTTCGTAGTTATTCTATCATTGTGCTTGGACATGTGCTTGGCCATATTCAGCGACTTCAAGTCATCTACTGGTGACTCTTCCAGGGTTTTCTGGTATCTACAGGCTTTTTCCCTGGTTTGGGGGTTTGGCTCCTTGGAGTTCTCTGCGATTTGGTATTTTTTCCAGTCAAGGTGGCCTCTGAGGGGGCTGGACCCTATTTACACGAAAGGAAGAATGAGGAAAACAAGGGGAAGGGGGATCCTGAAGCCAAGTAGACTAGAAGGAAGAAGCCAACGGACCCCAGACACAGTTCTTCTGAAGGTCATGGTGATGAGTAAATGAGGGAGGGGCTTTTGTTGTCGGACAGCACGCTTGGGCTACAGTGTTTGGGCACTCTCTGACATTCTCATTGTGGGATACTATGTACATGATGTGTTCTACTGGTCAATGCATGTTCCTGTGTTAGATTTACTTTTCAGGTGTCAGGGGATTGTTGTGGTTTGACATACTGGGGTGTACACATGGGCAATGTTCACATGTGATGTGTACAGGACACTGAGGGTCACTTGATTTCACATGCATGTATTGAGTCCATGTCCCTACTGACACACACACTTACACAATGCTCCACCACACATACAACCACCCTTCCATGCCCACACGTGCACACATATTGCCTTCTCTGCCATGCTGTGTCCCTGCAGCACATGATCACTTAGCATTTGTGGATCGTGTACATGCATAACAGGTTTATTTTTGTTGCTTGTCCTTTATATATGATGCTCAAGGTGTATCCCCAACACAATGGATGCTCACTGTGCTGTGTGCTGAGCGGTGTGTTGCAGGAGACACACACAGCACACAGGTTTGGGATTTGCGGATTTGGATTGGCCAATGTGCATGCCAACATGCATTTTGTCTTTTGTTGATGGTACCGCTGGTGGCATGCATTTGTGTATGAATTTGTATGTGTGGGAGTTTGTTGGTCAGTTATTTCATCTGATTCCATGTCAGGTGTGATTGTCTCAGGCCTCTTTCCATTCATCATGTGTCACTTCGTTTCGAATTGGTCATGTGTTGTGTTTTGGTTTGCATGCCATGTCATGGTGTGACCGACAAGGGTGATGGGGGTTGGGAGGGTTTGGGTGACATACCAATGATTGTCATGGCCTGTGTTGCAGGGGGGGGTGTGATATGCACCTTGCATGTATTCCTTTTGGTCACACAGGATTAGTTATGTTTAGGTAGCTAGGGATGCACACAATGTAGCACTTCCGTGGCAACATTCTCAGGGTGGTAAGGTTGTGACCGTTGACTGTCTCTTTGTCATCATCAGTTGTCACCTGGTATGTGCCAGGCCTGTGTGCACTACGCAGGGGTGGGAGTTTAGGTGAAAAAAGTGGCCACAAGCTGGGTCCAGGCTGCCTTTCCACATGCCCTTTCTCCTCCCATGAGCAGCGCCTGTGCCTGTGGTTGGGGATATGGGGGAACCACTATGTCCACTGGTACGCCCTGCCATGTTGCAACATTGTGCAGGACACATGCTGCCACAATGATCCTGCACACTACTGGGGGTGCATATTGTAGCTGCCTGCCAGAGCGGTCAAGGGAGCGGAATCGTGACTTGAGCACTCCGAATGTGCGCTCCACTATGCCCCTCATTGCAATATGGGCAGCATTGTATCTTACCTGGGGTGGTGTGGTGGGGTTCTGTATTGGTGTCATCATGTGGTTGCTCAGAGGGTAGTCACTGTCACCTGGGGAGGTGAGGATGGTTGTCATTAGTTGGGTTTGTGTATTTGCCTGTGTGTGACATGCATGCATGTGTACAGAGATTTGTACTCATCAATGAGCCATGTGTCGCCATGCTTCCCAGCTTCCAGGTCACCGCTCAGTGCGGACATTCTGTAAATGATTCTGTCATGGATAGTTTGCATAGACAGAGGTGATGATTCCATGGGCATCACTTACAACCTGTACGATGATGGAATGCCAGTGCTTGCGGTTGTGTTAGATGTGCTCAGTGGCCCTAGGTGGACGTAGGGCCATATATGGCACCAAGCACTTTGGGGAAGTGTGCCACCCTGTAAAAGTCCTGGACCATGGCCTGCCTTTCTGCGAGTGTTCTGGGCATGTATAGGTTCCTTCGGACTGAGGGGCGCGCCGTCATGATTGCCAGCACCTGGTGTAGGCAGTGTGACTGCGTGGGCTGTGAGACACCCCCAACTATGGCAATTGTCAGCTGAAATTACCTAGTGGTCAAAAAATGCAGGACATTGAGCACCTTTTCCAAGGGTCTCAGTGCTTGGGAGCACGAGGTGAGTTATGTGAGGTCATAACTCACCACTTAGTGATGAGGTCTAGGATGATACAAGGTGGAAACCTATACCTGCCATAGACCTCATCATCAGGCATCCCAAAAAGGCTGGTTCTGGGCAAAAGAATTGAGGGCCTGGCTATTCTCCTTCTCCTGCGGTGTCCCACAATCAGTAGCTGTATATGTGTGTTTGTTGTTTGCGCCCACCTTTATACTGCACAGGGACGCTTCCGCCTGCCTTCGTGTGGCAAACGTGTTTACGCCTGTGCATGTCTTTTGGTGTGCGTAGGTTTCCTGTATTCGATTCCATGAATACATGTTGTTCACGCGCGTGTGGGCGTTCCATGTATTTCCCAGCGGTACTTCCCCTGTTACTCCCTCATTTTCACACGTTGTTCCCCATTACGCGTGTTCCACCCCCTTTTTGGTGTGTGCACTACACATTGTGCACTTTTGCTGTGCGCGTCATGCACGGCGTTCGGGATGTCGCAGTGAAGTGTGCACCTGTGTGCGCCACCCATGGATTTGGTGCACATCCCTGGAAAAACACACGCAGGGCCTGAATGAATCGCACGTGTGCGTGTGCGCTTGCATTTTCACGCTTGCACCAGCTAGGCCACAAATTTCGGCGCACATTTGTTCCATGAATTGGCCCATAAGAGTAAACTTTACTAGTGTCTATGTGCATTAATATTTCACAACACAGCAGGACGGGCAGCGTGTTTTTTCTCTACGGGCCTGTTTTTGATTCCTAAAACAACAAAAAAATTGAAATCCCTGTCCAAATATGTAAAATGAAGGACCGAAAAATAAAAAAAGAAAGAAAGATCAAACCAAAATTGCTTTTGTATTTTACATGTATTTGTGTAACACCAGTAGGAAAAACAGTGTTCAGAGGTACTCTATGTCAGGATATTTTATTTGAGACCTGGGTGACGTACTAGTGGTTTGATATCTAGTACAAATAATCGCCATTTTGAAATTGATAAAGAGTAAAGAAAATAAAAAACAAAATCAACAATAATTACAGTTAGTCCAATACACAATATTGCCAGGATTTCCAGATAATAAAATAAGATTAGAGGAGTAGTACTAGAGACAAGGTAGATGAGGAGTGCCCTTCAAGGGAAAGAGGATGGAGTTTCAGTGGTTTGGGTAGCCAGAGGAATCGAGTTCCATTGAATAGGGGCAAGGACAGAAGCTAAATGAAAGTGCGAGACAGCATTGGTGGAAGAAAGAAACAAAGAAATTGAGCATGGAACTAGAGTGAGGAGGGAAATTAAGGGACTAGTGGGTGCTAGTGTTGGTTAGACAAAGGGGGGGGTGGCAATGCCATGAATAAATTGAACAATCTGTAGTACCAATTTGAAATTTGAAGAGTGATATAGAGGTAAACCCAAAAGGAGGCTTAATCAGTTTTCATGATAACTGAGAATAACTATAGACATTTGTGGAGATGTTACACGTTGGCACATTTTTCTGAAATTCCTGAGATTGAGGTGTACCATTGGAAAAAAGGAGGAGATGAATTGGTGGGTGATTTTTGTCAAAGAAGAAAGGTTGCAAGCTTTAGGGTATACATTGAGAATGTCAGGGCAATCTGAGAAGGGATAGAGAACCACAAGTGTTGTAAAATGAGTAGAGAGGCAAATGACTTATGTCTTAAAGGAATTGAACATAAGACAAATACGATCCAGTGGTGAGAAGGAGAGGGAGTTAGTGATATAAATCAAAAGATGCTGGCAAACAATGGCAAAGAAACAACACACCAACAGTTGTTCTATAGTGAATACATAACTTGAACTATTGTGAACATAGCAAGCATTACATGATTAAGCTCTTCCTGTCCACTTCCGCACTCCGTGTGGAAAGCGAGCATATTTATTTATTTTTATTTATTTATTTATTTTTACATTTGTAAAGCGCCACGCAGCCCAGAGGCAATTGGGCGCTGTTGCAAGAAAATGACTTAGTTGCAGTGCAGGGAGGGGTAGATCGAGGGTGTTAGAGCGTTACAGACTCCACCTTTCTTTTTATATCCTTCAGGCTCTGTTAATTCTTCTCGATTCATACATCTCTGTGAAAAGTGCTTTGATCTATAACTGTTAAATGTCCTTCATTGATCCTCTAGCTACGATACGTTTCCAATGTTTTTATTCATGTCTTTGTATATTATTGCAATATCAAAGTGCTCATCTTGAGTTAATTAAATAGCCAATTTCTCCAATGTTCTCCTCAATCATTCTAATGAAATTAACAAAGTATTTGGTGATAGATGTTCTGTTATTTTATGTTATGTTAACTTTACTTCTAAAGCGCACTGTCGCCCGGGGGCATCATGGCGCTAAGAGAGGGAGACTGTAACTACAACTACAGCCAGCTCAGCCTAAAATAAGTGAGTCTTCATGGCCTTCCTAAAGACTAGATAATTAGTGGATTTCTTGATAGCAAGCGGAAGGTCATTCCACAGAGTAGCCGCAGCTATGGAAAACGCATGCCCACCAACCCGGACCGGATTAACGATTAGTCGAAGAATAACGCGACAAGGCTGAAACACATGTATGGGGTTGCTATTGGTACTCTTGTTCAGAGGGGAATTGCCATAGCATTACAGTGCTGGACTGTCCATGTGGGCGGGACAAAGATTGATATGCAAATAGATATTTCCCATCTGTGAAAGGTACAGTGAGCAAAATGCAGATGGCTGCAAACTCTCAAAGTGGTTAAAAACCACTGAACATGTTATCATGCCGTGTTCTTTCAAGAGAGGGGCGCCTGCTACCTTTTTTGTATTTTTGGAAGGAACTTGGGGTTGGTCACCCTAAGTTGCCTGGGGACAACCAGACATCGACTCCCTGCTCACTGTGCTCAGAGAGGCACAGCTCCACCTCACAAATGAGGCCCAACAAGGCTGAAACACCTCTATGGGGTTGCTGTTGGTACTCTTGTTCAGAGGGGAATTGCCATAGCATTTTGGTGCTGGACTGCCCATGTGGGCGGGACAAAGACTGAAATGCAAATGGATATTTCCCTTCTGCGAAAGGTACAGTGAGCAAAAAGCAGATGGCTTTGAACTCTCAAAGTGCTTAAAAACCACTGAACAGGTTATCATGTCGTATTATTTCGAGAGAGGGGTGCCGGCTACCTTTTTTGTATTTTACAGCTGGGAAGATATCGAGTGAACTTAGCTTGGAGGTATTCAGCGCCCTGGCCATGAAGAGCAAGCGTTGCAGCCACTGAATCAAGCCCTTTGGTTGTGCTAAGTACAGGGAGTTGCAGTACTCTAGCCGGGATAACACCATGGCTTCCACCACTGGGGGACGCAGTGTTAGGGAGAATTCTCAGAAATGTGCTAATTCCCTCCACCTTACTTTGCTGGATTTTGAGGACTTGATTTAACCTGGAGAGAGTGAGACCCTTTTTCCCACTCTCTCATGTACTTTCATGTGATTCTTGAACACTGTGTTTCTTTTGGTTGTGATGTCTGACACACTCCATAGGCATCATCTTTTACATTGTGTCACACAGCACCTTCACTGCAGTGGCACAGGGAAGTCTTTCAGATTTCCCAAAGGTTTGAATACCTTCTATTGGGTAAACTACTGTTTCCAAGAGCAGTAAAGTGAAATTGAGTTTACTTACATTTGTAACTTTCTAGACACAGCACACACTATCTTACAATAGGGTGCTGGAGGGGTTACCTAGTATCCGCTTTGTCTAGCTTCTCATGCAACATTTTTTATGTTACCCTTTCCTCACTGAATGGCTGGTGGCAGTGGTTTTGTTTTAACTACCGTGGTGGGCATTTACCTCGGGCTGCGTTCGCAGCTGCAGTAAAGCACCCAAGGGTGCCATTTTTGTCAAAATGGCGTGGTCTTCTTTTTTCACCATTTCTTTGTGGAAAGGTCCTTCTTGAGACTGTGTGCGCCAAACCAGGTGTGGTCCCATTGTCCGCTTTGCCTTTGGCAGGATTCACAAGTGAAATCCGCCTTTGGCTCCGGGGTGTCTGGGGTAGGCAGGAAGTGAGGTGGGCGTCCGAAACTCCCTGTGCTTAGTCTCCTAGGAGACCCAAATGCACTCTGTGGTGATTAGCCAGCTGACTGTCCGGCAAGGACAGCCACCTTGCTACCTGACTGACAGCTAGGCTGGAATGAATGGGAGAGAATTGAATAAAAGTCAAGGCTTTTGGATTGGAAGGCAGAGTCAACCACTGGACGAAGGATCCGAATAAGAACTTGAAGAGGACGCCTGATGCAACTCCTGGACTGTTCATTTGCCCAGTGAAGCCCTGCTGCAGTGCCGAGACGCCAAGTTTGCATCGAAAGATAAACCGCGCAAGGACGACTTCTTTCCTTGAGTTGGTGGGACTAATGAACTCCAAAGTAAGCCCCTTGGACATCCATCTCAGAGCTAGTTTGAATTTCTACAGAGTTGCTGGGGGTCTCTAAGGTGGAGGGAATTAGCACATTTATGAGAATTCTCCCTAACACGTAGTGGGGCAGGAATCATGGGTAACACATTCTTTAAAATCTTAAGCTGAAAGTGGCCGGCTTGGCAGACTGCAGTCACTTTCTTGTACATTGATAGAGATGCAGACAGAATAACTCCCAGATTTGTAACCTTATCCGCCAGAACTGGAAGAGGACCCAAAGATGAAGGACATAAAGTGAACGCCCAAAGGGTGGGATCAGGGGGGCAACCCACCACCATCACCTCAGTTTTGTCTCCATTCAATTTGAGCAATTGTAGTTCATCCACTCTCCCACGGCTGCCAGACACTCCCGCAGGCATGACGACACCTCGTCCCGATCAAGATCTAATCTGATCAGGATTTGGGTGTCATCGGCATACGAGTATCATCTGACTCTGAAGGAGTGGATCAAACATACAAGGGCCCAAATATAGATGTTAAGTAGAATGGGAGACAAAGAGGAGCCTTGCAGGACTCCACAGCTGAGGTGACAAGGAGCCGAGAGAAAAGGAGGCATGGAGAAAGTCTGAGTCCGATCCGCCAGGACCTAAGTGAACCAGGCCAGTACTTGACACGATATCCCTATCTGGGCAAGCCGGGTCAACCGAATGGAGTGGTCGACCGTGTCAAATGCGGTTGATAGATCTAACAGAATCAGGGCCCCCACTCCACCTGCATTGACCAGCCTGGCCATATCATCCTGGATGGCAACCAGTACTCTCTCCGTGCTCCTACCAGGTTGGAAACCAGACTGGGCAGAATCCAAGAGCTGGGAAGATTCAGGAAATGTAGAGAGTAGGAGACACCAGTGATTTGAGAAGTTTAGACAGACGAAGGAGAAGAGAGATAGGATGAAAATTAGAAAGAACAGCAGGATCCAGGGAGAGCTTCTTAGATGTGGTAGATTGTTAGATGACAATGGAGGGTAGATATTCAGACTCGCCCCTTAAGACTGCAAACACAAAATACTTTCTGGACGATTCATGGAATTAATGTGCGCTGAAATTTTCGGCGCAAGCATGCGAAAGTGTGCGAATCGCAGTGCAAGTGCGAAAATCGCAGCGAAACCCGTGCACAGCAATTCATAGAAGTCCGTGTGCGTGTATATCCCTGGTTGTGCGCTAAAATTGTGCATGGCGCATGCTGGCGCACACGTCTCCAACAGCGTGCGCTAAGTGTATAGCGAAAGCGCACATAGCGCAGCGCACACAACAAAAGTAGGCGGAACAGGGGGCGTAACACGCGGAATGGGGAACAACACGTGAAAATGTGGGCGTCACGGGGGAAGAACAGGAGGCAAATGTGTGGAACGGCCACACGCGTGTCTACAACACGTATTCATATTCATGGAATCGAACGGGGCTAAAAAGACGCGCTAATCCGGGAACACATACGGCAGCAGGAAGCAGGCGTACGTGGACCTGCGCAGCATAAAAGTGCGCGCAAACAACAAACAAGCTCAGACGCCAAGATGAATATACCAATCCTAGCAGCAGTGGTCGTGGGATACCGCAGGAGGAGGAGGAGGATAGTCAGGCCCAGATTTTTTACACCCAGAACCAGCCTTTTTGGGATGCCTGATGACCAGGTGTATGGGAGGTACAGGTTTCCACCTCACATAATACTCGACCTGGTGAGTGAGTGGAGGATGACCTCAAATCACCCACCCTGTGCTCCCAAGCATTCAGCCCCCTGGAGAAGGTCCTCAATGTACTGCACTTCTTGGCCACTGGATCATTTCAGCGGACAAGTGCTATAGTGGGGGGGTGTCACAGGTCACGCAGTCACGCTGCCTACACCAGGTGTGGGCCTCATGACTGCACGCCCATCAGTCCACAGGCACATATGCCTGCCCAGAACACCTGCAGAAAGGCAGGCTGCCGTACAGGATTTCTATGGGGTGGCACAATTCCCCAAAGTGCTAGGTGCCATTGATTGCACCCATGTGGCTCTACGTCCACCCAGGGCATCTGAGCACATCTATAGAAACTGCAACCGAATCATCACCTCAGTATATGCCAAGTATCCAGGGTCCACCCACAACAGTTTCATTTACAGAATGTCAACCCTAAACCGGGACCTAGAAGCTGGGCGGCATGGCGATACATGGCTGCTTGGTGAGTATAAATGCCACTGCACATGCATGCATGTCAGATACTGAGTAATGTCACAACCCCAATAATGATACCCATCACCACCTCCCGATGGGACAGTGCCCACCCTCTGAGCACCCACATGATGATGCCAATTCGGAACCCCACCACACCACCCGAGGTAAGATACAACACAGCCCATATTGCAACCCGGGGCATAGTGGAGCACACATTCGGAGTGCTCAAGTCACGCTTTCGCTCCCTTGACCGCTCTGGTGGGCAGCTGTTATATGCTCCCCCAGTAGTCTGCATGATCAAAGTGGCAGCATGTGTCCTGCACAACGTTGCAACACACCGGGGCCTGCCGGTGGACATGGTGGTGCCCCCACTTCCCAACCACATGCACACCCGCTGCGCATGGGAGGGGAAAGGGCACGTGGTGAGGCAGCCCGTACACAGCTGGTGGCTAATTACTTCACCTAAAATCACACCCCTGTGGAGTGCACACAGCCCTGGCAAATACCAGCTGACAATCAATGATGATGACATAAGGGACACTCAACTGTCACAACCAAACCATCATGAGATTGGTCACCTGGAAGAGTTACATTGTGTGCATCCCTACCTACCCAAACACCACCAATGCTGTGTCATCAAAAGACATACATCTATGTTGCGAAGTTCATTACCCCCTTGCTAAATACAACAAGAGAACAGTGCCATGTCACCCAACCCCTCTCCAGTTCCACCACCAGACACACCATGGCATGTCATGCAATGTGAAAGCAAACAAAGCAATGCGCAAGACCTGACACAAGTGTCACAAAGTACACTGTCCCTAATGGAAACTGCCCACACACAATATGCTCCCATTAATGTATAACTAAATGCACACATTACAAAATATTTACCACCAACACAATGCTGCAACACACCATGGAAAAATGCAAAAACATGACAGTACTAAGTTCAAGTAGTGGTAGTCTTACAACCTGAATACACCAGCACATCAACCACTTACAACTGTAGAGTGTTGCTGCCACGCAAATGTCTCAGTGTACTGCATACAACATGAACTGCATCTGCAAAGTAGACCGGCTTGTGAAGACATAAGGAAGGAACCTGCAGATTAGGAGGAAGACATGGATGCACAAGCACATATCAATGCACCATGCAGTGTACTATAAAACAACAATATCCACTAGGGATGTCTACACAGTATTGACTACAGACTGCCCACACAGCTCATGGGAGCCCAACCTCACTGTGTAATTCACTGTCACTTGGTCACACGCTTTGCAAGCCCTTGGAAACGGGAAGCAGGAGGGGAGTGTGTCTCACGAACCTAAGCATCTAACCCAAACTCAGGTCAAGACTGCATGTGCCCAGCCGGAATACAGTGGATGCCCAGGGGAGCCACACAAGGCAACACATTGTAAAAAAAAAAAAAATCAAAAATGGCCATGTGTGGGCCAGAGGGGGTGGGGGAGGCCACCTAGGAGGTTCGAGGACAGGGTGCACACCAACACCCACCTGCATGGATGTTGCGGAAAAAAAAATACCTCCTTGGGCTCATGGCCTGCACGGCTATGCCATTGTGGGAGAAACTGCTGTCGCTCTGCTCATCCTCTGCTGCTGCATCAGGAGGCGGTGGCACTATGGGAAGCAGCCCACGCAAAGCCCTGGTATGGTCCTCCATGGCAGCAAGCATGTGGGTCTGGAAGGTCTGATTCTGGAGGATTAAAGTGCGGAGATCCCCATGCAGCACATCACGGGTTGCCTGCATTTCTGCAGGCATGGCCTCGCGTGATGACCGGATCTCCTCATATGTTGAATGCAGCTCAGCTGAGAGCAAACTTGTGAGCCGCTCCAGCTGCTGTTCTGTCCTGAAATTAGTGGAAGCCTCAAGGTCAAGAAGAGTCTCCCTGAGGTTATGGAGTTCTTCCCTCAGGGCTTCCCTGTGGGCCTGGGACTCTATTGAGATGGAGTGATGCAGAGTCTCCAGTGCCGCCCATCGGTCCCTGTTGGACTCCAACATGTCTTCCCTGTGCCATTGGCAAATGGAGTCTGTTGCCTGCTGTTGTTGCTCCATCTGCCTTTCAGGGGGGATAATGGAAGTGGCCACCCTCTCCACTGCCTGAGCCGTCATTTCTACTGATGCTGCCTTTTGGGTTGCCATACCGTACATGGGGCTTTCCCATACAGTATTGCCTGGTGGCGCACGGCCACCATGTCGACGGGCACCACACCTGTTTGGGGCAAGGCAATCTTCACCTTGCTGTGCTCTCACTGCCTGAGGCTGCAGGACTGCATTCCCCCTCTAATCTGCTGGCCCAGGAACAGGATCAGATGCTGTGGAGTGTGACCCTGCATCCGTAACCACCAAAGGCGGACTTACCAACACTAACATCCCCATAGAGGGTTCTACCCATGGTGCAGGTGGGTTGGACAGAACAGAATCCCTGCCAGAAACACTTACCTGCGACGGCACATAAGTCTCATCATCCGACTCAGCACCTGAATAGAGGTCTGGGACGGTGCACCCAGAGGCACCCCTGGACAGTATGGTATGCAGTAACATTGGGTTTTCACACACCACGTCCCCCACTGGTGCCCGGTCGTGCCTGAGATTCCTCCTGGGTCTGCACCATCTCCTCAACCTCAACAGCACCAAGTGCGTCATCACCTGCAAAAACATGAAAGACAACAAATGGAAACAGGCATGAGCACCATAGCACACACATAGGCCGTGACAAGCAAGAGATCCAGTACATGACTTACACATGTCCCACATGGCTATAACCCTGCCATGCATGCACTGTCAAAGAGTTGGAAGTGGAGTCAAAAAGGCAGACACTGGGGAGAGCAAGATGGAAATGCAACACATTTGCAGCATGTTGGGTAGCACTGGCATCACACATCTGGCTGTATGTGGCATGTCCAATACACATACATGACACATGCCACCACACAGATGTCATGTAGCATAGCCATTGTAAATTACAAAACTACAGCAATATGTCAGTGAATGAGTACTGTCACACATCCATGTCACATCGACATGATGCGAAGATTGGTGCTGAATAGTGTTGCAAAATATGCATGTGCCACACACTGAAACACATCCAGTGTCCAATAACACAGTCATTGTGGGCTGATAATTGGTTGGTCACTTTAACATTACAGGAAACATCTGTCATCTTCCAAATGCAAACAGGCCCTAATAAAAAAAGTCTGCAGCCCAATACTCCATCGGCCTGAATGGTGTGATCATTAACATAACCAGGTAAAAGTAGTGGCCCAGTGTGGGCTGTTAACAATGACCGAAGCATATCACATATGTTGCAATAGGGCAGAATAATGCATACTAAAAATGGGAGAGTGGAAACAATCAGCCTGAATGAACACTTACAAAATCTGACCAATGTAGTTGCAAGATGACAGTTCAAGGTAAAGTGCACTAACCTAGGCATAATTGGCATCTATGGGCAGAAGGGATACAGTCATACCCAAATCCAAGGCATATGAATGTATGGGAGGAAGCAAATGGGTGACCCATAACACTCAGGAGTACACACCCTCACCTGGCACTCAATCAGAACCCGTCACCCAAACAACATACACATGGATTACACACACACGCATGGGCACTCACCGGACAATTGCTTCATAATCAGGTAGTTTTCCCACACCTTGGATCTGTTCCTCTGTGACGAAGGTCCCAGCAACAGACTCATGTTCAGTGTGTTCGTTGTCCTCTTGTGGAGACCCACCGCCAGTCACCAGAGTAGCGGCATGATTTGAGGGCAGCTTGTTCTTTGCTCTGCGTTTCAGGTCATTCCACCACTTGTAGCAATCATCAGCTGTGCGCCTCACAAATCCAAGGGCACTTATGCGGTCCACGATGATCTGCCAGTGTGCCCTACGTTGACCAGGTGTGGTCTTGCACCCTGCAGTCACCAACATTTCGTGGCTATGTGCCGACACATAGCTCACAAGTGCATCAAGTTCCGGGTCATTAAAGCTAGGCTTCCTTGACGTGCCGGAGTGTGTAGCCGTGTCTGGGGTCTCAGCCTGTTGTGCCAGAGCACCCTTCTTCCACTTTTTCAAAGGTAGAGCGTAGCCTGAGTGGCTTACGCTGCTCTGGTCAGTAGGGGCAGAAGCACCGGTGGACTGGGTAGTAGGAGTGTGCGAATGCACAATGACCATAGGCTTTGGTGCAGGCATTGGCAGAAGTGTGATGTTGGCAGGGGGAACGTCAGTTTGATGGACCTGGACTGACACTGTCCTGGCTGGGAGACTCAGAGCTGGGGTGGATGGAGCTGCAGCTGCCCCTGTAGCCTCCCCACCCTGCCTACTTGGGGCAGCAGATGACATAGCAGCCCCAGATCCACGTCGCTTGGTGACACCAACTTGCACCACCACACGTGGCCTAGACTTGCTTACCTGGAAGTCAGCTTGGGAGTCATCCTGTGCTAGGTCAGGTGCCACAATGGGCTGGTCCAACAAGGGCTAAGCTGGGGTGGTGTCAGCCACATTTCCCTCAACCATGGGGGGGGCATGGGTGTCCCTGATTGGTCCTCCACACATGGGGATCTAGGGGCACCCTGCAAATCCCAGTCACGTCCCCTACCGCGCCCACCACGCCCACCTTTTGAAGGTCGGCCACCTTTGCCTCCCTTACCGCTTGGTCGCCTCCCAACCATGGCACTGATGTTGTTGTGCGTATGGGAGTAGCAGTAAACTATTGTCCTGGGCAATTGGGGGTGAAAGGGGTAGGGTACTAGATGGAATTCCTACCCTAGCGCTCTTACAAGGCTGTCTGTGACCCCTGGGGGAAGATGACAGGTCACGCAACGCACAGGCAGCCCAAAATCAAAAAATAACGTGCACTCAACCCCTCGTAGACCACGTGCGTGAAAAAATGAACCCGCACTACGCTGTGGCATCCAGAAACACAAATATAAGCGTATGCGTAATACACGCAGCCTACAGTGACCTCTGAAGGGGTACGCGACACACAGGGCAAGCACAGTTGGTAAATACGTGCGCGACTCACGGTCTGCCTAGAAAAAGAACGTGAAAAAGAGGCGCGTGTGCGCGTTGGCAACAACCCTGCCAAAAGAAGTATTGTACGCTGTCTGAGGATACAGGACAAAAGAAGAAGTGAACGATGTTTGAGGAAACAGGCCCAAAAAGAATAAAGAACGCTGTCAGAGGTAACAGGGAGTACGAACTTGAAACGCTGTGAAGTAATCACGTGTGAACCGACAAGAAGAACAGAATTCACCCACTCGCTCTACACGAAAAGCACGTACAAGGGAATGGGGTCCATACACATACCTTTTAAAGCGGCCCACATGTACAGCGTCACTTGCGCGTGCATGCGCTAAGGCCCTTTCCTCCAATTATATGAGCTGAAACTCGGACATGCAGTTTTTGGATATGTACGATGAACATGCACCCGTTTTGATGAAAACGCCCACGCGCATCACATCACTTACACGCATAGGCCCTTTCCTCAGATTACACGCATCCACATGCGGACGTGCAGTTTTTCCATGCGCGCTGCCACGTCACGAGGGAAACGCCGGCACAAGTCACATCACAGAAGCGCTTTACGCGCTAAGGGCCTTTGGTCCAATGAAACCACGTATGTGTGCTGGCGCGCTTACGCACGAAGGGCCTTTCCTCGAATTACACGCTGACGTGCAAGATTTTCACGTGCCAAATCACTCCGTATCAAGCTGGCCATGCAACAACACACGGAAGACCACGCTGCTGCCCAGAAGGCCGAATTACTGCCTCCCAGAGCCCCGAGCATGCTCCCACCTGCCATCTGCTGCTGCCTGACTGCCTGCTGCACGCATGCCCTGCTATTTACTCACTGCACGTCAGCCAGGGGTGCAGTTGCTGTGACCACCCCTGCTGGAACCGAAGGCTCCCGACTGGGATACCATCGCTCCACAGCCCAGCCCCAGGACCCAGTTGCCCACCCACTCCTGCCTCTGGGGTTGCCATGTCGGGCACAACACCATCTGGCACCACTGGCAACCCCCAGCCAGAGAGGCAGAGGGCCACCAGCTTCAGTGCCAGGGAAGTTGGTGTCCTGGTGGAGCAAGTCCTGGGGCAGTATGATGCCCTCTTTGGAAGTTTGCGCGCCGACAATGAAGGACAGACAAAGATTTGGATGGACATCGTGACTGACATCAACGCAGAGGGGGTGGCAGTCCGCGACTTACACCATGTCAAGAAGCGCTGGGAGGACTTCAGGTCCAGGACCCTCAACAAGGCCCGGCGCCTCTTGAAGGCAGCGGATGCCAAGGGGTGCCGGGGCCACCTGTACGACCAACAGATGAGGCTCCTGGAACACATATGCCCAGTGCTCCACGTCCAGGTCCTTGAGAGGCAGACCCGTCTGGAGTCGAGCGGTAAGTGTACATGCATACTGATTGGACGCTGTGCGTGTGGTGGCTTGCCAGTAGTGTGCAGGTTGCACATGTGTTTTCATAGGGCCATGTAGGGATGTGTATGAACAGGGGCGTGAGGCTGCCACATGTGAGTCCTCTTAGGTATGAGACACATCGATGGTGTATGTGTTGGTAAGCATGCTGTGCAAATGCAGGTGTGGTAGCACACATGTTTGAATTTCTGTGTATGTATGTTGGCATGGTTGTGGTGTCACACATGGATGGTGGTTCCTGCTGCATGTATCGGCACTGTGTACATGTGCATGTGTGTGTATTTGACAAGTGTGCAACTGTGATGCAACATGGATGCACGTGACACTGATATGTAGAAGGCTGAATGCCAGATGTGACATGTATGGCGATTGCATCACTGCGACAGTTGGAGGAGATGTAGATAAGCATGTAAGTGTGGTGGTGTGTGTGTGTGTCTAGTGCACTCCCTGTGTTTCATGTGATGTCAGGCTCACCTTCGGCTGTTCATGCTGTTGTATGTGTATGGATGTTGCTGCCTGGTGCAATATAGCTGTGGAAATGCTCATGTGTGTGAGTTGAAATGACATGTGTGTCGTGGAGTGTGATGGCATGTCTGAAGTTTGACACTGCCACACATGTGCAACTGTCATGTGTGTATCAGTCCATTGTACAGTGCCCTGATGTCTGTGTTTTATCTCTCCCTGTCTGCAGTGTAAACTGATGAAGAGGGCGGAGAGGTTTCTGTGGAGCACAGCGGCAGGGATCGCTTCACCAGCCGGAGACCCAAGGCCCGGCTCCCCTCCCAGATTGTCATCTCGTCGGGGAGTGAGGAGTCTGGTGCCGCCAAGGGTAGGTCCACGAGGCAGAGGTCGGAGGTGGACTCCTTGGCAGCAGAAGGGGCAGCTGAGATCCAACGGAGCAAGATGGCACGGAGTCATCCAGGTTGGTGGGGGGTTTGGTGGAGGAGGAGGAGGCCGTGGAAGGGACACACACGGGGTCTGGAGGTGGGGATTCCACTGGTGCTAGTGGTGCAGTGCAGGGGCAGTGACAGGAGGCAGCACAGGCCGCATTGGAGGTGCTTGTGTGTAATCCTGTCCCTGATCCTGTCACTGCATCATCTGGCACCAGCAGGGATGCCTACGTCCAGACCCATTTTCAGGGAGGGGATGAGCGCACGACAACTGGCCTTGCTCTCCCTGCAGACGTGGGATAGCGTTGCGTCAACGGGGCATGCGAGGTGACCTGCAGTCTTTTCGTGGAGAGACTGCAGGTCATCTTGCATGCCTCTTTGACCACATTGGGACGGGTCACCGGTGCTGGATTCCTCCGTGTGCTGGACCTTCTTGCGACCCCCTCCTCACCTGAACCCCCTACGCACCAGTCATCCTCCATGCCATCTTCCCACCCATGTGTCACCTGGGTACCCTGTGGAGCTGCCCCTGACCCAGCAGCCTGGCTGGTGGAGGACACATCCCTGCCACAGTCGGGAGTCGGACGTCCAGCAGTGGTGGCCACCACAACAACTGCACCCCAGCCGGAGGAGGACGTGCAGGCAGCAAGAGCCAGGGCGCAGGCACAGCAGCAGCAACATGGTGGGAGCAATGATGGCTCGGGGCCTTCAACATCGAAGGGGCAGGCATCAGCCATAGGGCAGGAGGACCCCGGATTTCAAGTGTCTTCCGTGTGGCAGCCGTTGGGCCACGCCACAGATGCGGAGCGGTAGCGGGCGGAAGAGGCATGGCTCACAATGGTCAGGGCGTAGAACTCCATTCAGAGGGACCTGAGGCGGGCCGAGTGCCTCGAGGCAATTCGCAGGGAGTTGGAGGTGAACATGTCATCGTCCCTGCGAACATTCGTGGCAATGGAAGAAGACCGCCTCCAGGACATTGAGCGGGAGTTCGATGATGCCCTGATCCGGGACATCAATAAGTGAGCCGTCGGGCTAGCCCGCTGCCATTGTAAATAGTTAGATAGTGTTAGGTTTCCTTTCTGTTTTTGTTTATTTTGGGGCGATTGGACAATGCACCACGTTTTTGTATATAGTGCTTTATTAGGTAGTCTTTTTTGTAGGTTTCATTTCATTTGTTGGGCTCATGGACCCTGGATTGGTGATTTTTTTTTTTTTTTTCATTTCACCATGGAGCAATGGATTTCACTTATTGTTTGCCCTTGGATTTGCTTTGTTGGACTGAGACTTTGGACACATTTTCATTTGGATTTCTTTGGATTCTGATTTCATATTTTTGATTATTTTCTGGACATGCTGTGTTTTATTTCTTCTTCACATTATTGTGTGTTTTCTTTTCATTACATTCATTTTGGATTCAATACATTTTTGTTTCATATTTCGGTGTGTGGTATTCTCTCATTGATTTCATGCATGTCATGATGTGGGTTTTCACATTCACTTGCACCCATTGTGTGTGTGTGACGGACATGTGTTCATTTACATACTTGCCATTCGGGTTGTATCATGTAATGGGTATTTCTATGTGGGTGGATGCAATACTTGGTTGGGTCTTTGGGCTGGGGAGGCATGGGGGGTGATGTGGCTGGCCCTTAGGCCCATGATTGAGGATCGTCATGACGTGGGGGCAGGGGGACATGACGGGGGCCTGCTGGCAGGTGCCCCTGACTGCTGGGGGTAGGGGTGCTGGGGGACATGTGTGGGACATGAGTGGGGGCCTGCTGGCAGGTGACCCTCACTGCTGGGGGGTAGGGGTGCTGGGGGACATGAGTGGGGGCCTGCTGGCAGGTGCCCCTGACTGCTGGGGGGTGGGATGCTGGGGGACATGTTTGGGGGCCTGCTGGCAGGTGCCCCTGACTGCTGGGGGGTGGGGGTGCAGTGGGACATGAGTGGGACATGAGTGGGGGCCTGCTGACAGTTGCCCCTGACTGCTGGGGTGTGGAGGTGCAGGGGGACATGAGTGGGACATGAGTTTGGGCCTGCTGGCAGGTGACCCTGACTGCTGGGGGCTGGGGTGCAGAGGGACATGAGTGGGACATGAGTGGGGGCCTGCTGGCAGGTGACCCTGACTGCTGGGGGTTGGGGGTGCAGTGGGGCATGAGTGGGACATGAGTGGGGGCCTGCTGGCAGGTGACCCTGACTGCTGTGGGGTGGGGGTGCAGGGGGACATGAGTGGGGGCCTGCTGGCAGGTGCCCCTGACTGCTGGGGGGTGGGGGTGCAGTGGGACATGAGTGGGACATGAGTGGGGGCCTGCTGGCAGGTGACCCTGACTGCTGGGGGTTGGGGGTGGGGGTGCAGTGGGACATGTGTGGGACATGAGTGGGGGCCTGTTGGCAGGTGCCCCTGACTGCTGGGGGGTGGGGGTGCAGTGGGACATGAGTGGGACATGAGTGGGGGCCTGCTGGCAGGTGCCCCTGACTGCTGGGGGGTAGGGGTGCTGGGGGACATGAGTGGGGGCCTGCTGGTAGGTGACCCTGACTTCTGGGGTGGGGGTGCTGGGGGACATGTGTGGGACATGAGTGGGGGCCTGCTGGCAGGTGACCCTCACTGCTGGGGGGTGGGAGTGCTGGGGGACATGTGTGGCACATGAGTGGGGGCCTGCTGGCAGGTGACCCTGACTGCTGGGAGGTGGGGGTGCAGGGGGACATGAGTGGGGGCCTGCTGGCAGGTGCCCCTGACTGCTGGGGAGTGGGGGTGCAGGGGGACATGAGTGGGGGCCTGCTGGCAGGTGCCCCTGACTGCTGGGGGGTGGGAGTGCAGTGGGACATGAGTGGGGGCCTGCTGGCAGGTGACCCTCACTGCTGGTGGGTGGGGGTGCTGGGGGACATGAGTTGGTGATCAGTAGTGCAAGGTGACATGTGGCTTGGCTGGGGGGCATGCCCATGGTGGATGACCTGCCTGCGGGACATGACCAGGGGTGCAGGGTAGTCCCCTGTGGTGTGGGCTGCCTGCAGGGGCCGTGGAGGGTGTAGAGGGAACACCTGGGAGGACCCACACTGCCAATTCATGGGTAGGACTCCCCGCGCACCCCCGAAATTCACGTACCCCACTCGCATCAGGGACAATCGCGTGTGAAACTTCCCGCGAACCCCAGTAATACACGTACCCCACTCGCACAGGGCCAATCGCGTGTGAAACTTCCCGCGCACCCCAGGAATACACGTACCCCACTCGCACAGGGCCAATCGCGTGTGTAACTTCCCGCGCACCCCAGTTATACACGTACCCCACTCGCACAGGGCCAATCGTGTGTGAAACTTCCCGCGCACCCCCGATTTACACGTACCCCGCTCCGATCGCGTGTGAAACCTCCCGCGCACCCCAGGAATACACGTACCCCACTCGCATAGGGCCAATCGCGTGTGAAACTTCCCACACACACCCAATTTACACGTATCCCCCTCCGATCGCGTGTGAAACCTCCCGCACACCCCAGGAATACACGTACCCCACTCGCACAGGGCCAATCGTGTGTGAAACTTCCTGTGCACCCACGAATTACACATACCCCGCTCCGATCGCGTGTGAAACCTCCGGCGCACCCCAGGAATACATGCACCCCACTTGCACAGGGCCTATCGCGTGTGAAACTTCCCACGCACCCCCGAATTACACATACCCCACTCCGATCGTGTGTGAAACTTCCTGCCCACACCCGAAATACACGTACCACGCTTCGTTGCGTGTGTAACTTCCCGCAAACCCCAGTAATACACGTTCCCCGCTTGCCGTGTGCTGTGTGGCGGCCCTGTATACTGGTACAGGGTTAGCGCAGCCCTTTGCACTGGATTGGGGATTTTGATGTCTTTTCCTTGCACGAGGGGCGTTCTTGGGGGCGTAACTGGCGCTGCTGCAGGGTCCTTGCACCACTGTGCGCCATGGCTTGTTTGGATAGCTAAAATCCATGAATACGCTGTGCGCGGAAATTGATTTTAGCGCATGCGGCTCGTGCAGAGATTCGCACGCGCACACTGTGCGCCAGCCGCGTGCGCCACTTGTGCGCTGAATTCTATGAATCACCCCCTTTGTATATTTTAATATAGCTGAGCATTGTGGGTACAGCACACCTTATTTACTATGCACTGTAATGGTCTGTGCAATACTGCTGAACTGTCATTTTCCAACGGAGGCTTTTGGTTTGAGATCCATTATTGGGTATACAGTTGTGTTGAATACATTGATCAGATCAAACAAGAGTTGGAGGGATGAATGGGCTTGGCATACAGAATGGCTACCAAGCAGCATAGTGGTGAGTTAGACTGAGCAAGGCATGCACATAAATCTATGCTGAACCATCCCTCCTACTCAAGCAACTGCAACAGATACCCACATTAAGTATAAACCCGGCACATTTATTATCTTAAACAGGAAGCAGGGAAGGTCTGATGGATTACATCACCAAGAGAGGAATCAACCTTGTCTGAAAGGGAACCACAAAGATCAAATGAGGCAGGAAGAGAAGCATTTTGTAAGTACGTCTGTCTCTCTGTAGTACCAACAGAATACTTCACTCTGTCTTTGCTGATGCTAGTAAGGAGGGAGTTTTGTGATCGATCAGCTAAATGTGGAAAGGGGATTCCCATGCCTAAAACTGAGACAGACCCTTTCCGGACATCAAAACATGCCCCACCTACTTTGCTAGATGCTTATACCACCTGGTTTTGACTTTGTTATCTGTGACCTTTAGTCAAGGATTTTAATGGTAAAATCATGTTGTGTGAAACAATGGGCCTCATTATGAGTCCAGAGGTAACCCTGACAGTGCTACCAGCACCTGACTTCCCGGTGCCACCGGGAGATTCCAAGTCCGGCGGCCCGGGAAGTCAGGTGCTGGTAAAATGTAAGTCCCCCATTCCCATAGAGTCATACAGGAGTGGGGGCACAGAAGCGCCGGCATCGTTGCTAACGTGCCGGTACTTCCGTGATGACACTGCCTGCCATGGCCGCTGTGCGTGGTGCAGCGGCCACGGCAGGCAGACTCAGAGTTTTCTGATCCGGATAAAAGGGTGCCGGTGAGTTTACCAGCACCCTTGTTTCCAGACTGGCAAACTTATAATGAGACCCAATGTCTGCTATCCCATGAAATTAATATGCATTATCCGACAAATGTCTAACACCAGCCAACCAGAGGCATAACCCCACCATTAAACAAAAACATAGACCAAAATTACACTTACATGTAACTCAGAATAAGACACATCTCATCAGGAAACACTTGCATGAATCTCCGCACCAACCAAGATATCCACAGACAATACTGACACCTACACTGCTCCAACCACCATAAAAACGTCTACACCCCTACAACAGAAATACACTGACCCCCATCAGACACCCCTGCACACAAACACTCACTAGGTCTGGAACTAGTACAACACCTATCGTTCACCAGTTTCCACTTCCAATGTTATCCCCATAGCATCAAGGTTATACCCCTATATGCTGTCGAATTTCACGACGCAATGAGGGATACTTGTGAAATTAACAGAATAACAGAAATGTAGCACCTTCCCATTTTCCCTGAATTAACCAATAGGAACAACGGATATATCAGATCTCATTAGTACAGAACATAATCACAATGCTTCCTTTGCATTTTTCAATTATAATGTTTATTTCCTTGCATGAAGCACTTCCTAATACAATGGGATCCTAGTATATATACCATTGTTTCACACAAGCACCCGCACATACACTCATTCTTCACACAGGCAGCTATGCAAAAATTCACATCATTCACATATCTGTTTTCTTACCTGCATCCCCAGACCAGAATCTGCTCCAACATGTCACGTGATGTCTCTCTGGCTCCTGTGCAACATAAGAAGGAACCAGGAAGCAGGGAATGGTTTTGTGTTCCTGCACAAGCTCACAGGATCTGGCTGCCCCCTTGAGTACGCCCAAGCAACTATGAATGAGCCGTTAGGCACAGGAGTGCCCCCTCTAAGCATCAGAGCTTCAGAAGCTGAGCGTGGATACTCAATGTGCCATGGAATACTGGGGAAACAAAACTACCCTGGACATGCATGGCCCATGGGACATGCACGCTTGGGTACAAGTTGTCAAAGGAAATCATGCTTTCCCTTCGATAGTTCATACCACTTTGAAAGTTCAAGCCAGCCCAGTAGCACTGTCTCAGTAAATGGCTGCACGCATTATGCGCAAACCACCCCTAAAGCTATCTCACAAGACATTGTAAATAGATACTTTGCATACTCTTTACAAGCTCACTAATCAATTGACACCACTTGTAACAAAGGAAGTCAAAATGTAAACCCTAAAAAATCTAACGGATTCCAGCTAACCTAATAAACTGGAACGAAACTGAGCAGAAATACTAACTAAACAAAAAGACCCATGCTTCACTAGAGAAACAGAAATATGTAACAGCAATTATCGATGCAAATAAATATGTTTTTCGCACAAGAGAGTGATTCTGCTACATATTCAACAAAAGAACTGTCCAACCATTTAGGGAACTGGCAGATATCCACCAACAATATGAATATAGGAAGACAATACTCACTGTGGTGCACGAAGATACAAGTCCATTTTTCTAAATAATGTATTCAAATCAGAATTCTTTTCGAAGAAAATGCAAACAATGACACACGATAATATCACACAGGACAAGATTATAGATCCCACATTTACACTTGCTAAATCTGCACCCAATGTGGAGCCTTCCTTTGATTTAAATCTGTTTCTCCCCGAAATTAATTTGATTATTCTAAATCTTCGTCCTACTAGCCTCATACGAGACCCTTGCCCATTGACCATCATAAATGACTATGTAGACTTAATCTACCCATCAATAGTAACATTTATTAATGCATAATTATGTCACTGATTCCAACAATGAAAAACAAATCTTTGTTACCACTGTAATAACAAAGGTCGACCAGGATCATGATTCCAGCAACTACTGTCACATTTCGAATCCCAATTCTTGCTTAAAACCCTGTGTAAAGTGACCTCCATGCAATTACAGATTTTCTTAGAATGTAGGCACATACTGGGATATCCACAAAGGGGAATGGATCAGGCCCTTATAAATGTTAAAGCCTCTCTTCTACATGTCACCGACCATGGATCTGCAAGCTTACAGATGTTATAAGATTTATCAGCAGCATTCAACATCCAATAGCACTCCATTATTTTACAGTGTTTTTCTAACATCAAATGTTTCATTTCATGGCAAAGGTCTCCTTTCACAGCAACAGAACATCTCAGATAAAACTGGATAATATATCGTCTGACCTGATTACAGTTGAGTTTAGTGTCCCATAAGGAAACTGTATTACACCAACTTTATCTAACCTTTATCTTAAACCGCTTCATGACATTAAATCAGAATTTGAAGAGGAATTCAAAAAATATGTGGATGACACTTAAATAGTTGTCAAGCTATAAGAAGTCCCTCAATCTAACCAAATTAAAATTGACGAGGACATCTTTGAAAGTATTGACACATGGATGTTTGTAAATTTTTTGGGTATAAATAAAAAATAAACAGAGATCATGATTGTCAGCACAACTATAAGTTATACCAAAGTAATGGAATGCTATCAAAAATATAGCTTAAGCGGACAGGACACACAATTAAACATGCAAGAGCTGTCAAGCCCATCAGCCTCCTCATTGATTCTAAGATGTCCATGCCTTCACAGGGTTCTCATGTCCTGTGAACAGCCAATGTATATCTTATGTTACCAAGGCAGCTAAAACTGTTACTTCCAGAGCATCAGTGTGCAGCTCTTGCTAGTGCAATTGTGGGAGCAATATTAGATAATTGCAAGGCCCTCTTAGAAGGAGCTACAAGGTCATACATACATTCCTTACAGTTACTTCAAACATTGCAGCTTGGATAGTCATGAACCTCCCTAAAAGTGGCCACGTTTCTGTCTCTCAAGACTCTTAATTGGCTTCCTATAAAATCCAGAGTAATCTTTAAATTGCTTACCATTGCCCACAATGCTCTAGAGGGTAACGTCCTCATCTATCTAAAGAAACGTCGAAAATTGCATTCATCTAGTCACTCATTACGCTCCTCCTATAAATATTCCATGTTTGCCCCTCATGTACTCAAATCCACAGTATGTGGTAGATCAAGTACAGTCCGAGCAATTCAACTTTGATACCACTTGATCTGTGGAAAATTGGAGATCTTTTTATGTTTCCACACACAAAGCCTGCTTATTTAAAAAAAAATAACTACACCAAAAACTGTTGAGCGTTCACCACCTTTCCTGCACATAGAGCAACACTATAGCACCTCAGCCTTTCCTACTAGCCCGCTATAGGAGGATTACGATATGATACAATATCTCTCACTGTATTCAGTAAATATGACAAGTAGGACCGCAGATGTTTCTCTACTCTTCCTTAAAATTGCCTAAGAGTGCTTCTCGAGGGAGACTTCTATGGGTATTTTATTTTCGTTCAATTGCCGAAGAAATTTGCCAACACGTGTTTTCAAGGCAAAGCTCTGATGATAATTCCATCCACTGATCCTCCGAGCTGAATCAGTGTTGCAAGCGAATCAAAATCAAGATTCTGATATCATGTGTACTGTACCTACACTGTTGAAAGTCTGCAGTAATTCAATAGCCGTGTTAAGCCGGCAGTCACAAATGTAAACAGCTGGCCCATGAATGGCCTGATCCAAAGTATTCTGACGTCGGTTAGCACTGTTTGGAAAGCATCAACTTGAATTGATGCTTTCCAATTGAACGAAAATAAAATACCCATACAAGTCTCCCTCGAGAAGCTCTCTTCTATATGGACATTAGCATTTGAGGCATTAGGAATTGCTCATCTAACATGCTTGTTCTTACATTTGTGAACTAGCAGCGCATCCAATTGGTGGAACAATTACCATTCTTTCTTTCTAAATCTACCTGTCTCTATTCTCCACCCTCTGCAACTAATCCAGAACAGGACTGCAAGACTTGTCCTTGGCCTCAAGCCCTGGGATCGTATCTCTCCAGCTCTGAAATCTCTCCATTGGCTCCCAGTGGATTCAAGGATTAAATTCAAAACCCTCTGCATTGGCCACATGGCTTTCTGGGGCCTGGGTCCAAAATACCTTCAGCTATCCCTCCGCAAATACCTCCCCTCTCAAACTCTTTGCTCCTCTACCTCTAACTCCCTCAGGGTCAGTAGTTTTTCAAAGAAATAAGCTGGGGGTGGATCTCTGTCTTCGGCTGTGGCCTCCCTCTGGAACAGCCACCCTGCCACTCGAAAACTAGAGGAGAACCATCTCCAGTTCCTGAAGCACCTCAAAACCTTCCTCTTTGCTTCTTCCTTCGCTCTACCTCTCCCTTGCTGATCTGTTCTCTCTTGACACCATGCACCTGGCCACTCTCTGTCCTCCGGGCCCAGGTACCTGCTCACCCTGCCACCCTCCCTCACTGCCTCCGGGCCACCCCTTGCTCTGGGGTCTGTATCTGTAACCCTTTTCTTTCCACACTTATCAGACCTAACCTGTCTGTTGCCTTAAACCCAGCACTTGCTACTTGCTGGCTGCACTACCATTGTTTGTTGCCTTTATTATTTATTTATTTATTTATTTATCATTATTTATCTGTTTCTCGTTTGCTCTGCACTTTCCACTTCTCCCTCTTTCATGCACTTTCCCGCTTCCCCTCTCCCATGCACTTGCACGTTCTCAATGTCACTGGGCCTAGTAAGATTGTTGTTTTGTACTCGCCTGCCCCATCACTTGCCTTTTCGCGCTCTGGAATACTTGTGAACGAGCACGATTAAAATAAAATATCAATTCAAATCAATTCAATTCCAAATAATCAATGGACCGTTTGCAAGGAAAACAGGTTGTGTTACAGGCAAAAGTATGAGATGGTCTGTAGAACCGAACTAACACGGAACAGGCCCCACACAAAGAAGTAAAATCTTTTATAGCGGGAAAACATCAAAATTACCAAAACTATGCGTAATAAGATTACAGCATGATCCTGTACTCCCCATTGGCTAACACCTAATTATCCCCTATAGTCCATTACCCTATGGGTCACACACTGTCTGAAACACATTCCCCTAAAAATGTGCCCTACTACATCATCACTACAAAACTTAGCAGTTGATTAACTACAGGTACATTGTTACAATAATACATTTCTTCATCATCACGTGATGTGATCCTCCGCCGGATCCTGATCAAAGTATGAATAGCGAGGCCAACTCTGCTTTGATAATACCATAGCCCTCCTCATTATACCAGGCACTGTAGCATGTACAAAGAGCTCCGTGCCCTTGTAGATACATGTATAGGCATCACCTCCCACCCAAAATCAAGGTATAGCCCCAGCCCGTTTCCTCCCTTATCTCTCTGGGAACCCAGGTAATGATCTCTATTGTGCAGCGCCAGCAGTTTAAATAGGACTGCTCTTCGGGTGAGGGCAGTAGTGCTCTAAATCTTAACCAGGTCTCTTGGCATCACACACCACATGCCCTGCTCGCATGAATTCAACCTTCAAAAGGCACAACCCAACCCTTCCTCCCTTGACCCATCATTCCTTTCCCAGCTCCTGCAAGCTATGCAGATAGACTCAATTAACTGTAATAGAGCGTCCTGTGGTCTTGACATCATAACTTCTCTCTGGGGGGAAGCAAGGGGTAATTGTCTCAGGATCATCTGAACAGATACTCAGCTCTACGTTAGGCCTGCTTCTCATACTTTCATAAAAACATCCCATAACGTGATCTATAATCCAACATAACAGAACTCATGCTACCTTAGCCCCAAGACCTTGCCTTTACCGCAAGAATTCCCTGACTCCATCTCATACTCCTACCTATGTCAACTACCAAAGATAACTACAAATGAATGCATACACATTCTGCCATGCCCAGCGAGAATGGGTAGCACTAGGACACCTCCTTGACTGACTAGGGCGTTGTGCTTGCCTCCCAACACTATCCAGCAGTGGTGCACACTTTTCGCCTTCTTTCACTCCATGCAGGTTCTCTCTCAATCAAGGGGCAGACTACTCACTAAGACTCCTATTGTCAAATCCACCCGCAAAACTCCAGGCCTCAGTGCAACACAGGGAATTGTTGACCCTGGTGGTTCCACCTCAGTCTATTTTAATATATCAATCATTGGTGCCAAATTCCTGATGTCTTTTGTTATTCAGCCTGGTGGCATTGCACTCCCTGATAGATGTTCCGCATTCTATGTAGCTCTGCTTATGAGCTATAACCTAGATATGCACACTCAAACTCGTAGTGTAGCTGGTAGTTCTGTCTCAATTTCTTTGGATCTGCCTAAAATCCAGTTTGTTCTGAACCATACAGTGTACCATTTAGCCCATTCCTTACCTTCTTGTCCAATTCCCTACATGAGTGAGGGTGGTCTTTGAGTATTTTTCTCAACATGGTATCCACTCTTGTTATGTAGTCCAGCTCCCCTGACTTACAGATGTTTCACTATACAGGCATTATGTGCCTGCATGCATCATCATTCTGGTATCCCCCCCTGCCTATGTAGCACAAACAACTAGCAAACACCTTCATAGCTCCTCCAAAACTCTCATGAACTTACCAAAATCACAACAAAACTCCACCAACAAACGAACAAATCAACAAACGAACGAATGATGTGCTTGCCCTGCACTACTTTCTGAATAGTACACAAAACCCATACAGTATGCCAAAAGTGAGATGGGCCTTTCAGAGGCTCTCACACTTTTTGAAATGGCTTGAGTCCTTTCATTGGCTAGTCCAACATTTGTTTGAGACTCGTCAAGTGGCAAGATTTCCCCCCTAGAACATTCTCGACCAATAGTAAATCCTGCACAAATGACTTTCCCCTGGGGCACCTTTTGTTAATACCCCTACCATGATAGATAAAGGAAAACATTCAAACATTCATAATAACACAAATGTAGAAATATGATCAATACTTGTGGTGTGCACAAATTGGGCATAACGGAAGATTGAATTTCAAGAGTTGTCTCTCTCCTGCCTGTGAAGTGTAAGCAGCTGCTACATAGTCAAAGAGTGCTTCAGTAGCAGCTCTTTGCATATATAACACTAGGTAACTGTTCCTAAGTATCACACATGGATTTTCATTTATTATTGCTGTCTCCTGGTTAAGGAATCCAGACAGCAGCATGTATTGCTTCTCACTTGGTACATTGACGTGTTTCCTCTCCTTCAAAGTGTGTAAATGACGTAACATTCTTTTTGACATCCTTCACTAGTATGTGATTGTGTTTGTACAAAACACATTTGAATCAAAAACTATTGAATAAAACATTTCATTACATCAAAATGTTAAATGTGTAACTAAATAATGTGTGCTGTGAAACCTGAAAAATAAGATTTGATTTGTACTTTAGAAACAAATCCAGACAAACAATTTTAATAATTTAGGATTTGTTGTTCTGGTAGAAATTCTCCTTTTAGTTTTTTTTTTTTTTTTTCTTGATGTGGCCACATCCTATCATTGTAGGAGATGTCTCCCCCTTGTGAGATTCACAAGGATTCAATTAACTATTGAAATCAGTGATGGGGTCAAGAACATATTTAGACAAAACTCAAAATTGTGGTTGAGCTATTTATTATTGGCACTGTGTGTTATACAGACATTCATGTCTATAGGAGTAATATTGCAAGAAACTCTAAGTTACACTTGACTTGGAGAGATCTTTTCCATTGACAAATTAGGCTACAATGAGTAACCCCGGTTTTCCCCTTATTTGCTCACAGTAAGTCAGGTGGAAGTCATAGTTACTCATTGTTCCTTGGTGCCTTTGATTAGCCGTATTGCGTCCTCCTTGTTCTGTCAAGAAATTGTACCTGAAAAGCTTAAACAGGCATTGATGACACGTATCTTGAATAAACCTTGCCTGGATCCTGCTGATTGTGCTAATTATCATCCCATTGAAATACCCCATTTTGCTTAAAACCTTAGATCAAATAGCCTATCTCCAACAACACACTCTCTTGGAAACACATCAACTTTGGGCGATCGCCAATACGGCATTCATCCAAGCAGAAGCACAGAAATGGCTCTCCTTGACATCAAGGATTCTCTCTTGCATGCAAGGGAACATGGTCATGTAGGATTATTGATGCATATTAATCTTTTGGCAGCCTTTGATACCATTTAACATTCTGTACTTCGCCAACACTTTAGGGATGTTGCTTTGTCACCCATCTCGTCTATAGATTTGCTTTCATGCTTCTTAAGTAATTGCATGTCTCAAGTAAAAAAGGGTCCCCACACCTACAATTCTAAATTGGTTACATCTGGAGACCCACACGGATCATGCATCTCTCCCACCTTACTTAACATCTATATGAAGCCTTTACTTGACCTACTGGCACATTTGGGTCCAGTGTTTTCAAAATTATGTTGATGATACCCAACTAGTGTTCTGCTTTGACAAAGACCCCCATGCCAACATCTTGCACTTTCAAACCATGGCTTAATGTATAGACTTTTGAATGGATGAACATTGGTTGGGACTAAATCAATGCAAGGCAGACATCTTGCTAGTTGTTTCTTTGTCTACTTTCTCAAAGTCCCTGTTAACTTATCCAAACTTTATATTAAGTGGATGTACCATTCAGGTACAGACCAAAGTCAAATCTATAGTTATGACTCTAATCTCTCAATGCCACTTCAAATAAATCTTACATTGAAGAATCCTAACTTCTATGTGATGTCACTAATGCATATTAGACCCCTACTCTCTCAGGATCTTTGCAACATACTAGCATCTGCTCTGGTCAGTTCTAGACTTGACTACTGCAATTCATTATATGCAGGGTCCTCTCTATCAGTGATTAATCAACTTCAGATTTTTCAGAAATCCTTGGCCAGGATAATCGCTAGCACCCCGAGATACGCTCACATTACCTCCATCCTCCATAAACTACATTGGCTGCTTATCAAGAGTAGAAATTCCTTCAACCGCTTGATGATAGCACATAAGGCTCTTATGGATCTGCCTCCCCACTGCATTAAGCAAATATACAAATGGCAGACGTCCACCCATCTGTCATGGGCATCCACCATTAACGATATGTTCATACCTCATTTAAAAGTATCTAGAACACATGGATGTTCTTGCCCTGTATTAAGACAATAAGGCCTTCGCCGGTGGGCCATTACCGAATGCGGTAATGGTCTGCCGGTGAAGGGCTTATTGCTATTATTACCCGGGCCCATTACACCAGCACATTAATGTTGTTTCTTTTCGGTTACGAGATGCAATGCATTTCACAGCCGCAAAAAAAAAAAATGCCCACCGCGGACTGGTAAAGGTATTCCGTTTTCCCTTTCAGTGGCGGCCATAGTAAACAAAGGAAATGGCCTGCATGGAAGGGGAGAAGGGACTACACGTATTTTGATGGTACATATTCTATGGGTGGACACAATTGAAAGTATGATGGTTGTTATGCGGGACCTGGAGATGCCTGCGCCTGACAGTCAAGATAGCGCACAGAAAATACTTGTTTACATACTGGTTGCCCTAGATATCTGAATCCATGTAGACAAACTATCCTATTCATACTGTCACACTGTCACATGTTCGTTTTGTGTGATGTTTGTGAAGTATGTTCGTAATACACAGTTGCGTGATTTACACATGTGTCTTCGTGCATCACGAGGTATATGGTGAAAGTCAGACTGAAACCTCGAAACGTTGTGATACTGAACCTGCGTGGCTTTGCCATAAAATGACTTGAGGAATCAGAAAAGCAATATAGACTCACTTTCATCATGAAAGCAATTCATTGGTAGACAGCAGCGGATAAAACATGCTCCGAGTTTCCCACAGAAGTGGATGGAGGTGGACAGATGAACAGGCTAAAGACAGAATACACAGCGGAGAACAGGCGTCGATGATAAGACACCATCTTCAGTAACAAGAAAAGGTAGGTCAGGTGTGTCAAAATGCCACAAGCATGAAGGCACGAGGACCAATAACACTGACACACTGCTGAAGGTGGTCCAGATGTCAGGTGTCAAAAAGAAGCAATTGAGATGGAATGAATGGGTTATGATTAAAGGATTATAGTCTGAGATAGGGGAAGCAGATTGTCAATGGCAAAATGAGTTTTTCTGGTAATCCTTCTAGTCTAGAAGCCACTTACCGAGATGGAAATAATAAATAGCCATGGCCAGGAGAAAATGAGAAACGGTTATTTTTAAAGTGACTTCTTAGGTCTTTTTGTAGAAGAATAATGTGGGTCGTTTCCTGCTGCGCTGCAAGAAACGGGCAGCTTTTACAGGAGAACAGAGGCGTGTAAATAGTGGAACATTGCTCGGTGATCTTAATAAAGTAGCACTAGGCTTCTTCTTTTTAATTCTTAGGCTGAGGTGCAGGTACGTCATTTTGGGAAAGTAAATTCATGACTAACTTTCACACCAATCTGTATACAGAGAGGAAACACACATTTGCACAACGATTGTTTTCCAAAAGTCCCAATTATATATTGCTTTTTTTTTAGTGTCTTACCATTTATATTCATTATTTAACAAACAGTGGCAATGCCTAATCCAAGAACTCACACCATTCAGCAGCTGTTGCCAGCCAGGTAGTGCCAACCTGTCACGGTTTGCCCTGTTGCTGACATCATATGTTACTTGGAGATGGATGTAGAGCAGAAGTATGGGGATTGCGTGGAGCTGTTGAGATTCTGCTTAGCTGTAAACTGAGGGATATCATGTTTCAGAATGCCACATCAGCAGTATGGGGTGTCCTGGTGGCAAAACAATAAGTCAGTCAAAGGAAGAGAATACCACTGAGTGCAGAATCCCCAGCACAGAAGCATGACCAAGCAGGGGGTTGTGCTGATGAGCGGGCTCACAGTAAATCTAATGACATGGTCAAGGCGGGCAATCTGCCCACACTAACCATCCTTTGCCAGCTACTGCCATGGAATGGCCTGTAACTCACATTATGTGGTATTGGGGCATTGTACTGGCCTGAAGTATGTGGAGCTGGTACATTTGTGCTTAGCGTAAGACTCAGTGATATCATGCTCAGTCTATCCCATTGCCACATGATCGGAGTACCTATGCATACTATTGAAATACCAAGCAAACAATGTCCCAATCTGATAATGGTGGGATGGTTCTGGTACAGTTCACTATTTCATCAATAAATTAAATGTTCAGAATGTGTAATATACCTATCATAATTAGTCTAATAATCATTGTTGGATGTGGGTTGGACCTGCAGATGTGTTGTAAGGTACTTAACCATAGCCCTTCAAGGCAACTTGAACCTAAAATAAGAAACAAATAACAGAAACGTTTGAAGTGGGCTGGTCCTGCTGCCCCAACAATAAACGAATATATACTTTGGGGGCGGCTGTTCCTACAGCAATCCGGGAATCACAACGCCACTTAACTAGGGAACGTCCTAAAGTCATTACCGTCAGACTTGATTGTGAACTCATCTTGACAATGCTTGTGAACAGACGTTCCTCTCCACCACTGGGTCAGATGGGCAGAGTTCCAGGAAACGCTACTCCAAAGGACTCTAGAGGCAGATATCAGATGCTATGAGCACCCCTCCTAACTCTTGCCAGACCCCAAGGAAAGTCACAACAACAGAGATGACTGTGTCTGTAATGATAATACTTACCACTGTAAAACATGTACCAAGTGCAAGGAACCACAGCAACTTTGTGAGGATGGCCCTATGAATCGTTGATTCCTTAGCAAAGCCTGCACCAGCTCTATTGCTGCCCTCCGCAAATAGTGGAGCAAATAATGGAGCCTGTCCCACTTCGCTGCAGTCCTCACTTTGGTGTTCTTCACAGCCTAATCAGACCGGTGCAGTTGCTGAGTTGTTACAGTCCTCACGTAGTGGTGCCTCTTGATTCTTCATTGCCACTTCTACGAGTGGATAACGGATCTACTGAAAAACTCCAATGGTACTACTTAAGTAAACACTGCCTCATCAACAAAGGTAGAACGGAATCTACATCTTTGCTGGTTCACCTCATAGTTGATCTGCTGCCAGGCGTTTACCATGTATTGGAAGTGGAGTTCTGCATAACTGCTACAGCGCTCTACAGCTTAGGGTTGTGCCTCTGAACCTGGAGTACTTGCTGCCCACTTAGAATTCCTAATTCTAGACTCCATGTGAGTTGGCTGCAAGAAGGGGTTGCTGCAGAGCCTCAAACCTTCCTGCAAGTTTAAGGAGAGCAAAGCTAGAGTCGCAAACCGAATATTCCACCCTCCACCTGCTTTTGATGCAGAGTGTATTCTCTTGCTACAAGTTAGTTTCGTAGAGTGGGATGCTTGACTATATCACTTCCCTCTCACATGTGCTCTCTCAGTTATACTTATTGTGTGTTATGAGCTGGTTAGAAGATTCCATTTGCTTATATTTATAGAAACAACTTGAGACAGGAGTGAGGGGACATATGGGAGATATATGTATTGTCACAGGAGAATAGCTCAGGGGCAACGTGCTCACCTTGGAAGCAAAGCGACATTGAGCAACACAGTTCGATCCCCGGGTCTGCGCTTAGAAACCTCTGGGTATTAAGCGTGCTATAAATAGCACATCATATCATATATCAGAAAGAGGTAGCCAGGAGTAAGACATGTAGGGCAGGAGTAGGGCATGTGGTGCAAGTCCTGCTTTAGCCATCACCGCACATGGAACTACAACCTTGCTACATGCTATTTCCTGAATACCACACATTAAAGAAACTATACTCTCATTGGTTGAAGTAGTGGAAAACAAAGTAAACCAGTACTGGAAACAACATATGCCAAACGCCTTGTCATATGATATGCACACTAAATATTCTTGTTCTCAATAAACTTCGTCTCTCATCACCATGGCAATATTCTGGACATCCATATCACGGCACTAAAGTGCAACCAGATGGCTTGGAATTTCCCAGATTGTCCTCTGTGTGAAAGGGTGGGTACTATGTGCATTATATTTGATGAAGAAGCCTCCATAATCCATGAGCACAATTGGGCACAATTGGGCACAACTCGATTCCATCACAGACCCATGCATTTCTCTGGGACCCCTTGACAAAGTGCTCGACTCATCTCCCACAAAAAAAGCCTAGCTCTCGGAGCAATGTCCATCACCTCTTTGATCACCTGTCTTGTGATTATCGCTCCATCTGATTCGTCAGCAGTACACACAACAATCCCACGACCACAACTGTATTCCCTACTCTCCAACCTAGTGCCTCTTTTATTTAAATGCCCAATGATATTCTAGTCTCGCTCTCCTTTTCTCTCATATCTGCTCCTCCTTTATTTCACAGATAACGGTCCCATTCACCCTTGCTAGGACACAATACTCCACTTGTTCGGACAAGCTTTTCTGCTGAGTTTTTACTATTGTGGTGAAGGGTTGCGTATAAGTGCGTTTTGGCAAAATGTGCACTAAGACTAACATTTACCAGCCATTTCATCGTCTTGCAGAGATGTGGGAGGGCTGGGAAGTAAGAAGGGCAAAAACTCGCCCACATTCATGCGTAACGCAATATGCTGCCTTCATTTACACTGCATTACTATATGTATATCAGCTGTATAAATCCTCTAATGACTGCTGTCTTCAGTGTGCGTATTTTAGAACAGCAGCATTTAATAATTCATAATAACTTGTTTTATGTATGCTACCATTATTTTGTTGTTTAGTGCTTTACACAATGTATTGTTTGTTTCACCAAATTGAATGGCACTTAAGGTGTACGCCTTTGATGCTGCTCAGTCAGGATTATAATATATTATTGGCATTTGAACACGGACCTCAGCAGTAGATGCTTAGCTCACCCAGGTATGAAGTTGAACACAGTGCTTAGCCCAGCACTGAAACTTAGCAGTAGATTTTAACATAAAACAGCATGTGGTAGAGAGAGTGTTGACTTGTGAGACATTAGACAGCCAGTAAACCAGCTGCAGTGAGCATTAAGCACTTTGTAAACACTAAGAGCCGGATTCATGGAATTATTTGCAGTGAAAATAGGGAATGTGCGTGCCAAACTGCGTGCAAATCTACGTTTGCCGATTCATGGAACCGACTGTCCAGGAATTTCTTGGGATGTGAGCGCACTGTGTGAGACTCCATGCAGAGTGTGGGCCAGGCCTATGCATCGACCAAAATAGGGGGCAGAACATGCAGAAAGGACACGAGTAAATGTGAGTGTGTTGTGGGACAGTACACGGCCAAGCAATCACACACCCATCGCCGCACAAATACAACTGTCTTCATGGATTTGAACAGGGAACGTCAGGTTGTGAAAAAGTACACGCAAATCCCGGATCCTGTCGATCTAGAAAAATAGTCACCCCTCGATCATGAGGCTATGTATTATGTTTGCCGAAGACCAACCTTCTCTTGCATCATGTATTAGAAATATATAGCCATAAGCTTGACTAAGGTGCGGCAATTTTGAAGCGACTGAAATCACCATTTTGTTTTTCTCTAACATTTGTTTTTTGCCTCATGTAAAACTGCTTTGCTGAAATGTTATTCTGCTTCACTGGTGCACAAAGCAAGGCCACGTGTGGCATGTTGAAACGTAACGCAGTAACCCAGACAGAAATGTCTGGTCCCCTCCCTCGCATATCCTTGGAAAGTGAGCAGCAAGGCATTCTAATCAGTACACCAGGTGCCAGCTAGTCTCGGTAAGCACAGTAGAAATGCTAGATTCTGCAACTGCACCCTGCAATCCATGTTCCCTTCTGGAACAGTCTCAATCAGGGTTTCTGGTGTGCTGGGTGATGAGGGAACAGCTGCATGTTGTCTGTAGGTCCATTTGCATTGTTGTAGTTCCGGGGTGTATGTTGGTTGGTGTCGGGTCAGGGTATATGGTTGGTGTGCCTTCTTTGCAGGGGTGTAGCGTACATGGGTATGTTGGGTATTTGGGTGATTTGCCTGTCATGGTGGGTTTTGCCAGTGTTTTTTCTGATGTAGAGCTGATGAGTGACCTTTCACATGTGTCAATAAAAAAGGGGAAAATGCTGCTTAGTAATGATACTCCAGGTACTTCAGTAGTGCAATATTTATGAAGTATCAAACTCCGGGTCTGGACTCCACCTGATACCGATCTCTTAATTTTATATATAAGTATTCACTGTCTAAAGAAAACACAACACTTTTCAAAATTGATGTCATTATTATTGTATTGTATTCAAACAACAATGAACATGGAAATGTGAAAGCTGAAAGCTTGATGTGATTGCTGCATCAAAAAATGAACAAACCACTGGGATTCAATCCATTTCAAACAAAACATCTCATTTGTTGTTGATGAATGAACACACAAAGTACCAAATACCCCCACTGGGGGCTAAAGTCTCTTGAAACAAGTAGATAGAACCCCACCTGGGTTTAAGTAAGAAGGAATGTGAATTAAAGTGTAGACAGAAACCCAGTATAGAGAGAAACTCTGTGACCCCAGAGCTGGACACGTGTGGTGGAAAGAGGACAGATTACATCAAACGTTGTAATTCTGATGAAACAAATAATAGATGAAACTTGAACTATACCACCACATTTAGTGACAAAGAAATTGCAAAATTCACATTTCTCTTATGCAGAATGAGTGATTGCAATTGTCAAAGTTCCAAAAGGCTGATCAAGTGGGGGTTAAGCAAAAACAATTTTTCACCCCCACTTTGCAAAACAAATTTCTGGCAACCCAATTTTGGTGCGAAACAATTGAAATTTAATTACTGCGGTTTTGTCTTTCACACATTTGTTAATGAACACAAGATATAATTCTAATTTTTCAAATAGTAGCTTCATGATTTGAATCAAAGCCAAGTCTCTTATTCCTGGACAAGCAAACAACAACTCCTATTGTGGAGAGTTCATGATGGTTTAGTTCATGAAGGAGAGAGCCCTCATTGAGTCTGCCTGACCTTTCACATGTGTTAGGCAGAATCACATTCAGTGCCCTTTGGGAACACTACACACAATTAAGACTGCAAATGTCAGTACAATGTCACCTTTGGTACAAGCCTATACTACACAGTAATGTGGTAGCAGTGGTGGAACAGCCAGACTTATCTCAAGAGTAAAGTGAGCAGTACAAAGGGTTACACAAAGGGGTAGCAATCACAGTGGTTCAAACAAACACTTACTCAAATTTTCTTGGTAAAAGAATATACATTTATTTACACAGTCAGTTGGAAAACATTACACTAGTAAGAGCACCTCAATATCACAATATACTATACTACAATACACAGCCAATCAGTTTCTGAAGTGGGAGCAAAATGGCACTTCAGTTACTTTAAAAAGGGGTAAAAAGACAAGGTTAAAAGAATTAAAACACAAATACTTTCAGAGGTAGGGAAAATAGTTTCAGTTCACTACAACCAGCAATTCAATTCAGTAGGCCTGGGACAAAGTCAATGGTTCAGAGTCTTAGATAGGACAGCACAGTACTGGTACTATATGGATAATTCTTTGCCACGATTTATTAGAAGTAGTTGGTCAGACGAAAAGTTAGATGTTGGTTTAGGGAAGGACAAGCCTTCAAAGTCGGGAAAGTTTCACAAACTTTCACCACGACCGAACAGAGTTCTGGACCGCACTTGCACAATACCTTTTAAATGAAAAAGAGCTGTAGCTGAGGCAGTTGTTCCTGGCAGTTCCTGCAGATCTCGCTGTTCCTGAGCTTCAGTCATGGGGACAAGAAGGAGGACGTCGGGAGGTTCCTGCACTACCCAGGGAAGAGGCCACAAGTTTGGAAAAACATTGGTTTAAGGTGTGAGTGCCTTAAAGACCACAAACTGGTATCCTTCCCACTGGCTATCCAGTTTTCAACAGAACTCTGAAGAAAATTCGACTAGAATAGGGACGGTGTCCAGTTGACTTGCGAGTTGGTTGTTCCCACCAAACTCAGGGAAAGAAGTTAACTTTGAAGGGCTTCTCTGTTGATGGAGTTTCAGGCAATTCGGACCTGCAGCAGGGCTTCACCGGTGGACCAGTAGTTGCAGCAGTCATCTTCCTTCAGCTCATCTTTGGTTCTTTTGTTCCAGTGGTCGACTCTGCTTTCCAAGTCCCACTGGCCTGCTATTAAACAGTTTTCCCTCATTCAACCACTGCCACCAGTCATTTCAACTAGAAAAGAGTAACAGTTGACTGTTACATGTGTGTTTAGACTCAGGGAATGCTAAGCAACCCCTCCAGCACTCTATAGGAAGATAGTGTGTGCTGGATCTGTACATTTCAAAAGACTAGTAATGCCACTTTAACTTTGCATGCTCTGGGAGACAGTAGTCAGTCCCAGAGAAGGTATTTAAACCTTGGGGAGTCTGAAAGACACCCCTGTGCCACTGCACTGGAGGTGCTGTGTGACACACAAGAAAAAGATGCTTCCTATGGAGTTGTTTTAAAACTCCATATCCAAAGAACACAAAAGTAAAACACACATACAAATACATGAAAGAGTGTGAAAAAAGGCTCACACTCTTTCCAGGTAAGAATTAAAATCCTAGAAATCCAGCAAAGTTGCGGGGGGTCTCAAAAGGTAAGGGAAATTAGCACATTCTTGAGAATTCAACACAACATGTGCCCAATCTTTGCCAGTCTGCCCTTCACTGTCGCACACATTTGTCCTTCATGTCACACTCAATGTGGTTCTTGTCCATCTATTTTCCTTGTGTGCTCTCCAACCAGGATGCTGCTTAAAGAGGTGTTCATGTCTCCGTGTTCTTCCCTAGGGTGGATTGTCTATGCCTTCACCCTATGCCTTCTATGCCTTCATGCCTTCACTATGAAGTCAGTTAGGTCCGTCCTCATCTCCGCTCCTGACAGTCTCCTCCTGACAATGTTTTTTCCTGTACCTCTCTCTCACTCTCTCCCGCTTCACCCCACTGCCCATCAATCATTACTCTATGTCCTGTCTCCCTCTTGAACACTGTGATCCTTGTACACTGGGTGGTGCCTGACTACTTTTGTGTTCCGAGTTGTCATGGATGGCCAGTATCTTGAAGTGTTTGCAATGTACGTCTTTGCGATTTGCAAATTTATTTGTAGGTGGATGCAGTGGATGCAAGCCAGGTGGATAACATGTGCAGGTAAGTGAAGTACACTCAGGGTTTGACTTGTGCTGTGTTTTGTGCCATGAAGTCTGGCACTTTGTGGGGTTGCTTTTATTTTACCTGGTCCAGGTGTGTGGGTACATTTGACACATGGTGTTGTTAGGATGGTTTGTGTATGCATGTTTTTTCCAGATAATTATGGTGGTACTGGTTGCAGGATCCTATTAGGGGTGGATATCACTGTAGGGCCTTAGTTGGTGAGTTGTCTTGAGGGTGGCTGCCCCTGATGTTTGTGTGCCGTGACACGTCTTTAATGTGTTGGTGGTGGTGAGTGTTTCCTTGCACTTTTGCACTTTACACATGTGTCTTGGCTGTCACAGGTCTTCCCGTTGGAAGAATTATTAACAGTGATTCCTACCCACACAGGCAGTCCAGTGTTGGTGCTGCTTCCCTTTCTGGGGTTGCTGTCCAAAGAACAATCCACACACATAACAGCATTGCTGCACATTGTTGTGATGTGATGTACTACACAGACAACAGGCACACATGATTATCCATTATTTTTTGGTTGCCATGGTGACCATGTACCAGGCAGTACCGCCACTTATTATGAGGCATGTTGACAGCTGCTGGGTGCATTTCAATGCTAACTTCAGTTCAATGCACATTTCACTCAATTTAATCCATTACCTGGCACTTTGCTTTTGCATGCTCCTTTTTTTGTATGTTTGTCCTTGGCCTCTGTTTATCATTGCTTTCTCTTTTTTTAAATGTTTATATTCATCTGGTTTAAATTTTTATATCATTGCTTTCTCCTGTCTGCTTGTATGTTTCATGGCAGTTTCTTCGGCGACCTGCTTTCCCGTCTATCAGCTGCCTCTGTGCCCATGCAGAATCAAGGGGAACCATAAACATTTAAAGAACTCTTCCCATAAACAACAAAAAATGGGTGGCAGGGGGAGTCCACCCTGGAGGAAGGAAGGGTAGGGTGCATGTCAACATCCACATGAGTGGACCAAGAATTAGACAAAAAGAAACATGCTGTGACCCCCACCCTGGGGTTGATCTGCAGGAGGATGTGGTGTTGGAGAAAACACCAAACAGTGGCGAGGCCTGGTCTTCACTTGTCATGGTCAGCCGTGACACTCTTGAATGCACCAGGACAGTGAGGTTGCTGAGGTTTCCATGCATTTCCTCACAGATGACTGCAGTATCTCTATGTCTTCTCACCCGTGATGCATTGAGTTAGGCAGAGAGTGTCTACCTGAAGGCATCCATCTCCTCGTGGATCAGTCTCCTAGTGGCTGAGAGTTCTGCATGGATAACAGTCCTCATGATGAACATTTCACACCTCAGGGCTTCACTGTGTGCCTGAAGATTAGCCTGTTGTCCCTTAATCTTCACCTCCATGCACAGTCTGTGGAGCGGCATGACCCGCATAACCTGCAGCTATTGCTCTACCCAGGCCGGTGGCTGGGTCATGGAATTGGCCATTTTATCCATCCCCTCAGATATCGTTTCCAACGCCTTCCCATGTTGGAGGTCAGCAAGCAAAATCTGCTGCTCCCACTGCACACGTCCACGACGTGTGCTTGGCCCACGGTGGCCAGATGCAAGGTTCAATGCCTGTTGCTGTGGTGCCCCTGTCATTTGTATTTGTATTTGTAATTATTATTTGTATAGTGCACAAAACCCTAAGGTATCTAGGTCTTTAGGCATAAGAAAGTGGTTACAGTGCTTCTGGTTACTTAAAGAGAAGCTCAAGAAGTACTTGTGATAGAGTGTGATGCATCGATTACAGCTTGAGCAACGTACATAAGAATTTGGTGAGCATACACATGGAGCCTCACCCCATGTTGCAAGGAGGCTACTACAGAGAGATGCAGAAAGTTAAATGGGGCACATTCACGGAACCTCAACCCATGTTGCAGGGTGGCTACTACACAGCTATGCATACAGTCAAATGGGGCACATTCATGGAGCTTCACCCCATGTTGCAGGGCGCCTACTACAAAGAGATGCAGAAATCTTCAGGTCTGCAACTTTTCCTTGGACATCAGTCCGAGGACCTGAAGCCAAATCATGGGAGGGTGGCCTTGAAGCCGTAATCACAGCACAAAGAGTGACAACTGCTGAGAAGGCACCTGCCCCGCCATAGGCTCATGGACCCCACCTGATCCAACCAATGGGTCACTTTTTCATTCTTTGAGGTAGGAACATCAGGTTCAGCATCAAATCCAGCTGATTCAGAAGAGTCTGAAGATTCTGCAGTATGACTCAGGATGGTCTGGAGCAGCAGTGGGTTTTCATGGCCTACCACACCATGTCTCCCACTAATGGACTGATGCACCATTAACCCTTCCTCCTCCTCCTCCTCCTCACACTCCTCCTCCTCATCCGCATCTGGTGAATCCACACCTGCACATGGACAGAGATAGACATATTGATCCATGTTCAAATAGACAACAATGCACATATGCTTCAAGGTGCACTCTAACAAGAAATGGCAGGACACACATCCATCAGACATTGTGCATTCATGCACTTGTTCGAGTAAGCAACAGATGCATGTCATTTGCTGACAAGTGACCCCCCCACCCATCATGTACATGACAGCAGTATACACATTGACATTCAACAGTGGTGCAAATACACAATGAGGGGCCATTCAACTGTCAAGTCGACACACATACCAGGGGAAAAGAAATGCACATGTGACATTTGAATGTTCAATGACATCACATGGGAACAGCCAAACATCCATATCCACAGACGACACAAATGTCAACACATGACACATTAATCAGGTCTGGAACAGGGAACTGGAGGACAAAAGTGTGCCTTCTAGTCAAAGTTTGTCAAGTGCAGAGAGATGGAGATTGGATTGGGTGATGTAAAAAAGGTCCACCGAACCACAAGAGGGTAAAGGGAGTGGCTCCATGGAGTGGGACTAAAGTGTGAGCGGGTATGAAGGAGCATGTGTCACAATGAGTAGGCTCTCTGTGCCAATGGAATTGAGTCAATGTGTATGTGGTATGTGGACATCACCTATGCAGCTACACTCTGGGACACAACAAGGTGTGTTGACAGACAGCTCAGATATACACTGTGACATGGAAACCCATATGAGCAGGTGACAAAAAATGCAACTCTGCATGACATGGCATGGAAATAAAACTTTGTATGCATGCACCTGTCTAGCAATGACACGCAACAAGAATGTAGCACTGAAAAGTACATGTAGGTGTCACATGGTGCACATGTACAGGTGGTTTAGCCTGTGGGGGATGGGCCCTGCCATACAGACTCATTCCACAAAAGGCAGCCGCATGGGATAGTCCCAGTATGATGGCCATTTGACATGAGTCTGCACGTCACAGACATGCTTTACCCAGGGCGGTCATACAAATGCCGCCAGATTGGCCAATACAGAAATGATGTGGTGATGCATGACTGGCATAACAATGACGGACATTCACCTGATGTGTCCTCATAATTCTCCAGGCCTCCCATGCCTTTCACCCACTCAAGGAGGATGAATTGGCTAGTGGCTCTTCATGCATTGTCAGCTGCTCCTTCTCAGCTGGATCCCCTCCAGTTGTCAGAGGTCAGGTTGACCATCAGCTTGTGCTTGGTGCGACAGGTGAGATCATTACAGTGCTTCACAACATGTTTCCGCTGTTCCCATCTCCACCCCTAAGGAATTAATCTGGTCCATGACACACTGCCAATGCACCATACGTTGTGTGTGTGTGTATGTGTGCTCTCTGCATACAGGCACATGTCATGTTTGTGATGGGTCACATAGTTAATGGGGATCTGGAGCTCCTCATCAAAGACAGTTCTTCCTCTGCGGACCAGTGTCCTGTGCCGTGTGTTGGGGTTCAACCTCTTCCTGCTGTGCAGGGCATCCCTTCCTGCCATGAGTTGCACCGGGTGTTAGTGCTGCCCCTTTCTGACCGCAACCACGTTGGCATCCAGGTGCAGGGCCACCGGTAGACTGGTGCCTGCCATTTCCTCATGGGGCTTGGGCAGATGTCAGCACACCACGTCCCCGACCCCATGAGGCTGGGGCAGGTGTCTCCTGTTATGGAGAATTCTCACGCAAGTACTAAAATTCTCTCTACCTTAGAGCACTCCAGTTCTTTTGTGATATTTTGGGACTTTGAACTTTTCATTTTCAGTGTGTTTTACTTTTGTGTTCTTTGGTTATGGAGTTTTACAACACCTCCATAGGCATCATGTTTTTCTTATGTGTCACAGCACCTTCAGTGCAGTGGAACAGTGGTGTCTTTTAAACTACCCAAGTTTTAAATACCTTCTCTGGGACTGACTACTGTCTCCCAGAGCATGTAAAGTTAAATTGACTTTACTAGTCTTTTTAAATTTACAGACCCAGCACACACTAACTTCTTATAGAGTGCTAGAGGGGTTGCCTAGCATCCCCTGAGTCTGAACACTCGTGTAACAGTCAGAAGTTACCCTTTCCTTGAAATGGCCGGTGGCAGTGGTTTTAAACGAACTACCATGATTTATCCCGTCCGCGAACACTGGTAGCTAAAAATCGGGTCAGCCATGTTTTCCAATATGGCAACCAAGACCTATCTGTAAAAACAGACTCTGGATGACTTTTTTCACTGTTTCTTTTAGGAAATGTCCTTCTAGGTTTGGTCCCTTTGTTCGTTGGCCTTTGGCGGGCTTCAGTGCTGAAGCCATCCTCTGGTGCCTGATTGTCTGGGGTGGACAGGATGTGAGGGAGGTACCTGAAACTCCCTGTGCTTAGTCTCCTAGGAGATCTGAATGCACCTGGCATGATTGGCCAGCTGGCTGTCTGGCAAGGACAGCCAGTCTGCTGTGTAGTGACAGCCAGGCTGGAATGAATGGGGGAAAACTGTTTAAAGGCAGGCTTCTGAGACTTGGAAAGCAGAGTCGACCACTGGAACGAAAGAACCAAAGATGAGCTCTAAGAAGATGACTGCTGTAACTCCTGGTCCACCAGTGAAGCCCTACTGCAGGTCCGAATTGCCTGAAACTCCATCAACAGAGAAGCCTTTCAAAGTTAACTTCTTCCCTTGAGTTTGGTGGGAACAACCAACTCGTAAGCCGCCTGGACACCATCCCCATACTGGTCAAAATTTCTGCACAGTGCTGTGGCAAACCGGATAGCCAGTGGGAAGGACACCAGTTCAGGGGTGGACTGGGAACTAAAAGAGGCCCTGGAAATAATTACTGGGGACCAAAAGAGGCCCTGGAAATAATTTTCAAAGTGGCCCCATATGACCCATTTTCAGCAAGCCTAATGCTTTTCCTATGAGAAGATTTGGAAATCGAACCCAAAAGAGGCCCAGAGTGCAGAGGCCCACCGGGAAATCTCCAGAGTCCCCTATAGACCAGTCCACCCCTGCACCAGTTTGTGGTCTTTAAGGCACTCACACCTTAAACCAACGTTTTGCCAAGCTTGTGGCCTCTTCCCTCGGCAGTGCAGGAACCTCCTGACATCCTCCTTCTTGTCCGCATGACTGAAGCTCAGGAACAGCGAGATCTGCAGGAACTGCCAGGAACAACTGCCTCAGCTACAGCTCTTCTTCACTTTAAAGGTACTGTGCAAATGTGGTCAGGAAATCTTGTCGGCCGAGGTGAAAGTTTATGAAACTTTCCCAACTTTGAAGGCTTCTCCTTCCATAAACCAACATCTAACTTTTCGTCTGACCAAATTCTTCTAAGATCTGTGGCAAAGACTTTCTACTCCCATAACTGTGCTATCCTATACAAGACTCTGAACTATTGACTTTGGCCCATGCCTATTGAATTGAATTGCTAGTTGTAGTGAACTGAAACCCTTTGCCCTGCCCATGAAAGTATCTGTGCCTTCATTTCTTTTAACCTTATTTTTTTACCCCTTTTAAAAGTAACTCAAGTGCCATTTTGCTCCCTCCTTCGGGGGAGTCAAACTTGTTCAGTAACTTATTGGTTGTGTATTTGTAGTATATTAGTATATGATATTGAGCTGCTCTTGCTTGTGTAATGTTTTCCAAACGACTGTGTAAATACATGTGTATTCTTTTACCAAGAAACCTTAAGTAGATGGTTATTTGAATCACTGTGATTGTTGGTCCTTGGTGTAACCCCTTGTACTGCTCACTTTACTCTTGAGATAAATCTGGCTGCTCAGCCACTGCTACCACAATACCGTGTAGTACAGGCTTATATCAAAGGTGTAATTGTACTGACACTTTTAGTTCTAATTGCATGTAGTGGTCCCACTCCACATCCTCGACCTTATAGGGTTGGGGCAGATTTTTCACCACCATGTTCCCCATCCCCAACCCTGTCTGCCCCCTTTCGCTCTTGGGGCCTTTCCACTCATGTCACAACTGTAAGGGATGAATAGAAGGCACACCTAGTTATTGTAAGGCGACACTGTACGTGATGTATGATGTAGGTATGTGATCCAGCAAGGCTCAAATGTGCCCCAAAAGGGAAATAAGCTATTCGCAATACGCAGTGGCACCCTGGAAAAAAGAAAAAATGCGTACATGGTAAAAGGAAAGCTTCCAATAACTGAAAAAGCAGTGCGCAATACGTAGTGGCAACCCCAAACACAAAAAAATGCATACACAATACCCGAAAAGCTTTTGTCAAGTAAAGAGAGTGGTATGTGATACACAGGGTCACCCATATATACAAACATTGCATACACGGCAGACTGTATGCCTCATAAAGTACACAAATACATGTGTGTTTGCCCAGAGGCAAACACCCCCCACAAAAAAATTGGGTGCACAATATCTGAAGGTCATGATATTGTAGCAAAAACGCATACGGATTGAGGTCTCATGCAGGTATCGTGGTGTTCTACTGTGCTCCAACAGTAGCAGCTATTGTGAAAGCCGGCAGCAGCCTCTGGAAAAGTTCCCGCCTCAGCCAATGTAATTGGGACACAACTTGTCATACTCATTTGATTCACCTTCTTTTTGGTTTACCCGAATTCTTTATAGCTCAAACCGTACCATTGTTGTATTTTGAATTACTGTATTTTACGACACCCTTCACGGTGCACTGTGGAAACTAACAGTGCAACAGACAGAGACTTTTGTTTATATAAAACCTGTTTACTTTCTGTTTTAACCTGTTTTGAGTCAGTTTGGTCCTTTTCCCTGTCTTACTCCAGCAGGCGGACAGAAATATTGAAATACACACTTTAATGATTACGTATTGTGTTAAACTATTGAGCGCAGTTGTATGCTGCTCGCCATCTAAATTACAAATTTACAGCCTCAACTGTTATGGATATGTGACTCATTGGAGCCATCTAACTTCTGTTCTAGTTGAGATATTTGACCTGGGATATTATCCCGCAAGGAGTGCATCTTTGGGCTTCTGGTCGGCAACGTCCAGGGTGTGTGTTTTTTATACATGTATACTTTTCCATGAATTGGACCCTATATCCATGGTAGAAACCTAGAATACATTTAAAAAGTAATTCAGTGTGTGACTTTTAGAATGCTCTAATTCTGCCATGCAACACAGACACAGGGTCGTGCTTAAACAGAACTGCAAGTAGGATGCTTCCTCTCATTCCTGGAAACAAACTATGGAACAACATTCCAACGTGACTTTGCACAGTTGAAGACATCTGGCCTTGAGAACACAATTTCAAATCTGAATTTTCCAGGCCCTTTCAAAATCAAATTGTCATGGATATTCACGCTCCAAAGAGCAGACCCAATTAGGTTGTTAAAACACACTCTAGCCGTTATAAACTGAGGACTCTGTGACCCAACTGAGCACACAATCACAAACAAGTGATAACTGGAGACGGGGTCCAAGAACTACCTAAGCACAACATCACAAATAAGAGTGGTCAGTAACCCTGAATCAATTGGGCTAGTCTTCTCAACAGACACAAGACAACAGACACACCATGTACACAAGGCCCCGACTGGGACCAGAATGTCCAGGACAGAGATACCATCACAACATTCTCAGTTTCAAAAGTGAACCCTCCACACCCAAAACAGGGATTAAAGACTTATCTTCTGTTGCAACATACGTGTTTGCACGCCTGTCCAAAATAACAGGACTGGTCAGTATTGAAATCAAACATGATCATAGAAATGTATGACCCCTTTCTGAACTGCAACCTCGCAACAATAATTGTCAAATGGGACCAAGAACAGCAATAAACACGTCATTGTGATTAATACCATGAGTAAAGGACATCCCCGTGCCTCCCCTTTCGCACTAGCCGGTTGGTATAACCCATCCACTGCAGACATAGGGCTCCTCAATAGGTTTCAAAATAACTGCCCCTTCTTACCAAGTCACATAGTCCCCTTTTCAGTCTCCTAACACCTTGCCATGCAGACACAATACCCATGCACACTAGAACCTCATGATGCAACAGTATTCAATAATAATCAGTGCAGTTCTCCCTCTGCGCGTCTCACAAACGCCTTACCCATGTTCACATGACACCCAACTTGTCAAAGACCATTTGCTTTTCTCATACCCCAGCTCATGAAAATAATGGGTCTCTTCTGGGAAAATTACACCCAAGTGTCACTAGCACAACTCACTTTCAAACGTTCTTGCATAGAGGACTCGGAAACTTCCAACTATCACCAATCAACACCTCCCGGTTTGCACCTGTCCCTCCCTCGCTCCCCTTCTTCTTCTTTTCCCGAACCATGTGTCAAGGGGTTGCTGAAAGGGCAGATGGGTGCCAAAGAAGGCAGCTTAACATTACCTTATATCAGATTACAACACATGTATAACCAGTGGATGCATCATAACTGGCACAATCAACATACAATGAGGCTACATTTTCAAAAAAGCAGCGTCCTTCCTCCTGCATATCCACACATGTTGTTTTTGACTACAAAAACGAAATGCCCAGCTGGCATTTTTAAAATACTGACACTCAAACAAAGAATGGAATGCCTTGCCTACTGCTCCAGAGGTTCATTGTCAGACACTCACGTTAGGGAACACTTTTAGGGCCAAGACATGACATCACACATCAAAGGCAGAAGTGTGAAAATCCTGAATGGAAACTGTAGAAATTAAAGAAACTGGAAAACGTTTTGTGTCCCCCCCCCACCTTTTCCGCCCCCTCCCCCCCAACGGTTCATGCATGCAAGACTCTCAAAACTAGGTTAAAAAACAATAAATGGAGTTATATCCCACTGCTCTGCATGAACCCACTTCTTTTTGGCTGTTCTCTGGGGTAGTTCCCACTAAGAGGAGTCTACAACCACCTTTCAGCACACAAGGGGACAAGTCCTGAACATTTAAGTGGGGGGATTTATCAGCAAACGCAACGGGATTTGGTGTCAACACAAATTGGCATATCAACGTGAAATAAGCACATTTCATTAAATCGGCTTCGCATAACCAATCAAATTGCACAGAACAAATGGTATTTGTATTTTATACAATCAGCACACACCCAAAACCAAGAGAGGATATTTTCTTCTAATAGTGTTTTTGAAAACGTTAAAAGGTGTGCATGTTTTAAACTCCAAGAACCCATACAAATGTTTTCCCTGGAATTTGCAGTAGCAAAATAGTACATTTCAACTTTAGTTGTTAATTTTTCATCAGGTAATATAGTACAGTGGGGAATGCAGTGGGAAAGTGTCCATCCTGCAAGCCTGACCACTGTGGTTCTATCCCCAAGGTCGGCTTTAATTTATAAATCCAAAGAGGACATTCACAGTTTCTCGTTTTAGCTTGGAGGGACTGAGTCCACCCTCTGAAAAAAGTGGGTGGACTCCCTCCATCCCCGTGTACCCTCGACTTGAGCCCTGCAGCACACTGTACCTTTCACAGAAGAGACATGTGAATTTGAATGTCAGTCTGGACCCACAAATAAGGACGCAATATGGGCAGTTTACCGGGTGACCGGACAACACAACTGAGCTTGGCTCCTTAGTTTCATCTCGAATACTTAATCAACCAGCTCTACACAGTGATTAACGCCGCACATCCATTAACTTCACGCAGACATGATGGAGCCTCAGATTAGGAAACGTTGAACCCCAGCAGACACGCTCTTGCCAGCAACTGCTCGGAACTTGGAAGGGTCACCGAATGTAACACCAATTATTTTAAATGTATCTCCTTTCGCTCCATACCAAAACGTGCATGGCCCTCGCACATATTGCATAATTGGAATGGATACCTGCAAATAAAAGATATATTTTAGTGGTACTACAACCAGACCGGATTTATGTGTGATGTTAAAAACCTGCAGCCAAAAAGATGTAGTCTAATAATGACATCATCTTTGCCACATCTTAACATTATATTTTGCTTAAAACAACAATTTGTAATTTACCATGCGTGTCAGCGTTACCCGTTCCCTTGTGTGTTAGTGATGTTTGCGTGTGTTTGTATATAGATTGCCGTTTCTTCGCTGAACAATGCATTTGCAATACACGATATCAATTTTTTGGGGGGGTTTCTTTGAAAGTCAAATTGGGCCCGCATTAGCTTGCATTGCTCACTTGCTAATGTGCAAAGTGCTTTCTGATTGCTTTCAATTCTTGTTTTATAATCATGTGGCCAATGAAATGAGATCGGCTGCCAACAAAATCGATTTTTTTTCTCAGTGGAACATTTCGTATATAAAAACATATTTTACGTTACTGAATCGTCTTAAACACATTAACACTGTTGATGTTTAATGTACATTGATTTCAGTTCGCCCTGAACATCTCGACTCCCTGCCATTGATCAGTCAGTCAATGTTTCTAGATTTTTCTTTGTCACACACAGCTTACAACGTCTCCATTTGAAAGCGTGGAAGTATTATTGTATCTGTATGCCGCGTTTTCTTTTTAAGCTAGATCTATGCTTTTTTGTATTGTTTTTTACGACAATCTCACACATTCACGGTAATCATCACTAGCTGGGCCTGGGAGGCCTAGGAGTTAAGCTGTAGCGCCTTGCACGAAACGTGCACACGTGGAGCAGTGGTGATTCGAATTTCTCTATGTAAAAGTGCACAATTAATGTTGGTGACGCAGAGGCTACCACAAACCAAATAATAACGGACTGATAGCTGCAGTCTTCAGGGTCCACACACATTTTTTTTTAATTATTATATGTATTTAAATAAACACACAGTTATGTCACTTTTTCTGAGATGCCCTTTTTTCGCGTAATGCAGAACCAAAACTGTAAAGACATTTTTGAACACTTACCTCACATTGAAATCTAATGTACTCAAGCAGAAAAGTCCTTTGTCCCCAGCCCATCAAATGAGGACATTAACAAAATTCGTATCTATGCAGAAAATGACCATGTTAAAGGGAGATTGACTTGGGGGTGAATCTGACCGATAAGGCTAAAAGCAGTCATTTAATGGTCACTGTATAAACAACGCAGGGCTCCAAAGATGCTTGATCCTGCTTACCTGTCTGCAGAGCCAGCCCTAGGCTTGGGCAGTCTGTGTTGTGGCCCAGGGCCCAGCTGTCAGAGACTGTCAGAGGGGACCCACTATGCACCAGTGTCTGCATCAAGTGCATCAAGTGATGTGCAGTTTCCATGTGGGAAGCTCGCATGAAACCGTGGTGTCGCCACCCAATCTCCAGTGGCTATTGAGAGAGTCACCTGTTTGCAGCAGCCCATCAGATGCTGCAGGCCCTTTAATGACTGCTTATCTATCTATCTTCAAGCAGCACATTAAAGATGGGGCCATTTACAAATAATGGCCCATTTAGAGAGCATTGTTTTGAAGGAGATGTTGGTAATGATCCTGTGTTAAGAAATGCAAATATGCATTTTCATTCTAAAACAACCACACACAAAGCACCAGTTAGCTGCCTAAATCAAATCTATCCTCCAGGTCAATTACAATGTCAAACAAAACAGCCAAAAAGAGTTTATTTTTGGTAGAATTATATTTCCATCACATCATATATGAACCCTGTAGTTGTCAAACATTGAAACACAAAGAGGTAACCTTTTCAAATATTCCATGTTGTGAAATGTCTTGAAAACAGTGGTCGGAGTGGGTGGGAGACGGTGGGAGCATTTTAAAATGAAACCATTCTGGAATGGTTTTGTTTTAAAATAAAAGTGCAGTAAGCAGTTGAAACTTGCACTTCAGTGCACTGTACTGACCGTTCCCTTAAACAGCAGGTGTATGTGTTTGGGGGTTTCCATTGTGCAGAGGATGCTGCGTGGCTATGGAGAGGTGGTAGGTCAGCAGGGACCCCAATTCCACATCTTCTTTTCATACACTTCGACCACTGCTTGAAATTACACTTTCAAAATCCAAAGGCCATTTGAATGCATTTGCATAATTGCATTCTGGTATTTGCAGTCTCCCAGTCAAGATGGGTGATTAAGGCTACAATTGTACACTTTTTGCTTAACTTATTTCTGTAATGATTTATATATTTAAGTGGGCACCTTACTATAGTATGTGTACTTTTCAAGTCATCTTTATAAAGCAGAGTATAGTTGAAAGCCAGATTTGGGGTTGAGGATGGGGAATGATGAGAGGGCAAGCAAGTTCTAAATCTTTGCCCAGGATGTGGCAAGAGAGGTTGCAATCATGGAGACTGGTTCAGATGTTTTCCCCATATGTGGCTATGTGCTGCTTTTCAGGGCACAATTAAAGGATACATGAGGGTGGCAGCGTGTTTTTGTGGTTTGCAAGCTTGCTCCAACATTTGGCTACCATGATTTTACCCAGGTTATCACGTGTCCAGTGCAGACACTCATCAAAGCACATGATTGGATTGGTATTTTATTTTCTAGGAAACATTTCACTACATATTGCTTTGTTAAAAAATAGAGCACTTTACATTTGGACAGCGCATCTAATGAAAAATGTCTTTGATCAAGTTATTTTCCTGTTGTTGATTACTTTTTTTGACAGTCCAATGCGCTTTTGTCTGGTGCACATTCTTCTAAGGGGAAAGGTCAAGTGAACTAAATGTGTATCTTTCACTTTAAGATATGTTCACTTACTGCGCATATATTCTTGGGTGTCAGCTTTTAATTTTGGCTGTGCGGACAAAAGTTCACACACCAAATGAAGCACGGGTCCATACTCATCCCCATATTAAAACAACACATTTATATATATAAAAACAATTGATCTGTGGCAGTGAGGCTGAATTACCAAGCTAATCATAATCTTTTTATCAAAAATATTTTATTCTCTACAATGATTATTCAAACAATGTAAAATATCTGAATTCTGTACAGGGTATTACTACTCTCACATTAAGCTCTCTTCCACCTCTCATCCACATTCATGCCATCATATGTACACTCTCACACCACCAATTGCAGTGATAAGGATAAACAGTAATTCATATTTTTCTTCATTTTAGAACTGGTGTGACAGAGACATGAGACACACAAAATTAATTTTCAGAAGGTGACAGCAGTGGCTATGTTTATTGGCAGTGCGTGGGAACAACCACTGTTACGGGTGTCTATATATAGAGGCATCAGTATATGTGGGCCACAGTTGAATGATATAGCGGTGACGCCATGCAGACGCGGATGGACACAGACCGTATGAGAGTGCGGCTGTATTAGAAACAGTCGACATCAGCAAGAAGTTATACAGCTGGTGGCTTCCCTCTGATTTGTCTGGAGTGCTTTCGAGTAGACTGACAATCCGGCGATCTCGAGCACTTGGAAACAATTTCCGCTTGACCTGTGCTATCTCCACCACTAGGATAGTGGAGGGAGTGAGAAACCGTAGAAGGGGTGAAGACACGTTCCATCGACACATAAAAGACAGGAGTAAAGATACGATCAGCCCTGATGTTTGTCCTGAAGAAGGTCGACTTCAGTTGTTAGCCATTGTTCAACTGAAACATATGTAGACAAAGGGAGTCTATATGAAAACATCATTGGGCTAATGTACAGATTAAACATTTCTGTGAGTACAACACAATTGGAAACTGGGTGTCAAAGTGATGGGGAAGACTGTATGAATTACTGTTTATCCTTATCAATGCAATTGGTGGTGTGAGAGTGTACATATGATGGTATGAATGTGGATGAGAGGTGGAAGAGAGCTTCATGTGAGAGTAGTAATACTCTGTACGGTATTCAGATATTTTACATTGCTTGAATAATCATTGAATAGAATAAACAATTTTTGATAAACAGTTTATGATTAGTTTGGTAATTCAGCCTCACTGCCATGGTTCAATTGTTTATATATATAGATGTTATTTACCTGAACGTCTGTCTGGTATACAGGTAGCCTTGTTGTTAATAAAAACAACACATTTGACCGCACATGTTGCCCAGGAATAGGAAAGACGACATATTATTTACAGGAAGGTCTAAACATATAACATCTCAGCAACAGTCTGCCAACCTGCTAAATTGCCTCTGCAATGTTCTAGTATAGGATTCCCTGCTATTCTACAATTGGCAAACAGTTTTGTCCAGCTCACCCCCTTCAATCAAGGCTCAGAGGGTACATTAATGAGGCTATCTTCTAATTTTGTAGTGAGCAGCACTTAATACACATAGTTATTATTTGCAATTTTTTCCAGTCAAAATAATCCATATCTGTAGCTTCTGAAATAAAAGCATATTGCTAATTTGAAAAATATGCTCAAATATACACACAATAAAAATAAAAACAATCATGGCACTGCTGCAGAAACAGCAGTTAGTTTCAGTTAGAAAAACACAATCACCATATTTTTGCAATGCCTTCCACAGATAGAGGGTAATTCATAGAATTTAGCGCACAAGTGGCGCACGCGGCTGGCGCACAGTGTGCGCGTGTGAATCTCTGCGCCAGCCGCGTGTGCTAAAATCCATTTCCGCGCACAGCGTATTCATGGATTTCAGCTACCAAAACCAGCCGTGGCGCAGCGAACCTGCAGCAGCGCCAGTTACGCCCCCAAGAATGCCCCTCGCGCAGGGAAAAGCCATCAAAATCCCCAATCCAGCGCAAAGGGCTGCGCTAACCCTGTACCAGCACGGCAAGCGGGGAACGTGTATTACTGGGGTTCGCGGGAAGTTTCACATGCGATTGGCCCTGTGCGAGCGGGGTACGTGTATTACTGGGTTGCGCAGGAAGTTTCACATGCGATTTCAGCAGGGTACGTGTATTTCAGGGGTGCGCGGGAAGTTTCACATGCGATTTCAGCAGGGTACGTGTATTACTGGGGATTGCAGGAAGTTTCACACGCGACTGGCCCTGTGTGAGCGGGGTACGTGTATTACTGGGGTGCGCGGGAAGTTTCACACGCGATTTCAGCAGGGTACGTGTATTTCAGCGGTGTGCGGGAAGTTTCACATGCGATTCCAGCAGGGTACGTGTATTACTGGGGATTGCAGGAAGTTTCACACGTGATTGGCCCTCTGCGAGCAGGGTACGTGTATTACTGGGGTGCGCGGGAAGTTTCACACGCGATTTCAGCAGGGTACGTGTATTTCAGGGGTGTGCGGGAAGTTTCACACGTGATTTCAGCAGGGTACATGTATTACTGGGGATCGGAGGAAGTTTCACACGCGATTGGCCCTGTGCGAGCGGGGTACGTGTATTACTGGGGTGCGCGGGAAGTTTCACACGTGATTTCAGCAGGGTACGTGTATTTCAGGGGTGCGCGGGAAGTTTCACACGCGATTTCAGCAGGGTACGTGTATTAAAGGGGATCGCAAGAAGTTTCACACGCAATTGGCCCTGTGCGAGCGGGGTACGTGTATTACTGGGGTGCGCAGGAAGTTTCACACGCGATTTCAGCAGGGTACATGTATTACTGGGGTTCGCGGGAAGTTTCACATGCGATTGGCCCTGTGCGAGCGGGGTACGTGTATTACTGGGGTGCGCGGGAAGTTTCACACGCGATTTCAGCAGGGTACGTGAATTTCAGGGGTGCGTGGGAAGTTTCACACGCGATTTCAGAAGGGTACGTGAATTTCAGGGGTGCGTGGGAAGTTTCACACGTGATTTCAGCAGGGTATGTGCATTTCGGGGGTGCCGGGGAGTCCTACACGTGATTTGGCAGTGTGGGTCCTCCCAGGTGCTCCCTGTACACCCTCCACGGCCCCTGCAGGCAGCCCACACCACAGGGGACTACCCTGCACCCCTGGTCATGTCCCGCAGGCAGCCCACCCAACATGGGCTTGCCCCCCAGCAAAGGCACATGTCTCCTTGCACTACTGATCACCAACCCATGTTCCCTTGCACCCCCACCCCCCAGCAGTGTGGGGCACCTGCCAGCAGGCCCCCACTCATGCCCCACTCATGTCCCCTTGTACCCCCACCCCCCAGCATTGCGGGGCACCTGCCCGCAGGCCCCCACTCATGTCCGACTCATGTCCCCTTGCACCCCACCCCCCAGCACTGAGGGGCACCTGCCAGCAGGCCCCCACTCATGTCCCCTTGTACCCCCACCCCCAGCAGTGCAGGGCACCTGCCAGCAGGCCCCCACACATGTCCCCCAAACACCACGCCATGACTATACAGACCCATGGCCCTAATGCCACTCCCAAATCCCACCCCTCCACCCCCCAGTGCAAACACCCAACGAACCACTGCACCCACTCCCTAGTAAATCACCCATTCCATTATAGTTTGAAAAGAACCAGCATGCCCATCAGCAAATGTCCTACAGAGCCACACAGTTGCAACACATGGCTGTGCCAATGCTCATGGAGACATGCACCAAAATCATCACTGTACACACCAATAATGTTGAATAAAGAAATGTTTAAAAAGTATAACAAATGTCAAAATGAAAAGCACACATGCAAATGAAGAAATCATTTTTGAAATAAGAAAAAGAAACTCAAATTCAAGCAAGAAAAGAAATCCAAAACATGAAAAAATATAAGTGGTGCATCCCCAAAGTCCATAGAACGAAATCCAAAGATGAAAAGCATAAAAAAACATTACTCCATGTGAATATGACTAAAAGAAAGTATATACATGTCCAGAAAATTGAAAAAGAAAGTCTGAAGGGTCCATTATCCCAAAAGCAAATGAAACCTAACAAAAACCCTATCTAAAATACAACTATATACAAAAAGTAGAGCAAAGTCTGTGGACTCCAAATCCTAATATAAAAGAAATGAAACCTAAACCTAAATAACTATATACAAAGGCGGCGGGCTAGTCCGACGACTGGTTGATGTCATGGGCCAGGGCATCATCGAACTCCTGTTCAATGGCTTGGAGGCGGGCATGTTCCCTGGCCCGAGGTCTTGCAGGGATAATGCAGTGTCCAGCTCCAACTCCCTGCGAATACCCTCGAGGCACTCCGCCCTGACCATTGTGAGCCGTTCCTCCTCCACCCGCCGCCGCTCCGCACCTATCTACTGGCCCAACCGCTCCCACACGGAAGACACTCCCATTCCAGGGTTCTCCTGCCCTCCGGCCGATGCCTGCCCCCCTGATGTTGATGGCCTCGAGCCATGACCAGCACAACGGCATCCAGGCTGATGGAATCCACCAACGCCATCGTGCACGTGCCCTGCCCGATGATGGCATCACATCCTCCATCTGCTGGGGTCCAGTTGCTGGTGTGTCCACCCCTGCTGGAGCTCCGACTCCCGACTGTGGCAGGAATGGGATCCCCACCGAGTTGGCTGCGTTGGTCGGGGCAGGTCCATAGGGGGCCCTGGTGGCATCTGGGCCGAAAGACGGCATGGAGAGGGACGCCAGAGTGGCTGACACATGTACGAAACCCCCGACCACGGCCACTCCCAACCGGGCCACTTTGGCATGGTGCTCTTCGTGATGACGTGCGTGCTCCACCCAGGAAGCACGCACATCATCATGAATGACACCCGTGCGCAACGCGACACCAATCAGGACCTTCTCCATATGGCCCGGGGTCCTCTCGTCCGCAGGTGGAGGGGAGTCAGATGACATGGACATCCCCCCTACCTGCGGACGGGCCTGGGATGGGGCATCCCTGCTGGTGCATGGTGGTGCAGTCACAGTGTCAGGGACAGTGACACGCGCAGGCCCCTCCACGGCGATCTGTGCTGCCTCCTGCCCCTGCCCCTGGACTGCACCACTTGCACCAGCAGGGATGCACCCACCAGGCCCCATGTGTGGCTCAGTAGCGGCCTCCTCCTCCTCTGTGGAAACCACCAACCTGGATGGCTCCACCCCGTCTTCCGCCGTTGCAAGCCCCCGTGGGGGCTCACCCACCCCTTCCGCTGCAGCCGTGGGGGCATCCCTGCCGCTTTGCTCCACAGCGCCGTCTCCGCCCTCTTCTTCACTTGGCGCTGTGTAGAGGGAGACATAGAACACAAGCATCAGGGTACTGTACAATGGTCCCCTAGACAGGAAGCAATAGCAGATGAGTGGCACTGTCAAAGATCACTTCCATCATGTCCCTCCACAACACATGGGTCAGTGCAGACAAAACACATGCAGTAACAGGCATGGCGCATGCTATGGACATTAGCATACATGTCCAAGGGACTCTTGAAACATACAATGTTGTTTTGGAACTCACATGCATCATGGGTCATGCCTATCACATGCACACACTTCACCGTATTTTCATCCATCTGGACTCGTACACCCCAGACACAGTGGATGCAAGGATAACTAGGCTGCATCAGTGATTCTGAACATTGTCACAGACATGTGGCATGCATCCATGGCATTCACAATTCACAGACATGCAGGTCAGACACACAGACATGGACACCATAGATGTACATGGCATCTGCACCCATCCCTCACCCCCACCCATGTCCAGGAACAGAGACTGGCATGCTCTCATGTGTCCATTCCGCATAGGGCTCCCCATGTTGCATTTAAACACATACACCAACCGTGTGCTTCACACATTACTGGTCTCACATGCATGACCATGATGTCCCTGCACACACACATGCGTGCATTGCCTATGTCACACATACAGGCAAGTATCAGACAACCAGTGCACTGCAACATGCCCTGTCTCACACAGCAATGCTTGGCCACTTACCGCTCGACTCCAGACAGGTCTGCCTCTCAAGGATCTGGGCATGGAGCGCTGGGCATACGCGTTCCAGGACCCTCATCTGGATGGTACTCATGCTGCCCCGGCCCCCATCCACGAGGCGCCGGGCCTTTATGAGGGTCCTGGACCTCAAGTCCTCCCAGCGCTTCTTGACTTGCTTGATGTTGCGGGTTGCCACCCCCTCCGCGTTGATGACAACCACAAAGTCGTCCCAGATCCTGTCCCGTCCTTCCTTGTCGGTGCGTGATGATCCGAAGAGGGCATCATAATGCCCCAGGACAACGTCCACCAGGACACCAACTTCCTTCTGACTGAAGCTGGTGGCCCTCTGCCCCTCTGGCTGGGGGTCGCCAGTGGTCTCAGATGGTGTTTGCCCCGACATGGCGACCCCCGAAGCAGGCGTGGGTGGGCAACTGGTTCCTGGAGCTGGGCTGTGGAGCGATGGTATCCCAGTCGGGAGTCTTCTGTTCCAGCAGGGGTGGGCACCGCAACTGGACCCCTGCAGATGGCTGATGTGCAGGCACCAAATGGCACAGCACGAGGGCAGCAGGCAGTCAGGCAGCAGCAGATGGCAGCGTGCTCGGGGCTCTGGGGGGCAGTGATTCGGCCTTTTGGGCAGGAGCGTGGTCTTCCGTGTGTTTTCGCGTGGCCAGCTTGATACAGAGTGATTTGGCACGTGAAAAATGTGCACGTCAGCGTGTGTTTCGAGGAAAGGCCCCTAGCGCGTAAGCGCGTCAGCACTCGTGCGCACTTTCATTGGACCAAAGGCCCTTCAAGCGTAAGCGCCTCTGTGACGTGACGCACGCGGGCGTGCGCGGGAGTTTCAGCACGCGTGAAAAACTGCACGTCCGCGTGGGAATGCGTTTAATCCGAGGAAAGGGCCCATGCGCGTATGTGACGTGACACGTGCGGGCGTTTCCCTCAGCACGGGTTAAAGGTGAGCAGGGGCAGCAGTTCGCTGTACGTGCCTTTCGTGGAGACCGACGTGTGTTGCTGCTTCCTGTTGTTTCGCGCGCCATCACAACTTCACAGCTATCAAGGACGTATCTCTTCTTTTGACGGGGGTATTGGCTACGCGTGTTTTTCTGCATCGCGCTAGTCAGACGGTGAGTCCCACACGATATTTTTCCCACTGCGGGTACCCCTGTGTATCGCACCCATTTTCGAGGTCATAGTAGCCTGCGTGTCTCACGCGTACGCGTTATTCGTGTGACTGGGTGCCACCGCGTACTGCGGGAGGTTGATTCCACGCACGTAGGCTGCAGGGTTGCGTGCACGGTTTTACTGCAATTTTGGGGTGCCTGAGCGTTGCGTGACCCGTCACTACATCACCGGGGTCACAAACAGCCTTGCAGGTGCAGGGGGGCTGTTAACATCTTGCTTCCCACCCCCTTCACCTCAATTGCCCAGGTCAATTGTGGTGTACACCTCCCATTGGCACTACTCCATCTGTGCCGGCACTACTACATCTGTGCCATGGTTGGGAGGCCACCAAAGGTGAGGGGCGCCTCAGCTGGGTGTACTCCTCGTGGTGGGCATGGTCGGGGACGTGGCCGTGGTGACCACGGAGTAGGGGGACTCCAGGGTGTCCAGGGCAGCCACAGAGGGCAAAGCGGCAGGGGTGTGCCACTTGAGCACAATGTTGTGCCATGTGTTGGTGCAGTCATGCCACCACCCCCTGTGGTTCCGGGGGATGCAGCTTCTGCATCTGGCACTGGCGCCCGTGTGACCCGGCAGTTCGTTCCATCGACTGCCACGGGCCCAAGGGTAGTGGTAGCTGCAGGTGCAGCTGTGGACACCGCCACCCAGGCTCAGGGTCTGCCAGCGCAGGCTGCGTTGACACTTGAGGAGCCCTTGGTAGATTTCCAACAGGCCAGGAGGGAAACCATAGGGGCACACAGGGCTGCTCTGACCAAGACACGTGTCGCTGGGGCAGTTATGTCATCTGCTGCCCCGAACAGCCGTGTGTTGGCAAGTGCAGGGGCAGATGCACCCAACAACACCCCGGTTGTGAGTCTGCCAACCAGGACTGTTGCGGTCAATGATCCTGCCACAGCGGATGTTGCTGCGCAGGGTCCATTAGAGGGCACCCAGCTGCCACTGACACAAGTCAGGCCTTTGGTTGTCCCTCCACCTGCCACTCCCTTGGCTCAATCCACCGAACCCACTGGCCATACTCGTCAGGGTGGCATTAGCCAGCCAGGGTCTGCGCCACAGTCGAAGAGGAGGAAGGTTGCACCTGCAGCACAGGCTGGGACCCCACACACTGCCACGACCTCCTGCACGTCGAGGAAGAAGCCTTTCTGCAAGCAGGAACTGGACTTCCTCATGGACTACGTGAGGGGCCACAGCCGTGACATGGTAGTGGGTGCCAATAGTCAGACTACGGCTGCCCACCGTGACACCCACTGGAAGCATGTTGCGGAACATGTCAGTTCATTCGGCCATGAGGTGCGCACGGCGCAAGAGTGCAAAAAGCGTTGGAATGACCTCAAACGCAGCGCTAAGGCTAAGCGTGCCTCAAATTACAACTTGACTCTGGTGACTGGCGGTGGGCCTGCACCAGAGGAGGAAGAGCTCACTCCGCATGAGTGACTCGTTGCGGAGTTCATACCACCTGAATCGGTCGAAGGAGTGGGAGAGATGCTGGACTTTGATGCCCAGTCCAGTGAGTGTTGATGCATGTTTGTTGAGGACGTGTGCATTTTACTTGTGGGATGTGTTGTGCATGATTGCCACTACATATGACGTGTACATGGTTCTGATGTGTAATTAATGCAATGCTTTCGTGATGCTTGTCTGCTCTGCTGGATGGTGGACATGTGGAGCAGACTGTCCGCATCACCACTATTGCACCCTACTCACATGCTGGTTACCAGTATAACCCTCCGGTCCATGTTCCAGCTCACTGGCCCTTCTGCATGTGGCGTGGGGTGACCTTCCTCTCAGCCCAGGCGCAATGTCATAGCATGACTGACGTGCATGTGTCCTCTGCCTGCATGCGGGTACTCCATGTAGGCATGCTCCCTTTCCCCTCCTCCGCCACTCTGCACCCCAGTTCCACCTTTGCACTGGTCTGCTTCAATCTTGCCATTGTGTACTTTCCTGTTCATGCATCCTGTGTACATGCCAACTTCCAGCGTACAATCTGGCAGACATATGCTGTGTGGTACAGCCTTAGTACTTGATGCAGGGTATCTCACTTGTACTGTGCATAGGTCAGATGCCCCACAGGGACATGAGTGCCCATTCATGCTCCATGTGCATTGCACGCATGCCCCTATGTGTCCTTGACTGGATGATCACTCTAATACAAGTCCTGGGTGACATACATTGCATGGCATCTCATCAGTCTTCCCATGTCAACTGTGGCTTGGTACTGCATTGCACACATGTTTAGGGTCTGACAATCTGTGTGGGTCACAGGCCTCTTCCTGTTTAATGGCCAATGACTCTGTCTGACTGTTGTAGTGTCTTCTTCACACGTGGGCGGCCTACAGAGTTTTCATCATGTGTCCTGCTTACTGTCCCATCATCATTTGCAGTGTTGTCACTTGAATCACATTAGGTTGTTGATGCCAGTCAACTCTGCCTGTCAATACACATGTCTATGGTCAGCCTTTGATACCATGCTAGGCATCCCTGCTTTTGTACTTGGGTGGAGGGGTGCTTTGCTTGTAGATATGCTACCCATTGAATGCACAATGCACGTGATGCCTGAATTTGACCTTGCACTGCCTTCACATTTCCTGACACACACCATGGAGTCCTTGTACATGTAGGTAGTGAGTGACATACACATTTGCTGCACTGCATAGACCCGCTTCTATGCAAACTGCCACCTTTCAACAGGTCTGATCACAGAAGCAATTAAAAGTTGACCCAGCATGCATGCCAGGTTCTATTTTGTGTGTCACATGTATGCCTGATGTGTTTGTTGTCGGTGTGTGTGTGTGTTGTGTGCTTCTGACATGTGTAGTGACCTTTTTTCTCTCTATTTTTCAGGTGATGATGCAATGGAGGCGGAGGATGGTGTTGTCATGCCAGACACAGGGTTGTTACCACTACATCAACCCTGCACAAGTGGGGGTTGTGGGGTGGTAGGCCATGAAAACCCCCAGGTACTACAGTCCATCTTGTCTCTGGCTGCCTATGAGTCCAGCCCTGATGATGACTCTGACGTCGAGTTGGATGAGCATCAAGTACATGTGTCAGGGGTGAGTGATTCTGATGTGGACACTCCTCTGTCCGCGACACCTGCACTGAGGGGTCAGACAGTCTTGGTTCCTCCGCCCGTGGTGGATCCGGACGAAGGGTCACCCTCCACACCAGTCACTGATGTGCCTGGGACATCACGACGACGGGGGCATGTAGTCGTGCAGCTGCGGGCGGTGCCAACACAGCGAGGACACCCAGTCCTTGGGTCCCACAGGGGTCAAGCCCAGCAACGCGGTCGCCGCGCGCAACCGCAGTATACTGATTGGGAGCAAGACATGACTGCCAATTCAGAACGGCAGGGGGCAGCCATGGAGAACATCGCTGAGAGCATGGAGCATGTGGCCTGATCTGTGCTCCCCCCTGCTAGGCAGGTGCTTCTGCAGCAGCAGGCGGCACGGTCCACGGCCCGCTCGCTCAGGCTGGGCATGGCGGCCTCAGACAGGGCACGCCAGGCTGAAATGTCGTCTCTGCGTAAAGCAATTGCTGCTCACGCAGAGGTGCACATGGATGCCCTGAGGGAGGAGTATGCTTCCCTCAAATCCACTCTGGGTGTCCTTATGATGTCCCAGAGGCAGCGGGCAGAGGAGAGGTTTGCACAGCTTGAGTGTACCATCTCGGCTGATTTACAGGCTTGCCGGGATGTGCAGCGGTTGTCCAGCCAGGCCTTTCAGGAGGAACTCTGTGTTACACGTGCTACCTTGCAAGAGGAAGCACGTATATCACTTGCGGTTCTGCATGCAGACCTACGTCACATCGCCACACAGAACCAGGCTCACCCGTCCGGCAGACTTGCTGCCGTCGAGGGGCAAGCTGCGGCTAGGCGTGGCCAGGCTACTGTGACACGTCCTTCTTTCCAGGATGAGCCAGACTTGGACGACCATCTATCTCCCACATAGGTCGGGCTGTGCAGGCGTTGAGCCCATGGAGGTTTTTTTTTTGGTTCAGCATCATCGCATGTGGATGTTGAGCAGCACCCTGTACCTCCCCCATCCTGGGTGCCTCCCCTCCCCCCGGGTCATATGTGGCCATTTTTTATTTTTCTTTTAGTTTAGTTAGTTAAGTTTCTGTTTGATAGTTAGTTTAATTAGGTAATGTAGATTTTTCATAGTTAGTGTAATTAGTTAATATAGTTTAAAATTGCTTGTCTATTGTGCTTTCATATGACGGTGCTGTGCTTTGTGGCTTTTGAAAGCATCCACTGTCTGTTCCAGCTGGGCCCTTCAGGCTTGTCTTGTGTATGTGTTTGCTGCTTGGGGTCCTTGACTCACATATGCCACTCCTGCCTCCCTTATCCATGGGCTCGCAAGGATGGTTTGGTGTAACAGCCTATTACACAAGGGCTTTGGACTGTCATATCTGTGGCATGTCTGGTGCTGTGTAACTTGTGTTAACATCCCTAGTGGGGATGATTGCGGTGTTATTGACCACTGTTCTGCTTTTGCTAGATGGGGTGTTTCATGATTAATGTGTACATTCATTGCTATGCATTGTGTAGTATGTTTCTTATCTTTACTGTACACGTGCTTGTTGCAATTCATGCCGTAGATAGTGTGTTCCACACTTTGGATGTGAAAGACGGACGGATGGTGTGATTTCTGATGTACGTCTCTGACATGGTCCAGTAATGAGATGCCTGAAGAGACACATATAGATGACTTTAAAGCATTAATCAGGTGTTTCATTGCCTTTCTGCAGGGGGATGAGCCTCCAGACCACCTTTGCCAGCAGACATGGCCCATTGGACGTCTGGATTCTGGACACGTTTGTTGGTGCCCACATGCACATGTGTGCGCAAGCAGAGGCACAGGGATTGCAGACATACATCCTAGAACTGCTGACGTGTTCCAAGGAACTCCAGGCAAGGTGAGCAGCACAGGGGGGCCACAACACAGCAAAGCTTCCACCAGGCCAGTTGCACATGCAGGCTTAGTAGCAGCACTGAGGGTGAGCTTGGACGAATATTGGTGTTGAAGCACACAATACAGCTCAGATGTGCTGGTGGACTGATGGCTAGTTGATTGTAAGGTTGTCTGGGGCACCTGCAGGGGCAGTGGCACATACCCTCCGGTCCACCATGGGCCATTGAGGCACTTGTATCACCCATGTAGCCTTCCGAGACATGGAAAGGAGCAGCTCACAGGGACATACAGCAAGGGACAGACTCGGGTGCAGTGCATTTCATTTCCATGTACATTTTGAAACATGCACTGCCTACTTTGTTTCGTCATGGTGGAACACTACTTGTTCTGAAGTCATACCTTGCTATATGCGTATGTCTGCTTACCCAGGGAACATTGCATGTTGTGTGAATTGTGACACATTGGTGTTCCATTTGCCATGCACCCACCGGCGGCTGACTTACTGCATTGACTGTGTATGACCCATCACAGGGGTAATGTTACATATGGGTACAAAGCATCCACACCAGATTGTCTGTTTGTAGAGTAGTTTGTTGATATGGGGCATATTTGGTGGTGTGTTTGTGTGTTATGGGCACGCACAGATTATTAACTGTGGCTCTCTTTGCAGCATTGAAGTGCTCCTGTAACCGGACCTGAGAGTGCGCAGGCAGGAGGCCAGCACTCAAAACCAGAGCTAAGTGTCTTGTTGTTTTTCTTTCAAACTGCTCTGCATATGCTTGCTGGGGGGTGCACTAATGCATGGATGAATGTGTAATTCAATTTGGTATGTTTTTTTTTTTCCCTAATCACCCCGAGTCCTATCCAATTCTAAACCCTGTACCCTCTACCCGGTGTTCCTGCTTCCCGACCTATCCAACCAACGTTCCCTAACCCTCTTTCCCCGCTGGAGTTGCGGATGCCTGTGTAAGCCCCAAGCTTGCAGGAGCCGAAACCCTAGAGGGGGTGGTTGGTTCGTGCCACTCCTAAGCCTGGACTCCGGAAGGCCCTGACAATGATGTACAAGTTTGTTAGGATTGTGTATGTGTTCATGCAGGTAGTGCATTTTCATGCATTCCCTACTTTCACGTGTCATTCCTCCTCCCCTCTCCTGCCACTCATTCCAGTTATCCAGTGTGCCAACGCCTGTCCCGACTACATATCCCTGACCCTCCTTCCCCACCAGGGTCTCAGAGGCCTGTGTGAGTTTGACCTTGCAGGCACCCGGGCAACGGTGGGGGTGGTTGGTTCGTGCCACTTCTGCGCTTGTACACGGGAGCTGTGACGGTACACATCCGTTCATGGTGCATCATTCTATGTTATGTACCACACATGGTTCACATCCTGTTGTGACATTGTTTTACTCTGCTACATTGGTTGTTACATCATTTTGGTAGTACTTGGCCTTTGTGAGGTACTGCTACTTCAAGTCATCTACTGGAGGCTGTTCTGGTTCGTTTTTCTGCCTTGGATTTTGTATTTTTGCAAATCAAGGTGGACTCTGAGGGTGCAGGCAACTATTTACACACAAGGTGGGAGATAGTGACGAAGGGGAAGGGTGATCCTGTGGCCAGGTATAATTGAGGGTTGAAGTCCCCATGACCCAGGTGCAGTTGTTCAGTGGGTCATGGTGATTTGTGAGGGAGGGAGGGTGTTTTGTTGTTGATAGTTGCCTTGCCCTGCAGTGTGATGGGAACCCTGACATTGCAATTGTGGTATCCTATGTACATGATGTGTTCTGCTGATCAATGCCTGTTCATGTCTTGTGTTTACCTTTAAGGTGTGAGGGGATAGTTGTGGTTTGACATGCTGGGGTGTACACATGGTGAATGTTCACATGTGATGTGTAGAGGACACTGATGGTCACTTGATTGCACATGCATATGTTGAGTGCATGTCCTTACTGACCCACACACTCGCACTATGATGCACTACATGTACAACCACCCTTGGATATCCACGCGCACACTCTGTTTGCCTTCTGGTGCCCACTGTGTCCCTGCAGCACATGTTCTGTGACCAATTATGGATACTGTACATGCCTAATTTGCTTTTTGATGTGGTTTGTCGCTTAGATGTGATGCTCAGGGTGTGCATCACACACAATAGCTGTTCACTGTGCTGTGCACTGAGCAGTGTGTTGCAGGAGTTGGACACAGCACACAGAAGCTGCAGTGTTGAATTTGCAATGCACAATGTGCATGTAGACAGGCATTCATTGTTATATTACGGCTACAACTTTTGTAATGCATTTGGGAATGTCTTATTTTGGGTGGGAGGTTGTTGGTCAGTCATTTCATCTGATTCCATGTCAGGCATCATTGTCGGATGCCAATGTACATTTTTAACATGGCAATGTGTACCTTATTGGTACTGTGTTGGTGTATGGCTATTGCTTGCCATGTCATGTTGTGGTTTGGGAGGGTTTGAGTGACATAACAGTGATGGTCATGGCCTGTTTCGCAGGTGTGTATGATTCACACCTTGCATGTCAGGGTCAGCAGCTTCTCGAAGCATCGAGTTGGGGGTAGATCTCTCTCCACGGCAGGGGCCTCCCTCTGGAACAGGCCTCCTGCCTCCCTGGAACTTGAGGAGAACCATCTCCGGTTCCGGAAGGACCTCAAAACCTTCCTCTTTGCTTCTGCTTTCTCTCTCCCTCTCCCTTGCTAAATTCTTCACTGAAACTGCACTGAATCTGCAACTGGGCCACTCTCACCAGCACCTCGGTCCCTGGCCCAGCCACTCTCCACTTGCACTGCCTCCCTGACAACCCCTGCACTGCGGGACTGTCTCTTTATCCCTACAGCCCCCCCTTCCCAGCACTTGTCTACACTTACCTTTGCACTTGCCATCAGCTGGCCCTGCCTCGTCGCACCTTGAAACACGTGTGTATAGACACGTTACAAATGCCATATCATATCATATCATATGTCATATGTGTGCCTTTTGGTCACACAGGATAGCTTGTGTTTAAGTAGCTAGGGATGCAGACAATGTGGCACATCCATGGCAACAATCCCAGGGTGGTAAGGTTGTGACAGTTGACTGTCTCTTTGTCATCATCGATTGTCACCTGGTATGTGCCAGGCTTGTGTGCACTCCGCAGTGGTGGGAGTTTAGGTGAAAAATGTGGCCACAAGCTGGGTCCGGGCTTCCTCGCCACGTGCCCTGTCCCCTCCCATGGGCAGCGCCTGTGCCTGTGGTTGGGGATGTGGGGGCACCACCATGTCCACTGGTACGCCCTGCCGTGTTGCAACATTGTGCAGGACACATGCTGCCACAATGATCCTGCACACTACTGGGGGTGCATAGAATAGCTGCCCGCCAGAGCGGTCAAGGGAGCGGAAACGTGACTTGAGCACTCCGAATGTGTGCTCCACTATGGTCCTGGTTGCAATATGGGCGGCGTTGTATCTTACCTGGGGTGGTGTGGTGGGGTTCCGGATTGGCGTCATCATGTGGTTGCTCAGAGGGTAGGCACTGTCCCCTGGTGAGGTGTAAATGCTTGTGATATTGGGGTTTGTGTATTTGTGTGTGTGTGAGTGACATGCATGCATGTGCAAGGGCATTTGTACTCACCTAGGAGCCATGTGTCGCCATGCTGCCCAGCTTCCAGAGCCCGGCTCAGGGCGGACATTCTATATATGAAACTGTCATGGGTGGAGCCAGGGTAGTTTGCATAGACAGAGGTGATGATTCCCTTTGCATCGCATACCACCTGTACATTGATGGAAGGCCAGTGCTTGCGGTTTCGGTAGATGTGCTCAGTGGCCCTAGGTGGACGTAGGGCCATATGGGTGCAATCTATGGCACCAAGCACTTTGGGGAAGTGTGCCACCCTGTAAAAATCCAGGACAATGGCCTGCCTTTCTGCGGGTGTTCTGGGCATGTATATGTGCCTGCGGACTGAGGGGCACGCTGTCATGATTGCCAAGACCTGGTGTAGGCAGCATGACTGCATGGCCTGTGAGACGCCCCCCACTATAGCAGTAGTCTGCTGAAATCACCCAGTGGCCAAGAAATGCAGGACATTGAGCACCTTCTCCAAGGGGCTCAATGCTTGGGAGCAAAGAGTGGGGGATGTAAGGTCATCTTCCCACTCCCTGACCAGGTCTAGGATGATATGGGGTGGAAACCTATACCTGCCGGAGACCTGGTCATCAGGCATCCCAAAAAGGCTTGTCCGTGGTGCGAAAATGCGTGCCCTGGCTATTCTCCTCCTCCTGCGGTGTCCCACGATCAGTGATGCGACAAATGGGGCATTCATCGTAGCTGTATATACGTGTTTGTTGTTTGTGCGCACTTTTATACTATGCGCGGGGATGCTTCCGCCTGCCTTCGTGTGGCGGACGCGTTGACGCCTGTCCGGGTTTCCCGTATTCGAATCCATGAATACGAGTTGTTCGCGTGCGTGTGGGCGTTCCGTGTAGTTCCCTGCAGTACTTCCCCTGTTACGCCTTCTTTTTTTTCACGCGTTATTCCCCATTCCACGTGTTACGCCCACTGTTCCGCCCACTTTGGTTGTGTGCGCTGCGCTATGTGTGCTTTTGCTGTGCGCGTAGCGCACGCCGTTTGGTGGAGTGTGTGCCCGCGTGCGCCATGCAAGGATTTGGCGCACGGACAGCGGGAAACACGCGCAGCGTATTCCTTGAATCGCACGCTGGGTTTCTCACGCTTGCGCCACCTTGCGCCTGCTTGCGCTGGGATTTTCGGCGCACGTTTGTTCCATGAATCGACCCAATAGTGTTTTTAAACCAAAGTTTCAAAAGACCTTTTTTCAAACAGTATTTCTATCCATTACATCTGGAAAGAGAGGTATCCAAGTTCCTGAATTGCAGACTGCTGTTAAGTCCAGCCTTTGCCACTTAAACAAAGTGAGTGTTCCAGCAACCTTTATCACATGATGCCTTATCTGCCAAAATTAGAAGCCTGAACAAGGTATTCAGCTGTCTGCTACTTCAAAAAAATGTCTCATTCCTGATATTGCCACATAGGTAAATGTTAATATTGACATTTCATATACTGGATGTCACAATGTATTTGTTTACTACCTTATGCATGGAAACATAATTTAACTTCCCATGATACCTTTGTGTACTAAAGATTCATTCTGTGAAATCACTGATGTCACCATTTATGCAAATTACGAGGGGCCCACACATCTTTTGCTGCCCAGGGCCCCGCAAATCCTAGGGATGTCCTTGCCTGCCTTCTCCCTACTCACTGACAGAAGCATTTATGCTAATTGCCGTAGATACAGATTGATAGCCTTGTACTTCAGTCTGTATTTGTGGATTTCAAATCTGCAGAGAACTCGTGACACTGGCACAAAACTCGGGAAAAGAAAGAAGAAAGATCTGTGAGGCTTGCTGTTTGTATTTGGCAGGCCACTACACACCACTTCTCAGGAGAGAGAAGGTAAATCTATTCTCCAACAACTGTTTGTGGGTATATGCACTGCAACATAATGTGTGCTTTACTGTGTGCGCTTTGAGAGGATTGAATCTGAAAAAAGGTATTCCTGTTCCTACAAATTATGTAGTTACCAAAATGTGCAATTACTGAATCACTGCCCTGCTGGTGTGGGATTGACATTGAAGCCAATAAAAGAGGGTCAAATGGTTTTATTGAAAATAACCAATAGGGTTGACTGAGGTCATTAGGGAGAGAGGATACCAAAAAGCAGGCACAAAGAAAACAAATTCCCTTAGATGTGTGGGCTTCATCCTTCCCTCGCTTTCCCTTTCCATCCTGTTGGTAGGTATCAGTCACTCAAAGTCTCGCCACTGCATTTTGCATCCTTTCGCCAATCTCCCTTTTCTGCTCCTCCCTTTACCACTTTTCTCTACTCTCCCACATAAGTTACACCATCTGCCTCCTTTTTCTGTTCTCTCCTCTCTTCTCCTCCTTCCACGTCCTTTTTCCACCATTCATTCTCTTCTCTGAGTTCTGTGCCTATATTCTCCACACTATTCACTCCACCGCCAACTCCTTTTCTTCAGTGCACCATCTGTGAACACCTTGTCTACACTCCTAACACCCATGCGTTCTGTCAAGCATTTTCACTTTTATTTACCCTGATCCAGGTTCTGAGAGTGCCTAGGTTGAGAATATAACAACAAACCTAGGGATTGGGTGCATGGCATTACATTGTGAGAGCTGTCTAACGCAACCATCCTAGCATCGCTGTCAGATGAGGCTCCCAGCAACCCGCCTAGCATCTTTCACCCGAGATGACTTTATGCACATCTGACATCATATCCAGACTGTGGACTATGGCCATTTTTACCAACGCTTCAAAATGGCTACTGTCCTCCTTTGTATGATTTATTTTTTCTGATTAATAATTAACATGGGGGATGGCAAACAGTTCTAAGAGCAACATTCACCTATTTGAATATCTCAAAATTAAGCTCACTGGGCCTGAGATATCAAGGAGCCTGCCTGTATCTTGCTAGAAAGACTAGAAGCCACTTCAGTGTTCTGGTTGGCTCCCAGAGGATCATGTGATCATATCATGTGGGTGGAATTGCATTTTATCTTTATTTATTGTCACATCTTGAATTCCAGAGGTAATTTTTTTAGCATTCTGGGGTCCTCCCTCAAACGTAAAGCTCACTGGGGCTGCAACACTAAGGAGTCGTCCTCCATCCTGTCCGGAAGCCTAGAGGCCATGTCGAGCCTTCTGATTGGCTTCTAGAAGAACATTTGACAAGCTGCCTCCCTTAATATTTGATCTCTGCAGGCTGCCAGGCCAGGCGTTTACAGCTAAGGCCCAAAAGAAGCAACAAAAAACTATTTGTGCCAGCAAGAGTCAGAAAGAACCTTGGACTAGAACCACCGCTCATGTCTGTAAATTGCTATGCTAACTCTTTACCTGACTTCTGTTTCCAACAATAGGGATAGCTCAATCTAGTCGCATCTAGTCACACAAAAAGGTGTTCTATCCTTGAAGAACCAAGGGGCAACACTTGTTTGGGCCTGCTAACTGTCCTTTGGTCACCTATTACCGAATTCTAGCTCATCACAGAACACTTCCTAACCAATCTTTCACCCTTCCCCTTGCAGCTCAGTGAGCTAAGTTCTCACTCTACATCTTGGGCTATGCCCTTCCTCTCCTACCATCAATCAGTTATATTCATTGACCTCCATCAAGCACCTCGACTTTGCTCACTTGCTCCTTGTGCTAACTCTTCCTGTCTTATTCTCTCTTATCTTCAGATGCTTCTCACTCTAAATATGTGCTTTGCATTTCTTAATGAAAACATCCCTCATGGTAGCTGGCTTCGTTCATAACCAGCTATAAATCCTCTTTTTTAGATAACTGCCCAAATTCCTGTTAAAAATTACCCTGGCATTTACAACTAAACCTAGCAGAATATAAGCTTCTGTTACATCTGAGTTTTATTGTGTGAATGGAGAAACATGAACATAGCTGTCTACGTTTAAAATGTACAGTGCAGCAACAACAAATTACCCATGTTTGACAGTTTATAACAATATGCACCACCCTTCACTGCCTCATAACACATCATTCACTCCTGCGTACCTCAATTAACTGAACTCACCAAGAATAGTATTTGATCGTGCATGTATCAGGAACTGCCCACAATCTTAGTCTAGTTGCTGCAGAGAAGAATTCTTTATCTGGTTCACTCCCTCCCGCATTTGGAAATAGCCCACAATGTTCTCTGCCAGCCGTTCCACCCGTCACTACCACACGCTTCTCCCAGGCTCAGTCAAAGATTTAAGAGTGCCAGAGACTGCAAGCTCTTCTGAGAAAACTGCCAGCCCAGGAACCCAAGTGAGATAGCCAGCCCTCCTGTGCTGTGCCACTTAAAACCTCTGAACTAAAATGGCCCATAATGTAGATTATAGTTATATAAAGTATATAAACACCTGCCTCTTCCAGTGATATCATTCCATTTGAACCACCTCCCTTTGTAAAGTTCCAAAGAAACATGTGTTCTGCCTGCCACCTTTGACCTTGATTCAGGCTGTAGTAACAAATGCAAATAGCTACATCTCTGTGCTGTTTCCTGCTCTGAAAGTTTGTTAAACAATAAACCAGTTTTGAGCAAAACAGATCTCAAATTCCACAATTCTACCTTGTCGCGTCTTCATTCAAACACAGTGCAGTGTTAATTCTGCACGTTTTATTTATTGCATTTCCAAGCTAACCTTGCACAGCCTGAATGCTATATAAAATTCATGAACTGACTTGTTCTGAATATTAGTAGGGGATACTAGTAGTTAGTGTATGTTAGTATCATGTGTTTTCAGTGCAATTCAGCCCACAACTGTGGTTTAGTGGTGCAAAGTTATAATGTCATGTTATGCAATGCCAAATTCAAAACCTTTCTTTTTCTGGCATGTGTTCTGAGCATTCCCAATGCTGACATATACGAAATTCAGCCTGAGTCTCACATGCGAGTCTCACACTCTTGCTCACTAATAAGCACATTTTTCTATCCTTGTTTTAATGTGGAACCTTAGCTAAAATGTGGAGTCACCTTTCTTTATACTCCCTCCTTTTTTATGCTGGGTTCTAACCAAAGGGTCACTGCAGAAAAACAAGAAATTTAAAATATGTCTGCTTTGCCCAATTGGAGATTCCCTTTCCCTTGTGTCGCTAATGCAAGCATCATCATATGCATTTTAAGTGTAATTGTGATCAAACAAACCAAAATGATTACTATTGAAATCGACAGAGTCACTAAACCTCTCTCCAACCAGGTCCCACAAATGAATATGTCTGTTTCTGTCCGGCCTAAGTGACTCGTAGTATTACTTTTATTACAATTCATCCTAAGTGTCTGTATATTTTTATGTCTTAGTCAATGGGAAACATATTTTTCCTGAAAAATCTCACTGTTCTATACTTTCCCCTCTCATAAGTAACCATCTGTATGAAAACAAATCACCCCACCAACTGACACCACTGCATCGTTAGGGAAATATATGTGGAACATGTTATGCTGTAACTGTTTGACGAAAAAAGAACCATGAATAAGATGGGTGAGTGTGTTGTTTGTTACCGAATTACTCACCAACCACCTGTGCTTAATTATTCTAGCTTGGCTCAACTCCCCATTCTTTGGGTTACTTATCGACACTTCACATCCTTCTGCGATCCAATTGTCTTTCCTCAACCCGCAAATGGCACCCACTGCATCAGGCAAATATGCTTCCCTGGATATACCTATTTCTGCTTCTTGAAATTCACAAAAATATCTAATTCTGGGATCAGATACAAGTCAGGTTCCCTCGCTTGAACCACCACCATTTCAGGAGTCTCATTTTTTACATATATATCTTCTGTAATTTGTGCCATCATCTGACAAATAATGTCATATGACACAAGGTACGGGGGTATGTGGCCTTCAATCAATTGAGACCCAGTTTTTGAATTTCAGAAATACACCTTGTCAGAATATTTTCTAATGGATATACCACATTCAAAATGGCATGCATCAGTGTATCGTGTTTTACAACAGTATTCATTCTATGTTGTAATATTGTGGCCTGCTCATATTGAATCACTTCACTCAGTTCATGCTTATGTCCATCTAAGGTTAGTTCCAACATTTTCAGGTCATGTCCCAATCCATGTGCTTTGCTACCTAATGTGTTTAAAGATACTGTGTTAGCTGTTGATATTGTTATGCCCGCCATGGCGCCAACTATGGTCATTACAATTGTTGCAACAAAAGACTGGCCAGTCTTTTCCCCCTTCTTTTCTTGACAGTAGAATAACTCATAAATATTTTCTCTAATTGCAGCACCTCTTTAACTAATTTTTGAGCTTCCTCTCTACGGAATTGCACCCATTCCTCCACTTGCACTGATTTTATGTCCAATCCATTAAGAAACTTTTCAATCAACAAATCCTGGTTAGGGTTATATAAATGTTCTGATACAAAAGTCTTCAATTCCCTAGTATAAAACACAGTGCTTCTTCCACTGCCATTACTGAAGCTGGTCCTGGTTCTATCAGAAATTGCCCTTCCACTAAAGTGATGCTCATATTGTTCATCATAGTTATCAGCGCCAAATAGGACCAGAAAGGTGCTGTTTCTTTCCACCATACGTGGGACACAGCCACTTCATCCTTCCTTTGCAAGTGGGGCCTCCTTCAGGGTTACCACCTACTCCCCCTTTTTTGGTCCAGTGGGTTTTTGGTCCCAAGGTCTCTGGTTCTTCCAGGGGCATCCTCCGGAACTCCAGCGAACTCCAACTCCCAGAACGCTTATGGGAGAATCAGTTAATTTCTAGAGCCAAGAGAAAAAGACAAATTAAGAATCAAGTACATCAATCTATTCATGTTTCCCTTTTCTTTGGGATATCCGAAAACAAAAAATTAATCATGCATATAAATGCAGATTATGGAACAAAATACAATACAATGAGGTCACCTCTTCAGGACCATCTGAAAACAACATGGATTGAGTACAAACAAATAACACAGCACTTTTCCAGGCATATACTTCAACACACCCAATCTACACACAGCAGCTAATGAAAAAATAATACAAATTCATTAAACACTGCTGCCAAATTCGCTTTTATTCAGAATCGCATCTAATCTAATCATACATCACCCTGTGACGCTACTTTCCACCTTATTCACATTCCTATATTTATTTTCTTATATTTTTAAATGTTTTACTTGTTTACAATACCCCTTTCTCTTAGTTTTCACTTATTTACTTCCTGACCACCTTATGCTTAAATTTCAATTTGTATACTCACCTGTTTTATTCCCCCATTATAACACATATTCATAGTTACTCACCCGATCTACCTCTTCTTTCACCCCTCTACACCTCAAATTGAGATTTTTATATAATTCAAACTTACCTACCTGCTATGGTGAGTCTGGTTGAGGTCCAAATGCTTTATTTTCCGGATAAAATTCCATTTCTCACTCCCTGGTTTCCGCAATTTGGTCAAGCCTTTTTGTTTCCTGTTTCGAGTGGAAGGGCTTAATCTGGTTAATGTAGACAAATTGTTCCACTTTTAACACTCCCTCCTTTTTGGGGATTCTATAGACTACAGGTCAGGTGAAACCTTATCAACAGCATGCACACAAAGGTGACATTTGTGCAACCATTCTAGTACTCCCTGCGTCCCCGCTTTTGTACCCTGCAACAGTGATCCATGTTTTGATCATGTGTGGGGCACAGGGCAGGCACATATTATGTCTGGATGGATTATTCTTCCCTCCAAATAACACAACATGACCAGATTGAAAAATGTGGCCGAATGATTGCCCAAGTCTAATCTAGGCCTGGAAGATCAAGACATGAATTCTTTCGGGTTACTGGTCCAAACACACTCCCTACTGGTGACAGGAAGGGGACAGAGAGGCTGCCAAAATGGCAGAAGTGTTCCATACAGGATCACCTTTTTTCGCACTGCACTACAGGTACACAAACTAGTGGTTACTTACCCACCTCAGTCCTGGGCTGTTGGTGGCTGGAGAGGATACTTGAGGATTTGCCTAGCTGAGAAAAACATAAAAATAATGAAAATATAGAAACACTCACAATACATACTGTATAATTACATATACATACATCTCAGGGTAAGAGATGATTGCAACATAGATATGATAAGCAGGAGGTAAAAGCATCAGCAGCACAACATAACATTCCACATATCTACAGAACATGGAAACTATAACTATGCCACAATTAAATGAGTCTTCATACTGCAGCATTCCTGCAAGGCAGTGAGAAAACCAACACAGCAACAGAATGCAGTCATCGGGCCACAACACACAGCTCAATTCAGGCTCCAACTTTCAACCATCATATAATTTGCAATTTTATATAGTGAGCTTTATACTCACACTTGATTACTCCTGCATTTATGTGCTGCAATAGCAATATAGCAGGTGTTATTATTCGAATGATTAGTGGCCAGTGTATGAACCACCTCAGAAAGGTGAATGGCCAAATGGACTTGTGCAGGATTCGAACTTTTGAAATGCAGGGTGGCTCCACCGTGAGCGACAATAGCAGGTGGGTACTTCATTTGTGACTGACTCACCCAGGTACTCCAGGCATAGCCATAGCCCTGCCTGGCCTTTGATAATGATTTGTTATTTATATAGCACCTTTTCCAAAGCACTGTATATAGAACATCCTTGCACACCCTCTGCTTCACTCATGCATGATCTGCACACTCTCTTCCATGCTATATGCACACTCACCCATGTGAATAACAATTCTAGGCACCATGAACCGACCAAGCACCATTGGCCATGCGCTGCATTCCCTCATCTATAGGCACAACAGGTTTTTTCCCAGGCACTTTTGAAGTGACTGGGTCCGCCCTAGTTAGCCCCCATTCTTGCCCAAAACACTTACCATTCTATACAAAACCATGTGACCCACAAAGGAGTAGGGATAACATCCACATGCTTTGAGGACCACTTTGTTGTAGAGGTCCGGTGGATCCAGTGTCTGTCAACCCATGTGAGTGAAAGAGCAGCACAGCAGTGCCGGCAGCACCGGGAGACCATGCAAAATTAGAACTCATTCATTATATCTATAAGCGTTAATAGTGGGAGGCCTCAGATGCAACATGCCTTCCTTTTTAGATTATTTTTGCTACTGCAGAAGGTCCAAAAATAGCACAGTTGCATGGTGCATTGCTATATGTGCGGTCTCTCAATCAATAATTGAAAATGTATCTCGTCCAAAATGAATGTAAAGCATGGGGATAGCTCTCCCATGATGCCCATTGGTGATAAACAGAGCAACACGTAGCAGAAGAATGTGTGCATTTTCAATTAACAATCAAAGAAAACAATCACACAGTTTTATTTAAAAAAAAAAGAAATGTGCATGTTAGAGTTGCTAGAGTCCCTGCATACCTAATGGATTGTCAAGATGGTGCCTGTGCCTCGTGTTCATACTTTTAAAAGCACAGTGTCAGCATGTTGACATTGTCATGGAGGGCCAAGGGACTGGATGAGAATGCTGTCTGAACTCCTTTTTAGTTGGGCAATTAGGTGGCGCAAAAAGAGATTCAAAATAGGCTTTGAATGATGGTCTGTAATGCATTTAAATGGAGATGAAATTTGAGGAGGCTTACGCAGTGTATTTGGTCTTGTTTGTTTATGGATCCCCCCCCCATTTTCTTCCCCTAGCCATGCTAATCCCAATGGTAAATCCCAAACATTCCTGCCCATCTCATAGCTCTTTGAGATCCGAGCTCTTTCATAGAAGAAGCTATCTTGAATGACTGTATCTAAGGAAGCTCACTGGAAACAGGCCAACACTACTAGCCATATTTCAATAGGAAAGATAGCATCCATCTTCCAAATAAAACAATCAATTGAATCATGTTTAATCTTTTTTTAAATAGCTAAAGTAATTTGCAATACTTTCTACAGCAGTAATTGTTTCAGTCCCTTCTGCGGTTCATTTCCAAAAACACTACCAATCATTTGCATTGCTCGATGCCCAAGACTTTCCTGTTCTCTGCTGCTTTTCTCTCCTTTCCCCAGCACAGCTGTCAAGCAGTGCAGAAAAAGTTTGGCAGATTGACACCTCAACAAAATAGCTAGAACGTAATTTCCATAATTTCCTTTGCCACATTTATATCGACATCAGAGGTACATAAAAAGTGGCAATTTCAAATAGATTTCAGTGCAATTATTTCTTAAGGGTGTTGCTTAGCCATTTGTAACAATGTCCGGGAAATATGAGGTATATTGCATACTTAGGGAGGAATTTTGTGATTTAGAGCAGTTTAAGAGGCTCATTATGAGTTCACTGGGTTTTTGTGCATCAGTACTACTAGAGGTAAATTCCACCTCCACTGGCTTAATTCATTTGAGCTATTGCAACACCTATAAACCAGAACTATTGCTTTAGTGTACAGATAAGGAGAAATGGCATGTGACAGTGAAACACAGCTTTTAGGTGTTGTGTGGTTATTTGTCCCCCATTGATTGCCAATGGTCATGCTAATCCCTATGGCAATAACCATGGCATACCTGGCACTCCCTGCCCAAAACACTTCCTCATGGCCACTCTCCGTTTAAGCCTTACCATCAAACTTTTCACTTGAGGTGCCTGGCAGCGTTTTTTCAAAACAGTCTTCTGAGAGTTAATGGGCCTCATTAGGAGGTTGGCGGTAAAACGCAAGTTCTACCGGCAGCCTACCGGCAACCTCTGCTTACATTTTCCACTGCCTGACATCCCGGGAACACCGGGATATTCCAGGTGATGGAGGAACGGTAAGTTCCCATTACCATGGTGTCCCCTAGGAATGGAATCACTGAAGCACCACTCTGTTAGTAACGGTGCCAGTGCCTCAGTGAGGAATCTGTCTGTAGGGGTCTGAACTCCTGGCAGGGCAGGCTTGCCGGTATTTCACAGCCCCTACCAGCAGACTCGAAGTGAATTGGTTTGGAAAAGGTGCCGGTAACACTGTTGCCGGCATCTTTATTTCAGGATAGGCTCACTTATAATGAGGCCCAATGACTTACTTAGAGTTGTAAATCTGCTGCTGGTGTAATCAAAATGTCTTAACCAGGTTTACCTTCAGCCACTCCACATATAAGCACTATGCATGTCCTTCACTGAAGTTCTATTAAAACAAGCATTGTCAAAGCTACCAATTGTGGCTTGTGTATAAGTATTAGGCAACTGCAGGCACTGCTCTTAGATGCCCAGTCATGTGCACCGTTTTGCACCTGCTACCATCAATGGGCCATTTAATACCAGTATTAGAGTGCTTGGCAAGAGCCCTATCCATGCCTAAACAAAAGCCTAAACCGTTGGTATTGCCCATGCTTGTTTTTCTCCTTTCTCAGCAAATACATGTAAACAGGAAGACCGTGTGTGAAGCTTGCATTACTGTGTGGTACCACAGGACACAGTACTCCTAATTTGGGTCACAAACCATCACCCTCTTCGTTGGTGTGCCTAACAGGTGACTGATATTGCCCCGCACCTACTGGCCTTTTAATGTCGTAGTATACTCACCTGTTTATAAATGCTTATGCTGTTTATTCTATGCTCTAGTCCTTTCAGATACTAGTAAGGAAAGGCCATTCAAAAAGCAGGAAAACTTGCTTGTTACTGGCAAACCCTAGAGGCCTTTTAAGCACACTAACCAGACGGATGGGCTACTATCACAGCTGGTAATTGCACATGCTGCGCAGATTTGTGATTAAGCTGCAATTCCCAAGTTCTTATGCTGCTGATATAACTTGGAGCGAAAGTGCGCATGTGGCAGGGTATGGGTTGGAATACCAGCTTTGCCGATTTAGCCTTCCACCTATCAACAGGTCAGGGCTGTTGTGCTTTTAACGCAACAGCATAGTACTTTACAGCTGTAGATGCTACAGTTTTAAAATCATGGTATGCTAATTACAAGCCTAGGGGCTATACTTTTATTGGACAATACCAACACTTCCCAGCAGGGTTCCCATAATGCCTATTCTGCCAATAGAAGTATTTTTCCTCCAAACAATGTTATTTTTTTACCACAAACAGATAATCTTACAAACAGATAATTAAACGGCCACAAGAAAATTCGACCGTAAGAAATGACAAACTATTCGAGAACAGGCCCAACCCAGCACCCCGACGAACTCTAATGAAAGATTTCATCTCAAGCACGCTCATTCTAAAGAGGGCACAGGACAAAATGGGCAGATACCGTAAAAGCCACAGAAATTAGAGTACTCCCGCATCTGTGCCATGTTAAACTCCATTGCCCGCAGTCCCTCACTGAGCAGAGCAGAAACTCTCAGAGATTGAGAAATCTGCTCCCCGGGGTTCACCACCATGCCGTGCAGGGACCCTGCATATACAGCAACGTCATACATTGATGTTGTTGTTGTGGCAGGGATTCAAAGAAGAAATACTGATACATTGTATTCCTAATATATCTATGCCAAGTTATTAAGAGATTCCTATACTACTGGGAAGTCTCGGGAGAGGCGCTCTACTGGGAATGGAAAAACACTGCTAATCGTGTAACAATTGTGAACCCTCTACAAGATCCTCGACAAAACTGACCCAGCCTGCAAAGAACCATGCATGCTCAGATGGGAGAAAGACATAGGGAGGCCCATTGAACCAGAGGAATGGGACCACATCTGGACCAGAGGGCACAGAAGTTCCAAATGCATAACTAACAAGGAGGGGGCATTCAAAGTATGCTATAGGTGGTATCGAACTCCATAGACGCTCAATAAATGTAACCCCGCGATTCCCCCGCTGTGTTGGAGAGGGAGCCTGGACAAAGGTACACTGTACCACCTACTATGGACATATCCCAAGGCTATCGAATTCTGGAAAACAGTGTTAGACCAAGTCAACATGATCACGGGCCTCACAATCCCATGGGATCCTGGTATCGTCCTTCTGGGAGCAAGCAGCGAGGGACAATTCCCTCTGACGGGCCACAGAGCAGAACTATGTGCCCACCTACTGATGCAGCTAAAATCTCAATAGCCAGGCACTGGAAGAACTCAGAGGGTCCGGCAGTACAGGTGTGGTGGATAAAATGTTGGGAGATAATAGCTGCCGAGAAAATAACAACCGTCCGGTTTGGGAACAGAGACAAATTTTACCGAACCTGGGCCCCATTCCGGTACTACACACAGAAATCTCCAGGCATGACCCGACAACCTCCCTCCCTCTGATGGATGGACACATATGATTAAAGAGAAGGCCGGAATTAAAGGACACAAGCCACAGACAAGGGAAGCCAGAGGTAAAGACATAACGGCTAACTACCTACGCCCCCCCTGACTCTCACGCTAGCTAGAGCACATACAAACTAATGAAGACTCGGTACCATGCAGGTCCATCCCGCTTCCGATGTACTCCTGCAGTCCAAACAGCGTTCTCTGGTTCTGACTCCTGATATATAACCCATCATCTCCCCTCCCTCCTCCTCCCCCCCATCGCCCCCACTGAGACTTTACAGCCTTGTTGTTTTTGTTCATGCTTATTGTCTTTTGTAATAACAAGCAACTGAGCGCTGTTTTCGGCGCATCTAGTATAATGCTGTAATGCCTGTTTGCTTGTAGAAAACGAATAGAAATAATTTTGGAAAAATACATTTGTGAAAAGGGATTTCCGAAGTGAAGCTCGAAATTGTGTAGAAAGTGGCTTTGCCGTTTGCATGATGCCATTTGACAAAAACACTGTGAGATCTTGCATCAGTTGAGGTACGCGATTATTGTCACCCCACTGAAACCAGTCGACCAACTATTTTTGGAATATATGAACCAGACATCCTAGACATCCTAGAAAAACCAACCACGTTTTTTTACGTTTTACGTTATGTTATGCTTTTATTAATTTGCATGTGAGCAGAATAATAGGGAGTAATACATGTGATTGAACACTCTGTGCTCCGGTAACTACGGATTTTAGCACATTGTGAGATTTTCTCATTCCAACAATGTTGTTGATCCATCGATTTGAGATCCTGGTCTCAATTTAGTCAGATCCAGTTTCTGTTGTCTGTCCCCTATCCCTAGACAGGCTGCACATCAGTGCCTACTAGCACTAGTCACCACACGAGGGACAGATAGAGACAGGTGGAGGGCAAGTTTAGCCAAACTCAATAGCATTAACATTTTTCAAGTAAAGTAAAATTACCTGGTTTAGCGCAGCCCTTATCGTCGTAAACTGGATTTAATGCTGTGTTCTGTTACATGTTTTTTCTTGATTCTATTGCTGCAATCAGCAAAACATTTCTAAATAATCTATGGTTATCCTCTGGATTAAGGCCTGCAGTTCTTTTAGGGTTCTGGGATTCCCCCCGTCTTTTTTAGATATTGTCTTGGTTCTCTTCAAGTCCCTTCTTTTTCTCTTGTAGGGTTTCAGACCCGCTTGTATATTTCTCTCCTCTCGAATATTTCAATTATTCAACTTCCAATTATAATCCAACTCTTCCCATGGCGTGTTGTTTCTTGTATAAGGTTTATCTTCCTGAGCTCATGGGTCTTTATTCTGCAAGTGTCTTTCTCTAGAATGCTCTCTTTCGTATCATTGTGATATGGTTGATCTTTCCCTTTTCCAAGGGTTATTTTGTTTTATTTTATTTGTTTATTTTTACCGTGCCATAGCCCACAGGCATCATAGTTACAGGTTTCTAATTTTGTTCCTCTCCCGCTTAGTGGTTTTCCTGTTTCTCCAGATCTCCTTAACACAGTTCTGGTTGATCAGGTTAATTCCACCTCTTTTTGCATTAGTACAGGGACAGGTTTTCTTTAATGTATAATGAGTTCCTCTTGCCCTTCCAGTAATCCTGTTCCCATATTACCTTCTGTTTTCAGGGGTAACAGCATTGGTAGCTGTAAGACGTTTTATTGCTGCAATCAGCAAAACATTTCTAAATAATCTATGGTTATCCTCTGGATTAAGGCCTGCAGTTCTTTTAGGGTTCTGGGATTCCCCCCGTCTTTTTTAGAGATTGTCTTGGTTCTCTTCAAGTCCCTTCTTTTTCTCTTGTAGGGTGGCAGACCCGCTTGTATATTTCTCTCCTCTCGAATATTTCAATTATTCAACTTCCAATTATAATCCAACTCTTCCCATGGCGTGTTGTTTCTTGTATAAGGTTTATCTTCCTGAGCTCATGGGTCTTTATTCTGCAAGTGTCTTTCTCTAGAATGCTCTCTTTCGTATCATTGTGATATGGTTGATCTTTCCCTTTTCCAAGGGTTATTTTGTTTTATTTTATTTGTTTATGTTTACCGTGCCATAGCCCACAGGCATCATAGTTACAGGTTTCTAACTTTGTTCCTCTCCCGCTTAGTGGTTTTCCTGTTTCTCCAGGTCTCCTTAACACAGTTCTGGTTGATCAGGTTAATTCCACCTCTTTTTGCATTAGTACAGGGACAGGTTTTCTTTAATGTATAATGAGTTCCTCTTGCCCTTCCAGTAATCCTGTTCCGATATTACCTTCTGTTTTCAGGGGTAACAGCATTGGTAGCTGTAAGACGTTTGACTCTTTCTTGCTTTCTTCATAGCTTCACGGCTTCCCTTCCGAGGGGTCTCTCTCCATGGTGTGCCACTCTTTCATTTGGGTTAGCAGTGGTGCTGTGACATGGATCAGGAATTGTTCCTCCTGCTGGGGGTGTTTTCATCATTGTACAGACAGGCTGCCCACGACGATTGCTTTCTGGTCACACCACCACCAAACTCCCTGTTCCACCATGTTTGGATTTCCTCCGCTTCCACAGGATGGTTCCCCAGCATTTGTCACTGCATGTCAGAGCTTCTCTGGTTTACATAGGCTCAGCTTTATGCGACATTTCTGCCTCCTTCCACTCTGCTACAGACAGGGAGCTTCCCGGGTTCTGAAGTCATCTTGCTCTCTTGGCTTTCCACCCTTTTTCTCTGGTGCTGTGGCAAATCATCCCTTTTCAGTATCCTCAGCATATTACATTAGAGACTTTGATTTGAAGGTATAGCCCCAGTTTCTTATCTTTGATAATGTACATTCACAGTATCTTCAGGGAACTGCTTAAATTGGGCCTCATTACAAGTCTGGTGCTACCGGCGGGTTGCTGCCAGATTTGCAAGATTTACTGGTGCCTGGCTTGCAGGTAACACTGGGGGATTATAACCCCGGCATTCCCAAAAGTCAGGCGCCGGTAATGTGTAAATTCCCATTCCCATTTGAGTCCAATAGGACTCAATGGGAATGGGGACCACGGAAGCACTGGCACCGTTAATAATGGTGCTGGTGCTTCCGTGTAATTCTACTGGCAGGTGCCGTTCTACATGCCTGGTCTGACACTGGTGGGCAGGCCGGCACCCGCCCACAGAGTCATACTGTGCCAGTCTGGTAACAACGCTGCTGGTAGGCTTACCGGCACCGTTGTAACCGGATCGGCACAGTCCGAATGAGGCCCATTCTGATGTGTTATACAAGTCCATATATATCATCACTTGGAGGGCCTCATGGATTTCCTCAAGGGAAAGGGAGTCCTTGTCCCCAACGGGGGAGTCTCTCCCGGCAAGGTCCCACTTGCTTTAGCTCCTAGGGAGCATGTTGCAGAGCAGGCTCACCTCCCTGGACTCGCAGACGGCTTCTCCTTGGGGAGAAGGGAGGAATTCCCTCAATTCATCACACTGGAGATAAATATTTGATTCTTTTATTTTGGATGATTCAATTATTAAACCCTTGACACCTGCAGGTCTGAGAAGCAATTTGACATATTCAAGGAATTTTGAACTGATAAGGGACTAAGCATCAACTATAGTGAAACCAAATCCATGGTCTCTTCTGGTGAGATTAGAACACAACACACAGCTCACTCTAGTCACCAATGAAGGGTGCATGACACAAGTTAGTAGTACTCATGACTATCTGGGATTGAGATTCTCACACAGAGAGAACTGGAATGTACAGCTAGAGAAAGCTCGGACCACACTAACGAGACACTGTGGCGCCTTAGCTAGGTTCACCAACTTTCATGGGAATGGGGCAGTATATGTTTCCCTTGAGGCCTATAAGTTACAGGCAAGTCAGACAGCAATATACAGGTCAGAGATCTGGGGACATATGGATTGCAAATCTATAGGGACACTAGAAAATATCTTTTTGAAGAATATTTTAGGGCTACCATCTAGCAACCCCACCATAGCATTACACATGGAATTCAACTTACCACAAGTAAAACAGGCTATTATCCTTAATCTATTATTATGCTGGGTGAACTCTCCAACATTGACTAAATTCAGGGGTGCACTTGAGGACTTTCTGGCTCAGGATGGGGCAGTAAAAACAGCTTGGCGCAAACATATTAAAGCTTCCATACATAGGGAATTGCAAAGGAACACACACTTTATGTTGATAAGCCTTTGTATCTGGACTATAGAAAATATTTTTAAAAGCCAAGAATTTGGGAGTACAACATAAGGTCAACAACCCAAGAAATACACCTATATGGACTGAAATGTGATGAGGTCACGTTTGTTTCTGTAGCCAAATACATGTGCAGAGTCTGGATAAGGAGAAGGCACTTAAAATGGAACAGCCTAAGATAGAACACTGAGATAGTTGCCACTTGAAAGGAACTGCTTGCCAATGAGAATGTTCTGTACTTCTATCTATGTAGGCAGTGAGAGCCGGGAGAGAGCTTTTGAACTATTTATTCATGAGAATGTATAGTAAGCACTTAGAGTTGAGCTGCCCAGAACATTGCATGGCATTTCTTTAAATGCTGTCTCCAGTGATAGCAGTGTGTTTTAATGTTTGTATTGCTCACATGTATTTATATTGTATTAATGTATACTTTGTTTTTTTAACTGAATAAACTAGGAATGTTATACCTGATGAAGGTCAGCAGTTTACAGGCAAATAAACAAAACAGAACCAAACCAAACATTCTATTTGCTTCTTTAGAAAGACAGATCCAAACTTAATAATTTCCACCTTTCCGTAAGTCATGGATCTTATACTTATGTCTGCTGTTATGGCCATCCTTATTAACAGGTAACTAACGCTCCAACCCACTGGACATCATTACATTAATGTATGTGTATAGATGGAAATTTGACACACTGGTAAAACGGGAATGTAACTAAGAGAGTAGGTGCACAGGAACACTGCTAGGAATTGAACTGCAGAAGAGACCAAGCAGCACACAAAAGGACACAGCATAAGAACCAACATAGTGACAGAAACAGTGCAGACATCCACTCCCCCAAAAAGATAGAAAAATAACTAGTAACAAGGGGAGAAAGTAACAATACAGAAATGCATATATATATTCAGTAAAAAAAACTTTGTTAAAGGGACGTTATGGTTAATTTGCGCTACTAAAAAACTATGAAATTCAGTAAGAAAACTTTAAAGTGACGTTGTGGTTCCAAGTAAAACCAAAAAACCCTTGAAATTCGCCAGTTATGGTAAGCTAAGCAACCATAACTCGCGCCATACCGTGCACTGCTAAGACTAACACCCAGGACATCAAAGATGACATCACAAATGTCATTGATGACATCACTGATGAAATCACATGTCTGTCATCCTCCTTTTTCCTTTACTGACATATCTAGGCCACATGGTTTTCTTCAGTAACAGGAACTAAAAAGTGTAAACGTACTATATTTGTTGACTTATCCTTCAAGTATGTTCTTATAGTAATTCCCTTAATGTCCAGTCATATCATATCAAACATATACATAGGGGAAGACACAAGCTTGAAAGACAGCAATCCTTTCTGTGCATGAATATAATCAGTAGAGTTATCAGCACTTTCTGATAGTTCTGTTGTTTTTTTATTACTGTACTTTCCCTGTATATGCTCATATTTGTATACATTGTACTCACACTACTTTCCTTAGGGTCCAGTCACATTATGTGATACATATACATAAGGTAAATAGCATCTTTCAAACAGAGCAATCATTTATTTGAATAAAGATAATCAGTTAGGTTATTAATTGTTTCTGCTACTACTTCTGCTTTTTTGCTTACTTCACTTTCCCTGTATATACACATTTTTGTATGTTTTCTTGTCTCTTTGTGTTTTGTTTGTAATAATGCAATTATGTAATACGTGTGTTTTAGAAGCTACTTGTTACATATTTCACAGTACACAAAGCTCTAATAAAAAAACAGTTATCATTTCATTATTCAACATTTATTTATTTATTTATTTATTTATTTATTTATTTATTTATTTGGATTTGTAGAGCGCACATCTGCCCGGGGGCATCGTGGCGCTAAGAAGTCTTACTTGTTACAGGCATACATGGTGAATATACAGATATACAGATTAGCATAGACGCGTTTTTTCATACATTTGCTGTTATTTCCATAATTACAGTGGTGAGAATACAGGTGAGGCGGGGTTAGTGGAACAGCGTGGTTTTGAGTAGTCTACGGAAGGCATGGTATGATTTTTCGCTTCTTAAGGCGGTAGGGAGTGCGTTCCAATTTTTGGGTGCTAGGTGTTGGAAGCTGGACCCTCCGGCTTCGCTTCTTTTGAAAGTGGGTACTTAGGTCTGGTTGGTCAGGTGTGACCTGGTAGGTCTAGTGGAGGTATGGAGGGTGATCCTTTCAGAAAGATAGGGTGGGGCTTTGGCAGAGAGGCATCTGTGTGTGATGGCCATGGATTTAAATAGTATGCGTTCTTTTATAGGTAGCCAGTGTGCTTCTTTTCTGGCTTGGGAGATGTGCTCCCTTTTTGGAATGCTTAGGGCTGCTCTTAGAGCATTGTTTTGTGTGACTTGCATTTTTTTAATGTTTTGTGCAGATGTGCCCAGGAACATATCAACATTATGAATATTGTACCTTCATCATATATGCTGCACACAATGCCTATGTTTCTGCATGAGTAGCTTAGTATACTGAATATAACTTCATAATAGAATGCTATTTCTGTCAATGCATTGCTTAATGCACTAATTAGCTCATGATATTTATTCCAATGATCCTTGACAGTTTTTTCTCAACATTATAATAAGAATCCCTTGTACACACATTTCATGAAAAGTAAATACACATGTGATGTCATCAGTGATGTCATCAATGACATTTGTGATATCATCTTTGATGTCGTGGGTGTTAGTCTTAGCAGTGCACGGTGGTGGTGTGAGTTATGGTTGCTTAGCTTACCATAACTGGCGAATTTCAAGGGTTGTTCGGTTTTACTTGGAACCACAACGTCGCTTTAACAAAGTTGTTTTACTGAATTTCATAGGTTTTTAGTAGCGCAACTTAACCAGAACGTCCCTTTAACAAAGTTTTTGTTACTGAATTTCATAGTTTTTTAGTAGCGCAACTTAACCATAACGTCCCTTTAACAAAGTGTTTTTACTGAATTTCATAGGTTTTTAGTAGCACAACTTAACAATAATATCTCTGACTTTATGTAAAAGTAACATAGAACATACTGAACCCCCTCTACTGAATTTGATGTCCGCGAACTCTTCTAATGTCCGCGGACAAATGCGGACAACAGCACCGCTACCCAAAAAGTCTGGGGGGTATGTTTAATTGTTATATCATAACATATGAACATTTTCTAAATTCACAAACCAGCACACAAACACAAAAAGGGGGTTAATTCATAGAATTCAGCACACAAGTGGCGCACGTGGCTGGCGCACAGTGTGCGCGTGCGACAGTCTGCGCCAGCCGCGTGTGCCAAAATTAATTTCCGCGCACAGCGTATTCATGGATTTCAACATCCATTACCAGCCGTGGCACAGAGTGGTGCAGCGACCCTGCAGCAGCGCCAGTTACGCCCCCAACCCCTCCCCGTGCTCCATGTACAGCGCACAAATCCCGTACATGGCACACAGGCCAGTGGGCCAGCATACAGGCCCCCAACCACGAAAACGCCTGTAAATCTCCCTGCGCACCCCTCCGAATACACGTACTCCTCTGTGCTGGGAGAATCACACGCGATTGGCCCTGTGCGAGCGGGGTACGTGTATTTCAGGGGATCGTGGGGAGTTTCACACGCGATTGGCACTGTGCGAGCGGGGTACGTGGATTTCGGGGGTGTGCGGGAAGTTCCACACGCGATTGACCCTGTACGAGCGGGGTACGTGTATTTCGGGGGTGTGCGGGAAGTTTCACATGCGATCGGCCCTGTGCGAGTGTGGTACGTGTATTTCGGGGGTGTGCGGGAAGTTTCACACGCGATTGGCCCTGTGCGAGCGGGGTACGTGTATTTCGGGGGTACGCGGGAAGTTCCACATGCGATTGGCCATGTGCAAGCGGGGTACATGTATTTCGGGGGTGCGCAGGAACATCCACACGCGTTTGGCCCTGTGCGAGCGGGGTACGTGTATTTCAGGGGTGCGCGGGAAGTTTCACATGCGATTGGCCCTGTGCGAGTGGGCTACGTGTATTTCAGGGGTGCGTGGGAAGTTTCACATGCGATTGGCCCTGTGCGAGCGGGGTACGTGTATTTCGGGGGTGCGCAGGAAGTTTCACACGTGATTTCACTGTCAGAGCGGGGTACGTGTATCCAGTGGGGTGTGCGGGGAGTCCCACACGTGAATTGGCAGTGTGGGTCCTCCCAGGTGTGCCCTCTACCCCCTCCACGGCCCCTGCAGGCAGCCCACATCACAGGGGACTACCCAGCACCCCTGGTCATGTCCCGCGCGCAGCCCATCCACCATGGGCATGCCCCCCAGCCAGTCCACATGTCACCTTGCACTAGTGATCACCAACTCATGTCCCCCAGCACCCCCACCCACCCAGCAGTGAGGGGCACCTGCCAGCAGGCCCCAACTCATGTCCCCCAGCACCTCTACCCAACCAGCATTGACGGGCACCTGCCAGCAGGCCCTGACTCATGTCCCCCAGCACCCCCACCCACCCAGCAGTGAGCCTCAAGCCCCGACTCATGTCCCCCAGCACCCCCACCCACCCAGCATTGACGGGCACCTGCCAGCAGGCCCTGACTCATGTCCCCCAGCAGCCCCACCCACCCAGCAGTGAGCCTCTGGCCCTGACTCATGTCCCCCAGCACCCCCAACCCACAGCAGTGAGGGGCACCTGCCAGCAGGCCCCGACTCATGTCCCCAAGCACCCCCAATCACCCAGCATTGACGTGCACCTGCCAGCAGGCCCCGACTCATGTCCCCCAGCAACCCCACCCACCCAGCAGTGAGCCTCAGGCCCTGACTCATGTCCCCCAGCACCCCCACCCCCCCAGCATTGACAGGCACCTGCCAGCAGGCCCCGATTCATGTCCCCCAGCACCCCCACCCTCCAGTCAACCTCAGGCCCTGACTTATGTCCCCCAGCACCCCCACCCACCCAGGATTGACGGCACCTGCCAGCAGGCCCCGACTCATGTCCCCCAGCACCCCCACCCACCCAGCAGTGAGCCTCAAGCCCTGACTCATGTCCCCCAGCACCCCTACCCACCCAGCATTGACGGGCACCTGCCAGCAGGACCCGACTCATGTCCCCCAGCACCCCCACCCACCCAGCATTGACGGGCACCTGCCAGCAGACCCCGACTCATGTCCCCCAGTACCCCCACCCACCCAGCAGTGAGCCTCAGGCCCTGACTCATGTCCCCCAGCACCCCCACCCCCCAGCAGTGAGGGGCACCTGCCAGCAGGCTCCGACTCATGTCCCCCACCACCCCCACACACCCAGAAGTGAGCCTCAGGCCCCGACTCATGTCCCCCAGCACCCCCACCCACCCAGCATTGATGGGCACCTGCCAGCAGGCCCCGACACATGTCCCCCAGCACCCCCACCCACCCAGCATTGACGGACACCTGCAAGCAGGCCCCGACTCATGTCCCCCAGCACTCCCACCCACCCAGCAGTGAGCCTCAGGCCCTGACTCATGTCCCCCAGGCCTCCAACCCCCAGCAGTGAGGGGCACCTGCCAGCAGGCCCTGACTCATGTCCCCCAGCACCCCCACCCACCCAGCAGTGAGAATCAGGCCCTGACTCATGTCCCCCAGCACCCCCACCCACCCAGCATTGACGGGAACCTGCCAGCAGGCCCCGACTCATGTCCCCCAGCACCCCCACCCACCCAGCAGTGAGCCTCAGGCCCTGACTCATGTCCCCCAGCAGCCCCACCCCCCAGCAGTGAGGGGCACCTGCCAGCAGGCCCCGACTCATGTCCCCCAGCACCCCCACCCACCCACCAGTCAACCTCAGGCCCTGACTCATGTCCCCCAGCACCCCCACCCACCCAGCATTGACGGGCACCTGCCAGCAGGCCCCGACTCATGTCCCCCAGCACCCCCATCCACCCAGCAGTGAGCCTCAAGCCCTGACTCATGTCCCCCAGCACCCCTACCCACCCAGCATTGACGGGCACCTGCCAGCAGGACCCGACTCATGTCCCCCAGCACCCCCACCCACCCAGCATTGACGGGCACCTGCCAGCAGGCCCAGACTCATGTCCCCCAGCACCCCCACCCACCCAGCAGTGAGCCTCAGGCCCTTACTCATGTACCCCAGCACCCCTACCCCCCAGCAGTGAGGGGCACCTGCCAGCAGGCTCCGACTCATGTCCCCCAGCACCCCCACCCACCCAGAAGTGAGCCCCAGGCCCCGACTCATGTCCCCCAGCACCCCCACCCACCCAGCATTGACGGGCACCTGCCAGCAGGCCCCGACACATGTCCCCCAGCACCCCCACCCACCCAGCATTGACGGACACCTGTAAGCAGGCCCCGACTCATGTCCCCCAGCACTCCCACCCACCCAGCAGTGAGCCTCAGGCCCTGACTCATGTCCACCAGGACCCCCACACCCCAGCAGTGAGGGGCACCTGCCAGCAGGCCCTGACTCATGTCCCCCAGCACCCCCACCCACAAAGCAGTGAGCCACAGGCCCTGACTCATGTCCCCCAGCACCCCCACCCACCCAGCATTGACGGGCACCTGCCAGCAGGCCCCGACTCATGTCCCCCAGCACCCCCACCCACCCAGCAGTGAGCCTCAGGCCCTGACTCATGTCCCCCAGCACCCCCACCCCCCAGCAGTGAGGGGCACCTGCCAGCAGGCCCCGACTCATGTCCCCCAGCACCCCCACCCACCCAGCAGTGAGCCTCAGGCCCTGACTCATGTCCCCCAGCACCCCAACACACCCAGCATTGACGGGCACCTACCAGCAGGCCCCGACTCATGTCGCCCAGCACCCCCACCCACCCAGCAGGGATCCTCAGGCCCTGACTCATGTCCCCCAGCACCCCCACCCCTCTAGCATTGACGGGCACCTGCCAGCAGGCCCCGACTCATGTCCCCCAGCACCCCCACCCACCCAGCATTGACGGAACCTGCCAGCAGGCCTCAAATTATGCCCCCCCACATGACATAAAGATACACAATCATGGCCCACATCTCCACCAAAATACCACTGCACGCCACCCCGGTCTTGAGACGCAATGATTTCTCAATCCACCCCACACTGACTTGCCTATCTCAAGACACAAACCAAAACTCAACTATGTACATCAAGACATGTCCGTTACACACACACACACTCGTCGGCATTGATTGTGTTAACCCACATTTTCACATGCATAAACTCAAAGAGCGAATTACACACATGGAAGTAAAATATCAAAATGTATTATGGACAAAAATAAAGCAATGAAATGAAAGCTTAAAAAAATTGCAAACATGAAATGAAACGTATGTCCAAAAGATGAGTACATGAAAAATATAACCAATCCAAAGAAATCCAAAAGAAAAATAGTCCAAACTCTCCCTCCACCAAAGCAAATCCAAAGGAAACGTAAAAAGTTAAATACATTAATCCATGGTGAAATCCAAAGAAAAAGTTTCAATAAATCCATTGTCCAACTATATTTAATTTAATTTAATTTATTATTAATGTGTTACAGCTTATTATAAGCTTTTCACATAACATAAGAAATTACATTCTAACAAAAGAAAAAACAGTTAGTCATAAAAGTAAATACTGACATATAAAAAAAAGATAATAACATAAAAAGCAAATTTAGAAAAAATGAACACAAAGAAGAGAAAAAATAGAAAGATAAAAAGAGATTAAAAAAAGAGGATATAAACATTTTAAAAGTATAAAGTGAGATAAATTACATTCAGAGTTCCGAATTAAAAGAATATACACATGTATTCATAGCCCACCAATAGATGAGTATTGATGCCTTTACCTATTGAAGACTACCAGTCCAAATAAGTATTGCTGATGGGAAAGTTATAGAGACTTTTATCCTAATAGAAACTTTCCCATAATAGAAAAGGTGACCATCCATGAGTTAACAGTTCGCTATATGTTTATGCCCAATAATTTCTCGATAATCGTCCAAACATTATACACAGCAATGTATAACTTCATTCCGTTTCCCCTTGCATTAACAGCTCTTTGCCAGAATTCGTTACTACCAACATGTTCCATATTGTGCACAAAATCTATGTAAAGTGTTGTATAGACCTTTGTCATAGCGACACATCTGGTAAGAACATGTTTGCCCGTTTCTGATTTCGTTTTGTCCTTACATAGCCTGCAAAAACGTTCGGGTAAGGGGAGATTGTTCTTAATCCCAGTTATGGCTAACACAGGCAACTGATTGATCCTTAATAAAAGAATAAAACGACGTAGCCGTGGCGAAGGGCATAGATTCAGATAAGGCATCGGCTTCTTGAGAGTGTAATTCATGAATTGCACGAATTTATAGCGCTTTAGATTTTCCAAATGTGCAAAGTTACTAATCCAATCGTGCAATTCAGCTTTCTTGGTTAACGCTCTCAGTACAGGAATAGAGACCTCTTGTTGTTTTTGGGTCCAACCGATCTCATCAAGATATTTAACGATGTTCTTTTTCATAAAAGGATATGAGGATGGTTTGTTAATTTCGCAATGAATCGCCACTAACAATAAATTGGCTGTGTCCGGTGTTGCTTTTAGATATAGTTCGGCTCTCTTCCTGAGTACAAGAGACTTCCAGGAAGTGAGACCGAGCTCTAATCTAAGAATGGCCATTGGGATGCAACCCGGGAGACCGAGTATTTTTTTCCAGAATTTTCCTTCGAGGATTTGAAGCCAGTCTAGTTCTATCATTTGCAGTGCCTCCAGGCCGTATATTATCATTGGTGTTAAGACCTGTAGGTATAGTTGGCGTGCTGCCCAGATGGTATAACTATGTCCAACTATATACAATCAATTGTCAAGGGTCCATGAGCCCAACGAAAGAACAGAAACCTATGAAAAAAACTACCTAATAAAAAAAACTATATACAAATGTGTGGGGCAAAGTCCAAACACCCCAAAATAAAGGAAAATGAAAATGAAACCTAACACTAAAAACTATATATAATGGCGGCGGGCTAGTCCGACGGCTCACTTTCCGATTTCCTGTGCCAGGGCATCATCGAACTCCTGCTCAATGTCCTGGAGGCGGTCCTCTTCCATGGCCCAGAGGGTTCGCAGGGACGATGCCATGTTGGACTCAAACTCCCTGCGAATAGCCTCGGGGCACTTGGCCCGCCCCAGTGCCCTCCTCATGGAGTTCTCCGCCCTGACCATTGTGAGCCATCCCTCTTCTGCCAGCCGCCTTTCCACATCTATACGCCGGCCCAACCGCAGCCACACAGAAGACACACCCATTCCAGGGTCCTTGTGCCCTCTGGCCGATGCCTGTCCCTCTGATGTCGATGGCCCTGTGCCATCATTGCTCCCACCTAGAGCCTGCTGCTGCTGCTGCTGTCCATGTGCCCTGTCCGATGATGCCTGCACATCCTCCATCAGCTGGTCTCCAGTTGTTGTGGTGTCCACCCTGCTGGACCGCCGACTCCCGACTGTGGCAGGGATGGGATCTCCACCAAGCTGGCTGTTTTGGTCAGGCCAGGTCCACAGGGTGCCCTGGTGGAATCTGGTCCGGAAGACGGCAGGGAGAACGACTGGCGCATAGTCTCCACAGAGGAGGAGATGTCCGCCAGAGTGTGCGACACATGTAAGAACTCACCGACCAGGGCCCCTCCCAACAGTGCCATGTCGCGACGCTGCTGTTCGTGGTGGCGTGCGTGCTCCACCTAGGAAGCACACACATCATCACGAATGTCACGAGTGCGCAACGCGACACCAATCAGGACGGAGCCCATATGTTCATGGGACCCCTCGTCTGCAGGTAGTGGAGAGGCAGATGATGTGGCACTCCCCCCTACCTACAGACAGGCCTGGGACGGGGCATCCCTGCTGGTGCATTGTGGTGCACTCACAGGGTCAAGGACAGCAACATGCACAGGCCACTCTGCGGTGACCTGTGCTGCCTCCTGACCCTGGCCCTGGAGTGCACCACTTGCACCAGTTTTACTACCCCCACCAGGTCCCATGTGTGGCTCAGTAGCGGGCTCCTCCTCCTCTGTGGCGACACCGACCTGGATGTCTCCACACCGTCTTCCACCATTGCAAGCCCCTGTGGGGGCTCACCCGGCCCTTCCACTACAGATATAGTGGCAGATGCGGCACTAGTCCCCTTGCTCCCGGATGATGGCAATTCCTGGGAGGGTGGCTGTGCCTTGCGTCGCTGCCCAGTGGAGGCATCCCCCCCGCTTGGCTCCACAGTGCCGTCTCTGCCCTTTTCTTCACTTGATGCTGCGTAGAGGGAGACATAGAACACAAGCATCAGGGTACAGTACAATATTCCCCTAGACAGGAAGCAATAACACATCAGTGGCACTGTCAAATGTCACTTCCATCCTGTCCCTCCACAATACATGGGTGAATGCACGCAACACACATGCAGAAACAGGCACGGCGCCTGCAATCAATATCAGCATCCATGTATAAGGGTCTTTTTTAACCAAAATGTTGCCTTCAAACTGAAATGCATGTCCCGGGAGGATAGCTCAGCGGCAGCGTGCGCGTCTTGGAAGCAAGACGACACGAAGCAACAACAGGTTCGATCCCCGGGTCCGCGCTTAGAAACCTGTGGGTGTTTAAGCGCGTTATAAATGCGTAACTAAGACAAAAAAACTCAATGGCAACTTAGAAAAACAAACACTTTCTGTAACAGCGCCTCGATGCCTGCGGGCTGTGTGAGCGCTTTTTAAATAATAAATAAAAAAAAATCATGGCTCAAATTGATCCCATGCACACACATCACCGGAGGGTCATGCATCATGGCTTGTACACCACAGACACAGTGGATAGATACAGTGGATACAACGGTGACTGCACTGCATGAGTGAATCAACACATCATCACGGACATGTGTCATGCATCCATGGTGTTTCAAAGTCACACACACACTTTACAGACACACACATGTGCACCATACATGTACATGAAAGCAGCACCCATCCCTCACCCCCCTCCATGTCCAAGAACAGAGGCTGGCATGCATTCATGTGTGCATTCCGCATACAGCTCCCCATGTTGCATTGGAACACATGCATCATCCATGTGGTTCACACATTACTGGTCTCACATGCATGACCATGATGTCCCTGCACACACACATCCATACATGGCCTATGTCACACATACAGACAAGTATCAGACCACCAGCACACTGCAACATGCCCTGTCTCACACAGCAATGCTTGGCCACTTACCGCTCAACTCCAGACTGGTCTGCCTCCGAAGGATTTGGGCGTGGAGCGCTGGGCCTACGCGTTCCAGGACCCTCATCTGGATGTTGCTCATGCTGACCCGGCACCCCTCTGCATCCTCTGCCTTTGCGAGGCGCCGGGCCTTGTAGAGGGTCCCAGCGCTTCCGGACGTGCTTGATGTCACGGTTTGACACCCCCTCCGCGTTGATGGCAACCACTGCGTCCTCCCAGATCCTCTCCCGTCCTTCCTTGTTGGTGCGTGATGTTCCCAAGAGGGCATCATAATGCCCAGGGCATGCTTTGCCAGGACACCAACTTCCTTCTCACTGAAGCTGGTGGCCCTCTGCCTCTCTGGCTGGGGGCCGCCAGTGGTCTCAGATGGTGTTTGCCCCAACATGGCGACCCCCGAGGCAGGCGTGGGTGGGCAACTGGGTCCTGGGGCTGGGCTGTGGAGCGATGGTATCCCAGTAGGGAGTCTTCTGTTCCAGCAGGGGTGGACACAGCAACTGGACCCCTGTAGATGACTGACGTGCAGGCACCAAATAGATGGGCACGTGGGCAGCAGGCAGGTAGAAGCAGATGGCTGGTGGGAGCGTGCTCGGGGCAGGAAAATTGACTTTTGGGCAGAAGCATGGTCTTCCGTGTGTTTTCGCGTGGCCAGCTTGATACGGAGTGATTTGGCATGTGAAAAAAGTGCACATCAGCGCGAAATCCGAGGAAAGGCCCTTAGCGCATAAGCGCGTAAGTGACGTTACGCGCGCAGGCGTTCCCCACAACACAGGTGTATTGTGAATCAGCACGTGAGAAAACTGCACGTCACCGTGCTATTGGAGGAAAGGCCCTTAGCGCATAAGCGTGTAAGTGATGTTACATGTGTGGGCTGGCTTAAAAGGTACGAGTATCATGCAATTTTCTTGTACGTGCTTTTTGTGGAGAGCGAGCGGGTGTTTCTTGTACTTCTTGTCAGTTCACACGCGATTACTTCACAACGTTTCCAGTTCGTACTCCCTGTTTCCTCAGACTGCGTTCTTTTCTTCTTTTGGCGGGGGTGTTGCCAACGTGCACACACGCGGCTTTTTCATGTTCTTTTTCAAGGCAGACAGTGAGCCGCGCACGTATTTTCCAACTGGGGTTGCCCCGTGTGTCGCGTACCCCTTCAGAGGACATTGTAGGCTGCGTGTAATACGTGTACGCTTATTTTTGTGTTTCTGGGTGCCACAGCGTAGTGTGGGTTCATTTTTCCACGCACGTGGTCTACCAGGGGTTGCGTGCATGTGTACTTTTATGTTTGGGGTGCCTGTGCATTGCGTGACCCGTCATCTTCCCCTAGGGATCACATACAGCCTTGCTAGAGCACTAGGGTACGAATTCCATCTAGTACCCTACCCCTTTCACCCCAATTGCCCAGGACAATTGTTTACTGCAACTCCCATACGCACAACAACATCAGTGCCATGGTTGGGAGGCGACCAAGCAGTAAGGGAGGCAAAGGTGGCTGACCTCCAAAAGGTGGGCGTGGTGGGCGCGGTAGGGGATGTGGCCAGGATTTGGAGGGTGCCCCTAGAGCCCCGTGTGTGGAGGACCAATCGGGGCCACCTATGCCCCCCCCATATGGTTGTGGGAAACGTAGCTGACACCATCCCAGCTCAGCCCTTGTTGGACCGGTCCATTTTGTCACCTGCACCGGCACAGGATGACTCCCAGGCTGACTTCCAGGTCAGCAAGTCTAATCCATGTGTCGCAGTGAAAGTTGCTGTCACCAACCACGTGGATCAGGGGCAGCAATGTCATCTGCTGCCCCAAGTAGCCAGGGTGGGGAGGCTGCAGGGGCAGCTGCAGCTCAATCCACCCCAGCTCCGAGTCTCCCAGCCAGGACAGTGTCGGTCCAGGTCCATCACAGCGACGTTGGCCCTGCCGATATCACCCTGCAGCCAATGCCTGCACCAAGACCTATGGTCATTGTGCCTTTACAGGCTTCTAGTACCCAGTCCACCTGCGCTTCTGCCCCTACTGACCAGAGCGGCGTAAGCCACTCAGGATCCGCACCACCTTCCAAGAAGAAAAAGAAGAGTGCTCTTGCACTACAGGCTGAGAGCCCAGACACAGCTACACCCTCCGGCACGTCAAGGAAGCCTAGCTCCAATGACACCGAACTTGATGCACTTGTGGCCTATGTGTCGGCACATAGCCGCGAAATGTTGGTGACTGCAGGCTGTAAGACTACGACTGCTCAACGTAGGGCCCACTGGCAGACCATCGCGGACCACATTAGTGCCCTTGGATTTGTGAGGCGCACAGCTGATGATTGCTACAAGCGGTGGAATGACCTTAAACACAGAGGAGAGAACGAGCTGGCTTCCAATCATGCCTCTACTCTGGTGACTGGCGGTGGGTCTCCACCAGAGGAAGACCAACTCACTGAACATGAGTCTGTTGCTGGAACCTTTGTCACAGAGGAACAGATCCAAGGCGTGGGAGACCTACCAGATTATGAGGCATTGTCCGGTGAGTGCCCATTCAAGTGTGTGTAATCCAGGTGTATGTTTCTTGGGTGATGTGTAATGATTGAGTGCCAGGTGAGGGTGTGTACTCCTGAGTGTTATGGGTCACCCATGTGCTTCCTCCAAACCATTCACCGGCCTTGGGTTTGGGTATGACAGTATCCCTTCTGACCACAATAGCCAATTAGCGCCACATTACTGCAGTTGCCCTTGAACTGTCATCTTGCAACAAAATTGTTCTGATTTTTCTGTGTTCATTCAGCCTGATTGTTTCAATCCTCCCATTTTTGCAACGCATTTTTCTGCCCTATGTGACATGCTTCTGTCATAGATTACAACCCACATTGGCCCACATTTATTACCTTGTTATGGGAATAATTTGATCATTCAGGCTGATTGAGTAAGGGCCTGCTCACATTAATTGTTGGGGCCTGTTTGAATGTGGAACATGATTGTTGTTTCCTGTCATGTTGAAGTGACTAACCATTGATGTAGCCATCTGCCTGCCATCACTGTATTATTGCACACTGGATGTGTTGCAGTGTGTGTCACATGCGTATTTTTGCATTTTTCATCTCATCATGTCCATCTCACATGTATGGGTGACAGTACTCCTTCACTGACATATAGCTGTACTTATCAAATGTACCATGGCTATGCTACGTGCCATCTGTGTGCTGGCATGTGTCATGTATGTGGATTGCCCATGCCACTCACAGGCTAATCTGTGATGCCAGTGCTACCCAGCATGCAGCACATGTGTTCATTTTCCATCTTGGAGTCCTCAGTGTCTGCTTTTTGCCTCCCCTTACAACTCATTGACAGTGCATGCATGCCAGGATTATAGTCGTGTGGGACATGTGTTATTCATGTACTGGATCTCCGCCTTGTCAGGCCTATGTGTGTGTGCTATGGTGCTCATGCCTCTTTGCATTTGTTGTCTTTCATGTTTTTGCAGATGATGATGCACTTGATGCTGTTGAGGTGGAGGAGATGGTGCAGACCCAGGAGGAATCTCAGCCACGACCGGGCACCAGTGGAGGACTTGGTGTGGTGGTGGGTGAAAACCCTATCCTCCTGCAGACCATACTGTCCACGGGTGTCTCTGGGTGCACCTCCACAGACCTCTATGATTCAGGTGCTGAATCGGACAGTGGGACTTATGTGCTGTCGCAGGTGAGTGTTTCTGGCAGGGATGCTGTTCTGTCCAACCCATCTGCACCGGGGGTAGGCCCCTCTATGGGGATGTCAGTGTTGGTAACTCCACCTTTGGCGGTTACGGATGCAGGGTCACACTCCACTACATCTGTTCCTGTTTCTGGGCTAGCAGATCAGAGGGGGAATGCAGTCCTGAAGCCTTAGGCAGTGCCAGAACAGCAAGGTGCTGATCGCCTTGCCCCAAACAGGTGTGGTGCCTGTCGACACGGTGGCCGTACGCCACCAGGCAATACTGTATGGGAAAACTCCATGTACAGTATAGCAGTACAACTGGGGGCATCGGTTGAAATGATGGCTCAGGCAATGGAGAGGGTGGCCACTTTCAATCTCCGCCCTGAAAGGCAGATGGAGCAACAACAGCAGGGAACACACTCCATTTGCCAGTCACACAGGGAAGACATGTGTGCGTCCAACAGGGACCGACGGGTGGCACTGGAGACTCTGCGCAAAGCCATATCTGTAGAGTCACAGGGCCACAGGGAAGCCCTGAGGTTGGAACTCCATTTCCTCAGGGAGACTCTGGGTGAACTTGAGGCTTCCCGAAATTTTAGGTCAGAACAGCAGCTGTAGCAGCTCACACGTTCGCTCTCAGCTGTGCTGCAGGCAACTCGTGAGGAGATCCAGGCATCACGCGATCCCTGCGTGCAGAAATGCAGGCAACCCGTGAGGTGCTGCATTGGGATCTCCGTACTATCATCCTCCAGAACCAGATCTTCAACACCCGCATGCTTGCTGCCATGGAGGACCACACCAGGGCTTTGCGTGGGCTGCCTCCCATAGCACCGGCACTTCCTGATGTAGCAGCAGAGGGTGAAGAGAGCGACAGCAGTTCTCCCACATTGGCTCAGCCGTGCAGGCCATGAGCCCATGGAGGTATTTTTTTTTTCACAACATCCACATAGGTGGGTGTTGGGGTGCACCCTGTCCTCGAACCTCCTGGGTGCCTCCCCCCTACCCCCTTGGTCCACACATGGCCATTTTTGATTTTTGTATTTTTTTTGTTGTTTTTTTTGTTTTTACAGTGTGTTGCCTTGTGTGGCTCCCGTGGGCACCCACTGTGTATTCCAGCTGGGCACATGCAGGCTTGTCCTGTCTTTGGGTTAGATGCTTGAGTTCATGACACACACACACCCCTCCTGCTTCCCCTTTCCATGGGCTTGCAAAGGGTGTAATCAAGTGACAGTGACTTACACAGTGACATTGGGCTCCCATGAGCTGTGTGGGCAGTCTGTAGTCCTAACTGTGTGGACATCCCTAGTGGGGATTGTTGTTGTATTAAACACTGCATGGTGTTTTGAAATGTGCTTGTGCATTCATGTCTTCCTCCTTATTCACAGGTACCTTCTTCATGTCTTCACAAGGCTATCTCCTTTGCAGATGCAGTTCATGTTGTATGCAGTACACTGACACATTTGCCTGACAGCAACACTCTGCAGTTGGAAGGGGTCGATGTGCTGGCTTATTCAGGTTGTAAGACTTGCACTACTTTGATTTTGCACTGCCAGATTTTGCCACTGTTTCATCCTGTGTTGCTGTATTGTGTTGCTGGTAAGTATTTGTTCATGTGTGCTGTTTGTTATTGATTACTGGGAGCATATTGTCTGTGGCCTGTTTCCATTTGGGACAGTGCACTTTGTGACACTTGTGGCATGTGCTGTGCCTTCATTTGGTTGCGTTCACATTGCATGACATGCCATTGTGTGTTGGGTAGCTGAGATGGGGAGGGGTTTGGTGACATGGCACTATTTTCATGTTGCATTTTGCAAGGGGGTAGTCATTCATGCAGCATAAATGTGTGTCTTTTTGTGACACAGCATTGGTTGTCTTTCAATAGGTAGGGATGCACACCATGTAACACTTCCAGGTGACCAATCTCAGGCTGGTATGGTTGTGACAGTTGACTGTCCCTTATGTCATCATCATTGATTGTCAGCTGGTATGTGCCAGGGCTGTGTGCATTCCACAGGGGTGTGATTTTAGGTGAAGTAATTAGCCACCAGCTGCGTACGGGCTGCCCACCACGTGCCCTTTCCCCTCCCATGCGCAGCGGCCGTGCATATGGTTGGGGATGTGGGGGCGCCACCAGGTCCACCGGCAGGCCCTGGCGGGTTGCAACGTTGTGCAGGACACATGCTGCCACTATGATCCTGCACACTACTGGGGGCGCATATAGCAGCTGCCCACCAGAGCGGTCAAGGGAGCGAAAGCGTGACTTGAGCACTCTGAATGTGCACTCCACTATGCCCCGGGTTGCAATATGGGCTGTGTTGTATCTTACCTCGGGTGGTGTGGTGGGGTTCCGAATTGGCGTCATCATGTGGGTGCTCAGAGGGTAGGCGCTGTCCCCTGGGGAGGTGATGATGGGTATCATTAGTGGGGTTGTGACATTACTCAGTTGCTGACATGCATGCATGTGCAGAGGCATTTATACTCACCAAGCAGCCATGTATCGCCATGCCGCCCAGCTTCTAGGTCCCGGTTTAGGGGTGACATTCTGAAAATGAAACTGTCATGGGTGGACCCTGGATAGTTGGCATATACTGAGGTGATGATTCCTTTGGCATCACATACTACCTGCATGTTGATGGAATGCCAGTGCTTGCAGTTTCTATAGATGTGCTCAGTTGCCCTGGGAGGACGTAGAGCCACATGGGTGCAATCAATGGCACCTAGCACTTTGGGGAAGTGTGCCACCCCGTAAAAGTCCTGGATGGCAGCCTGCCTTTCTGCAGGTGTGCTGGGCATGTATATGTGCCTGCGGACTGAAGAGCGTGCAGTCATGATGGCCAACACCTGGTGTATGCAGTGTGACTGCGTGGCCTGTGACACCCCCCCACTATGGCACTTTTCCGCTGAAATGAACCAGTGGCCAAGAAGTGCAGAACATTGAGTACCCTTTCCAAGGGGCTCAGTGCTTGGCAGCACAGGGTGGGTGATGTGAGGTCATCCTCCCACTTACTCACCAGGTCGAGTATTATGTGTGGTGGGAACCTGTACCTCCCATACACCTGGTCATCAGGCATCCCAAAAAGGCTGGTCCTGGGTGTAAAAATTCTGGGCCTGGCTATCCTCCTCCTGCAGTGACCCACGACCACTGCTGCAAGGAATGGTATATTCATCATAGCGGCTGAGCTTGTTTGTTGTTTGTTGCTCACTTTTATGCTGCGTGGGGCCGCGTACGCCTGCTTCCTGCTGTTGTATGTGTTTCCGGATTAGCATGTCTTTTTTAGCGCACGCGTTTCCCCTGTTCGATTCCATGAATATGTGTTGTAGGCGCGCGTGTGGGCGTTCCGCGCATTTACCTCCTGTGCTTCCCCGTAACGCCCACATTTTCATGTGTTGTTCCCCATTCCACGTGTTACGCCCCGTGTTCCACCCAATTTTGTTCTGTGCGCCGCACTATGTGCGCTTTCGCTGTGCACGTAGTGCACGCCGTTTGATGATGTGTGCGCCCGCATGCACCACACATGATTTTAGCGCACATCCCAGGATTTACACGCGCACAGACTTCCATGAATCGATGTGCGCAGCTTTTGCATGCTTGCGCTGTGATTTTCACACTTGCGCTGCGATTTGCACGCTTTCGCACGCTTGCACGGTAATTTTCGGCGCACATTAATTCCATGAATCGGCCTGTATATGTAGTAATAAATAAGAAGTGTAACCCATATATATAACACATTAACCATTCATTTAAATACAATATGTTCTAAAATGGAATATACCAAAAGAAGAAAGATAGTCTTCCAACATGATTACCTCACAGAAACTCCACAACTAAGAGCAACAGTAGATCTACAGACCAGAAAGAACACATCTTACCAGAAGCTAGTGTACTGCATTGTACTTGTATATTTGTAAACTTTCTGTATTAGATACAAAAAAAGTGATATTATGTTTTTTTTTTTCTCACAGAAATGTCTAGTACTCTGGAGTGGCTAGAGGGGCATTTCCCACATGAGGACATGTCTGAAGATAGTGAACCTAATGGTAGACACTTTACTATATAAACCAATTAATAAATATGATTTTATATACATTTTTTTTTGTACAGACCATACACAAATTGAAAATACTAAAGAAAAAGAAGTATTGGATAAGGCTCTTCAGCACATAGAAGAAAACATGGACCTACTCATGGTAAATTTTAACAATTTAAAAAACTTTGTAGAGGATCACTTGAAACAAACAACTACATACCATTGTCCCACATGTACCTGTCCCCCCTCACCATATCCCAGTCAATTATCCCCAAACCCTCTCCATGAACCAAAATGTTTTGATGAGACTTCCATCCCTTCTTCACCTCATATAAATCCTATTGAAACCCCCAATTCTCCTGTTTTTGTTTCAGTTTCCGCCTCACCTTCTCTGTCATAAATTTAACATCCATATAAAATAAAGTAAAATTATTATATTGCGTCCTAATTCATTTTTTGTCTTTTTTTAAAAAGCAGTTCAGGTGTCCGTGGACAGTGCGGGTGTCCGGAATGTCCGTAAAGAAATGAAAATGGGAGCATCCTAAGGACACTATATCTATCTGTAATGTTTGCATGCAAGTTGAAACTGTTTTAAGAACGGAGCTGGTGTTCAGAATGTCTGCAATCAAACTACCACATGCAGTGTCCTGAAATGTTCGTCAATAAACAAAATGGAGGTGTCCTGAGGATGCTAGACCTGTCCGTATTGATCGCAAGTGAGTTGAAACTGTTCTAAGAACACAGGCAGTATCCTGAAATGTTCGTAAATAAACTAAATTAGGGTGTCCTAAGGACAGTATACTTGTCCGTATTGTTTGGAGGCAAGCTGAAACTGTCCTAAGAACACACACAGTGTCCTGAAATGTTCGTCAATAAACAAAATGGGGGTGTCCTGAGGAAGCTAGACCTGTCTCTATTGTTCGCAGGTGAGTTGAAACTGTTCTAGGAACACAAGCGGTGTCCTGAAATGTTCATAAATAACAAAAATGGGTGTGTCCTGAGGAAGCTAGATCTGTGCGTATTCTTCGCATGCGAGTTGAAACTGTTCTAAGAACACAGGCAGTATCCTGAAATGTTCAGAAATAAACAAAATGGGGGTGTCCTAAGGACGCTATACCTGTCTGTATTGTTCGGAGGAAAGCTGAAACTGTCCTAAGAACACACACAGTGTCCTAAAATATTTGTAAATAAACAAAATCGGGGTGTCCTGAGGACGCTAGACCTGTTCGTGCTTTTCGTAAGCATGTTCAAACTGTTCTCAGAACACATCAAGTGTCCCAGGATGTTTGCAAATAAACAGAATGGGGTGTCCTGAGGATTCTATGCCTGTCCGTATTGTTCGCAAGCGAGTTAAAACTGTTCTAAGAACAAACGCCTTCCGTAATTGTTCGTTTCACTTGTGACGCACTTTTAATTAGTTTCAGGGCCCGAACAGTGTCCGTAGAACACCAACACAAAAGCGCAAAACAGTTTCAGTGCATTTGATGTCCTGAGGACACTCGCTCCCTTCGCGGACATGTTCGCGAAGCTATCATATGACCGCACCCACGCTGAGCGTGTGTTCTGACTGCGAACACTGTTCGTGTCCCCGAACAATTTAAAACTACCTTTTCAAGCAATCCACAATATTGTTCAATAATAACTCACCATAGCACAAGTCCCACATAGTAATACTGAGTTTCTACATAATTTTTGGGACTTTTTAAACCTTTTTTTGGTGTTCGATCTGTCCGCGGACAGCGCGCATGTCCGCAAACCGCGCACAAGCACCCCTATAAAAGGCCACACCCTAGAGCTCATTCTCATTGTGTTTCTGGCTATGTTACAGAACACAGTGCATTTTCCAGCCAACTTTCCAGATTTTAATCTGAAACCTGATGGCATCCATGGCTGCAGTACTGCCACCTGGTGCTACATCTGCCTCAGCCCCACCACTACCCCCTCCACCACCTCCACCTCCCCAAGGGCCTGAACAGGGGAACAGGAGTGAGGATGCAGAGGAGGATGAAGAGGATGACTAGAATGAGGTAGAGGAACTCCCGACTACCAGCACTCGGCATGAGTCTTGGGTGTGGCAGTCATTTACGATTCATGGTAATGTTCCTAAGGCGCGTGCAAATCGAGTCACCTGCAAAGAGTGCAAAATGAAACTCATTCGCGGGAGGCCTGGTTCATACAGCTTTGGGACAACTACCATGAAGCAACACCTAAAGTCATTCCACACTCGGCCCATTCGCAAGGTTGTACCTTGCGAGGACCATAGTAGGTTGACTTCCTCTACTTCATCCTCCGTTTCTGATCCTGTCACCACAAGGAACACTCCTGTGGGACAGCGTATTCCTCAAACTGACTCACAGGCCATACGCAATACTGATGACCCTTACCTTTCGAGGGTCACAGTTGTGTGTATGTACTGCGATGCAGTACTCTGCAGGGGGGAGAAGTGCTTTTGAGGCTCTGGTCTCAGAGCACGAGAAGATCTGCTCACTACCCAAGTAAAACCCACTCTACATCTTTCTCTCTCCACCCGCCCTTTCTTATCCCCATGGTTGGTGTCCCCCTTTACCCTCCTTTCCCCTCCTCTCCTAGTGTGTCGTGTGTAAAAAATAAAAAAATATATAAAACAACAAAAATAAAAAATAAAAGGCTCTTTTCAGAGCCGCCTTTCACAGTTTAAAAATAGAAGTGTAAAATAAATGGAGCAGGGCCTTGTGTATTTTTTAGAAGTCTGCGGACAGTCCGTGAACATCTAAAATTTTGGGGTGCTGCCCTATCATAATATTAGGGAGAATTCTCCTTCTAGGGCTAATTTCCCTCACCCAGTTAGTCTCCCAGCAGCTTTGCTGGATTTCTGGATTTCTAGAGTTTATTTGTTCCACCTGGTTAGAGTGTACATCCTTTTTCTACTCTTACATGTGTTTTGGCCTATGTGTTGTTACTCATTGTGTGATGTTGGGCACTGGAGCACACCACTCCGAGTGCCCCTGCTCTTGTATGGGTTACACAGCACCTTTAGTGTAGTAACCCAGGGTTGTCTTTTAGACTTCCCGCTGACTCCATTTCGCTGGGGCTGACTACTGTCTCCCAGAGAAAGGTAAAGTTGCCATTTACTTTACATAGTAATTTTTACCACAGACCCAGTCCACCCCATCTTACATGGAGTACTGGAAAGGGCTAATCTGTACCCCTTTTCTGTCTGTACCTCCCTGAGCATTGTTTTGCTCTTTTAACATTTAGACTTGGCTGTTGGCATGGGTATCTACCCTAACTTTTCTACCGTGATTATATTAGATAAACGTGGTACCGTTCTTGGCTATTATATTAGCCTCGAAAATAAACCCGCTTGACCAAATCGTCTTTCTTTTGGCTCTGGTTGGGTTTATTCGCCATTTCTTTTTGTTAAAGTCCTTCTTGTGTTTTACTTTGCGCGGCAAACTTGGTTTGCCTTCTTTGTTCACCGTCTTTTGGCGGGCTTCTGCAGAGAAGCCCTCCTCTTGGTGCCTGGGTGTTTAGGTAGAATGAATTTGGGGAAGCGGTGTATTCACCCCCTGCACAGGGTATCCTAGGAAACCCAAGTCCCACTTTGCCATGATTGGCTGAGGTGGTTGTCCCGGCTGGACAAACCCCCTGCTGCGTGATTGACAGCCCGGCTGTGTGAATGGAGGTTTTGTGCATAAAAGGCAGGTCTCTTGGGCTAGAAGTCAGAGTCGCCTCTGAAACTCCAAGTAACCGAAGAGAAGTGGAGAGAACGATGGCTGCTGCAACTACCCCGTCCCATTAAGTCCTGCTGCAGTCCTGAGTTATCTTCCCTTCGACGACTAAGAGAAGATCCAGACCGGAGTCTTCTTCCCTTGAGCCGGGTGGGGATAACCAGCTCATCTTCTTCAGCCAGAGATCTCTGCCGTGGTCAAAATCGCTGCACACTGCTGTAGTGATCCAGATAGCCACCTGCCGAGTCATAACCACTGCAGTTTTGTCTGAGAGGAAGTGGTGGCTCTGAAAAGAGCCTTTTGGTGGTGTTTGTTTGTGTTTGAAAAATTTGAAATGTTCAACACCTACTACAAAATGGATGCTGTAATTCCAAAAAAGGTTGCAATGCATTTTATACATTTCTCAGAAAAATCTGATTGCCAGCATAAGTAAGATGGACTCCATCTCTGCGAAAAAGTTATGTGCTACGAAACAATATTTTCATTGTGAAAAGAGGACATGCCAATATCTCTTAGAAAGGCACAAACAGCCTTATTGACATTGTGCCTTGCTTTCTCCATTTGTGGAGCAAATGAAGAAGAACAAAGCCACAATTGTCTCTGCGCAATCCGTGAAAAAATTACTTGAGAATTTGGAAACATGTCCATGACCTTCCCAAGTCCTTCTTTCATTGCAAATTGCAAAGACATTCCAGACACATGTCCTAAACTGTTACCTCCACAATGAATTACAATCCAACCACTTCATTCCGCGTACTCCATGCCAGTGCACTTCCACATGTGGGAATCCAAGATCTACAGCTACTCCACAGCTTTCTGCATGCACCTTCAACCAATGTATCCACAAGTCTCCCAAAATCCAAACAATCTGTTTTCTGAAACACACAGCCATAGCTATCTGTTCTTCTCTCAGCAAAAAGAGTATCTGAGAAACTCTCTCCTGGCACAACACACCCACTAAAACTTACTGACCAATCCCTTGGTCTGCTCATTCTCATTTGCATGCCTCCCCACCCCAAAATCCCCGGATGTAACACGCGATGTCTGCGGACTACTGCCATGTCCGCGGACATATCGTAACATGGACAGTCCTTCTACCATTTTTCATTTCACTTTCTGTGCTATTCCCTCATTGGATATAGCTAAGAAGTCACACGACCAACGACCAATCACATCCAAGACCTCTAAATCTAACTGCATCATCATAGATCAGCACTTCAAATGTACTGTTAATCTCTCTGAGTACAAGTGTCATATTATTGGAAAGCACCTTCTACAAGAAATACTGTACAAGTCTCCAAGATTTCTACTTACAGCTGCATGCATATCCATATGCATGAACACAAACTACAGGTATGCATATTTTCTGTATAGTACATGTACAATTCTTATAGATTCAAATAAACAGATTAACGGACTTTTAGCTTGTGTAATCTATAAAATGAATTTACATCAATTTTTTCCATCTCCTGTAATCAACTGTCACTTCCAAACCTATCTGCTATTTAATTACTTTTTACACACACATGTGCAAAACAAGGTGAACTAACATATTTAAACTACAATATAAAGAGTTAACATACTCTAACAAAATTGCATGCACACAGTATGTTCAAATATCAAACAATAATACTTGTACAAAAACATGAACAGTTATTTATTTAATTATTTATTTATATTTATATAGCGTGCAAGCAGCCCATGGGCATTGAGGCGCTGTTACTTGCAAGAGCTTAGTTACAGGAATAGTGGCATTCAGTGGTACATTATGAATTCCACAACGCATAGAACTGATATTTTGGTCGGTACAGTTAGTCATTACAATACAGCATATGCATTAAGAACATATGATATGTATTCAATTGGTGCGACGCATCTTATGTGAATAAGATAGTTTTCATGGTTTTGCGGAAGGCACTTAGTGTCAATGTCAATTAATAAAATCAATGTCTGAATTAAAAACAGTTCTATATACAAACAAAATTACTAATTTGTTTCCTTTACAATTGCAGTGAAGACCATTCTCCTGAAAAGAAGCAGCCTCATTTGAAGTACAAAGAACAACTAAGAAGAAACCTGCTCATTCCAGAAAAAAAGTAAGTTGAATACCAACATAATATTTGTGCTATAACTCAAACACACTGTAAGGTTAATTCATGCTATTTCTGCCCCTAAAAATATAGATTGTGCACCATTCTGTCCACAAATCCCCATTAAACAGATTTACAAGCAGAATGGCGCACAAATTCCTATTTTTCGGGCACACAAATGACCCAACTCAGCCCCTCGAACTTTTATATTATAGAACAAATAACTGTTTAATTGTATATCATTAGATGTACTATGTGTACTTCTCCATACCACTAGCTTACTTTCTACTGTCATCTGAACCCCAGTTTAGTAGCACATAAATTCAAGAATACACATCCCAACGAGTTGAAGTTGCCCAATGCATAATCACACACCATCACATACATATTTATCATCTTACTCAGACACTCATGCACACAGCACACATACATTGCAGAACACCCCAACCCATACCTTCTTGATTTCTTTCAACAGACCCTAAACAATGCCTACCAAAAATCAAGTCCGTAGAAAGCAACGCAGAAGCAGAGCAAATGAAAATAGAAGTGTCCAAAATAAGCATCCATCGCTAGCAGAATTTGTAAAAAAAAGTTCAAACAAAACAGCTAATACAGTCATTTAGCAAAACAAAACAAGCTTCAAGTACACAAACCCAGCTACCACTACAGATAAAACTGCTAGTATAAATTTTGATATAGCGCAAAGTAAGCATACCAAAAAAGTATATTAGCAAAAATGTTCCATCACAGAGTTCTTCAAAATCTTATAAAAACAGGAGAGAAATCAGGCACAACCCTTAAAACCTATCGTAGGAAATTAATCTTAGAAGCGTTGATAGACAGTGCAATCCTTCTCAAAAGAAAATTATTTATTTTAGTGTTAAACAAAATGAAACCGCTAACAAAACTAATGACTAAATTACAAAAATGACTTCTCAATAAACGAAATGTCAACAGAAATAACTTCTTAAGTATCTGTGGAGGTGACTGGAGTCACACTACAAGCACAGAACCATATTTTAATGAAGAAGCATACAAAGAAAGCACACAAATACAATTGTCATACATAGCAGTGGACAAGGTTATGAAAAAGTTAATAATACCATAATGGAACAAGAAATACTGCATACAAATATATCCCCAGAAAACTTAGAGTTACCTCTCAATTCAACTGAATCAGAATGTCTATTATACAAATGGCCATGCACGTCAATGTGTAACAATCCCAAAAAATCTTTCAAGTCTTTACGCCAATTCCTCAATCAATATGTGAAAGGCAAAGACAAAATCAAAATTAAACTACTGCAAAATATGGATACCTGTCCAGTGCGCAAGTACACAGGACTACAAGGATATTCATTGCATTTCAGGACCTACTTGCAAAACCACCTTCCATTATATCAAAATGATATCAACACATCATTCAAATCTAAGAAATCTAGTCTATAAACTGTATTATGCTAAAAGTCCTGCTTTAGTACTAGCTAATTTAAATAATATTCTTCTACATGCTACAGCAAACGACCTACTTGAAGAAATCCACTATATCCAGAAAAAATATTTTGGAAGTGAAAGCCACTTACAGAATGAAAAAACTTTAAAGCAAATTAGCAACAATGCTATGCATGGCAACCTTCTACTACACACATACAAAAAAGAAATACTGACATTTAAAAGTACATCTGCTGAAGTACCAAACCATATGTGTGTATGTTGCCGTAGAACTTTTTATAAAAGTAACACAAAAACTGTAGACCTATCATACAAAATACAAGACAATGAAGATTCTAAATGGTTTGAATTAGCTCTCTACCTTATAGCGGAAAACAAATATGAAATAACTGACCCCTTGATACTTTGCAGTTACTGCACTACAAAACTTAACAACAATCAAACTCCTTCACGTGCTATTACAAAAAATTTGGAATTATTTCCACTACCAAAATCCCTACAACAACTCAATTTATATGAGAGCATCATAATTCAAACAGTGCACCCCTTTCAAGCAATAATACGCCTTCAACCAAAAACAGCAAAATAACCTCCCTCTGAATTAGTGAAAGGTATTCGTGGAAAAGTAGTTTATTTAGATCTAAAGCAAAATGTGCACACTCTAGGAGTGCAACGTCCCATGCAGCAATCTTTAATTATCTTAGTAAATGGTGTACCTACAAAAGACAAAACAATTGGAAATAACTCGTAGATTTACATAAAGTTAGACAAGCTTTGCAATATCTAAAAGACAATAATGAATACTACAAAGAAATTAATATTGAAGAAAACTTGAAGGATACCACTGAAATAATTCAAGAGACACAAGAAGCTGGTCAATTTGAGCTCCTAGATCCTGCTACAATATCCAATACTTTAGACTATTATGCAATTCATCCATTACACTCTAATGACACTGTAGATGATGCACTAGAAACGTACCAAATCATCAAACAAAAGCATCACCAATCAGCATATGGGAAAAAAGTATAGAAGCACGTGTTTTTCCTCTACTCTTTCCTACTGGCAAAGGAGGAAGGTACGATGATAGACCTATTCAAATAACAGCATCAGAATTCCACTAATTACGGATGTATTCTGAAGATCCCAGATTTAGACAAAATGTGAAATACATATTCCACCTACTCTTTGAAAGTGAACTAGCAACTTTATGTTACGGAGTTGCACACACATTAAAATCAGGATCCCACTTTCAAAATATGTCAGCTTCACAATTATTACAAAAAGTGCAACGAAAAGATGAGGTTTTGCAATCAAATATTACAAACCTATTAGCAAACATGCGTGGTACAAAAGAGTACTGGTTTCGATGTCATGGAGATATACGTTGTATGATAAGAAACCTTGACCCACCCACTTGGTTTGTTACATTAAGTTGTACAGAATATGCTTGGGAAGATTTACATGATTTTCTACCCATATCAAACAAAAACCAAACAAACATAGATATACTAACACCTGTAGAACTTTGTTCTCTAGATCCTGTTAACGTTTCAAGATATTTTCACGATCGCTTCATTGCTATGCTACACTTTATTTGTAATAAAACTGCTCCTCCACTCGGAGAAGTGCAACACTTCTTTTGGAGAAAAGAATAACAAGCCAGAGGAGCACCACATATCCACATGCTTTTATGGATTAAAGATGCTCCTAAATTTGGTCAAGACAATGACGCCACTGTGTTACAGTTTATTGAAAAATATGTAACTTGTGAAATTCCATCAGAAGCAGCAAATAGGGATCTTCATGCACACATTTTACAATTTCAAAGACACAAATGTGGCAAATATTGTCGTCGCAAATACAAAAACAAATGTAAATACTACACCAAATGCTGCTTTGGTTTCCCTAGACCAGTTACAAAAACAGGTCAAGTGAACAACTTCATGTCTTCAGTTAGACATAGTGTTAAAGTTAAATCACCTAAAAATACATATTACATAAAAAGAACAGAAGAAGAAAAATATATCAATGATTACAATGCATTCATTACCCACTTATGGAATGCAAACATAGATGTGCAGTACATTGCAGATAATTCCACTGCAGTTGCGCGATATGTTACAGCATACTTAACCAAAGCAGGAAAAACAGAGCTCCAAGACCTCTGGAATGACCTGTCATCAGACAAAACAGTGTCTCAGAAATTATACAGCTTGGGCATAAAAATGCTCTCCCATAGAGAATGTGGCTCCTATGAAGCAGCAGATCGTTTAACTGGTACTGCTTTGTATGGAAAATCTGAAAATATAGTATGGCTAAGTCTTGGTCCTACTAAATCTAGAAAAAGAGTTCTAAAATCATACGAAGATATAGAAACAATAGCCAAACATGATCCCAACAGCCAAGACTTTTAAAAAACAATTTACTGAACACATACTACCCAAACAGAAGTACCACTTTGGAAACCATGTGTCTATACCACATAGCCCAAAACATCACATACAAAAATAATATAAAACCGGATGACAAAAAAGGTACATTCAGAGTGACACATTTTAGAGGCAGCTTAGTAAATCTCACCAAACCAAGTTTAATTAATCATATCAAATTGTCATTAAAGACTCCTCAACATAAAGAACTATATTACATGTCCCTGCTACAACTCTTTAAACCATGGAGAAAAGAAGAAGAAATACTAGATAACTATGACTCCTATGAAGACGCTTTCAAAGCAAATGAAATCACTATAACTGATTTAAACTTTACACAGTACAAAACAATGTTGCACAATGAACAGCAACACAAAGAAGAACTCCAGGCCCAACTAAATAGGGACAGTAGTCAACCTTCTGTAACAGGAAACCAAGAACCACTGGGAGAACCACTAATAACAATTGAGGCAGAATTAGCTATGACAGAAGTAGAAAACACCATGTGTCAGTATGAAGAAAAAGAAGAATTAACTATACTACAATCAAAACTAAACAATGAGCAACGTAACATTTTTGAAGAAGTAACAAAAGAAATTGTACATGGTGTACAACATGAAAACAAAGAATGCACCTGCAAAATGCACAAACCTATACTACTGTACGTCAGTGGTGAAGCTGGTTCTGCCAAAACATTCTTAATCAAAATGATCAGTAAATTCTTTCAACAATTGACAAACAACAAACTGTCAGCTGTTGTCACTGCGCCCACAGGTTTCGCTGCCTACAACATAGGCAGTGTCACTTTACACCGATTACTACTATTACCAGTAGAACACCAAAACAAATTAGACTATTACAAACTTTCTACAGAAGCTGCAATGGAACTACTCAGAGTATTAAAACAAATGAAAATGCTACTAATAGATGAAGTGAGCATGGTCTCCAACCTAATATTGGCTTTGGTTCACCTCAGATTACAAGAAGTACTCAGAACAAACTACAAAGAGCTCTTTGGAGGAAAACACATTATTGTTTTTGGAGATCTTCTTCAATTGACACCAGTGAAAGGTGAGCCTTTTTTTAAAACCTTAGGACACAAACTCTGCCGTAAAACTGTTGGCAGCATTGGAAATGTCAACCCTTGTCAACATTTCCAATACAGAGATTTAACAGAAAACATGTAGAAATCTGCAGATCTCACTTATGCCAACATCTTTAAAAGTATAAGAGTTGGTATATTATCTCAAGAAGCACAAGCAATATTGACATTCATGCACTTTATGTCGATAATGCATGTGCTATGGATGTTATGGAACAATTAGCCCACACAAATGTCAATTATATGGCCTGAAAGGCCAACTCTTGCAAGCTGTTTCAAATTCAATGAAACAAAGTTAAAAAAAGAAATGCAACCAATAATTGAAATTAGCGCCACAGGCAAACTAGACATACATGGTATGACACTACCCGTGTATGAACAAGCCACAATGAGACTAAATAGTTTAGAAAATTCAATCTCCAACACAGCTGGATTGGAAAAAATATTAAAATTATCCTTAAATTGCAGAGTAATGCTTAAACGTAACCTTGACGTGGATCAAGGTCTAGTTAATGGAGCACTGGGTACAGTTGTTGGCTTTCAAACATACCCACGTGACAACAACATTCAGTTTGTCAATATTCTCTTTGACAAACTTTCAGAAGTGAAAAGGATAGGACGCTCAACAGCTCGATTCCTTTTCTTCAAAGACATGTATGTACGCAGAGAACAATTTTCTCCAACTCTTGCATATGCAGTCACCATTCATAAATCACAAGGTCTTACCCTAGACAAAGCATTGATAGACATTGGTAACAAACAGGGTAATTCATAGAATTTCGCAGAAAAGTGTCGCAAGCGGCTGGCGCAGAGTGTCCGCGTGCGATTGTCTGCGCCAGGCGCGTGCGCCAAAACCGATTTCCGCGCACAGCGTGTGGCGCAGAGTATCGCAGCGACCCTGCAGCAGTGCCAGTAACGCCCCCAAGAACGCCCTCGCGCAAGGAAAAGCCATCAAAATCGCTAAATCATCGCAAAGGGCTGTGCCAACCCTGGACCAGTTTACATGGCTGCCAAACAAGGAACGCAAAGCGGGTAACATTCATATCAGGGGTACGCGGGAAGTATTACATGCGATTAGCCAGGGTACGTGTATTACAGGGGTACACGGGAATTGTCACACGCAATTTGGCTGGGTACGTGTATTACAGGGGTGCGCGGGAATTATCACACGCAATTTGGCTGGGTACGTGTATTACAGGGGTGCGTGGGAATTATCACACGCGATTTGGCTGGGTACGTGTATTACAGGGGTGCGCGGGAAGTTACACACGCGATTAGGCTGGGTGGGTCCTCACAGGTGTTTCCTGTACACCCTCCACGGCCCCTGCAGGCAGCCCACAAAACAGGGGACTACCCTGCACACCTGCTCATGTCTCCCACCCCCACCCCCTCCAGCAGTTTGGGGCACCCTCCACAAGGCCCCCACCCATGTCTCCCACCACCCCCACCCCCCAGCCACCATGGGCAGCCTCCGCCAGGCCCCCACTCATGTCTCCCACCACCCCCACCCCCCCAGCAGTGTGGGGCACCCTCCACCAGGCCCCCACCCATGTCTCCCACCACTCCCACCCCCCAACCACCATGGCCAGCCTCTGCCAGGCCCCCACTCATGTCTCCCACCCACCCCCACCCCCCAGCACTGTGGGGCAGCCTCCACCAGGCCCCCACTCATGTCTCCCACCAACCCCACCCCCTAGCCACCATGGGCAGCCCCGCCAGGCCCCCACTCATGTCTCCCACCACCCCCACCCCCCCAGCAGTGTGGGGCACCCTCCACCAGGCACCCACTCATGTCTCCCACCCACCCCCACCCCCCAGCAGTGCATGGGCACCCTCCACCAGGCTCCCACCCGTGTCTAAGCCCCCCCCACCCCCCCAGCCACCATGGGCAGCCCCCGCCAGGCACCCACTCATGTCTCCCACCACCCCCACCCCCCAGCATCCAGGGGCACCCTCCGCCAGGCCCCCACTCATGTCTCCCACCACCCCCACCCCCCCAGCAGTGCAGGGGCACCCTCTACCAGGCCCCCACTCATGTCTCCCACCACCCCCATCCCCCCAGCCACCATGGGCAGCCCCCACCAGACCCCCACTCATGTCTCCCACCCACCCCCACCCCCCAGCAGTATGGGGCACCCTCCACCAGGCCCCCACCCATGTCTCCCACCACCCCCACCCCCCACCCACCATGGGCAGCCTCCGCCAGGCCCCCACTTCTGTCTCCCACCACCCCCACCCCCCCAGCAGTGTGGGGCACCCTCCACCAGGCCCCCAACCATATCTCCCACCACCCCCACCCCCCACCCACCATGGGCAGCCTCCGCCAGGCCCCCACTCATGTCTCCCACCACCCCCACATCCCCAGCAGTGTGGGGCACCCTCCACCAGGCCCCCACTCATGTCTCCCACCCACCCCCACCCCCCAGCAGTGCAGGGGCACCCTCCACCAGGCTCCCACCCGTGTCTACCACCCCCCCACCTGCCAGCCACCATGGGCAGCCCCCGCCAGGCACCCACTCATGTCTCCCACCACCCCCACCCCCCAGCATCCAGGGGCACCCTCTGCCAGGCCCCCACTCATGTCTCCCACCACCCCCACCCCCCCAGCAGTGCAGGGGCACCCTCCACCAGGCCCCCACTCATGTCTCCCACCACCCCCACCCCCCAGCCACCATGGGCAGCCCCCACCAGGCCCCCACTCATGTCTCCCACCCACCCCCACCCCCCAGCAGTGTGGGGCACCCTCCACCAGGCCCCCACCCATGTCTCCCACCACCCCCACCCCCCACCCACCATGGGCAGCCTCCGCCAGGCCCCCACTCATGTCTCCCACCACCCCAACCCCCCAGCAGTGTGGGGCACCCTCCACCAGGCCCCCACCCATGTCTCCCACCACCCCCACCCACCATGAGCAGCCTCTGCCAGGCCCCCACTCATGTCTCCCACCACCCCCACCCCCCCAGCAGTGTGGGGCACCCTCCACCAGGCCCCCACTCATGTCTCCCACCCACCCCCCCAGCAGTGCAGGGGCACCCTCCACCAGGCTCCCACCCGTGTCTACCACCCCCACCCCCCAACCACCATGGGCAGCCCCCGCCAGGCCCCCACTCATGTCTCCCACCACCCCCACCCCCCAGCAGTGTGGGGCACCCTCCGCCAGGCCCCCACCCATGTCTCTCACCACCCCCACCCCCCACCCACCATGGGCAGCCTCCACCAGACCCCCACTCATGTCCCCCTGCCCACAGGCCCTGACAATCCTAAAGCATGTGCCTCATGGCCAGCCACCACAGCCCAAAGACACAACCAAGTATTACATGTGCCCATGATACTACTCCAATGGAAACAATGTAAATCAACACATGTGTCTCACACACACACACAATGGTTGCAAGTGAACCTGAAAACCCATATAATGACATGCATGAAAACAATGAGATGAAACCACACATTGAAGAATGAAAAAATCCAAATAATGTATTAAAAACAACAGCAATGGCAATCAAAATTAACCAAAATACACAAGTAAAATAATAACAAAACTAAGCTGGCTGTCCCTTTTCAAATTAAAATCAATAAATGATAATCCAAAAAAAATCTTCCAAAGTTCAAGTCCATGAAAAGGAAATGAAGGGAAAAAATAAATAGAAACCATTGCTCCATGGGAAAAAATATTCATAGTAAAAAAAATATCCAAATCCAAAGTCCAACTATGTACAAAGTATTCAGGGTCCATCATCCCAAGAGAAGAAATGAAACCTACAAAAAATGGAAATATATACAAAAGGTTGAGCAGTGTCCGTCGACTCCAAATAAAAATAAACTATAAAGGAAACCTATCACTAAATAACTATATACAATGGCGGCGGGCCAGTCCAGCGGCTCACTTAGTGGTGTTCCGGGCCAGGGCATCATCGAACTCCTCGTCTATGTCCCGGAGGCGGTCCTGTTCCATGGCCCCGAGGGTCCGCAGGGACGCCGACATGTTCACCTCCAACTCCCTGCGGATTGCCTCGAGGCACTCGGCCCGCCTCAGGGCCCTCCGCATGGAGTTCTCCGCCCTGACCATCGTGAGCCGCGCCTCCTCCGCCTGCCGCAGCTCCGCATCTATGGCGTGGCCCAACCGCTGCCACACGGAAGACACTTCCCGTCCAGGGTCCTCCTGCCCTCCGGCCGATGCCTGCCCCTCCGATGTTGAAGGCCCCGAGCTATCGTGGCTCCCACCTACAGCCTCCTGCTGCTGCAGCTGCTGCTGTCCATGTGCCCTGTCCGATGGTGCCTGCACATCCTCCTCCAGCTGGGGTGCAGTCATTGATGTGGCCACCCCTGCTGGACGTCCGACTCCCGACTGTGGCATGGATCTGTTGTCCACCAGCCTGGCCGCACGGTCGGAGGCAGCTCCACAGGGCACCCAGGTGACACATGGGTGGGAAGATGGCATGGAGGACGACTGGGGCATAGGGGGTTCTGTGGAGAAGGGAGTCGGAACAAGGTCCATGAAACGGAGGAATCCAGCCCTGGTGAGCTGTCCCAGTGGGTCAACGCGGTCAACGAGCCATGCGAGAAGACGTGCAGACTCATCATGAAAAGACTGCAGGTCAGCTCGCATGGCCCGTTGACGCAACGCCACCCCACCCTGGACAGGCTCAACCTGGTGCAGGATAGCCACATCCGCAGGGAGAGGAAGGCCAGGTGTTGTAAGCCAATCCCCTCCCTGAGAACGGGTCTGGAGGTAGGCATCCCCGCTGGTGCAAGATGATGCAGTGACAGGAGCAGGGACAGGATTGCACACAGGCACCTCCGCGGCGGCCTGTGCTGCCTCCTGTCCCTGATCCTGCACTGCACCACTAGCACCAGTGGAATCCCCACCTCCAGACCCTGCCACTGTCGCTTGCACGGCCTCCTCCTCCACCAAACCCCCCACCAACCTGGATGACTCCGTGCCATCTTCCTCCGTTGGGCCCTGTGGGGTCCCAGCTGCCCCTTCTGCTGCCGAGGAGTCCAACTCCAACCTCCGCCTCTTGGACCTCCCCTCGGCAGCTGCGGCCTGGGATGCGGCACCGGACTCGTCACTCCCCGACGAGATCACAACCTGGGAGGGGATCCGGGCCTTGCGTCTACGGCTGGTGGTGCGACCCCTGCCGCTGTGCTCCACAGCACCTTCTCCGCCCTCTTCATCAGTTGACGCTGCAGACAGGGAGAAAGAAAACACAGGCATCAGGGCACTGTAAAATGGACTCATACACACATGACAGTTATACATGAGTGGCATTGGTAAACCTCTGACATGGCATCACAATCCCCAACACACATGTCATTTCAACTTGCACACATGAGCCATACCACAGCCATATTGCAACAGCCAGCACCATCCATTCACATACAACAGCATGAGCAGCCAAAGGTCATCCACACATCACATGCAACATAGGGAGTACACTACACATGCACACACAACACCAAACTTGCATGCATGTGTACACCTCCGCCAACTGTTGCAGTGTTTTGATCGACATCCATGTCACACCTGACAATCATTCCTCCACATCCTGTGCCATGCAAGCCCACACACACAAGCACCATCCATGTGTCACACATGAGACCCCTCGCATGTGTCACCCTCACGGCCCTGTACACCCCCCCTACTTGGCCACATAAAAATACATGTTCAACCTGCACACTCCTGGCACACCACCACAAACACAGCTTACAATCAGTATGCATGTACACTTACCGCTCGACTCCAGACGGGTCTGCTTCTCAAGGACCTGGATGTGGAGCGCTGGGGATATGCGTTCCAGGACCCTCATCTGATCTTCCGACAAGTGGCCCCGGCGCCCCTTAGCATCCGCTGCCTTCAGGAGGCGCCGGGCCTTGTTGAGGGTCCTGGACCTGAAGTCCTCCCAGCGCTTCCTGACACGTTAGTAGTCGCGGACTGCCACCTCCTCCGCGTTGATGGCAGTCACGATGTCCATCCAGATCCGAGTCCGTCCTTCCTTGTCGGCGCGCAACCTTCCGAAGAGGGCATCATACTGCCCCAGGAATTGCTCCACCAGGACACCAACTTCGGTGGCAGTGAAGCTGGTGCCCCTCTGCCTCCTTGGCCGGGGGTTGCCACTGGTGCCAGATGTTGCAGTGCCTGACATGACAACCCCAGAGGCAGGAGTGGGTGGGCAACTGGGTCCTGGGGCTGGGCTGTGGGGCGATGGAAAAGCAGTCGGGAGTCTTCGGTTCCAGCAGGGGTGGTCACAGCAACAGCACTCCTGGCTGATGTGCAGGCAGCAAATGGCAGGGCACGTGGGCAGCAGGCAGTCAGGCAGCAGCAGATGGCAGGTGGGAGCGTTCTCAGGGCTCTGGTGGGCAGTAATTCGGCCTTCTGGGCAGGAGCGTGGTCTTCCGTGTGTGAACGCGTGGCCAGCTTGATACGGAGTGATTTTGCACGTGAAAATCCAACACGTCTGCGTGTAATTCGAGGAAAGGCCCTTAGCGCGTAAACGCGTCAGCACACTGTACATTCATTGGCCCAAAGGCCACCAGCGTATGCGCGTCTATGAAGTCACGTGCACGTTGAATAGGGCACACGTTGGAAATGTTGCGTGTTAAAAAAATGAAAGACACGTCCGAGTGTCAAAGCGTGTAGTTGGTGGAAATGGCCTTAGCGCGTACACGCGGAAGTGACAAAGCGTGTAATTGGTGGAAATGGCCCTACATGCAGAAGTAACAAAGCGTGTAATTGGCGGAAATGGCCTTAGCCCGTACACGCGGAAGTGACAAAGCGTGTAATTGGTGGAAATGGCCCTACACGCAGAAGTGACAAAGCGTGTAATTGGTGGAAATGGCCCTAGCGCGTACATGCCGCGTAAGTGACGCTGGACGTGTGGGCCTGCATAAAAAGGTACGTGTAGAACACCATTTCCTTGTACGTGCTTTTCGTGGAGAGCGAGTGGGTGAATTCTGTACTTCTTGTCGTTTCACATGCGATTTACTTCACAGCGTTTCAAGTTCGTACTCCATGTTACCTCTGACAGCTTTTTCTCTTTTTTCTCTTTTTCTGGTTTTCCTGGGCCTGTTCCCTCAAACAGTGTTCCCTTCTACTGTTGTCCTGTCTCCTCAGACAGCGTACAAATCTTCTTTTGGCGGGGGTGTTGCCAACCAAACGCGCTTCTTTTTCACGCTCTTTTTCCTGGCAGACGGTGAGTCACGCACGTATCTAACATCTGTGCTTGCCCCGTGTGTAGCCTACCCCTTCAGAGGTCATTCTAGGCTGCGTGTGACACGCATACGTTCATTCTTGTGTTACTGGGTGCCACAGCGTAGTGCAGGTTTTTTTTTCCGCACACGTGGTCTAGGAGGGGTTGCGTGCACGTCATCTCCCTTTTTTGGGCTTCCTGTGCGTTGCGAGACCCGTCATCTTTCCCCAGGGGTTACATTCAGCCTTGCTAGAGCACTAGGGTACAATTACCATCTGGTACCCAACCCCTTTGACCCCCAATTGCCCAGGGCAATAGTTTACAGCCACTCCCATACGCACATTAACATCAGTGCCATGGTTAGGAGGCGAGGATTCCGTAAGGGTGGCAAAGGTGGACGAGCCACAAGTGGGGTGGCCGTGGTGGATCCGGTAGGGGACGTGGTCATTACTTGCAGGGTGACCCTGTCCCCCCATGTGTGGAGGACCAGTCAAGGGCACCCATAATCCCCCCCCCTCCCTGGTTGAGGCTGATGTGGCTGACACCATCCATGCTCAGCCCTTGTTGGACCAGCCCATTGTGGCACCAGACCTGGCTGACTCCATGGCTGACTTCCAGGTCAGCAGGCCTATGACACGTGCGCTGGTGCACGTTGATGTCATCAGGCCACGTGGATCAGGGGCAGCAAGGTCATCTGCTGCCCCAAGTAGGCAGGGTGGAGAGGCTGCAGGGGCAGCTGCGGCTCCATCCACCCCAGCTCTCACACACCCAGCCAGGACAGTGTCGGTCCTAGTCCATCCTGCTGACATTCCCCCTGACACCATTACACTTGAGCCAATGCCTGCACCAACTCCCATGCTGAGTGTGCAATCCCACACTCCTGATACAGAGTCCACCAGGGCTCCTGCCCCTAGTGTCCAGAGCGACGCAGGACACTCAGGATCACCACCACCTTCCAAGCGGAAGAGGAAGAGTGCTCGTCAGGCACAGACTGATGCCCCAGACACGGCTACACAGTCCGGCCTGTCGAGGAAGCCCAGCTTCACGGATGCCGAACTGAATGCACTTGTCGAGTATGTGTCCGCACATGATAACAAGATGGTCATTGTTGCAGGATCCAAGACCACACCTGCACAACGGCAGGCACACTGGCAGACCGTTGCGGACATTGTAAGTGCCCTTGGAATCGTGAGGCGCACAGCCAATGATTGCTATAAGCGCTGGAATGACCTAAAGCGCAGGGCAAAGAATAAGCTGGCCTCAAGTCATGCCGCAACTCTAGTGACTGGAGGTGGGTCTCCAGTAGAAGACATGGAACTCACTCCACATGAGTCAGTTGCTGGGACCTACGTCACGGAGGAACAGATCCAAGGCGTGGGAGATCTGCCTGATTATGAGGCATTGTCCGGTGAGTGCACATGCATGTGTGTGTCATCCATGTGCATGGTGTGTGTGTGAGGGCTTCTGTTTGTGTGCCAGGTGAGGGTGTGTGCGCCTGAGTCGTTTGGGTCACCCATGTGCTTCATGCAATACATTCTGCGCAGCAGCATTTGGCCATAGCAGTATCCCTTCTGCCAACAGTAGACATCTAGGCCAACAGCATGCCAGTTGCCCTTGAAGTGTCACCTTGCCACAACATTGTTGCTTATTTTTCTCTGTTCATTCAGGCAGATTGTTTGCATTCCACCACTTTTACTAGGCATCTCTCAGTCCTGTAGTCACATGTCTGACATGGCTATGGTAAAGTGGAGTGACTTTGTTACCTGGATATCATTTGTTCACACATGTCCCTGTGCAATCGGACCATTTTGGACTGGCAGCTCCAGGTGAAAAATCAGACCTGTTTGAATTAGAAAAGCTATTACATGCGGGAACTGGACTGAATGAATAAGTGCTGCCCTCCTCTCCATCTTCACTCAATAGCAATGGTACATGCCATCTGTGTGATGGCATGTGTATTTCACCTGGCAATCACAGGCAGATGTGTGATGCCACTGCCAGGCAGCATGCAGAAAATGTGTTCATCTTCCATCTTGGTGTCATCAGTGTGTGCCATTTGCCTGCCCTTCATACGCAGTGAGGGTGCATTCATGGGAGGGTTTTAGTCATGTGGGACATGTGTCAATCAAGTACTGGTTCTCTTGCTTCTCATCCCTCATTGTGTGCCATGGTGCTAATGCCTGTTTCCATTTGTTTTCTTTTATGTCTTTGCAGGGGAAGACGCACCTGATACTGCTGGGGTTGTGGAGATGGTGCAGCCCCAGGAGGGGTCCGAGGGCCGGCCGACCACCAGTGAGGGACGTGGTGTGGTGGTGGGTGAGAACCCACAACTGCTGCAGGTCGTGCTCTCAAGGGGTGTCTCTGGCTGCACCTCCCCCGAGCTGTACCCAGGTGTTGATTCGGATGATGAGACCTATGTGCCGTCGCAGGTGAGTGTTCCTGGGAGGGATTCTGTTCTGTCCCACCCACCTGCACCAGGGTCAGAACCCTCAATGGGGATGTCAGTGTTGGCAGCTACGCCTTTGGTGGTTACGGATGCAGGGTCACACTCCGCGACATCTGATCCTGTTCCTGGGCCAGCAGATCAGAGGGGGAATGCAGTCCTGCAGCCTCAGGCAGTGCTGGCACAGCAAGGCGCAGTTCGCCTTGCCCCAGACAGGTGTGGTGCCCGCCGACGTGGTGGCCGTACGCCACCTGGCAATACCGCATGGGAGCATTCCATTTACGGTATGGCAACCCAACAGGCAGCATCATCAGAGATGATGGCTCAGGCCATGGATAGGGTGGCCACTTCCATTGTCCCCCCCGAAAGGATGATGGAGCGACTACAGCAGGCAACCGACTCCATCTGAGAGTCACACAGGGAGGACATGTTGGCGTCCAACAGGGACAGGCGGGCAGAAGTGGCGACTCTGCAGGAAGCCATCTCCATAGAGTCCCAGGGCCACAGGGAAGCCCTGAGGCAGGAGCTCCTTCACCTCAGGATGACTCTTGTTGAGCTTGAGGCTTCAACAAACCGAAGGACAGAACAGCAGCTGGAGCGTCTCACCCGTACGCTCTCAGCTGAGATGCAGGCAACTAGGGCGGAGGTCCGGGCATCCCGTGAGTTGTTGCATGGCGACCTCCGCACACTCATCCTCCAGAACGAGACCTACCACACCCGCATGCTTGCAGCCATGGAGGAACAGACTAGGGCTTTGCGTGGGCTGCCTCCCATAGTGCAATCACCTCCGGATGCAGCTGCACAGGGTGATAATAGCGACAGCAGTGATACTCCCACAATAGGGTAGCCGTGTGGGCCATGAGCCCATGGAGGTGTTTTTTTTTTCCCAAGATCCACACAGGTGGGTTTTGGTGTGCACCCTGTCCTCGGACCTCCTGGGTGGCCTCCCCAACACCCCCAGGCCCATTAATGGCCATTTTTGATATATTTTTTAATTTTCTTTTTATTTTGGGACAATTTGTTGCCTTCCGTGGCTCGTGTGGGCATACGCTGCATTGTGGCTGGGCACATGCAGGCTTGTCATGTATTTGGTTCAGATGCTTGGGTTTTTGTCAAACACACCCCTCCTGCTTCCCGTTTCCATGGGCTTGCAAAGGGTGTGCCCAAGTGACATTGACGTACATGGTGACATTGGACTCCCACTACATGTGTGGGTAGTCTAGTCAATACTGTGTATACATTCCTAGTGCATATTGCTGTTGTGTTGTACACTGCATGTTGCATTAATGTGTAACTCATCATCCGTGTCTACCTCCTAATTTGCAGGTCCTTTCCTCATGTCTACACAAGGCCCTCTACTTTGGAGATGTGGTCCATGTTGGCAGCAGTGCACCTACAACTCTACATGGCGGAAACACTGTACAGTTGGAAGTGGTGGGAGTGCAGGCATTTCCAGGTGGTGAGACTACTAATTCCTTACATTCTTAATGTCATGTTAATGGTAGTTTTGAGGGTCAGTGGCTGATAAGTGTTATTGCTAAATACCTGTTCAAGTGTGTTGTTGGTCCTGCATTACTGTGAGCATTTCAGGTGTCGCGAATTTCAATTAGGGACACTGCACATTGTGACACTTGTGTCGTGTTGTGGGGATTACTTTGTTTACCTGCACATAGCATGACATGGCACGGTGTGTCGTGTGGCGGTGCTGGGGATGGGTTGGGTGACATGGCACTGTCCTCATGTTGCATTTTGCAAGTGGTTATTCATTTTAGCTGCTTGAATGTGTTTTTTCACAAAACTGCATTGGTGGTGTCTGTGTAGGTAGGGATGCACACATTGTAACACTTCCAGGTGAACAATCTCAGGCTGATATGGTTTTGACGGTTGATTCTCCAGACATTCAAGATCAGTGTCAGGTTGAGTCTTCATTGATTGTCAGATGGTATGTACCAGGGCAGTGTGCACTCCACAGGGGTGTGATTTCTAGGTGAAGTAATTAGCCACTAGCTGTGTACGGGCTGCCTCCCCCCGTGCCCTTTCCCCTCCCATGCGCAGCGGGCGTGCATGTGGTTGGGGATGTGGGGCCACCACCATGCCCACGGCCAGGCCCCGGCGTGTTGCAACGTTGTGCAGGACACATGCTGCCACTATGATCCTGCACACTACCGGGGGAGCGTATAACAGCTGCCCGCCAGAACGGTCAAGGGAGCAAAAGCGTGACTTAAGCACTCCGAATGTGCGCTCCACTATGCTCCGGGTTGCAATGTGGGCTGTGTTATATCTTACCTCGGGTGGCGTGGTGGGGTTCCGAATTGGCGTCATCATGTGGGGGCTGAGAGGGTAGGCACTGTCCCCTGTGGAGGTGGTGATTGGTATCATTGGTGGGGTTGTGACTTTGCTCAGTATCTGACATGCATGCATGTGCAGTGACATTCATACTCACCAATCAGCCATGTATCGCCATGCCGCCCAGCTTCTAGGTCCCGGCTTAGGGTGGACATTCGGTAAATTAAGCTGTCGTGGGTGGACCCGGGATAGTTGGCATATACTGAGGTGATGTTTCCCTTGGCATTACATACTACCTGCACGTTGATGGAATGCCAGTGCTTGCGGTTCCTATAGTTGTGCTCAGATGCCCTGGGGGGACGTAGAGCCACATGGGTGCAGTCTATGGCACCTAGCACTTTGGGGAATCGTGCCACACCGTAAAAATCCAGGGCGACAGCATGCCTTTCTGCAGGTGTTCTGGGCAGGTATATGTGCCTGCGGACTGATGGGCGTGCAGTGATGATGTTCAAGACCTGGTGTAGGCAGCGTGACTGCGTGGCCTGTGACACCCCACCCACTATGGCACTTGTCCGCTGAAATGATCCAGTGGCTAAGAAGTGCAGTACATTGAGGACCTTCTCCAGGGGGCTGAGTGCTTGGGAGCACAGGGTGGGTGATGTGAGGTCATCCTCCCACTCACTCACCAGGTCCAGTATTATGTGTGGTGGAAACCTGTACCTCCCATACACCTGGTCATCAGGCTTCCCGAAAAGGCTGGTTCTGGGTGTGAATATTCTGGCCCTGACTATCCTCCTCCTCCTCCTTTGGTAGCCCACGGCCACTGCTGCTAGGAACGGTATATTCATCCTGGCGTCTGAGCTTGTTATTTTGTTTGCGCGCAAATTTATGCTTCGCGGGTCGACGTATGCCTGCTTCCTACTGGCGTACGTGTTTCTTTGCGTGTGTTGTAGGCGAGCGTGTGAAACTTCCCGCGCACCCCTGAAATCCAGTACCCAGGCCAATAGCGTGTGGAAATTCCTGCGCACCCCGGTATACACATGCGCTGATGTACTCGCGTGTGAAACTTCCCGCGCACCCCTGAAATCCAGTACCCAGGCCAATAGCGTGTGGAAATTCCCATGCACCCCGGTATACACGTGCACTGATGTACTCACGTGTGAAACTTCCCGCGCACTCCTGAAATCCAGTACCCAGGCCAATAGCGTGTGGAAATTTCTGCGCACCCCGGTATACACGTGCGCTGATGTACTCGCGTGTGTAAGTGCCCGCGCACCCCTGAAATACACGTACATAGGCCAATCGCGTGTACGCGCACTTTTGTCCAATTACACGCGATGACACTCTGACGTGCAGTCTTTCCACGTGTGCTCCGTCATCACGTGCTATGAGGGAAACACCCGTGTGGGTCACGTCACAGACGCGCTTACGCGCTGAGGGCCTTTGGTCCAATAGAATCGCGTATGCGTGCTGACGCGCTTACGCGCTAAGGGCCTTTCCTCGAATTTCACGCTGACGTGCAGGATTTTCACGTGCCAAATCACCTTGTATCAAGCTGGCCACGCGAAAACACATGGAAAACCACGCTCCTGCCCAGAAGGCCGAATTACTGCCCCCCAGTGCCCCGAGCAGCCTCCCACGTGCCATCTGCTGCTGCTGCCTGCCTGCCTGCTGCCACCGTGCCCTGCCATTTGGTGCCTGCACATCAGCCATCTGCAGGGGTCCAGTTGCTGTGTCCACCCCTGCTGGAACTGAAGACTCCCGACTGGGATAACATCGCTCTACAGCCCAGCCCCAGGACCCAGTTGCCCACCCACTCCTGCCTCTGGGGTTGCCATGTCGGGCCCTTCCACATCTGGCACCAGTGGCAACCCCAGGCCAGAGGGGCAGAGGGGCACCAGCTTCACTGCCACCGAAGTTGGTGTCCTGGTGGAGCATGTCCTGGGGCAGTATGATGCCCTCTTTGGATTGTCCCGCGCCAGCAAGGAAGGACGGGAGAGGATCTGGGCCGCCTGTGTGGTTGCCATCAACGCGGAGGGGGTGGCAACCTGCGACGTCCAGAAGATCAAGAAGCGCTGGGAGGACTTGAGGTCCAGGACCCTCGTGAAGGCCCGGCGCCTCGTGGAGGGGGGCCGGGGCCGCATGAGTTCCATCCAGGTGAGGGTCCTGGAACGCGTATGCCCAGCGCTCCACGCCCAGATCCTTGAGAGGGAGACCCATCTGGAGTTGAGCGGTAAGTGTCCAAGCATTGCTGTGTGAGACAGGGCATGTTGCGGTGTGCTGGTTGTCTGATACTTGCCTGTATGTGTGACATAGGCCATGTATGCATGTATGTGTGCAGGGACATCATGGTAATGCATGTGCGACCAGTGATGTGTGAAACACATGGTTGTTGCATGTGTTTAAATGCCACATGGGGAGCCCTATGCAGATTCTACACATGAGAGCATGCCAGTCTCTGTTCCTGGACATGGGTGGGGGTGAGGGATGGGTGCTGATGCCAGGTACATATATGGTAGCCATGTCTGTGTGCCTGACCTGCGTGTCTGTGACTTGTGAATGCCATGGATGCATGACACATGTGTGTGACAATGCACAGATTCACTGATGCAGCCTAGTTACCCTTGTATCCGCTGTGTTTGTGGTGTATGAGGCCAGATGGATGTGACTGAGGTGAAGTGTGTGCATGTGATAGGCATGACCCATGATGCATGTGAGTTCCATATCATTGTATGTTTCAAGAGTCCATTGGACATGTATGGAAATGTCCATGGCATGCACCATGCCTGTTACTGTGTGTGTTTTGCCTGGACTGACCCATGTGTTGTGGAGGGACATGATGGAAGTGTACTTTGACAGTGGTACTCATCTGCTATTGCTTCCTGTCTAGGGGACCATTGAACAGTACCCTGATGCTTGTGTTCTATGTCTCCCTCTACGCAGCGGCTAGTGAAGAAGAGGGCGGAGACGGCGCTGTGGAGCAAGGCGGCGGGGATGCCCCCACGGCTGCAGCGGAAGGGGTGGGTGAGCCCCCACAGGGGCCTGCTACGGCGGAAGACGGTGAGGAGCCATCCAGGTTGGTGGTTTCCACAGAGGAGGAGGAGGCCGCCATTGAGGCACACATGGGGCCTGGTGGGGGCATCCCTGCTGGTGCAAGTGGTGCAGTCCAGGGGCAGGGGCAGGAGGCAGCACAGGTCACCATGGAGGGGCCTGTGCATGTCGCTGTCCCTGACCCTGTGAGTGCACCACCATGCACCAGCAGGGATGCCCCGTCCCAGGCCCGTCCGCAGGTAGAGGGGATGTCCATGTCACCTGACTCCCCTGCACCTGCGGACGAGGGGACCCGTGTCCGTATGGAGAAGGTCCTGATTGGGGTTGCGATGCGCGAAGGTGCAATTCATGATGACTTGCATGCTTCCCGGGAGGAGCACGCACATCATCACGAAGAGCACCGTGCCGACGTGGCCCAATTGGGATCTTCCATGTTCGGGGGTTTCCTGCATGTGTCGGCCAATTTGGCTGCCATCTCCTCCTCTGTGGAGGCTATACGCTGGTCGTTCTCCTTGCCGTCTTCCAGCCCAGATGCCACCAGGGCCCCCTGTGGACCTTCCCCGACCAATGCAGCCAGCTCGGTGGGGATCCCATCCCTGCCACAGTGGGGAGTCGGAGGTCCAGCAGGGGTGGACACCACAGCAACTGTACCCCAGCAGATGGAGGATGTGCCGGCATCATCAGGCAGGGCACGTGCACGACGGCGTCGGTGGATTCCATCAGCCTGGATGCCGTCGTGCTGGCAGAGGCAGTTGCGTCAGAGGCAGCAGCAGAGTCAACGTGGGAGGCATCATGGCTCGGGGCCATCAACATCAGAGGAGCAGGCATCGGCCGGAGGGCAGGAGGACCCAGGAAAGGAAGTGTCTTCCGTGTGGCTGCAGTTGGGCCAGCAGATAGGTGCGGAGTGGCGGCGGGCGGAAGAGGCGTGGCTCACGATGGTCAGGGCGGAGAACTCCATGCAGAGGGCCCTGAGGCGGGCCGAGTGCCTCGAGGCAATCCGCAGGGGGTTGGAGGAGCAGATGGTGTCGTCCCTGCGGACCCTCGGGGCCATGGAACAGGACCGCCTCCGGGACATAGACAAGGAGTTTGATGATGCCCTGGCCCGGAACACCACGGAGTGAGCCGCTGGACTTGCCCGCCGCCTTTGTATATAGTTCTTTAGTTTTAGGTTTCATTTGTTTCTTCTTATGATTTGGAGTCGACGGACACTGCTCCACTTTTTGTATATAGTTGCATTTTAGTTAGGGTTTTTTGTAGGTTTCCTTTGTTCAGTTGGGCTCATGGAACCTTGGATGTTTTGTACATAGTTCTTCTTTGGATTGTTTTATTTTTTTATTTTTGATTTATTCTCCATGGAGCAATGGTCTTTGCATTTATTTTTATCTCTCCGAATGATTTTATTTTTAATGTGACTTTGAACAACATTTTTTTGGATTTGGATTTGTAGTTTTGATTTTTTTGGACGGACATGCAGCTTATCTTTTTTTCATTGCCATTGTAGTTTGTTTCATTTCATTTGCATTCAATTTTTTTTAATACAATTTTGTTTTCATACTTCACTGTGTGGTATCATCTCATTGGTTTCATGCATGTCATGTTGGGTGTTTTCCCATTTATTTGCAACCATTGTGTGTGACGGACATGGGTTCATTTGCTTTATGAACATTGGGGGTGTAACATGTAATTTCCATTTCCATGTGGGTGAATGGGTTACTTGGTAGGGCCTTTTGGCTGTGGAGGGTGACCATTACGCACATGATTGGGGATTGTGAGGACCTGGGTGCAGGGGGACATGAGTGGGGGCCTGGTGGATGGTGCCCCTGGATGCTGGGGGGTGGGGGTCCAGGGGGACATGAGTGGGGGCCTGGTGGAGGGTGCCCCTGCACTGCTGGGGGGGTGGGGGTGGTGGGAGACATGAGTTGGACATGAGTGGGGCCTGGTGGGGGCTGCCCATGGTGGCTGGGGGGTGGTGGTGGTGGTAAACATGGGTGGAAGCCTGGTGGAGGCTGCCCCATGACTGCTGGGGGGTGGGGGTGCAAGGGGACATGAGTGGGGGCCTGGTGGAGGCTGCCCCTGCACTTCTGGAAGGTGGGGGTGGTGGGAGACATGAGTGGGGGGCTGGTGGAGGCTGCCCCTGGTGGCTGGGGGCTGGGGGTGGTGGGAGACATGATTGGGGGCCTGGTGGAGGGTGCCCCTGCACTGCTGGGGGGTGGGGGTGCAGGGGGACCTGAGTGGGGGCCTGGTGGAGGGTGCCCCTGGATGCTGGGGGGTGGGGGTGCAGGGGGACATGAGTGGGGGCCTGGTGGAGGCTGCCCCATGACTGCTGGGGGGTGGGGTTGCAAGGGGACATGAGTGGGGGCCTGGTGGAGGCTGCCCCTGGATGCTGGGGGGTGGGGGTGGTGGGAGACATGAGTGGGGGCCTGCTGGAGGGTGCTCCTGGATGCTGGGGGTGGGGGTGGTGGGAGACATGAGTGGGGGCCTGGTGGAGGGTGCCCCTGGATGCTGGGGGGTGGGGGTGGTGGGAGACATGAGTGGGGGCCTGGTGGAGGCTTCCCCTGCACTGCTGGGGGGTGGGGGTGCAGGGGGACATGAGTGGGTGCCTGGTGGAGGGTGCCCCTGGATGCTGGGGGGTGGGTGTGGTGGGAGACATGAGTGGGGGCCTGGTGGAGGGTGCCCCTGGATGCTGGGGGGTGGGGGTGCAGGGGGACATGAGTGGGGGCCTGGTGGAGGGTGCCCCTGCACTGCTGGGGGGTGGGGGTGGTGGGAGACATGAGTTGGACATAAGTGGGGGCCTGGTGGGGGCTGCCCATGGTGGCTGTTGGGTGGGGGTGGTGGTAGACTTGGGTGGGAGCCTGGTGGAGGGTGCCCAACACTGCTGGGGGGGTGGGTGGGAGACATGAGTGGGGGCCTGGCGGAGGCTGCCCATGGTGGGTGGGGGGTGGGGGTGGTGGGAGACATGGGTGGGGGCCTGGTTGATGGTGCCCCTGGATGCTGGGGGGTGGGGGTGGTGGGAGACATGAGTGGGGGCCTGGTGGAGGGTGCCCCTGCACTGCTGGGGGGTGGGGGTGGTGGGAGACATGAGTGGGGGCCTGGTGGAGGGTGCCCCTGGATGCTGGGGGGTGGGGGGAGACATGAGTGGGGGCCTGGTGGAGGCTGCCCTTGCACTGCTGGGGGGTGGGGGTGGTGGGAGACATGAGTGGGGGCCTGGTGGAGGCTGCCCCTGGTGGCTGGCCGGTGGGGGTGGTGGGAGACATGAGTGGGGGCCTGGTGGAGGGTGCCCCTGCACTGCTGGGGGGTGGGGGTGCAGGGGGACATGAGTGGGGGCCTGGTGGAGGGTGTCCCTGCACTGCTGGGGGGTGGGGGTGCAGGGGGACATGAGTGGGGGCCTGGTGGAGGCTGCCCCTGGATGCTGGGGGGTGGGGGTGGTGGGAGACATGAGTGGGGGCCTGGTGGAGGCTTCCCCTGGATGCTGGGGGGTGGGGGTGGTGGGAGACATGAGTGGGGGCCTGGTGGAGGCTGCCCCTGCACTGCTGGGGGGTGGGGGTGCTGGGTGACATGAGCAGGTGTGCAGGGTAGTCCCTTTGTGGTGTCGGCTGCCTGCAGGGGCCGTGGAGGGTGTACAGGGAATACCTGGGAGCACACAGCCAAATCGCGTGTAGAATTTCCTGCGTACCCCTGTCATACACGTACCCAGCCAAATCGCGTGTCGAAATTCACGCGCACGTACCCTGCCAAATCGCGTGTGGGATTTCCCGCGCACCCCTGAGATCCACGTACCCAGCCAAGTCGTGTGTGGAAATTCCCGCGCACGTACCCGGCCAAATCGCGTGTGGTACTTCCCGCGCACCCCTGAAATCCACTTACCCAGACAAATCGGGTGTGGAAATTCCCGCGCACGTACCCGGCCAAATCGCGTGTGGAACTTCCTGCGCACCCCTGAAATCCACATACCCTGCCTAATCGCGTGTGAGACTTCCCGCGCACCCCTGAGATCCACGTACCCAGACAAATCGTGTGTGGAAATTCCCGCGCACGTACCTGGCCAAATCGCGTGTGGAACTTCCCGCGCACCCCTGAAATCCACGTACCCTGCCAAATCGCGTGTGTGACTTCCCGTGCACCCCTGAGATCCACGTACCCTGCCAAATCGCGTGTGAGACTTCACCGCGCACCCCGGAATACGCGCACACGTTATTTTTCAGTCAGCGGGTGTCCGTGTTTGTGGGTACCCCTTTGCACGTCGTTTGTCCTGGAGGGCCACAGTATAGGTCATTCATCATGGCTGTATATAGGTGCTATTTGTTGGCGCACCTTTTGGCGCACATTTATTACAGGCGCAGAGACGCTACCGCCTGCTTTCTTGTGGCGGTCGTGTTTGTGCCTGTGCGCTGGTTTGACCGTGCGCTTTTTTGCCCTATTCGATTCCATGAATACGGGTTGTAGGCGAGCGTGTGGGCGTTCCGTGCACTTGCACCCTGTACTTCCCCCGTGATGCCCACATTTTGGCAAGTTGTTCCCCATTCCGAGTGTTACGCCCCGTGTTCCGCCTACTTTTGTTGTGTGCGCTGCGCTATGTGCGATTTTCGCTGTGGCCTGTGCGATTTTCGCTGTGACCTGGCGCACGCCGTTATATGGCCTGTGCGCCAACGTGTGCCGCGCACTTTTTTAGCGCACATCCGATGGTTTTCTCGCGCACGGCCTTCCATGAATCGATATGCGCTGCTTTTCGTGCGATTTTCGCACTTGCACTGCGATTTTCAGTATTCCACTGCGAATCGCACGTTTTTGGCCACTTGCGCCGTGCTAATTATTCCATGAATCGGCCAGAAAGTCTTTAAAGAAGGCATGAGCTACGTATCACTATCACGCTTACGTACACTTGACAGTCTATTTCCAATCAAGTTGATGCAAGTAAAGTAAACGCTGATATTCCTTGCATTTCAGAATACAATAGACTTTGTTCACTATACACCCCCCATCTAAAAACATATCCTATTCCACAAAAAGTTAAATGTTCTAAAAGAAAACTAAATCAAACAGAAATGCAACAGGATGTCACTGCAAATCCTCCAAAGAGATTAAAAGAAACTAATACTTCATCAAGTACTACAATCAAAAAAGAACCTATTAGGGAAAGTAAACCAGGTACTTCTTCAAAGAAGGAAGACAAACTCCAAAAAAAGCACTCAGATACAGAACTACCTGGTCCATTTAAACTTTCAAATGTAATTGGTGTAAGTTGCTATGCAAATGTAGCAATGAATATTCTATTTCAATTACCACCAATAGTTGACAACATTTACTTACACAGTACAGACCGATTGTGCTTGCAAATGTTAGTACTTCATAGAAACGCAACAAATAATCCTGACAACTCGCATAGTGTTTATGGAATAAGACAACAATTGGACTACTGTGCTGGAAAGGTGAAATTCACTATAAACTCACAGGATGATCCACAATAACTTCTAATGTACTTACTAGAAGTACTGGAAAACAAAAAACATACCTATAAATGAAATCTTCCAGATTTCATACATGTGGAAACATACATGCACTCTGTGCAACATTGTGACACAAGAACAAATCCCCAATGAGTGCTTTGTGTATTTATCAATAATCCGTTCCATTTCAGCAACTTGTGAAAAATACAAACCATGGTAGATTATGTACTACCTGCAATTCGGATAATCGCTCCACCTTACTAATACAAACACATAGTAAATACGTAATACTAATGTTTCTATGTTACAATGCAGATGGTACCAAAAACGACTGCATGCTGACTGGATTGACACATGGTCAAGTATCACTTGGTAGAAAAACCTTCACAACAATAGGTATAATCTACCACACAGGAGCCACAACCAATGCAGGTCACTATACTGCATATATAAAAAAAAAATGTGGATGGTTCGAATGTAATGATAGTACCATTACTCTAAAGCAGAGATTACCTGCAAATCTTACAAACCCTTATTTAATGTTCTTAAAACCAAAATGTATTAACTAAACTGTACTTGAACATTAACTAAACTTCTATTAAAAAAACTATAAACTGTTACAATATGCCAACAGCTATATAACTGCATCAAGATTCTACAACAACTAAACAGATAAATGAATACCACCAAATTATATCAAACAATAAACAGTTAGAATACGCCAACTGGTATCTAACTACCCCAAGATTTTCAATAACCAAACAGATAAATCAATACCACTAAATGATAACAAAAAATAGACAGTTCGAATACGCCAACTGGTATCTAACTACCCCGAAAGTTTACAATATCCAAACAGATAAATCAATATCACTTCATTATAACAAAAAATAGACTGTTAGAATATGTCAACAGGTATCTAACTGCTCCAAAAATCTGCAACAAGCCAATATATAGAGCATTAGCAAGAAACAACAAGTGAACACTGAAAACAAACAAACAAATAGACTGTAGCATAACAAAAAAGTTTTTTTTTTAATCCAACATGGATTTATTTTTCTCCCAAAGACCCAATGATTTTAGCAACAAAAACAGAAACTGAGCAAATTGCACAGTACACTGCTTTGTAATCTATTAAATATGAGGGTAAAAAAAAATGTTGATTATTCAATGTTATAAATCATTACAAAATTCCAATACTAACATGATCTTTTCTTTTATCACAGAAATAAACAAGAAATACATGTACTCCAATTACTAAACCAAACAGTAAGTATATTATATTAAGTACAACCATCACAGCAAATCACACCCATAGTGACTTATAACTTTGGTGCTTAGAATTTGTTCTTGTCCATGCACCCAAGACTATAGGCCCTGCCCACAACCACCACAGCATATCACACCCATAGTGACTTATAACTTTGTTGCTTATACATTTGTTCTTGGATCCCAAAGTTATAAGCCACTATGGGTGTGATATGCTGCGGTGGTTGTGGCCAGGGCATGGAGTCTTGGGTGCATGGCCATGCTCCCAAGACTCTATGCCCTGGCCACAACGACTGCAGCATATCAGACCCATAGAGTCAAACATTTTAACTATGCCATATTGGCACTTTTAATGTCCGCAGACATGATGAGTGTTCTTATAACAGTTTCAACTTGCCTACGAACAGTACGGACAGGCATAGCGTCCTCAGGACACCACCATTTTGTTTATTTGCAAACATCACAGGACACATAATGTGTTTTAAGAACAGTTTCATCTTGCCAGTGAACAATACGGACAGCGTCCTCAGGACACCCCCATTTCGTCCATTGACGAACATTTCAGGACACTGCATGTGTTATTAGAACAGTTTCAACTTGCCTGCGAACAAAACTGACAGGCATACCGTCCTAAGGACACTCCCATTTCGTTTATTTTTTAACATTTCAGGACACCGCAAGTGTTCTTAGAACAGTTTCACCTTGCTTGCGAAGAATACGTACAGACGTAGTGTCCTCAGAACACCCCCATTTCGTTCATTTACAAGTATCCCGGGACAGTTCATGTGTTCTTAGAACAATTTGAACTTGTTTGCGAACAGTACGAACAGGCATACCGTCCTCAGGACACCCCATTTTGTTTATTGACGAACATCCCAAGGCACATGATGTGTTCTTAGAACAGATTGAACTTGCCTGCGAACAAAACGGACAGGATTACCGTCCTCAGAACATACCCATTTCATTTATTTTTGAACATTTCAGGACACCGCAAGTGTTCTTAGAACACTTTCAGCTTGCTTGCGAACAATACGTACAGGCGAAGTGTCCTCAGAACACCCCCATTTTGTTTATTTAGAACATTTCAGAACATCTGCGTTGTCTGTGGACAAAGCGAACACAACAGGGGGGTCTACTACCTAAATAAATAAAACATTTAACCCTTCTCTTACTCCCCACCCTCCCCAAACACTTTTACACACCAACACACTCCACCAAATAGTATTTTTTCCGCCAAGTTTCACTGCGCTGTCCGCGGACGTCCGCAAATCCAAGATGGCGGGTGTTCCCGAAAATCTGACACGCTTCCCACTCTTCACAGTCGAATCAGTGAACACGTTGCATGTCTGCGGACAGAACGCAAACCGGTTGGCCAATCAGGACACTGTCCGCGGAGCGAACAGGGAAGTGTGTCCGCGGACCGAACATAGATATCACTAATTTTGTGTGACATACTTTTTGGTCATTTAAAAAAAAAACTACTGGATGTATTTTCACCAAATTTGCAAAAGCACGCTTTTGGGACCAAGCCGCTGCTCCGGGTCCAAATTTGGTGAAAATCTGTCCAGCGGTTTGGCCTGTAGGCGTGAGCCAAGTTTTATCCCCATTCAGTCTATGGGAAAAAAAGAAGTGTTGGTACCCCCCTATAACTTTGCCCCCCCGACCAAACCTCACCAAACTTTGCCACTCTGATTTATTTTGGTAGTGTTGGTGTGTAAGAGTTTTTGGGGAGGTTGGGAGAGTATGAGATAGGTTAAATGTTGTATTTTGTATGTGTTAGACCCTCTTGTTGTGTTTGATTTGTCTGCGGACAACACGGCTGTTCTGAAATGTTCTAAATAAACTAAATGGGGGGTGTTCTGAGGACGCAATATGTGTCCGTTTTGTTCGCAAGCAAGCTGAAACTGTTCTAAGAACACTTGCGGTGTCCTGAAATGTACGTAAATAAAGAAAATGGGGTGTCCTGAGGATGCTGTCTGTATTGTTCGCTGGCAAGTTGAATGTGTTCTAAAAACACTTGCGGTGTCCTGAAATGTTCGCAAATAAACAAAATGGGGGTGTCCTGAGGACGCTGTCCGTATTGTTCGCTGGCAAGTTGAATGTGTTCTAAGAACACTCGCGGTGTCCTGAAATGTTTGTAAATTAACAAAATGGGGGTTTTCTGAGGACGCTGTCCGTATTGTTCGCTGGCAAGTTGAATGTGTTCTAAGAACACTCGTGGTGTCCTGAAATGTTCGTAAATTAACAAAATGGGGGTGTTCTGAGGACGCTGTCCGTATTGTTTGCTGGCAAGTTGAAAGTGTTCTAAGAACACTTCCGGTGTCCTGAAATGTTCGTAAATAAACAACATGGGATTTTTCTGAGGACGCTGTCCGTATTGTTCGCTGGAACGTTGAATGTGTTCTAAAAACACTTGCGGTGTCCTGAAATGTTCGCAAATAAACAAAATGGGGGTGTCCTGAGGACTCTGTCCGTATTGTTCGCTGGCAAGTTGAATGTGTTCTAAAAACACTTGCGGTGTCCTGAAATGTTCGCAAATAAACAAAATGGGGGTGTCCTGTGGACTCTGTCCGTATTGTTCGCTGGCAAGTTGAATGTGTTCTAGGAACACTCGCGCTGTCCTGAAATGTTTGCAAATAAACAAAATGGGGGTGTCCTGAGGACGCTGTCCGTATTGTTCGCTGGCAAGTTGAATGTGTTCTAAGAACCCTCGTGGTGTCCTGAAATGTTCGTAAATTAACAAAATGTGGGTGTTTTGCGGACGCTGTCCTTATTGTTCACTGGCAAGTTGAAAGTGTTCTAAGAACACTCGCGGTGTCCTGAAATGTATGTAAATAAACAAAATGGGGGTGTCCTGAAGACGCTGTCCGTATTGTTCGGTGGCAAGTTGAATGCGTTCTAAGAACACTCGGCGTGTCCTGAAATGTTCGCAAATAAACAAAATGGGGGTGTCCTGAGTACGCTGTCCGTATTGTTCGCTGGCAAGTTGAATGTGTTCTAAAAACACTTGCGGTGTCCTGAAATGTTCGCAAATAAACAAAATGGGGGTGTCCTGTGGACTCTGTCCGTATTGTTCGCTGGCAAGTTGAATGTGCTCTAAGAACACTCGCGCTGTCCTGAAATGTTTGCAAATAAACAAAATGGGGGTGTCCTGAGGACGCTGTCCGTATTGTTCGCTGGCAAGTTGAATGTGTTCTAAGAACCCTCGTGGTGTCCTGAAATGTTCGTAAATTAACAAAATGTGGGTGTTTTGCGGACGCTGTCCTTATTGTTCACTGGCAAGTTGAAAGTGTTCTAAGAACACTCGCGGTGTCCTGAAATGTATGTAAATAAACAAAATGGGGGTGTCCTGAAGACGCTGTCCGTATTGTTCGGTGGCAAGTTGAATGCGTTCTAAGAACACTCGGCGTGTCCTGAAATGTTCGCAAATAAACAAAATGGGGGTGTCCTGAGTACGCTGTCCGTATTGTTCGCTGGCAAGTTGAATGTGTTCTAAGAACACTCGCGGTGTCCTGAAATGTTCGTAAATTAACAAAATGGGGGTGTTCTGCGGACGCTGTCCTTATTATTCGCTGGCAAGTTGAAAGTGTTCTAAGAACATTCGCGGTGTCCTGAAATGTACGTAAATAAACAAAATGGGGGTGTCCTGAAGACGCTGTCCGTATTGGTCGGTGGCAAGTTGAATGTGTTCTAAGAACACTCGGCGTGTCCTGAAATGTTCGCAAATTAACAAAATGGGGGTGTCCTGAGTACGCTGTCCGTATTGTTCGCTGGCAAGTTGAATGTGTTCTAAGAACACTCGTGGTGTCCTGAAATGTTCGCAAATAAACAAAATGGGGGTGTCCTGAGGACGCTGTCCGTATTGTTCGCTGGCAAGTCGAATGTGTTCTAAGAACACTCGCCGTGTCTTGAAATGTTCGCAAATTAACCAAATGGGGGTGTCCTGAGGACGCTGTCCGTATTGTTCGCTGGCAAGTTGAATGTGTTCTAAGAACCCTCGTGGTGTCCTGAAATGTTCGTAAAATAACAAAATGTGGGTGTTTTGCGGACGCTGTCCTTATTGTTCACTGGCAAGTTGAAAGTGTTCTAAGAACACTCGCGGTGTCCTGAAATGTATGTAAATAAACAAAATGGTGGTGTCCTGAGGACGCTGTCCGTATTGTTCACTGGCAAGTTGAAAGTGTTCTAAGAACACTCATTATGTCCGCGGACATTAAAAGTTCCCATAAGCCATATTTAAAATGTTTGACTCTATGGGTGTGATATGCTGCGGTGGTTGTGGCCAGGCGCCCAAGACTCTATGTCCTGGCCAAAACCACTGCAGCATATCACACTCATAGTGGCTTAAAACTTTGGGATCCAAAAACAAATTCATAAGGAACAAAGTTATAAGACTCTATGGGTGTGATATGCTGCGATGGTCGTACTTATTATAATATACTTACTGTTTGGTTTAGTAACTGGAGTACATGTATTTCTTGTTCATTTCTGTGATAAAAGAAAAGATCATGTTAGTATTGGCATTTTGTAACGACTTATTACATTGAATAATCAACTTTTTTTTTTTACCCTCATATTTAGTAGATTACAAACCAGAGTACTGTGCAATTTGCTCAGTTTCTGTGTTTGTTGCTAAAATCATTGGGTCTTTGGGAGAAAAATAAATCCATGTTGGATTAAAAAAAACCATTTTCAGTTATCATACAGTTTATTTGTTTGTTTGTTTTCAGTGTTCACTTGTTGTTTCTGGCTAATGCTGTATACATTGGCTTGTTGCAGTTTTTTGGAGCAGTAACATATCATTTATTTGTTTGGATATTTTAAAGTTTTTGAGCAGTTAGATACCAGTAGGCGTATTCTAACTGTCTATTTTTTTTAATATATTTTAGTGGTATTGATTTATCTGTTTGGATGTTGTTAAATTTTGGGACAGTTAGATACCAATTGGCGTATTCTAAATGTCTTTTTTAATATAATTTAGTGGTATTGATTCATCAGTTTGGATATTGTAAAATTTTGGGTTAGTTAGATACCAGTTGGTGTATTCTATTTTTTGTTCTAATTTAGTGGTGTAGAATCTTTGGGCAGTTAGATACATTTTGGAATACTCTAACAGTTGATATTTTTTTACTACAAGTTTACTTAAGGTTTAACTTCAGTTTAGTTAATACATTTTGCTTTTAAGAACATTAAATAAGCGTTTGAAAGATTTGCTGGTAATCTCTGCTTTAGAGTAATGGTACTATCATTATATTCAAACCATCCACATTTCTTTTTTATATATGCGGTGTAGTGACCTGAATTGGTTGTGGCTCCTGCGTGGTAGATTATACCTATTGTTGTGAAGGTTTTCTTACAAGTGATACTTGACCATGGGTGAATCCAGTCAGCTTGCAGTTGTTTTTGGTACCATCTGCATTGTAAAGTAGAAGCATTAGTATTACGTATTTAGTATGTGTTTGTATTAGTAAGGTGGAACAATTATCCAAATTGCAGGTAGTACATAATCTACCATTGTTTGAATTTTGCACAAGATGGTGAAATGGAATGTATTCACAATTAGGTATTGATATCTATTCAAAGCGTTCATTTGGGATTTGCCCTTGTGTCACATTGTTGCAGAGAGGGCATGCATGTTTCCACATGTATGATATCTGGAAGATTTCATTCATAGGTATGTTTTTATTTTCCAGTACTTGTAGTAAGTACATTAGACATTCTTGTGGATCTTTCTTTGAGTTTATAGTGAATTTCACCATTCCAGCACAGTAGTCCAATTGTTGTCTTATACGTGTTATCAGGATTGTTTGTTGCATTTCTGTGAAGTACTAACATTTGCAAATACAATTGGTCTGTACTGTGTAAGTAAATGTTGTCAACTATTGGTGGCAATTGAAATAGAATATTCATTGCTACATTTGCGTAGCAACTTACTCCAACTATATTTAAGAGTTCAAATGGACCAGGTAATTCTGTATCTGATTGATTTATTTTTAGTTTGTCTTCCTTCTTTGACGAAGTACCTAGTTTACTTTCCCTAATGGGTTCTTTTATGTTTGTGGTACTTGATGAAATTTTAGTTTCCTTTACTCTCTTTGTAGGATTTGCAGTGAAATCCTGTTGCATTTCTGTTTGATTTAGTTTTCTGTTACAACGTTTTACTTTTAGTGGTACAGAATATGTGTTTAGATGGGGGTGTATAGTGAGCGAAGTCGATTGTATTCTAAAATGCAAGGAATATCAGCGTTTACTTTACTTGCATCAAAGTTGATTAGAAATAGACCATCAAGTGTACGTAAGCGTGATAGTGCTACGTAGCTCATGCCTTCTGTAAAGACTGTGTTACCAATGTCTACAATGCTTTGTCTAGGGTAAAGCCTTGTGATTTATGAATGGTGACTGCGTATGCAAGAGTTAGAGAAAATTGTTCTCTGCGTACATAAATGTCTTTGAAGAGAAGGAATCGAGCTGTTGAGCGTCCTATCCTTTTTACTTCTGAAAGTTTGTACAAGAGAATATAGACAAACTGAATTTTGTTGTCATGTTGGTATGTTTGAAAGCCAACAACTGTACCCAGTGCTCCATTAACTAGTCCTTGGTCCACGTCAAGGTTACGTTTAAGCATTACTCTGCAATTTAAGGATAATTTTAATATCTTTTGCAAGCCAGCTGTGTTTGAGATTGAATTTTCTAATCTTATTTAGTCTTGTTGTGGCTTGCTCACACGTGGGTAGTGTCATATCATGTACATCTAGTTTGTCTGTGGCGCTAATTTCCATTATTGGTTGCATTTCTTTACTTAACATTATTTCATTGAATTTGAAACAGCTTGCAAGAGTTGGCATTAAGGCCATACAATTGACCTTTTTGTGGGCTAATTGTTCCATAACATCTGTAGCACATGCATTATTGCCATAAAGTGCATGAATGTGCCGGGTTTTCAATATTGCTTCTGCTTCTTTAGAAAGTATACCAACTTTGATACTTTTTAAGATGTTGGCATAAGTGAGATCTGCAGATTGCCGCTTGTTTTCCATTAATTCTCTGTATTGGAAATGTTGCCAAAGGTTGACCTTTCCAATGCTGCCAACAGTTTTACGGCAGAGTTTGTGTCCTAATGTTTTAAAAATATGCTCACCTTTTACGGGTGTCATTTGTAGAAGATCTCCGAAAACAATAATGTGTTTTCCTACAAAGAGCTCTTCGTAGTTTGTTTTGAGTACTTCTTGTAATCAGAGGTGAATCAAAGCCAACATTAGGTTGGACACCATGCTCACTTCATCTATTAGTAGCATTTTCATTTGTTTTAATACTCTGCGTAGTTCCAGTGCAGCTTCTGTAGAAAGTTTGTAATAGCCTAATTTGTTTTGGTGTTCTACTTGCAGGAGTAGTAATCAGTGTAAAGTGACAACACCTATGTTGTAGGCAGCTAAACCTGTGGGGGCAGTGACAACAGCTGACAGTGTGTTGTTTGTCACTTGTTGAAGGAACTTACTGATGATTTTGATTAGGAATGTTTTGCCAGAACCAGCTTCACCACTGACGTACAGTAGTATAGGTTTGTAATTTTGGCATGTGCATTCTTTGTTTTCATATTGTACACCATGTACAATTTATTTTGTGCCTTCTTGAAAAATGCTCATTGTTTAGTTTTGATTGTAGTATAGTTAAGTCTTCTTTATCTTCATACTGACACATGGTGTTTTCTACTTCTATCATAGCTAATTCTACCTCATTTGCTATTAGTGATTCTCCCAGTGGTTCTTGGCTTCCTGTTACAGAAGGTTGACTATTGTCAGGAGTGTCCTTATCTAGTTGGGCCTGGAGTTCTTCTTCGTTTTGCTGTTCTTTGTGCAACATTGTTTTGTACTGTGTAAATTTTACACCAGTTATAGTGTTTTCATTTGCTTTGAAAGCGTCTACATAGGAGTCATAGTTATCTATTATTTCTTCTTCTTTTCTCCATGGTTTAAAGAGTTGTAGCAGGGACATGTAATATACTTCTTTATGTTGAGGAGTCTTTAATGACAATTTGATATGATTAATTAAATTTGGTTTGGTGAGTTTTACTAAGCTGCCTTCACAGTTTGTCACTCTGTATTTACCTTTTTTTTTCATCAGGTTTTATATTATTTTTGTATGTGTAGTTTTGGGCTATGTGGTATAGACACATGGTTTCCAAAGTATTACTTCTGTTTGGGTAGTATGTGTCCAATAAATTGATTTTTAAAATGTCTTGGCTGTTGGGATCATGTGTGGCTATTGTTTCTATATCTTCGTATGATTTTAGAACTCTTTTTCTAGATTTAGCTGGACCAAGACTTAGCCATACTATATTTTCAGATTTACCATACAATGCAGTACCAGTTAAACGATCAGCTACTTCATAGGATCCACATTCTCTATGGGAGAGCATTTTTATGCCCAAGCTGTATAATTTCTGAGACACTGTTTTATCTGATGACAGGTCATTCCAGAGTTCTTGGAGCTCTGTCTTTTTTGAAGTAGAATTGTCTGCAATGTACTGCACATCTATGTTTGCATTCCATAAGTGGGCAATGATTGCATTGTATTCATTGATATATGTTTCTTCTTCTTTTCTTTTTATGTAATATGTATTTTTAGGTGACTTACCTTTAACACTATGGGCCTCATTACAACTCAGGCGGTAAGGGGTTTACGGCGCCGTAAACAGCGCCGACCCTTACCGCCTGAGTACGAGGTCCCTTAGCGCCATGGCGCATTTAACACCTGCTTTTAGCAGGTGTTAAAATCCATGGCGCTAAGGGACCATGGAGTTAATTACGCCACCGTAATTTACGGTGGCGTAATTAACGCCTTCCCCACTCCCATTATGCCCTATGGGGCAAAAATGGGAATGGGGAAGGGTAAATGGGGATTGGGGACTTACCGCCCCGCCGACCTCGGAATGGGGCGGTAAGTCCGCCTACCACCATGGCGTAAACGTAGTTTACGCCATGGTGGTAAAGTCACGGCCCAGGCGGTAACTTACCGCCTGGGTCGTAATGAGGCCCTATGTCTTACTGAAGACATGAGGTTGTTCGCTCGACCTGTATTTGTAACTGGTCTTGGGAAACCATTTGGTGTAGTATTTCCTTTTGTTTTTGTATTTGCAACGACAATAGTTGCCACATTTATGTCTTTGAAATTGTAAAATGTATGCATGAAGATCACTATTTGTGAATTCTGATGGAATTTCACAAGTGACATATTTTTCAATAAACTGTAAAACAGTGGCATAACTGTCTTGACCAAATTTAGGAGCATCTTGGGATTCTTTTCTCCAGAAGAAGTGTTGCACTTCTTGAAGGGGAGGAACAGTTTTATTACAAATAAAATATAGCATAGCAATGAAGCGATGGTGAAAATATCTTGAAACATTAACAGGATCCAGAGAACAAAGTTCTCCAGGTGTTAGTATATCTATGTTTGTTTTCTTTTTGTTTGAACAAACCAAGTGGGTGGGCCAAGGTTTCTTATCATACAACGTATATCTCCATGACATCGAAACCAGTACTCTTTTGTACCACGCATGTTTGCTAATAGGTTTGTTATATTTGATTGTAAAACCTCATCTTTTCGTTGCACTTTTTGTAATAATTGTGAAGCTGACATATTTTGAAAGTGGGATCCTGATTTTAATATGTGTGCAACTCCGTAACATAAAGTTGCTAGTTCACTTTCAAAGAGTAGGTGGAATATGTATTCCACATTTTGTCTAAATCTGGGACCTTCATAATACGTCCGTAATGAGCGGTATTCTGATGCTAATATTTGAATAGGTCTATCATCGTACCTTCCTCCTTTGCCAGTAGGAAAGAGTAGAGGAAAAGCACGTGCTTCTATATTTTTTTCCCATGTGCTGATTGGTGATCCTTTTGTTTGATACATTTCGTACGTTTCCAGTGCATCTTCTATGGTGTCATTAGAGTGCAATGGATGAATTGTAAAATGGTCTAACGTATTTGATATTGTAGCAGGATCTAGGAGCTCAAATTGACCAGTTTATAGTGTCTCTTGAATTATTTCAGTTGTATCCTTCAAGTTTTCTTCAATATTATTTTTTTGTAATATTCATTTTTCTCTTTAAGATATTGCAAGGCTTCTCTAAATTCATGTAAATCTACTAGCTGTTGCCAATTTTTTTTGTCTTTTGTAGGTACTCCATTTACTAAGATAATTAAAGATTGCTGCATTGGACGTTGCACTCCTAGAGTATGCACATTTTTTTTTAGCTCTAATGGTAAATACACTACTTTTCCACGAATACCTTTCACTAATTCAGAGGGAGGTAATTTTGCCGTTTTTGGTTGAAGGCGTATTATTGCTTGAAACGGGTGCACTGTTTGAATTATGATGCTCTCATATAAATTAAGTTGTTGTAGGGGTTTTGGTAGTGGATATAATTCCAAATTATTTGTGATAGCACGTGAAGGAGTTTGGTTGTTTTCAAGTTTTGTAGTGCAGTAACTGCAAAGTATTAAGGGGTTAGTTATTTCGTATTTGTTTTCTGCTATAAGGTAGACAGCTAATTCAAACCATTCAAAATCTTCTTCATTGTCTTCTATTTTGTATGATAGGTCTACAGTGTTTGTGTTACTTTTATAAAAAGTTCTGCGGCAACATACACACACATGGTTTGGTACTTCAGCTGATGTACTTTTAAATTTTAGTATTTCTTTTTTGTATGTGTGTAGTAAAAGGTTGTCATGTGTAGAATTGTTGCTAATTTGGTTTACAGATATTTCATTCTGTAAGTGGCTTTCACTTCCAAAATATTTTTTCTGGATGTAGTCGATTTCTTCAAGTAGGTCTTTTGCTGCACCATGTAGAAAAATGTTATTTGAATTGGCTAGTGCTAAAGCAGGACTTTTAGCATAGTACAGTTTATAAACTAGATTTCTTATAGTAGTTTAATTTTTATTTTGTCTTTGCTTTTCACATATTGATTGAGGAATTGGTGTAAAGACTTGAACATTTTTTTGGGGAATGTTACACATTGACGTGCATGGCCATTTGTACACTAGATGTTCTGATTCAGTTGAATGGAGGGGTAATTCTAATTTTTCAGGGCATATTTTTATAAGGAGTACTTCTTGTTCCATTATGGTATTATTAACTTTTTCATAACCTCGACCACTGCTATGTATGGCAATTGTATTTGTTTGCTTTTGTTTGTATGCTTCTTCATTGAAGTATGGTTCTGTTCTTGTAGTGTGACTCCATTCACCTCCACAGATACTTAAGAAGTTCTTTCTGTTGACATTTCGTTTATTGAGAAGTCTTTTTTATAATTTAGTCATTAGTTTTGTTAGTGGTTTCATTTTGTTTAACACTAAAATAAATAACTTTCTTTTGAGAAGAATTGCACTGTCTATCAACACTTCTAAGATTGATTTCCTACAATAGGTTGTAAGGGTTGACGGAACATTTTGGCTAAAATACTTGTCTTGGTATGCTTACTTTGCACTATATCAAGATTTATAGGAGCAGTTTTATCTGTAGTGATAGCCGATTTCTTTTTAATTGATTTTTTTTTTTAACGTTTTGATAGACGAGGCAAAGCTTTTGTACTTGAAACTTCTTTTGTTTCACTAAATGACTGTATTAGCTGTTTTGTTTCAACTTTTTTTTACAAATTCTGCTAGAGATGGATCCTTATGTTGGACACTTTTATTTTCATTTGCTCTACTTCTGCGTTGCTTTCTACAGACTTGAGTTTTGGTAGGCATTCTTTAGGGTCTGTTGAAAAAAATAAACAGGGTATGGGTTGGGGTGTTCTGCAATGTATGTGTGCTGTGTGCATGAGTGTTTGCGTAAGATGATGAAGATGTATGTAATGGTGTGTGATTGTGCATTGGGCAACTACAACTAGTAGGGATGGGTATTCTTGAATTAATGTGCTACTAAACTTGGGATCAGATGACAGAAAAAAGTAAGCTAGTGATGTGGAGAAGTAATTAAAACAGTTGTTTGTTCTATAATATCAAAATACTAGCAGCTGAGTTGGGTCATTTGTGTGTCGAAAAATAGGAATTTGTGGGCCATTCTGGATGCAAATCGCTGTTTAAGAAATTGGGATTTTTGGAGAGAATGGTGCGCAATCTCTATTTTTAGGCAGAGAAATAGCATGAATTTACTTTACAGTTTGTTTGAGTAATAATACAAATATTATGGTGGTATTCAACTTAATTTTTTTCTATAATGAGCAGGTTACTTCTTAGTTGTACTTTGTACTGCAAAATCAGCTGCTTCTTTTCAGCAGAATGGTCTTCACTGCAATTGTAAAAGAAATATATTAGTAATTTTGTCTGTATATACCACTGTTTTCAATTTAGACATTGATTTTTTTTAAATGACATCCTCAGCGCCTTTCTCAAAACCATTAAAACTATCTTATTCACATAAGATACGTCGCACCATTTGAATACATATCAAATGTTGTTAATGAATAAACTGTATTGCAATGACTAACTGTAGCAAACAAAATATCTTTAGTATGCCTTTTGAAGTTCATAATGTACTACTGAATACCACTATTTCTGTAACTAAGCTTTTGCAAGTAATAGTGCCTCAATGTCATGGGCTGCTTGCCCTATGTAAATGTAAGTAATTAAATAAATTAAAAAAAAACATGTTTATATTATTGTACAAGTATCGTTGTTTGAGATTTGAACATAGTGTGTGCATGCAATTTTGTTTGACTATATGTAGTCTATATATTTTATTTCAAAAATGTTAGCTCAATATGATTTGAGTGTGTTTGTGCATAAAGAAATTAAATAGTATAAAGGTTTGTAAATGACAGTTGATTTTAGGAGATTGAAAAAAGACAGTAAATTCATTTTACAGATCATACAAGCTAAAAGTCAGTTAATCTGTTTATATGAAACTAGAAAATGTGTTCATGTATTTTACAGAAAATATGCATACCTGTAGTTTGTGCTCATGCATATGGATATGCATGGAGCTGCAAGTAGAAATCTTAGAGACTTGTACAGTATTTCTTGTAGAAGGTGCTTTCTATTGAAATGACACTTGTACTCAGAGAGATTCACAGTATATTTGCAGTGCTGATCAATGATGATGCACTTAGATGTAGAGGTCTTGGATGTGATTGGTGGATGGTCATGTGACTTCTTAGCTACATCCAATGATGGAATGGCACAGAGAGTGAAGTGGAAATGGTAGAAGGGCAGTCCATGTTACAATATGTCCGCGGACATGGCAGTAATTCGCGGACATCGGATGTTACATCCGGGGATTTTATGGGTAGGGAAGCCTTGCAAATGAGAATGGGCATAGAAAGGGATTGGTCAGGAAAGTTTAGTGGGTGTGTTGGGACAGGAGAGAGTTTCTCAGATAATCTTTTTGCTGAGAGAAGAACAGATAGCTATGGCTGTGTGTTTCAGAAAACAGATTGTTTGGATTTTGGGAGACTCGTGGATACATTGGTTGAAGGTGCATGCAGAAAGCTGTGGAGTAGCTGTAGATCTTGGATTGCAACATGTGGAAGAACACTGGCATGGAGTACGTGGAATGAAGTGGTTGGACTTGCTACCTCTCTGTGCTACTTTGGAGACAGAGCAACATCCAGACATAATTGTAATTCATTGTGGAGGGAACAGTTTAGGACATGTGTCTGGAATTTCTTTGCAATTTGCAATGAAAAAAGGACTTGGAAAGGTCATGGACATGTTCCCACATTCTCAAGTAATTTTTTCACTGACAAATGTGGCTTTGTTCTTCTTCATTTGGTCCACAAATGTCCACAAATGGAGAAAAAAAAGGCGCAATGTCAATAAGGCTGTTTGTGCCTTTCTAAGAGATTTTGGCATGTCCTCTTTTCACAATGAAAATATTTTGTTTCGTAGTACATACATTTTTCTGAGAGATGGAGTACATCTAACTCATGCTGGCAATCAGATTTTTCTAAGAAATATACAAAATGCATTGCGACCTTTTTTAGAATTACAGCATCCATTTTGAAGTAGGTGTTGAGTATTTATAATTTTTCAAACACAAACACCACCAAAAGGCTCTTTTCAGAGCCACCACTTCCTCCCAGAGAAAATTGCAATGCTTATGATAGGGCAGCAACCCAAAATCTTAGATGTCTGCGGACTGTCCGCGGACTGTCCGCGGACTTCTAAAAAATACAAAGGGCCCTGCTTCATTTATTTTCACTTCTATTTTTTAACTGTGAAAGGCGGCTCTGAAAAGAGCCTTATTTTTTTTTTATTTTTGTTGTTTTTTTTTTTTGGTTTTTTATACACGACACACTAGGAGAGGAGGGGAAAGGAGGGTAAAGGGTGGGACACCAACCACAGGATTAAGAAAGGGCGAGCTGAGAGAGGAAGATGTAGAGTGGGTTTTATTTGGGTAGTGGGCAGATCTTCGCGTGCTCTGAGACGATAGTCTCAAAAGCACTTCGAAGTCGCTCCACCCTGCAGAGTACTGCGTCGCAGTACATACATACAACTGTGATCCCCGAAAGGTAAGGGTCATCAGCATTGCGTATGGCCTGTGAGGCAGCTTGAGGAAGACGCTGTCCCACAGGAGTGTTCCTTGTGGTGACAGGATCAGAAACGGAGGATGAAGTAGAGGAAATCAACCTGCTAGTCTCATCGCAAGGTACAGTCTTGCGAATGGCCCCAGTGTGAAATTACTTGAGGTGTTGTTTCGTGGTAGTGGTCCCAAAGCTATACGAACCATGCCTCCCGTGACTGAGTACCATTTTGCACTCATTGTAGGTGGCTCGGTTCGCACGCGCCTTAGGAACATTACCATGAATGGTAAATGACCGCCAAACCCAAGACTCACGCTGAGTGCTGGTAGTAGGGAGTTCCTCAACCTCATTCTCGTCATCCTCTTCGTCCTCCTCTGCATCCTCACTCCTGTTCCCCTCTTCAGGCCCTTGGGGAGGTGGTGGTGGTAGAGGAGGTGGGGGTGGTGCTGAGGCAGATGTAACACCAGGTGGCAGTAGTGCAGCCATGGATGCCATCAGGATGAAGATGTCAATCTGCAGGTGGCAGGAAAAATCGCTGTGCTCTGAAGGATAGCCAGAAACACAGTGAGAATAAGCTCTAGGGCGTGGACTTTAATAGGGGTGCTTGTACACAGTTTACGGACAGGCGCGCTGTCCGTGGACAGATTGAACACAAAAAAAGGTTCAAAATGTTTCAAAAAGCATGTAGAAACTCATGATTAGTATGTGGGACTTGTGCTATGGTGAGTTTTTATTGAAAAATGTTGTGGATTAGTTGAAAATGTACTTTTAAATTGTTCAGGGACACGAACAGTGTCCGCATTTTAGAACACGCGATCAGCGTGGGCGCAGTCCTATGATCACTTTGCGAACATGTTCGCGAAGGGAGCGGCTGTCCGCAGGACACCAAATGCATGGACATTGGTTTGCGCATGTGCGTTGATGTTCTACGAATAATGTGCGGGTCCTGAAATAATTGAAAGTGCGTCACATGTCAAACGAACAGTTATGGACAGGCGTTTGTTCTTAGAACAGTTTCAACTTGCTTGTGAACAATACGGACAGACATAACGTCCTCAGAAGACCTCCATTTTGTTTATTTACGCACATTTAAGGACACCGCATGTGTTCTTAGAACAGTTTCAACTTCGTTGCGAATAATACGGATGGGCATAGTGTCCTCAGGACACCCCAATTTTCGTTTCTTTACGAACATTTCAGGACACCGCGTGTGTTCTTAGAACACTTTCAACTTGCTAGCGAACAGTACGGACAGGTATAGTGTTCTTCAGGACACCTCCATTTTCGTTTCTTTACGGACATTCAGGGCACCCGCGCTGTCCGCGGACACCTAAATTAATTACAACACAATATAAAAATGTAACTTCATTTATCATATATTAACAATTTATGACAGAGAAGGTGAGGCAGAAACAGAAACAAAAACAGGAGAATTAGGGGTATCAACAGGATTTGTATCAGGTGAAGAAGGGATGGAAGTCTCATCAAAAGTTTTGGTTCATGGAGAGGGTTTGGGGATAATTGACTTGGATATGGTGAGGGGGGACAGGTACATCTGGGAGAATGGTACAAGGTTTTTGGTTTAAAATTAACTTCCACAAAGGTTTTCAAATTATTAAAATTGGTCAACAATAAATCCATGTTTTCTTGTATTCTGTGAAGAGTGTTATCCATAACAGCTTCTTCTGAAGTATTTTCTATTTTGGTATGCTCTGTACAAAAAAATATATATATGTTAAATGTATATAAAATAATAATAATTAAATGGTTTATATTGTTAAGTGTCTACCATTAGTTTCACTATCTTCTGACATTTCCTCATGTGGGAAATGTGGGAAATGTGGGAAATGCTCCTCTATCCACTCCAGAGTATTAGTCATTTCTGTGAGAAAAAAAAACATAATATCATTTTTGTTTAATCTAATACAGAAAGTTTATAAATATATGAGTAAAATGCAGTACACTTACTATTTCAGGTAAGGTATGTTCTGAGTAGTCTGTAGGTGTACTATTGTTCTTGGTTGTGGAGTGTCTGTGAGGTAATTATGTTGGAAGCCTATTTATCTTCTTTTGGTATATTCCATTTTAGAACATATTGTATTTAAATGAATAGTTAGTGCGTTACATATATGGGTTACACTTTTTATGTATTACTACATATAATGTGTATGTGTGCTGGTTTGTGAATTTGTAAAATGTTCATATGTTATGATATAACAATCAAACGTACCCCCCCAGAGTTTTAAGGTAGTGGTACTGTTGTCCGGACATCAAAATAAGTAGAGAAGGTTCAGTATGTTAAATTTTACATGTACATACAATCAGAGTTATAATTATTAAGTTGTGCTACTAAATACCTATCAAATTCATTGAAAAAACATTGTTAAGGTACGTTATGGTTAAGTTGCGCTACTAAAAACCTATGAAATTCAGTAAAAAAAACATTGTTAAAGGGACGTTATGGTTAAGTTGCGCTATTAAAAACCTATGAAATTCAGTTAAAAAAACTTTGTGAAAGGAACGTTATGGTTAAGTTGCGCTACTAAAAACCTATGAAATTCAGTGAAAAAACTTTGTTAAAGGGACGTTATGGTTCCAAGTAAAACTGAAAAACCCCTGAAATTCGCCAGGTCTGTTAAGCTAAGCAACCATAACTCACGCCACCACCGTGCACTGCTAAGACTAACACCCACAACATCAAAGATGACATCACAAATGTCATTGATGACATATATATATATATATATATATATTTATTTTATTTTTATTTTATTTATTTTACATTTATAAAGCGCTCACACAGCCCGCAGGCATCGAGGCGCTGTTACAGGAATTGTTAGTTTTTCTTAGTTGTGTAATTGTGCTTTTTCTTTGTCTTAGTTACGTATTTATAACGCGCTTAAACACTCAGAGGTTTCTAAGCGCGGACCCGGGGATCAAACCTGTTGTTGCTTTGTGTCGTCTTGCCTCCAAGACGCGCATATATATATATATATATATATATATATATATAATCTGGATGTTCTACAATGCACTTTAGCAATCTTGGACCCTGTGAATAGAAGGGCTTAAAGTGTGCTGCAGTGGAATAAAGCAGCTGACGGCGAAGGAAGATTCGAGAAGGATGTCTGGCCCTATGTCAAAAGTTGGGGCCCCAGGAACATGGTTATCTACTCAAGAAGATACAATGAACGTGAGAAGCGAGCCGAGCTCCTGTTTGAGGTGTAATGGAAAAACACTAGAAGTGCCAGATGTTATTCATTTAATAGTATTAATGTGGTCTCCTGTCACATAAATAGACTTTGGGCAAGCTAAACCGAGACCATAAGATAAGGCCATGCTCACGCTCCCTTTTATTCTCAAGCACAGTGATCCTTTGCAAGGCTGAGTTCAAAGAACTAATTGAATGGCAGACAGAAGGTGTGGTGATGGATGTTGGGCTAATTGGGTGGGGAGGTATGAGCAAGCCAACCCTCCAGCACCCGTGGTACCAGCTTGAGTGCTCTGAGCGAGTGAATTATTCAAGAAGGGTACAAGAGCGCCAACCAATTATAGAGGGCCATGTAGCAAAGAGCCCTATAGTTTGAGAAGCCAATTAAACATTGTGTATTAGTATGACACAGAAGATGCATTGGGGGTGGGCATAGCTGTCCACCTGACCTTAGAGACCCAATAACAGTCCAGTCCCTGATAGAAAGTATACGTCAATGTTCCATTTAAGCCTATCACATCCTTTAGTAGGTTTTCTTATTTTGCTACGTAGTATGATGTCACTCATGATGAGTTTTTATTATAAATATATGTTTTTTCATGAGAATCATTGAGAGAGATTTATGACTGTGCAGGGTCCATTGATGCCCGTTGCAATCCCTGTTTTAGACAATTGTAATTAAAACAGTGTGTTTTCACTAACTTCCTGAGTTGATCTGATTATTGATGTATGAGTAGGATCTACATCCCCATCCATTTCAGATGCTATTACCTCGTCTTAAAGGGCCTAAGGGGTCACTTGGTAGCAGAAAGAGGATGGTTCAGGTCTGTCAGTTAGTAGGCTTTTAGTGTTTTCAGAAAATCAGACATCCTCTGCCATTATGCTGGAAGATTGCCAAGTGTCCTGTGGAGAGCGTCCGATATAGTACTCTGGCAAGAAAATTGATATAGGTGAGACGGGTCCGTCTTTCACAAAATCCCTCCTTGTTTCCACAGGTGCTGGGTGGACCTAAGGCGACTGTGGCTGATTGGAGGAGGGGAAGATCCCTAGGATTTTGAGTTGAAAAGTGAATGGTGAGTAGATTGAGGGGATTGGCAAAATAAGGGAATGGGGATTGTGGTAAAAGAAAGGTAACGTGAGGTTGATTAATATATGATGAGGAGTATCAGAGATATATGATGAGGAGCGACAAAGAGCCCAGTGTCCTAGCTCAAGGAGCCTTAGAATGAGTCATTTCAAAGCCCAAGTGGGTACTTAGGTGGCACATAAACAGGTTTATGAGAGAGAATGACTCAAATTCCAATCAGGGTATTTTAGGGGCTGAGAGAAAAAAGTATCATGATGAGATATATGTAAATTTGACTAGTCTGTCTGTGTATTTTGAAATTGAAAAGAGGTGTCGGAAAGCGACAAAAGTTGTGAGGTTAAGAAAAAAGATAGAACTGAGAAACGTAGGTCTAAAATCACACAAGATCCACAAGAATCAGTACCTCTGACCGATGTAATGACACATAGGAATCAATAGAAGGCTAATTGAATGTTTGGATTTATCCCTTTAGTGTTTCACAGGCCCTTGTTTAAGGTTGGACATAGAGCTCTACGAGAACCCACGGGAAGGGAAGGACAAACCCACAGAAAATGACGCCGCTCAGACAACACTTAAGAAAAAAGAGAAAAGAAAATAAGAAAAAAAGAGGATTCCAACTGACTGGGTAAGCCGCATAGAGGCGAGCCAGATGAACAGCATAGGTAGATTTGCTAATACAACGCTAATGGGATATTCTAGTGCTTCTCTCTAGCTAACAGGGACCTCTTTCCCCGTGAGTCCCTAAACGGCTTTCTTCCTCCCCCCGGCCATCGCCACACAGTGTAGAGACTTGGCAGTTTCGAACCAGTCATTATCCACCATACCAAACAGTGAGTGAAACTGACTTCTGTGCCTTAGCCCTTTTTTTGAGAACAATAGATGTTTCAGATACCACTGAGCAGAGATATCTCATCAGTCCAGGGACCTGACCGTTAGACCTAGGAATAGGATGAACTATACACAATGCAGGATTACTTTTCTTGACTGCAGATAGGTTGTGATTAGACTCTAATTGAAGATTGCTGTTATTAACCAACAGTTGTCAGAGAGTTAAGCAGCGTAAAAAAGGTTATTGACAATCCTTTTTATTTATTGCTCCTTGTTAGGTGGAGTTTTTCTTCCGGGTCGGTTGACCTTAAGGGGCACAAAACCCACCGGAGTCAGAATTCTACTGCAACTCCCACAGGAACTCTGCAAATAATATGTTCTAGACTGAATAATTTCTCTGTTTTTAAATGTTGAGCTATAATGTAATGTGTTGCATGTCCCACTAACCCCTCACACAAGCCCCTGAAGAATTTCTGGGTATTTGACAGAGACAACAAGCACGGAAAGAAACATGTTGGGCACTTTTTATGGTTGTGGAATGAAATTTTGAAATTGAATGAAGGAAGAATGAATGGAATGTGATTGAGTGAGTTGTGATTAATGAGGTATGGCCCAGTGTGATTAGCAGCACAGCACAAGACACTTTAACGGACAAACATCCTAACCAACATACGTACCGTTTTAAGGGGGTTAATACATGTAGACAAAATAATGTATGTGTCTTCCTCATTTTTGTGGTAGAAGACCCAAACAGGTACTTCAACATTGTGAGTTTTTAACTTTTTGTATGTATTTGATGAATAAAATATGTATATTTTTTCGATAAACTGGCGATCATGCAAATGTTCTTTCCAGCACCAGTAGTGAAAACGGTCAGATAATGAAACCCACCTAAACAAGGTAGCAATTTCAAATCACAAGCTCTGTGTTTCAATTTATCAAGGGTTGATCCCTTTTGTTTATGGGACTGCTTGTGGTTGTTATCCCTTAATCTCCCTCTGTTTGATCATAAAGAAGAGACAAAACATTGTTATCCTATCTTTTAGTTATTGTCGGAGCTGACTGAACAGGTAGATTGAAATAATTGTGAAGTAGAGACTTTGAGCGGCAAGGGTGGTGTGCGCTCATATTTGTTATTTTTCTAAAACGTATTCTGTGTAAATCAACAGTAAGTATCGACATTCAATTAAGACTTGCCACAAGGGGGTATGTTACTCCATTGATGCACCTGTGCAAGACACTGCCAAAACACGCACCAAAGTTTAAAGAGTATAGTGCAGAGTGGGTAAAGGGTACAGCAGACAAAATGTTCATGCCATGGCCCCAAGGGGGATCGCTGTCAAAAGCAGTTTTGCAACACATGACCACATAATTGCATGCTGCATATATAGGGAAGAAATTGGTGAAAAGGCTAGCTAGTTAAGAGTTCTGGAAGATTTACCAGGAGGAATGGGAAGATCCACCTCCTGAGGACTGGATGCTTAATCATTGTAGGGAGGAAGCTGCTGAGCCTTCTGCCCCTTACCTCGGACAAAGTAAATGGCGATAGTACAAAAGATGAAGAATTGTATCCCTTATGGGATTAAAAAGTGGCAACAGGATATAATAATCTGATATATGAACCGCCTGCTTTTAGTAGTGACAATGGTCTGGAGGAAAATATGAGAAAAGAGGAGATCTTTAAGGTCTTACAAGACAAGAAGGAGAAAAGCGAACAACCAAATGTGACCCTAGATATAGAATGAGAGATTAAGAGATGGAAAGGAGAAAAGGATAAAGCTGATGAGGTAACGCTTGTACAGAACAAATGGATGGATGGACAGATATTGCTCAAGCTCAATGGGAAAAGTATCGAGGAAGTTAGGCAAAGGGAAGATCAAGACAAACAGGATAGAAAACAGAGGGAACAAGAGAAACGACTGAAGGAGGATAACTATAAGAAAAATAATAGACAGAGGCGAGAACAGATGTATCAAGAGGAGCAGCAAAAGAAGGGAGACAGGGCAGAGGAGCAAAGGAAGTATGACAACAGGCAAAGAGCAATCGAAGAACGAGATAGGCAGGAAAGGAAGAGAGAAGAAGAGGAAGCATAGAGATGAAGGGAAGTGTGTTGAGCAAATGAAAGAAGGGAAGAGAACTGACAGGAAGAGGAAAGGGTGAGACGGTAAGTGAAAAAGTGAAGGGAATTAGATGAAGTAATGGAGCGAAAAAGAAAACAAAGGGAACGCAATATTGATCGCATTCAGAAAGAGTTAATGCAGCCAAGTCCAGTAATATCATGGAGTCATATAGAGAACTTCCTCCTGTCACAGGAGTAATGGCAGGACCACCAAGGATAACCCTAGAGGAGCTTCTCCCATCACAAGAAGCAAAATCAGGGCTATTTAAAGTTACATGATATAAGAATTTTGAGAGAGGAAGCATTGGAAATAGGATCTAAAAAGCCTATCAAGGAATAAGGACAATAGGTGAATCGGGCAGCAGAGCAAAAGGAGATCGATCTATGGTCGCCCAATCACAAGGCCAAAAAGGAAGTCCCTTTAGTATCGAGAATAGAGCCTTGTCCTTAGACAGGCTGACGTTAAATAGGGATGAAGGAGACGAGAGTCATACTAGTTGGGGACTAGATGTGCCAGATGAAGAGAGAGAAACCTTCCGTTGGGAGGAGGGAGAAAGTGCATGCAGTCCCCCTAGGATGTCTGCAGACAGACAAGGAAGTAAAATGGTCTGATATAGAGCAACCTAAGGACAGGACGCCAGATCCCATGGTGTACCCAGAGCAACCAAAAGTATGATCGCATAGTGAGAAGTGAGAGTCACCATCATATGTGAACATGCTGAGGTGATTGCCAGGTAGAAGGCAATCAGGAAACATTGTCCCCACTATGGATAGGCAGACAATGGGAGCCGATTACGGATTTGGGATAACACAGTTCCCTCTATTGGAGAAAAGAGGGGCCAGACCACAGTATATTCCCTGGCCACAAATAGATAAGGATAATTTAAGATGTAAACTCCCTAGTTTAACGGCGGGTGTGGGAGAATTGATTTATGAGCTAGAAGAAGATGACAGGAGGAAATACTCTGGCTATAGGGGACATTAAGTGTCTCTGAGCAGCCATTCTTGGGGAAAGGGCTAATGCCATTTGGACACAAGCAGGTTATTCAAGTGTCACGGCACAGAACACAGCTCATGACGTAGTGCCATTTAATAATTGCAGAGCACATGTCTGGAGGGGCACTCAGGGTACCGTATCCTGATACGTCAGATATGCATGCAATTATTGCATAGAAGATGAAAGATGATGAAGATTCGCTTATTTACATTCAAAGTATTCAGGAACGGTGGACTTTGGAAACAGAGGAGCAATGGGGGAAATCAGTGGCAGTATTTTATCACATTTTTGTGTCAGGGATTGCCAGAACAGGTGAAGAGACAGCTTAAATTAGTGAGAATGTATGAAAAGCCATGGCAGAGATACAGTTGACAATAGAACATCATTGCCAGTTGTTGCAAGAGAAAAATATGAAGAAGGACGATGCTAGAAAATGTGAGGAAGGCAAGTTAGTTCAGAAGAAATTGTCGAAGTATGCCATAGAAGGGCCGGTACTGACAAGCGGAGAATGGCTGGGAATGCAGCAAGCAGTGGATACATTGCAGGTGAATAATCAACATCAGATGGACCAAGGAGGGAACAAGTTTATGCCACGGGTAGAAGAATGGGTTACAGAGGAAGAGGTGGTTTCCGGAGTAATCAGGGTGGTTTTCAAAAGAACCAAGGCAGGTTTCATAATATACAGAATGACAATTAGAATGTGCAAGGATGATTCAACCAAGGGGGGCTAGTTTGAAGAGCTCCTCCTATATGTTTGGCATTTGGAATGACAGGGCACATTGTGTGAACATTTGGAAGCCCAGGGTATGCACAGAATGGGCAGTTCTCAAGAGGGGGGACAGGTTATCCTCCAGCATATAGCTCACAAAATAGGGATGGGTTTGCTCAGAAGCAGACAGTGTATGAAGCACAAGTGCTGAGAAAGCAACAGGCATTGCACGAGCAGCAAGCACCAATGAATCCGCCACAAGGGCAGTCACAGCACAAACCCATTCAGATACAGCAGAATGCAAACATGGGACAATTATTGACACCTAGATTAGGGGGTCTCACTGGGGTGGGAGGAAGTTCTTTTACGGTTCAGGGATAAGCATGTACCCACAATAGGACAGCTCACAGGGTGACTGTGTTCAGTACTATCAGTAACATCAGACCCCCAAGAGGAACCAAGGGTTGATGTTACCATAGTGGGCAAATCTTTTCTTTTTTAGTAGACACTGGTACACTCGCTCATGTATACAAGAGGGAAAATATCCGTTATCGGGAAAAGCCATGAATGCACACAGCTTCTCTGGAGCTACAAGCAGAGTTCCTTTTACTAATGAATTACCAGCCTCTATAGGAGAGTGTGACATGTCTGTTCCATTATTGTATTCAAGGAAGACACTGGTTAATATTCTGGTCAGAGATTTAATGACGAATCTTAATATGATAATTTATTTTTCTGATAAAGGCATAGTGTGTTCCACTCCAGGGATACATTATCTAAATGTGGGCAGATTTATATTGCCATTTACAGGGCAAATGGCTCTGCAAGTAATGCCATTAGAGACAGAAGTCTTTATTTATGGGGTTCACATGTTTTTGAAAAGGCTACCAAGCTTAGTGGGAAAGATTATGAGAATACCTAATGAGTTCCTGTTCAGGCCACAGGTGCCTATGTATGAAGAGGAGGGACAGATCATTCCCCTGTGGTTAACTGCAGCCATAGTGCAAGGGGAATTGGTCATGCTCGAAGGAATTGATGATGAGGGCAGGCCATGGATAACAGTGATTGCTATTGGGGAAGGGTATACATTGACTGACGTCACTGACAAGGATATGTTCAGAGATGACCCTTAAGATGATGAAGTAATATTCCAGATGAGTATTACATATTGGATTAGACTAGAGAAAAGAGAGGCCCCACAGCGAATGTTTATAGTGTGGCAATGGCCAGAATTTTTTGACGAGGATTTGGAAAAAGTGCCATTCTCTTTATGGACTACAAGCCCCTATGACGTAGGCCTACTGAAGGGGGTTTGGAAAAATAATATTAAGCTGAAGCCAGGAGCGATTTTACCTCGAGGAAGACAGTAACCCATGTCTCGAGAGGTGGACTAAATCAGCCCTGAAGGAACAGGGCATCTTGTGAATGTCAGAGTCACTTGTAATACCACATTGTATCCAATAAAAAAAAAATTAAAAAAAAACGAAGGGAGGGTTGTGGATATTCATTCAAGATATGAGACCAATTAAGCATATTGTAGAAGCATAGTTTACTTTAGTTCCAAATCGGTCAATGATACTATGTACTATCCCAGCAGAGGCATGATATTTCATGGTGATTGACTTGAAAACTGTGTTTATCTCAATCCTGTTGCATAAGCACTCCCAAGACCTTACATCATTTACGTTTTGTCAGACTAAGCTGAAGAGCAATCATTTGCCCCAGGGGTACAGTGAGTCCCCATGGATCTTTAATAGGGTCCTGCAGATGGACCTACGCAACATTGATTTGAAAGATGTTGTGCTGCAGTACGTAGATGACATTTTAGTTTGTAGCATAACATAAGATGAGTGCAGGCAAGACTTGAATCAGCTAATGATCATTCTAGCAGACAAGGCATATAACGTGGACAAGGAGAAATTGCAATATTGTCAAGAAGACGTTTTCTATATTGGTCAACAGCAAAACTGCGCGTGATAAAGCAAATGCAGCAGTTTTTGGCATTGTGCAACTAGCATAGGTATTTGATTATAGTTCATAAGCAAGACCCCCTTTGCAGGCTCTGAAGAAAACCAAAGTGCACAGGGAAAACAAAGAACAGACTGAGGAAATCGAGGGAGGGTTTAAAGAATTAAAGAAAGTGATTTGTACAGCTCCACTTTTAGGAATTCCCAACTATTCTGAGGAGTTTTTCTTATTTTCGCACACAAATGGGATAGCTATGACAGCAGTGCTACAGAGTACAGAGGACTACACTAGGGTAAAAACCTCTGGCATAGTATAGTGGGATTTTAGATCCAGTTATGAGAGAACACTTTCCTTGCAAACAATTGTGTGCAGCGGAAGCGTTCGCCATTGAGAAGGATACTAGCATTGTATTGGGGTGTTCTATGACATTGTTGGTTGAGCATGATTGGGCATTGTTTGCCGTTTTGGAAAAACTGAACGGTACATTGAAATTTCAGAGGGCTTCTGCATATGAGGTAGTTATATGGAATCCAGCGATAAAGGAGAATTGCTCTAACAAGGAGTGGAGGTTCTCTTTATTGATGTGTCTTCAAAAATTGATGAAATTGATGGGGAAAGTCATTCAGGTTCAGCTGTGGTAAGGCACAGAGCTAATGGGGAATTTGAAGTGGTAGCAAGTGCAAGACTAGATCTCACTTTGCGTCACAAGCAGCAGAATTGGCGGTGCTTATTTGTTGCGCTCGAGAAACATGAGGGCAGGAAGTGACGGTGTACAGTGACTCTGCCTACGTGACGTCACCCATGCAGTCGGCTCTAGCACATTGGAAAAGGAGGGTCTACCTCTGAGCGGATCGCACTCCAGTGCAACACGCAGCATTGTTGGACAGGCTTATTTAGGCACTATAACTCCCAGTAGCCATCCCAATAGTTAATTATGCAGCACATACTAAGAGAACAGACTTTAACTCATACAAGAACGAAGCCACAGAAAAAAAGGCCCAAAGGCTTGCATATTCACCAGATATTTCAAGTTGTGATACTCTGAATGTAAATTTGTAAATTAAGGGTTTAATCATGTGTCAAGAACACAGGTAATGGAGGTTCAAGGAAGTGCTCCAAAAGAAGAACAAGCATTGTTGACATGGGGAGGGGTTCTTTATCCCCCTCTGAAGCATTGTGGCGACCGGACAGCACTGGAAAGCTGGTGATGCCTGTAGCCTTATTAAGGGGAGCAGTTGAACAGCTGCACTACCCTGCGCAAGTAACTAGAGAAAGCCTGGCAGCATCTATTACGGAGGACTGGTTTGTACCAAACCAGTTAGAACACGTTGCATTTTATGTAGTAAATTGCATCGTATGTCAAAAGCTTACTGCTAGACACACAATGCGAACAATCAGAGGAGTGATTCCTTGACCGAATGGTCTTTTACAGCATTTACATATTGACTATGTTGATATGCTGCAAGTATGTAGTGGATATAGTTATATGATAATGGTGGTGTGCCCCTTTTTGAGATGGATTGAAGCAGTTACATGTACACATACTGATGCCACTTGCGCTGCAAATTTTTTAGTCCAAGAAGTCTTTCCTAGATGGGGAGTATGTGAGGTATTAATGAAGTATTTGAACAGAATAGCCTATTGCTTAGTACAAAACACAGATTTTCTTCTGCTTATCACCCGCAAGCAAACAGAAAAAACATGAGAGACTCAACGGTCTTCTCAAAGAAAGAATTGCTAAACTCAAATTGACATTGCAGAAGGGATGGCTGTATTGCCTGCCCCTTGCTTTATATGCATTAAGGAATCAGGCCTGGTCTGACCAGCACCTCACACTCCATGAGTTAGTAAAAAGGAGGAGAATGAGAACGCATCTGTCTCCTCCATCGAGGAGTAGAAGTGATGACCAGATGACTCTAAAATTGTTCGGAAATGAGTTACATACATATTTGACATGTATAACTGCTAGTATGTCTGTCATTTCAGATCAACTCAAGCATAATGGGTGTCGGTCTCAGGACACAGATGAAGACCATTCAGCAACCAGATGTAAAGAACTACTACCTGTGCCCACATTATTAATTGGAGACCCAGTTGTAGTGCACAATTTCATAAGGAAATGGCACAAGCCAGTTTTTGGTGGACCATTCGTTGTTGAAAAGGTCACTCCCTCAGCAGAAAAGGTCCAAGAATGGTGCGCCTGGATACACCTGGGTGACGTGAAGCTGTATGCTTGTGAGACAGATGCACCCCACCCATTGATTAGGAGGCAAGACAAGAAGAAGTAGCTCAGCATGTGCAGACTCGATCGATGAGGAGGAAGAAGGATGCTAAGATTGCTAATTAAATAAATGCAAGAGTGCATTTGGACTGTGGCTCACCCCGGACACTCTTTATAGATATTTTAGCAGGAGTGCAAAAGTAAACATGCTCGAGCTGCGGGAATCTTTGAATTGTATTTTTAGAAAGTGTTGATGTGCTAAAAAAAGCCAGATCTCGACTTTGAGTTTGACGATTGTAAAAGGGAGCAGTTTTGTGATTCATTCCTCACTGAGTTTTTCTTTGGTTAGACACATGATTCTATCTAATGTCAATGCACAAAGGCTACTTATCGCTATCTTTGTATGCATATTCAAAACCTGTCCTGCTCTTGTTTGGCATAAAACTAACATGTGTTTGTTTCTGTAAGAGCCTAAGAATCACCCTGCAATTAGAAGGTTACTTATGGAGATAATTGAGCAGATTCGGTAGCTACCTGAGAATGTAACAATGCTGCCTGATTAAAAAGGTTTTTTATTTCCTTAAAAGTATGACAAAGGCACAATGTGGACTGTTAAGAATAATGCAGTTCCAAAAAAATTAACAAACTCAATACTGTGTGGAGAATTGGAAGTGGTGGGGACTGATGTATTGGTGCATGACATATGCACGCTCAGCAATTTATTTATTTTTTTCTGATTTTTCTAATCCACACTGTCTGCTTCATTGGTCCCAAAAAAGGACCCTTACTGGTGTACTACATGAACTTTATGCACAAACCCTCTTTTTAAATGGGAGATCCAAGAGAAGCGCAAGCAAAGATGATTATGAGCTAAATATTTATCTAGACAGTACAGCACATTTGGGGAATAACATGTGCTATCAGCACATGAAAGAGGTGGAAAAATAACCGCTGGGGAGTGTTGCTATGTGTGTGCTCTCCTACCTTATGACATGAGGAAGTCCAAGATATTTATAGCTATAGAAATAGAAGTCCAGACAGCTCATTGCTTGATTCACCTTGCACTATGCCATACAAGAGGTCAGTTCCAGGGTCGAACAGCATCCTTGGTATGGGAGACTGAATGGTCAGCACCAGAAGAAGATGATTATGTTGAAGATTTGAAGACAAGAGCAAGAGCACACACCAGAAATCATGTGATAAGATACAAACCTCCTGGAATGAAGGTAACAGAAATCAGATGGGAAATAAATAAAAAGCTCAATTGCCAAGGAAAAGCTGATGAAGAAATATGAAGATGCAAGGAGAGAGGCCAGATGCAAATCTGGCAAACAGTACTTTCTCCAGATGGATGGGAATAAGGCATAGTTGTATGCAGAGCTGTGGCAGTAACAGGACATCACAAACCAGTTATAGATTGTGTGGAAAAGGGATGCAAACCTCTCTGCCCAAACCTGGCAAAATTGCTGACATGGGTTGAAGACAAAGGAGGCCCGTTGCAGATAGTGCCTCTGGCTAGTGCAGAGCTATGCTTCAGAAACAATAGCACATTGGAGAGAACAAGCAGTGCGGTCGAATCTTTGATGTAGCAGGTATGAAGGATGGAACAGTAGTGATAATGGACCACTACTTATCCTGTGGATCCAGAACATATATGAAGCTACCCAAGGACTGGGGAGGGCTGTGTTCTATAGTACTTGTCCATGTTCCAGCATTGATGATTCCGAAGAGTGAGCTGAACACTGATGATCTCAGAGACACCGACAAACAGTCTATACTCCTACTCTCTGACCTATCAGCCGCTTTTAATCTTGTTGATCAAAGCACCCTCTTTCACCTCTTTCACCTTTTTCACCTCCTATCATCCACTGGTAACTTCTCCACCAAGGCCACAGAATGGACTGCTTCATTTCTCCAGGGCAGAGTCATGAAAGTCTTCTCCGATCAAGCATGTGCAAACCTTGATTTTATCAAAGGCGGCATCCTGCAGGGATCCTGCATTTCTCCTACACTTAACAACCTTTTCATGAAGACCATATTCAATTTCTTAGACAAGCTAGGAGTATCATATCCCAACTATCCAGGTGACACGCAGGTGCTCATCCCTCTCACTGGTGACTTTGATACTGACAGGGATCAACTAAATTCCATCTACTCCAAGATTCAAACCTGGATGGCAGAAAACTGGTTATGCCTCAATGGCAAAGCAACTGAATTGCTTCTCATTGGGGCCTCGGGCACCTCAAACAAACAGGACAAAAGATACAGCTCCTTCACCATTGACATTACCCCTATACCTATACTGCAAGTGGTCAAAACCCTGGGGGTCTTCTTAGACTCAAATCTCACCATGAGCAGACAAGTCAATGCAATTGCATCTGCGGCCTCTTACCATGCCAAACTGATCAATGCAGCCAGACCGTTCTTGTCCAAAGAAAACTGCCTCACAATAGCAGGGGCTATAATTTGATCAAGGCTAGACTATTGCAATGCCCACTTGGCAGACGCCTCCCAAAAAAACATCAAAGAACTTCAGACAATAGACAACAATGCCATCTGTGCGGCCGCGGGCATCTCGAAAAGGGAACATATTTCTGCCATCACGAGAGAGGTCCATTGCCTCCCCAAAGGAACGCATCATTTTCAAAATTCTCGCCATCTCACACAAATGCCTCAACAACACTGCACCCCTCTATCTTTGTCAGATGCTTGTGAAAACCAGTTCTGATAGGCCTACTAGAACAACCTATTCCAACAGGGTCACTGTTCCCAAAATCTCGAGCTTTTCCTTCATCGCTGCGTCTCAATAGAACTCCCTTCCTACTCACATAAGGGGCATAAAGACATACACAGTTTTCATGTGAAAAGGGGGAAGGGTTGTTGAAAAAGTGTTGGTACTAAAAGGTAAGAAGAAGGTTACATAAGACATTGAGGTGAGAAGAGTGTCAACCAAGCGCCTGTCTGCACGCAGGAAATTGTATTATCATGGGGGGAATAACCCCAATAGCGCAATCTTCCAACATCTTCCATTGTATAGTGAGAAGATACAGAAGTATCATGACCAGTGGGTCACAGAGATAAAGGGAGATAGCATAACATCCATATGGCCAGATGGAGGTTCTTTCGATAAAAGGGTGCTGGATCTGGTATCCACACATTTGCTAGCAAGATATAAGGGAAACCAGTTACAGAACAGAAGGGAAGCATTAGATTTGTGGTGGATGTTTGAGGAAATAACGTCCGCAGGTGAGGGAAGTACAGACAAAGCAGCCGAGAAAGAGAAGGCGTCAGAAGAGGTAGGTGGGGCAGCAAGAGAAGAGTGTACGAAAACCACAACTGAGAGTGACACAACCAAAATATAGCCATTGATGACAAGGCCTGTGGTAGGATACAGCGAGCCCCAGTGTGTGCCCACGTGCACTACCCCGACCACCCCAGCAGAGGCAGCAGCCCCCCCTCTGTATAACAGAGGGGGGATCTACGGCCCCACTAGCACCCAACCAGTGAATCTAGCACGACTAACTGGGGACTTAGACAGAAAGCTTGCACACGTGCAGATAGAAATAACACGATTAAGAGCATTATGCGACAGGGGCCAGATGCTACCGGGGGGAGAAGTGCCACCATTGGCAGCGGCAAACCTCACGCCCCCACCAAGTGTTGCAGGAGAATCGGCACCAGCGATGCCAGTACCATCACAATCGGCGCCCTCACAATCGGCACCAATACCAAAAGGGCAAGAGCCGGAGTGGCAATCAGGAAAGATCCGGTAGGCCCATGAGAATAATACGCCCGACAACCCCAGAGAGCCAGCGTGGGGCAGGACAATAGGAAGAAAGGGAGCAAGAAGAAGAAGTAGAAGAGGTGTGGATCGATCTTGATGAATATGAAGAAGCGGTAGCAGTGGTGGGGTCCCCACTGCCATTTCATTTCGATGACCTAGATAAAATGGCACCACCAAGATGGCAGGGCAGATTAAGACAGCGAGTAGGAAACATGCTGGTGTGTAAAACGAAAAAGGGAACAGTAAGTAAGACAGGAAGAAAACATAAACCACAAATGCCTTTGATACACAAAGGAGCAGGAAGGCCGCACTACATCCCGTGGGCTCAAATGGACAAGAACAACTTGTTGAAGCTTCTCCCTCCACTCTCGGACGAGGCGGGGAAATGGATACACGTATTTGAAAAGACCACAGCAGGAGTCCCATTAGCAATAGGGGATGTGAAAACTTTGTTGGTGTCCGCTGTTGGTGATCAGGCAGTCGCAGTGTGGGTGAAGGCGGGGTTCCCGGGAGTGACCATGAGTTGCTTCCGCCATGATGGATCACCATTCAATAACGTTAGGCGCAAGTATGGGATTCATTGCGGCGGATGTTTCCAGACATTCCAGACTTACACTTAGTGATGCAGTGCACAGTGGGACAGGAGGAGGAGCCTACGCAATTCATCCTCCGGGTGCAAGACCTGTGGAAAATTGAAACGGGTACGGCGTGGGATCAATCCACTGCCCTGTTTTATTTCATAATTAAAAAGGGGCTTCCGAAGGAGGTACAGAAGGCCTTGGATAAAATAGCCAGGATAGAAGCAAAGGGCTGGCCTGAGATCCAAAGCATAAATGTACATCATTGAGGAGGATCAAAGAAAGGTTCACAGACAAAGCGAAATTAGTACAAAATAAGTTAGTGAAGGTCGCAGCACTGAACGCAACCACATCAACTGATAGAAGCAGTTAAGGGGATGATGGAGCAGGAAATGAACCAGTCAGGATGGCTACAACATGGGCTGCAGTAGGACAAGAACAATGGGACGGAGAAGAACAATACGAAGGTCCCCAATGGCAAGGGAGACCAACAAGAGGATGAGGTGGGAACAGGGGGCCGTGAGGGGGATTCGGAGGAATCGGAAATAGAGGGTTCGGTGGGGCCGGGATGAGAGGAGGACCACAAGGGTCATTGTGAATTGTGGAAGATGGGGGCACTATTCAAGATATTGCAGAATGGTGGGTTACTTTCATGTGCAGCCCCATATGGGAAATGAGCAGCAATACGGACATCCACACCCAGGTAGCCCCTATGGGTTACCTATGGGAGTGGGTGGGCAAAATGATCAATATTATAATGAGCCCCAAATGTAACAAAGACACCCATCCCCGCAACAAGAGCCACAACAGAGGGGAGCGCAACAGCCTATGGCCAGACAAAACACAATAGAGAATGTGAACAATAACATCTTGGCAACATCAGTTAATGGTGCGCCTGCACCTTTTCGCGGCACAGCAGTGGTAGGAGATAACGTTTTCTCAGTGCGAGGAACTGACACTTATGCAGATTACGACAACCCACACAGAGCACTTGCGTGTCCAGTCCTATCCACTACCCTACGTGCAGAGAAGAACCACTAGTCGGAGCAGAGATAGGAAACAAGCAGTTTATCTTCATGGTAGACTCAGGAGCGGAACAATCATGTGTCATGGAAGGGCGGTTTCCACTCTTGGGAAGAAATGTGGAAACACAGGTGTTCTGTGGGGCTATTTTAAAAGTTCTTTACACAAAAGATCTTGACATAACAGTGGGTGGAAAACAGTGCACGCACCCTTACTGTATCATGAAGACGCGCCAATCAATTTGCTGGGAAGAGACTTGTTGTGCAAGTTGAATATGACTATCTCTTTTACCGAGCAGGGAATAGTGTGTTGAACCCCGGGAGTGTGCCGCATACGAGCAATGTTAGTGATCAGTACTATGACAAACGAAGTTGCAGTAAGAGGGGTGCCCATTGACATGGACATGTTTGTTTACGGCATCAGAGTGTTGGACCGAGTGGTGCCAGAAATAACGAGAAAGGAATGGAGGGTCCCCTCAGATTTTATCTTTCGTCCAATCGTAAACACAGATGTTGTGCCAGGAACCATTTTATCTATTGATCTAGAGGGGGTTCAGGTCTCGAGCAAGTGTATCGCAGTGATAGGACTGGACACACATGGATGCGAATGGAGAACGGTACTATGCATAGACCCCAACATAATTTTGCGCAATTTAACTAATGAAGATTGTTTCACTGACAATGAGAGTGATGGAGAAATAATAATGGAAATAAGTATACCATGTGACATCATGATTCAATACAGAGAGATACACAACCCACTCATGGCTAGTGTCAATGTGCCGACCACAATATTTGAGGAAGACATGGAAAGAGTACTGCCTGAGATTTGGACAACTGGTCCCCATGATGTAGGGTTATTGCATGAAGTAACACCCATTAAGATAAAATTGAAGCCTGGTGCCATACCCCTAAGGGTTAAGCATACCCACTATCAAAAGAAGCAGAGGAAGGGACCAGAGAAACAATAAGTACCCTATTAAAACAGGGAATAATAGTCCTATCCAACTCCCCATGTAATACAGTGGTTTTTGCAATCAAAAAAGCGAAAGGAGGGGCGTGGAGGATGATACAAGACCTCCGCTCACTCAATGACGTCATACAGAAAGAGTTCCCATTAGTGCCTAACCTGGCATCAATACTATGCAGCATACCTAAAGAGGCCATGTGTTTTACGGTGGTGGACCTATAAAACGCTTTCTTTTCAATACCACTCGACCCAAGCTCCCAGTTCCTCAAAGTGTTCACTCTAGGGGGGAACAAGTACGAACACTGCAGGTTACCGCAGGGATATTGTGAAAGCCCTAGCATTTTTAATAGGATCTTACAGGAAGATCTTGGAAATATTGATGTAGAGAGTATGATAATTAAGTATGTAGATGATTTGCTCATCTGTAGCAAAAGCAAAGAACAGTGTAGAGAAGACTCTGTAACACTGTTGAACTTGCTACCTACAAAAGGATATAAGGTAGATAAAGGAAAACTGCGACACTGCCTAGCCAAGGTTCTGTACCTAGGGCCACTAATATCCAAAGATGACGAAAGAATACTTCCCGACAGAGCAGCTGCTATACGCCACATGATAATACCGAAAACAGTAAAGGCCATGCAGAAGTTTCTCTGTATCTGTAATTACTGCTGTGCCTGGAGGCTTGATTATGCAGCCCACACACCCATTGCTACAAGCACTAAAAGAATCCCAAAAGAATAATACCCCAATAAAATGGACAAATGAAATGATGACGCACTACTTCAAGTTACAAGACCTGATCGCACACACACCAGTTCTCGCAAACCCAGATTATGACAGGGAATTCTACCTATTTTCACACTGCAACAATGATGACAGCAATATTGACACAGAAATTGTTGCTAGGCCACAAGCCATTGGCCTACTTCAGCGGAACATTGGACACGGTAATGCAAGGCCACTTCGCATGCGAACAAGCTCTTGCTGCAGCAGCATTCCCTATTGAAAAAAGCGCCACAATTGTAAAGGGTTGCTCAGTGATGCTGTATGCAGAGAATTCACACTTTGCTATTTTAGAAAGATCCAAACACAGAGGGCAACAGCGTATGAAATAATAATATCCAGCCCAAATGTGCGTGTAGTCAGATGCAAAACAGTAAACCCAGCTACGTTCACTACAGAGCCATGCACCGTAGAAGATATGCAGGAGCACGATTGTGCCACATATGAAGGAGAGGAAGATGACATCCCCAAAGCTGAAACAGGGGAAAAATATGTGGGAATGGCAGTGGTAAGAATGGAAGAAGACAATTACGAAACAATTGTCCAAAAATGACTCCCTTCTCATTACTCTGCACAAGCGGCTAAATTGGTGGCATTAATTGAAGCACTACACACAGCAAAAGGATGTGCAGTAACCATATATTTGGATTCAGAATATGCCACAACAACAGTACATTCAGAATTATCGCGATGGCGATGGAGAGGGTTTCGAAGGGCAGGTGGGTCGCCAGTTCAACATGCTACATTACTAAATTAACTAATAGAAGCATTAGCAGAACCATCAGTAGTGGCAGTGGTGACATGCCAAGCCCATACTACCAACACAGATGCAATCTCATTGGGAAATGCGGCAGCAGACGATGCAGCAAAAGACGCCTCATATTTCAATGTACCGCCAACAATTGAATGCATTGTCAAAACACCCACCGCACAACCATTAGAAGAAGGATATAGCAACACACCAATAACACAAATAATATATTTGCAGAGGAGAGCACCAATAGTAGAGCAAGAGTTATGGACCAAACGAGGGTGTAAGCAATCACCGACAGATCTGATCCGGAGACAGGAAGTGACTGGGAAGGTAGTAATGCCAGTGGAACTATTGGAAGTAGCATTCCTGCAGCTGCATTTCCCGGCCAACGTAGCAAAACAACATATCGCAGCGCAGCAGACATGCAAGAGCACTGGTTTGTTCCCAACCTGCATTACCATCTGTCCAAATTCACAATAGAATGCACCACATGCCAAACATACAGTTCAGGGATGACCCTAAGAACATCTTGAGGCACTCTCCCGCGTCCTGTGGGGCCCTTCAGAGAGCTCCACATTGATTATGCGGACATGGGGGAGAAATGTAATGGGGCAAGGTATCTGATTGTAGTGGTATGCCCCTTCTCAAGGTGGGTAGAGGTAGGACTATGTCCCCACCCGGACGCAAAATGTGCGACAAAGTTTTTGGTGTGGGAGGTGTTCTCAAGTTGGGGAATTTACGATGTAATAAGATCAGACAACGGCACAGATTTTGTGAATGACCTCTTCAAGGAAGTTAATCGCTCCTGGGGGTTAAGCACAAACTGTGTTCTATTTATCATCCAATGCCCAATGGGATGGTGGAAAAGATCGATGGCCTGCTCGAAAGTAAATTGTCAAAGTTGTACAACACACTCAATAAAAACTTTGTGTATTGCCTGCCCCTAGCATTGTTCTAACTCAGAACGCAGCCAAGCAAAGACCACCACTTAAGCCCCCATGAAATTGTGACGGGCAGGCATATTCATACGCCACTCCCCCCAATAAGAAAAGCATTAGATGCGCATCGGGCTGCCACGGTGCTGGGGGAAGAATTTAAAGAATACCTTACCCAGTTGATGCCCGCAGCACGTAGCATAGCGTGACAAATTGCACCACCATTTACTGAAAATGCTGCGACAGACACTGCAATGCTGGCCCCAGACAGTCCAAGTGGCCCATTAATGCCGGGCGACAATGTATATTTAAGGAGTTTTGTTCGGCGGTGGAACTCACTGAGGTTTCATGGACCTTATGAGGTCATTTTTTGCACACCCACCACGGTAAAAATCAAGGGACTGAAATATTGGGTGCATCTCTCAGATGTGAGAAAGGTACGCAATAGTGCAGTCCCTCAGTGTGAGCAAATGAACAACACTGAAATAGACAGTGAAGTGAAAATGTAATTGCAAAAAGTGTAAAACAAACAATGAATATGAATGTGCTTGCATGACTCTCTCTCTCTCTCTCTCTCTCTCTCTCTCTCGCTTTCTCTCTTTCTTTCTATCTCTCGCTCTTAAGTCTTACACTCTCCATCAAAATGAATGAAAGGTAAAATAAATTGTGTATTTAAAGAAATGATGCCAGTAGCTCAGTATAAGTAAAATATTCAGTGAGTAGAAAAATGTTATATTGAGAGATTTATAGCAACACGTAAGAGATTGATAAGGAGAATATCATAAATGGTAATGAACTATGTAATGTAAATAATTAATGTATGTCCGTCACTTAACCATTTTATATCGCCCCTCCAGGTAACACAATGGCCGAAAGGAGCGAGCTCACAGACACTGGCTCAATGTTAGTTAGAGGATTGCCAATAGAGCCAATAAGTACAGTAATGTCGAGTGCGCTTTGAAATATTCTGCTGTCCTGTTGTCTGTAATGTTATTCTTCATGGCCTGGTACTACACCATTTTATGTGTTGTCCATGATATAAATAAAGGGGGGAGTGGGGCCTAGCTAATACGAGAAGGGTCGGTACTAATATGGATAGGGTTAAAAACCACGTGGAAGGAAAACTATTCTGATGTTGATTACGATGCTAATACAACCTACAATACGGTGCACTTTAATGACACAGCAAAAGTCCCTCTCCTTCCACTTGTTGCTAAAAACCCGTCTAATGACAATGAAACCTATGTATATGATGGTGACTATTTTTGGCCAAATGAACTTGATCAAATGAACGCTAATGCACAGACAACCAGAGACCCTACCTCACTTTATATTGCTGCTACTCATGAATCACCAGAACCACTAGCTGAACACGCACTGAATAATGTTAATGACACAGCATGGGCTGGGGTGTTCACAATACACTACCGAAAGGTTAGGAGTTATCGCAAGGGGGAAAAAGGAGAGGGAAAAGGGGGGTGGGTGGGAAAAGATATGACATCTACCATGGTCTGGGATTAGACGAAATATAAGACCCCCGCCACCCCGACCAGTCAAATAAATGGTACTCAGACATGAGTGCCACATCAAAACAAGCCAAAAATGAGAGCTGTTTTGTCTACTCACTCATACCGCACGCATCAGGGACGACCAAAATACTAGTGCCACAAGAGGTAACCTTGTCAGATGCACAATGTTTAATTCATCTGGTATTGTGAAGAAATCGGAGCAGTTTCCAAGCACACATAGTTACAATAGAGATGCTGCAGAATGAGAGAACATGCACAAGCAGACGCCAAGGAGTAATCTGCATCAAAGAACCATTCTTCATCATAAAAGGAACAAGATTCGCAGAAAACAAATGTCATGACAAAACAATCGAGTGCAAAGCTGAGTCACTCAGAGGATTCACTGAAGAGAACTTTCAATGGGTCAAAGAAACATGTGCCCCCGTCTAGTCCCAGCACATTGCCAAACTAATGTGGGTTACTGCACTAGAAAAGCCAATGATGATGCAAAAAGAAATGCAGCATGAACTATGCTTTCACAGGGAAGGACAAGTGCCCATGGGTGACAACAAGCAATGCAATAAGACAATAATCATTCCAGACATGAAGAAAGGCACAATGGCCCTCTTGGACATTTATTGGATCTGTGACAAAGAAGTATGCCTGCATCTCCCGGCGTCGTGGAAGGGCACTTGCGCCCTAGCCACCCTACATTTGGCTCTGATGGTAATCCCAGAAAGCCACATCCAAGGTGGAAAAGGAGAATCGACTGGCAAATCGGCAGCGGGAGAATCGGCTGGCATATGGGCAGCATGGCAATCGGCTGACACTTCGGCAGCACCCCAGCCAGTGGTAACAGAGCCTCCAGCATATGAACTGTTGTCAGAAAATGACTTAAAAGACAAACTCTCTCGCAAAAGAAGATCATCCAATTATATCTCCTCTGAATCATCTGCTCTTCTTGCTGAGATCCCACCAAAGTATAAACTCTTCAACTCCGCAGAGACATTCTTTGCTTTGCTCCTAACGCCAGGACTCCAAGCCCGAACTAACGCCAAGTGGTTACAAATAGTCCGCTGGGAGCTGATCCAACTCGCCAATGACACTGAAGAAGGGTTCAATGTCATAAAGGTGGAACTCCATGCTTTGCGCCTAATGACAATGCAGAACCGGTATGTCCTAGATCTCCTCACGGCCATGGACGGCAGTGTTTGCCGAAAAATCGGAAGCGCATGTTGCACATTCGTGCCATCTGAAAATGCAGATATTGGAACACTTTCCCATGTGATCTCAGCAGTACACAGCCTGGGAGAAAGGATGTCGAAAGAAGGGGAGTAGAACCAAGCATTTGGTTTGACAACATGTTCAGCTGGATACCGTCCTAGTTCAACACCATGATAAAAATGTTCATTCCTATCATCGTCTTCATAATGCTATTTTTCTGTGTGTGCCAACTAGGTATCCGATGTTGTGCAAAATCTATGCCTAATTCAACAATGATTATGGTAACGATGAACCGACAGACAATGGAAGCCACTATGATAGATGCTCAGATGCAAACTGGAGAATCTAACCCACCAAAACATTGCATGACAGCAGTGTATCGCCAAAATGGGGACAGGGTGGATAACCTATATCACACCACCATAAAAGAACCAAGAGAGCTGCAATGGTACACTGAAGTGTGGGTGGACCTGGATGGGGATGGAGGGATATATATGACATGTACCCCTGAAGAATATGCAAGGAAAGGGCACAGCCTGAAGATCGTATCTAGGGTGTTGATGCCCATAAAAGGCACACCAGCCTGGGATGAAGCAGTAGCTGAAGCTGAGTATTATCGGAGAGAGAACAAAATAACAAATTGTTTGTTACTTTAGATGTAACGAAAAGGGGGAATGTGTGGGAGTGAGGGGCCAGTAGGCCCCCTGTCCCTCCTTTCCTTAGTACAACTTGGACCATGTGATTCCAATGGTTTTGAGTGCCCCCGTTACCCTTATGTGATGCCAGCATCAGCTGGTATTTGCGTCGATGGGACCGTTGCGCAGGACACAGGGCATCCATTTTGTGCCCCCTTGACTCCATCTTGGTAACTAGGCCTCACTGCGATAATACGAAAAGGCTTCTCTCCCCTTTGCAGCGCTGCGCACACAGCACACATGGCCCCCACCTTTTCTCTCACTGTGCCTGGAAAACTCTGCAGCCCCATTCTCACGCTGAAGCCGGAGGTAATTGCAACAAAGAACACATGTAACATCTCACTCTTCCTCTGAGATCACTGCCCCGCATGTGAACCAGCTTCAGCCAAGCACTGTAGCTCATCCATCTCCACAAATCTGTCCATGCCCCCACACCCTCGCTATTGGAAAATTACTGCCAGTGTAACCCTGTGCCCCTGCAAGGTATTCTCTTGATGTACCAGATATGTGACCTCGCCATGGTGCCCACCTAAGCAGGCCCCCAACTAACATTAGACCTCTGTGCAGTATATTGGCTCTCACTACTAACAAATGCCAACGTGCCTTAGATTCTTTATGAGTCCAGACCCTTGCTTCAATCAATGTTATCATGATGGTCAAAACCCTTAACCTGATGCGATGCTCCATATAAGCCGCACTTATTAATGATGTAAATACATGAATTAAGTTTATAGGTTTACAATGAATTGTTCAAATTGATTTCAATGATCATTATTCAGTACATGCTACACAAGGATGTATTATATTAGCTTAGTTAATGGACACCCCGCTTCACAGCAACCTGACCTTCACCCCTTCCTGGATGCTGACAGCTGAACCACGTGATGTCCCGCCAAAGGAGCAACCAATCCGGATGAAACAGTGCCTCTACAACTATATAGAGCTATAATGACTGTCCAATCCTGCGCCGACTTAGTACCCTATGTTAATTGCATCATCTATGACAATTTTTCTCTTTATATTGTGATGTAATTGAAAAATTTGCCAGAGCGCTCTTGGGCAGCAGAGTTCTTTGGATGCCAATTCTATAAAACGTTTTTTTGAACTCTCGCAACCTGTTTTCTTAGCCTTATTCCCCATCAGGGGTGTGTCTCATTTATTCTTATTGCACGTCTAAGATGGGGAGGGCTCTTACAACTGTGTGTTTTTTCATGAGAATCATTTAGAGAGACATATGACTGTGTGGCCTCCGCTGATGCCTGTTGTACTCCGTTTTAGACAATTGCAATTAAAACAGTTGTGTTTTTGCCAACTTCCTGAGTCGGTCTGGTTATTGATGTATGAGTAAGATCTGCATCCCCATCCATCTCAGATACTGTTATTTCATCTTAAAGGGCTTACGGGTTCAAAATCTTGATCGTCCTTATGACCTTCATCACTTTCATCCTCTATCACATTTGTCAACCTTGAAAGACAATCCGCTGCCTTGTTCTTTACTCCTGGAAGATACTCTATCTCCAAGTTGTATTCCTGCAAACCTGCAACTCACTTGCGAATTCTGGATGATAACCTATCCAAACCCTTTGTGGCAAGAATCTCCTTCAAAGGTTTGTGATCAGACCTCACTATACATTTCATACCCCCACAAAAAGGAGCAAAACTTCTCAGTTGCCCACTTAATTGCCAATAGCTCTTTTTCAATTGTGCAATAGTTCTTTTTGGCACTTCACAACACTCTAGATGCAAAAGCAACAGTATACTCTCCTCCCGCACACTATGAGAGAGCACATCAACCAAACCGTGATTGTTGGCATCTGATGCCATCACACATCTCCTGATCAGATCAAAATTGCTCAATGTGGAAGCTTTTGCTACGGCTAATTTTAACTCCTGAAATTCTTTTTCACATTTTTCACCCCATTTAAATCTGACACCCTTCTTAACCAAACATCTCTTGTGATTGGATTTGCTTGCCATCCCTGGAATACATTTGGTATAATATTCAGCCATGCCAAGGAAAGAAACTATCTTTTCTTGGTCTGTTGGATTGGGGAAATTCACGATATTGTTAACAAATCAATTTTAAGTCTTATATCTTGTTAAGAGATTTTGGGATATATGTATTGGATAACTGGCTTACTAAACTTGAATTTGTCCTTACTAAAGGTTAAGCCTGCATTCATGAAAATGTCAACCACTATTCTCAACCTGAGATCATGCATTTCCTGACTTCCAGCATAGACTAAAACATCATCTTGAAAGCACAGGACTCCTTCAATGTCATGGAAAAGATGGTGCATAATACGCTGAAAAACAGCTGCAGCAGAAACTAAAACAAAAGACATGCGCCTACATTGACACAGGTGCTCTGCAGTAATGAACGCTGTAACATTTCTGGAGGAAGGGTGTAAAACAATCTGGTGATATGTGAACTTCAACTCCAAGGTACTCATCAATTTCATCCCTTTGATAGTTCCTAAAATTTCAAATATATTGGTTAAAGGATGCCTTTCAGGTATCTCACATCGATTCACAGACTTAAGATCAATACATAGTCTTAACCTTCTGTTAGTTTTATGCACTACCACAAAAGAGGAAACCGACTCCGATGCCTAAATTCTCTTTATTAACCCTTGCTTTTCCATTATTTCCAGTTCCTCCTTTACAGCAGCTCTTACAGCCAATGGCAAAGCCCTCCGTTTTTGTACAACCGGGACTCAATTAGCCTTCACTCTGATTCTGTGCATGAAACCATTTAGATTACCGAACTATTCACGAAAGACAGTGTGCTGCCACGATTTGTTGACACTTTCTATTTGGTAAACTGCCTCATCAGCATTGTGGTTACGTTTTATCTTCAATCTTCTCCGGTGTGACCAACTAAGAAGTGGACTATTACTTTATTTGAAACATAAATCTTCCCTTTGGATGACCTGTGCTACTTATTGTTAGGAAAGATTTCAAGATTGTATGTAATTTTCCCTCCATGTGTCAACCCCCAAACTTTTTGCTGCTGTTTTTTGCCGCACTCCTCTGGGCTTTCGCTCAATTCTTATGGGGAAACCTTAAGACAGTAAGTACTGGGAGACTTTGTTTCCCTTAGTCCTTTCCTCATGTTGCAGCTTTTGTGCAACATGAAACAAGAGTGCACTGTAACTTACTTTTGCCGTGCTCTTGGGGCTCTAGTAATTCCAAAGGCCCTAGAAACCCGGGTCAGTCCTTATTTGGTCATGCACTTTCCCGCGAAACCCAAAGCTTTCACGGCTTCAGCATGACTTGTGTTTATGCCTCCAGGAAGAGCCTGGAGAGTCCTGAATGCCTTGGACCACCGTGGTCCGTGATAGGTCCACGTATGGTGTAAGTGTTGTGAGCAGATCTCCCATTGGGTGCTCTCCATTTTGGCACAAAGGGAACTTTAGATAAGAGGAGGGTGAAAACACCACTACCATGTTGATCTCCTGCGTTCACACTGAACAAGGGATAATGAGCCAAGTATCCTGCAACAAGAAGCTGAGTCGAGGAACCGCTGGTGACCCGCTGAAGGTTTGGCACCCTGAGCCGCTTTCATCCTGCGAGACCCCTCTGCATCTGATCGTCCCAGAAGGTCTCCGAAGGCGCTTCAACCCATTGGAATAGTGGCACCTTCATCAAACCCTGCAAGTAAGCCTCTTCGGAAGTGTCCCTGGTCCAACCAGTGGGCTGCCAGCTTATGCAGGACGTTTTGCTCTGTCACCGCTGCCGTTTCGGGGAAGGCCTCGAAACTTGTCCTACTGCTAGCTCTGTGTCCACGGCACTCTCACACCGAATATCTTACACTTGGCATTCCCAGGTCTGAAGTGAGGCGAGTGCGCCCGGACCAGAGAAAACGCGGTTGACATGTTGCCCTGCTGTGCTAACAACCTGTGCACGTTCGCTGCATTTGGCACACCCTCGCCCCTGCATCCTGTTACCGCGGAATCTACACAGTGTCGAGACGTCCTGATCATCGCCTCTGAACCTGCCAGCAACGTGAACTGAACTGAACTGGCGAAGTCTGGGTCTGCCTGCGTCAGGGACCGGTAAGTAGTCCCTACCGCAACCGGTGGACCCTAGCGCAGGAACCCACTTCTCTTCCTATTTTGTCCATTGACACAAGCGCGTGCAGGTACTTTTGAGCATAAGGCTCCTCTCTTCGTAGGGCTCGGACTTCCTCCTAGCTAGGTGTAGTTCAGATGTCGAACTGGGTCTAATGATTACTTGCACTGCCTGTTTTCCTCCCATCTAGGTGGTCTACATATTACGTGCTCATAACTCCTTAGACCCCTCGGTCTTGTATATATATTGTATTGATTGTGATGTGTTGGTTTACTTTAGTATTATTGTGATTGTTTGCTATGGTCTATGTTACAAAGGCCTTGTAATAAATGTGTCTATATTTTTAATATAACACCTGCCTGGAGTAATTTGTAAGTGTCCTTGCTTTGCGTGCTCATTGAGATCTTTCAGTCACCCTCAGCCCTCTTGAGACTTAGTCTTGACCGCCGCCATCGCTACCCTGATTGGTCTGGCTTGTCCAGAGGTTACCCGGTTCCAAGAAACTAGACTGGCCTCCTGAACCTCTGCCCCTCCAGGTCCAAGTTCAGAAATCCATCTTAACAAATTGGTGTATAGCGGTGGGATAGGACTGAAGGTATCCAGTGTTGCACACAAGCAAAAGCATTTCAAGTTATTCCTACCAGGACACATAGTGAATTGTCGTAGTATATCTTTTTAAAGGCCATAGTCCTATCTAACAGTATGGAAATAAGTACCTTGTTAACTTTAAATGCTTCTAAATCTGAAAACTTGAAAAAGATGTGTGCTGAGAGAGATGTCTCCTCTCAAGGCACAAAAATGGAAATGATCCAAAGAATCATGGCCTGGCAAGAAGCTCAGCTTAGTACTATAGCTTCAGAGGACAGTGCAGAAGGAGGTGGGGCTGCTCTCACTGGTAGAACTGACAGTTCTGCCGCTGCACTGTTCCACAGCGACAATGAGGACAGGGAGGATGAAATGTCTAATGTTTCCTCTGCCAGTGCTGATGCGGAAGCCATGCTTGAATTCAAGAAGCAAGAGCTGCTGTTTAGGCAGAAGGAGCTTCAGTTCAATATGGCCAAACTCCAGGAAGAGCTTTAGTTCAATATGGCCAAGCTAAAGAACAGGCAGAACAACAGAAAGACAGGGATCACCAGTTGGAACTGGCCAAGCTTCAAGTTGCCAATGGATCCAAGGGTCCTGGACATGGGTCTGGGGCCTCCTCTCATCCAATGTTTCCAAAAGATCTGCCCAGTGTGTATGAGGAAAATAATAACATTAAGGACTGGCTGAATACATTTGAGTATGCATGTGAAGTTCAACAAGTTGACAATGCTGATAAAATTGCCTCGTTACTTAGCAGACGGCCCCATTGTGGCTGCAGTGCCATTATGGAAATGTCGAAGGCTGAGAGAACAGATTTTGCAATGTTGAAGCAAACTCTCATTTTAAAGTTTGGAAAGACTCCTGCCCAATACTTAAAAAAATCATAGAGTATAAGAAAAAAGAAGGTGGTACTTGGGTATTTTATGTAACTGAATCCTTAAAAAACTTGACTGGCTGGGTCGAAGGTTATAAGGTTTCTACTTTTGAAGGTATGATAAGTCTTGTCATGCTGGAACAGATTTTTGCATCTTCTTTCCCTGAGCTTAAGCATCATTTGGCAGATTCACAGGAGATATATCCTATGAAGCTTGCTATTGCAGCAGATGTATGGGTGTCGCATCGAGTGTCCCATAAGGACAAGACTCATCCTGGTAAGCAGGAGGAAGGGAAACAGTCCAAAGATAAGGAGGGTAGGGAAACTGATAAATCTTCTTCCCAAAAGGGCCACAAAAAGAAAAATAAGGGTAAGACGCAAGAGAACTCACAGGGTAGTGGAGGTCAGCCTCTGAAACAGAACTCTGGTTATAATAAGCCTCCCTATGTAAACAGACCCAATGGATCTTGTTTTGCTTGTGGAGCAACTGACCATGTGAAGGGGGATCCCAGATGTAAGGTCAAAACCTTGGGGGTCCACTCTGCTAATATGGCCTTCTCCTCCTACGAGGAAGAACAGATTACCGGAGCATCCTTCTCCTCAGACTCCTTCCCCAGTGGGATAGAACCTGAGGTAGGTTTAGTTTTCCTGGGTTCCTGGGAGCCTAAAGTCGCAGAGGCTTATGCTAGGATTCCAGATAACACCAAGCACTACTTTAAGGACAGTGTGCTGATCAATGGAGTAGATACTCCACCTCTTAGGGATAGTGGGTGCAGTCGAACTGCAGTGGATTCTACCTTGGTAGACCCAGAGGAAGTTGCCAGAGCTACTCTGATGCCCAATAAGTTGGCTGATGGCCCAACTCTCATGTTCCCAGTAATACCTGTAAATCTTACTATCAATGGTACAGCAGTCAGGATTCCAGTGAGCATTCAAAGGAGTGTCCCAGGAAAGGTCTTGTTGGGCAATGATCTCAGAGCTTTAGGGCTTGTGGTAGATACTGCTGACAGACCCTGCACAAGGTCTCAAATGAGGGCAGCATTGGCCAAGACCAATGCCCTGCCCCAGCCAAAGGGGAAAGCCAAAGCTAAAGGAGTCAGAAAAACAAAAAGAGGGAAAGAAAATATTCCCCCTAGCTCGGGGCTCCACTGAGGTGGAGGTAGTTGGTCAATCACCCGGACCTGATGAGGAGGTGGTGATGCCTGAAGTATTTGACCCCAATGACCATCCTGAACTAAACGATTTGTTAGTAGAAGGTGGTCCTGACAGGGAAGAATTCAGTAAAAGCCAACGTGTGTGCCCATCTCTGGAAGGCCTAAGGAGACAGACCTGCTCCCAGCTTGAGGGTGAACCTCCTGGGAAGCATTGGATGTATTGGGAAGGTAGACTCCTGTATAGTGAGCCCACAGAGTGTACAGAAGGAGACCATAGGAGGTTTGTGGTTCCCCTTGCTGTAAGACCCTTCCTCCTGCAGCTGGCGCATGAAGTGCCCCTTGCTGGTCACCTTGGTATTAAGAGGACCAAGCATATGTTATCCATGCACTTCTATTGGCCCAACAATGGGGTGCAAGTAGAAAGTCACTGCAGGAGTTATGCCTCCTGCCAGTTATCTGGTAAGAGTGGTTCAACAATCCAAGCTCCATTGGTACCACTCCCAGTTGTGGGAGTACCATTTGAGAGGATAGGGATAGACATAGTTGGTCCCCTTGACCCCCAAACATCCTCTGGCAATAGGTTTATCCTGGTATTGGTTGACCATGCCACCAGATATCCTGAGGCCATCCCATGGAAAACTGTGACTGCCAAGTCAGTCGCAAAAGCTTTACTCAGCATCTTTACTAGGGTTGGCTTCCCTAAAGAAGTTGTGTCTGACAGAGGCAGCAACTTTATGTCGAAGTTTATGCAGGCTATGTGGAAGGAATGTGGGGTAACCTACAAGTTTTCTTCCACATACCACCCCCAGACCAATGGACTGGTGGAACGGTTTAACAGGTTCCTTAAAAAGTATGATTGGGGCTCTGGAAGAACCTCAAAGAAGAAAATGGGATCTTCTTTTACCATGCTTACTGTATGCCTACGGACAGGTACCACAGGAGGGTGTTGGCTTCAGCCCCTTCGAACTTCTGTTTGGTCACCCTGTGCGGGGACACTTAGCTATAGTCAAGGAGGGATGGGAGATGCCCACTCCCCCTATTACTACCAACATAGTAGACTATGTGTTAGGGCTCAGAAAAAGGATGGCACTCCTGATGGGTCTGGCTAGTGACAAGATGAAGGCAGGACAAGCTCTCGTGAAACATTGGTATGACCAGAAAGCTTCCCTCATCAACTTCACATCTGGTCAGCAAGTCCTGATCATGAATCCCATAAGGCCTAGAGTTTTACAGGATAAGCGGTCAGGCCCTTACACAGTGGTGGAGCCCCTGGGTGAGGTCAACTATTTAGTGGACCTTGGAAGGCCTGGACAAGCTCCATAGTTGTTCCATGTAAATAGGATGAGGGCTTTCATCCCAAGAGTTGAAAACGCAGCACTGCTATTGGCTTCGGCTGTTGAGGAAGAGGAGTCTGAACCTCTCCTTGACCTGTTTCAGAGCAGTCCTTCAGATAGCTCCTTTGCGGGTGTCCGAGTGGCCCCTCACCTGACTTCTGATCAGCAGGCTGAGGTGAAGAGTTAGCTTAGGCAATTTTCCCCCCTGTTTTTACAGTCCCCTTGTTTGACACATTGGTGCAAACATAACATAGACACAGGAGACAGTGTACCTACCAAATGTAGGGGATACAGGATGTCAGACAAAGTATGGTCTTACATTAAGATGGAGGTCACAAAATGTTAGATCTTGGGATTATTGAACCCTCTAGTAGTCCATGGTCCAGCCCTGTGGTTTTTGTCCCAAAAGCAGGTACTTCTGAATTGAGGTTCTGCGTGGATTGCAGGGCTCTGAATGCTGCCACCAAGACAGAAGCACACAGCTTGCCTCGAACAGATGAGCTGGTGGACACCTTGGGTGCCTCCAAGTACCTCAGCACGTTTGACCTCACTGCAGGATATTGGCAAATAGCCCTCGCAGAACATGCCAAGGAGAAGACAGCGTTATCAACTCCAGAAGGTCTTTCCCAGTGCAGGGTAATGCCTTTTGGGTTGAAGAATCACCTGCCACTTTCCAGAGGCGTCTGAATCATGTGTTGAATGGGTTGGATGAATTCTTTCTTGCATATCTGGATGATATAGCAGTTTTCAGTGCCACCTGGGAAGACCATGTGAAACACCTTGGGATTGTGTTACAGGCTCTTCAGAAAGCCCACTTGTCCATAAAGGCCAGTAAATGACAGATTGGACAAGGCTCAGGGGTTTACTTTGGACATGAAGTAGGTCGAGGGAGGATACAGCCTCTACCCAGTAAAGTACAAGCAGTACAAGACTGGCCTACCCCCACTACACAGACCCAAGTGAGAGCCTTCTTAGGACTCACAGGGTATTATCGAAATTTCATGGCAGACTATGGCACCATAGCTGCCCCTCTGACTGCTCTCACCACTCCGAAGAAACCAAGAAGGTAACTTGGACTGAAGAGTGTGAGAAGGCCTTCAATGGCTTAAAAGACTCCTTGTGCCAGGCCCCTGTTCTCAGGGCACCTGATTACCAACAACCTTTTATTGTGCAGACAGATGCCTCTGACACTGGGATAGGAGCTGTACTATCACAAGTAGATGAGAAGGGTAAGGAACACTCAATTGGTTTCATTAGTCGCCAGCTTAAGGACAGAGAGCTCAGATGGTCCACAGTAGAGAAAGAATGTTTCTCTGTTGTGTGGGCCCTACGGAAGCTGAGGCCCTACCTCTGTGGGACCCATTTCACTGTGCAAACTGACCATAAGCCCTTAAAGTGGCTAATGAACATGAAGGGAGAGAATCCAAAGTTGCTTAGGTGCTCCATAAGTCTACAAGGCTTTGACTTCACTATTGAGCATAGGCCTCCAACATAGCAATGCTGTTGGGTTGTCCAGAATGTTTAACGACCTGAACAAGAAACTCATCCAGGGGTGGATTAATTCCCCCTGTCCTTAGTCTGGGAGTGGCGAGTGTTAGGAAAGATTTCATGATTGTATGTAATTTTCCCTCCATGTGTCAACCCCCAAACTTGTTGCTGCTGTTTTACACCCTGATCTAGACTTTGCCAGAGAAGCGCAGCATCCCTCTGCACTCCTTTGGGCTTTCGCTCAATTCTTATGGGGAAACTGACATGCCCTTAAAACAGTCAGTACTGGGAGACTTTGTTTCCCTTAATCCTTTCCTCATGTTGCAGCTTTTGTGCAACATGAAACAAGAGTGCACTGTAACTTACTTTACCGCGTTCTTGGGTCTCTAGTCATTCCAAAGGCCCTAGAAACTCTCGCTGGACTTATTATGAACTGTGCAAGTGTGTCATAGACAGGACTGGTATTGTTTCTGTTGTGTTTGAACCCTTTTTTCACCATGTTATCCGCGCTTACCGCGTTTGGCACAAATGAGTGGCCTGGCTCCAAAATGGCCATGCCACGAGGTTCTTTGTCCTGTACTCTGACCGTCTTGCCCCTTCACCTTCCCCAGGTCGAGCCGACCCGGGTCAGTCCTTATTTGGTCATGCACTTTCCTGCAAAACCCAAAGCTTTCACAAGCTTCTGCATGACTTGTGTTTATGCCTCCAGGATGTGGGCTGGAATGTGTGTTCCCTATACGCATCCTGGGTGCCAGATAGTCTGAAGAGTCCTGAATGCCTGGGATCACCGTGGTCCATGATAGGTCCACGTATGGTGTGAGTGTTGTGAGCAGATCTCCCATTGGGTCCTCTCCATTTTGGCACAAAGGGAACTTTAGATAAGAGGACCCTGAAAACACCACTACCATGTTGATGTCCTGCGTTCACATCGAACAAGGGATAAGGAGTCAAGTATCCTGCAACAAGATGCTGAGTCGAGGAACCGCTGGTGACACACTGAAGGTTTGGCACCATGAGCCGCTGTCGTCCTCCGAGACCCCTCTGCATCTGATCGTCCTAGAAGGTCTGCAAAGGCGTTTTGACCCATTGGAATAGTGGGATCAACTATTCCCGGCACCTTGATCAAACCCTGCAAGTAAGCCTCTTCAGAAGTGTCCCTGGGCCAACCAGTGGGCTGACCAGCTTACGCAGGACATTTTGTTCTGTCACCGCTGCCGTTTCGGGGAAGCCCTCGAAACTTGGCCTACTGCTAGCTCTGTGCCCCTGGCACTCTGACACTGAATACCGTACACTTGGCATTCCCAGGTCTGAAGTGAGATGAGTGCGCCCGGACCAGAGAAAACGCAGTTGCTATGTTGCCCTGCTGTGCTAACAACCTGTGCACGTTCGCTGCATTTGGGAAACCCTCGCCCCTGCATCCTGCTACCGCAGTATCTACACGCTGTCGAGACTTCCTGAACATTGCATCTGAACCTGCCAGCAACGTGAACTGAACTGGCAAAGTCTGGTCAGCCTGCGTTGGGGACCGGTGAGTAGTCTATACCTCAACCAGTGGCCCCTAGCGCAGGAACACACTTCTCTTCCACCTCTGTTGCGAAATAGCGGATCTGTCCCGCACTCTCACTCTGCCCCCACCCGCAAGTGGAGGTCTTGCTCGAGTAGTGGGGGACCTGTTCGTCATCGCTTCATTCACCTTCCTGAACTGCCTGAGACCCTTGAATAGACCCTATTTTGTCTATTGGCACGAGTGCGTGCAGGTACTTTTGAGCATAAGGCTCCTCTCTTCGTAGGGCTCGGACTTCTTCCTAGTTAGGTGTAGTTCTGATGTCGAACTAGGTCTAATGATTACTTGCACTGCCTGTTTTGCTCTCCATCTAGGTGGTCTACATATTACGTGCTCATAACTCCTTTGACCCCTCGGTCTTGTATATATATTGTATTGATTGTGATGTGGTGGTTTACTTTAGTATTATTGTGATTCTTTGCTATGGTCGATGTTACAAAGGCCTTGTAATAAATATGTCTATATTTTTAATATAACACCTGTCTGGAGTAATTTGTAAGTGTCCTTGCTTTGTGTGCTCATTGGGGTTTTTCAGTCACCCTCACCCCGCTTGAGGCTTAGTCTTGACTGCCACCATCGTTACCCTGATTGGTCTGGCTTGTCCAGAGGTTACCCTGTTCCAAGAAACTAGGCTGGCCTCCTGAACCTCTGCCCCTCCAGGTCCGAGTTCAGAAATCCATCTTAACACTTATGCTACTGGCCTGATCTCCACAGTATTGAAGAAAAAATGTCATTTTAACTTGGCCTCGAAAATAGGTTTGGCAAGTAAAGTATACTTTGCCCCAGAATCAATCACCATAGTAAAGAGTACTCCTTCAATCTCAAAGGCGGACATGGGTTTCACAATATCAGCATCATCAACACCTATCATGGTGATATCATCAATTGTGTTATCCACATGGCATGAACATTCATCCATATCCTTACACAATTCATCAACACAATCGAATTGTCAGCCTTGGTTCTGCAACAAGATATAAAGTGTCCTCCCCTGTTACTCTCGAGATGAAACATTTCTTCCTCTCATCTTTCCTGTCATTATCATCCCTTCTTTCTTTGTGTTTTCCAAATCTCTTTTTGCCTCCATCCTTTTTGATGGTCTGTTTCTTTTTGTCAGTTCCTTTGGATTGCACTGCTGAGACTTCCATAACTTCCTCAGTTCTCTTCACATCCAAATCAGTTCTTTTCTCTAGCTCCTTCACACATGTGTGTGTGTGTGTTTTACTTCCTTTGTCACTCTGAGTACTTCATCAATTGTGGGATTACTTTTGGACCAGAAGCTCTCTCTCACCTTTTCATCACTACACTCCCACATAAATTGGTCCGTAGTCTTTAATTCAGGGTATTGCCAAATTCACACAAGGCTGCCAAACCTCTAAGACCCGTAATGTATGTTGCACTATTTCTCCATTCTGTAGCTTCCTTTTGCCAAAGTGGTATCTTTCTAGTATAATGCTTACCGACTTTTATAATGTGTGTCTAACATTTGTATGCACTTTTCATATTCTGTGAGACCTGTTGATTCATCCTGTGAGACTTGAGGTAGGTTGGGCGAACTGTTCTTGGCCACAGTTGCCTAAAAAATACATTTAAGGGCACTTCTACCTTTTGCCAGAAACGTTCAATCCGTGTACAGTGAGCACATATTGGTAAGAGGTTTTTTCCACCTCTTCAAGGGCATGCTGGGTTCCCCTTGGATTTCTATGAAAAGATTTGGAGGCGGTAAGCCTTGAAAAGCAACCGTGCTCTCAAAATAGTGTTATTGTGTGCAACAGTATTAAGCATACTTAATACTCTCCTTAAAGAGCATATTGAACCAGCCCACTTTTTTTGTTGTTGCAGTGACTGATGAAGGTTGCCACGACATCCAAAATGGCGGCATGTTAACTTACTTACTAGTGTTATTTCCTCTGAATTAGAGGTATTCTGTTGTACGTGGGATGTCCTTGCGGTGCTGGGGCTCTCTCATGCCTGTGGGCCTTCCCACTGGACCTGGTGTCCCCAAAAACCTTTTTTGCTTGCTTCCTGAAAGAGTTGTGTGATCACGATTGTAATTTTGGCACCTCTCACCTGAATTATTGGACCATGTGACCAGTCTTCCTCCCTGGTCGGGGAATGGGGCATGCATGGAATCTGTTCTGCACACTGGAGCTGCTCAGCAGGGTGGTCCAAGTGATTCATCATCACCAGTGAAATGATATGCCATTCAGGTGAGTAGATACATCTTTATTGTGCATTAGATGTAAACCCCACCGGATACAGTCAAGGCTCCCTCTCATTATTGCCTTCATGTTCTACATTCTACATTCTGCTTAACAATGCCCACATTCTTACCCTAACATTCTACAATGATAGGATGGTACAGCATGTTTAAGTATAATTTTCTATCTTCACCAGAATGAGGACTATGATTAGTCAGAAAAATCTTGCCCTCAAAATTATTTCACTGGGTACACTTGAGAACGGTAGTGTTAGAAATAAGCGATAATCTACTTTTTCTACATAAAACAATTACATTTGATTATTTTGTGGAAATTGGAATCATGAGATAGACATTCTGGTGATTTACTTGATCCAACCAATTACCTTAATTCAATATGTCTGGATAAACTGTAATAGTCTCTATTTTGAAGTGAGAATATTACAAAGTGATTGAGGTATTTTTGATTGTCCTTTTCTTTCTTATTTTAGCAGACAAATATTATTCTAAACATTGTGATGGGATTGGCTCCCTGCCTTTCTTGCCCTACTTTTCCATAACTCCACAATGTTCTAGTGTGCAAACCTCCCCTGATCTTTTGTGAGGCATGAGTTACCTGTAATAGATAATTGAATTGGTTCAGATGCAAAATCTATTTGAAAACAGTGCACCATATCTATAATATAAGCATCCTCTGAACAATTCAACCAGTTCCTCAGAAACAGCTGAATAATGTATCTCCCCAGATCAGCCTATGTGGAGAGACAGCTGGAAAGAATGTTTTGACCCTCATCGGTGCAATGTGCGCATGAACAGATTTCTGTGATGCTAGTCTGTCAGCTGTGTGTATACGCACTGTGATTGAAGCTATAACAGTCTAATAAAGCAATGCAATATTAGATCAAATCCAATGCAAATATTTTGCCAACATCATATTCTTCTCAGTGTTATTTACAGCATGAAAACGGTATATTTTCTATGCAAGAAGAAATTAATGATTGTAGGATGACTTGGAGGGATTGGACTGGAATTTGCATTAGGTTTTTTGGAGTAATAGTTCTAATATTGTTTTTCTTGATGGTAAAAAAAAATAAAGTAAAGGGAATACATATTAGGAATCACTGTTGCCATATCATACAGTTGTGTATCAGTTAGTTTTTATACGTGACTACAGATGTTTTGTGACAAAATCCCCCCAAAAACATGTTGCTAATCTGCCAATACTCTAGTGACTTCATTATGTAACTACGAAGAGGGAAAATCGAGATCAAACCCATGCCCCCTCACCTCAGGCGCATATACAGAAGTACAGCAGGAAGAACAAGGAGCACACTTATCATTTGAACCAGGCCCCAGCGTACCCATGGGTGACAAATATGCTGAAACACACCCACTTCACCAACAGTGCAACGTCCATGCTACATTAGAATCAATGCTGCAATATCAGAATCTACAAACACAAAAATCCCTGTTTAAAGGCTTGCAAATGCCTATATGAATTAACATGGTCTAATTGCACAGTGTAAAGCCATGTTTCAGGAAAATTACAGCCAAGTTCATTTCTCTCACTGAACACTGGCTGCAGAAGCCTTCAGCAATGCTCCTAGCAAAACCCACGAGCAGCCAAGGTCGCGCATTCAAGATAAGATTGCTTTCTGCAGACAAACATTTTTAATTCTCCACAAATGCGAGTAAGCCACAGCAACCCAGTGTGTTTTTTTCTTTTCCTTCTGGGAAAGAAAGACATTTTCGCAAAGACTCGCACAACATTTGAAACATAATTGTAACCAATCAGCGCTCAGAGCTCAGGTGCGAACTGCTTGCTTCAGCTAAAGTTATGGGAACAAAGTCATAATGCAACAAGTTAGAATTAGGTAATGGGGGGCTGGCACAGCTAAACCAACCCACTGACGCAAAAGGCTAACATCCAATTGTCGGGCTCTCTATAAGGGCTACATAGGTAACCTATCACTTAGCAGCCAATAGCAGGAGGAGATAGGTTTCTGGGAGCTGATCCAATTCTGTGAGGTCAGCCTGCAGTGTGATTACAAAGCTGGCTTGCAAGCCAGCCCCGGGGGAGACGGCGCCTGAACTCTCGATGTGCACGATGCTCTGCGTGTTTTTTTCTTTTTTTGCTGCCCAGAATTAAACGCAGTTTAGAACATGTGGCTGCCTTCTTGGGTCTCTGTTGCATTTCTGTGGGCCATATGGGAGGTGTTGGGGTCTCCCATAGCTGGTGAGGGTATGGCTGCTGGCCCCCCACTGCCCTGGTGGGGGTCCAGCTTCTCCCCAACAAGTTGTTGCCCTCTGTGAGGCTTATTGCTCATTGTAACATGGGTGAATGAGCACTGCCTGCGCAAGCCCTGGGTTAAACTGCACTCCCTGCCGCCGACTCAAGGAAGCTGTGGGACCCTCGCCTGCACCTGAAGACCACCGGAAAATGCGTAACTGGCTAAAGGCATCGGGGGAAACTTGGAAATACCCCGCTTGAGGGCAGGTGAGAGCCCTGCAGGAGAAGGGGTCTGGTGAAGCGCCTTGAGGGGGTGTCCAGCAGCAGAGCAAGTGCCAGTGCAGCATAGGAAATGTAAGTTAACCAGCAACGTGGGCTTTGAGGGGAGGGTGTGATTGTGGCAAATGTTTCAAGTATCATGATGTATTGTTGATCAGTATGTTGCAGATATTTTAAGTTCTTTTGTTTGGGTAGAAACTGGGGGGAGGCACTGTAAATTGGGTGGTGGGAGATTGTACATTGTCGCAAAATTCAGCTAATTGGTGGTGATCGGCACGTGAATTGTTGGGATTGGAGCGGCGGCACTTGTCCCTTCTTGTGTTTATGAGGATATTGGGTGGCGTAGTGACTCCCCACATATAGAAAGGAATGCCGCGCTGGTTGGTTCGGATGGCGATTTCATGTATGGGGGTCTGGATTTCCTATGAATTGACGTTATAGATCAATGAGTAGATGAGGTTCCCTGCTAATTGAGCGTTTTAGTTCAGTGAGTGGATGATGTTTCCCCGCAGGAGGTAGCTAGATTGTTCCCGAGTGCGGAAGATAACTGACTGGTTAAGCTCCCCTGGTGAGGGGCGTGTCACACGTGAGGCGATGCAGCGTGCGCAGTCCAATTATAAGAGTTTTTATTGTGGTTTACCTTGTTCCAGTTGAGACAGGAAGACAGCTGTGGGGATTGTGGGGTTTTATTTTGGGATTTTTGTGGGGTTGGGAGAAATGGGTTATTGTTCTGTGTATGCACATTTGTCTGTTCATTTGCACTGTGTTTTTAGTTTGGTGACCTCACCTTCAGATTGATGCATAGGACACAGAGTTTTGATGGTGAGGAGATAGTGGTGTGGTTTTGGATTTGGAGAATAGGTGACCCAGAGGCGGTGTGTGGAAGACACATGCGCAAGATTGTGGGGTGGTGCCGGAGAAGGCAATGGTTTGGTGAAGATGGGCTGCACGTGGAGTGCACTGGCTAAGGTGCGGAGCCAAGAAGGCTCACAGAAGTTGAAAAATGTTCAATTATCTTCTAACTTTTGCTCCCTGAACAGCGGACTATCGAAATTTTCAAATTGAATTGAGATAAAATGTATCACACAATACAGAAATGACTCCCCTTCACCTGTTGTGTAGCACACAGCTTCCATGCCGAAATAAGTCAGTACAACATAGTGTGCAAAGATTCAAAAGTACTGAAGGTAAATAAATGAGTCTATGGCTGCCCATAGGCAGCTTCTCCAGAAGCGTGCAGCAATCGCTAATGACACACATGCATAGCACTTACACAGGAAAGAAGCTGGGGAAAAAGCACGTGGCTACAGTTGAACGGTGTGCACGAAGGGAAGGGAAGTGGCGAGGCATCAGCGACGCTGAACCAGCACGAGCAGAGGGAAGAGGTGACTCACCCTTCTGAACCTCCGGGAGTGTAATATTTGATGACACAGATGGTAAGCAAGGAATGCATTGCATGAGAGAACTGAAAACAGCAGAAGGACATTTAAACACCACACACACACACACACACAATCACAATACACTAAAGCGAACAAACAGGAAGGTGCAGAACAACCCACTACCAGCACAGGAGTGAGCAAGTGAGGGCTGCAGTGCATGGAAGCAGATTTGAAGGCACAGGTACAGAGGAATTAAATTTAAAGGGAAGATAACGGGGGAGGTGCAAGGAGTAACAATAGCAACAGAGAGGGGGAACTGGAAAGGGAAGAAAGGGATTGGAGGAGGAGAGAAGGACTGAACGAGACAGCACAGCCAAACATGATAGAGGATCAGTAAGGGGTGGTGCAGCATGCATGGGCTTATGGAAGGGAGGAAGGAAGGATAGCGCGCTGGACATTGACTGTGTGCATTGTCGATTGTGGCAAGAGAAGACGGTTAATAAATAAATAAAACGGCAGGGGCAGAGAAAGGCAGATGAGGACAAGTAGGCACAAAATAAATTATTAAAGTATGCAATGGGAGGGGCAGTTAAAAACAGCTTCAACACACACCCACAAGCATCACAATAGCAGTGTCAACAACCACCACAATATGCACCGCCCATGTGGGGAGGATACATGGGGCAGGACGGGATCATTTCAGCAGACACCACAAGCACCAACGCAGGCACTGTCACCACTACATGTACAGACACAACAAATGACAGCACCACTACAGCAGGACTGACAAGAATAACAACCCAGGGGCACTGCACAGCAGTAAACACCCATACAGAACACTGACACAATAGCAATGGTACCGGTTACATGACTGGGAGGGGTCTTCCTGATGGGGAACAAACCTTTCAAAGGACATAGATTGACATTATACCGCTAATAGGACAGCCCAAGACAAACTTGATTCGACTCACTCTGCCACACACACTCATGCTCCACCTCCCCGACTGAGCGGGCGAGACGCACGCCGACACAAACACTCACGCACACTCAATGATGCAGAGGACAATTGCATAGGGGTGGTGATAGTTATCAAAACATTTTCTTTTCTGGGTGACAGTGGGGTGACTAGGCCATGCATTAGGGAAGAGACATTTGTGACATCATGAGCATGTGGATATGACCACCTTATTAACAGAGAAATCCATAACTTGTTAAACACCAGGCATACACATGTTGAAAGTAAGGAAGATTGTTTAAGCATAATGGGGGTGCACGGTACAGAGGGGGGTGCATAATGATAGCGCATCACAAGAGAGTACATTTAGCCACATTTTGAGCACACATCTTTCAGCGAGGAGACTGGGCTCATGAATACACGAATAACACAGAACAATTAAATGAGACACACAAGGTGGAGGAAGGTGCACTTGAGGGGGGGGGGTACATTTCATTGACAGTTCACCATGGGAGGAGAGAAATAGAGGTAAAGGGTGGATGATTAATGTTCCCAACAGACTCAATTTGGCGACTAAATAACACAGTGCAAGTAGTAATGCCACTAGCGCTTTTGAACACAGCACTGTCGCAAATGCATTAGCCAACACACATAGGAAAAGAGGTCATTGCTGCACGAACTGGAGATTAAAGGTTGTATTAAAATTTGAGAGCAGATATTGGGGGGAGAAATATATTGTTTAAATGTAACAGTAATTACAGTAGAGGAGTAATAAAATACTAGACTAAATGAGTAATTATCAGAGTAGGTATGGTTTAAAAAGTGGACATGGGGTGGGATAGAGAGAATGGGAGTAAATTGGGAGGGTTGGGTTTGAAAGAAAAGAGGAAATAAATAAATAAATAAATAAATAAATAAATAAATACAAAAAGGGGGGAGGGACAGGTAGCGAATAATTGGTAGCGAATTTCATCAGTACCAGCTTAAAGTGCCTGCAGTTCACTGTGAGAGACGCCCTGAGAAGTTGAGAGAGGAGCCATAGAAAAAAAGATTTAAAAACCCTGCGATTATCTTAACTGAGTAACATGGTCCACTTAACTTAGAAACACAGCCACCCTATATGACAAATTTACCACCCTGATTTTTCCCTATTTAGCTTGTCAGTGCCTGATGCCCCACGGGACAAAGGCACGCACTATAAATAGCTTACAACAAAAGCACAGTAAATATAAAGATCCAAAGGCCCATTTGTACACTAGCACCTACATTGCATATATATGATCCAAGTGTGTAATGAGTATCTTCACATAAATTAAGTGCCTACCCATTTTCCAGGTACATTTCGAATTGTGTAACAATTTGCAGTCAGACCGCCATTGAACGCCACCAGGTGGTGACAGGATGGTGCATAGGTGTACCATTGGCTCCTCCCACTAGGACACTGAATAGTGTGAGAGTAGTGCAGAGAGGTTAGGTCAAGAAATTGAAGAATATGTAAATTCTCAGGTCTCAAGCGCTTCCATTTCATTTCTCGCCCGACATAAAGGACCCAGGGCAGGCCTGAAGACAATGGACAACCAACACCCAATGGCTATGGACTACAGAGGGACATTTTCCCCTCCTGACAGACTTTGTTAGATGTGTGAGGCGTCAAGCCCTACAAAGCGGTGGCCACCCTGGCAACGAGGGAGCAACGATCAACAGGGCCAACACAAGAGATTTTCATGGACTGCAAAATAGCACGAACACTCCCGATTTAGGGAAACATGGCCATCCTATGGTCCAACGCACACTAGCAACTAGAATAGGGACCGACACACGCATGTCCAAAGTTTAATTGAGTTTCATATTACATTTTGTGCACCTACAGCTGTAACACTGTTTTGTTCCTTCTCTTTTCCCCGCACATGCAGGTTGTTGCGTATGTATGCTGTTAGAAATGTGTAGGAAATTTCCTTAATGTTATCTTCCATTAGTCACACTGAGGACTACTAATTAAACCATCGTGAAGCATTCCCCACTCAATTGCCCACCCTATCAGGAAGCTCAGACCCCTCAGAGCATGTTACCCTGAAGTATATTTCCTTGCTTCCATTGAATAAACAGCCCAAGATTTTCCCTACCCATATTGAGAAATTCTGAAAAGACGAAATGTCCAGGGGGAGGTTTCATTTTTGCCCTTAGTTATTGTTTAGTTCGCAGAGCTTGTGGTTACTAATAAGTACTAACGTATTAACGTCTTTCTTGCGATTTTCAGGCGGGCTACTTTATCATCTCATCAGCTGCAAGGACCCAGCAGCGTAAGTGGTTATGGGCACGCAAATAAGGACTTTTACCTTCACGATGGGACTATTTTTGATGAACGAAATAATAGGGGTGGTAATTTGAAAATTAAATGTAATAGTGAGCATTACCGCTGTATCCCCTGCTAACATTCCCTAACCTAAGCAGGAAGAGTTACGGCGTCAGTGGGTGAGGAAAAGCTGCTGCTAAAGTAAGGAGAGGTAAGGGCAGACACAAAGGGAGTAAAACATACACATAACACACATAGCAGAAGTGACCAACAACATGCACACATGTACAAAATTGGTAGGGACACCACTGGAGAGAGCTGTCCTGACTGCTCTTTAACATATGCCGTGAGAGAATTGATTACAACAGAAATTACTACAGCAGAGCATGACGCCCGTGTATCCCAAGGTGTGAAGAAGATTGCAAGGGAAGACAGCAACATTGAGATTGTTAAAAAAAAAAGGGGGGTAATCCCCTATGGAAGATGATTACATAAAGCAGCTAATTGGAGAACAACTGTATGTGGGAAGCGACCAGAGAGAGAAGAAACCACGAGCAAATGCACAAGTGAGCAAGCTGCAAGAGAAAAATAAATAAATAAATAAATAAATAAATAATAAAAGAAGAAAGAAAAACAAAAAGATAGAAGAAAAAATAAAATAAAAGAGACAAAAATATGATAAGTGCCTAACGGAGTGAGACAAAAGAGCGAAGATGGTCACTTGGGTGGAGAATGAAGAAGGACGTATACTGTTAAGCTACCAGCGTTATGTTACCAGCACAACAGTGATAAGAAGTGGACAATCATGCTGGATGCAAGAAGGTTGAGAGAAGTTGTGAGATGAGAGCAGGAACATCACTGCTTATGGACTACTATTGAGCACATGCATCTAAAGATCAAGAGAAACTACCACTGAATTGGGGAGGAGACTGTTCATTGGTGCGCATCAGCATGCCCTTGTTGGTGATGACCAAGGAAGATGTGAAGAATGACACATTCACCAAGATGGAAAACAACAGAAGAAGAGAAACAGACAGACGAGTAAAAAGAAGGGGGAATTACTTCTCGAGCGAGACAGAAGAATGATTGGGTGAAGTACCAGCATACTAAAGAATGATCAACAAAAAATGCATCTGAAAAGAGAAAGCAAAGAACTAGCTAGTGCTTGCATGGTAATGGATGACATCATGACTGCCTGGTTGATTGAAGGTGATAACGGAAGGACTAGTACCGAGCACAGCATCATTGTGCAAGATAGAGATACATTGCAAGATGTAAGAGAACAACAGAAGAAGACATCGGAATGCAAATAAGAGACATGGTGAAAGGAAGAGCCGGACTAAGGGAGAAGATAGCGGTGTGCGGCGTGGTTCCAGCAGTAATAAAGGTGGCCACTCCCTGTGATCAGAGGAAGTACAAAGGGAAGTGAGTGTGGTGGAACACAGAAGGAAAACACTCCTATATGTACTGTTCATCAACAACAATGCAAAAAATGTTGGACACTTCAAGGAATTGACAAAGATATGAAGACCGGAAGGAGGTGAATGTTGCTTGGTGGTGTGGTCGACAAAGTCGACCAGAGGGGGGACTGAAGAGGGAAAATCGAGATCAAACCCATACCCCCTCACCCCAGGAGCACATACAGAAGAACAGCAGGAAGAACAAGGAGCGTGCTTATCATTTGAACCAGGCCCCAGCGCACCCATGGGTGACAAATATGCTGAAACACACCCACTTCACCAACAGTGCAACTTCCATGCTACATTAGAATCAATGCTGCAATATCAGAATCTACAAACACAAAAATCCCTGTTTAAAGGCTTGCAAATGCCTATATGAATTAACATGGTCTAATTGCACAGTGTAAAGCCATGTTTCAGGAAAATTACAGCCAAGTTCATTTCTCTCACTGAACACTGGCTGCAGAAGCCTTCAGCAATGCTCCTCGCAAAACCCACGAGCAGCCAAGGTTGCGCATTCAAGATAAGATTGCTTTCTGCAGACAAACATTTTGAATTCTCCACAAATGCGAGTAAGCCACAGCAACCCAGTGTGTTTTTTTCTTTTCCTTCTGGGAAAGAAAGACATTTTCGCAAAGACTCGCACAACATTTGAAACATAATTGTAACAAGAATGGCTCAGCCCAGCCAATCAGCGCTCAGAGCTCATGTGCGAACTGCTTGCTTCAGCTAAAAAGTTATGGGAACAAAGTCATAATGCAACAAGTTAGAATTAGGTAATGGGGGGCTGGCACAGCTAAACCAACCCACTGACGCAAAAGGCTAACATCCAATTGTCAGGCTCTCTATAAGGGCTACATAGGTAACCTATCACTTAGCAGCCAATAGCAGGAGGAGATAGGTTTCTGGGAGCTGATCCAATTCTGTGAGGTCAGCCTGCAGTGTGATTACAAAGCTGGCTTGCAAGCCAGCCCCGGGGGAGACGGCGCCTGAACTCTCGATGTGCACGATGCTCTGCGTGTTTTTTTTCTTTTTATGCTGCCCAGAAATAAACGCAGTTTAGAACATGTGGCTGCCTGCTAGGGTCTCTGTTGCATTTCTGTGGGCCATATGGGAGGTGTTGAGGTCTCCCATAGCTGGTGAGGGTATGGCTGCTGGCCCCCCACTTCCCTGGTGGGGGTCCAGCTTCTCCCCAACACGTGACTACAGATGTTTTGTGACAAAATCCCCCCAAAAACATGTTGCTAATCTGCCAACACTCTAGTGACTTCATTATGTAATTACGTATCCCGACAATTTAGTGGCACACCAGATATGAACGTGCTAAATGTCTGTTCACTTCCAAAAGCAATGTATCTTGAAGTGCTGTATCGTACCGTTGTGGGAAATAAATATACCCCCAAACATTAAGGTGATCGACGGATATCCCTGCCCATGCAATTTAAGAACGTGCAGGAAGGAGAAACCTGACTCATAAAATGAAGCAGCACACACATCTAAGAAGGTATTTTTATATTTGGAAAGTTTTAGTGTGGGGACCATGGCACCATGTTCATATAATGTTGACTGTCTACATATTGAATGACTGCTACGTGCCTGCACTGCACTTTCTTTCCATCAGATCATTCAGTTTCCTTTCCTTTCTGATGTGCATGTTCAAACCCAGAGATGACATGAAACACAATTATTATCCTCTACAAACAGTGCCAAGCTTCATTTACTTCCATTAAATGTAGAATGCTTTGCACCCGTTCGCTGCAACATGTTCTGTGAGCACCTTTCATGCAGTCGATGTTTGCTATTGTTCAATCATTTCACAGTCCAGTGGCTGTTATTTGCTCTGTCGTGCTTTGATAGTTTTGTTTGACTTTTTGTTATTATCTGAATTAGTCACTGCACCAGACTATTGATGTCACGTGTGCCAGCCCACGTTCAGGCACCACGCGCATTCTCTTAAATGTCTCCATTCTTTCTGGGTGTAATGCAAAGAGCTGCCTTGTGAGTTGATCTTTCAGGAGAGTGTCACAGTTATTAAAAATGAACAGTGTGGCCAACATTCGGAATTCATCAACCCAATGCATGGCAAATAAAAGGCTTGGGATGCCAATAATCAATGACACACCTGGGTGAATGTGCAGCAACAGAGGATTCAAGAACACTAGTTTTCCCTCTCTTATGATGTATTGCCTTGAGTCTAAATGTAACTGATTCCATGTTTTAAAGTGAAATGGACTTCCTTTAATACATGCGAACTGCACTTAAATTGTATACAGTTAACACGGACCTTTATCCTAAAAAGTAATAATGGGAGAACTATCTATGTGCAGAAGCTTGACGTTTCACCTAGGCAACCTCTGTGGAAAACCTACGAATTGTACTCCATGTGTGCCTTTTTGTGATGGCCCAAGAAATTATTTTGTAACCTCTGTGTCCCTTTCAGGAAATGGAAGAGCAGAGCATTTATCCAACTCTTGTATACAAGACACGTGTACTAGCAAAATGTCACTTTACCAACACAACTCTTTACCTCCTTTTTTTTGGGCAAAATCGTATGACAGTAAGTACTTTTAAGAGTTGCATGAGAAAGAAGATTGTAGAAAATAGTTCTGCTCAGTCAACCCTATGCGTTTGGATAATCCTCCTTGGTGATACATGCGGGCCTGGGCACTGATATAAAAGAAAATATACATTTTAGTTCACGATATCCGACTCCTCACTCTGCTCTACAAAAGTGGACACCATCTTACAGAGAAGATATGATGCAAACTTCCGGATCTCGGAAGAGTTGCTGTTGTACTGGAATGCCCTGTTCTCTCGTTTGTCCGCAGGAAAATGACAATCTGGGCTCATGCAATTAAAGGCGTGAACTTCTGGAAAAAAAAACAAATTAATTTGGAACCAATTGTGCTGCTTGCATAATAGGTAATGGCACAAACTGTTTTTTTTCTCCCAAACTATATTGCCTACCTTTATTTGTGATAGGGTGACAATCAATCAAACGTGTGTTGTGTTGTGCTATGTGTGTTGTACCACAAAAAGATATGTGTTTCAAACATTTATTTTTATATTGTGACGCAAAAATAGTACACAATCTAATCTTCTTCGTTTTTGCCTTGGCACACATTTTTTAATATTACTAATTAAGACAAAAATACAGGCATCCAAATTGATGCTACATTATTTTGCTCCATTTTTTGTAATATAGAAATATTTAGATAATCTGGCACCAGGTTGACAGAGTCCATATAGACCCCTCAACATAGCAAGATAAAGGAGGTAGATATGGGATTCTACAATCATGAAAGTTGAGGAAGAACGTGCATTAAGTTGAAGGATCAAAGGAGTGACATTGTGTGCACATCCCACCTGATGGAAGCATGAAAAAACATGAGGAGGAATGATCAAACAATAAAACTATCCCCACACATGAACAGTAAACAATGGACGATTGCAATTACACATCCCCAATCTTAAACAAGTTACTATGTGGAAGGAAAGTAATAGAACACAAGCTACGGAAACGAGAGCATATGTGTCCCTAAAAATAGCATAGCAATACATCTGCAAAATTAAGTGATAGCGATTGAGTGTAAACAGGACCATGAATATACACTCTGGCATAGTCAACGTTACATGAGGGGTTAAAGAGGCACATGAGACGACCCAAAATAAAGCATCTAATGACTATAAAAAACAACAGCAGATAAGGAAAATTAAAACAATACAGCTATTATGCCATTCCAGATGCAAGTAACTACAAATAAAATACCAACAAAAATGGTAAAATAATTGTTTAAAAAAATAATAATAATAACTGGAAACTGCCCAAAGCTTTCCATCGGTCACTTCACTTTATGCTGTTGGATATTTTGATTCTTATAATGAGTCTACTTAAATTACATTTGCTATGCCCCAGCATGGGCTCCTTGCTCACTAGGTCTAAGGTCTAGGGTCTCAGACATCCTCTCAGTAATAAGAATTAATAAATTAATACTTATAAATACTCTGAGGAGTCCCTCTCTTCATTATTGGTTGCTGCAGGAAATCCAGCACAGCCACCACCTGGAATGTTGACACGCTCAGCCCTTGAATTTGTACTAAACACTTTGGTTAGCTTATACAAAAGTATTAACAAGACAATTAGTGATTAACAGGGTTTGCTTAACCAAATGAATTGAACAAATCTCAAACGTGGAGGCCTTTATAGTTGGGAAGCACAGCCCGCATAATGGGGTGCTCAATCAAGATGGCAGCCTCTGTAGGATCTCTCGGGATCAAAATACAATCATTATCTAGATGGTCTTTGAAGAAATGTGACTAATGGCTCCTATTAAACCTGAGAACCAGGAGAATCTCTCTATTAATCTTGTGCCTGTGAATGATGATGATTGTATACATGCTGAAACTCTTAATACTAAAGGCGGCTCGGTAGGCAAGATGGAGGAAGACAGGCCAGTCTGATGGTAAAAGAACCTAATTCCATTCTGGAGCCCAAAGAGAATTACGAGATCTTTTATAAGTGCAAAAGCAAGTGTCAGCTGAGACCAAACAAGGAAGGAAGAAGACTAAGAATAACCATGTAAATCATGGCTCCTGCACATTTCTTTGCCAGTTAAGTCTGAAAATTATAGAGAAGGAATCACCCAACCTACATTGAACGGACAAAGGAAAAAACTATCTAAAACCAAAAAGTTAAAGAAAGTTGAAACTTCAGCTGCAAGAACAAACTGAGGGGCCTCCTGAACCTGAAGCATATCAAACAAAAGTCTATCACACAAGTTCAAGCAGCAACCAAGGAGGCTTTGTCTGAAATGAATTCCTCTATGGAGGTCTATTACAGGGCGTATCATCGTATCCTGAGGAAAACGCATGTATGCCTAATTCTATGGACTATAAAAATGACATTCAATTACCTAAATCTGACAGAGAGGGGACAAAAAACATGTGTTTAAACTGGGTTGCAGCAATTGCAGACCAGCGAAAAGACACACCAAAGTTCTTGACTCTTGAGCAGCGTTGCAAAGCCACTCTATTAAAAGCTCATGTGGGTTCAAAAGAAATGCCAATGATAGAACCTCCATAGATAGAGCCTGTAAGAGAATTGAAGACCTTAACTTTCAAGCACCAGCCTGTGCTTCTTGAACAAAAGACAAAAGTGCTGCCTGCAAGCACTATTTGCCACACCCCAGCAATATTCTTTTATGATGCTTTCAGTGCATTGCTAAACGCTGATCAAAAACCACAAGGGTTGTTCCAGCAGAAAATGGCCGCCACCATCGCCTGAGATCAGCCTTTTCACTACTACGATCTGAAACTTTGCTGATTGGTCTCCCGCATCAACAAAGGCCAATCAGATTGCACCGGAAGGCAGAGCCGTCCGTCTTAATGAAGGCCGTGTGAAAAAGGCTTACTCCTGTCTGAGCCTGTTGGAGCCGGGAGGCCTGGAGGTCTGCTCCGTTCAAACCCCCACTTCACCCTGCCCTTTACATCCGCACCAGAGGCCATTTGGCTCATTACCTCCCCAGAAGCCATTTGGCTCATTACCTCCACCCAGGACGTTCATCAGCCTAACCTGCGTTAAGACTCCCTACCCACCTGGCACCTTCCCGCAACACATGGCAACAACAAGTACATTGTTCTCCCATCATCCTCGTACTAGGATTACCACTACTATAATATGATCTCATGCATCACCTCCTGCCTGTAACAATTGTTACTCGTGCAATCCCATTATTCTAGGAGTGCTCCTACCATTGCCCTCCCTTTTGTCATCTACATGTATATTTAGTATTGCTTGTACATCTAAGCCATAGACAGCACCTCTAAATCTAGGCACTCTTCCAACCTCCTACAGTACGCATTGTTTATTGCACCCTACCCACAGCGTGCCGAACTCCGCATCCAGCTGTGGTGCTTTTTATCTTGGTATCATACCCATAGTGCTCTGATCAGCGTACTTAGACCATTAGAGTAATTAACCATGCACCTTGTCCACTGCACGTGATTATGGCATCTAACCGCTGAGTACCAAGCCTACTAGTGTGTTGCACTCCTAATTTGACCCACAGTACCCTGAATATTGTAGCCTGCCTACGCTGTTCTGAACCCAACTGGTCCAAAGTAGCATCAATATACTGTCCTGATTCGCACAACTAGTCCTACTCACCTAGTAGTTAAGAACATCATTTGCAACTCTATATATGACACATAACCTGCATATAATGCCTATAATATTTATTGCCATAACTGCCTATAACGTTTATTGTCTATCACTGTAAATGCTGCTGACAACACGCTGCCTTATATTTTACTGTTTATACTTGTTCTGGCTGCTTCCAACCAACCCGACCTATACTTTATCTGACCTTGCGCACAGTAACACAGTTTCACTAAAATTGCAAAGCAAATTGTTACTATGATTATGTAGCCCATTCACTATGTCTATATAACCATACATGCACAGCAATTATCGCAGACTGCGCCGGTACCGAACCCCCTGCCAGCCATCTCCCTCGCATACCTTCTCACACTCCCCCATGCACCCCATGCTCTCACAGATGTTTACCATCACGTCCAATAGGCCAACGCCACCTCCACCGTACCAGCACACATCAACCATCTCCACCTCACATCTCCTCTTCTTCTCTTTATCTGTTATTCTCTACCACTTTCTGGATCAACAGCAACATACCCCCCTCGCTCACACACATACCTCAAGCACCTTCACAACATATCTCCACCACAACCCTCACACAATCCAACTCTCAGAGCCTCCACTCTGCCATTTTAAATGTCCACACCATCCCACATGATAGACTCATCAGGCTCAGAGCACACACAGAGCCCATTGCTCTTCCATGCACTCCACTCACCACACACTTCAGAAACCACAGACTTAGCTATCAGACCCCATTCACATCACATTATGCACACAACCACAATCATCCCAACCACCCCACCAACCTCACATCGCTAATGCACCGCTCATGCTCACATCAATCAACACTAAACTCACCCCCCTCCTGGACATGCTGATACCTCGCCCACCTACCCTGACTCTACAACCAACTCCAATCCGACACTCAAAAAGAAAACTCCCAACAACACTCTCAAATGTGCCCTCATTAATGCTCACTCCCCCCCTGCACATGCACTAGAGATTAATGACCTCATCCCCTCCCATGACCTAGATCTACTGGCAACCTCAGAAACATGGCTCCATGAAGCATCTAGCCCTGCCATCTCTCTTGCCCTCTCTCAAGGATACACCATCATAAGATAAGACTGTAAAACCTCCAACAGAGGAGGCGTAGCCCTCATCTCCAAGGAGACTCTTGCCATCAGATTCTGCAGCCTGGCCTACGAAAACACAGCTGACCTCCTCTTGGCCAAATTAACATTATCTCCCAACTGCACCATAAACATCATGATAACATATTGACCTCCCGGCACAGCCCTAGCCTACCAAAAGCACCTCCTCCAAATCTTAGGGAACAACCTAAATAACTCCACCAAAACCATCCTACTTGAAGACCTGAACCTAGGCCTGCGTGACCCAAAGGACAAAGCTGCCTCTGCACTTGCCAAAGAGCTCACAGACCTAGGATTCACCCATAGAGTCACGGAACCTACCCACTGTAAAGGTTGTTCCATTGACTGGATTGCAGACCACAACTGCTCCTCCTCCATCACTAATATCACATCCCTCCCCTGGACAGATCACCATTGTGTCCATTTTACTATCCCCAACAATCCCATCACCAAAGTCCTTCCTCACACCCCATCTACCAAAACTAGAAGCTCTAAAAATCTCACTGCGACCAACCTCTCTCCATTTCTCGACATCCCTGAGGTCAAACTACCTTTTGTTAACAACCCCACTGCTCTGGCCAATATCTATGCCCACACCCTCACCCTAGACATTGAATCCATAGCTCCTAAAGAAGTAAAAAAAGAAAATAAATCCTTTCACACTAACTCCTGGTTTACAGAAGAACTGTCAGCCCTACACATATCCAAACGCCAGACCCTAGCCAAATGGCAATCTACGCCTAACCAATCCACACTAGCAGATTTCAAAAACATCACCTCGACATACAAAAAAGCTATATTCATTGCTAAATCAGAATCATTTAACCTTAGAATCTCCACAGCCAGCTCTAAATCAAGAGAAATGTTCTCAAACTTCAAAGAGCTCATCACCCCCTCCATCAGCCCTGACGAAATCGTTAAAGATGAAGCCTGGTGTTCAAGCATCCAGTCAGCCCTCATAAACAAAGTCAAGCTTCTCCAAGAAAAAACCTAAACACAGCACAAAGCACTCCCTAAACAGATCAGATTGCATCAGCCAATCCCACCCTTTCCTCTACCTGAAACCCCTCTCTTCTCCTTCAGAGACGTCACAGAAAAGGAAGTTGCTGACCTCCTCCAACACATCAAACCATCCACATGTAAAGGGGACATCTGCCCACCAACTATCTTCAAAGAATGTTCCAACGCGCTTACCCCCATTATCATTGCATTTATCAATGCGTCATTCTCCTCAGGAATTGGCCCATTAAGCCTAAAAGAAGCATGGGTCTGCCCCCTCATCAAGAAACCTTCCCTAGACCCCACATGCCCCACCAACAAGGACCGCCCCATCACCACCGCCCCTTTCATCCTAAAAATCCTAGACAAAACCGCCCATAACCAAATCCAACATTACCTTGAAGCCAACGCCATCCTAGGCAAGAGGCAATCAGGCTTCCGCAAAGGGCATGGCACAGAAACCGCCCTCTTAGACTTAAAAAAACAAATCACCAAAAAAATGGACATGGGAAAACCTGCCCTCCTGCTTCTCCTAGATCTGTCCACAGCGTTTGATCTTGTTGACCATTACATTCTCACCTCGTGTGATGCTGGAAATGCATCGTAGGGACAGGGCCTCCGTATCCTTGTCCTTTACTGCCTTTTTATCATGTGTTCTGTCGTATTTTCCATGCAGGAGTTCATGTGGGACTCCTGGCGGTGCAGCTCTCTCTCTCTTTTGGTTTGGTGAACAGACCTGTGGGATACCCTTATGGTACCCATGGGTGGGGGTACAACCCTGTGCCCCTAGTGTATGTTTTTGGGCACCTGTGTGTGGCCCGCAGAGCAGGGTATGGGCTGGTGGCAGCTCCATGCTGAATTTGACAAGTGCGCTGAGTATCCTCCATTTTGGGATCCCCAGGCCCTGCCATTGGAATCAGTTGATTCCTGATGGAAAACAAGATGGCCCCTGTGGCCTCTTGCTTTCTATTACCTATTACCTTGTTTTCCCAAAGTCCTGGGAAGCCCTGACTCTGTCCCTTCCCCCTGACTGGCTGTTAGGTGGAAGTTCCATATATGGTGTTGTTGTGAAGTCCAGTCCAGACTGACTGGAGCCTTCCCATTGACTGTATGTTGTGGGTACGCCCTGTGGGTGGGACCTGGGTGAATGGAGTGTGTGATCAATATGCACTTCTTGTTGTGGCTGTCTGGTTTCTGGTATGAGAGACAAAAACTGAGACAGCCATGCCCGAAACTGGCCTGAATGCAGTGTGTTGTGTTGAATGACTGGGTACTTGTCCCAATCCACATTCCTTGTTGTGAGTGTCTGAGAGGGAGGAGGATGGCCTGAATGCACTGTGTGCCTGATTGGCTGACTGACTGCGTGAATGCCCTTCTGTATGATTGGCTGCTGAGAGTGACCCAGCAGTGTGGATGAGAGACAAGATGGTATATCTGGGGACCTCTCACCACTGGAAATAGTTCAGAAGCTGTGTCTACACATGAAGAGTAACTGGAACTGCTGATCCTCGACACCCAGCTGGAAGACGAAGACTTGCTGTTGAATTAGCTTCGACCTGATCTGAAAGCTGCCAAACTCGTCAAGGACTGATCCGAGAGAGGACCTGGTAAAGGGCCCTCTTCCTGTGCTCCGAGGGACCATCGAGCACCGCTAACCTTAGCCGAAGCTCCCTGGAAGTCAGACCCTCGAAAGGCTGCCGACCCGAGATGGGGCCGCTGAGGAGAACGAAGCAAAGCACCCGGACTTCGACGCTGTCGAAGTCTATTGCGGTCGACCAGGGTTCGCAGGTTTGTGTAACCGCTGGAGGCCCGTCGAAGTTATGTTGCCCAGCCGTGGGGACCACTTGACGCCCTTGTTGGGCCACAGTTCTTCTGAAACTCTTTGTGGTCCTGAACAATCCATTGCCGAGGTGCCCCGCACACCTCATCCTCGCAGGATGTCGCTGACGAGCACCGCCTGGATCGAAATTGGGGTCTCGGCAATACCTTGAACTTCTCATCGCTGCCGTCAACGCCAAGTTCACCATCTTCGACGCCTCTCGACGATCCGTGGCTACCGCTTTAAAGGGAGTCACTCAAGAAAGATCCTTCGACGCGTCTTCGAAGAACTCTACTCCATCAGGTACATTGGGGGGGTAAAACCTTAATAGGAGGAAATAAGGCTATTGAACAATATATGGACTGGGCTTGTGCTATATATCTTTATTGTACAGGTTGCCCAGGTGGGGGGATCTCCACACAGAACTGTGTCCATCGGTAGGGGGCCATTATTCTGCCTATTGTTTCAACCATCTTACGTTCCTTCTTATCTCTATTGTTGGTTTCCACGTTATTGATCTGTGCGACATTTTAAATGTACAGTTGATGCACTTTAATGAGATGCAATAACATTGGTGGTACCACTTTAGAATTGTTTATATTTATCATTGTTGATTTCCGAGTAAAGTGCGTTATTGTGATCGTGTACATACCTTTGAATATTAATTATATAAAGACCGTGTTTTCAGTACTACAGTGTTTGGACATTCCTTTGTGGGGGTTTGGGGAATACACTGTACCTAAGAACCAGCCTGTATCACCTCCTGAGAAGCTAGGCCTTGATTGCTCGACTGCGTTACCAATAATAGAGAATCTTGGCTGGGGTCCTCTGTGCCTCTCCTCTACCATATAGAGAGCGGAAGTGCAGACACCCCCCTTCAGTCTTTACACCTCGCATTACTCCAACGAAGCCCACTTCTCCAATGAAGCCACCTCATGGATCACCTCCTTCCAAGAAGGAAGGGTGATGAAAGTCTACTCAGATCAGGCCAATGCATCTCCCACCACCATCCACTATGGTGTGCCACAGGGCTCTTGCACTGCGCCTACCCTCTACAATTTATTCACAAAACCACCTTTTGACATGCTATACTCGCTCGGCATAGCCTACACAAACCATTACGACGATACCCAAGTCCTCCTCCCTCTCACTGCCTCATACGACCAAAACGCAGCTGCCTTCCTTCAAATCTACACCACCTTCCAAACCTGGATGGCAGCCAATGGCCTTTGCTTAAACGGGGACAAAACCGAGATCATTCTCCTAGATCCCAAGGAAATACTGCCCAAACTCAACCTGAAATGCAACCACTTCACCATTGATAACACAAACATACCTGTTTCCACCTCAGTAAAGACCCTGGGGGTACACATTGACTCAACCCTCTCTATGACACGCGGTTTATAGTCAAAGTTGCGACAGTCATAGTGTTGAAATACAACAGTTTCAGCTCAAAAGCATCAGGAAAACAATTTGGAATGCACATTTTTTGTCTGTTGGGGGGTCCCCCAAACCTCTTGTTTTTGGGGAAAAAACACTATTTTTACACCCAGAAAAAAGTAAATAAAAAAAATGCCTTCAAAATTATTTTTTTGGTGCTTTTGTTTCAAAATTATTGTATTTCGAAACTATTTTTTTGAAACTTTGACAGGACACCATGACACGCCAGGTAAGCGCCATTGCCTCCACTTCTGCAGACACTACCAAACTAAAATATGTCATAAAACCCTTTCTCACCGCTTAAACCAGACTCTGCATCGCCCGTGTCACTATAGGAGCAAAACTTGACTATTGCAATGCTCTCTTGGCAGGCACATCTGCAAAAAACCTCAAGAAACTCCAAACAGTTCAAAACAACGTGCTCTGCGCAGCTCTCTTCATCCCCAAAAGAGACCACATCTCCCAGATCAGGCGAGACATCCATTGGCTCCCAGTAAAGGAAAGTATCAACTTTAATATCCTCACCCTAACACACAAATGCATCAATCTCTCTGCCCCTTCCTACCTATCAGAAACCATACTCAGGAACACCTCAACATGCCCAGAAAGAAGTCACCATGCCAACCACCTTCAATTTCCTTCTATCAAAAGAACAAATGTCGAAGGCATTGGCTTTCCACAGATTGCACCTAAACTATGGAACACCTTTCCAATGCTCTCAGAGCTGAACCCTCCCTATCCACCTTTCGCAAATCCCTCAAGGTCACTCTGTTCAACTAGTCCAAAGCTCCCACTGCTTGCATTTAGAGTCTCCATATAGTTTGCATCCCCGCATCCACCAATCCGTAATGTTTCCAAGGATGATCATGTAACCACCATTCTGTGTAAACCTTACTGTGCAACCACTGCTTGCTATGTAACTACGAAACTCTACTATGTTTTACTACCAATGACTGCCATGTAACCACGAAGATCTCTAATCCTATGTAACCATCAAGACTTTCTGAACAGCGCCACGATGCCTAAGGGCTGCTGCATGCTTTAAAAATGTGAATAAATGCATAAATAAATAAAACGCAACAGCAAACTGACAAAATTGCAGGATTGTTCAAATTACATAAATAGAAGGAGCGGGAGCTGACTTATGGCATGCTTTCTCTAACATGTATGATCGTGGAAAAGTTACCAATCATATGAGAGTGAATTACACTAAATAGAGCTAACATCTTGCTTCTTTTTGACTCTGTGCCCACCCTGTGTGACATAAGATATAGTGACATCGATTGGGTTGAATTCTGGGACAATCAAGTATTGCATAGTGTAATGTTGCACATTAAATCGAAAGTGGAAGTAAATACTCTTTTGTGGCAGATCAACTCTAACTTAACAGTATATAAAAAAAATAAGATCTGGACATATAGAGCCCTGTCCATGTAAAAGCAGGCTTGAAAAAAGTTATAAATGGTGTTCTAATGCTTCTTAAAATCACATGTAATTCTGCCTCAAGGAAATTACCATTCACCCTTTTAATTCTGGTTGTTGGCAAAAGCATTGAATTCAACCAAAGGGGCCAAAAAGCTGACTGGGGAGGATTCAATAGATACAATTACTTTGGTGGTCAAGAATATAAGGGTTAATTTACATTTCTTTAACTTCAAATTCACTGCAGACATTTATGTATTCAAGGAGACCTGACTACAACAAGCCCCACTGCTGGACGGCTTTACAATCTTTTTAAACAAAGCCTGTTATAACGGGAAAGGTCGACCATGTGCAGGCTTAGTGGTGGGTGTTTGTAGTGGGATGAGCATCCGACCAATGAAATGTAATGACCCGATTTGATATATTCTAATTATTTTGCGCGATTGGGATAATATCATGTACTGTGATAGAAACCCAACCCTGACCATTCAAATTTATTGGATTCCTGTAGCAATTTTTTCATCGATATGTTGAAAAGGATTCATGCAATCTTGGTCGATCTTACCTCCAAAAGAAGTGAATTGGACATTTTAGTTTGCAGGGATTTGAAAAGTAATTGTCACCTGGAATTTCTCTTGGAGGCAACAGTGTCTAGATGTGCAAAGAATGTGCACAAGGGAGGGAGGAAATGTTCAAACTTGTTTGCTAACTGGGGCCTGTTTAGAGCTAATGGGTATACAAAAAGAGATATTCCTCAGAAGCCGACTTGGTATAAAGCAATTAACAACTTCATCGATCGATTACATATTTGCTTCAGAATCCTTTTTTCCAGTGGTGGCTCTTTATCGGTACAAGAGACTTCAGTTAGTGAATGGTTCCTGTTGTGGTAAATTGTAGGAAATTCCGTTAAACTCTAATTCAGTGGTGTACTACAAAAAGGAAATTCAACGTAACAATGCTAGGAACTGTATAGTTTGTTGGACAAATTTGTTCAACAAATTTAATAATCTTGAAACTTCTGAAATTGAGGGGAAACACTTAGGTAGTGAGTTATTTTTCATCACTTACGATGAAGACTTAACCAAAATACATAAACAGAGATATAGCCCTTCATATCGGCAAACAACACATCTTCAGACCTTTGATTTAGAGTTGCAGGAGAAAAAGAGGCAAATGAGGCGTGAGCTAAGTGTGGCAAATGGGCTGTCTCCTGTTAAAAAAATACATCTAAGGCATAAAATTAGAAACACAAGTAGCAATTGATTACACCAACACAGATGCTTACTAGCACAGACGGATGCAGATAAGATGCTAAATTCCCAAAGAATAGGAATGCTGGGCAGTTATGGGGAATTATCAATAAACATCTAAATCCCTGGGTAGATACCCATATAAATCATATTCCTGAGGGTGACTAAATCTATATTTATTCCAAAATATTTGAGTTTCAGAGAAGCCTAAAAACCCACTGCTGTTCTATTCTTCAGTTCAGTAGAATCTTTCCATAGAAGAAGACCACATTTTTCTCAGAATTGTGAAGAGCAAACATTTAAGAGCACCAGGTTATGGAGGTCTTTCAAACATTGTTCTGAAAGACAAACCGTCTCTGTGGTCACATGTTCTGTTTGTTTTGTTTAACCATGTAATTGTCTCCAGGGAAGTTCCGTGCTCCTGGAAAACATTGATAATAGTTCCTATTTTTAAGAAGGGTGATCGTCTGAACCTGTGGAACTATAGGCCTATCGCCATTCGGGATGTACACGGGAAGATCGTTAGCCCAACTGAGAACCTAGGCAACTGAGGTTGGGGCTTTTGACCAATTTCAAATTGACTGGATTGGAATTGAATTGGAACCTCATTGAATGGCGTTGTTATCAGTCTGCTAAGATCAGAAATCTTGATAGATGCTCTTGTCTCTGTGTTTTGTCGACTTGTTGATGGCATTTGATAGTATTGATCACCCACTTTTATGGCAAAAGCTACTGAAGTCAGGCTGTCCAACACATTTGATAACAATGATTTGTACTCTCTGAGAGGGAATGTCAACAAGGCCGGGTCTCAAAGCAGAAGGCCTCCTTTCCAGTTCAATTAACACTATTAGAGAGGACTCAAGCAAGGATTTGTCCTTGCTACTATTCATTTTAATGTATTTCTTGTTCACATTAACAAGGTTCTGGGAGAGATATATACTTTTCCACTCAGGCTAGACACGTTCTTAGTCAACTGGTTATTATTCGCTGACAACATTGTGTTGATAGATCAAATGGCAATCGGCTTGCACTAAAAGATCCAGTCTTTGCAAGTACATGCTATGGACAATGGCGTTACAATAAATATAAACAAAACCAAGGTCATGTTAATTAAACCTCATAAGACAAAATGCTCTTTACCCTTTCAATGGTCCATACTATGCAACAAGTTAGAGCTTGTTCCAAAATGCATTTATTTAGGAATCTTAATTGCAGATACCAATAGCATTTCCCCAATAATAAGCTCTATGCAAAGGAAACTCCAGGTTCTAACCAACCAAACAAAAATAATTTACAAATGCTTTGGTCGGTTTTCTATTATCCCCTTATTAAATTTCTACAAATTGAAAATAGTAACAATCGTCACTTGCATTGCCGAAGTGATATTAACTGGGGACAAGATTCAATGGGAATGACTGTAGGCCTCCTTTACGAAGTGACACTACTTGAACAACTGCTTCAGGTGTTGAAAAGAAAGAAAATACATTTATTTAATGTATTTATTTATTTGAATTCTTATATATCACACCACTCGCCAGCAGGCCTCAGGGTGCATATGAAACAATAAAAGACAAACAGTTGGAGACAGAAGTAGTAAAAAATATAAATTTAATGAGTCAGTGGTATCAGACAGAGGAAGCCTGTGCTTTAATCGGGAGGGTGATTAAATAGCAGTGTCTTCAGTCCTATTTTCTTAAACCACAGTTGTAGTAATGGTTCTAAGAGTCAGTGGAAAAGAATTCCAGGCAGTCAAGCCTCGCAGATCAAGGCTAAGGCTGCCTGCTTTAGCCAGTCTGAAAAGGGGCTGTACACGTCTAAGTTGATTCTTAGAATTTAGGGTTTGCGATGGAGTATAGTGCTTGAGGCGAACAGTGAGATATTTAGGGATTGTGTTAAGGATATACTTGAGTGTCAGAGTGAGAGTCTTATGGGTAACTCTGTGCTTGACAGTAAGCCAGTGCAAGTCCCATCGTGCCACCGTGACATGTGCACGTTTGGACATGCCAGTAATGGCACGAACTGCGCTATTCTGAGTTACGTGGAGAGAGGACAGAATAGACTGAGAATAGCCACTCAAAAAGTTGTTACAGTAATACAAGCATCAGTTTATAAGGGCAGCACCAAGGATGGCATCATTCTCATAGGACACAAAAGGTCGGATATTACCAAGCAGTTTCTTAACAAGGCCACAGGAGCTCTGGACCTGCGCTGCATTCTGCTTCATTGTTAGCTCAGAGTCAAAAGTAACGCCAATAGTTTTCACCTTTTTTGCCACATGAATGATGGCATTGAGAATTGTAAAGCGCTCATACTCCGGGGATAAGGTTTTAAGTTTTGGAGCAGTGGCCACAATAAGGAGTTCCAATTTTGTTGTATTTAGTGACAAATAATTCATAGCCATCCATTCATGGATGGCAGTGTAAATCTTATTAAGGTTGACAAGGTCCGTGGCTTACTGTCCAGAGAGTTACATGACAACCTGAGTGTCATTAGCATAATTTGTATACTGGACACCCAGGTCGTCCAACAATCTCAAAAGGGGAATAATGTAAACATTAAAAAGAGACGTTGAGATGCATTACCCCTGGGGCACCTCACAAGTAATGGGAGTGTGCCCAGAGTGGACATCCCCGCTAGCAACCCAAGCACGTCATGGCCCCAAAAAAGAAGAAATCCATGACTACGCCAAACTGGAACAGCCAACTAAAGATTGTAATCGTTCCACCAATATAGCGTGATTGACAAGATCAAAGGCGGAAGAGAGATCTAAGAGCATCAATATTGCAGGTTGGCCCTGATCCAAAGTGTTAAGTAAATTGGCTTTAAAATCAAATAAGGCCGTCTCTGTGCCATGATGGGCTCTAAAACTGGACTAATGAGTCCCCAGAATGTTAGTTTACTCCAGAAAACACTGGAATTGTGTATAGTACACTTTATCCAAGATCTTAAGGAGAAAAGGAACATTCATGATGGGACGGTAACTATCTGTCACAAAGGGGTCGATATTCTCCTTCTTCAAGAGGAGGGTAATCCAGTCCTATTTAAGAAGTGAAGGAACAGAGCCTTCTGAAAATGCAAGGTTAACAGATTTGGTGATCAATGGACAGAGTACATCAATGCACCTAATGAAAAGGTTGGATGGACAAACGTCCACTCGGCAAGAAGTGGGTTTCATATGAGAGACCATCTGAGAGATGAAGGTCTCAGTACATGGGGAAAATGCGAAAGTGTGCAACTCAAAGGTGATTGGAGGATCTAATTCACAGGAAACAGCAGGTGGCTCTTTAATAAGGTCGAGAGAGCTCCTAAAGGAAAAAAATGACATTTTTGTGAGATGTAACCTTATTGATAAAAGCATTATGGATGGATTTACACCTATCTCCATTGTTAACTGGACCAGGAACTAAGCAAGGTTTACTCTTAAATTCATTAAGTATAGCGAATAATTCTTTGGAACTAGACTCGGCTTGGAGGATCCTGTCATTGTAAGCAGCAGATTTAGCCTCTGTAATGGTTACTTTATATTGCTTGATTAAGAGTTTATAGGTAGCCAAGTTAGATTAAAAGGGATTTTTATGCCAACAGTGTTCAGCAGACCGTTTCTTATGTCTCAGATGGAGAATGTTTTCATTTTTTTGCAAGGTTTCACTCGTCACCTGTCGTGTTATGATGGGCACTAGAGTGTTAATAGCACCTTCCAGTGTGAGGATGACATGGCTAGCTAATATTTCAGCCTTCTCACAGTTGTCAATGAACCCAAAAGAACACTGAGCAAAGATTATAGTTTTTTTGGAGAGGCTTTCTTCCAGTTCCTAGTATGGATAGATGGTCTGGGTTTAGTATCAAACCTAGCAGGGGCCAAGGAATATTAACATGAAAAGAAATCAAATGGTGATCAGACCAAAAACAAGGAGATACTGTGAGGTTAGCAACAGTAAGGAGATGGGAGAGGACCCAGTCAAGGGTATGACTGGAAGAGTGTGTAAGGCCAGAGGACCATTGCGTAAATCCAATATCCCCAAGGGTACCCAATAATTAGGCAGTAGGTGTATCAGCAAGAGTCTCAGCCCAATAGTTGAAGTCACCTAAAACCAGGACAGGAGTATTGGTCCTAGTGATTTTATTTATGATACAAATAAACTGTACTTCAAAAAGGGGAAGCACCCTTCGGGGCCTGGGGGGCAAGAGATTACAACAATAGAGATAGAAATATTATCAGAGATTTTTAATTTGACCATCAGGCTTTCACAGTCATTCGGGGGCTCATGAGGAACCTGGTGACAATGTAGTGTATTTTTAACAAATGAAGCCACCCCTCCCATCGTCCCTCTTTTCGAAAAGCCTGAAAAATAGGATAATTATTGAGGATAGCAAGAATGGTATCAGAGCAGGTGGCTTCATACAGGCAAACCCGGGGGACATGCCTTTCGGAGGGGGCATATTGTCACGGCCGTAGGCCGTTGGTGGTTGTGAAAGGGATGGAAGTCGACCCGCCATTAGACCGCTCCGCCACGTTTTTCCTTACGTGCGTAGCGGTCTAGTGCTCTTTCAAGATGGCCGCCCGCCGCTTCCTATTTACTTTCAGCAGCGGTGCGGCTCGGTGCGTTGCAACGTTAGGATTTTTCTCCGTTGCGTGTGCTCCCGTTAACTTTCCTGTTCTCTCCTCCGTTCGCTTGGCCTATTTCCTTCCTCAGTTATTTTTTCCCCTCCTGGCTCCCCTGCTGACCCTTTCCTCATTTCGCCTCCTTAATTTTTTGTTACTAGTATTTCCCTTTTTACTGAGGGCTTACTTCGCCCATTCCTCTCCTCCTCCAGAGCTCCTTCTCCTTGTTTATATTTTTTCCTCCGTTATCTATCTACCTGATTTCTTCGCCCTTGGGCTGCTGGATTCCTTCGGTTTTCTTCATCTGGACCCTCGACCAGTCTGCATCTCCTCCTTGGACACTTCAGGGGCAGCTCTTCAGCAACTTCCAGCACACTTGCCAGGGTTTTTTTCTGCTATGGCTTTTTCCCCTGTTGGCTGTCACGGAGGGGGGTCACGGTGAGCCCCAGTCTCGGGGTCACGGTGGCTTCTTTCCAAGGCAGGCCATATCTGCATGAGAATAAAAAGCCTCCCTCCCAAAGGACCCAGAGAAGGAAGTTGGAGCTATCCACGTCACCAGGTGAGGAGGTGGAGGAAGGGTCGGGGGAACTATTCTATTCCAACCTTGAAGACAGTAGTACCGCAAGCAAACCATCCAGCATTGACATTTAGAAAGAACAGGGTATTTGTAATTGGTCTTAAGTTGGCAGCATCCAACGAATCCAGACCAGGTTTTTTCAACAGAGGAGTAACTGCCACAAATTTATAGATTGAGGAATGGAACAAGTACGGAAAGATGAACTAACAAACCAACAGAGAAACGGAGCAAACAGTTCTCGATGTTCCAGTATGTATTTTGGCATTTCGTGTCAACCTTTGTTGTATGTATACCTTTGACCAGAGAAAGATATTCAAACACCTCTTCCTTCTCAATGTTCTGTTCTATCACCTTCATCTGGTCTTTAAAATGAGCCTGAGGGATCAAATCACTGATTGCTGTTTTTTCATTACCAACAGCTTGTATAGCATAATCAAATGGTGTCAAGACCAAATGGTAAGAAGTCAATGCACATGAATGGCCGTGCCTTACTTTTGTGTGGTATCAGATTCTGGTTGATAGCTTTGTGCTATTCAAAGAAGATGTGAAGCATACATAAGGTTGAATTCCATTGATTGGAAACATCCTGTATAAGACTGAGCTGGGGAATGCCATTCACAGTTTTTGGTACTCTCAGTGCCGAATTTTGACAGAATTTCTTAAATAACCATGCATTTTGCAAATTATTGTCATCCAGCTGGCAAAGTGTGCATCTTCTGTCAGGGAGTCCTGTACTGTGAGGTTCAAGTAGTGTCAAAAAGCATGGTACCGGTTAATTTTTCCTTCCACCATTGTATGAACCATCTTACTACCATTTCCACTGATATCAAAACCAACAGTAGCTTTTGGTTTAAGCCATCCCATTCTGTTATCTTTAATTAGTGCCAGAAGTGTTGATTTTGTGTGCGACTTATACATGGCAACAGTTGAAGGAATTTATGGCAAACATTTTAAGCGAATGGAAGTTGAGGTAGTGGGAGTTGAGCAGCCAATGTGCAGATGTTTTTATAAAGCCCAATTTATCATCATGCACATATAGTATTCTGCTTGTACACTTGTCCGTAGTCACATAGATGGTGTGCACAACAGACATAATCAATGCTTTTCCAATTGTCACTAAATGTTTTCTGACAATATAATGCCACAGCAATTGTTGAAAAATAGCAATTATTGAACAGTATCTGTGGCTTTGTAGAATCATTTCCTGGAATCATGTGGTGTCCACAAAAGAAAATGGCCTGTGTTGAACCACCAATATTTTGCCCAGCTTCCCATTGTAAAATTGCCCTAAGGGATGGGCTATGTCGTATTTTGTGGTCTTGGTAAGATAGGTATTGATGCTGGTTGTTCAACAGTACAAGACTCTAACATTGTCTGCTGTCATACTTGCTAAAAGGAATTGCTCATTATGAATCACGAAAAAGCAGTGAAGACACTGTTGTGTTGCATGAACGAGGGTACAGAGTGCAACGAGATGAACGCCATGCTTAAATCTTGAGGTGTTACTGAGGTGATCTCACAGGTCCTTCATCAGCATCATCATCTTCTTCAACACTTTTCAAAATGGACCAACAGGGGCACTTTAAAGTTGGTTTCCTGGTGACTCCACTGTCCCTTTGTGCCATAATGGGTGCCCAGCACACACCTAACATGTTTTTGCAGAGCATGCACACTGCAAATTGGCCATTGTCCTTGTCAACATAGAAAAATAATCCAGTCCATTGATGTTATTCTTTTCACACTGGTGAAGCCATTGACAGACTTCTTATTTTCAAAGTGGTGCTGATAGATTCTGTAGTGGACACCTTACAGCCTTTATACTGACGTTGCTGACAGAATGCCATCAGTTGTACTTGGACTATTTTTACTTTTCTGGCTTCATTTGATTTTTTGGGTACCAAAATGGCACTGATGCATTGCAGAGATATGGTTTGATTTGAACATTGCTTCTATTGCTCCTCGGTTGCACTTCCACCCACAGGGTTAACAGCAGAACCATTAAGGTAATCAAACGAGTGTGGCATTGATATGTGTATGTTTGTAGATGGTTCCAGAGTGGGTCATTGGCATCATCATCATCATCATTATTATCATCATTTACAACATTGCATAAGCACAGTAATGATGACATATGGTTGCCGTTAGAACTTTCCTCACATTCACCCTGGTTGGTACTCCTTCTGTGACTGTTCCTCACCGATAAAGATTGTCTCCAGCACTGCAGCATTAGTTCGCTCATTTTCCCAGTGATTAAAATCAGTTGATACCTTCGGCTCAAAGTTAGCATAACTTTCTTGTCTATCACTGCATCTGGTACTAGTGGAGGCACCAGGTACACCATAAGGTAGCTACTACAGTTTTTTTTTTATCTAACTCATCCAAACTGTATTTTTTATGGTGGGGGCCATTTTTTGCATGCTCCAGCTTGCTGCTTCTTTGGTGGCAAATTGCAAACTGTGTGGACTCTGACAAAATGGAGTCTTAATTTCTTGATTGGCTTACATGCACGGATGCAAAACAAAATAAGTAAGGATACATGCCCTTTTTGCATTTGCATTATTCACGCACGGTTTGGTAGTACAAATGCACACAATATGTATAAGGTTCTATTCATATGGCATGAACATATGCAATTCATTTGACAACATGCTTGTAATCTAACTGAGCTGTTGGGCCTAGCTGGAGCAAATATTGTGTGAGGACTTAAGTGGAAGAATTGCAGATTGTGCCAATGTCATCAAAGTGTTTGCACAATGTATATCTTTCAATGTTAAATCTACTGAATCAGTCACAGAATTGATTTCTTCTTTCACACGTGTCTGAAAAATGTACTCATAACATTAAGAAAAACTGTACAATTCATGAAAAATACTAAAATGACAACATGGATATTGAATAGAAGTTATAATCATCAAGGTGATTTAAAAGTGCACTAATACAAGCAAGATATCAAAGTAGCAGAATTCAAATGTTGATAAATGTTGACAAGAATTAATAAACAAGATCAGAAAATATATGAATCAAATGAATAAAGTGTAGTCATTCATGCAACATGGAGTGCCTGGAGACTGCCCTCAGGTGGTAGCGGTCAGCAGTATAAATCACCGTAAGATAACATAACAACATTCCACAGCAGAAAAATAGGTTTACTGATTTGGAAAAAGTTTAACCAAGTTGCAAAATAAGAACATTATTGTAAGTTATGAAAAAGATAATGTTAATATTGATCAGAATTAATAATGATAAAGATGAATAAAAAAACAGAAGTAATTCATAATAAATTACCCTAGCAACAAGATTATTTTTTATCAGAAATAATAATAAAGGTGAATATAAAAAGTGCAATAATTCATTAAAAATACCAAGGATTCATAAATTCATATTTATCTAAATTAATAATAATAATGAAGCTGAATACAAAAAAATAGAATTTTACAAAAAATACCACTGTCGCACTGCCTGCGGTCTCCCCAGCACTTAAGGGTTTTTATCTGCAACACCACAGTCCCTTCTCTCTGCACTTATCTGCCACCCGCTGGCTGCACTTGTGAGTTAACTGCACTTCCCCCTTCCCCTCGTCTCTGGCACTTCTCCCCTTCCCTCTTACCCGCACTTTCGCAATCTGAATGGCACAAGGCCTGGTAAGAACGTTATCTTGTCCTCCCTTGTTTCCCCCTCCTTGTCTTGTCGCGGCTACAAACACTTGTGTACAGGCGAGTTATAAATGCCACATCATACCATACCATATTATACCTTGACAGAAACTATTTCATTCAAAAATAAGATTAATCAAAGGAATTTAAAATATTTAGAACAATCACAATAACAATAAAATATATTAGTAATATTTAATAAATATAATAATTGCACAAATATATTTTTAAACAAACTAATAATTAATAAATAATAATAAGTGTAAAGGCAAATGTCAACCTTTCTTACATTTCACTGACAATTAAATTACAAACATAATTACAAAGTGCAAAACTTTAAATACTTTATATAGTGTTCACACTTTTTTGGGCAAATTTTACAAGTGGAATAAAAAGGAAATGTTTTATACATGTTTTTCTCTTGTATAGTTAAACACATCTAAGACATGTATAAGAAATGTGTTAAATTTTATTAATTTACACCTTCTACTGATTTTACAAAGGTCTGTACTTTTATATGTAAGCCGATTTGGCATCCATTCCTGAGCCTCAAAAGACATGGCTGACCAAACAGATTGGTTTCCAGGTATTGCAACTCAACTTCAGAATTCACACTCTGCCTCGACGCATTGTTCCCCATCCCTATCTGGAATGTCCTTCTCCCTCTGCCCCTTCTATCATGTTGTACACTGTGCATGCACAATCAACTCATAGTTAGCAAAGATAAGCTTAACTGAGATCAACATGTTGGGATCCCTACCACATTTTTAAGCTCCCTACCACCATATGATATATCCATGCCGAAAAAAAGGAAAAGGTAGTAAAACAAGATTCTCCATTCAGTCACAGATTAATGTTAAGACATTTAACTATTTACTGTATGTGTGTTAGTATGAATACCGTGTGAGGATCCCACAGCAGACCAAATAAGGTTTCCATCTCCTGACAGTCAAAAGGATGTGATATGTCTCACGCCCAGGCCAGCAAAAAACAAAACAAACAGGAATTAAATATGCATACTGTCTAGCTTGCTTGCTGCATAAGGTATGCTTGTCTTTATAATATTTACAATCTGCAGGTCATTTGTTTGCAAGAAATAATATCAGCAAGCAGTGTTTTTAGGGAATATACCTCCTTACAGACTTATGCTTGGCTAAGCTGAATTTCTATTTTGGTTACAGCTGTTCCTGGATGGGAAAAAACACAGAACCTTCAGAACATTCTTCATTGAGCTAATAATCTCATATGCATATTTGTATGCCTGGAAAATCCAATCTGTGAACATTTATGTTACTGATTCAAAACTTCACAACTTTGTAGTACACTTCATGATGTGTGGAGGAGAATCCCTCAACTTCTCATAGCTGCACTGATCTGATCAGTAAGGTATTATTTGGCATATGTCCTAGTCACATTTTCATGATCAACTGATACTGCAGGCTAATTGACTACCTGAGCAATGTTGGATCCTCTCACTTCATTTTGATGAGTTGTTTAAATGGATGTTCATCTTTTTGGATCTTGATAGTAGTCACTGTCAAGTATGTGGCATGGTGACATCAATTCCAAAAATCCTATTCCTGAGTTTCTGATGAAGGAATGCTATTGGGTATTGTTGGTCTTTTTCTTGAGTTGTGAAAAGACTGTGCCTATGCCTTCATTTGCTACTTTGTTCTGAACAATGAATAGATGACATAGTCCACTTTGTGCACCAATGGAGCTCTGCACACGACCATATTTGAATGACTGTTGGCAGTTCTCAGTTCAAACTGATTTCTCATTGAGCTTATTGGAGGTGGAGGCAGTTAGAGATGTTGCTAAATTCCCACCATCAGCAATGCATTTCTGGTATTACCTTGTGAAGACAAGAAAAGCTACCACACGAGCTGGGGTGGTTCAATCATGAAATGCCTCCACTGTGCTTGCTCAACTTGACACTATGAAGCATTAATGATGACATTTAGTTGCTGAAGACCCAGTAACACTTTCTTGAGATGGCTTACATGTTCTCCTCAACTAGTGCTAAAGACTGCTATGTTGTATAGCCTCGTGACATATAAACTCTACAGCACTGTTATGACATGATCTGCAAACACATCAGAGAAGCCATTTCTACCATAGTGGGCATGGCTTAACCCATTTCTAATGGAACAGTTTATTGGGGATACAATGTGGACTCAGTGTGTGACCGTTCCTCTCTTTTAGAAACAAAACAGGTTCAAGTCTACTTAACAATCCCCGGGCTTTGTCAGGTAGCTCCCTCATGACAACCTCCTCTCCCTCCTGGTAAGGTTTCTGAGCCATATTGTGGTCATAACACTCTTTAAACAGGGAATATGTATTTATTTATATGTATATACAGGTGAAACAATGTTCTTTTGATCTCAAAAGAAAATACAATAGATAAGAAATCAGATTTGACTGGAAGGAGTGAGCTTCTTACAATGGGGTGAGTTTGATGGACATTCGGACCAGGTTGTGGAGGGGAGTAAATGGGACAATCACCGGGACAATACATAAGGGGACATACATAGATTAAGGACAACCAACATTGGACATTTTTAAGTGCAGGTAGGCAGTACGGCCAGCTGTGCTCTGGATATGACCATGATGGGTGAAGTGCTAGAGCGGAGGCAGAGGAAGTGAGGGGCAGCGCATGTTAGTGGTGGGGGGAAAATGTTAGCTACCAGGCAGATGCGAGGCATGTTAAGGGGGTAAAAAAGAGCTGAGCATGTAGGCTTTTAGTATGGTTTTGGACACATCATTGTGCACTGTTACTCGGATGTCTGGGGGAAGAGAATTCTATGCGAGTGGCGCAAGAAGAGAGAAAGAGCAGAAGTGAGAGGAAGCACAGGGAGGGTGAGGAGCCACATGGTTAGTCAAGGAGGCAAAGTGAAGATTATGAGAAGGCTTGTAGAGTTGGATAGAGGAGGATAGATACAGAGGTGCCTTATTGTGGATAGATTTGTGAACCGGGAAAAGACATTTGAATCTGGCCTTGTTTTTCATCGTCTGCCATCCAGTCTGCTGATGGTACGAGGAAGTAGGTGTGAAGTGAGGGAGTTAAAAGGGAGTCCTGGTAGTGAAGAAAATGATCTTGTTGAGAAGACAGAAAGCTTAATTGGGGAGTCAAAAGGGAACACTGGCAAAGTTTTCCAGTTTAGAGAATACACACGTGGTTAAGAGATGCTTGGCGGTATTAAAACGAAGGAGATGCCTGATTTTCCTAATATTTAGAGGTTGAGGTGAGTTGGAGTTCCAGTTATGGAGATGAAAGTAGAGATGGTGGGAGAAGGGTCATGGATGATGCCAAGTTTTCTAGCTGGAGAATAGTAGGGATAGTGCCAGGTGGGAACTGGATAGGCAGAGGAAGAGATGAGAGAGATCCTTTTTCAGGGAAGAAGAGCACCTCTGTTTTAGCAGAGTTTAACATCAGAGAGTACACAGCCATCCAATAGTTAATGACAGAGAGACAGATGGAAATTGTGATAGAGAGATCAGATGAGAGCTCAGAAAAAGAGAAGATGATTTAGGTGTCATCCACAATGAGTAAGTACAAGAACCCAAAGTCGGAGATTAGTGCCCCAAGAGCAGAGGTGTAGAGTGTAAAGAGGAGCAGACCCAAATCAGAGCCTTGTGAAACACAAAAGTTAGAGAAGTGAGTTTGTAGGTGATGTAATGAGTTAGTACAAGAACCCAAAGGAAGAGATTAGTGCCCCAAGAGCAGAGGTGTAGAGTGTAAAGAGGAGCAGACCCAAGACAGAGCCTTGTTAAACACGAACAGATAGAGAATTGAGTTTGTAGGTGATGTTGCTCCAGGAAATAGAGAATTGGTGAGGTGCAAGGTAGGATTCAATGAAGGCAAGGCCTTCATCGCAAATCCCAAGACGATAGAGAGTATTTAGGAGATTAGAGTGAGCAACAGTGTTAAAGGCAGCACAGAGGTCAAGGAGAATTATGATAGAGGATAGGTTGGAGTGCTTAACAGAGGTGATGAAGTTGGACACATTCATGAGAGCAGTTTCCATGGAGTGACAGGAGAGGAAACCTGATTGTAGGGGATCTTGAATGTTATGGACGTCTAAGAAATTGGTAAAATGGTTGAACACAGCCCTTTCAAGCACTTTAGAGTAGTGCAAAAGGAGGGACACAGAGCTAAAGCTAGCCAGTATGTTTGGGTGAGCCCCTTGCTTAACCCTTGAAAATAGAGGTAAAGCAAGCAGAGTCGAAGGACAGGTTGAAGAGTTCAGTAAGGTGAGAGGCCACTAAAGGGGCAATAGGCTTAACTAGCTGAGAAGCAAGAGGGTCTGATGGGGCACAAGAGGGGTTTGTCTTCATAAGTAGACATGGCCCTTTGTTAGTATTAGTGCTACTAAAGTGGGAGATAGAGGCAGAGGATGATGGTAAATTAGGTAGAATGTAAAATGGAGGAGGAGGGAGTGTGAGGAATTTCCAGAGAGTCTCTAATTTCTTATTTAGCTGGCCATTTGCTCAATAGTGGAGTTGATAGTCATAGACTTAGGAGAGTAAGAATTGAGTTTAATGTGACTTGTAGCATGCCTGAATGGTTAGATTGAGAGTCAATGAGGGTTATGTAGAATTCAGTTTTGCTCTATCAAGAGTGGACTTGAGAGAGTTTATGGCAGAAAAGTAGAGTTGTAGGTTCTAATGCAGGTGGGCATGCCTCCATTTGTGCAGCAACTCAAGAATATCTGTACGGAGAGAACATTTGAATGGGTGTCCCATGTTGAGGATGCTGAGACTGAAGGGTGAAAGTAAGCAGTGGGAAATGAGAGGAGAATGAGTCATATAATAGGGATTGAAGGCTGTAGAAGTCCATTTTGGTTGAAGAGGCCTCAAGTGTGAAGTAGGAGAGTTATAACTGTAGGTCAGAGTGAAGGGGGGGTTGGAAGAAGGTTTACATTTCCATTTAGTAATAGGTGAACAGGTGAAGCAAATGGTGAGAAGTCAGAGGGTGTAAAGGTGGTGGGTGGTGGAAACAAGTGAGTGATCAGATATGGATGATGTGACAGTGGTATTAATGGCTGAGAGAGAGGTGGAGATCCAAAGGTTTACCACCTGTGTGGGTAGATAGGGGAAGGATAGAGTGCAGAGGATGGTCACTAAGAAAAGACTGAAGTTCAGGTTTCAGAGAAGTGGTTAGAGAGGGAAGTTTGAGGTCATCTAAGAGAATTAGGTGATGTTTAATGAAAAGAGAATCAAGGGGTTGTCTTAGATATGAGACAGAATGATCCACGGGGACCAGCAACACAGTATATAGAGATGATGTGAACCGACTGAGGCAGAGCAATAGTAGAGATGGTGAATTCAAGAGAGTTAGGAGAGGATGTGGCATTGGAGTTTCGGGAGGCCTTGAGGCCGGAAGAGAGTAGGTGTCTGACACCGCCACCTCTGCCAGTCAGTTGAGGAGAGTGAATGATGGATCATTTGGAGTCATGTAGGCCGACCAGAATGGCAGTGTCAGATGGAAAAATACAGGTTTCAGTGATAACAAGAAGGTCTAGGTGAGGAGACCTGAGGTGAAAATAATCAGTGATAAAGGAAGAATTGTTGCATGCACACTGAGCATTCCAGAGTGCAATGTTCAGTTGATGAGATAAGGAAGAGTAAAGATGTTGAGTGTCAGCAAAATAAGTGGTTTGGATATGGTTAGCTTATCAGCTTTGTTTGTTGGAAAGCGTTAAAAGAGAGACGGAGTAGTTGGGGTTTCGAGTTGTGAGTTTTATAATAGGGATAGCAAAGGTGGGAGTTGTATTGTGATTGTGTACTTTTCTTACATGGTCATCCCTCCCTATTCCCATCCCCAAATCACTGTGTTGTGTTTGCATAAACTACAAACAATTGTTCTTATTAATAACATTGCATATTTTCTGCTTTGGAGGAATGTATGGTTTATGAACCATGAAACTAGCCCTGGTTTGAGAAAGACGACTGGCCGAAACAGGTGTGACTAAGGGGTGATTCAATAAATACAATTACCTTCACACTACTAGTATTCTAAGTTTATCTTCATTGACATTGGAGGCGTTGGCACTGGATTTGGGTTGACAATTATCATATACATTATTAAATAAGGTTTGGGAATAACTTAATTTACCCTGAATGCCACAGCCAGGAATCAGCTCGAAATAATAAGTGGTCAGTGCAGAGTGAAGGCAGTTATTGTTTTGTGCATTTTCGATCCTGCATTGAATTTGCAGTGTAGTTATCACATAAGTCCTCCTCACCCTCACATCACTATTCCCGCAGCTGGTAAGTGTGTGCCTCTTTGCCGTGCTGAAGTTGCATTTTTTCACATTATTCCCATGTTTTATTGATTTATCAATAACTAAGGGGGTCATTACAAGTGCAATGGTAAGGGGGTAATGGCGCCGGTGAGGACCCCTTACCCTTTACTGCTGCATTATGTGGTCCCTTAACGGGATCTGCTAAGGGACCAGGGAGCTAATAATGGGCCTGTTAACAACTGGCCCGTTATTAGCCCCCTCACCATTCCCGTTGAGCCCTATAAGGGCTCGAATGGGTATGGGGATGGGTATTTTGAATGGGGACTTACCGGGTCCTCCAAGGTTGGAATGACCCGGGAAAATCCCCATTCAGGGAACCCAAACCCGGACACGAGTTTGGAGGCAGCCATGGTGCTAATAGCACCATGGCTGCCTTCAAACTCGTAATGTCCCCCTAACTCTGTTTTCCCACTCCTGCTCCCCACTCCTGCAGACCTTGTCTTTGTGGATCCACATTTTTTTCAACCTTGTCATATCACTCCCAGCTTCTTCCCAACCATTCAACAAGTCTGCCACCGATATACACCCTTTTCCGTCCTTAAGATATGATATCCAAAATTGCTCATCATTTTCTAAATCCTCAGGCTCCACCAATCAATATAATCTTCCCTATTTTCCGCAATGAGTCCATTATTATGTTTAATTTTATTGTTCTTATCGACGCTCAGGGGTAACATAACAGTTCCTCTTTGTTAGCATAATGTCTAAAAAGGTGCTTGCTAATGCAGAAGGGGATGAGCATGAGCAGTAATACGGGGACAGTCACTTGAAATATTCCAGAAAGCCAGGTGGGCACCCATGTCAAAATGCCATCTAGCCAATTACCTGATTGCACTCCATTAGCCATGCTTGTGATGTTTTCATTGAGTGTCTGTATTTCCTTTGTAGCTGCTTTCAATGGTCCATTGGAAGCCTCTCCATCAGGTATCATGGAGCAATAGCTGCTTTCAACGTTTGCACAGACATAACCTTCAATAGCAGTTAAACGGTCCAGAATGTACCGGTTCTGGAGGGCCACCAAACATAGTGCCCTCATTTCTTCCTGTATTGCTTTTAACCATTTTGGTGTTGGATTATCCAGCTGCAACAGCTCATACAAAGTGAGCTGACGCCACCTCACACTGGCTGTAGTCTGCACACCTGGAAGCAACAAAGATGTAAAAAATGTTGTAGGTTTGGAGAACAAGCAGAACTAATCATGGATGGCAGCCAAGTTCTCAGCACTCTTTTCGTAAAAATCATTATTCCCCTGTTTTCTTCTACTCAGTGATTTCTGTTTTTCAGTTTTCTGCCCCACTCTAACCGCAGCGCAATTTTCATGGAAGTGCTGTTTCGAGGAAAGAGGCAGGGCTGTATAGGGTGATAATTGCACAAAGTCTACCCCAATCAGGCAGCCTCTGGGCATAGGCCTTCGATCCACAGGTCCACCACACGCCCATGATTACAGCTGCGCCCTGCATCAGTGCCACACTTCTCATCACCTTGGCACAGCCTGTGTCAGTCCCCAGATAAACTAGACCCACTCTACCTGAAACACAGAGGAACATGTGTAAAGCTGGTTATGTTAACTGGTTGATGTCTTTCATATAGCCAAGTTAAAGCATATTCATATTTTATATTTATATATAATTATATATTTCATATAGCTGCCATTCAACTGCGCTGCTACTCTTTGCTCACATCCCACCAACCCCTCAGCTGGAAGTTTAATTATTCCCCATCTCATTCGCCACCATACCACAACATCTCTTTTATTCTCATTAATGGTCTTGTGTGACCCCAGGGAATGCTTTGTCCCTCTTCTTTTATGCACTTTAATTTTCTGTGTTTGCTTATTTTCAGCTCCCCTTTTTTAGACCCTAAAGGTATATATTACACTACCACGTTTTCTGTTCCCTTCTTTCCAGCCATTGTTGTTAGCATCACAAAGTTATCTGCATAGACATGTTCCCCTTCATCCATCCACTGTTTGGTCATCTTTTTCCCTTGGAATAAACCCCTTGTCTTGCAAAGGGTTAGGTGCATTAGGCATCCTGCTTCCTCATACAACGCACACTGGGGTAGGTCGAGCTTGGCCATTGCAGTTACTTGTGGGATGAGTGCACAGACATAGCATCTGTAATTTTCCCACTCTCTTCCCACATGCAACATTTCATTATACCAAATGTTTCCAGATGATGTACTTTGCTTATTTTCAGTGTAATGGTGTAAACCCTCCTCATTCATGAAACTCCTCTTTCCTCTGTTAAAATTGTCATTTGATTGTGTAGCTTTTTTTTTTAGTTTAAAACCAAATAAAGCAGGAACAGTACTCCTATACTAAGACATGTTAATTTTATCACACTCCAAGAAAACACACATGTGTGCCTTTTCCTCCTAGTAAAGTTGTCTCCAAAAACATTCTCTCCTTCCTCCTTTGCTGGCTTTCTGTAAAGTCTAAGGGCCTCATTATGAGGCAGGCACTCCCTTTATGAAGGGTGCCGGTACAAGGCCAGCACCCTTCATCACGGAATGCCTGATTACGAGGTCCTCTAGCGGGAACTGGAACAGACGTCTGGTAAAAGCTGACGTCCTTTCCGGGTCCCGCGAGTGGGCCAAGGAGCTAATAACGGGCCCGTCATTAACAGGCCCGTTATTAACTCCATCCCTGTTCCCATTGAGCCCTATGGGGGCTCAAATGGGAATGGGAAATGGTTCTGTGCATGAGGAATTACCGGGTCCTCCAAGGTCGGAATGACCCGGTAATTCCTCATTCACAGAACCCGGTACTGGAACGCGGTATGGAAGCAGCCAAGGGCATGGCTCCCTCCATACTCGTAATGAGGCCCAAAGTGTGGAAAATAAAGTTAGGGAAACTTTCCAAATACTTCCCAGTATGTTGTTCTTTGCTCTTTGCGGCAATGTGAGGCAGTGCTCTTGTCTTTGTGCAGGTCGGTGATATGCACCCCTCCTCGCCAACCCTCAATATTTACAGCGGTTAGTGTTGAGTAGATGAGGGTGTGGGGTCCTGTAAAAAATTCCTCCTTCCACTTCCTTATATAGTTTCTAATGTACACATTCCCACCAGGATAAAGAAGTGGTATCTGCAGAAATTTTTCTCCTTGTTCACTTGTTTGATCTGTCTGAGCTCTTGGCCTCGTCTGCAGGGATGTATTCCAAATGGAATTTGTGAGTTCTATGGGATACGTATCAAATTCACCCCCAGAATGCTAGAAGAATATTGCACATCCGAGATTGTATGTGATAGAGGTACAGGCACATGCATCCTCCGCCCTGTAACATCTCATAAGGTGATGGTCTTTTCCAGGCCAGTTGAGCAATGCAAATAGTGCAAGGAGTAAGCAGTGCAACCAGAATTTTCCAAGCATTTGCATAAGCTTATCCAAGTGCATTTTAAGCCGGCCATTCATCTTTTCTACCAAACCATTGGCTTGTGGGTAGTAAATTGTGCAGAGTTTATGCTTTATCCCTAGAGTGGCTGTTAGCTCTTTAATCAAATCATTTGCAAAATGCTAACCATTGTCTGAACACATTTCATCTGGGATTCCTCACCTTGGAAACACCTTCCTCAACAAAATTTGGGCAGCTGAACAGACATCATTATGGGCACGGGGCCAGCCTCAAGCCAGTGTGAAAATGTGCCCACCAATACTAGAATGTGCCTGTAAGAAGTACATTTCTTCTTGCATATCTACATAGTCAATATGTAAGTGCTCTGTGCGCTCTTTCATTACCCAATGAGATAGAATTGTGTCCTCCTGTATGTGTTTTACACTTTATTAAGGCCTTTTATATGGGGAGTGGTAACACTTCTAGCAGTTTACTCAATATTGCTGCATGCTGTACTGGTGTACCATCACTTCTTTTGAACCCTCTCCTTTCCCACCTTGCCAGTCTTGAATGCACTGTTGATGTTACATACACCAAGTCATAGAAAATATGATCTGCCTGACCATCAGAGATATCTAGTGCCTCAATTACTGCCACTAATGCTGATGCTTGTGCAGAGTATTGGGCTGGCATTCATCTTTGTGAATACACTATCAGCTCTTCTCCTTTGTGTATGCTGTATTTGTGGCCCACCACTGCTGAACCAGAATGTTTCTGCTGCACATCTTTTTGATACTTTAGTTCCCAGCAATACAAGTCATGCCCGCCTCTTCAATCAAGTTCTCTTTCACCAGGGGGTTACCTTCATATCTGTCTATGCATGCTATGCAATCATGCACATAGTCTTCCTCTTTAAATGTTTCTGCTATGCACACAGCCGGGTTTATTGTTTTGCACCTCACCACCACTTTTGCATGTTTTGTCAATATTATTTCATACCCCGAAGACCTCTGAGTTGTCAATGTTGAATGTGTCCTTTCTAATATTGCAAACAGTGCGTGTTCCAAGTATACAATTACAGGGCAGCCCATTGTAATTGTGGCGGTGTTCTCAATTGCGAATGCAGCAGCAACATGAGCCTGCTCACACGGGAAATGTACTTGCATCACTTGATCTAGAGATCCACTGTAGCATGCCAGCGTATTGTGTCCCTACCCCTTCTTTTGTGTCAGCATAACAGTCATTACCTTCCCGAGTCAATGGGAAAACAAATGAAACGTTGCTTTGTAGCTGGGCGTACCCAACACAGGTGCATGTGCTAACTCTTGTTTGAGCGCATCAAAATTCTCATTAATTTCAGCTGTCTATTTTGTGGTTGCTTTTTTTCTGTAGCTCTTTTTGAGCTTGCGGTAATTTTCTGGTGTAAGTAGAGTAATCCAAAACACATGCCCTGTAGTAGTTGCACAACCCTATGAACTGCTACATTTCTTTTACCGCCTATGTCCTGTGGGTTTTATGTATTGCTTCAATGCTTTCTGTAGTTATTTTTCTCTCCCATCTGCTGACACAATCCGACCCAAATGCACTACTTCTTTTTACAACACTGAAATTTAGCTTTGTCAACTTTGTACCCTTTGTCAGCTAGCAATGTCAGCAGCATCACTGAGTCCTTTCTCTACTCGTCTTCTGTCATGTGATACACCAAAAGGTCATCAAAGTAATAATCACTGTGCATTTGTATAACTCTGTTGAATATGCTAGGTCCCTCACAGGACCCTTGTGGCATTCTTGTGTTTTTGAATCTGGACCTGCGATACATAAACACAGTGAGATACCTGGAATCTGGGTGTAAGGAGATGGAGACAAAGGAATTTTTTAAATGTACCACTGTGAAGTAGTGTGCTGCTGCCGGATAGATACACACCATTGTTGCCAGGTTAGGAACCAATGGATATTCTGCTTCAATTATATTTTTAAGGGGCTCACATCCTGTATGACATGCCATGCCCCTCCCTTCCATTTCTTGATTGGATAGATAGCTGTGTTGCTAGGTGATGTGGATACCTGTATAATGCCCTGCTGCTCATCTGCTTCTCAGGAAAGGGGGTATTGCCTCACTCATGGCAGCAGTGCTCCATCTTTCAATTTGATGTGTATCGCCCTGGCGCCCTTAAGTATTCCTCCATCCTGTGGTCCTTTTGTCCATAGGTTCGATGGAACCTTCTCCAAATCATACTGCAAATATTCTGTTTCCTTTTTCAGTAATTTTGCCACCTTTATTTTATGTGTACAGGACATGGTATGCTTAATTCAAGCACTACTGCTCCCTCTTCATTGTCTTTGGTAGTGAACAGTGGTTCATCTGTCATTTTCAGTGTGGGATCAATGCATAATATTGCTTGCCACTCCATATTGTCATCATTAGTGGCAATCAATATGATCATGTCTTTCCTTACCACTACTTCCTCTAGGTACAACAGTGGGGTGGGGGCACTGTGGTCTTGAACAAATACTCATTTGCCAATTGAAACACCTTTCCTTCAATTCCAGGTACCCATCCCAGCAGCACATCTACCCCATACAAAAACACTTACATGTCTGTGGGCATCCCTCTCATCATGCTATGGGAATAGTATGCCTTTATCAGTACTGCCACTATAGCTGGGTACATCCCAGGTTTTGTGCACATCATCCCGTTCTCTGAAAATTAAATTGTGGTGTTCAGCTTGCTAAGCAAGTCTCTTCCCAAAATGTTGATGGGTGTATTTTTCGAGTACAATAATGGTGCTACAATATCCTGTGTCCCTATTGTTAATGGTAAATCTTTAGTCTGAGGAGCCTTCAAAATTGTCCTGAAAAGCCTTGTGTGTCAAAACTCTTGTTGGATAATGGAAATCCCTCTTCTTTTGTGCAGGATCTGGTCACCCCAGTATCTATGAGAAAGGAAAATCCATTTTGTCCTATTTGAACTGCTACCTCAGGTACCTCATCTGAGTTTTCAGTTACTGCTAGGACAGGACACACTTCCCGTGGGCAACCCTATTGGGAAACTGTCTTTGTGGAAGACATGAATGGATTGTTACCCACCAATGTCACTCCCTTGTATTGGGGTACTGTGTCCTGTCCTACTATCATTACCTTGTCTTTTACTTGTGTCTTCGCTGGTGCCTGGAGTATGCTCACAGTACCTTGTGCCCCTGCCTCTTCCCCATCTTGAATTTGTACTTGTCCCTGTGCTGGTATACTCTGTGGCTGTGCAGGCAGCAATTGTAATTGTTGTTGCTGTGGTATCATTTGCATTTGTTGAGGTGCCTGTATATATGCCTGATGGTGCTGCCTTGCTTGTGGAATTAATGGGCATGTTTTGGAAAAATGACCAAAGTTACTGCATGCAAAACACTGTACTCCAAAACATGGCCCCATACCCTTGTCCCCTATTCCCCTTCCTTTTGTATAATACGTCGTCCTTGACTGGTATTGTCATGTGTATAAATCCCTGGCTGTTGTGTGTTTGTGAATGCCGGTTGTTGTGGCATCTGCACTGTCCCCCACTGCTGATTGTATGGTGTTTGCATATACCCTCCTTGTTGCGTTACTACTGCTACTGGGAGTCCACCTTGCTGAGCGGGGGAAACAGAAACTGGTCCTGTGAGCACTGCTCCTTCCATGCATATTTTAGCCAGTTTTTTTTCTACACTCATGTATTTTCTACTTTTACTGCATGGTCTGCTATGTCTTTGTCTTTTTCCTGCTTCCTTTTACAATAGTGCACAATTGTTGCATGTATCTCAGGACATCCTTTCACTTCATTACCAACTTTTTTCTCTAAGGAAATATGCACCTCCACGGGGAGCTTCCTCAATGGTAGTACAATGGTAGTTTGTCGTCGCAGGACTGTTTATTTTCCTGTGACCACATCTCTTGTATGGATCGTATATATTCAGCAGGGTCCTCATCTGGCTTCATTTTTCGTGCTAACATTGAGCCCATTTCAGACATATCTAGATACAGTTAACTTAGTGCTTTCCAAACGTGTGCTTGATAATTGTTAAAGGGTGCTCTTTCATGTATGTTAGAGATTAATTGTATCCCTGCATATCCTGCTTGCTGTCAAATGATGTCACTTCTCTCCCCCACCAATACTGCAAACAAACTCTTAATGTTTCCTATTGCCAGCAGGATTCCTGCTGTCTCCTTCTCAAACACAGAAATCCATTTACTTGCACCCGCCATTATTGAAGATGAACTGTAAACCAAATGATCCCTATTCATTGTCTTGCAGGGTTCGTAATGCACCTCACCTATCGCTTTCTGTAAAAGGGGCCTTTGTGTTTATACTCTGATTTTATTCCCTTGTTGTTGTTTTCCAACTACTGCCACCCTAGTCTTCCCACTCAGAAGCCTATTTCCCCAGTCCCCTGCTGATTCCTCTCTTTCGTTCTCCTCCCTTCGTGTCTTCTCATTCCCCTACTTGTGTATGTTATATTATTATTATTTATTTAATTTGATTTAGTTGATACACAACGTTTCAAATATTAGTCATATACATATTAGTCATATACATATAAAAGAACAATCATTTCAATACAGATTTTTTCTATTCTTTAACAATGTACATAAAATAAAAAAATAAAAAATAACTAATTCACACCGAAACCGAACACATGAAAACAAAATACAAAATACAAAACGCAAGGGTACAGATTACCTTCATCCTTAAACATAACAACAAATCAGAATAATAAAAGAGCCATAATCAATAAAAACAGATTTAGTAAAACAATGAAACAAGATCAATAAAACACCATTCCATGCACAGAGCGCTTTACCCCTCAGCATATATAAAAGAAAAAGGCACCATTAAAATTTTTCACCAAGTAGCCCACAGGGAAGAAATCGACACAGGGAATACAACACCCTTAACCTAACCCAGATTCTCGCCGGAGCAAACACCACCAATTATGCCGATAATGTTAACTCCCAGGATCTTGTTAGATTTCTTCTCCACGAGGCAATATGAATCTTAAAAATTGCACTATCGCTATCTGTACCCTCTCTCTTGGGTTTGAGAACAGCATTTTCCAAATTTGGTCAGAAGAAATTTGAATGTGAGTCATAAACACATTGTTAAAGTATCTTACGCGGACCTTCTTTAGGGCACCACACTCAACCAGCAGGTGTTGAAGAGTTTCCCTTTGCTCAGCCACTAGGCAATGTCTGCACTAATTTCGTTCTGTGGGAATCAAATTCCGCCTACACAACACATCATGGGTGCCCCATAGATTAAATCTGAACCTTAGAAAGTCAGCACGAATCTGTGGCGACGGGGATTTCATTAAGTACCTGACATAATACCATAACCTTTTACTCCAAAGGCCCAGATAGTGAAATCCTTGTAGTGTGTACACCTGGAAAGAGTCTTAGCCCAGTCTGCTTGAAAGGTCTTCACTTTTGCATGCTCTGGGTTAGCAATTAACAATTCCAATGTGATATCAGCCTCCACCAGGTAATCCAGCACACCATTCTGACAAAACTTGGGGAAGGCATTCCTATATTTTAACAAGGCAGGGCGAGCACCTCAAGAATAGTACTGCTATTTATATGCAACAAGCATTTACAAAAAAACACACATTGTCCCCACGCACCCTGTGAGTGGAGAGACAACAGACCCAGTTCATAGCGTATAAGGGTTATCAGAACTGTATTGGGCAGGGCTAGTATCTCCTTCCAATGCCTCCCAGTACTGCTGGTTATAAGGCAACCTGCCCTCAACACCATAAAGCATAATCGGGACCACTTTCATTTTATAAAAGGAGACCACATGCTTCAGGGAGAATTTGCCGAATTTTTTAATAAGAATTCTGGACTGAGATGTTAGATGCTGTAATTTATTTCGACCGGGAGCTACCTCCTCGCTCTTAAATTGCCTATTGGAGATCTCAACTGCCAGATATTTATAATTAGATACTCTTGCCAATTTAGTATCCTGAATCAACCATGAGAGCGTGGGGAGGAGGGTCTGCTTCGCCAAGGTGGCACTACATGATATTACTTGAGATTTAGTAACATTGGTCTTCAGTTTATTTGCACGCACATACTTCCCCAACCTTGCTAACATACGTTGAAGACCTTGAGAAGTTTGCGATAATAAAACAAGGTCATCCGCGTATAGCAGATACAGGATTTGTTGGTCCCCAATCTTCGGGGGGTCACCATTACAATTCACAAGTTCATGTCCCAGATCAACGATAAAAAAATTGAAAAGGAACGCTGCCAATGTGCATCCCTGTTTTAGACCACGCTGGGTTTCAATTTCGGGCGATAGCATCCCATCTAAAGTAATACGAACTCTCATGGTTGTTTTTGTGTGAAACAGGATAATTAAGGACCATAAGGAGGCAGGACACTGATGTGCTTTCAATTTACGAAATAACAGCTCTCTATCCACTGAATCAAAGGCCGCTTTGAAATCAATAAACCCCATGTACAGGGGTTGATTTCGTTCTGCCTGTTGTGCTTTAACCAGATTCAAGGTTATTATGTTTCGGATATTACCAAGCCCCTTTACAAACCCTGTTTGCAATGGGTCTGAAAGTTTTTTACTTCCAACCCATGACTGAAGTTTTCTCAGGATTAAACAGCAATACAATTTCCCCGGTACATCAAGCAGTGAAATAGGCCTATAACTGCTTGGATCTTGTCTGCCCCCCTTCTTATAAATGGGTATGATGATCGCTTGGGTCCATGAACTAGGCAGTCTCTGTGTTAGATTAACCAGCCAAAAGATTTTAAACATTACAGGGGCTCATCATTCAGGAAATCTTTTCAGCTCAAAATTAGGCAGGCCATCTGGCCCCCTTGCCTTTGAGTTACTGGCTGATTTGATCAAAAATAGGATGTCAACTATTTCAAACTCCAGATGGAAAGCCGCCCAGGATCTACTAACTTCGGAGACCACTTCAGATGCTGGAGAGGCATAAAGCTGTTTAAAGTAGTCAACCCACGTCTGAGTTTGCACTGCATTTGCCTGCAACATCAGTTGTGGGGCCAACACAGAATGATTTATTGCAGACCACATTTTTGCAATATTTGTCCCCGCCAATATGTTTAACATATTTGCTACATCCTCCTGGAACAGACCCGCCGCTGACCTCAAACCCAATTTCTATATAGGGTTTTCAGCCTAGTGATAAGACTATTCTTTACATTGGTGGGAGCCTTTTGAGCTAAGTTCTGCACAAAATCTAGCTTTCCTTTTTTTTACCTCCTTGTTATAAACATGGAGATTAGATGTTATTTGCTTTCCTTTATTGGGTTAGGACTGACACACCTGAATTAAATCAGATCGAACAATTGCACCATTCCCCATCATTGAAACATAGTCAGGCTGGCCTATTCTCAACAGTCGGTCGAAATGCATTACATTCTCCTCCGTCCATTATAGTTTGTTACCCCCCGCATTCACTTCACAGGCGCCTTCCACAGACATGAGGTCTTTCTTGTCCCTTCTCGGCTCACATCCCCATTTGACTTTCAATATGTTGTGGTCACTTGCATTAGATTTTAATACAGAAAAGTTCATAACTAGCAGCCATTGAGCCTCATTAACATATATATATATATATATATATATATATATATATATATATATATATATATATATATATATATATATATATATATATATATATATGTAGTCAATGGTGGAGCTACTTTAACCCTTTTGCCACATCGGAGCTGGGGGGATATCGGTGTCCAAGGCTCCATTAAGCACCATCAGCCCTCTAGCTTTCACTAGCTAGACCCACCCTTCCTTGCTCTTACTTTATTTTTGCAGCCAAGATTACTCAAACAATTTAAGGTTAGATCACCCGCCACAACAATTGCTCTTATATTTTGTTCCATGACCACCAAATCTAAGATTTCATTTAGGTCTTGAAAGAAACTATCATCCGACATGGCAATCGGGTTCCAGTAGATATTCAAAAGAGCATAGCCCACTGGACCTGCCCTTACTTTCACCAACAACATATATTTATTTGGGACGGCCCATAGTTCTGAGGACAAGCCTCTGCCCATCTTTATCGCGGTTAAAAGCCCAGACCTCGGGGGGCCTGCCACTGGTTTAATTGCGGGATTCAAATGAACTTGGTGATCATCCCATATAGGGACACCAGTGAGCCAAGTCTCCTGCAAAAGTACAATATCACAGATATGCAATTCACTGTGGGCATTATTGACAAGATGAGTGAATCCCCTGGTGTTTCAACTCACACAGGCTATCTGCACCGCACCCATCCTTCCCTCACATTACTTCTGAGTGCCCTACCTACTTTTCATACCAGGAGATGAACGAGAATGCGGAGCCGCATTTTTCCTCGTTTCCCCCAAATCGCCCCTCTGACTACTCGTGTAATGACCAGGGGTAGATAGTATTGTCGTTCTCTCTTGAACCGTTGACAGAAGAAAACCCAGGGCATATAACTCATTTTTGGCCTGCCAAATTACATTTTGCACAACTCTGGATTCCACCCACAGAATTACCGAATTTAGTTGACCTTTTACGGGAAATTCAACTAATGACATATCGGAGGAGACAACATTGTGTAACTGGGATCTCTGAAAAAATGGCCAATACTGCCCGCCTATTTAGATCATATTGCGTACAGGGTGGATTCCTGCAGCCCAAAACTATAGGGAAAGAGGTAGTCATGCTCCTAGCAGGGAACTTAGGTGCTGTACCCACAGCATGAGAAGTCGTCTCAGCCGAGGGGAGAACCCCCACTTGTGAAGTAGGAACTTGAATTTTATTCAGGGCCTTCTCAATTAGAGACAAAATCGCCCCCGACATATGGGACAAGTCAGCATTATTTTCTTTTTGTGAGAGACACCCTTGAGGTTGTAATGTCATACCACAGCCTTCGGGGACTATCACCTCACACCCTTTGATCCCCTCCATGGGTCCACCTCCAACCTGAGATATTTTGTCAGAGATCGGTCTACTCGGGTAGAAAGGCACTGCCCCCACCGCTCTTTCAAGCACCGTTCTACTTTCCAGTGTCTGTTGGATGGATATGGGACCGGACTCACTTGGTTTAGGTGGCGGCACTAACAGCGTTGGCGTTAATTCAGCCATGTATGCATCCACGGCTTTCCTAATTTCCACCCGCTGTACATCATAGGAAGAGTCTATTACCCCTAAGTCAGACTTAGAATTGGGCAAGGATTGAACAATTTGAGACTCCCCTGAATTCAGCCTTTTGTCTTTGTCGCTATCTTTTTTGGACAACTCGACCAACAGATTGTCTAGAGGCGGATATGCCATAGGGGGAACTGGGCGAATATTCAGGGTCTCATTTCGTCTTTCCAGTGCCCGTACCTGATAGTTTTGCTTGATGGCCTGCGACACAACAATGATGGTGTGTTTGGGAACAGGAATTACCTTAAAAAACAGTTTTACAGATGAATTCCCTACATTTTTTGGGGCTTGTTGGTTCTTAGGGAGTTTTTTTAGGTAATTTATTTTCTGTATAGATTGAGTGTGTCATCCTTATGGTCACTGATGCTACTGTCCTCCCAATCTGAGGCTGTGTGATCAGCCTTAGTCATATCTAGCTCACTTTCATCCGCATTTATCAATTTAAAATGTAATTCACCCTGCTGTCCATCCCACCAGCCCCCCACACCTGTGACACCCCCCACAGGTAGCCCACTCCAGACTGGACACCAGCCACAGACAGCCCCCTCCAGACTGGACACCACCTCCAGCCCCCCACACCTGTAATAACCCCCACAGGCAGCTCCCCTTCATACTGGCCACCCCCAAAAGGCAGCCCCCTCCAGACTGGACACACCCTAAAGGCAGCCTGCTCCAGACTGGACACCACCCCCCAGTCCTCCAAACCTGTGACACCACCCACAGGCAGCCCCCTCCAGACTGGCATCCCCCACAGGCAGTCCCCTCCAGACCAGACACCCCGCACAGGCAGCCCCCTCCAGACTGGACACCACCCCACTGACCCCCACAGCTGTGACAGCCCCCACAGTCAGCACCCTCCAGACTGGACACCACCTCAGGCCCCCTCACCTGAGACACCCCCCAGGCATCCCCCTGACAGTCTCATACAATAGCAGCGCAATGCATGTCTGCAGCTCACCTGAACTTCCATGGTCTGACAGCACCATGAAATGCAATACCAACATGTAATATGTAAATATGACCAACTGGAATCACTGGAGGTTCATCAATGAGTGGAGAATCTGCTCACACAACCTTCCAGGCCTTAATCATCCCCCACCATACACATGTGACAAGTGAATGCAAAAACATGCACATGCTGCCCATGGCACATTGCCAAGGCATCAAAGCACACCATGGATGGTCCCTGTATGGCATCACCTGTCCCCACCACTGTGGAGGAGTCCACTCCCACCTTCACCTTCTTGAACTTACCCCCAATATCACCGGCACTGCCACAGCCACATCTCTCCCCAAAGATGTGCTTTCATTGGGGAGTGGCTGGGCCCTGCTCCTCTGCCTGGTGGAGGCATCCATGCTGCCATGCTCCATAGCACTGGTTCCGCTCCCTTCATCAGATGCAACTGTGGAAAAGGAGACACAGAATAGAAACATCAGTGTATTGCACCAAATTGTGCATGGCAACACCAACATTCACATGAACATGACTAGTCAAGAGAACAACCATCAACCTCCAGACCCACACACATGTCCATGTAATGCACATCTATGCAGACACCTGCCTGGCCATCACTCCACACATTCACATCAGGCTACTTGCCACTGTCACAACCAATTAATTGTGTATGTGTCATGATGCCTACCTCCAAGGAGCCAGGTCCGACCCAGCAACCCCAGAGGCAGGCATCATTTCCCCCAGGGGAGTGCCAGCGGGCCCAAGCTGGGCCCCTTTGGACGCAGTCCTGGCGCCTTCGGCGCCAGGCTCATGTTGGACCTCTGTCCTGGCGCCTTAGGTGCCAGGCTCATAAAGCTAGACATGTGTTCAAGTGTTTTAATGTGCACTTACCTGATGCAGACCATGCTGCCACATCCAGGCCCTCTTGAGGCCTGAATGGAACTTGTTTACCTGTGGGACTACTTTCCACCCGGGTGTGGTCGGGGAAGGATACATACCTGATCGGAGGAAGGATACACACTTGGGACTTCTTCCAAAGCTATTTAAACCACACCCGATCAGCAACTCACGCTTCGCGTTGTTCTGCTCCTCGCAGCTGGACGCTCACCGTGTCAGCTCCTGCATCTGGACTTTGGCCACGCCTGTCAGCATCCTGGGTCACCTGCAAAGGGAGACAAGAGACATTACCTGCTAAATCTGCACCACAGAGACATCACCGACGATCCTGAAAGGGAAGACATTATTTTTAAAAGCATTTCATTACGATCGCTGCAGCGCTGCATTTCACTCACCTTTCCTGGGTTCCTCCATCTTCAGCAGCGATCATCCGGATACACAACCATTTCCCAGAGCCTAGAGAAAAAGACAAGAATAAGAGGTGAGAGAAGGAAGGGAATAAGACTTACCTGTTGGGTCATTCCCATTTCATTTCGAGTCTTGCCCCTTCCAGGCATTTCCGGACCCCGGCCCCTATGGGGAAAAAAGACAAAGACATTGAATGAGCGTATGCAAAGACAGTTCCCGAGCGCTCATCTCGGGAACTGTCATTTACTGGAACTGGAACTGCACGTTTCCGAACCCTGGCCCCTAAGGGGAAAAAAGACATAAGCATTAGCGCTTGCTGCAAAAAGACAATGAACATTATTATTAAGCTTGGACTTTTGAACTTGCAACAGAACTTTTACAGAGCCTTACCTGAATAGTCAAGCTTACCTGAACTCCCATCAATCCTCAATCCAGTGAAGTAACTGGGTTTCACCGCGCCCCTGCATCAGAAGCAGGATGGAGAGCTCATCCTTTCTGACCCTAAGGTGAGACTTCACGGGGAATCGTGGAAGGGTATCGTGGAGGGTTGGAAGAGAGTGGGAGGCTTGAGCATAACTCAGTCAGTAGGTAATACTCCCTTTTCACACACAGGGGAATATTCCTGTGAGCAGGAGAAGCCAGAGTAGAAGGCCCTTCCTGTCCATCTTCAGAGTCCTGCGCTTCACCATTGAAGAAGCATCAGCACTCGAAGCCAGACCTGCGCCTCCGTGGGAATCAGGTGAGCGTTACAGAACGCGAAGCCTACCCACAATTTCCCACCCGGGCGCTATGGAGACTTCCGAGACTGACCAGCTGGCCCAGCTTTTGGGGGAATTACGGGCAGAGGTGCACTCAGCCCGCCAGGAGACTAACGCTCTCAAAAGAGAACAGATCTTATCCAAGGAAAGAACAGATGACCTAGCCAAAAGGTTATTACAGGCCGAGGCAGGGTACATTCCTTTACCTAATTCCGGAGACATTTCCACATCAATGGGTTTGAGTAACCCGGTACAAATTAATCTACCTGGACACATGCCTTTGGCCCCGCCTGAACGTTTTGCGGGGGATCCCAAGAAATATGCCGTCTTTATGAACCAATGTCGTTTACACTTTCTATGCAGACCCGGAGCCTTCCCTAATGACCAGACCAAGGTAGCCTTTATACTATCTTACCTCAGTGGCATTGCTGCCGATTGGTCTATTCCATTGGTAAATCAGGATGATCCCATTCTCCAGGATTTTCAGGGCTTCCAGGCCAGCATGGAAAGATTGTTCGCTCGACACTCTCAAGGACAGGCCCTTGATAACGAACTGCTATCCTTACGACAAGGTAATCAGGATCTTCTGTCCTACATAGCCACCTTTAACAGTCTGGTTGTGGAAACTGGATGGCCAGAAAGCAAAAGGATCACATTGTTTCATCGAGGCCTGCGCGGAGAGCTTAAGGATGTTCTAGCTCAGATAGTAAACCCACCCCAGGTCTGCGCAGACTATATTGACTTGGTGGTTCAACTTGATCACAGACTTCAAAATAGAAAAGCAGATCGGTTCAAGTATGAAAACCGAGCACCGATCAAAACCCACGCTAACTCCAAGAGTACCGACGTATCTGAACCTATGCAAATCAGTGGTGTTAAAGGACCATTAACGCACAAAAAGAACAAGAGAGAAGGCAGAAAATGCAACTTTGTCTGTATTGCGGGACTTCCGGTCACTTTCTTCGAAATTGTCCAGTTAAACCACTTAAGAAGGTGGTTGGAGCTACTGATAACGAATTAGTGACACCTGATTCGGGAAACGACCTAGCCCGGCAAGCGTAGGGGTCCGCTTGCCGAGCTTGAAAACTAACTCTTTGACCTCGCATTTTGTCATGCCAATGGTGCTCGTGGACCCAAAACAGCCTCAGCAGTTGCATTCTATAAAAGCATACATCGACAGTGGAGCTATTGGAAATTACATAGACCGTGAATTGGCTTCCAGGATTAAGCTTCCTCTCCACCCGAAAGTAACCCAAGATGTCATTACTACAGTAGATGGAACCGAAATAGCCTCAGGGCCTGTAACGCATTCCACTGTTGAAGTGACACTGGTGGGTCAGGATGGACATCGGGAAGCAATCGTGTTTGATGTGATCAAGGCCCCACAATTTCAAGTAATTCTTGGAATTCCTTGGTTAGAAACACGTAATCCCAGAATTGACTGGCAGGCAAAGAAGATAAGTTTTCCTGATTGTGAACCAACTTGTTATCCAAGAAATCCAGCTATGGGTCTAGCCTCAGCAACTTCCACCCCTGTACAGCTACCGTCAGAATACCAAGAATTCCAAGACGTTTTTCAGAAAGAACAGGCTAACACGTTACCTCCCCATCGGTCTTATGATTGCCAAATCGATCTGGTACCCAATGCTCAACTACCCTGTAGTAGGATTTATGCTCTTACGGAACCTGAGAATCTGCATTTGCGTCAGTATTTAGATCGGTACCTAGCCAATGGTTTTATTCGCCCGTCCAAGTCTCCTGTCTCTTCAGGTCTGTTCTTCGTGCCGAAAAAAGAAGGCGACCTTAGAACTTGTATAGACTATCGTGCCCTAAATCAAATAACGATTAAGAATCGTTATCCTCTGCCCTTGATCCCTGAGCTTATCGACCAGGTGAAAGACGCTTGTGTGTACACCAAGTTAGATCTCCGAGGAGCTTATCACCTGGTGCGCATAAAAGAAGGCGACGAATGGAAGACTGCATTCCGCACCAAGTTTGGGCTCTTCGAATATCAGGTGATGCCCTTCGGTTTGTGTAATGCACCTGCTGCCTTTCAGTACTTTATGAATGATGTTCTTCGGGAACTTATCGATTTCTGTGTCATTGTTTACATTGACGACATCCTGGTGTACTCTTCTTCAGAATCTGATCACAGAAAACATGTTAGGGCAGTTCTTGAGAAACTGCGCCAGCACAGACTATTTGCAAAACTCGAAAAATGCGTTTTTCATACCACAGAAGTTGAGTTTCTCGGATTCATCCTGACACCTCAAGGAGTCCGAATGGACTCGCGAAAGGTGGACGCCATCCTCAAATGGCCATCTCCAAGCTCGGTGAAGGGAGTTCAGAGCATGGTCGGCTTTGCCAATTTCTATCGAAGATTCATCCCGGAATTTTCCCGAACAGTCCAACCCATCACCGCTCTCCTAAAGAAAAACAAACGCTTCGAATGGACTCTTGAGGCCGAACAAGCCTTCCAGGACCTGAAAAACAAATTCACCTCTGCACCTGTATTGAAGCACCCGCACCCAGATCTACTGTACATAGTGGAAACCGATGCATCCAATTCAGCCATGGGAGCTGTCCTGTCGCAAAGAGACCCAAAAACTAACCAACTACACCCAGTGGCCTTTTGGTCCAGAAAATGTTCTCCTCCTGAAATCAACTACGCAATTACCGATAAAGAGTTACTGGCCATCAAATCTGCTTTCAAGGCTTGGCGTCACTACCTTCTCGGGGGAAGACACACCATCACCGTAGTTACGGACCACAGAAACTTACAGTATTTAAAGACGGCCAAAGCTCAATCTTCACGACAACTCCGATGGGCTCTATTCTTTGCGGAATTTGATTTTGTAATTACCTATCGCCCTGGCTGCAAGAATGGAAAAGCGGACGCCTTATCCCGGATTGGCATGGAAGAACCTAATTCGAGCTTAGAACCTGTGCCCATCATACCTGAGCAAAGAATCTTAGGCTTAACTTCATTGCAAACTATTGAGGATATCCAAACGCAAGTAAAACAACTTCTAGACTCTTCAACCTTACTGGAATGGAGTCAAAAGGGTCCTCATTACACCGTTAAGGATGACTTACCCTACTTCCAGGAGCGGTTGTTTCTGCCAAGTAAAGAATTGCAAGAACTTGTTATTGCCCATCATCATGAATCTTTAATGAAAGGACACCCTGGTATCGCTAAAACGGAGGAAAAAATCAAACGCCACTTCTGGTGGCCTTCTTGGAGAAAAGACATAAAGTCTTTTGTACTGTCTTGTGGAATTTGCACCCAAAACAAGGCTCAAAAGAAAAGGCCAGCCGGCCTACTTCAACCCTTGGATATTCCACCGGCACCATGGCACACCCTGTCAATGGACTTTATAACAGATCTGCCTCCTTGTGCTGGTTACAACACACTCCTTGTAATTGTGGACCTATTCTCCAAAATGGCCCACTTTATCCCTTTAAAGGGTTTGCCTTCAGCTTCCACCTTGGCCAAGGAATTCCTGGAGAATATAGTTTGCATACATGGTTTCCCTTCCATATTAGTCTCGGATCGTGGAAGTCAATTTATCTCACATTTTTGGAAGAAGTGTTGCCAACTAGCACAAATAGATGTGCGGTTATCCACCAGCCACCACCCCCAGACCGACGGACAAACTGAGAGAACCAATCAGACTCTCGAACAATATCTTCGGTGCATGTTACACCAATCCGAGTTAAAATCGAAAGACATCCTTTCGATCGCAGAATATGCATACAACAATTCAGTGCATTCTGGAACCGGACAAACCCCCTTTTATACTTTGTATGGTCAGCATCCTCGGACCTCTGACCTAGATCCACCTCTGACCCTGGAAATGCCCGCAATAAATCATCTGCATTCCACAATAACCCAAGCCTTCAAAGAAGCTGCAACTCATTTACAGCAAGCCAAGAAAAAGTATAAAGAAAACGCTGATTTGCACCGAAGTAAAACTCCTCCTTACCAAGTAGGAGACCAGGTATGGCTAGCAACTAAACATTTACCCCTCAAGGGCCCGCAAACCTTCAATCCCAGATTCATAGGACCGTATCCCAGCAAAGCTATAATCAACCCAGTGGCCTTTAAACTGGATCTACCGTCCAACATGTATATTCATCCAGTTTTTCATGCATCACTTTTGAAGCCAGTACAACCAGGAACCCGATTATCCAAGCCTCCAGATCCAGTTCAAATTGAAGGGGAATTAGAATTCGAAGTTAAAGACATTTTAGACTCCAAGGTGGTAAAGTCGAAACTCTTCTATCTTGTTGACTGGAAGGGATATGGACCTCAGGAGAGATCGTGGGAGCCTAGTAACCATGCCCACGCGCCTCGATTAGTTCAAAGGTTTCACCAGAGATTTCCGAACAAGCCCAAACCCCCGGAGGCAAGAACCTTGGGAGGGGCCTTGAGGGGGGGTACTGTCATGATGCCTACCTCCAAGGAGCCAGGTCCGACCCAGCAACCCTAGAGGCAGGCATCATTTCCCCCAGGGGAGTGCCAGCGGGCCCAAGCTGGGGCCCTTTGGACGCAGTCCTGGCGCCTTAGGCACCAGGCTCATGTTGGACCTCTGTCCTGGCGCCTTAGGCGCCAGGCTCATAAATCTAGACATGTGTTCAAGTGTTTTAATGTGCACTTACCTGATGCAGACCATGCTGCCACATCCAGGCCCTCTTGAGGCCTGAATGGAACTACTTTACCTGTGGGACTACTTTCCACCCGGGTGTGGTCGGGGAAGGATACATACCTGATCGGAGGAAGGATACACACTTGGGACTTATTCCAAAGCTATTTAAACCACACCCGATCAGCAACTCACGCTATGCGTTGTTCTGCTCCTCGCAGCTGGACGCTCACTGTGTCAGCTCTTGCATCTGGACTTCAGCCACGCCTGTCAGCATCCTGGGCCACCTGCAAAGGGAGACAAGAGACCTTACCTGCTAAATCTGCACCACGGAGACATCACCGACGATCCTGAAAGGGAAGACATTATTTTTAAAAGCATTTTGTTACGATTGCTGCAGCGCTGCATTTCACTCACCTTTCCTGGGTTCCTCCATCTTCAGCAGTGACCATCCGGATACAGAGCCACTTCCCAGAGCCTAGAGAAAAAGACAAGAATAAAAGGAGAGAGAAGGAAGGGAATAAGACTTACCTGTTAGGTCATTCCCATTTCATTTCGGGTCTTGCCGCTTCCAGGCATTTCTGGACCCCGGCCCCTATGGGGAAAAAAGACAAAGACATTGAATGAGCGTATGCAAAGACAGTTCCCGAGCGCTCATCCAGAACTTACCTGCCATTTACTGGAACTGGAACTGCATGTTTCACTTCCGGTCGGCGCCATATCTCCGGCATTCCGAACCCCGGCCCCTAAGGGGAAAAAAGACATAACCATTAGCGCTTGCTGCAAAAAGACAATGAACATTATTATTAAGCTTGGACTTTTGAACTTGCAACAGAACTTTTACAGAGCCTTACCTGAATAGTCAAGCTTACCTGAACTCCCATCAATCCTCAATCCAGTGAAGTAACTGGGTTTCACCGCGCCCCTGCATCAGAAGCAGGATGGAGAGCTCATCCTTTCTGACCCTAAGGTGAGACTTCACGGGGAATCGTGGAAGGGTATCATGGAGGGTTGGAAGAGAGTGGGAGGCTTGAGCATAACTCAGTCAGTAGGTAATACTCCCTTTTCACGCACAGCGGAATATACCTGCGAGTCGGAGAAGCCTGAGTAGAGGGCCCTTCCTGTCCATCTTCAGAGTCCTGCGCTTCACCATTGAAGAAGCATCAGCACTCGAAGCCAAACCTGCGCCTCCGTGGAAATCAGGTGAGCGTTACAGTATGATCCACACACATGCATAATTTGCACATGCACATGTCAGCATGCCACAGCAACAAGCGCATATACATATCATACACACACATCAACTGAGAGGCCAGAAGCAGTGTGTTGACCAATCACATCAGAGTCCTGTGAACGGTATGCCTCTAAGTTATTAAAACAGACATCCAAATGCATGTGTTGCATCCAGGTGTGAGTGATTCCCAGTCACACATTCCCATCTTCGGCACATACACATGAACATCATGCATGCACATGACACGGGCAACACTACCTCAACTGTTGCACTTATCACCCTGGCAGGTCGCAGACACAAGTAACATTGCATGTGCACGGTCTCAAAGACAGCACTACAACACACAATGCAATTCTTAGCTCATTCAAAATACTTATCGTCTGAATGCACACATGGAGAACAATGTCTGGGGCATGCATGCATACACTTGTCTCAGAAGCATACTTTCTGCAAGCCTAAGGGGGTCACTGCCAACATGCTGCAACATGCACAGAGCACATGCATCTTAAGGCATAGCACCACATGGCTACTTACAAGTCAACTCCAGACCGTTCATGTAACTCACAGATCTGGGTGTGCAGTGCTGAATAGAACTTCTTCTGGAGCCGCAGTTGTTAGGTGACATCCGGCACCTGCGCGCATGGTGCAACTCTATAGTGGCAACGGCCTGGACGTAGCGCTGGGCCTTGCTGCAGGTCCTGGATTTCAGGTCCTCCCGGCACTTGTGCACAGTCTTGAAGGTGAGGGATGCCACTCCCTCCACATTGATGGCATTTGTTATCCCGTCCCAGATCTGCTGACGTCCTTCCTTGCTGCGTTGCATCACAGGTTTGAAGAGGGCATCATACTGTCCAGGACCTTCTCCACCAGGATGTCAACTTCCCTGGCGGTGAAGTTGACAGCTCTCCGCCTCGCGGCCATAGGGATGCCGCTCTGGTCTGATGATGATGGTGCAGGCATGGCAATCCCAGAGGCAGGTGTGGGTGGGCAAGGTGGTCCTGGACCTGGGCTGTGGAGTGGTGGTGGTGGTATGGCATAGTGGGAGTCAGATGAAGCAGCTGATGTGGTCACAGGGACAAGGACAGGAACATAGGCAACGACTGGACTGCAGGCACTCCAAACGCAGTGCAGGTGGGCAGCAGGCACACACACTTGACAGGCAGCAGCAGATGGCTAAGTAGGAGGCAGCACAGGGCAGCAGGAGGCAGGTAAAAAGGCACAGAGGCAGGAGGTGGGTCTTCCGTTTATTTCTAGGATGGCAGCCGGAAACAGAGTGGCAGGACTGTAAAAAATGAGCGTGGACACGTGAATTCCGAGGAAGGGCCCTCAGTGCATAGCTTACATGACATGCGCTGTGCGCAGGCGTTAAGAATGCCATCATCGTGGATACATTAGTATGTGTAGAAGCAACTCTGAATGTGTATGTGAAGGGGAGGAGATGGTTGAGTGGAGTACTGTGTATTTTGGGGTTACATGCAATATGTTCACTTCAGACACCGCACAAAATTCTTATTATTATAGGGGATTTGCCTTCATGCAAACACACGTCTACTTTTGTTTTTTGCAAGGCTAACAGTGTACACATTTTTCCAACTATGGGTGCCCCTGTGCATCGTTTACCTCTATTCTTACCATTTGGGTAGCTTTCCAGAGTTTGCGCATGTATTTTTTGGATTGCTGGGTACCACTGTGTATTGTGTACCACTTTTTTTCTTTTTCCAGAAGCTATCTTGGTCACATGTATGCAGTTTGTTTTCTTTTTTTGGGGTGTCTGTGCATTGCGCACACCATATTTCTGACACCTGGGGTACATTTGAGGCTTTCAGGACCACAGAAGTATGTCTTCCAACACATACTCTGCCCCCTCAATCTAACTGCCCAGGACAATTGCTTGATGTCCCTTCCATTTTCCCTTAAACCTGGAACATGAGTGAAAAGGCCCCAAGAGGTAAAGGGGGCAGAGGTGGCCGGGGTCAGGGACCTCTTGCGGATGCAGCTGTCCCGGTTTCAAAGGTCAAGGGATGTGCAGCAGAAGCAGCTGTCCTGGCCCAGAAGGGTAAGGGACATGCAGCATAAGCAGCTGTCCTACCCCAAAAGGGCAAGGGAAACACAGCGGAAGCAGCTCCTCCAGCCCCAGCGGGTAATGCCATGCCTCAGGCCACTAGTCTGTCATTTGTCTCTGCTGGTCTGAAAGGAGAAGAGGGCCCTCTTTCCACCCGGGACATCCCGCCCTGACAAAGGCTGCACTGCATCAAGATCGAAATTTACACCCAGATGCGACATTAAGATGACTGCTGCCTTTAAGGAACAACCACTGTACTCCCAGCCTGCCCCAAGCTGCTCTGGAACTTATTGGGCAGTGCCCTGGTCACCGCTCCTCCCCTGCAAGCCTTGAGGTGAATCTGGCCTGTTATCAAGGACTGTACTTAAGGCATTTGTCTCTGCCAGTCTCAGCCGGCGACATGCTGTCTCGCCGTCAAACCATATGCTATGGCCGATATCAACATAGCCTCTACATGCAGCATGCTCTGCAGAAGGTAAGCGCACCCATGCCATTCAACCGCCAATCTACATACTATGCTACAACACATGCATCCCTAAGAACATTTTGATGAAAATATCCTGTACACATGAGATCGTAACAACCCCCATGCCCATTCTCAGCCCTGTATGGCCACCAAACAGCGACATCAGTTGGATCAAGCCAGTTATCCCACTGAGGAACCACCAATCTCCAAGCTCCTGCCCATTCCCAGCGCTGCAATTTCGCCTAGGTCCAAGCCTCCATGCACCGCCAAACCCATCCGGCTGGCACGTATCTATATCGATGTGGAGATGGTCGATCTACTCTGCTGGTCATGTGTACATCCCCCCACACCCCACTTGCCAGAGCTTCCCCAGCATGCTGCTCTGAAACCATACTATCCCCAGGCCGCTTCCCCCCAGGCTGACCTCTGCTTCAGCAATGTCCTAGCACCGGAAAATGTGCACACTTGTGCAATCCTCAGCCGTGCCTACCTTGCAAAACTGCCCCCTCTGCACCCGCAATCTTCACCTGAGCTCCCACAACTCCCACCTCTGTGCTAGATGTACACTATATGACACTAATATCTGTTGAGCTGTGTCCCGCTCTTGTCCCCCATATGAAATTGAGGTGGACAGTGATGTGACCCTTTCTTGCGCCTTTAATGAACCTGATACTGAATGTGATTTATATGCATCTGCCCCTCCAATGAAATGAACGTAGGCTGTAATGTGACCTGCTCTTGCCCTTTGATGTACTTGATGCTGAATGTGATGTATACCTAACCTGCTCCACAAATGAAATTAATGTAGTCTGTGATGTGACCTGCTCTTGCCCCTTTGATGAACCTGGTGCTGAATGTGATGTATACCACACCTGCTCCACAAAAGAAATTAACGTAGGCTGTGATGTGACCCGCTCTTGCCCCTCCAATGAAATCAATGTAGGCTGTGATGTGACCCGCTCGTGCCCCTTTAATGTACTTGACGCTGAATGTGATGTATACCTAACCTGCTCCACGAATGAAATTAATGTAGGCTGTGATGTGACCCGCTCTTGCCCCTTTGCTGAACATGATGCTGAATGTGATGTATACCGCACCTACTCCACAAATTAAATTAACGTAGGATGTGATGTGACCCACTCTTGCCCCTACAATTATATCAATGTAGGCTGTGATGGGACCTGCTCTTCCCCCTTCAATGAACTTGATGCTGAATGTGATGTATACCGCACATGCTCCACAAATGAAATTAATGTAGGCTGTGATGTTACCCGCTCTTGCCCCTTTGATGAACTTGATGCTGAATGTGATGTATACCGTACCTGTTCCACAAATGAAATTAATGTAGGCTGTGATGTGACCGCTCTTTCCCCTCAAATTAAATCAATGTTGATTGCGATGTGTCCCGCGCCTGCCCACCGATTGATCTCAACAGTGTTTCTCTCAGCATACACGATATTGACACCACACCCTACCCAAACCCAGCTAACCTCACCAATGCCCTCTCCTGAAATGTACCCTTATCAATGCACAATCTCTCCCTTCCCACGCTGTAGACATCCATGACATCCTAACTTCACATGATATGGAAACTCTACGCATCTCAGAAACATGGCTCCATAAAACCTTGGGCCCTGCCCTTTCCTTTGCCATCTCAACAGGCTACACCATCTTCAGGAAAGATCGGTCCAGCACTAGATATGGTGGAGTTGCTCTCCTGGCTAAAGACTCCCTGGTCAACAGACAGTTCCATTCCTCCATTGAAGACAATGGGCAGATCATTTCCCTGTCTCCCCCATCTGTCTCCCCCATCTGCACCATAACCCTGCACATTATAAACCGCCCTCCTGACCCCACCCTCAACTTTTAAGAAAACCTACTCCACGTCATTGAAGATAACATAAAAACCTCTTCCAAAATCCTCCTCCTAGGCAACATTAACCTAGGGCTCAATGACCCAACCGGCATCAATGCCACCTCCCTAGCCATTAAACTCATTACTATGGGCTCCAAGCTATACCCCAACTCCCTCACCCACACCCACACCAAGGGATGCACACTTGTCTGGGATGCTGACCTCAAGTGTCACATACCTTGTGGAGCTAACACTCCCTGCACCTGGACCAACCACCACATCATCAACTTCAACCTCCCTCAGGCAAAAAAACAACTCCATCCGACCAAACAACTACCACCTTCTCTAGCACGCAGTGCCTAGAAACTTACCAAGGACCAGCTCCTACCCCTACTAGAAACCCCCATCTCAAAACCACATTCGCTAACGAACCCTATACCCTGGCCAACATCTACAACGCCACACTAACTGAGGCAATAAACAACATTGCCCCACTAGTATCTCGCAAAGCCAAAACAATCAAACACTCAAACCTGTGGTTACCCCCAGAGCTCCAAGAACTGTGCAATAAAAAGAAATATCTTACAGGAGGAAAACTCCATCCACAGCCTCCAAACTCAATTACTCCAAAGTGGCTCTGCTCTATAAACAAGCAATTATCAATGCCAAATCCTCTGCTTTCAGCTCCTGCATTGCCAATGCCAATTCAGACACCAGATAAATATTTGCCATCCTCAGGGAGCTCGAATCTCCTGACACTCCCCCACCATTGCTCTCCAAGGATGAGGCCAGGTGTACTAGCATCTAAACTGCCATGTGAAGTAAAATCAACCTCCTCAACAAAAAATCTGTTCCAGTCACCCTGTCTGCCCCCACACTACCTCCCATTCCTGCCCATTGCCGATCACCCCAGAATCTGCCCCGCCGCAATTCCACTTCAAAATCTCTGAGCGTGATGTCTCGGCCATCCTCAGAGGGATAAAACCCACTAAATGCAAAGTAAATGTCTGCCCTGCAACCCAGATTAAGGACTACTCTGGGAGCCTTATTCCTTTTCTTACAGCCTTTATAAACTCAGCATTTGCCACTGGAATACCCCAAAAGCCTTAAGGAAGCTTGAGTTATTCCCCCACTGAAGAAACCCTCCCTAGATCCTGCCATGGCAATAACTACATGCCCATCACCACCGTTCCTTTCCTCTTGAAAATCTTGGACATAGCTGCTTATCTTCAGGAGCAAACATTCTTGGAAGCTCATCATATCCTAGGCATCCAAGAGTTTGTTTTCGAGCCTGGTCATGGCACTGAATCAGCTCTTCTGGACCTCAAAAACCTGATTTAGCATATAAGAGATAATGGGAAACCAGCCCTCCGACTACTTCTTGACCTGTCTGTGGCTTTTGATTTAGTCAACCATAATAACCTCTGCCACCATCTCATCTCCTCTGCCCACTTCTCCCCTGAAGCCACAAAATGGATCACTCCTTCCTGGAAGGTAGGGCCATGAGAGTATTCTCGGAGACGACCAACGCTGTTCATGCACCCATCCCATGTGGAGTCCAACAAGGCTCCTTCTGATCTCTGACACTCTAGAATATATTCACAAAGCCCCTGACATACTTGACTACTCTGGCATTGCATACACCGACTATGCTGATGACACACAGATACTTCTCCCACTCACAGGCAACTACACAGATTATTCTCATACTCTCAACAATGTCTACTCCACCATCCAGGCATGGATGGCGGCTACCCGCCTGTGCCTGAACGGAGATAAGACTGAGCTCCTATTAGTTGGTGCCCTTGCTCGCCTGAAGGCCTCAGTCCCCAATAGCCAGGTTTTAATATCGAGGAAACCACGTTCCCAGTCTCCACATCGGTGAAAACACTGGGCGTCTACCTCAATGCCTCCCTCTCAATGACCAGGCAAGTGAGCGCCATTGGGGCACCTCAGCTGCTTATACCAACAAGACCCTTCCTCTCCACAGCAAATTGCCTCACTATTGCCAGATCGGTCATAGGTGCCAAACTCGACTACTGCAATGTGCTCTTCGCCAGTACCTCATCTAAAAACCTAGATAGGCTTCAGATCATTTAAAATAATGCACTAAGGGCAGCACTCAAGATTCCCAGAAGAGTTCACATCTCTGCTGTCAGGAGAGCTGCCCACTGGCTACCCATAAGTGATTGTATCCGCTTTAAAATACTCTCAATTAACCACACATACTTGACCAACTCCGCACCACCATACCTCTGCATGAAAATCTCAAAACCCCAACCAGTCAGACCCATCAAAACCCCCTACACCCAGTGTTTGTTCCAACCCAAAATCAAAAGAGCAAAAGCTGACGGTGCTACTTTCCCCCTTCATCGCCGCTAAAGAATGGAACTCCCTGCCCCTAGCCGAATTTAGAGCCAAATCCACCTGCTGGGCTTTCAGAAGATCCCTCAAAACCTTGCTATTCTTGTCCTAAGCATGTCTTTAAAACCTGCAAGTAACTTGTTGTAATGGTGTCTCAATGCCCCTGGCCCGTTTGTGCACTTTATAAATGAAATAAATAAATAAAATAAATACATCACTAGTGGTCCAGCATCTGGAGCCCATAGTGGTCCCAGCCACACAGGGGCAACACCAACAACACCTGGCAAGAAGGCAAGGTCTGGCCAGCACGGACATGCTCAACCCCAAGTCACGGCACATGACATTGGCACGTTGAGGAAGGGAAACTTCCATGAGGAAGAATTCCAGATCCTCATGGTCTACATGACCATGCCCCACTGTGACATGTGTTTAAAGAGGAGACAGAGCTATAGTGTAGATGCCACACATATAAAGAGCTCCCATTGGGAGAGCCACAAAAGGACCAGTCGTAGTTAAAATGATAAACATCAGATTTAATAGAATTATGACCTAAAAAGTGATTAAATAGTGTGGTCCACAGTACATACAATTCATAAACATTTAAACATATATCAAACAGTCGTTACGTGATAAGCTAGAATTAGCTAATTGACAGTGTATCAAAAACAGGGATACACTCAACATCAAGAGGTACGCTTTACAGAAAGTGCAACATACTCTACAGTAATTAGAATCAGTATGTCAAAAAACTTAATAATTCTGGTGCCAGTACAGCTGTACTCTACAGTAATTAGAATCAGTATGTCAAAAAACTTAATAACTCTGGTGCCAGTACAGCTGTGACCCACACAGCCTTCATAAACTCATTTGAGCCACGGAGAGGCCGCGGAGCTGCTCGCTGAGGTGCTCGCAGTCTACTGCAGTCCACGGCCGCTCTGCGGTCCACCTGGCCCTAAGATGCTAGCCTGTGAAACAGGCAGTGAGGGGCATTGGCTTTGGAGCCAGCGGACCCGAAGCGAGGACAGCGGCCTGGAGCAGCGGAGTCCTCTGAAGCCATTGAACCACGCTAGAAAACCGCCCTCCTTGAAGGTGTCCTCAGCTCAGCATAAACTTAAACCATTCGAAGGCCAGGCGCTACTGGACTCTAACAACCACAAAGAAGACTACTCAAAAGCCTTACCCGGCTTGGAAGACTCTCCTTCAGTCCCAACGCCAGCGGAACTGCTTACTCACGGGGAGGGGAGTGACCTGCTTGCACTGGCAGCGGTGGCGGTGGCAGTCTCCAAACATGCCCCGCCGGCGGACAACAAGATACTACCCCCCTCCCCTGCTCTTCTGAAAATAGACTACCGGGTCTTACCAGCTCTCAAGACCCACACGAGGAAGATTCTGCAGCTCACCCTGCCACCTGTGCCGTCGCCGAGTAGGAAGCTTCTGAAGGCGACGTTGCGGACGGGGCGCACTGCTCCTTTCCCTGGGATCCGCGAGCCGCGCCAGACCGTGGACCTCCTCCTCTCGAGCTGGGCGCCGCTGCCGGTAGGGAGCTCGTCGTGGAGGCGACGAGCCGCGAACAGTGGAGAGCGAGCTGGAAAACACGGGGCGGACCGGCGATGGAGGCCATGAGTCCCCGCAGAACACGCAGCTCTCACTGCACTCGATGAACTGAGGCAAGCAGAGGCTCAGTCGGCTCCAATGCAAGGTTGGGAGGGTCTTTGGAGTCCGACTTCATCAGGGAGCCTAGAACCGGGCTTTCCCATGCTGAAAATCAGGAGGATTTGAAAACAAAGGAGACACTTGAACTGGGGGCTCACCATCCGACCGTCACCCCCCTAAAAGCACAAAGTCTGCCCAAGCCGTTGATAATCACCATTTCGTCAGCTAAACTAGCTGACCCTCAGAATAAAGAAGTAACCAAAGTGGAAATCCACCAACCATTTAAAAATGAGGACTTCCCCAGTCCCGTTAAAAACAGAGTGGCTGGCAAAAGTACTGAATACTGCTTGTACTCTACAATTGAGTACTCTGAAGACAACCTGGATGTTTCAGGGGATGCAATCAAACCCACAACTATTCCCCTAAGACTCAACTTCTCTGATTCACATTCCACGCCTACAGAAGCAGCACTCACAAGTCGCCCCAACCCCATGGTTGCAAGCAACATCAAGTGCCAGTCTCAACAACGTACGATGACTTTTTCTAAGCTTACCACACAGCAGTCGTGTAAAAACTGACGAGCCAGCCATCAAAACCTTTCAATTTACAGGTAACCCGGCCAAAGAAGCCATCACAGTTACCACCAACCAAGTCAAAAGTTTGCCACCTGGTCAGAACGCAGTGACAAGAACGGAAGCCCCTCCAGCCCGTTCGACCATACAGAAACCAAAAGAAAAAACAAAATCTTTAAACAATAAGTCCTCGCGGTCAACTCCAACCAACCTGAAAAAAAACAACCTGAACACTGTGACCAAACCTCAATTGAAGAATGGATGTGCAACCTAGTCTGTTGAACAATCCATCCAAAAAGACGACGTCAAACTGAGAGGGCCCCTCAAGGCGACGACGAGCAGACCTCCTACCAGACTCAAAATCAACAATGACAGTCTGGTTTCCTCATTAAAACAATCGTGCCTGCCTTTTGAGTCTAAATTCAGTGATCCTACTCTTCCTCCTCAACCGAAGTCTTCACGCACTATTACCAAAGGAAAGAAGGCCATGGACGATACCATCTAGTCAATCACGGAAAGTGAGCTGATGGAGGTGGCTTTGAATGAGACAGAAACTTGGGAGGATTGGGACGAGGTCGATCGGAATCCACCTCAAAAAGGAAGAGAAACGCAAACAGTCAATCCCCTGCGCAACCCGCCGAATGTCTTGACCACAAACAAAAACACGAAAAAAAAGTGCCCTCTCCGGAGCAAACAAGCCCAATTTTCTTGACACTGGAAGAGAAGAAACTAAACCTCTTGGCAAAAACAAAGACAGACGATTGTCTCAGTACACACCGGCTAAGAAAACAGAAAAGTCTCCAGAGCGGGCCAAGTCTAGATCCCATCCATTTAATAGGACACTACCAACGAGAGGAGATTTTCAAAAACCAAAACATGAACGACCAACAGAAACTTCAACTCACTGGCGCTTTAGAGCCCACAGAAGCTGCCAAAGGGAGGAGCGCGCAACTTCAAGAAATCGGAGCACAAAATGGCATAAAAAATCAGATCAAACAGCCAGACCCTCGTTTACACCAAGTCAAAGCATGCGACTACACCTAGCGAAAAAAGCAAAGACCGACAAGCAAAAAGAGAACTCATAAGACGCTCTGCCAGGTCCACTAAGACCCGCACTTTCACCTTGAAAAGCATATCAAAAGAAGACTCCTCTTTCATTCTTAACAGAAAAACCATCCTAAAAATCTTGCATCTGGTTCCAGCACTAAAAACTTTATCCACAGAAGATCTTACAATTGTGGAATTTCAGGACAAAAAGCGAGTTGACAGTGTTTATCTACACATACAGTCCGAAACCATAAAATCCACCTAAACCAAGGCAAAAAAATAAACTGAGAGCTCTAGGATACGATCTCACAGATTACATGAGCAATGAAGGCCACAAACACAAAGAACATTCATTAGATCGCTCGGAAAGACGCTATTGAGCCAAAAAGAGGAAAGTCCAAGGAACCAATGGATCCGCATACTTGAATGACCGGGCCTCGTCATCCTCAAACAGGCATTTCCCAAGATCCACCTCACGGAAACAGAACGAGGGCCATCGACCAAGCTCTTTAGAATTGGAAAGAGTCCCATCAGGCCCCCAGAAAAACTGGAACATTACCATCGAACAAGACATCCCAACTAAAGGAAACGAGAAGCCATCCGATGACCGGAAGCATCCTAGCCCCAAGGAAGTCCCAAACAGTTGCGCCTGGTTGCCTGGTTGCCTAAAGCCCTGTCAACAAAACAAGGATTCTAGCAATCAAACATAAGACAGTTAAACAAGGATCCCTCTGGTCAGTCACCAAACACGGAACCAATTACCAACTTAACTTTGGGTTCCTGGAACACCCGAGGCTTCACTCACCTGACGCATTCCTCTGATGTAAACCTCGGATCATCTGACATCTGGTGTTTCCAAGAAACTTGGATCCAAAATAAACCAACGAAAGAGGGCTATGCAATCATCTCTTCCTCAGCCCTGAGAGGAGCCTCAGGTAGACCAAGGGCTGGACTATAGACTGCTCTGCGTATTGGATCCAACTTCCAGTTCCTAAAGTAATAAAGGAGGAGCCGCACATCTTGGCCGCATTGATTCAACGAGGTTACCACCAACAAGACTCAAGTAAACAAAAGTAAACTACTTACTTACTGGTAAACCTGTACTGGAACCCCAAAGAATGTGCAACAGAGCACTTTCTATTGAAAATCGAAAACATTCTGAAGGATGCTCTATCAAATGACTTAATTGATAGCACAATCATTTGCAGTGATTTAAATGTCATGAAAAAAGAACCTGAAAACTCCCAATCAAAACCAAACATCTTACAATTGCCAGAAAACTCCGTAGAAAGAGGAATGAAATGGGCAAACCTGATGGATTCCTTTGACCTTCACAACGCCCACTTCTTGGGAAAAGTTCCTCGCCCGGACCTGCCCACTTGAGAGTTAGCAGGAAGACATGCTACCCTAGACCACGTCTATCTTTCTAGAAACCTCTTGCCACAGGTCACAGGTTTCGAGATTATTAGAACACGCAACAGAGATCATAACCTCCTGAAAATGACGTGGACAGCCCCCAGCTTTAACGTCCGTGAAAGTTCGAGTGCCCTGAGAACAACCAAGATTGAGACCTACGCCAACTCTACACATTTAAGCTTGAAAGGCTCAGTCATTATGACACTAATTACAAATTATCGTCAAACAAAAGCTCTGGACAACTCAAAAGAGGCAGACAGCCTCACGGACTACTGTCTGCTACTACAGCCATACCAGACTCATAAAACTGGTAACCGAAACAAAGTGAAGACTCACCACCACAACAACTTGAAAAAAGGCTGGAAATGAGACGAGCCACAAGAAAGGCCAGACGGTTCCATTCAATTACCAACAGAGAAACAGCTCGGACCGTCACAAACGCCTACAAGAACTGGCTAAAAGGCTTGAATTTCCAGCTATATCAAGATGACTCCGAGCAAATGCTGCGAGTATTTGCTGGTAAGAAAACAAAGGCTTTCTGGTCATTGATTAAAGCTCATCAAGTGAGGATGCCTTATCACCCAGCTACCCAGAAGAAGCCTGGATCGCTCACTTTTCTGCCCTTTTCGGTCAACCCAACAAGGGGATGGCACCTGGGAAACACCGAAGTACCCACTGGGACATCGACCCTAACCCGGCTTGCATCAAATCCAAAATCAAGAAACTAAAATCATCATGTGCACCCGGCACCCTGACGGCCTGTCAAATATGGACTTAAAATCCAACCCGGCAAGCTGGTCTATCCTGATAGCTGAAATCTTTGAATCATGCACAGCAACTAGATCCATGCATGGGGGTTGTGTGCAGCCTGGGAAGACAGTGTGGGAGCCGCAGATCTTGTGTTCCACACACCAACAGGGTGCTGTCTAGGAGAGTTTGGCTGAGGGCATGGATAGGGTGGCCAATTCCATGATCCCCCCAGTTACACAGGTGGAGCAACAGCTGCAGGTCATGTGGTCCACATGCTGATCCCACAGGCTGCGCATGGAGGCCAATATCAGGGGCCGATGGACAGATCTGAAGTCTCTGCAGCCATCCCTGCTTGCAGAGGGTCGAGCACACAGGGAAGCCCTGAGGTGTGAGGTGTTGGCCCACATAGATGCAATCCATGAGGAAGAGGCAGATACCAGAAGACTGTTCCACCAGGCAATGCTATCATTGAGGCAGACTATCGAAGAGGAACTCTGTGCAAACGGTGAGTTTGTGCATGGTGATCTCCAAACCCTCAATCTGATGCTGCATTCATCAGTGTCATACATGGCCGCTGCCACTGAGGACCAGGCCAGGGCACTGTGTGGTGAGCCTCTGCACCACTTCCACCTTCTGATTCAATGCAAGATGCAGGTGCCAGCAGAGATATACCTCCATGTCAACCATATTGTGCATTCCGTGAGCGCATGGAGGGGATTTTTTTTTTAGTTCCACCCATGTGGAAGTTGACATGGACCCTGCCCCTGGACACCCCACCGGCACCCCGGTCGATGATCGACATTTTTTTTTTAACAATTTGATACTTTAGTTGACCCCAGGCCTGAATGTTGGATTTTATTTTTGAGTTGCCCTTTCCAGGTTTTATTTTTATTATTTGAGTTATTTTTTCTGTCAGCCTCTTAAGGCCTTGAAGTTTGCAGTGGTGGACATTCAGGCATGCATAGTGGAGGTCAACTTGCATGTTTGCATGGTGGTGCACAGGATGGCATATGCAGGTACCTATGGGTTCAGTGTGTCCTTGCACATGTGTGCTGTGTGAATGATACTTCATTATGCCTGTTGTAATATCTTCTCCCATGTTGTTTCAGTAATCCATGATCTGGCAGTGACTGCTGTCCAGGTGGAGACGCCCGGCACCCTTTGACGTGAATGCTCCCCATGCCCTCCACCAGGCACTGTCACTCCTGTACCTAATTTGGAAACAGTTCTTGGCGAAGGTGATGCTGAATCACACCCTGCCGACGCAGTCACCGGGTAAGCATGAGCATTGTCTTGCATGTTGAGCATGTTTCATTGGTCACCATGTTTTCTGCATGTGTTACTTAACTTATATGTGATTTGCATGCTGGTATTCATGTCACTGTGTTACCTACCCTGGTCGATTTATCTAAGGTTGCACCTACTGTGGTGTAGTGCATGTCTTTGGCCATCTCCAATCCAGGCACTGTACACATTGATGTGGCATTTCCTTTGTATTCCCTCTCAGCATCACTCTCTCTCCCTCTCTCTGTTGTGGTGCCCTGCACTCACGGGCAGAACACAATCTATGTCCTGTCACCCTCTAGCACCCTGTGGTGCTTCTGCAGTGGGTGCTTGCTGCATATTTTCTGTATCAATTCATATGTTGTCATGGATGTGGAAGTTCTTTCTTTTGTTACTATGCATGTCATTGCATTTAGGGGAAACATCTCCCAGTGGTCTGCATCACATGTAAGGCAGGTAGGAACTCTGTGCAGGTAAGTGAAGGGCATTTTCAGATGCTTGTGTAGTGTTTGCCTGGCAGTCCTGCACTGTGTGTGATTACTTGGGGTTGGCTTGTCTTGTGGGCAACCATACTTTTTCATGTGTGCATGTTTCAAAGGGTGTGGGTCTGGTGACAGGTCTGGTCATGGTGTTGTTGCTATGGATTGGTGGGGCCACTGGTTTCAGTTCAAAATTGTGGGAGTTCAAACTGTGTGTGTCTTTCTTGGGTGTTTGGGAGTGGGTTTCAGTACCGGCTGTTTGTGGTCTGTGACAGGTGTTGATGGTTGTGATGTTGTGTGTCTCATTGCACTTTGACGATGTACAATGAGTGACACTTCACATCCCTTGCAATGTTTGTGGGGTTCTGGATCAACGGCACATTTGGCCTATCTTGCTTAGGGTTCGCCAATTATGGTGTGCAGCACCAGTTACAAGCCATAACCATGTGAACATTGATGCACATTTTTGGGATTCTATGTTGTGTAAACGCACATTACGTTTAGTGGTGTTGGTGTTTTCACATGCATGTCCCATACATGCTGCACCATGTTCTTTGCAACTTCAGGTTGACAGCAGCTGAGTGCATGGTACTGCTGCATTCAATTGAATGCAGCATTTGACCAATTGTATGCTATCACAATGAAGTTTGCATTAACCATGGACTTTTTGTTTGCATCTTACATTTAGCATGCATGTATCCTTGCTTGCTGTATCACATTACTTTGTGTTGTCTGCTTATGTCTTCCATGGCAGTTACCTCGGTGGCCAGCCTTCATTCTGACATCGGCCTCTGTGAATGGATGCGTCAAGCATGATCCTGCAAGGAGTGCAAGAGGTGAGTATTTGTGTACTGGCATTCTTGTGTTTTTCATCATGGCTAAACTCTACAAAATGTGCAGAGAACGTGCCAACCCAGCTACAGTATCTTCTGCCCCTACTCCTTCAGAGTCCCTTTGTAATGCACTCACCTCTCACTTATTAAAAAAAAAACATGGGCACACTGAACATCCTTGTCATGCACTCTTCCAACACAAACCTTCCCCTCTATCCTCCTACCACTCACACACCCCCTTCCTCCTTCTCCTCCTTCACAACTGTCTCCCCTAAAGAAGTCATCTGAGTTGTCAAAAAAAGTCTCTTCCAAATAGGTTGTCCCATGCTCAATCAGAACCATCAAGGGCAACATCTCCTCTCGTGCCCCTGCTCTTGCTGATCTCTGCAAGCACTCCTTTTCTACTGGTTCTTTTCCATCCTCCCTCAAGCCCACCCCTTGTGCGCACCATCATTACAATGCCATCTGCAGACCCTTCCTGCCCAGCCAACTACCACCCCATTTCTATCACCCATACCAAACTGGTTGGTGGGCTACAGGACCACCAGTGTGGATTCCAAGATCCTGGGCCATGGGCACTGCTCTCCTGAATACCCATGAAAAACTGCTTGCATCCCTCAATTCAAAATCCCCTGCTGTCCTCATCCTGCTTGATCTGCCTTCTGCATTTGACACAGTGAATCATTCCATCCTCACAAAAGGTCTTCCTGATACACTTGGTATCTCGGAGCGGGCACTGGACTGACTTAGCTCATTCCTAACTTACCATTCCTCCAAAACCATTCTTGGCCCTTTAGCCTCCCCTACTTCCACCTTCACCTGTGGCGTACACCAGGGCTGCATTATTTTGCCCTCCCTCTTTAACATATACATTTTCCTGCTGGAAAGTGTCATTGCCTCATTCTCCCCCAAATTCCAGTAATATGCTAATGACACACAACTCTTCCTCAAACTTCCATCTGACACACTTGCACCTTACTTCATCCCTGACTGCCTCTCTTCCATCCAGGCCTAGTGCACTGCAAATGACCTTTGCTTCTACGCAGGAAAAAACAAGAGTCTCCCTATTGGGTCCCCTCCACCCTAATTCTTGCCTTCACTTTGGCCTCCATGTTCTCCCTCACCCCCTGCTCTGAAGCCAGGAATCTTGGAGTCATCTTTGACTCCACCCTTTCCTTCATCCCTCATATTCAGGGCATTTTCAATAAGTCCGACTTACAGCTCTTCCTTCTCAAACTAACTGTACCCTTCCACACCTTCTCCCACAGACTCAATGTTACCCATGCTCTGATTCTCTCCAGGCTACTTCAACAGCCTCCTGCCTAATCTTTCTTTGTCCCCCCTGCAACCTCTCCAGCTTACCCACAATAGGGCACCAAGACGTATCCTTGTCCTCAGGCTCAGGGACCGCATTTCTCCTGCCGTACAAAGCCTTCACTGGATCACGGTCTCTGCACGGATTAAATTCAAATTCCTCTGTATCATCCACAAGGTTATCTGGGGTCGGGACCACTCTATCTTCAATGCTTCCTGATGAAATATATTCCCCTTCTAGACACCTGGCTTACTCTGGCACCAACTCCCTGTGTGTGAAGTGGTTTGCTAAACAGAGAGCTGGCGGTCGATCATTTTCCTCTGTGGGCTCCCTTCTGTGTAATAACCTTCTTCTCCCTCTGCGTCTTTAGCGGACCTCCTTAACTTCCCAAAAAGGTTCAATACCTTTGTCTTCTCCTCTTCCTTCTCCTCCTCTCTTCCCTGCTAATCATACAGTTGTGTGACTGATGTGCAGGGCCCTTATGTATCCTCAGGAGCCTGACCCCCCACATCTCTCATCCAAGCCACTGTCTATATACTGCACTTGTTCAGGCTCAGCCTCACCACGGGAGGTTGAACTTAAGTTTTTAATTTCTTTTCTTAGCACTTCACCCCGTGCACTTCTCCATGTGCACCTCAGCACCTTTTCCCTTACCCCTCTCCCCCTACAATTGCATGTTCTGAACACTCACAAGGCATGGTATGTTCGACTCCCCTCCCAGTTATTTTCATGATTTAGTTATACTATTAAGTCAATTATTTATCTCTGTTTTAATTAATTGTCTAACTTCCCCTGTCCCAACCCATTTGCCCTGTCAGTGCTTTGAAACAGTTTTGATAATTGTATAAGTGCCTAACAAGTGACCAATACATAAATTAATAAATAATTGCATGGTATGGATAAGTAGGCATAATGCAATATAACAATGACAGAGATGACACCACTTGATTGAGTGAAGCTACAGGTCTTGTGTAACGAGCCAGGTTTTCTTTTTTTTTGGTGGAAGGAGTATAGCGATTCATAAGTTTTGAGTGAGAGGGGTAAGGCATTCCATTGTTTGGCCGCCACTACTGGGAAGCTGTGGCCGCTTCCTTTATCTCCTTTGAATTTAGGGGTGATGAGGAGGTGGGAGGTCATGGCTCAGGTGGGTCTCTCAGAGTGGGTTTTGGTAATTTTATTGGTGAGTTATTTCTGGGATGTGTTAGCGATGCACTTGTGTCTGATGGACAGTGTCTTAAATTCGATGTGGTTTATGACAGGTAGCCAATGGGCAGTCCATCTAGTGTCAGAGATATTTTTTTTTTTTATTAGTTGATTTAATTGTGTAATACAATTTTTACAAAATAGAGATGTAATCCTCCCATTAACTGTTCGAAGTTCACAAACAGAACAGCGTGGAGTCTTACTTTAACCTGTGTTGTAGTCACACGCAGTTCCCACTCTGATTCTACACCGGGATAATGGACCGGGACCGCGACCCCCACAGGAGTGGCGGGCTAAGGACACCCAGCTGGCTATCCTGCCCATCCGTGTCTGCGGTCAGGTAAGCAGGCCGATCTCTCGAAAGAACCCTACCACCGCAATCACCCAAATAGTCTTTTCCCCACTTATGAGCCGGCACCACCATTCCTCTTCCTCGTAGACGTATAGGTTTTTGAACAAATGTCCGAGGTGTCTCTGGCGGGGGCCTGTGACGCCTAAGCAGTTGAGCAGGAGGTGTCTTATGGTTTCAGCCATCTCTGACTTCGTGCAGAATCTGCATGCTTCATCCGGGGCCAGTTTTCTACGGAATAGGACTTCCCTTGTGTGAGCGATATTAAGGCGGATTCTTAAAAAGTTCATCCTGAGTTTAGAGTTCGGTCCTCTTAATAAATAAGGTTTGAGCTCATTCACTTTGGACAGCTGAGGAATAGGATCTTTAAACAGTTTTGAGGTGGCAGCTTTATCCAAAGTATCGATCCAGTCTTGATTTAGTAGTCGAGATTTTGCCTTGGCCGGGTTATTAGTTAGTTCGTCTTTAGAACTTCCAGCATTCTCTAAGATTGATTCAATCTTTACCATCCAACTTGTGAGCATTTTACATGATCCAGACCGGATTTCATACTGCATTTCTTGCATGATCCGTGAGGGGTTTGGGAGTAGGCACTTTCGAAATAACATTGCTTCATTACGGGAGACAATAGAGGTCAAAGATTGTAGGGAAAGTTCCCTTCTTATTATCACCATTGGTAGCGAATCAGGAAGGTTAAGAACCTTTCTCCAATAAAAACCTTCCACTTTTAGCCAGAAAGATGTTGGCAGATTCGGTAGAGCTTCTGCTCCATACGTGAGTGTCGGGATCACTTTGGCCTTGTAGAAGGTTATCACAGGGGCCATGGTGAATTTTCCATATTTTTTCAATATTGCCCGAGATTGAGAGGCGAGAAGTCTCGCCTTAGTCATGATGTTCTCCTGCATCAGTTTTTCCTTGCAGTTCTTGTTGATAATCACTCGAAGATATTTAAAGCTGTCTACCAATTCAATTTTGATGTTATTTACCGCCCATGTGAATTTCTCTGACTTCCTTTCGTTTCCTCCCAAAGTAATGATTTTGGTCTTTTCCAAATTCATCAGGAGGTTGTTCTCTTTGAGGTAAGAATCAAGGTTATTTATCTGTCTCTGGGGGCCGATAGGAGTTACATCAAAGAGGATTATGTCGTCCGTGTATAGCAATCGTGAGATTTTGCTAGCTCCCAATGTCGGGGGGAATGTCCGGACTCTAGCTTTGTACTCTTTGAAGTCAGCCGTATATGCGTTTTACAGGGCAGGAGCTAAAGGGCATCCCTGCTTTACCCCTCTTACTGTCTTCATCCAGGTGGACAGAAGGCCTTGGTTGTTGAGCCGGACACATATTGGGGTTTCTGTATATAGGGCCTTTGTGGGTTCCAGTATCCTTGGGGGGCAGGCGTGGTGTTGTAATTTATCCCATAATCGTTGCCTGTCTACCCGGTCAAACGCCTGGACCAGGTCGATGAATGCCATGTAGATCTTGGGGCTGCCCTCGAATACCTTGGCTTTTAGTGTGCTCACTGCCAGAACATTAGCCAAAGTGCCGACGTTTTTCACGAAACCCGCCTGGAAGGGATCCGACAGGCCAGTCGCCGAGATCCAGTTGCTAAAGTTGTCCAGGATTAAGGCCCCAAAGAGCTTTCCTATGGAGTCTAGTAAAGCGATGGGCCGATAATGTGAAGGGTTGTCTTTAGATCCTTTTTTGAAAATGGGGACCAAAATCGCTTTCTTCCAGGATGATGGGATGGTCGAGAGTCTAATACAGTTTGAAAAAACTTCCTGGATGAAAGGGGCCCAGAATTCCAATTTGTTCTTTATATCGAAATTGGTTATGCCGTCGGGTCCTGCCGCTCTGGATCCGTTGAGCTGAGTTATTTTCCCTTTAATTGTGTTCAGGTCCATTGGAATTTCCCACAGTTCTCCAGAACTAGGTGTCCGGTTCTCTATTACCTTGTCCCGGATTCCATATAGGTTTTCAAAGTGAGATATCCAGGATTTTTCACCAATTGTGTTTTGTAGTACCTGTTTCGCTAATTGAGAGTTGCCTTTAATCAGTGACCAGAAGTCGTGTACCTTTTGACCACTAATAGCGCTCAGCATGTTTTCTGCGTCTGCCTGGTACCTATTTGCCTTAGATGACTTCAGCCAAACTTTGTAGGCTTTTCCTGCAGTAGCGGCTTCAACCTTCTTGCTTGGTGACATTGTTTTTGCTGCCTCCCGTTGTAGCTTTCTGACCTCCTTTCTTCGGGTAACTAGTTGTTCATTATAAGTGTGAAGTGGGGCTTTAGATCCGTATTGTAGCACCTTTTTTTTTTCCTGTGGTAGACTGTTAGTAGGGGCAGATATTCGATCCTGCTTGCTGGGCTTAGCTGCTTAATCAGCTTGCGTTCCTTGTATTGGTTGGTTATTTTGGAAATAGCTACTTCCGACAGTCTCAGTCTTATCCCGCTTTGGTTTACTAGCAGATCCTGTGCGCCGTACTCCTCCTTTCTTCTCTTTGACTCCCACGAGAAAGTTAGTAGATTGTGGTCGCTGTGCTGTGTTCTAATAGTTGTAAGGGATGAGCACAGTGGCAGGAGGCTCTTGGACACCTGGATGTAATCAATTGTTGCCGTTTGATTTCCTCTTTCCCAAGTTGGGATGTCTTCAGTTTTCTTATCGGCCCTTTGCCCCAGGATATGCATCTCTCTTGTGTCTAGAAAGTTGTGCCACATGCTGTTTCTGTCTTGGGGCTCTTTAGAATCGAGAGTTAGGTCCGTATTCAAATCTCCGGCAATGATCACATCGCTCGAGGTAGATGTTATTAGAAAGTCATCTATTAGGCTCTCAATTTGTGCGAGAAAAGAGTCATTGTTCACTCGCTTTGGGTTCCAATATACGTTAATCAGAAGGATTTCTGATTTATGATTGGGGTCTTCAGGGCCTTTCGGCCTTTCCCACTCCAGAAGCGTAGCCAAAAAAAATTCTGATGCCACGAGTGTTTTGGACAATGATAGTCCAGAGCCCGCTCTTAGGGCCGTAATGAGGCCAGATCTAGGCCTACCTCTCTCCTCTCTAAGGGCGGGTGAGTGTGCCATTTGAAAACCGTCCAGCGTTGGTGGCTCCATTAGCCACGTTTCCTGCAAACATAAAACGTCGAAGCTCCCCAAGTTGACATCTGAAGAGACCGTTAGATGGCTAAAGCCTCTGGTGTTCCACGATCCCAATTTCAATGATGTCTCCGGGACTTCCGTAGAGATCGATACTTTCTCTGAAAAGTCACCGGAGAGGACGTCTAGTGGCTACTTGTTGTTGTTTCTCCTTCCTTCCCCAGCCGGGTAGATTTTCCCCGAAAGGCTTCTGCCTGGCTGCGGTATTTCCTCGGCTTGCTCCACACGTTGAAAAATTCTTTGGGTGGGATTTTGTGTCGAGAATGGAACCCGGACAGGACTTCTCTCCCCACTCCTTCTCCTTTCTGTGTCGCGTCTATTGTTCAGATTGTTAGAGGCTCTCTGAGAGCGATTTTCATCATGTTTACTAGACATTTGGGGCCTTGTGGGGGTTTTGTAAGGAAACAAGTCTTGCTCATGATCCTGGTGTCTGGGTCGATAGAAGGACCGCTCCCGAAGAGGCGAGGTTGGTGTTTTGCCCTCCATAGCATTTAACAGGTCAAAGCCCAGGTTATATAATCTGTCTCTTGCATTCCAGATTTGATCTTGAATATAGTTCGATCCAATATGTAAGTACGAACTATCAGATCTTCCATTAGGGTTCGGTTCCAAAATATTTATTTCGTTTGTAACATCGATATGGGATAACCGACTCTCCTGGAATAATTTGAGTAGTGCCTTTCGATTTAATATCCATCTATCCTGTCTTTCTTGTGTTCTTTGGAGTTTAAATGTTCTTGTCATCGTTTTTCTTTGCCCAAGCAGAGGTGGGCTGTTGAGGCGAGTAAATCTGCCCTCCCGCCGACCTGTGCCCGACAAAGTGTGGACTCTAGATCTGTAATGACGTTTGGGTTTATCCAATGAAGGGCTCCTGTACTTTCTGCTCTCTTGTTGAATCCAGGGATTTTTCGCCCCGGGGGAGCTGTGGCTTTGATGTAGATTTCGGGGATGGGCTTCCAATTGGTTTCTCCCATGGGGTCTCTTACCCAGCGCTGGGCCTGGATTCTTGCTTACTCTTCTCAGGGGCGAGGTGGTTTTTACCGCAGCCCGCAGCGAAGTCGAAGGAGAATCGAGAAGCAAAGCCTTTGATTTTGGTTCGTCCTTATCTCCGTTACCACGAGTTTCCGTTTTTTTTCTTTTTTGGGCCAACGCTTGGGGAATTTCTGATTCTGATTCCTCATCCGTATAAATGCTCATATTCAGTAGATCGATTGAGCTACTGGAGCCCTCTCGCGATCTTTCTAGACTCCGAGAGGTCGACTGCGTCTTTTCCGCGGGTTTTAATTTGAAAACTTGACGATTTTGTGTTGGTGGGGTGGTTTTTCCTTCATTCCTCAAGTCCTTATTCTCAGGTTTAGCCTTTTGTGTGGGCTCTCGCTGGGACTTGTTTTTCAGAACTTTCTTCCCCTTAGCGATTGGGTTGTTTTGGCCTTTATGTTGGAAAATTTCAAAAGTAGATGGAATTTTCATTGTAGAGAAATCTGTTGGTTTCACACATGGTTGAATTATTGCGTTTTCTGGGAGGGTGAATGCCACTGATCCATTTTTCTTTCCTGATTTATTGGCTGAATGACTCAGAGACTGGCCGTCCTTTATGTTATATTCCGGTTGGTCAACAGATTTTGCCGGAGAGCGGGGTCTCTCTATAAGCCAGTTCCCCCCCTCAATGTCCCCTTCCCCCCCACAACCTTGGGTCGTCACAAGGGGTTCATTCATCCCAGGTCGCTCTATAGTTTGTGTCCCTTGGGTGTTTGTTTGCCAGTTTGCCAAACTTGGATTGGGAATGACTGACCTTTCTGCGGGCCCTGATCGAATCTCAATACTAGAGACTTCCTTGTCATCTCCTTTATGGTGTAGGTGTGCAGTGATGAAGCCCTCTAGAAAGGTCAGTTTAGTGTGCATATGTGCAATCAGAGTAGTTTGGTCTTTTAAAGTATTGCTGATTGCTTCGTATAGTTTCCCAAACGGGGCCAATGCAATGGTAACCGAGGACAGCGTAGTCATGAGATCCTCTTTTTTCAAGGGCATTTCTAGCACTTCACTAGGGGGATTTTCTCCTTGCCTTCTAGGAGCCAACAGGGGGCCCAGATCTTTGGGGTATCTCGGGCTTGTATCGTTTGAAGGGACAACCCCTTCTGTGAGTGCTTCAGGACTAATCGCTATAGGTTGAGGAATTCGTGGAGCGGGTGCATTGGGCAAAACAGGAGGGCCCTTACCCGAAGCTGGGGGCAGCTGTGTCTCCCCTGTTGGGGTTTCCAGCGTGCCCAAGCCCACTACTTTCTTCCTCGTATCAAATAAGTTGTCAGTAGGTAGGGTCACCCTTCCAGGGGTGTCGCTTCCCACTGGTATTGTCTTGACATTTAGCTGAGTTATGACCAGCTCTTTGTTCAACCAGTCGCTAGGTGCAAGACCAGAGCCAGGTACTGGGCTGCCCTTCCCGGATACTGCGTCTGCACCCATGCTAATTGGGTTCAGGGTCTGGTTCCCTTGAGTCGGCTGATGTAGTGAGTTATTTGCCACTTTCTCTGGTAAAAGAGACATCTCAGGGGGAGGATTCAAGTGTAAAAAATGCATTGCTCTGTCTTCCACTATGGCCAGCAGTTCTGCATCTGAAATATCATGCCGTATTGTTTCCTCCATTCGTATTTTTTTCCCAAAAAACTCTTTCAGAGTTGATTTTGATTTTATACCTTGAAAAGTAGGGTGTTTCCCCCCCCCACCTGCCCTCTTTTATATGGGGGTTTAGCCCTTACCGCTCTGCGAGAGGACATTTTATGGCTGCCTCCTGCCATTTTCGGCGAGATGCCGATTATCTGGTCGGAATTTGTTACTATACCCGCCGCATCTGTTCCGCATGGTGGGGCGAAGTTCGATGAGAGTGGGGGGGGATCGTTTCCGCCGGTGTTCAACGCTGGAGTTATCAGCCGCGGAGGGGAAGCGCAGATTTGGACGTCCCCATCTTCTACAACAGATCCCACTGTCTCCCGCCCCTCTTTTTCTACCTCTCCCACCTTACCCACAAATTTGCCCAAGACTTGGGGAGCTAATAGTAGAACAACTGAGTCCGGGGGTGTTCTCAACTCCTCCTCTCCCTCTGTGTTGTGTATCATGACCGCTATCCGCTTCTCCTGGAGGGCGGAGGGAAGTGACTCCGTGGTGCCCCCTGGATTTAGTACTTTCACCACACGGGAGTCTATAGGTTGGGGCAGATGCCAGGATCCCATCACCCTCATCTCCCATGCGGGCGAGTTAGGATGCTCAAGGCATTCTCCTTCCGCTCCTTCAGCGCACAGTGGGGCTATCACCGGGTTTATTATTCTTCCAGACCCGATTTCTCGGCCCTGAGCTGTGAGGGTGGGTGATGTGACTGAAGGTGTAGGGGGGACACAGGACACATCGATGTTGTTGTAACAGCTTGGGGATTTTCTAAGACTCGTCCCGCCATTGGCGCTGTTATAGCCGGTAAACCTTCCACACTTTGAGATTCAATTGGAGGAAACCTGAAGTCACTTACTTCGTTCATCTCAGTATGCCGGCTGGAGTATTCCTGTGCTTCTTTTCCCGCGTGTTTTATTCGGGAAATCTGCTGCAATCTCAGGGTTGCCAGTTGCTCTACACTTTCTGGCGTGGTTGCGCTGTCCTTGTTGTTACACGGTGGCGGACGAGGTTTGCCGTTTCTTAATACGCGCCTGTCCTGGGCCTCCACCCCAAGTTTCCGCTTTGCGGGCTCCTCTATGGCTGCCATCCGCCGGGCCTGAAGGGCGAAGGATCGATATGCAAGCAAGGTGCGATAGTCGCAGGCTCGTCAAGCGGTCACGCGGGCCCGCGGACTGCTGACTGCCCTTGTCAGTCCCTTCGCGGTCCGCTTCGTGGTGGGCTGGATGTTTGTAGAATGGCGGGCTCGGGATACGCCTCTGAGCACACGCCTCCAACAGTAGAAACAGTAGAATCTGAAAAGGTACTCGAACACCAGCACAGCGTGCTGGTACTGCTGACTGCCCTTGTCAGTCCCTTCGTGTCAGAGATATTGTTTTGGGGGGTATTCAGTGCTGCTCTTAGGGCATTGTTCTGAATGATTTGCATTTTTTTGGTGTTGTGATATTTGATGTCTTCTCATTTTTCATGACTGATGCGTGCATTGTGTATGTGCCATCATCTAGTGAATGGGGATATGTGACGTCTATTTGCTGCATGTCATTGAGGAGGATGGGGTTTGTCAGTGTGTGGGTGTTGTGTGTTTGAGTAGCATGCTGGTGTTGCTGCATGTGTGCTGGGACACATGTTGATGGTTGTCTTGTGGGTTGTTGTTTACATGTGTTGTATGTCACTGAGGGGTGCCAGTGGCTCATGCATTTTTGGGTTCATAGATGTATTAGCTGCACTCAGTTTCATTTTGTTCATTGTCTTGAGATCTTTCCATCAGGGAATGATGACTATTTCATGGGATGAGATTTGACTGGTGACTGCAAGCCAAGGGGACACATAAGGTATGCATTTATTTTAATCATTATGGAATGGCTACTTTAGTTGCTGCATGTCTGGATGTGGTAATTCTGGCGGGTCGCTCTCCCTGTCACAATTATCTCTTACCTTTTGTTGATAGTTTTTTTGTAGGCTGCTTTTCTACACTCCACAATAGGAACTTATTTGTGCGCTTCATGCACATTATAGGACATGTGTGCAGCTATTTGGAATTGTGCTTGTTGCATTTTGTGTCCAAGTAAATTGTTGAGGCTATGTATGGCTTGCAGCGCAGACATGATGTTTCAGGATTTATCGATGCTTACACATTTGACAGGTATGTTAGTTAGTCAGATCCGCCAGAGTGCGAGGGGACCACTACAGTGGGGATAGTGTGAAGTATAAGTATCCTTTACCTTTACACATGTGATGGATTCTGTGCCAAAGAGGTGATTTCATTAACTGGTTGACATGGGGGTAGCAGTGTCCTCCCTCTTCAATGTGTTTCTTTTGGAAACAGAAAAAGAAATGTCTTTTTAGTTCTAAGGGATGCACACAAATTTGCACTTTCTCAGGGTGGTTATATGGGCACAGTGGATTGGCGCAATGTCATCATTGAATGGCACCTGAGATTTGGCGGGATTGTGTGCATTCCACAGGGGAAGGATTTGAGGTGAAATAAGATTGCACAAGCTGGGTACGTGCAGCCTCTCCACATTCCCTTTATCCAGCCATTTGCAAGCAGTGTGCCTGTGGGTGTGGGTGGGGTGCCACCACAATGCTCACCGGGAAGACACGCTGTATTGTAACATTGTTCAGGACATGCCACAATGATCCTGCAGTCTACTGGTGTTGCATATAGCAATACACCACCAGAGTGGCAAAGTGAGCGAAAACGTGATTTGAGCACACTGAATGTGTGCTCCAGTATGCCCCAAATTGCAATATGGGCAGTGTTTTATCTTACCTAGGCAGGTGTGTTGGGGTTGCGAATGGGCATCATCATGTATGTGCTCAGAGGGTAGGCACTATCCACTGTAGAGTTGGGAATGTTGTCATTGTTATTTGTTGCCAGTGGGTATTGGACTGGGTTCAACATGTATGCACAAATGAGCCATGTGTTGCCATGCTTCCCAGCTTCCAAAACCCGGTGTAGTGGGGACATCCTGAAGATGTAACTATCATAGGTGCTGGCAGGATAGTTGGCAGCACTTCACTTATGGTGCCCTCGGCATCACACACCACCTTAACATTGATGGAGTGCCAATCTTTCTGGTTGCAGTAGTTGTGCTCTGTTGCTCGAGGTGGACATAGAACAACATGGGTGCAATCAATGGCACCTAGCACTTTTGGGAAGTGTGCCATTCCATAAACATCCTGGACGACTGCTTGCTTTCCTGCCAGTGTTATGGGCATATAGTTATGCCAGCAGACAGAAGGACATGCAGTTATGATTGCCAACACCTGTTGTAAGCAGCGTGACTTGGTGGCCTGGGAGATGCCAGCTATTATGACACCTACTATGTCAGTGGTTTGCTGGAATGAGCCAGTGGCCAAAAAATGCAGAACAGTGAGCACCTTTTGCAAGGGGCTCAGTGCTTGGGAGCACATGATGGGAAATGTGAGGTCATCTTTCCACTCTGTGACGAGGTCCTGGATATATGGGGGGGAGCCAATACTTGCCTTAGACCCGGTCGTCAGGCATCCCAAAAAGGCTGGTGCTTGGGTGGAAGATCCAGGCCCTGCCCGTCCTCCTCCTCCTGTGGTGTCCCAGGATGCCTGTTGCAACAAATGGTGCATTAATCATGGCTGTATACATACTTTGACATTTACGCCTGCAATGAGGTGACATAAGTGTTTCTAAATTTGTGCATGGTTTGTCTCACGCCGGTGAACCCCCTGGTCAATCCCATGAATACGTATGTTTTGTGAGCGTATGGGCGGTGCGATTGTTTGACGGTGGAACATCCCTCGTAATGCCCACATTTTTGCTTATTCTTCCTCATTCCACATGTTCTGCCCCCTTTTTAGGTGACTGCGCAGGCCCGGTCTGCCCTTCCCTTTGAGTCTTGCAAAAGGTGTTCACCATGAATCAACGGACAGGGCTGTTTTTTTTAGCCCAGATTATTCCATGAATCGGGCCCATTAGGTATGTATCCATCTCCTGTAGTGGGGAGAATCACAAACATTCTCATGCTCTCATGTTGTCTATCTTGCAGTGGATAGAACACAGAATATTCTCAGATCAGCATCTCTCATCTCTCTTGGGAGGATAGCTAAGGGGCAACGTGTTCACCTTGGAAGCAAGATGATACGGGGAAACACAGGTTCGATCCCCGGCACCGCGCTTAGAAACCTCTGTGTATTAAGCGCGTTATAAATAACCTATCATATCATATCATCAGGAACCCAAAACATGCTCACCATGCCTGCTTTCGTGTAGCTGCAAGAACTCTCTGCCTTGTTGAAAGGCCACTTTCCCCTCAGAGTACTATGGATTTAAAACAGCAGAAGACTGATAGCAGAAGACTTGTAGCACAAAAGCTGGTGGCAATTCGTCCAGAACAGTGACACAAGATCAGACACATACTAAAACAGTTTGGTTTAAAACCAAAAGCCTCAATAAAAAAATAAAAATACTTTCCAATTCTGAGTGCATGGATTGAAATGGACAGGAAAACTTCTTCATCATAGTGGGCTAATTTCAATGATTGATCATTTTCCAACGTGGGCCACTGTCCGGATTCTCCTGCAAAATGAAAAAATAACACCACCATCATCAAAAACTCTACAATTGCAGAGTGGAAGGTTAGTGAATCGATGGGAACTCTCACAAGTACTATGTCCAAGACAGACCACTTATTTTAACAGTACTGTGGTGGATTGTTCACCCTACGGTGCGAAACCTGACAGTCTGTCACCCGCTAGTCCCTGGGGATCTGTCATCCAGGTGGCCAGGACACGGCCATTGCTTTTGGATCCAGTTCCTAGTGGTAGACCAGTGCGGGACGATCACCTGGATGGGGGGTCTTTGGAGAGTGGAAGTGGGACACTGAATGGCGAGACACATTATCCCCCTTACCCATAACACCTTTACCCCATCCTACAAGTAGGATATGTATGGACTCAAACCCCTCCCCTTTTCTGGCATGAACACTTTCTCATGGACAACTCACTGTGAGGGAAAACGGACTAACAACCAAGCCGTATACCTGACGTGTCCCACTACAATGGTCAGGGAGGGCCAGGCAATTTCGGATCATTACACACACCTGACTTCTGTCACACTTCTCCATAGGGATAAAAGGCAGAGCACGAAAGAACACTCTGAGCAAGGCAAAGCACACAAGGACACAGCAGTTCCAAGATGGCAGTTCAATACGAGGCGGAAGACGGCAAGAACAAAGAGCATTGCAAGGAGGGAATTGCCCTTGACCGTTTCACTGAAAGACTGTTTCTTTCATGAGCCTTTGAGTATAGGAAACATAACACTTTGATTTAAAGCTGAAAAATACTGCATTGTGTGTCTGAGGTACCTGGGTCCCTCCTGCATCAATAGCCAATTCACGGAGAGGCATCTGCAGCCATGGTACTGTCCTTGGCTCCTACAACAAAGCAGCACCAGTAAAGTCAGCACAGCTGCTGAGTTGGGGAGACGTATACCAGACCAGTATGTGTGGAAACCATGGCTTCCCTAGACCCGTTTGCACAAAAGGAAAAGGAAATTGCTTAATGTCTTCTGTTAGACAGAGTGTAAAAGGCAAATCCCCTAAACATTAAAAGGTACAGCACATCCAAGTACATCAATGATTACAATCCACTGATATCCCTCTTGTGGAATGCAAATATACACATACAATCCATTGCAAATAATTCCAATGCAATTGCAAAATATGTCACAGCCTATCTCACCAAAGCCAGGAAAATAGACCTAAAAGGCCTCTGTGATGACATATCATTTGACAAAACACTGTCACAAAAATTAGAGAGTGTGGGTGCTATGGAGATGCAAAGCATTTAAGAGGTACAGCCGTATATGGCAAATCTGAACACAATGGGCCTCATTACCATCGACCCGGTATGGAAACAATGGTGGCGGTAAAGCCGCTGCCACTGTTGTTTCCATGACGGGTGATCACAACTCCTGCAGGCAGAGGCGTCAAATCTGCCAGGTCTGACCTGGTGGGTTTAACACCGCCCGCCTGCCGGCGGATGAGAAAACACCGGCACCATCACAAGATGTTGCCGGTGTTTCCATGATCCCTGTTCCCATTGAGTCCTGTAGGACTCAATGGGAATGGGGATTAAACCCATTCCGCCTCCGGAATTCCCGGGTCACCAGGGTTGTAATGCCCCGGTAATTCCGGGAATCATGGAGGCGGAATGGTAATATGAGTCCGGCGGTAACCAGGCGGTTTTAACGCCTCGGTTACCGCCGGACTCGTAATGAGGCCCACTGTCTGGCTAAACCTTGGTCGAACTTCATCCTGAAAACGAGTACTAAAATTCTACCAAGAGATAGAAACAATAGCCACAAATGATCCCAACAGCCAGGACATTTTAAAAAACAATATAATTGACACATGCTACCCTAACAGAAGTACTGCTTTGGAAAACATGTGTCTGTATGACATAACCCAAAACTACTCCTACAAAAACAATCAGCATCCTTCTAAGTGTGCCGGCCCAGAAACAATGGTGCCATTAAGCTTACCGGCACTGCTGTTTCTGGACTGACACACTACAACTCTGTTGGCAGGTCAGTCATGCCGGGCGGGACGGCTCCTACCCCAGAGGGTTCTCTGAAGCACTGGCACCATTATTAACAGTGTCAGTGCTTCCATGGTCCCTACACTCATAGAGTCCGAATGGGGACTTACAATTTACTGGCGCCTGACTTTCTGGGCCACCAGGGTTGTAATCCCCCGGTGACACTGGACAGCCAGGTCCCGGTAAATCATTACGGGCCGACGGCAACCCAACGGTATCATCGGCACAGTTACTGCCAGACCCGTAATGAGGCCCAATGTCACACTAGATGAAACAACTGGCAAATATTCAGTCTCAACTTGTGAAGGAAGCCTAGTAAAACTTGGCAAACACAGCCTATTTGATCATATTAAGTTATCATTTAAATCTCCACAAAATAGAGAACTTCATTACATGGTCCTACTGCAACTTTTCAAACCTTGGAGATAAGAAGGAGACTTATTTTTTATTTTTTATATTTTTAGGATTTATTTGGTTCTCAAATACAGAAAACGTTTCCCATATATTTATCCATAAAATTAAACATTCAATGTTAACAAGTCCTCCTATTAGCCCATTTCCCCATCTTATTAACTTTTTAGTTCTCTAATTTTAAAAAAACATTTCTAATAATAATTTCACCAAGCCCAAAGTGAGTGGAATTTGATTTCCCCCAAACAGTTCAAGCCACCAGTCCTTGGTTGATCGGCAACTGTATTTCCTGGTAAATTATGCCATAAGTTGTATCCTCTTGTCGATGGGCACAATAATACCAAGTGTCTTAGTGACTCTACAGAGGACTCTTTCCCGCACAGTCTACATACAGCTCGCTTTGATTTTGCTGTTTCTCCTACAGCTCAATATCTCACCAGTTGGAAATCGATTTAATCTAAATCTCATAAATTGGCCCCTATAGAACCAGGTTGGAAATAATTCAAGATACTTTTGTAGCAAGTTCAGTTTTCTTGGTTCAGTGAATGGTTTCCCATAAAGTTTCAAGTCTTGTCTCTCTCCTTGCATGGAGATCCGGTCTTTTATGTACAGTTTTCATTTAACTTTGTCAGGGTTCTCCTTTAAAGTTTGATCTGATTCCCCCATGTCTACTATGGTGGCTTGACATATCTTTTTCCATTCAGATAAGGTCACTTTGCTGTTTTGGGTTAGAGCTTCTCTTAACACTGCAAAGCCTCCTCTCTCTGGTGTGTCTAGACATTTTCTATATAGGGCTAGCGATGTCCAGAGTACTATGGTCTTCATTGCCGACAGACCTAGCTCCATTTGGAGTGCCTGGATAGGAGTGCTTCTGGGGACCCGCAATACCCTTTTGCAAAATATCCCCTCAATCAGTGACCACTTTTCAGCATGGAACGAGAATACAGTTTCAACCCTGTATGTTAAAATTGGGAGTAGTGAGGAATAAGGGCTGGAAGCGCACAGGAGTAACACGTTTTGTTTCTTAAACCTCCTAGGCAAGTACGGAGACAAGACTACAATTCCCAGCAAGTCGCGGGGGGCTTGTAGTTCAAGTCTCAGCCACAGGTGTATGTCACGTGCACGTTGCCAGCTGCAGTGATTATGAGCCGCATAAAGGGCAACAGTGCGTAAATCAGGTGTGGCTTATTAACGATCTGGGTGCGGTAGGTGTGAGGAGCAGGTTGATGGAGCGCTGCAGAGCCATGGACGGCGAAGCTCTGTCCCTTTGATTGCTGCAACAAAGCTTTGCACGATGGACCATTGAAGTCGCCAGCATTCGCTCGCACCGTGCAGAGCAGGCAGACCGGCTGCGACTCACGGCGTGCTACAAACACTCTGAGGTGTCCCGAGGGGCCCTCGGAGATCAGATTAGTGCTGCAGCAATTGTGGGGTAGGGCTCATTATGTACTTACTGTCACCCGCATTGGATTTGTGCTTGACAATCACAGAAGGTTTGAGTTGATTTCTGATAGTGGGTTTGTTACCATGATGCGAGAACTTCACTGAATGCTTATGTGGGCATAATCTCGCCTGTTTAAACTTCAAGGACATGAAGTTACGTGTTTGTGTTTTGCATCAAGCTCGCCTTACGGGCCATGTGTTTTGTCCTTCATTTATGGAGAAATTCCCATTCTCCTGTGTTCATCCTGCTTGCTACTACATGTGAATGCTTGCTTCTCTGTGTTTTCATTAAGTCAAGTGCATATGTATTAAGGTGTGTCTTGGGTTATGCTTCAGGATGTTTAGGTATTAAGGAAACAGGAACCAGACAGGAAGGGTTCTTTCCCAGTGCTTCCCCCTACCTATCCAACTTAGGTTTGCCGTGACCCTTTTCCTGGTTTTCCTAACTTTCCCCACCCCATCCACAACCTCTCCCTAACTCCTCTTCCCCCCACTGGCTGCCACGTGGTGTCCTGTGTACAACTTCAGGCACCTGTGCCAACCACAGTGGGAGGGTCGAATTCATTCGGCTTCTGTGGTTCGGGGGAGAGTGTCGAGCCCTCTCCTCCCTCGTTGTAAGTGTGTTTTTGACAGGAGTACTTTAATTGATAGAACAAGATAAGCGGTCTTAGTGAGAATCCACAATATCTTTGCAGAGGCACTCTTCCTTGACTTGCTACATTTCTGGCTTTGGATGTTAAAAGGTCCAGTCTAGATATGCCACTTTTGCTCATATTCATACACCTAGATGTATAAATGATGAGACTTGTGGAATTTATTTTACTCTCAGTTGCCAGGTGTTGTGTTTGCGGGTTTTCCCTACATGTGCTCAGATGGCCATAATTCTTGATTTAGTTGGGTTTATTTTAACACCATTTGCCTCCACATATTTCTGTAGGGCCACCAATTGTCTCTGCAGGCCTACTGGAGTCTAGTCCAGCAGGACCACGTCATCAGTGTAAAGCAGACATCCTATTTTCATCCCTCTGGTGTTTGGTGGGAAGCACCTGGTGTTTACGAATGCTTCTTCAATGTCTGAAATAAACAAGGTAAATAGATCAGGTGCTAGTGGGCAACCTTGTTTCAGCCCTTTATTTGTTTGAATTTCCTTTGACAACAGGCCTGATCTGTCCAATGTTATTCTTATTGAGGTGCTTGCGTAGAGATCTTGAATAACTTCTACTATGTTAGTTGGACATCCCAATGTTTCATTTTTGGCCACAATATTGAGAGATTTGCTTTGACAAAGGCTTTGGTGAGGTCAATAAAGGCCATGTATATTTTCTTTCCTTTATTTGTTTGTACCTGGTCTTTAAGGATGTTGATCAGGAAGATATCTAAAGAGGTTCAAACTCCCTTAATGAACCCAGTTTGTCACACATCCCTATGGTTTTGGTGCTCCAATGTGTTGGGGGAGAGGGGGTCTTTTCCACCCCCCTCACCGTTCCCGCACTGGATAAATCCCACATACAATAATGGGGGGAGACGCCCCTTCTCTCCTATGCATAATATGTATTATCACCCTCTAACTACTAACAAAGACTAACATGCAACAAGGCTGTATCGTAGCCCAAAGACTCCATCTTGGGATGTGTCAGGCGCCATCTTTTGCTAGGGCCAAAAAATATCTCTAGAAATCTGTCTCTCCCCTGCCCAGCACCTCGCACAAACAGCCCAGGTCACTCCCGTCTCCTGCCAGCTATGCACAAGTCCTGTTCTCACAGAAGTCCAGCCATTCATTGTTGCAACATTTAGCATTGCCAGGAAAGATGATCTCACTGCCCTGTGTGAGACCAGAGCAGGCCTCAGCCCAGGAATAAATTCATCTCCACTAACCTGCCTGTGCCCCCTCAACCCCCACCCCGCATAGCCACAATGCACTGGGCCCATGCCCCTCTATTCTTTGATACAGATACATATCTGACCCCTTGCAGTTACCAGATGAGGACACTCACCATAGCTCTGATCCCATGCACAAGTATATCCTCCATAGAAAAAACACATGTCTATTTGTATCATGAGCTATCAAGTAGATCAAAACCCCCAAGATGGGCACCTGGGCCTGGGTCACTACTGTTTATGGACACCTGGGTGCAGAGGTCAGAATGACCATATAACCTATCAGTGAACTCTGAATCCATTCACATTCATGTCAAACCTTTATGCTTTCTATTCCTCTCGTGCCACAAATCCTGTTATTATAGATTAGACAGTTAGGAATGTAGCACTTTGCCGATACAACCTTCACCCCACGGAGATGAGCCCAGCTGACACACGTGCTGCGGGATCAACACCCAAGCAACAGCCAATCCAATGTGGTCACAGCGTATGGCTACATAATCTACCATTGTATCCCACCAATTGTATTGCAGAGTTGTGTACCTATAGTATGGCATCACTAATGACGCGATTTTGACTTATAATGTGCTGCCCATGTAATGTTTGGCAGAAGGCTCTCCGGGCTGCAGAGTTCTCTATGTGCACAATTTATCTTATATAAACCTGTTTCCCTTGCAATCCATCTCCTGGTCTCATTCCCTAGCGGGGTGTGTCCATCATTTGGTTGTTTTGTATGATGGGTGAGGGAGTGGGTTCCTTCAACTGCCCCAAGTACTTCAGCACAAGTAAAGCAACAACCTTTCCCACAACGTCAAGCAACACTATGGGCTGGTAATTGCTTGGGTTCAATCTCAAACCTTTCTTGAAGATCAGTATAATCACTGCTTTTTTCCAAGATGTTGGTAAGGCTTGTTTTTCCTTAATGTCCTCAAATAGGAATATCAAAATCGAGGACCATTGGGCAGGGTTTTCCTTCAACATTGCATTGGTTAATCCGTCAGGCCCTGGAGCTCTTATTCAGCTTACCTATTGCATCTTTTTCTAAACCAATGTCAATGTTTAATTTGTTCAATGGGCTGTACTCGCCTGTGTGTGAAATTTTTCAAGGATTTGGAAATCATTTTGAGAAATGGCCAGTACAATTTGCCGCTGTAATTGGATTAGATACAAGTGGCTCTTTAGGTGCATCCAAGTTATTCATGATGGACCAGATTGCTGAGTTACTTTTAGATCTTATATTATATAACGTTGTTTCAGCGTCTTGTTGTGGTATCGCTTTTTTCCGATGTTTACGCCAGTTCCTGTAATGTTGTCTCAATTTTTTGATGTTATTTGTTCTCTGAAGTGACCCTTCTTTTTCTAATGCCCGTATCTTTTTTTCTGTTGTCCAATACATTTCTTTTTTTCCCATGTTGCCCGGTCAAATGTATGTCTATGGGTAAATCCCGGTTTATTTCTGTTCCCTTTCCAAATTTCAAACAAATTGAACAGGACTGTGTAATACATTAGTTCACCTGCTCTTTGAAGAATTATTAGGTGACTATGGGCCTCAGTATGAGTTCGGAGGCAGCCATGGAGCTTTTAGCTACATGGCTGCCTCCAAACCGGGCTCCTTTACCGGGTTCCTGCAATGGGGACTTACAAGGTCATTCCGACATAGGAGGACCCGATAAGTCCTCCTTGCAGAAACCATTCCCCATTCCCATTTGAGCCCCCATAGGGCTCAATGGGAATGGGGATGGAGGTAACAATGGGCACATTATGAGTGTCCCGTTGTTACCTTCCTCTGCCCCTCGTGGGACCCGGAAAGGACGCCTGGTTTTACCAGGCGTCCGATCCGGGTCCTGCAAAGGGAACCTCATAATCAGCCCTGATGGAATGAAGAGGGCCGGTCCCGTACCGGCCCCCTTCATTCCGTGAGTGCCAGACTTATAATGAGGCCCTATGACTCATTTGAATCCGTTTTCAAAATGATTGAAAGTAGTATAACAAATACCAATTTCAAACAATACAAGCAAATATTGAACCATGAATGCCAACAAGAGGAATACATTGAAGCTTTACTAGATAGAGAAACTCCTGAGGGCAGTTAACTTTCCCTTACAGGAAGGCAAGAACCACATGAATAACCACTCATTCTAAATGAAGTAGAAAGAGCCATGCCTGAGGTAGAAAATACCATGTATATATCTGAACAATCTGAATATGACTCGTTAGTGCTCAAATAACAGCTAAATGATGAACCACATTTATCTAGAAGTCACTGAAGAAATTGAGCATGAAGCTACAACTTGTAGCCCTAAACATTATACAACTTTGATCCTGTATGTAAGTGGTGAAGCTGGTTCTGGTAAAAACATTCTTACTTAAAATAATCATCACATTTCTACAAGACTTAACAAAAATCACCTGCTGTAACAGTGCCCACAGGTTTAGCTGCTACAACATAGGAGGGGTAACTTTACAAAGACTACTGTTCCTTCCAGAAGAACACCAAAACAAATTACAATACTACAAATGATCAGCAGAAGGTGCTACTGAAGGTCGCAGAATTCTGAAATAAATGAAAGTACTCCTGATAGATGAAGTAAGCATGGTTTCCAACCTCACGTTGGCTTTAAGTCATCTAAGAATGCAAGCAGTCCTAAGAAATGACTATGAAGAACTGTTTGGAGGAAAACACGTTATTGTTTTTGGAGACTACAGTTAACACCAGTAAAAGGTCAACCTATTTTCAAAACATTAGGACATATCAATGTCATAACACACACGGCAGTTTGGAAATGTAAATCTCTGGAAACATTTTCGCTAGAGGGAACTAACTCAAAACATGCGTCAGTCTGCAGATCTTACCTGGGCGAACATTTTAAAAGCATTAGAAATTGTCTGCATATGAAAGATACAAACTCCATCTTAAATACTAGACTAATCCATGAGCTATATGGGCAAAACACATCTGCTCATGATGGCATGAAACAATTAACCCAATGGAATATAGAATGCATGTCCTTAATACCAACCCTTGCAAGCTGTAGTCATTTCAATGATACAATGTTGAAAAAGAAATGCAACCCATATTGCATATCAGTTCCACAGAATAACTAGAAGTGTGCAACATGACACACCCTATATGTCAGCAAGCAGCAGCACAACTAAATAGCTTCAAAAAAATGTATCTCCAACAAAGCTGGATTAGAAACATGTATTAACTCTGTTTCTAAACGGCAGAGTAATTCTAAAACGTAACCTTGACGTAAAAAGAGTCTTACTCAATGCAACAATTGGTATAGTTGTTAAATACCAAACATATCCCCATGACAACAACATTCAGTTTGTCAACATCCACTTTGACAAACTTGCAGAAGTTAATAAAAATAGGCCATACAATAGCACATTCCTTCTTTTCAAAGACATGTACGAACGCAAAGATCAATTCTCTCCATCTCTTGCATATTATAGAGTACACACTGATTGACATTGGCAGCACAGTCTTCAAAGAAGGTATGAGTTACATAGCACTTTTGCATCTAAATACACTCAATGGTCTATTCCTAACGAAGGCAAGATGGCCGCCGGTCACGTGAACGATAGATGAACGTGGTTGTGTGCGTCCCACGTGATACGAGGGTGCCGGTTATATGAGAGGGCGGTTTGGGCACATCATTCGCTCTACCGTCCCGAGATCGGCGTTCACAAGTTACACAGGAAGAACACGAAGAGACTGTGAGGTAAGACGGATGCGCTATGAGTGAATAGTTACCATTGCACCATAGAAAGGAAATTGTATTATTTCCTTTTTTTCTGGCTATTTAGATTCCATAGCAGAGTTAATAACATCAAGTGTGGTGGAAAACCACACACTCCCTCCAGACAAAAGACCGCGGGGAAAAGATCCACTGGTAAGCCTTAACTGTTCTAGGGCATAATCACTTATAGTCCCGTTTCCGAAAGTAAACATTGAACAACACAAACTTTCATTTTGTTATAGAGCATTGTTGCATGTGTTCAGACAGATTGTTCTGCCTTCGCCCCCCGCAGGAAAAGCGCAGTACGCGATTTGGAGCAAATATAGTAGTGGGAAATCATTGCAAATATCGCAATAGGTAAGCACTCATGCAGTGTGGAATATTTTGGGTTGATGATCCATTATAACAGTGGAAATGACAGGACAGGAATATGTTTCTCCTTTTCTGTAGAACCTATTTGTGAATAGTGAAGATCACAAAATTGAGACAGCAAGAATGGCACAATCCATAGAAAGCCTTTGAGAGATAACAGAGGTAATTTCCCTCCTGTGGTTAATAAATTAAACTAGTAGGAAGATGATGTAATGCTGAAATGAATTGGGTATTGCCTCATTCTAATGATGTTTTTGTGAAGGAATTAGGACATGCAAAATGTTGAAATATTGAGTGTAAGTGGGCAGTAATAACACCACGAAGAAATAAACCCTGCTGTTTGTATTGGAAATAGAGATGAAGATGAAATAGATGTGATGTATTACTTGCTATGCACGAAGGTAAAGAAACCATGTTTTTAAATTAAATGTTTGATTTTAGAAATTGTGAAATTTTGGCAAACTGACGCGTGATGATAGACGTGAAAACCAGAACATGTACAAAGACTAAGTGCCCTGAAGACAGCACCAACAGGATATACAATGTGGATGAATTTCTGTGTATATTCTCATGATAAAGCTCTATGTTGGTTCTAGAAACACATTATTGAAGTGTTGGCACAGCCTTTTGCCTGTAGAAAGTAGGGAGGGCATTAATAACAGTGGTGGTCAAAATACAAAAATACCCCATAGTCAGGCATAGATAATGTTTTTGAAGTGTAAGCTTCTCTGCCATTTGTAGAAGTTGTGGAATATGTATACACAGAGCCACGTGGTTCATAATGTGTTTGGATCACTCTGTTGTGTTGCTTTTAAGAAAAATGTATTGTGAATGTGATGTGTGTTTTGATAAACATTAAAATATGTATATTTTTGATAATTACATGGTTATTCGCCCGTTTTTTGGTTAAGGGGCGTACATGAGCAAGTATATACGCATCTAGGGTTACTCACTCTGAACAGTAAGGGAAGGAAGCTGGTTTGTGGGATTCTTTAGATTTTGTATTTAACCTATAAAATAGTTCCATGTCAACTTTATTCCATGCCACCACTCTTTCCAGACTACCTTTCGGCCACCAAATAGCCCCACATGTGTTTGCCACACTTTTTCCCCACTGCGCTATCTGTGCACACCAGAGGCTGTCTGCGGATCCAACATGGCGACGGTTCCAAAAAGTATGACGCAGCTCACATTTTTAACCATTCAATCAATGGGTGCATACAATGTTGGCAAACATCATGCGGGACCTTGATTGGTCCAGGAGTGTATGTGGAATCTGAATCTGGAAATTAGTCCACAGACTGGCACTGATATCAACAATTTTTGTTTGCCTACTTTTTGGCCAATTTTAAAGAAACTACTGGATAATTTACACCAACAAGCATGCTTTTGGGGCAAAGCTGCTGCTCTAACTTGGTGAAAACCCATCCAGGGGTTTGGGCTTTAGGTGCGAGAAACATTTTGTTTCCATTGTGTCTATGAGTAGTTGTACATATTTTGGGACCCGACTATAACTTTGCCCCCATGGACAAAGCCACACTGAACTTTGCAAAATCATTCTGAGGGGGCCATATCCTTTTTTTGCCGGGTTTGATGAGGATTCGTCTGGCGGGGGGACAAAGTTATAAGCCACCCAAAAAATGCCCTTTCTATGAGGAGAGCAACTTAACCATAACTGCAAGGCCACTACCACAGGCCCTGTAATTTGTAGACCTATATTCATTGTGACAAATATGAAACCAGTATATTTACATAGGGCCTAATAATTGCATTATAACACTTATAAATGTTAATATACATGACCTTGTCGTCCCTCAGATATCAAATCATATACCATACATCTTTGCATATACAATCGAAAAGCATAGAATATTTGGAAATAGAGTTCCTCCATAACAATTTATTCCTCCCTGATTAAGTCAAAGAGTAACAGGATAGCACATATTTGACATAATGTCTCATGTTGGCTTGTAAATACCTACAAAGCATTCAGAGTTAATTTACAGAAACACAATAATTTAATTGTCAGTGATTAGACAACAAAGGTTGTCCTCAACCTACAAATCAGTTTTGTCTCAGCATGATGCAGTTTCTGTTCTCTGTTACCACCCTAAATATTAGGTTGGATGTGTATTAACCCAACAAATCTCATGTTCTCTTTGATGTCTAACTCGTGTTCTTTTTTACAATGATCAGCCAATGGTAGTTTGTCATCTTGGCTACTAATTATTGCCAAGTGTTCCCTAATTCTTGTTTTCAACTCTCTTATCAAACTTCCTATATAGATCTGTTGGCACACACATAATGTTGCATAGCCTACAAATTTGGTTCAGCAATTTATAAAGTATTTTATTTCTAATTGATTGGCCATCTAAAGTGGTTATGATTTTGTCTGATAGGGTCGAAGCCTCGTACTGATGACTGGACTGAACAGTAAGCACCAATAGTGATAACAGTTGATTTCTGCAATCTAAGTCTCTCCAGTTTGATCATGCGGATTAGGGCTGAATTGGGTTGTAGTTAAAAACATATGGTGATCCAAATGTTCTAGATACATGATTAGGGCAGTGGAAATAAATAATCTCCCTAATATCAGGGCGTGTTTGTGATGATTTTACATATGCTGTTCCATGTTGTGAATGCCGTGGTCTAATAACATTGAGATTGTCGGAAGCGGCCGGTATTGCGAGCTACAGAGAATCAGTGAGAACTGGTAGAGCTTGACGGTCTCCAGGTAGCCAGGCCGCAAGAAGGTCTTTTCCTCTAGTTGCCTATGGTTGCACCATGAGCCGTTGTGCTGGGTGCTCTGTTCTGCACCTCGGATCCTGCTCGATACTCTGTGACACGGGTCCCGCGAGACACGACAGCTGTGTGAAGAACTGCTACTGTGGCCGGGAATAGCTAGGTCTCCCTGAGTGAGATACGACCGGAGCTCCTGGGCTGCGATTGGCCCAAGTGAGGGATACGAGTGTTCAGCAGGTAATCTACACCACGCGAGCTGACTGGACTACGGGAAGTGGAGAGAGAAGTGCGGGCAAGTGGAAGTGATCAAGGGCTTGTAGCCCATTGTAAATTAAATCTGGGGTGTCTTTGTCCGCCTGCCTGTCCCCCCCCTCGCTTCCCACTGTCGCTCATTGCCCATAGCCCCCCTTGTTCCTGTGGTTTGATAATCAACCTCAGGTTAGACTTAGGTTGCCGGAAGACTGCCTAGGTGCACTAGAAGCACTAGAAGCGGGGGAAGGGAGCCAGTGAGCTGAGGGGATACATTGAGGTCAAGGCGGGTGTGAGCCTCCTCTGAGAAGTCAATACTCTCCCCAATTCTGTTATCAACCATCCTACTCCCCATCACGGCTCATTGTGGTGTATGGGATAAGTCTTCCTCCCTCCCACCTTCCTACACCCCTTGCTTGTGCTTCAGTAGGGGTGAATTGTAACTGTTATTTTTTGTGATTTTTTTGATTGCTGTGACCAAGGCACCCCTTGATAGTGGGAATCGGGAGTCCACCAACCAATATGACGAAAGCCAAACCTGCAAAATCCGGTATAATTTACGCAAAGGGAACACTGAAAAAATGACAAAACAGCCCTCAAAGTCCCCAATGAACAATGTTGATAATGTGGCGGGAGGTGAGCGGGATAAAGGGACCATTCCCGACATTGTTTTCTAAAATTATTCCTAAAGCGCCCCCTCCCAGTGGACAAAATGGCAGCGGAAGGAGGGGCTGCTTCTTCCACACATAATAGTGGTGACATTTTAGACTATACACATTACAACGATATCGACAATAACTCACTCCTGGATCTGTGTTTATCTATACAAAAATCGATGGCAGTTAACAACAGACCTATCACACCAGGGAAAAAAAGTTCAATAATAGTAGAAGCACAGGTCCTGAAAGCTGCTCATAATGAATTTCAAGCAGCTAGTGAGATGCCAAGTCCCAAACAAACAGGTAACTCCACATTGAATCTGTCAGGGGTACACCCCATTCTCCCTACCCCTATTTCACCAGTGGTACCAACCATGGGACATTTATTGGCCTCCCCAGATCTGTATATTGATACGGAAGATATGGGGCATACGAAAGGGGAAGGAAGTGGGGTTGTTGAACCCCTAAACAATACCGCTATAATGGAGCTTCAGGCATCTATGGCATCAGTCAATTCACACTAAAAATACTGCTAAAATTGTGTGGGAGGATACATACAAACTCCATCATACAGCTAGGGCTGCCCAATCCTAAGGGAGGCTCGGACCAGAAGCCCAGAAAAACGGTAGCCCCGCAGGGGGCTCAGGAAATTATGACATTGGTGGAAAAGGGCACCCCGGCTGATTCCGAGGAGACCGGTGTGAAACCACCTCTGACTAAAAAACAACGCCGCTTGCAGAAACGGGAAGCAGCAAAAAATGCGGTGATGGAAATTGCCTCTCCTCTACCTGCCACAAATGTCCCTGTGATCAGATCTAAAAAAGCAAAAAAAAGGGGCAGCAGCACAAAGAAGCTTGGAAAGAAAGCTATGGGGACCTTAGCTAGCTGGGTAATCCCTGATGTAACTCATGATTCCACAAGCATAAACTCAGAAGATGCAAAATCAGACCTCTCAGTCAGCACAATTGGCGATTCCACAAAATGCTCAACACCCTGTAGGAGAGAGAAACCTGTGGAGGAGGAGCACCAAGAACATCCAATGGCCAAGGCACCAGACGATGCTAAAGCAAGTAAAATTTGCATCATAAAAAATTTGAACGAGAAGAAAAGGGATAGGTGGCTGACAAGATCTGAGGTCTTGACTAAATTACATCTGATTCCTCAACTGCGGGTAATGCGCTCTGAGGACTTTTCGTTTGTGGAACCACTCAGGGTTTGCAACCCTAACATCTCAGCCCTTCACTGCAGCATTTTGGCATCGGCTCAACTGATCCGGACACATAAAAAAAGTCTTATGCAGGTTGGTATGGAAGTAGATTCTAGAAAGGAGAAGGAAGATCCCTCACTCCCGAGGGAGGGAAAGGCAGCCTCCAAAAGCAAGGATGGCAGGCCCGCCCAACCATCGGCAAAGAAGGTCCAGCTGGGGGATATCCAGAACACTCTGAAACGGTTGGCGGATTTGTTACCTATGATACTACAACAACCATGAGATTGCTCTATATTGAGCTGGTACACCCATGGCCATCACCATTTCTTAACAGCCAATGGCTCCCTCTCACTCATTAATAAACATTCCTTCTTTTTTCTTCAAGAAACGTGGCTGCAGTCCCCGATGGTCATAGATGGTTATACTTTACATCACAACCCCACCCAGAAAGGAGTTCGAGGGCGTCCTTTTGCGGGCCTCATTATTGGAATCGCGAATAGGATCCCAAGTAAAATGATCCCTATTTGCGGTGACAACTTCATATGTAAAAGCATCATGGGAAAAAATGTTATTAGTAAACATATATAACCCCCCTGGGGCAAAGCATAGAGAACATATCCAAGAATCCCTACACAAACCTTTGGGCAAATGGAGATTATACAATGAGAAAAATGTTGTGATTGTGGCTGGGGATTTGAATTGTCGTATGAACTGTGGGGTGGGGGCACGGGTAACAATCCGTTCTTGAGCAACCACAGCCTCTGGAAACATATATCCTGTGATAATGAAGGATACTGTTGGTCCTGTTTCTTTGAGTGCTGGGACCTTGAGATAATCAATGGGCGAACCAGAAGCAATAGGCCAGGCAAGTTCACCTGGAGTGAGTAATGGGAGAACCGGGAGTACACTTGAATATATTTACACCAGTGCGGAGGTTGCTTCTTCTGTTGTTGACATGGGGGTCAAGGAAACTGAATGGAGTGATCATGACCCATTGGTTAGGAGTATGGGGATTTCCTCCCGTTAGGGTGTGAAGTTAACCGGGGCGATCTAACAGTCAACCATTTGTTAAACCGTATCTCCTGGTCTGTGATGAATGTACAAAAGGCAACTAAGGTCACGGGTGAGTGGGCCACAACAGATTCAACCAAATGTCCCCCGAACAAATTGCGAGATGGATAGGTGTCTTTTCTGGCCAACATGCTTCATGTAAAGCATGGTCAACGATGGGTAAAGTGCCTAAAGACATCACCTATGACCGTGCCATTAGAGATAGGAAACGCAAGCTCAGAAAAGATACACGAGCGGCCAGATCGGGGGTTTGTTCTAAGGTTGCTACAGTTTGTAAAATCAGGAAACTGAAAAACAGCTATCGAACCTGGCAACCTGGCCATAGTAGGCAGAGGAAATTAGAAAGATGGCAGTACACCATCAAAACTCTCTGTAGTCGTAACACCCGAAGCATGTGGTCCATATTAGGGGAGGCCAAGGGGAATAAGGCTTCCTATACGATTAACCCTACAGGTAGTGCGGAGTGGACTGCCTATTTGGAAAACCGTAATGATGTGATGAGCAGTAAAGCTAATAGCCCGAACCACATTAAACCCCCTTACCCTCCCTTTGTGGTTTCCACTGAGGAGCTGCAACATAGAATTGGAGAGTTGAACTCATCTCGTGTCCCAGGGCCTAACGGCTTATCCAATGTGGTGATGAGAAATAACCCCCCATTCTGGGATGGCCTCCTCAAAATTTTATTCAACATTTTTTTGGCTGTGGGACAAATTCCTGCATCTTGGCAGGCAGCCATTCTCATACCATTATTCAAAAAGGGCAATAGAACCAAACCTGGAAACTATCGGTTGTTGTCAATGCTGGATTGCACTGGTAAGATGTTTGCGGCTTTAATCTTAAAGGAACTGCAAAAATGGTTTGAAGGTGCAGGAATATTAGATCAATTCCAAAGTGGTTTTAGAACTGGTTACTCTACCACCCACAATTTATTCATTATGAATTCACTGAGAAGCAAGGCGCTGGCACATGCCAATCCCGGTTGTATGCACTATACGTAGACTTCAGGGCCGCCTTTGACTAGGTTAATCGATCCCTTCTGTGGAGTAAACTGAGGAATCTGGCTTGCCCTGAGTCTCTATTATATTATTTAGAACTCTTGCATACGAATACCGTGGTACAATTGAGACATGATAATCAGGGCACCGTGACAAAACCTATCCATCAGATGGAAGGTGTAAAGCAGGGCTGTGTAACGGCTCCTACTTTATACAATCTATTTGTATCCGATGCTCCTGAATGCCTAGGGGGGATTAACAACTGTCCACCTAAGATTGGCTCCAGCCACTGTCCTATACTGGCTTATGCGGACGATCTTGCGATCTTAGACCACACTTTTAATGGGATTTTTAGATCCGCTGAACAGTTATAGCGATATGCAGAGGCCAATGAACTTGTCATTAACCACAATAAAACAAACCTGTTATTATATACATCAGGAAGGGTGGCTAGGCCTCGCATGATGGTGGGTATCATTGAAATCAAATACACCCTTTCGTATAAATATTTAGGTGTTGAGTTTGACCATAAGAGAAACTACTCCTCATGCATTCAGGCACGTAGGACTAAAGCTGCCCAGTTTACAGCATTAATATACAAATTTACGCGAGATAAGAGTGGATTCTTGATATGGGCAGCACAACAACTATGCATTAAATGCCTTGCACCTATGGTTACATACAGTCTAGACCCCCTTATTAACATGAATTTGGGGTGGTGACAGCTTGTGGAGGGTAAGTTCTGAAGGAAGATTCTTGGTCTTCCATAGTGCATCCCTTGGCTATAATCAGGTTAGAGCTAGGAATCCCTTCTCTTAGAGCTATTGTCCTGAGAAAGTGAGTAGAATTATATATCAGAATTAACAACAAGCCTGCAAATAGACTTCTTATGACCATCAAAGAGGATGCAATGGCTGGCAGACAGCATAAACTAGAAACTCAGATGAACACTCTGCTCGAATAAATCAGTTGGTCACCTGAGTGTGGTCGGGAAAACGAGCGCTTATTTCTCAGCATGTACAAACGTTTAAAAGTGTAGGATTGGCAGAGTAATCTTACCCATTTGGAAACTTTGAAAAGCTATACATTTATTACGCATGTACTTTTCACCTTTATGAAGGCACAGCCTTATTTGAATCTCTGTCCATCTGATCAACTGAGGCGATTTATTTTGCTTATGCGCTTTAACCACCTGCCCATTCAGGCTGTTAGAGGCCCGGAAATGGGATTAGTTGAAACAGAAAGGTATTGTATAATATGTATTTTACCCACAGAATCCGAAACTGCACGTCATGTTATAACACTATGTTGTGGGACGAGATTAAGTCGTGTTAAATATCCTGGGGAGTTTGTTCACAATCCAGAGTATTTTGAGCAGATAGAATTCTGGAAGCAGTGTATCAACACCCTGAATCTCAAATTACACTTAGCTCTGTTCCAGGTGTGGCAAGAGGCGGCCTCTATTCGCATGAATTTAAGCACCAGGGTGGATCCTGTATCTACATGCCCCCTTTAGAATGTGACTATGAAAGCTAGAGTCATATATGCTGTTTCCCACTACAATTGATACAAAAACTGTATATATGTATATATACGAGTGATTAGTAAATTAGCAGATTTGTGTTTTTGTATTGTGATGGTGTAAGATGTCTGTTGCTGCTATTATTAGATTATTAGTTTTCATAATTTTTCTAAGATGTGCAGTTGGGTAAGTTTGTCTATTTTAATTTGTGATGATATGTATATATTGTTTTTTTTTTCTCTTTGTGCTGTCTATATTTTATGTATATATGTGTAAAGACTTTTATGTATGTATAAAACTGTATCAGATTATTAAATTATTAATAACATGGAATAGCAGTATATTTTGCTCCAGCATTTTCACCTTGTGTATTGATGCAACTGCTGGTGTTTGTTCGAGATCACTTCTTGCCATATAATCACAGACTCTGTGGATTTCAACGTTAATGTTGCTTTGAACATGCACTGCATGGGAATAAATATCAGTTAAGAAAAAATACTGTGGCCAATAAATTATCATTTTGGAATGTTTATTAAATGTTCATGCCAATGTCTCAAACAACCCCAAATCCATTGTTACCACAGGGGCTGGCAGGAACAGCTTCCAAAAGTGCATGAGGAAGTTGATTTGCAAATACAGAAACATCAAAGTTTTCGGTGTAAAAGGGAAGCAATGTTATCAAGTGATTTAACGGACACCAAAGTGTTTGGCCCAGCAGCAGTAGAGGGAAGGATCAGTCATACACTATCTAGGGTTTCTTTAAAGGGCCTTTACTAAAGTCAATGGCCAGGGTGCAGAATAAAGTCAGGTGTGAATAGACATATATGCTTTATCGGGGGTAAGAGGATAAACAGTGACATAGTTCAGGTGTAGTGGGTGTTGGTGGCAGGGAGGCAGGCGTTGGGGTGGGATACCAAAATAAATGTGTGCCACTGCCTCTGCTCTGCTACAATTAAGTAAAACCATACAAGTACACTGCTGAATGTTGTGCTGTCAAATACTGTAAAATTACATGGGACACTAAAATGGATTGTAATTTGTAGTTGAGTGAACTGTTGAAAAAAATAACATTGACAATACCTTTACATAATTGGCCAATTTTAAAATTATTGTTGGTGTTGCACTCAGGGGTATCCTGCTGCTTTATCAACAGTAATTACTTTGTGCTGCTTTATTATGAAGTAATTACTTTGAAATGTCATTGAAATATATAGGTATTTAAGGGCTATGTGGTAAAAAGGGGGTGGGGAAGGGTTTTGGGCAGAAGAAGTAATGAAGGGGAATGTGGTGGAATGAGGGGACCCCCAAAATATTTTAATGAACTCGATAACATTTTAGAAGTAATTACTTTGTAATAAATTGCACAAATACATTACAGTTGATGGAATGACATGGAACCTTCCTCAAGCATTACAAATAGAACAAACAATGCAACAAATAATCTGAATACCACATCTTTATAGCATTATTACAGTTTGGGTCACATTATGTCATTTAATCATTTTCCTGTAGTAACTTTGAAGGTTGGGCTTTTCCGTAGGTGGCGTATTTTGCTAGTTCTGTGGCAAGGGATCATCGGACATATGAAGAAAAACTATTTATGATTGCTTGACCCTTTTCACATGGGAGCCCAATCCTGACAGGTATTAATAGCTTTTGGAGGGGAGGTTAGTGAGATTAAGGCATCTTGAGCTGAACACCAATTTTGTGGAGTGGGGGTTCATTGTGGTTGGTGGAGAACAGCTTCCAATCAAGCAATAATCACTGCTACAGGAAGTGATGTGCAAATAATTGTAAAAGCAGTCAAATGGGTGCAAATGAAGATGACAGTGTTTTCAATGAAGCAACAAAATGGGTGCAAATGCATATGACAGTGATTTTAAATGCAAATGGTGCAAGTGGGAGCAGCAGATTAGGGATAATAGATAATAGATAGACAATAATAAGAAATGAATAGCCGTCTTCTTATGCATTCTGAAGCCTCTTTGCCTACACATGAAATAAGGTGATACATACATGCTCTTGTGAGAGGATTGGTCAGTGAAATCAGGAGCCTAGGATGTGTCCAGATACGTCAGAAAGGGATTTCGTTTTGTGGTGATTGACAGGCAAATTAAAAAAATAGGGGTGTTGGGAAATGGAGGGGGCTCTTTTCCTTTCTGGTGCTGCGGTCTGCAGATGGGAGTTCGGAGAGAGGTGGCTGCCCTGGCATTCAAGCTGCTGGGATCTCAAGGCTGACTCTGGGGAAATGAACAGGCAGTTTGGGGGTTGTAACACTTCAGCACAGATACATTGCGGCAGAAAGAGATTTTTCCAGATGAAATGCAGAAGTCCCATAACTCATTGTAAGTGAAGTTAAAACATGAGGAACGTGGATGATTGAATGCATATCAGTTAGCACAGGAGGTTATTTTTAAAACAAAATGTTCGATGTTTTCTTTTGCATGCGCTAAATGACAAAGGGACAGAATGCCACAATTATAAAATAAAATTATGTACTGCAATACCTGTTCATATTTCTTCTCTTAGGTAACCACAGCAGTGTTGATGTGGGTAAGATTTGGGGAATACAGTGTTGCTAATTGAATTATTCTTTTATTGGAAATTACATGATGTTTAACAGATTCATAAAATAGGTGGGATTTGAATTGGTGTATGGTTTTTTATGTCTCCAATGCTTATTATCTAACTGAGGGCAGATAACTAGGAGACAGTCTGGTGTCTACACCACAGGGATAAAATATGTACCACCTTATTTACCACCAGAGTAAAAATCAGAGAAAAAAGGAAAAGTATATATACAAGTTAGAAAGTTGGTGTGTTGTATGAATTTATTGAGCCAAGCATGCCATATCTGAATGGGGCTCTGCAAGGGCATAGGCCAATGATGTAGATAAGTCACTGGCATAATCTTCTTGCAAATTTTGACATTATTTATTATCTTACTGGGTTCCCTATAAATGTGCTAAATCTGTGTGCATGCTTACAGTCAGCCCTAAGTGTATCTTAGTTGTAAAAGGGAGAAGATTTGTCTCATCATATGAGTTAGTGTAAACCATTTGCTCACCACTAAATAACCACCAAAATGAGGTAATGCCAATTTACCGCCCAAATACCACAATACTAAATTACTGCCAAATTAGGTAATAGCCCCAAAGACTAAACCTCTTACAATGTCGGTGCCTTGTCCCTGTGGGAACAGACTGTCAAGCAGCTACTGGGTTTGGCAAGTGTGTTCCACACCCCCATCTGTGCATTAAGGTGAATTAATTCTGTGAGATCAGAGCAGCGCTGCCCATTACATCAATATGTCTCAAATTGAGGCCACATTTCCAGAACTGGTGAAATACCTAGAAGCAAAATGATATGTGCATGGGGTGTGGTCATCAGACAATGCCATACAATGGCATGAATGCATTTGTGGAAAAGTGCAGAAAGAAGCACTGAACAGCATCTTTGAAGAGGGCAGTGTAATTCAGATTGTTTAGAGCTACTTACAAACATTCTGAGAGAGGCAGCTTGATAAGGCTCTGTGCCAAGAGCTGGTTCATTTTGAATAGATTTTTATGGATGCAGGAAAATATTGCTGAGAAAATTAGCAGACTAAAAATCGAATTAGATTGAGCTAATGAGCAGGAGAAGAAGCTAAGATTAGAACTACAGTTATGTCAAAAAGAAATGCAGTCAAAATGTAATGTATTTGAAACCCAACTTTCTCAGAGAAGGAAGCAGTTTGAAGACAGTGAGCAAGAACTAAAACACCTGAAAGGGTTGGTAAGCGACATCAGACAAGACAAAGAGGATGTTATCTTAGAGCTGCAAACTCTCCAGAGGGACAATATGGAGAACAAAAGTGAGCTCCATGCTATTGAACAAGAGATAGCTAAAATGTTCCAGGAAAGGTACAAAAGGGACGAGGAGTTTAATCACTGCCAAATGCAGATGAGTGAGATGCAGAATGTAATAAACAAGATGGGTGATGAGAATACTTACTTGTGTCAGGAGGCAGACCGGCTCCATAAAAAGTGGAAAGATTTGGAACAGCAAATATGTCATTTTAAATTTCAAGAAAAACAACAAGGCACCACATTCAATGGGATTGAGGCTAATCCCACCTCTACACAAGGGAATAATGTCCAATGGCTGTACCGGTAGCTGGGTCTGGTTGTAGCACATTTGGGGGGGGTTGAGTCACCGGCTGGTGGTTGCCACAAGTCCCATACACCAGAAAAGAGAAATGAACAACAGAATAATGTAACTCCAAATATAGCTCCAGGTATCCCTATCAAAATAATGAAATCAATCAAGGCTTTCATTAAACCATTCAAAAAGGGAGGTGAGTGTTGTATAGAGGATCACCTGGAAACAGTGCATGATATAAAGCCCTACAAATACCCAGACAACAATATAGACAGTGCTTACATTTAACTCTTGGTGCTTCTACTGCGAGCAGTATCAGGGGCTTGAATGAACAAGAGGGTACGTCATGGGCAGAATTTGAAAAGGAGGTTAGACACCATTTTTCACCATATTAGTCACTGCAGGATGCAAAGAAAGCTGCATATACCATGACAGCCAAGCCAACAGTTTCACCCAGCCAATTTCTCCAAGAATTAAAAAGAGCATTCTCTCACTTTGATGTATCCTTTAGTCCTAATTCAACTGAGTTTAAAAAGACATTCTATCCCAGTTAATTTGCGAGTTTGATCGCGATACGTCTCTTGAATGGATTGTAGATCAAAGCACTAAACTATATGAAGTCATGTATTGTCAAAGTGGAAAGGGAGATAGAATTAAAGAAAAAAAGTCAAGACCTAAAGACACCTCACCAACAGTAATGGAGATAAGATCGGCTTAAATGTCACTTGAATCAGCCCAAACTCTGGCCAGTAATAATATTACATCAGATTAGAGAGGCACACCACAGAGACAGCCATCCCAAATCCTGATGTTTCAGTCACATGATCCGAGCAATAGAGAGAGTTACATTAGTCCTAGGTACATGGGAGACAGACCCAGGGTGGGATAACGACCTGATATGTCAGGCAATAGAAATCAAAGATAAAATCAAGATTAGAGAAACAATGGTCCATACCAGACATTGGGGCCACAGAGCAGGATTGACCCCAATACCATGGTATATTGTAATCAGGACAGTCCACCATATGTGGATCAGTTAATTGAAACTGGAAATCAGCATAGGGGACAGTTCCCACAAAATGAAAGACAAAACATGAACTATGCCCCGCGCCACTATAATCAATCACCACCACCAGTGGATCACAACCAAAAAATGATCACACCACGTTCCCTACCCTCCATGAAACAAGAGTTCAGAAATACCTCAAATATCTCCTGAAAGATAACAGAAAGATTTAAAGAGGGTGAAAGTAACCAGTACCGGCCTAGGCCGCAAAGAGAAGATTCTAGATAAATGGACAGTTTTCAATGTCTTGCGGCCCAAGTAAAAAATGTTGTCTGAACAGATAGGGAAACTCTGTGCAGTTCAAAAACAGCCATCAAATGAGGGGGCAGATGGTCGCTGTAGCGATCTGGTGTCTTCTGATAACAAGTGACTAAATGCTAATGGCACCTGCAATGATAAAGATACAGAACCTCATAAAGCAGTTTTGTGTAATGGCCCTGAATTGCTGTTGTGATTTAAACATAACAGTGACCACAAATGTGAGGCAGGCGATACAACTGCACCTAAAAAAGGAAGTTTGGTTTAATTTAGTGTTGAATAAAACTATCAAAAGAAAGGGAGAACAGAGAAAATAAACAAGAACTTCCAAAAGAGCGGAGAGACAGATTCAAAAAAGACATCAAATGCCATGATAAAACAACTAATGAAGAAGTGGGTTTGACTATTAAACGGCCTCCCTAGATACTCAAAACACCTATAAAATGCAAACAGGAAAAATAAGTACTGAAAGGATGGTACAGACCAGACACCTGAAGAGTATTTTGAGCCTCATATATTTCAAGAGCATGTTCAGTTAACGGACTGCATTGTGAACGCTGAAGGTCCCCGGGCAGAGGGGCGAACAGTGGCTACACTCCAGATGCCTCCTGAACGTGACAAGACAGACCAAGATTCCCGAGATGAGATGGGCAAAAAGGAGAGAAAGATATCCTTTCACTTACCACTGTGCTTGGCAAAAAGTGAGTCCTGCAATCAGCAGAAATTCACACTTTCTGTGTGTGTTGGAAGACGTTGAGGACAGGTATTATGCTCCCATTACTGTGGAAGAGAAGTGCAATATGTTTACAATGATTGACACAGGGGCACAGGCCACGATTATGTCCAACGAGTTGGTAAAAAGTACCAATGAAGGGAGGGCCCCACAGAATCACATCAAAGTGAGGCAAAATGAAGGCCCTGTGCATAAATTTAATGGTGAGGAGATACCTATTGAAGGTGTCACTAAAGTTGACATAAAGATAGGAAAACATAGGATGAGACAGGAAGTGTTGATCACATCTATCAGTGAAATTCCATTCCTGATGGGAACAGATTGCCTGAAAACATTGTCACCCCTCAATGATGTAGTAAATTGTGTTCTGTGGTCTCTAACATAACAAAAAAATCACAAGGCCTAAGAAAATAAAGTCACAAAACAGCAGTGTAAACAAATGTCATACCATTTCTATATCAAATGATGCAGTGGAGGTGTATCTTCAAAATGGTTGTGTGCCTAGTGTCACTGTCATGTTGATGTGTCAGGGTGAAATGCAAAGTGAAAAGAGAAGCAAATCAATCCATGGAGATTTATTTGGATCCTAGAAAAATATGGCAGACGGAAATAGATTAACATACATTGTGCTCTTACTTAAAAGAAGGGAAGTGCAAGCAGAGTACTATCCCTGAGGTGACCACAGAAAAACATATCACCACCCTTTCTGAAATACACATGGGAAATGAGCAGCCATGGATCTATATTGGTATAAATGGTCATTCTGAAATGGTAAAAACCATGTTAGCACTTGAACAGGAAAGGAGTTTTATTAATGAGAAACTATTCCAATGAATAATTGAAAGGGAGGAGATCCAAAAATTCAGAATTAAAAACCAACACATTTCAGGGTTGGACAATCCAGACATTGAAAATAGGATTGCGGGAAGGTGCATGCTAAAAATTACCATTGGCCAAAAAAAACTCTATCACAATGTGTGGATAGTGGGTGGGGCACACATATTATTATCTGGAAAATAATATTATGTACAGAATATGTATGGTGTTGGATTTCCTTAACCAAAAAGTGTGGTCCCGGCAAGGAGGACCTGCACCTGAATTTGAAGACAAAAGACAAGCTTATCATGGTGAGCAATTGGTGCCGTATGCAATTGAGTTACTGGTGAAACAGGAAGTTGCCATCCCTGCATTCACCAGACAAGTCACTATAACACTAAAGCCTAGAAATGGACAGCAGGTGAAGGATTCTGATGCATTTGTGTGCTTAAATGAATCCATGAAGCAGCAATGGCTGGAATGTGAATATACACCATTAGTGTAGATTGGGAATGAGCCCATCAGAATCATGGTAGATAATAAAGGGTGTCAATATATCTATTTGGAAGAGAATTCCGTGTTACTAATGGTAATACTAAAATCACATTACAATGCAGATTTCAACAATACAGTGGTTGGGAACATCCCTGAGAGGTATGTGAACACACAGGGTGAATTGCCAGAGTTTCTGCATTCTCAAGCTAACGGAATGTTTAAAATTCAGCCTGTGTATCCTTATAATTTCAATGAGATAGTGTGCTGCCACCAGGAGAATTGCATATTATTTGATTTAAGTGAAAATGAAACCAAAAATCTAGAATGCACAGAGCTTCCTCAATTGGAGGATTTTCCCAAATTTTCAAAAATGGTAGAGTAACAGATTCTGTCCGCAGATGCAAGTGTTAGTGAAGAAGACAGGAATTTATTGAGAAAAATATTTATGAAATTTAAGGAGGTTTTTGCAAAGGATGCATATGATTGTGGCCTAACTGACTTGCATGTTGGCACATTACCAAAGGGATATGGTAGAAATCCGGTACTTGTGTGTCAATATCGGTTGCCGCTGTCATGACCACTTTGAGGGGGCACAAGATGTGCCGCAAGCAAGCTCCCACCAGATCCCAGAGGGCTTTAAAACCACTGCAAAAGGGCTCCTGGAGCCAGTCCTAGCGCCTTTGGCACCAGGCTCATATGTAGGAAGGAAGTGCTGTTCAAACTATGTCCCATTTATGTACATGGGCCTTTAAATCCAACATGGAAGCACCCACACAGTCTAGTTCTAAGAACCAAGCCATGCGGGCTAGTGTTTTGGGTGTGGCAGGCCTGGAACTACTTTCCCTGGTACTACTTTACCTGGGCTATATAAATCACACCCTGACTGCAGAACACACTTCGTGTTATTCTGCAACCCACAGAGTGATGCTCACCATGTCCAGCCCCTGGTCTTCAGCATCTTCATGTAATCCTGCAAGAACAAGAACAATATTATTCTGTCTTAACTGAGAAAACACCATCCAGCACTCAGCATCTCAACTGGGCTGCAATCTGTGGAAACCGAGAGAAGAAGAAACATCACTCACCGGTGAGTACTAGCTTAAGGACTTCAGGCGAACCGCTACCACAGCTGCAGTTCGAACATTGCAACCTGCAATAACGAGTAAGGGAAAAACAATATTAGAACGCGCGCTTCCAAAACATAAAATTCCATCAGTCTTACTTGAATTCTGTTGCGCTACACCACACTTTCATCCAGAGCTCCACAGCAACATCTGAAAAGGAAAAGAGACATATTCAGGTTCACTTTCAATATTAAACAACCAACCGCACAGCGCTGTACTTACCTTAACAGATTCCGGGGGCCTGTTTTTCATCGCGCTCTCATCCACTCGCAGCATCACGGCGGCCTGTGAGGAGAAGAAGAAGAAAACACATGTCAGCTTTAAAAGACAATAAAGGCGCTGCGCTTCGTGCTTTCTCTTACCTAGAAAACGTGCCTCTCCATCCGGCACGCCAGCATAAAGACCTTTGCAGCTGAAAAGAAGGAGATAAAGACATTAACGAATTCCCACCATAAACAGAACAAAGACGTACAATTAACAAACTTACCTGCCTACCAGCAGATTTGGGGTCACAGCAGACCTGGGCCCAAGGAAGTCGCACTGCACCAGTGAAGCAACTCGTGCAGATCGCTAACAAACGTCAAGCGCTCCTGCACAAGAAACTCAGGACGGATAGCTCACCCTACAAATAACTAAGGTGAGAAAATAACCCAGTGAAAGCGAATCGGTCAGAGGGAGGTGGGAGATTCACGCATTAGAGGCAGTTATCACAAATCCTCCCTTCTGTAATTGCAGATTCATTATTCAGCACTGGGCAACTACGCATCAAGGGTTCCAGATCTCAGAGCCATCCAGAAGCCCCCAGGGATATCAGGTGAGCGTAACAGAAAACGAAGACTTTATACCTTATCCACCTGGGCGTCATGGAGACATCTGAAAATGATCAGTTAGCCCAGCTTTTGGGACAATTACATGCCAAGGTACACACAGCCTGGCAGGAAACCAATGCCTTAAGACGAAAGTTAATAGTCACAAAAGACTGTACTGATGAACTAAGGAAACAGCTACTACAAACACAGGCGGAGCAGGCGTCATTGCCCGGATTCGCCCCATCCGTCGCTACACCATAATCAGTCAATCCAGTACAGATAATGTTGCCGGGAGCAGTACCCCTGGCACCACCAGAACAGTTTAATGGAGACCCCTGAAGGTACGCAACATTCATGAACCAGTGCCACCTCCATTTTCTTTGTAGGCCTAGGGCTTTCCCAAATGACCAGACGAGGGTGGCCTTCGTGTTAACATATTTGAGTGAAAGTGCAGCAGACTGGTCGGTACCTTTAGTGAGCCAGGATGACCCATTACTGCAGAACTTCAGGGGTTTTCAATAGGAGATGGAAAAGTTACTTGCTCTACACTTGCATGGACAATCTCTTGATAACGAACTCCTGTCCCTCCGTCAAGGGAATCAAGATTTGCTGACTTATATTGCAACATTTAATAGACTGGTTGTAGAAGCGGAGAGGCCAGAAGATAAAAGAACCATGTTGTTTCATCAGGGCCTACGAGGAGGTCTGAAGGATGTCCTTGCTCAAGTGGTAGACCCACCTAATGACTGTGCAGAGTTTATCAACCTGGTAGTTCAGTTGGACCACAGATTACAGGATCGAAGAACAGACCGAAGTAGACTCGAAAATCATGCCATGTACGTACATCAGAAAATACCACATAACCTATGCAGATTGGAGGAGTACGACCCCCTTTACCAAGGGTGAAAGAGACAAGAGGAGACAGCTACAGTTATGCCTATACTGCGGTAAATCGGGTCACTACCTCAAAGAATGCCTAGTGAAACCTCCAAGGAAGGTGGTAGGTGCTACAGAGAAAGAAGATCATGGAAAGGAATCAGAAAACTACCAGGCCCGGCGAGCATAGAGGTCCACTTGTCGAGTGAGAAGAATAAGTCACAGACCTCACATTTCGCCCTACCAGTAACCTTGATCAATCACCAACGACCATCACGGATGCATGCCATAGAGGCATACATAGACAGCGGAGCAGTTGGTAATTACATAGATCGAGATCTGGCAATAGAAATGGGACTTCCCTTATGCACAAAACCAACAACTGAAAAGGTAACTACTGTTGACAGTACAGAAATTGCTTCGGGACCAGTAACCCAATGCACAGCAGAATTAACCCTTCTGTGTCAGGATGGGCATCAAGAAGCAATCATGTTTGACCTCATCAAAGCTCCTCAGTTCCGGCTGATCTTAGGGATGCCATGGTTAGTAACTCACAATCCCCACATAGAGTGGTGTGCAAAGAGACTGACCTTTTCCAATGAATGCACCCACGCTTGCTACCCGAAATTTATACCACAGCCAAATCTGAAATCTGTTCAAGGAATAGCATCGGGATTGTGGAACCAATGGACACCTTACCAAAAGAATATCAGGATTATCAAAATGTTTTTCAGAAGGAACAGGCTAACACATTACCACCACATAGGCCCTATGACTGTCAGATCGACCTGATACCTGGCACACAGGTTCCTTGTGGTCGAATTCATGCACTTACAGAAACCGAAAATCTCCACTTGAAGTCCTATCTGGAGCAGTACCTGGCTAATAGGTTTATCCGCCCTTCAGAGTCACCGGAAGCCTCTCCCTTATTCTTCAAACCCTTGAAGGAAGGAGATTTGAGGACTTGCATCGATTACTGCGCAATGAATCAAATCCCAGTAAAAACCCACTACCCTTTGCCCCTTATCCCGGAACTGTTGGACAAAGTCAAGGATGCCCGAATCTACACCAAACTAGATCTCAGAGGAGCATACCACCTTGTACGTGTTAAGAAAGGGGATGAATGGAAAACCGTGTTTTGCACCAAGTATGGCCTGTAAAAATATCAGGTAATGCCTTTTAGGCTGTGCAACCCTCCCGCAGCGGTCCAATACTTCATGAATGATGTATTACGTGAATTAATCGATGTCTGTGCCCTGGTCTATATTGACGACATCCTGGTGTATTCCCCCTCTGAAAGAGATCATGTGGAAGATGTTCGCTCAGCCCTTGAAAAACTTTGCCAGCACAAACTGTACGCTAAACTCGAGAAATGCTCTTTCCATGTCACCGAAGTTGAGTTCCTCGGGTTTGTTCTCTCGCCAAAGGGAGTCAAGATGGATTTACACAAAGTAGATGCCATCCTTAATTGGCCGTCACCTTCGTCACTTAAAGGAACCCAAAGCATGCTCGGCTTTGCAAATTTTTATCGCCGATTTATTCCAGATTTCTCACGGATAGTCCACCCAATCACATCGTTACTGAGAAAAAACAACACAAAAATCCAATGGACTGAAGAGGCGGAACAGGCCTTTCAAGAACTCAAGAAAAGTTTCACGTCTGTGCCAATTTTACGCCATCCTCGCACTGATCTCCCCTATGTAGTGGAAACTGATGCTTCCAGCGTAGCGATGGGAGCAGTTCTCGCTCAAAGAGATCCAGAGACAGGCCAATTACACCCGCGGCCTTTTGTCATATAAATTCTCACCACCAGAACTTAACTATGCAATTACATAGAATTGTTGGCAATAAAAGCAGTCTTCAAAGCCTGCCGGCAGTATCTATTAGGAGCCATTCTGTCTTACCTGAGAAAAAACCATCCAGCACTCAGCATCTTGACTGGGCTGCAATCTGTGGAAACCAAGAGAAGTAGAAACATCAATCACCTGTGAGTACTAGCTTAAGGACTTCCGGCGAACCACTACCACAGCTGCTGTTCGAACATTGCGACCTGCAATAACTAGTAAGGGAAAAACAATATTAGAACACGCGCTTCCAAAACATCAAATTCCATCAGTCTTACCTGAATTCCATCGTGCTATGCCACGCTTTCATCCGGAGCTACACAGCAACATCTGCAAAGGAAAAGAGAGATATTCAGGTTCGCTTTCAATATTAAACAACTGCACAGTGCTGTACTTACCTTAACAGATTCCGGGGGCCTGTCTTTCTTTGCGCTCTCATCCACTTGCAGCATCATGGCAGCCTGTAAGGAGAAGAAGAAGAAAACACAGGTTAGCTTTAAAAGACAATAAAGGCGCTGCGCTTCCCGCTTTCTCTTACCTAGAAAACGTGCCTCTCCATCCGGCATGCCAGCATCAAGACCTTTTCACCTGAAAAGAGGGAGATAAAGACATTAACAAATTCCCACCATAAACAGAACTAAGACTTACAATGAACAAACCTACCTGCCTACCAGCAGATTCGGGGTCACAGCAGGCCTGGGCCCAAGGAAGGCATACTGCACCAGTGAAGCAACTCGGGCAGCTTGCCAACAAATGTCAAGTGCCCCTGCACAAGAAACGCATTACTGATAGCTCACCTACCAAATAACTAAGGTGAGAAAAGAACCCAGTGGGAAGGGAATCGGTCAGAGGGAGGTGGGAGATTCACCCATTGAGACAGTTATCACAAATCCTCCCTTCTGTAATTGCAGATTCATTATTCAGCACTGGGCAACTACACATCCAGGGTTCCAGATGTCAGAGCCTTCCAGACGCCCACGGGGATATCAGGTGAGCGTAACAGCCACTGGCCTGGTTGGAGTCACTGGCAGAGATAATAAAACATTTAGAATCCAGAGGAATTTTCAGACCCATTCATAGTACCTCAAACACTCCCATCTTGGGCATATTAAAACCAAATTGTCAATGGCATCTGTGTGCAGACTTGAGGGAATTAAATAAAAGGGTACTGGTGTCTAGATGGTCGCTCCCATTTATTGTCGAAGGCCTTGCCCAGGTTCATGGGTCAAAGGTGTTTACCACATTAGACCTTACATCTGGGTATTGGTGTGTGCCATTGGCTGAAGACATTCAACATGTGCTCGCATTTTCATTTGATAAAACTCAATACACTTGGTGCAGAACACAATTTGGGTATGTCAATAGTGTGTTTGGCATATTTTAAGAAAAGCACTCCCAGATGCAGCAGAAAGGGGAACCACAGTCTATGTGGATGATGTTCTGATTAAAAATAAAAGCCTGAAAAGCAATTTTGATGAGATTAGGCATGTGCTTGGTCAATTACAGAAAGCAGGAGCCAAAGTATCCTTGCAGAAGGCCCAATGGTGCAAAAAGAAAGTTAATGTCGTAGGCCATGAAGTGACTGAACATGGATTGAATCCACAGAAGAAAATGGTAGAAGCAATACAGAAATTGAAAAATCCTACTAATATGAAAAGTCTAAAAAGTCTACTAGAGATGACGCGATATAGCAGAAAGTTTATTGAGAATTTACGCTGAAATCACTCAACCTTTGACAAAATTATTAAATCAGAATATACCTTGGAAATGGGAAAAAGAACAGTCTGAGGCAGTGGAGAAATTGAAAGACTGTCTCATGAAGGTGCCATGCTTAGCTTATCCCATGAAGAATCAAGATATCTTGGTAGAAATAGGATACACGGAACAGTGTATGTCAGCTGTGTTATCTAAGAAGCATGATTGGTTGTAGACCTGTTCTCTAAAATGGCAGATTTCATTCCATTCAAAGGACTTCCTGACGCTACCGGTCTGGCAAAATCATTTCTTGAACAGATTATAAAACTGCATGGTTTCCCCTCAGTCCTAATCTAAGATCGTGGAAGCCAATTTGTATCCAACTTCTGGAGGAAATGTTGTACCATGGCGCAAATCGATGTTCGATTATCCACTGGCAATCACCCCCAAATGGATGGACAAACAGAAAGAACAAACCAGACATTAGAACAGTATCCACGTTTCATGCTGCATCAAGTGGAAGAGAATTGGAAAGACTTGTTATGGATAGCGGAATACGCATACAATAACTTTATACACACCAGCACGGGACAAAGCCTGTTCTACACAATATATGGAAGACATCCACATACCTCTGAACTAGGCTCCCACACAACCTTGAAATGCCAGCGGTAAAGACTCTACACACAAGCATAACCCAAGCCTTCAAAAGGGCAAATGAACATTTACTGCAAGCCAAAGACAGACACATAAAATTCTCGGACCGGCATCGAAAGAAAGCTCCCGATTACCAATTTGGAGACGAAGTCTGGTTGGCATCAAAACATGTGCCCATAAAAGGTACCCAGACCTTTCATCTAAGATATCTAGGACCTTATACCATTGAATTGGTGATAAATTCTGTGGCCTCAAGTTAGCCTTACCACCAAGCATGCAAATTCATCCGGTGTTCCATGTGTCACTTCCAAAACCTGTACAACCAGGAACCTGAGTCTTAACACCACCAAAACCTGTGCTAGTTGATGGAGAGCCTGAATTTGAAGTTAAAAACATCCTGGATTTGAAACGTACCAGATCTAAGCTATACTATTTAGTGGACTGGAAAGGGTACGGAGCTCAAGACAGAACTTGGGAACCAAATGAATACATTCACGCACCAGGTCTAACTAAGAGGTTTCACCTGGATAACCCCACCAAAGCCGGACCTTACAGGAAGAATACCATGAGAGCGGCCTTGGGGGGGAGTGCGGTCATGACCACTGTGAGAGGGCACAAGTTGTGCCATAAGCAGGCTCCCACCAGAACCCTGAGGGCCTTAAAACCACTGCAAAAGGGCTCCTGGAGCCAGTCCTGGCACCTTTGGCACCAGGCTCATATGCAGAAAGAAAGGGCTGTTCAAACTAGGTCCCATTTATGTACATGGGCCTTTAAATCCAACATGGAAGCACCCACACAGTCTAGTTCTAAGAACCAAGCCATGCGGTCTAATGTTTTGGGTATGGCAGGCCTGGAACTACTTTCCCTGGTACTACTCTACCTGGGCTATATGAACCACACCCTGACTGCAGAACACGCTTCGTGTTATTCTGCCTTTGTGTTATTCTGCAATCTGCAGCGTGACACTCACCGTGTCCAGCTCCTGGTCTTCAGCATCTTTCTGTAACCCTGCAAGAACAAGAACATTATTATTCTGTTTTACCTGAGAAAACACCATCCAGTACTCAGCATCTCAACTGGGCTGGAATCTGGGGAAACCGAGAGAAGAAGAAACATCACTCACCTGTGAGTATTAGCTTAAGGACTTCCGGCGAACCGCTACCACAGCTGCTGTTCGAACATTGTGACCTGCAATAACTAGTAAGGGAAAAACAATATTAGAACACGCGCTTCCAAAACATCAAATTCCATCTGTCTTACCTGAATTCCATCGTGCCACGTCACGCTTTCATCCGGAGCTCCACAGCAGCATCTGCAAAGGAAAAGAGAGATAATCAGTTTCGCTTTCAATATTAAAGAACTGCACAGTGCTGTATGTACCTTAACAGATTCCAGGGGCCTTTTTTTCTTTGCGCTCTCATCCACTTGCAGCATCACGGCAGCCTGTGAGGAGAAGAAGAAGAAAACACAGGTTAGCTTTAAAAGACAATAAATGCGCTGCGCTTCCCGCTTTCTCTTACCTAGTTAACGTGCCTCTCCATCTGGCACGCCAGCATCAAGACCTTTTCACCTGAAAAGAGGGAGATAAAGACATTAACTAATTCCCACCATAAACAGAAGAAAGACTTACAATTAACAAACCTACCTGCCTACCAGCAGATTCGGGGTCACAGCAGGCCTGGTCCCAAGGAAGGCGTACTGCACCAGTGAAGCAACTCGGGCAGCTTGCCAACAAACATCAAGCGCCACTGCACAAGAAATGCAGGACGGATAGCTCACCCTACAAATAACTAAGGTGAGAAAAGAACCCAGTGGGAAGGGAATGGGTCAGAGGGAGGTGGGAGATTCACCCATTAGAGACAGTGATCACAAATCCTCCCTTCTGTAATTGCAGATTCATTATTTAGCACTGGGCAACTACACATCCAGGGTTACAGATCTCAGAGCCTTCCAGATGCCCCCGGGGATATCAGGTGAGCGTAACAGCCAGTGGCATGGTTGGAGTCACTGGCAGAGATAATAAAACATTTATAATCATCCAGAGGAATTATCAGACCCATTCATAGTACCTCAAACACTCCCATATTGGGCATATTAAAACCAAATTGTCAATGGCGTCTGTGTGCAGACTTGAGGGAATTAAATAAAAGGGTACTGGTGTCTAGATGGCTGCTCCCATTTATTGTTCAAGTCCTTGCCCAGGTTCATGGGTGAAAGGTGTTTCCCACATTAGACCTTACATCTGGGTATTGGCATGTGCCATTGGCTGAAGACATTCAACATGTGTTCGCATTTTCAGTTGATAAAACTCAATACACTTGGTGCAGAACCCCATTTGGGTATGTCAATAGCGTTTTTGGCATATTTTTAACAAAAGCACTCCCAGATGCAGCAGAAAGGGGAACCACAGTCTATGTGGATGATGTTCTGATTAAAAATAAAAGCCTGAAAAGTAATTTTGATGAGATTAGGCATGTGCTTGGCAATTACAGAAAGCAGCAGCCAAAGTATCCTTGCAGAAGGCCCAATGGTGCAAAAAGAAAGTTAATGTTGTAGGCCATGAAGTGACTGAACATGGATTGAATCCACAGAAGAAAATGGTGGAAGCAATACAGAAATTGAAAAATCCTACTAATATGAAAGGTCTAGAAAGTCTACTAGAGATGACACGATATAACAGGAAGTTTATTGAGAATTTACGCTGAAATCACTCAACCTTTGACTAAATTATTGAATCGGAATATACCTTGGAAATGGGAAAAAGAGCAGTCTGAGGCAGTGGAAAAATTGAAAGAATATCTCATGAAAGTGCCATGCTTAGCTTATCCCATGAAGAATCAAGATATCTTTGTAGAAATAGGATTCACGGAACAGTGTATGTCAGCTGTGTTATCTCAGAAGCGTGATTTGAATCATAAAGCTATTGCCTATGCGAGCAATGCGTTATCTCAGGTTGAAACTAAATTCAGTTAATGTGAAAAGGCTCTTCTGACCACTGTCTGGGTGTTGCAACATTTTCGTAACATTATTCAGGGAAAGAAAGTAATTATTGAAACCAATCACCAACCGTTACAATTTTTACAAAGTAAAAGGATTAGATCAGGCAACCTAGCACAGTCCAGAATCACTTCCTGGACATTGGCGTTGCAGGGATTCCCTGTGGAAGTACGATATGGACAGAATAAGAAGAGCCCAATTGCTCAAGGGATAGCAGATCTGCCTGATTGTGCAGATGAATGTACATTTAATGAGATGGAAATAGAGCCCAATTTGAATGAATTTGAACAATCACCACTCACCACCAACACTCTGAAGGAAGGCCTTGGAACCCGCCCTGAGTCGATCAGTGCCCTGCTGTGAACCGTCGGAGAAATGACACATATGGAGATGTGGGAGCCGTCTGGCTACCGCGGACAGAGGTGCTCTAGCTGGAAGAGCCAACAACACGGAAGAACCGGAGGCTCACCCTACGCTTTGGCTGCCCCTAGGGCCCTCAAGCTGCGCCGACAGCCCTAGGCCACAGGACCCGGAAAAGCCACAGAGTCCCCGGGGAGAACACAAGAGACTCCCAGCCCGTCGTCACCTGTGAGGCGCAGACCAGCACAGCCGCAGACCATGACATGGTGAGTGATACCATCAGGGCCCCCACTTTCCCACACCACCACTGAACAATTGCAATAGCGCTGCTGGAGCCATCACCAAGACTCCCTTGGTGGCGAGGGCAGGAGCCCCCACCCACAGCAACACCAGAGGATCAGCGCATCCGCCATTGCAAACAACGCCAAACGCCATCCAGTGCCCATGCCACTCCATGCAATATCATCATCAGAGTCATCCTGCACTCCAGATGCCCCTCTCCTTCTGATCCAGATGCCGTGGTTGCTTAATCCACATATCTGGTGAGATTTAACCCATACCTGCCCATTTTCACCTTTGGCAGCCCGGGTCCTGCGCCTGCATCCGAGCCGACATTCATTTTCGAAACAAAATGTCGGGCGCGATGCGGCGCCACAACGAGGCTGGCTTCCCTCTGGTTGCTAAGCAACCTTTTGTTTGAAATTTTGCCCATATCCGCTGGCAGGCGGAAGAGCCGGCCCACCGAAGGCCATCTAAGGCCCTGTTTGCCCCTGTTTGTCGATGTGTGTCGGCACCGGCCATCCTGTTCTCCCAACACCGGCAAGGAACGTCCAGCAGTGCTTACCAACTGTAAGTACATTGGCCCCATCTGAAGCCCGATTGACGCTGCCCTCATAGTACACATGCATACCATTGCCGAACTGAGCCTGCTTGCTCAATAACTCTATATACTGTCCTGAGACTCCCTTATACTCCTGGAGCTACCCAGCATTACTGGCGTTCCACCCACAGTGATTCGAACAATGTTCTTTACCTGAATCTGCGTTTAGCCTGAGACCTACACGCCAAGACTCCCAATGTGCCTGACCCACAAAGTCTGACCACAGCACCTTATGGTCTTTAAACAGACTACACATGATTATTCCCTATTAAGTCATTATTCTGTGCCTTTATGGTCAGTAATAGACCACACCTGGCAATGTCATGCCCTATGGTCAACCATAGACTCAACGTGTTTGTTTGGTGTTGTGCCTTTTGGTCACCTACAGACCACATTTGATTGATTTGTGTGGTGCCTTATGGTCACCTACAGACCACATTTGATTGATTTGTGTTGTGCCTTATGGTCGCCTACAGACCACATTTGATTGTATCATGCCTTATGGTCGCCTACAAGACCACATTTGATTGATTTGTGTGGTGCCTTATGGTCACCTACAGACCACATTTGATTGATTTGTGTTGTGCCTTATGGTCGCCTACAGACCACATTTGATTGTATCATGCCTTATGGTCACCTACAGACCATATTTGATTGATTTGTGTTGTGCCTTATGGTCGCCTACAGACCACATTTGATTGTATCAGGCCTTATGGTCACCTACAGACCACATTTGATTGATTTGTGTTGTGCCTTATGGTTGCATACAGACCACATTTGATTGATTTGTGTTATGCCTTATGGTCGCCTACAGACCGCATTTGATTGATTTGTGTTGTGCCTTATGGTCGCCTACAGACCACATTTGATTGATTTGTGTCGTGCCTTATGGTCGCCTACAGACTACATTTGATTGATTAGTGTTGTGCCCTATGGTCGCCTACAGACCACATTTGATTGATTTGTGCTGTGCCTTATGGTCGCCTACAGACCACACTTGATTGATTTGTGTTGTGCCTATGGTCGCTAATAGAACACACTTGCAACCCCTGCTTACTAGCAACACTGCCCACACCATGTATTTGTGCCTATCTACTCTCATCCACCTACTGTATATCTACACTAGACGTTGGACTAGTCAACCTAATCCATTTCCTAGTCAAGACACTTACACCTGCACACGCATGTTAACCACCACCCTCACCTCGTGGCCTAGTACCATGACACCTGCTAACCCGTATTTGAATGATCCAGCACTCTGGATACGTCACTTTGCTACCAGACCAACACCTAACCAACCTTGTACTACGGCTATTAGAAACACTAGATTGAATTCTAGAACTAGCCCACCTACCTTTCCATGCTCCCACCACCCTAGCATTTCTAATAGAAACATTAGATTGAATTCTAAAACTAGCCTACCTACCTTTCCATGCTCTTTCCACCCTAGCATCTTAACCAGAAACTTTTGATTAAGAGCCCGCAGCATGAAACATTCTCATACTGACAACAACCCTGCCAATTCTACCACTGACTCAGTCAAGTTAGCCCATACCCATTTGCACGACCTACCTATATCACCTGAAAAATCTTCCCAAAAAGACAAACTCATTAAAGCAGCTTTGGTGAATGCTAGGTCTCTTCCTGCCCATGCTCTCGACATCGTTGACTTTATATCTCACGAAAAGCTTGATCCCCTCGCAGTCACAGAAACTTGGCTTCATTCTGCCTCCGGTCCATCTCTGGCCCTTGCTATACCTAATGATTATGCTATTATTAGATGCGACAGAAACACCACTCAAACGAAGGGAGGTGGACTCACTATTATATTCAGAAATACATTCGACATTAAAGTCATCCAGGACGCTCAAATCCCCTCTGCTGAATCCTTGTCTATTAAGCTACCCCTATCACCTAACCACATGGCAACTATGCACCTTATTTACCGACCACCAGGTCCCATCTCCTCCTTTATAGAGGACATTGCATCACTCATAACCACAGATACCAAACCCAACTCTCAAACGATCTTACTTGGGGACTTTAATCTTGGTTTTAACGACCCTAAGAACACTAACGCCCATGACCTAGCTAACACCTTATCGGACTTGGGTCACACACACATTATTCACGAGCCCACTCTTATCAAAGGCAGAACACTGGACTGGATCACTCACCTCAATTGCTCTATTGACCTTCTATCCAATGACCCATGCATTTGGTCGGATCATCACAAAATAACCTTCTCTATCAAAGCCAATACACCTCACCTGGCGCCTATCATCGCCCCAGCCACCAGCACGAGAAATAAGAAAGATATTGCACCTGACAAACTCTTACCCATACTACTCCCCATCCTGAACAATATCGACTCAAAGGCTGACCCCACAGTCTTAGTGGATATCTACAACCAGGCTATACTTAAAGCACTGAACACCATTGCCCCCCTAAAATTGCGGAAACCCAAACCACAGCGTCACCTTAACACTTGGTTCACGCCGCAGCTAAGAGAATTACACAAAGCTAAGAGAACCGCAGAGTCACTTTGGAAAAAACATCCCACAGCATCCAATAAGACTTTGCTAACCCTAGCCTCCTCTAGTTACAAAGAAGCCATCTTTCTTGCTAAAAAAGACACATACAACAAAAGGATTACACAAGCGGAATCCAACACAAAGGAACTCTTTAAGATTTTGAAAGAACTAGAATCCCCCATTGCCCCATAGACAAATGTGTTACAGATGCACTATGGTGTAGTAATATTCAGAAGGCTTTATTAGATAATATAGCTCGCCTACAATCTAAAATCAACGCAAAAAAATCCCTGCTACTTGCTGACCCGGACTACAAACAATTACCTAACAAATCACCTACCTTTAAGTCAACTTGTAAACCTTTCAGCTTCTCAATCTGGGAAGTAGAAAACATCATCAGGAAACTTAAACCTTCAAATTGCCAAGGTGATGCCTGCCCTGCCCCGATCATCAAAGCTGCTGCGCACGACCTGGCACCATTCATAACCAACCTCATCAATGCCTCCTTCAAAACTGGAGTAGTACCTGATAACCTAAAAGATGCGTGGGTCATCCCACTCCTTAAAAAACCTACTCTTGATCCAGCCAACCCGTCTAACTATAGACCGATTACAACTGTACCTTTCTTATTAAAAATACTGGATAGAGCAGCCTATTTACAAATACAGGCCTACTTAGAATCAAACAATCTCCTAGGACTTAGGCAGTCAGGTTTCCGACCGAGACACGGTACGGAAACTGCATTAATAGATCTCACTACCCAGATCCAAATCCTGAAAGACAATGGTAAACTTGCACTCCTCTTATTGCTTGACCTGTCAGCAGCTTTTGACCTGGTCAACCATCAAACACTCTGTCACCACTTGAAAACTGCAGCACACTTCTCAGACGCAGACACAGCCTGGATCAGTTCCTTCTTGGCGAACAGAACCATGAGGGTCTTCTCTCCCACTGATTCTGCTGAACCTTCACCAGTACCCTGTGGAGTCCCGCAAGGCTCTTGCCTGTCCCCGACACTCTATAATATATTCACAAAGCCCCTCTTTGATATCCTTGGCTATCTGGGTGTCACGTATACCAATTACGCGGACGACACCCAGATACTCATTCCTATCTCGGGGAACTATGAAACAGACAGCAAAACCCTTAATGAAATCTACTCAGTAATTCAAGCATGGATGGCACATCATGGACTCTGTCTCAATGACGAAAAAACGGAGTTGATCATCCTTGGCACTCACGCCAAACTCAAAAATCTCAATCCCGCATTTAAATCCTTCACCATAGATTGCAATCTCATCCATGTGTCAAATAACACCAAAACCCTTGGGGTTTACATCGATGCCACCTTATCCTTCTCCAAACAAACTAATGCAGTAGCATCATCAGCCGCTTACACCTGTAAGCTGATCACTGCATGTAGGCCGTTCATCTCCTCACCCAATTGCATTACTCTTGCTAGAGCATTAGTCCTATCCAAGATAGACTATTGTAATGCCCTTTACTTAGGCACTAGCTACAAAAATATCAACAAACTGCAAGTAATTCAAAATAATGCCATCAGAGCTGCCCTCAACATCTCCAAAAAGATGCACATCTCGGACACCAGACACAAACTACGTTGGCTTCCAGTCAAGCACAGAATATCCCTTAAAACTCTGGCCCTCACACATAAAGCCAGGGCCAACCTTGCACCAGCCTACCTCACCAACCAACTTACACCTCACACTTCTTCAAGACCACTTAGAGCAGCCGAGATTTAAACTTCATAACTCGGGTGGTGCTAGCTTCCCTGTACAAGCCTCTAAATTATGGAACACAATACCTGCGCTTTTGCGAGCAGAACCTTCATTTAACCTATTTAAACATAACACAAAGTGTTGGCTGCACAACATGGACTCTATGACAGCCCAACCGCCTGATCCCAGCATGATTGACTGTCACTGGCACACTTTTGTAATTAATGTACTTATACTAGACTATGTATATATGCATTTGCATGACTAAGTTTGTACCCACCTGTAACTACAATGTAACGTAACCCTTATTGACTGCTTTCAATTGTAACTGTAACAAGATCTAACTTATGCGCCCGTATGCCCCTGGGCCTGGCTGCGCTTTATAAATAAATAAATAAATACAAATACAAATACAAAGCTTTTAATGAAAATGTGTGCAAAGATTTGCCAATCGTGTATTATGTAGATAGATGTGCTTACCATATAGCTGATAATGAAAAATAGCTGGTGGCAGGGATAGGAAATGTCTGAATAAGCTGTGAAGGCATTCCTAGTATAGGGATGATAATTGAAGCCAGGAGTAGCCAAATAGCCGAGTTAGCTGCCATTTATAAGGCAGTTGCTACTGCAGTTGAAAACAAATTCAAAGAAATTGTCCTAGTAACTGATTATGATTATACCCGAAACAGCTTTGTAGAGTATTTACCTTGCTGAAACACTTGTGTATAGGCGCGTTACAAATGCCATATCATATCATATCATATCATTGCTGGAAGGCAAAGGGTATGCTCACATATAACAAAAAGTCCCTCAAACAGGGAAAAAGTATCCAAGCTATAGATAAATTAGTGTCAGAGAATGGTTTAATAATACACTGGAGGAAAATTTGTGGACATTTAAAGACACTAGGAGAGGATAAGGAGGGACATGCCAAAGCAGATCAATTAGCCAAAATTAGGGCTGTCATGGGAGAATGATTGCCCATTGAACACCTAATTGGTGAAATACAGGTGGATGCAGTTACACGCTCCAGATCGCCAAGAGAAGTTGAACAACCTGTGGTGCAATGGAGTTATGATACGCCAGATCAGGACCTGTTTAAGGCACAAAAAGAGGACCTAGTGTTAGGTGTTTTTATAATAATTTGATAGACCCCAAACAATATCCCCTAGCTGAAAATAATTGCAAAGGAAAAGAAGAGCTGAGAGAATTGTTGAACAAAAAAAGAATTAAACTACAGGATGGTCTGATGATTAGGGAGTCTGTGACAGGTCAGATACAGTGGGTGATGCCTCTTTCATTCAGAGGGCTATTGTTACACCGTGCGCATGACACAATAACTGCAGGACACAGGGGTTTACAAACAACTTTAGAAATATTGAAGGACTATGCTTACTGGCTGCATATGTCCTAGGATGTGAATTTATGCACCAGGGGGTGTCTGGTATATGCACTATTTAAACCTGCTTCACCAATGCATAGAGCTCCGTTAATGAAAAGAGGTTCAACCCTTCCATTGTCAGATTTACAAACTGACTATGTTGGGCCTGTGAAAAGATCAGCAGAGGAAATAGATATTTATTAACAGTGGTATGTCTAATGTCGAAGTGGGTGGAGTGCATTCCTGCACCAGACTATAGTGCACAAAGAGTAGCCACATTGTTGGTAAATCACATATTTTCAAGGTTCGGGTTACTCCAAAGGTTAGAATCAGATAGGGGAAGTCATTTCACGGGTGCCTTGATGAGCAAGGTGTGGCAGATATTGGGGGTAAAAAGGAAATTGCATATATCCTATAGGGCGGCTTGTTCTGGAAATGTAGAGAAAATTAACAGATCTATAGTAGAGATACTAAAGAAGTTTGTAGCAGAGGCAGGTTCCAGTTGGGATCTACGGTTACCTTTAGTATAAATGGCCAGTAGGTCGACTCCTGCTAAAGCAACAGGCATCAGCCTTCATGAAGTATTGACAGGAAGAAAAATGGTACTGCCACAACATTTATTGTACAGGACACATGAGCAAACAATTGTGAGTGTATCCACAGTTCACGAACATGTGGAGGAATTGAGGAAGCACGTGCAACAATCATTTGCATTTGTACATCAGAATCTGGCAAGAGCTGCTGAAAGTGCAAAGACCTATTATGATAAAAAGACATCTGTAAAAGAATATAAAATAGGTGATAAGGTGTACAAATACCATTTTGGGAAGAACAGGCACACACATTCTAAATTTCTTGTGGTATGGCAAGGGCCATTTGAGATTGTAGATAAGATATCCCATGTTGAATATAAAATAATGAGGACAGAGGGTGAAATGGTGACAGAGCAATTTGTTCATGTCAACCAAATTAAGCCCTGCCACCCAAAGCATGAGATCAAGAGACTTGAGTGGGTGGAGACCAGTTAAATGTACCAATTGCAATTAAAATAAAGCTGACAGTGTAATTTCACTCCATGAGTAATCAGAAATATAGCATGGTGAGTAAGCAGAAGCAAAGAAAAAATGCCACCTCTAGCCTTTCATAATGGTGTATTATTTAATGAAAAGGCACTGAATCAGACTGAGCTATTCTAATATTGTGTGGTAAGATTTTTCTGCATGAGCATCAGATAAGCAAAGAAACATGGAGAAAAGGAATGGAAATGTAAAATGTTATAGAAGGGTGTGTATTTAGTTGGAAATTGCTGTGATACATAGTGATGCAAAGTGTATTTTTTTTTGTTTCTCTGTAATGTGTGTTTAATTGCAGGTGTGAAGAAGTGGCAAATCCAGGGAACTATGGTGTTCTTGGCCTTGTTTTTTCTTTAAGCAAAGTAGTAAAAAGGGATAGACAATTGTTCTGTGCTATGTACTTAACCTGTTTCTTTTCTATTCACTTTAGATTCGACTAACATATTGTCCTGGCAGAGCCGGTTTCTTGAGACGATGGACTGGAGGCCATGGGATCGGAGACCACGGAGGAGACCCCAGGAAATCCCCTGAACCAAAAAATGGGGGTGAAGATAAAGCCTACAGAAAGAAAGGCAGTGATGAGCAAGCCTGAAAAATGGAAGCTTGCTGTGCTACTCACAGTGGGCATATCGTGAATTAAAATCGCAGGAGCACAAGTCATCTGCAGTTGCGGTGGAGGAAGTACATGGATTTATTCTGGGAAACAGGAAGCTAGTTTACCAAAACATGTGCAGTACTATAAACCCTGATAAATGTATGAATTTATCAGGGTTTGCATCTGTGATTGCATCTGACCAAATAAGTCAATGGTTGGAGTTGCGAAAAGAGGATGCCCGGCGATCGATCAGGGATGTTGCCATGCAGTTGGAAAAGACATTTGTGAATTCATCTGCTGTAAAAAAGGGAAGGGGGAAGAGAGTGGCAGTATTGCTAGTGGCTTCTGTGATAATGACTATTATTGGAGCCGTAGTGGGCACCACTATGTCTACAGCCAATGTGATCTCAGTGGGGACACTGAGTGCCAAGGCGCAGCAATTAAGTTATGATTTGGACACAATTCAAAGGACCTTAGATGAAGTTAGAGGTGGTCTGAATGAATAGTTGAGGTTCATGAATGAGATTGCTGTCATATTAAATGAGCAATCTGAAATAATACAACACAGCACAAATGTTGTGGTTAAACATGACCAGATGTTAAGTGACATTATAAACATAGTCAATCCTCTTGATAGGTTATTGCAAACTTATATGAGAGAGATTCAAACTGCAATTTCACAATTGATTCTGGGGCATATACCATTGTACTTTGTGTCATCTGAAATCATTAATCAAATGATGGCGAGAACAACACAATGGGAAGTGGAAATGATACAAAATCAAAATTGCGTTCGAGATGGGCAGCGCAATGCCATTATATATGAATTTAGAAAGGGTGGAGGTTGGGTTTTTGTTATGCATTCCATATATTGCTCCTGAGTTCACATTCTAGACTAAACTGGTATAAAATGTGGGATTTTGGTAAAATGACAAATATGTAAAGATCAAAACCCCAGAGGTGGTGGCATTTCAGTCTTGGGTAAACCATTTGCTTCCGACACAGCAGATGCTATTTGTGGGTTGAAACCTTATCTGGGGGTGTCGGGAGGATGTGAAGTGGTCATTAGTAATTGAGAGCATCCCATAACTCATTGTAAGTGAAGTTAAAACATGAGGAGCGTGGACGATTGAATGCTTATCAGTTAGAACAGGAGGTTATTTTTAAAACAATATGTTCAATGTTTTCTTTTACATGCGCTAAATGAAAAAGGGACAATATGCCACATTTATACATTTTTTTTATGTACTTCAACACCTGTTCATATTTCTTCTCTTAGGTAACCGCAGCAGTGTTGATGTGGGTAAGATTTGGGAATGCATTGTTGCCAATTGAATTATGCTTTTATTGTAAATTACATAATGTTTAATAGATTCATAAAATAGGTAGAATTTGAATTGGTGTATGTTTTTTTATGTCTCCAATGCTTATTATCTAACTTCAGGGAGATAACTAGGAGGCGCTCTGGTGACTACACCATAGGGGTAAACTATTTACTACCTTATTTACCACCGGAGCTAAAATCAGAGAAAAAGGGGAAAGTATATTTACAAGTTAGAAAGTTGTTGTGTTGTATGAATGTATTCAGCCATGCATGCCAGGGCTGAATGGGGCTCTTCAAGGACATATTCCAATGACGTAGATAAGTCACTCGCACAATCTACTTGTGATTCTGGATATTATTTATGATCTTACTGGGTTCCCTATAAATGTGCTAAGTCTGGGTACATGTTTACAGTCAGACCGAAGGGTATCATAGTTATAAAAGGGAGATGGTTTGTCTCATCATATGGGGTAGTGTAAACCATTTACTCACCATTACATTTCCACCAAAATGAGGTAATGTTAATTTACCACCAAAATACCACAATAATAAATTACCACCATATTAGGTAATAGCCCCAAAGGCACAACCTCTTATAGGTTGCTACAGTCCCACTCTCCTCAGTACTGTTAATGGTTCAGTACAGAGGGTGTGGGTCTTCACACCCTGGGTGAATCCGAACGAGCCACTTATTGACAAAATAGTAAATTATGTCTTAAAAGGATATGCCTGACCAGTATTGAAGATACATTGGAGGCCAACCAGTTTCAAGATCTGTAGCTGATTGAGACAAAACTCTCTCAGAGGTACTGTAACTCTGATCTGGTGGTACTGAGTCTTGCAATGATCAGCTCATTGTAACCCTCCTGAGTCTTTTCTTCCTCTTTCCCCTTCCCTCTTTGACAGTTCAGAAGTCACTCCCTTTAGCATTTGGTGACAAATGCATGCAAGAATAGAACTTGATACCTGTAGCATTGATGTTTTTCTTTGGGAATGAATTCTATGAAATCGGTAGTGCTATAGTTATAGTGTGCTTTTGTATGTCAAATATAGAGCACACAATTGTTTGCAGTAAAATTGCTAAAATTGTAAGTGAAGCAGGTTGAAACCACTGTTTGTATAGAAGGACACAACCAAAAAACCACAAGATAATAAATATTGCCACAACTGTTGTCTCTTAAACAAACTGTGCCTTGCAATATTACCATGTGTTAATATTTGCAACGTATTCCCATAATAGAGTTATAATGCGCCCACATATGTCTCATTGTTCAATAACATATTGCCCCAGAATGTATTAACTCAATACGAAACACCCTTCTTCAAGAGTCAAATGGGTTTCTTGGATTGCCACGAAATGCTAATATTTATTAACAGGAGTCCAATATTGTATGTGACATGATATTGCTGGATGTGATATTAAAGGACAGAGAACACTGTTCACTAGAAATAGCGGGCAAAAATATATTGGATCCAACAATGTTATTTAGCTATCTTTAACACTGACAGTCGCAAACCGTTTTCCCTGCAAAATCATGTCCCTTTAATGTATTGCAGCTTCAATGTTGTGCTCAAGTCACCAGTTAGGAGCAGACACTGTATACCTGCATACTTCTCAACCTTTTGAGCCACCAGTGTGGGTGAAAACAAACTATTCCGTTTTTGGTAGGTGAGAATCCATTGAACTGCATGGATACATAAGGGGCTTGGCAGATGGCTGTACATATTCTCTGAGGGTTCACACCCCCCAAATTCTTGTGGGTTGAGAGGTATGTGCCTGCCTGCTTGCCAGATGCGCTAAAACTGGGCAGAACCAGGCTTCTGACTGTTGTGCGTGTGGTTCAAATTGAGCTCAAAGGCAATGAGTCACATTGGTCTCAGCAACGTGTCCCTGTTAAGTCGGATTAAAGAGGGGGCTCCATGCAGTTAGAAGGCAGGAAGTGAGTAATGCAGGTATCTAATGCATCACATCAACAGGAGCAGTTCAATGGTCGAGAATGTTTTAAAATGATGAGTACTGCTTGTTTGGGTTGATAAGTGATGTGATGTGCATCTCAAATTGGTTCAATGGTGAAAGCAGGGTTCAAGGCTGCTCTGGCTCCCAGGATGCTGTGGGACCCACTGCCGGGGGCTCTAGGAAAGGTGATTCTTTTTAGTCTCTGCTCTCCCAGCCTATATAGTTTTGCAAGCAGATTGGCAGACCTTGGTCATGTAAGGATATTTGGCGTGTTACAGCACAGAGTACAGCACTACTGCACAGGTAGCAATTTTTTTTTTTGATGCAACACCACCACATGGGTGTGGTGCATTGCTATATGTGTTGCCAGATTAACATGGACATATAAGTAAAGACAGGCTATTCAGTCAAAAACGATTTTAACATATAAGATGCAAATCTATTTTTACAGTTAAAAGCACACGTGCACATTAAAAAATGCACACTATTTTTCACCTGAAATGCCTATGGTGCAACAGACACATTTGAAAATTAATAACTAACCTTATTAATAACTAACCTGACTAATACAACTGCATTTAACATAACCCACTAATAAAAATGTGTCTCCACTGCAGAATTAGGCCTACTCTGAAAGTGAACTTTTAAACGCACATTCATTTTTTTCTTTTTCTCTGCTGCTCTGTCCACATAACTACAGGAGGCAAAGGGCTCGAAGGAACAGGAAATCAGCTGGTTACAAATGGTTACTGTAGAAATGAGCCATTGTGTAGTGAGGGAGGAAATGGCATGATTGATTCTGATTGGAGCAGCGTCATAGCAAGTATCATGCTAGAGGCAGTGATTAGAGTTTTGCTGGGGGAGCTTGAGGAGAGGGGGAGGAAAATCGAGATTTGGCAGAGCTGGGAGAAGGACCTGTTTCCTGGCTGAAGCATTCCTGCTGCAAAAGCTGAGAATTCCAGGCAATAACCCCGGTTTGAGAACGAAAGACGCTTGTTTTCACTGGGGTTAATCTTCAAGGGAGCCAAATTCAGAAAGAGAACAGCTGGAGAAAACTCATGCTGAACAGATAAGGTAATTACAGAAGTGTGGGGGCTGAGTGTGTACGAGAATATTCAGTCAGTGTAGGAAAAGAGATTCCTGTGCTTTACTCACATGTTTAATGTTGCAAATTGAGTTCTTGTCTCCGCCACTCTCTTTTCAGTGTATCACAGACAATGCTGTTACTGTGCTATTTTATTTATTTCTGTAAAGAGTGAGATCGTGTTTAAATGCAACTTTTATAATACACAAAAATATTTGAAAGCAGACGGGTGGTGTGTTTTATATTTACCAATATAGTGCTGATGATGTGGGGAGATGTTTAGACAGTGCAATTGTCATTTTCAAGGTAGCTAAACATCAAATTTGGCTGCAGCCGTGTGCACAATGTAATTCAGTATGAGCAATTATAACTAACTGTGTGTGTTGTAGTTTGTCGGAGGTCTATGAGTCGGCAAAAAGGGAGGCCCGGGACATAGTTCACTACCGTATATAAGATAGTGAAAATACCACATGATAGCTCGCTGCCGTAGATAAGACAGAGAGAAATTGCCCATGGTGGCACACTAAAAATGAAAATGTGGTGTTCCTGAAATGCAAGCCTGAGGTCTCTCTAGTGATTACACAAAAAATCTAAACAAAAATAAGGGGTTCTGGATATTGGGGCCACAAATAAAACAAGGGAATTATGCTCACCAAAATACCACCAACCACGCATACCAACCACGCATACCAAATACGCATGTCTGTGTGCTGAAATAATGCATGTCCACTGTATTATTGTGTACATGGCCCAATCTGAATACAAGGAGTGATTGTTGCTAAGTTATTTTTCGGCGGTAAGAAAATACTGTCAGGCCCCAAATCTCCACAAAATACCCTACAGTCATCAGAGTCATCCCAATTATGTCTCGGGAGTGGGTCATATACAGAGCTTGCTTGTGCCATGTGTGAAAAAACCCAAGGGTGTTCCACTACCTATTCCCCAGGGATCTTCTGTACAGGTGGCCAGAGGAGGGCCATCATTTTTGGAGACCAACCCGGGGGTGGACAAGTGAGGGAGAATCACCTGGGTAGAGGGTGCTTAGGGATTGGGAAAGGGACACAGAGGGTGAGACATAGTACCCCCCATTTTCCGACATTGACATACCCAACACCCCTTCAGCCTTTATGGGCTATTATCAGTCCTAGTCTATTATCCCCTGTGACTTTTATTTGAGTGCTGAGAAGAAGAAGAGGCAACTAGAACCAATGCAGATGTCCTGTTGCAAGTACCACTTTGGTACTGTGATGAAGACGAGAGGTCAGGCGTGTCACACTAATAGGCTGGCACCAGGTAAGGTAATTGGAGATACTTTATTTCACCTGCAACCCATTGTGAATGAGCAAGAGTATAAAAGCTGGATGTCAGAAGTGTCAGAGGGGCAGTACGAGGAATACAAGCGATACAGCTGGAGCTGTGTCAAGAGGGAAGAAGCTGAGATGCTGAGATTCTGCTGAGAGTCTTGGGAGTCCTGTCGAGTGGAACAAACAGGACTTGGAGACCTGTGTGAGGGAAATCAGAGAGCAGGCAAAATGGAGAAGCAGAGGCAGAACCAGAGACAGGCATCTCTGAAAGTAAGCAGTCAGCGTCCCAGCAAGTTATTTTTCCTGAGCAGAAGGCAACCCGCTGAGGGGAGCACAGTAACCCAGTAAGGCTCTGAAAGGACTTTTTGGACACCGGGCGCACCGGAGGGCTGGTTAGCTTGTATGAAGTGAAACTTAATCTTGTTGAATACTGAAATTTGTGAAAGGGCAGGTGAGCCCACATAATGTGAAATGTAATCTTGTTGAATACCAAACTTTGTGAAGAGCACAGGTAAGCCTGTATGAAATGAAACTTAATCGTGTTGAATACATAACTCTGATAAGAGCAGGTGAACCCGTATGAAGTGAAATTTACTGTTAGTGAATAACAAACTTTGTGAAAGTGCTCTTGTTGAATATTGAATCATGGAGAAGGTGCTAGTGAGCCCGTACTAAGTGAAACCAACCATTACTGAAACACAAACTTTGCGGAAGGGGCTGGTGAGCCTGTATGAAAAGAAATATATGAATACTTAATACCAAATTTAGTGAAAGTAGATGTTGAGTCTGTCTCTAGTGAAATTAAGGTAATGCCAAGCTGCACATATATGGAGTGTTGAATCAAGCTATTGAACAATGAAATTGGGGAACTTATGTTTGCGTGACCTGTAATGGGTGGACCATGTGGTCTGAAACTGTGCCTAGACCAGAGAGTTTCCTACTGTCCAGAATTTAAACATCCAGATTTAAAGCACAAGGAAAGCATGTGGTTGCTGGTTGAGTGACCTTTGATGGGTGGACCGTGTGGTCTGAAACTGCAGCTGGACCAAAAGCCACTAAAAATTGGAAAGCTGTAAAGAGAAGTAAATCCTTGGAGACGATATTAAAAGGAAAGGTCAAGACGACCAGATGTTTGTTGTTGTTGTGAAACAGAAGAATGGAAGCTGATAGAAGAAAGTTGATCCTGGGTAATGGAACTCCAGGATTACAGTGTTGTATGAAGTTAATTGCCTTCATCTTGGGGAAGGGAATCGCAAGACTATGGGGCTGTGTGAAATGTGTTACCCGTTTTTGGAATTTGGGGAAGGGAGCCCCAAGATCAACAAATGGAGGGACATTAGATATTGATGAGTAAGCTTACTCCTGACTATTCCGTTTTCCACACTGCGGATGACACTATTCCGGTATACCTATTGGGTCGTACTAAGAGCAAAATTCCCATTAGAAATCTTTGTTAATCTGTTGCACTCACAATGGTCCAGTCAAGATTTAAATTGGTTCGTTTTGGTGGAACAAGCTTCGAAGTTCAAGCTCCACTTATATGGAACTCCCTTCCTGTCTACATATGCCCCATTGATAACTATTCTTCCTTTAAAAAATCCATTAATACTTATCTTTTCAATCTCAGCCCTAAGTGCTTCTGTTTCTACTGCTCCCCTGGTCAGATGTCTCTGCTTGTCTCTGTGCATGTCTAGTATTGTGTGCCCCCTGAGGTCTACGGGCATGTGGTGCCGTACAAAAATGTAAATAAATAAATAAATAAATAAAATGAAAAAGACCTTGATCAATCAGTAACAGAGCAAAGTTATGTTGGAACTATATTGCACTGGCAATAAGAGAACACTATTTGGCAGAATGTTGAAATTGTATTTTGGAACACTTAGAATTGGTTGTGAATATTTTCCACACTAGATTTGTTGTAGATGTGAGGACTAGATAGGTTTTGACAAAGATAAATTCCTGTTTTGGATTTATAATGCATGGACTTCCTTCCTTAGTTTTGTTTAGGCATGGAAACCCCTGCCATAGCAGAGGGTTAGTTAGGCATCACACCATCAGGATCAGTGAAACAAAGGTTTTTGAACTATATCTCTTGTGTCTGTGTCATCTCTTGAAACCATGGCTGTCTCACACTTGGAACACCCCTCCACCTTAATGCAGGTGCATTGGAAAGATTCTCTCTCTCAAAAAGGTCCACATTCATTCTTTCTTAAGTTCTGGATGGCTCAAATGTGAATCAAAAAAGGCAAAATGCCACACATGATTGGAGGAAAGCAAGCCTGCTTTAAGGGGTCCAATTCCTAAGTGTCCCTTGCCTTTTGATAAAATGCCCAGAATGTTGTGTTCCACCAGAAGTGGAAGGGACAGCAAATAGAGAAAAGCCCACAGAAAGTTAAGGTGAATGAACACTTCATCTAACCCACATGTGCTCCCTGGCTATCCAACCTCTGCCCCTTTTGGATGCATGTAGCTTAAAAGGCTCTCTGGTGTGAAGCCCCTACTATGAGGCAGGCCTTTGTTACGTACTTGTCTCTTTGAAGCCAAACTTACAGGATGTCTTCAGCTGAGAAACCTCAGGCCTTGCAAGGCGGGCTTTACCGCCTCTCCGAGAGGGCCAATAGAGACATGCATCTTGCACTTTGTCTAGTACAATGGAATGCAGAAGGGAAGGTGGCTAAAATCCACGTAGCATATCACAGCTGTCTGAGATTTCCTGGATGACATTGGTATCCTATGGATCAGGGGTGGCTTTGATAATTATTTGAACTCCCCACCGCCATACCAGAATAGATATGGCTTACATGTTTAGATTACTTGCACCCCAGCTGTGCAGTTTATTATAATCATATTGAATTTGGAACAAAGGTGTAGTCTTAAATGCACCTTCTGAACTGTGGGGACTTCTCAGTTTCCAGCAGCTTTCAAGCAGGGCACCTCTTAAGAGCAGAGACTACTGAGGCAACAGGGCACAGGTGTGCATTATGTTTCTGGCACAGAGTTTAATGAAAGGGAGGTATTTTTAGCAGACCACCCTTATTGAGATAGAATTACCAACATCAATGTTTTAATTAATACAAATTTAAAAAGTCAGAGGGGCCGATTCATGGAACAAATGTGCACCAAAATTTGTGGCGCAAGCTGACGCAAGTGTGAAAAAGCAAGCACACGTGCACGCTTGCGATTCATGGAAGGCCTTGCGCGTGTTTTCCCCATAATGTGCGCCAAATCCGTGGGTGGCACACACGGGCGCACACGTCACTTCAACATCCCGAACGCTGGGCGCGACGCACACAGCGAAAGCGCGCAACGTGTAGCGCACACACCAAAAAGGGGGCAGAACACATGGAATAGGGATCAACGCGTGAAAAAGAAGGCGTAACTGGGGAAATACTGCTGGGAAACACACGGAACGCCCACACACGCGCAAACAACATGTATTCATGGAATTGAATATGGGAAACCCACGCACGCCAAAAGACACGCACAGGCTTAAACATGTCCACCACAAGAAGGCAGGCGGAAGCGTCCCTGCACAGTATAAAAGTGTGTGCAAACAATAAACACGTATATACAGCTACGATGAATATCCCATTTCTCGCAGCACTGATCGTGGGACACTGCAGGAGGAGGAGAATAGCCAGGCCCCATTTTTCTTTTGCCCAGGACCAGCCTTTTTGGGATGCCTGATGACCAGGTCTATGGCAGGTATAGGTTTCCACCTCGTATCATCCTAGACCTGGTCACTGAGTGGGAGGACGACCTCACATCACCCACCTTGTTCTCCCAAGCACTGAGCCCCTTGGAAAAGGTGCTCAATGTCCTGCATTTTTTGGCCACTGGGTCAATTCAGGGGACAATTGCTATAGTTGGGGGCATCTCACAGGCCACGCAGTCACGCTGCCTACACCAGGTGTTGGCAATCATGACTGCACGCCCCTCAGTCCGCAGGCACATATACATGCCCAGAACACCCGCAGAAAGGCAGGCCATGGTCCAGGACTTTTAGAGGGTGGCACACTTCCCCAAAGTGCTTGGTTCCAAAGATTGCACCCATGTGGCCCTACGTCCACCTAGGGCCACTGAGCACATATCTCAAAACCGCAAGCACTGGCATTCCATCATCGTACAGGTTGTATGCGATTCCCATGGAATCATCACCTCTGTCTATGCAAACTATCCTGGGTCTACCCATGAGAGTTTCATATACAGAATATCAGCCCTGAGCCGGGACCTGGAAGCTGGGAAGCATGGTGACGCATGGCTCATTGGTGAGTACAAATGTCTGTGCACATGCATGCATGTCACACACAGACACATACACAAACCCAACAAATGACAATCATCCCCACCTCCCCAGGGCACAGTGCCTACCCTCTGAGCAACCACATGATGATGCCAATAGGAAACCCCACCAAACCACCCCAGGTAAGATACAACACTCCCCATATTGCAACCAGGGGTATAGTGGAGCGCACATTAGGAGTGCTCAAGCCACGCTTCCGCTCCCTTGACCGCTCTGGCGGGCAGCTACTATATGCACCCCCAGTAGTGTGCAGGATCATTGTGGCAGCATGTGTCCTGCACAATGTTGCAACACAGCAGGGCGTACAGGTGGACATGGTGGTGCCCCCACATCCCCAACCACAGGCATAGGCACTGCCCATGGGAGGGGAAAGGGCACATGGCGAGGCAGCCCAGACCCAGCTTGTGGCCACATTTTTCACTTAAACGCCCACCCCTGCGGAGTGTACACAGGCCTGGCACATACCAGGTGACAATCGATGATGACAAAGAGACAGTCAACTGTCACAACCTTACCACCCTGAGAATGTTGCCACAGAAGTGCTACATTGTGTGCATCCCTAGCTACTTAAACATAATCAATCCTGTGTGACCAAAAGGAACACATGCAAAGTGTATATCACACCACCCCCCTGCAAAACAGGCCATGACAATCACTGGTATGTCACCCAAACCCTCCCAACCCACATCACCCTTGTCTGCCACACCATGACATGGCATGCAACAGTAAAAGAGCAAACCAAAAGCCCAACACATGACCAATTTGATACGAAGTGACATGTGATAAATGGAAAGAGGCCTGAGAAAATCACACCTGACATGGAATCTGATGAAATGACTGACCAACAACCTCCCACACATACAAAGTCATACACAAATGCATGCCACCAGTGGTACCATCAACAAAAGACAGAATGCCTGTTGACATGCACATTGGCCAAGCCAAATCTGCAAATACCTAACGCGTGTGCTGTGTGTGTCTCCTGCAACACACTGCTCAGCACACAGCACAGTGAGCAGCCATTGTGTTGGGGATACACCTTCAGCATCATAGAAAAAGGACAAGCAACAAAAATGACCTATTGACGCAGCAAGAGTACTCTGCAAAATATCCAGGAAAGACCACATCACTCCAGCCTTAGAATCATTACACTGGCTTCCAGTAAAACATTGCATCACCTTCAAAACAATGTGCATAACGCACAGGGCAATCAGCGGGCAAGGAGCAGAATTCCTACAAAAGAAAATAACAGTGTACAAACCAACAAGACCCCTCTGATCAAGCAACGAAATCCGCTGGAACTCAAACCATACCATAAGAAAAAACTTGGAGGCACCTCCTTCTACAACTTAGCCGCAAAAACCTGGAACAACATCCCAAAAGAAACAAGAAACACTGAAGATCACCTACAATTCAGGAAATCTCTACAAACCTGGCTCTACAACACCACAGGCTAAACCAGGAAATCAAAACTGGAAAAGGTTGACTAAACCAAAAAGACACGGACATCCCAGACCCGAGAGAGTAACGCCCACGACACCTGGATGGGTGACACCGGATAGACTGGAATGCAGGCAATACGCACAGAGACTGAGTCAACTACCTGAGACAATCCCACCAACACCTTCACCCGCCCCTTAATTAATTACTACCAAGTACCACATGGGTGTGGAATTATCGAGATATTGGCAATCATCCCACCATCTGAGAGGTTGTCATTGGCAGGTGCAATAGCCACACGAGTGTGAATGGAAGATAAGGGGAGCTATGAGAGAGCATGTCAGAGGCGGGGGCTAGAGGAGTAAGGAACCTGTATGCCAGTCAGACCCAGATTAGGACAGAGCCGCAACAGTGGAGACTACGCAAGCCGAGCGCTTCTATTCAGGATAGAGACACAAACTAACCAACCCATACTAACAATTTCCCTTTCTGCATACACCTCTCAAACTCCAAACCAAACACAACCAAAACCTACAGCACAACAAACCGCACAAACTTCACTACACTGCAACAACAAAACAGAGCCAACGAGTCTGGATAGCTGATGAATGCGGAAGTGCGGAGAGTGTGTTTATCGCCTGAGTGGACGATTGTACAGACCTGGCGAATGTATGAAGTGAATGAGTGTATGGAGGGGACGGGTGTAGGGAGGGGACGGGTGTAGGGAGGGGACGGGTGTATAGAGAGTGGATCAGTGTATGCAGCAGATGAGTGTATGGAGCGGACGAATGTTTGGAACGGACGGTGGAATGGAACGTATGGATGTATGGGAGCAGATGAATGTATGGGAGCGGATGAGTGTATGGAGCCAGCAGATCAGTGTATGGAGAGGTTAGATGTATGCAGTCACCAGATCGGTGTATGGAGAGGTTAGGTGTATGAAGCCAAAGGGAGTATGGAGCGGTTAGGCGTATGGAACGGATGAATATATGAAGTGGATGTATATTCAGAGTAAATGAAGGTATAAGACAGGTGAGTGTAGAGATGAATATATAGAACAAGATACTACTGCTGGATGCATGAAAATCACAAGTGATTAAAACAGATGAGTGCAGAGAGGAATGAGTGCGTGGAGTGGATGAGTGCGTGGAGTGGATGAGTGCGTGGAGTGGGTGAGTGCGTAGAGGGGGTGAGTGCGTAAAACAGGTAAATACATAGTACGCGTGAGAGCATAAAGCGAATGAGTACCTGGAGCCAACGAGTGCCTGGAGCGATCGAGTGCCCAGAGTGAACTGATGCATCGCGTAGAGCCGATGAGTACATAGAACAAACGAGCACGGACGCATCCAGTACTGATGAGTGCGTAGAATGGATGAGTACGTTGAGCTACTGAATGCGTACTGCCTGAGGCAGTCAAGAGTGCATGCCTGAGGCAGTCAAGAGGGCATGCGTGGTGCAGACAAGTGGACAGTCGTGTGGCGGACGAGAGCACATGCGCGGAGCAGACTAGACCATGCAGGGCGGACCAGAATGTATTGAACCAGACTGGAGTGCTTAGAATGGATAGGTGTCCATGGTACGGACTGGAATGCATAAAATTGCGTGATGTATATAGTATGGTTTAGAATGCAAAGAACGTTTGAAAGAGCATATAACTCAAATCACACCACTATGTTTACTCTCTCCTTTACATCACCACTCAAGTAGAACACAGAGATACTATGACACCATTCGGTATATATGTTCTCATACCAACATCCGCCGCTCACTCCACATCATTCTAAGTTGACACTGCTGGTCTCACACCCCCCCAGCCAGGCGTTCTCCTCAGGCCTAATGCAGCCGCAGCCGTTCTGGATAAAACCTGCCTGAACGAACACATTCTCCTGACCTCTCAACCACCACACCTACCGCTAAGAAGCAGCTTCTACACGGATATCGCACGAGCTGCACACATACCCGGTGCACACATGCACCTTTGACTCTCTCTACTCTCTCTACTGATCTGAACTCCAGTTCCCAAGGGCGTTCAACCTACCAGCGCCTTCAGATCATACAAATGGTATATAAGGCGCAATATAAATGCAAAATAACATAACATAACATAACATAACATAACATAGCCTTGCAAACAGTACACAACGACTACCGGCCGCAAATACCCCAGGCCCAGCCAACAGACCCACTGGGCTGAGGCCGCCAACAGCACATCACTGCTCTTGTGCACTTTTCCTGCTTCCTCCCACTAACTCAACCTCGCCTCCTCTTTCAGAGCCGCCAGAGCGCCAAGGAACCACTCCGGTGGTGATAGTGCGCGGTACAAATGTCCTTTAAAATTAACATTAACATGTACACGATCCCCAAATGGTAAGTGATCATGCGCTGCAGTGACACAAAATGCCAGAGAAGGCAATCTGTGTGCACGTGTGGGCATGGAAGGGTGGTTGTATGTGTGGTGGAGGATTGTGTAAGTGTGTGTGTCAGTAGGGAGATGCACTCAATACATGCATGTGAAATCAAGTGACCCTCAGGGTCCTGTACACATCACATGTGAACATTGGCCATGTGTGCACCCCAGTATGTCAAACCACAACAATCCCCTGACACCTGAAAAGTAAACCCAACACAGGAACAGACATTGACCAACAGAACACATCATGTACATAGTACCCCACAATGAGAATGTCAGAGAGTGCCCAAACACTGTAGCCCAAGCATACTGTCCGGCCACAAAAGGTCCTCCCTCATTTACTTATCACCATGACCTTCAGTAGAACTGTGTCTGGGGTCCATTGTCGTCTTCCTTCTAGTCTACCTGGCTTCAGAATCCCCCTACCCCTTGGTTTCCTTGCTCTACCTTGCGTGTAAATAGGGTCCAGCCCACTCAGAGGACACCGTGACTGGCAAAAATACCAAAATGCAGAGAACTCCAAGGAGCCAAACCCGCAAACCAGGGAAAAAGCCTGTAGCCACCAGAAAACCCTGGTAGAGTCTCCAGTAGATGACTTGAAGTCAATGAATATGGCCAAGCTCATGTCCAAGCAGAATGATAGAAGAACTACTAAGGTAGAACAGTTGAACAATGGTTCAACAGGATGGGTAGCATTTTCACTACACAATAATCAATGAGGATGCAACAATTGATAGGTAGTGTCACAGCTCCGGTCTCTAGGCACAGGAGTGGCACAAACCAACCACCCCCTCTGCGGTCTGGGCACCTGCAAGGTAAAACTTACACAGGCCTTAGAGACCCCGGTGGGGAAAGAGGGTTAGGGATCTGTTGTTTGGATAGGCATCAGTATTCAGGATAACCGGAAAGATGGTCAGGAGAGGTGAGGTTGGTGGGTAAGGGAAAGTAGGCAAAAGACAAAATACAACTATTGAAAATTACACATACTCAATCGAGAAACTATGTTCTTCATGCACATTGTACAAAATGGCTCAAAGGTGAGCCAAAGAGAGACTTATCTCTGGGGTGAGTGCTGGCCTCGTGCCTGCGCACACTCAGGTCCGCTAACAGGAGCAGTTCAATGCTGCAAAGAGAGCATGAGTGAATATTCCGTGTGTGTTTTCCCCACACAAACATAACACCATTCATGCCTCAAACTTAGTGACTCTTCCCCAAGCAAGCACTCTTCTCTGCTGCTCCGTTTGTATACTTTTGCTTGCCCTGTGATGGTTCATACACTGTTAATGAGGTAAGGCAGCCGCACATGGCCCCGCGGTAAATGGAAGACCATGTGTTAAGAATCACACATGATAGAATGGTCATTGGGTGAGCTGTTAGACGCGTGTGGCGAGGTGTGACTTCAGTACAAGTCACTTTCTTGCAGCCGCGGATTTCTATAGGATGCGCACATGGCAATTTGCATATGCCCATGATGTGCACTGCATTCGAGTTTGTGCGTCGCTGGGTACCCATCCTTGCGCTGTATTAGTTTGTGGCTAGGAACACTACTGCGCTAATAACTTAGCTTCTATGGAGCAGAGGGGCTCGAGGATATGGGTCACACCCCCTGTGTGTGCCCCTGACAACTTGGAAAGCTTCTTGGCATTTGCTCCTCAGCACAGCTTAGCTGTACGGTGTGCATCTTCCCTAACGTCTGGCCAAGCTCTCCAGCACTGGCGCTACCTAGCTTGCAAGTGTGAGGGGCCTGGAGGAAGGTTGGCTGGGGCATGGCCCCTTGTGCTGCTCACCTTGCTTGGAGCTCCTGGAAATATGTCTGCTTCTGTCGGACATCTGAGCACAAGCCCTGTGCTTCTGTGCCCCACCCAAAGTGGCAAGGGTTTAGTAGTTTGTGGCCCGGTGTCTGCTGGGAAAGGTAGTGTGGAGGGTCCTTTTCCTGCAGAAAGGGTGTAAAAGGCTTTAATAAGGCTGGAAAGTTTTCTGTGTGTGTCTTCATGCTGCTTGTTACTGGACCATGTCTGAGACCTACATCTGACCTCCTCCCACACAACCCCAGGTTCTGTACCCTGACAGGTAGAGTTGGAACTTGAGTAGAAAATAACCAAGGAGGATGGCATAAATGGATGGTTGAGCTGAAAACCAATCAATCCTTGATAGCGTGAACTAAGAAAGGCAGAGACAGCACAAGTCTGGAAAGGCACAGAGAATGCAAGATAGCCGGAAACAGCTGACAGCAAGTTAAGAGCCACAACAGTTTAATAGTATTGGAAAAAGCCAAGACTCAACATAAAAGCATGGATGGAATATATGAAAGACAGGAGCAGCGACAGAGAGATGCATTTGAACAGAAGTGTACTGAGGCAAAACGAGGCACTGTAAGAGTACATGGAAATAACTGCCCGAGAGACGGGTGGATGGATCTGCAACAAGGACAGTAGGAGGAAGAAGAACAGGGACTAAAGGCACCAGAGTGTGACAAACAGGTAAAAGAGCCATAGTCCAGTAGGAAAACTGCACCATCAGGCAGCATCAAAGTCGTTGGGGAGAAGACAGACACAACGTGCCGTCCAAACAGAATGGAGCGTAGTAGTGGTATAGGCGGACATCTCAGGTGAGGACTGGACTGTGAGTTGTGCCTCTTGGGTCACATTCATAATGCATCCTTGTTTGCCAAAATCCCCAGGGGCTGTACTCAACATGTACCTACTTGACATTGTCACCACCCGGCCCCCTCCCACCATCAGTGTGAGATTGACAGCTAAAGGGTGCAGGCTACCATCTACAACATTAAGTGCATCAAGCATGTATACAGGCAAGAAATTAACATACATCCCAATCAACATCAATAAATGGACAATTTAATAATGTACTCACCAAAATTGATTGCAGACATGCTGTGGGGAAAACATCCATAATTCCCACTAGCGGTGTTAAAACAAGTAGTACAGCTGCAGACAGGCCACAGATATGATGAAAGTCCAATGCCCTTGTGTAAATGGTTGTAACACTGAACCATCCTTGCGAGCCCATGAAAGTCCAATGCCCTTGTGTAAATGGTTGTAACACTGAACCATCCTTGCGAGCCCATGGATAGGGGAAGCAGGAGTGGCAAATGTGAGTCAGGACCACAAGCTGCAAACACATACATGAGATAAGCTTAAATGGGCCCAGCTGGAACAGACAGTGGGTGCTTTCAAAAGCCACAAAGCACCACACCGTCACATGAATGCACAATAGACAAACAATGTTAAACTATATTAACTAATTAAACTAACTATAAAAAAAAAATGGCCACATATGACCCGGGGGTGGGGGGCACCCAGGAGGGGGGAGGTACAGGGTGCACCTCTACACCCACATGCAATGATGTTGAGATAAAAAAGAAAACCTCCATGGGCTCAACGCCTGGACGTCCCGACCTGTGTGGGAGATAAGTCGTCGTCCTGCTCACCCTCTGACTCAAAAGGTGGACGTGGCACAGTACCTTGATCATGCCTATGCGCAGCTTTCCCCTCGTTGGCAGCAAGACTGCAGGACTGGTAAGCCTGGTCGTGTGTTTGTGTGGCGATGACATGTAGGTCAGCATGCAGCACCTCACGTGATACGCGTGCTTCCTCTTGCAAGGTAGCATGTGTAACACAGAGTTCTTCCTGCATTGCCTGGCATGACATCTGGAGCACCTCCCGGCAAGCACGTAGCTCAGCCGCAATGGTATTCTCAAGCTCCTACAACCTCTCCTCCGTCCGCTGCCTCTGGGTCATGTTGAGCATACCCAGAGTAGATCTCAGGGATCGATGGTCATCCCTCAGGGCCTCCCTGTGTGCCTCTGCGTGAGCAGCAAGTGCTGGATGCAGAGACACAATTTCAGCCCGGCGTGTCCTGTCTTAGGCCGCCATGCCCAGCCTGAGCGAGCAGGTCGTGGACTGTGCTGTCCGCTGCTGGAGATCCACCTGCCTGGCAGGGGGGAGCACAGATTGGGCCACATGTTCCATGCTCTGAGCGATCTTATCAATTGCTGCCCCCTGTTGTTCGGAATTGGCAACCATGGCTTGCACCCACTCAGTATACCCTGGTGGCACACAGCCAATGCATTGCTGGGCTTGACATCCGCGGGGCCTCCTTGGGTTGGCACCGCCCACGGCTACAGGACTACATCCCTCCATTGACGTGATGTCCCAGGCACATCAGCAACTGGTGTGGAGTGTGACAATGCATCCCAATTCACCACAGGTGGAGGTTCCAACACCGTCTGGCCCCTCAGTGCAAGTGTCACGGACAGAGGATCGTCCACATCAGAATCACTCACTGTCGATGAATGGACATGATGCACATCCAACTCAACATTGTTGTCAGAGTGATTATCCGAGCTACACCCATTGCCAGCCCTGGGCACGATGGTCTGCAGCACAAGTTGGTTCTCCTGGCCTACCACCCCATGAACCCCACTTGTGCCGGGTTTCTGACGTGATAGCAACCCCGTGTCAGGATTGACATCACCATCCTCTAGCTCCATTGCGTCATCATCTGTAATGTGGAAAAAACAAATCAAATATGAGTACATATGTCAGCAGCATATAACCCACACACATAGGCATCACATCAACAGCCAACGCATGAAGCCGCCGACATGTCACACACAAATGAAATTCCGGCATGCATCCAGTGGCATTCATATGCAAACTCATCCCAAAAGCATAAATGGATGTGTGTAAATAGCAAAGCCTACACATGTACAGAATGTAGTATATCACCTCCATCACACAACACCTATGTCAGGCACATGTCACAGGCAGAAATGACAGATGGCAACAAAGAGATGGCCCATACCATAAGCATGCCTGAACTGCAAAATGGCCACAGCTGCAAGTGAATCCAACACATCATGACGCACGTAATATGCATGTACACATGCATCACTAAACCATCATCACCAATATAGCTTCATCCATCTGCAGCTCATCCCGTTCCGGGAGTCATGGCCCATGTAGCCATAGTGAATGTCCCGAGCAAAGCGAGGACCTGCAACCAGGCATGAGGGACCATAACGCCCAGTACAGTCCGAGCTGCCGGCCATGAAGCATCCAGAACACCCCTGAGGGCCTGATTGAGCACATTTGCATTGATTGTGCCTTAAAACATTATTTAGTGTGTCAAATCATCACGGCCAGGCCCCACCAGATTAGCTAAGTGGGCCTGGGCGTACACATACTGCACCACAGTGCACCTTCAGGATTGTGCCAGTTGAACATCATGGGCAGAGTGCTGAAATTGCAGCAGCATTAACGTTAATCAACTACATTTTAGTCATATAACAAAAAAAGATGCAGAGAACACATGTGTAAATGAACACGTTCACAGACACATAAGTGAGTAGCCGCAATGTTGCACTACACAACGTTGAAGCTGCTTGCATATTGTTATTGTTATTGTTATTTTGCATTTATATTGCGCCTTATATACCATTAGTATGGTCTGAAGGCGCTGGTAGGTTGAACGCCCTTGGGAACCGAAGTTCAGATCAGTAGAGGGAGTAGAGAGAGTCAAAGGTGCGTGTGGGCACCATGTATGTGTGCAGCTTGTGCGGTATTCGTGTAATAGCTGCTTCTTAGCGGTAGGTGTGGTGGTTGAGGGGTCAAGAGTATGTGTTCGTTCTGGCAGGATTTATCCAGACCGGATGTGGCTGCGTTAGGCCTGAGGAGAACGCCTGGCTGGGGGTGTGTAGCCAGCAGTGTTTACATAGAGTGATGTGGAGTATGTGACGGATGTTGGTATGAGAACAGTTATACCGAATGGTGTCATAGTATCTCTGTGTTCTAGTTGAGTGGTGGTGTAAAGGAGAGAGTAAGCATATGGTGGGTTATATGGTCATTCAAATGTTTTCTAAAATGTTCTAAAGAGGCTATTGGGGACACTTCTAAATTCAACTTTCGCAAAGAGGCTATTGGGCACACTTCTAAAGTCAGTTTTCACAAAAGGCTATTGGGGACACTTCTAGGTTCAACTTTTCACAGAGGCTATTGGGCACATTTCTAAATTCTACTTTCACAGAGAGGCTATTGGGGACACTTCTAGGTTCAACTTTTCACAGAGGCTATTGGGCACATTCTAAATTCAACTTTAACAGAGAGGCTATTGGGCACACTTCTAAATTCGACTTTTCACAGAGGCTATTGAGGACACTTCTAAATTCAACTTTCACAGGGGCTATTGGGCAACTTGGCTATTGGGCACACTTCTAAATTCAACTTTTCACAGAGGCTATTGGGCACACTTCTAAATTCAACTTCCCACAGAGGCTATTGGGCACACTTCCAAACTCAACTTTAACAAAGAGGCTATTGAGGACACTTCTAAATTCAACTTTCACAGAGGCTATTGGGCACACTTCCAAATTCAACTTTCCACAGAGGCTATTGAGGACACTTCTAAATTCAACTTTCACAGGGGGTATTGGGCAATACTAGGGTGTTTCAATACTGAGTACATGTGTCACAGGATGCACCTGTGTCTGTGCCTTTCATGACAGTGAAGGGATGACAATCTGACCATACATGCCATGTCACATTGACATTACATCAGTGAGTAGGCATGTATAATGGTGTGACATGGCTCAGAAGTGGCTTGGTGTAGTGCAGAGCATATGCATGTTACCGACTATCTACATCAACAAGTGCATTATGATGTCAAACAATAAACAAGATGGCAGTGTAAGTGCAAGGTCAGGGATCATGTGCAAAGTGCATGCAATGGGTTGCATAGATACAGGCATCCCCTCCACCCCCTTAGTGAAAATGCAAGGAGGCATTGCATGGCAGTGAAAGGTTGACCAGATAACTGTGCATTGGCAGACATGTTGAATACCGTCAATTGCATCATCTGAGTCAACTGCCAACACAGCCAATGAGAATGGAACAGTGAGCAGGACACATGATGAACCCTCTGTAGTACACCCATTTGTGCAGAAGACACTATACCAGTTTGACAGAGTCAGGGGGCCTGAGACAGGGGGGGCCTGTGCCCCACACAGACTATGACACCCTAAACATGTGCTTGATGCCAGACTGAGCCACAGTGAGCATGGAATGGATGATGACATGCCATTAAATGCAAAGTACACATAGGGGCATGCATGTAATGCACATGGAGCATGAATGGGCACTCATGTCCCTGCGGAGCAACTGACATCTGCACAGTCCGAGTGAGACACCCTGCATCAAGGACATAGGATGTACCCCACAGTATGTGAATGACAGGTTGGCAGGGGGAAGTGTGCATGTACATAGGAGCGTTGTACAGGCCATGCAGTAGCCCAACATGTTACCCACCAGTGCAATGGTGTAATAGTGATGCAGGGGGGTTGAGGGGCAAGGGAGCATGCCTATGTGGAGTACCAGCATTCAGGCAGAAGACACATGCTTGTTAGTCATGCAATGACATAGTCCGAGTGCTGAGTGGAAAGACACCCCAGGCTACATGCAGAAGGCCTAGTGAGCTGAAACATGGACCGGAGGGGCAGCCGGGTGACTAGCGTGTGAGTAGGGTGCAAGTGTGGTGATGAGGACAGTCCCTGTCTGCACTAAATGTCCAGCATGCTGCAAAGCAGGCACGCATTAGTGAAGCATTGCATGACTCGCACATGAGAACCATGTACACATAGCATGTATTGGCAGTCAAGCACAACACATCGCTCAAGCGAACCACGCATGGCCTGGACAAGCAAGCAAAAACACCCACTGGACGGGGTGTCAAAATATAGCATCTCTCCCACTCCTTTGTACAATTCTGCCGGTATGAACTCCGCAGCGATCAACTCGTGCGGAGTGAGTTCTTCCTCCTGAGGTGGTGGCCCACCGGCAGTCATCCCAGTCATGGCATAATTGGAGGCCCGCTTTAGCTTAGCACAGCATTGGAGGTCACCCCAACGCTTTTTGCACTCCTGAGCTGTATGCACCTCATGTCCGAATGCACTAACACTCTCCACAAAACGCTTCCAGTGGTCCCAACGCTGGGCAGTCATAGTGTGACAATTTGGGCCAACTAGCATATCATGTTCGTGTTCCGAAACGTAGCCCACAAGGAAGTCCAGTTCCTGCTTGCTGAAAGGCTTCTTCCTCGACGTGCTGGAGGCTGGAGCCATGTGTGGAGTCCCAGCCTCTTGTGCAGGTGCAACCTTCCTCCTCTTGGGCAGTGATCCGGACCCTGACTGGCAAATGCCACCCTGCTCCCTAGGGGCAGTGGCGCTGGTGGATTGAACCAAGGGAGTGGCAGGTGGAACAAGGACAGAAGCCCTGACTTGCATCAGTGGCTGCTGGTTGCCCTTGACTGGACCCTGCGCAGCAACTTCTACTGTGCCAAGGTCATTGAACGAGACTGTCCTGGATGGTAGACTCACAGCCGGGGTGGTGTCGGCTGCATCTGCCCATGCACTTGCCAACACCCGGCTGCTCGGGGCAGCAGATGACATACTGACCCGGGGACATGTGCCTCCATCAGGGCAGCCCTGTGTGCACTTACCGTGTGCCTCCTGTCCTCCTGGAAATCATCATGGGATATTCAGGTGCCAACGCAGCATGCCCTGGCCGACCCTGATCCTGGGTGGTGGTGTCCACATCTGCACCTGCAGCTACCACTACTCTTGGGCCCGTGGCAGTCGATGAAACGGACTGCGGGGTCACATGGGCTCCAGTGCCAGATGCAAGAGCTGCATCTCCCGGAACCACAGGGAGTGGTGGCATGACTGCACCGACACATGACAGAACATCCTGCCGAAGTGGCGCACACCTGCCTCTTCCCCTTCTGCAGCAATCCTGGACACCCTGGAGTCCCCCTACTCCCTGGTCGCCCCGGCCACGTCCCTGACCACGCCCGCCTTGTGGACTATGCCTAGCTGAGTTGCCCCTCACCTTTCGTGGCCTCCCAACCATGGCACAGATGTAGTAGTGCCGGCACAGATGTAGTAGTGCCAATGGGAGGTGTACATGACAATAGTCCTGGGCAATTGGGTCGAAGGTGGTGGGATACTAGATGTTAACAGCACCCCTGTGCACCTGCAAGACTGTATGTGACCCCGATGATGAAGTGACAGGTCACGCAATGCTCAAGTACCCCAAAACTGCAGTAAAACCGTGCACGTAACCCCCGGTAGTCCACGTGTGTGGAATTAACCTCTCGCAGTACGCAGTGGCACCCAGGGACACGAAAAACCCATACGCGTGGGACACGTAGGCTACTATTACCTCGAAAATGTGTAGGAGATAAACAGGGGGACCCTCAGTGAGAAAAATAGCGTGCGCGACTCACCGTCTGACTAGCGTGGTAATGAAAAACACGTGTAGCCAATACCCCCACCAAAAGAAGAGATACGTCCTTGATCCGCTATGAAGTAGTGATTGCTTGTGAAACAACCAGACGTAGCAATACACACGTTGGTCTCCACGAAAGGCACGTACAGTTAACTGCTGGCTTAGCTCACCTTTAACCCATGCCGAGGGAAACACCTGCATGCATCATGTCACTTACGCGCTTAGGACCTTTCCTCGAATTACATGCATTAACACGCGGACGTGCTGTTTTTTCACGTGCTGAATCACTATGCACCCGTGCCGAGGGAAACACCCACGTGCATTATGTCACATACGCGCTTATGCGCCAAGGACCTTTCCTCGAATCACACGCTGATGTGCTGTTTTTTCACTTGCCAAATCACTCCGTATCAAGCTGGCCACGCGACAACACATTGAAGACCACACTCCTGACCCAGAGGCCATTTTCCTGCCCCCCAGAGCCCCGAGCCCACTCACACCAGCCATCTTCTGCTGTCTGCCTGCCTGCTGGCCACGTGCCCTGCTATTTGGTGCCTGCACATCAGCCATCTGCAGGGGTCCAGTTGCTGTGACCACCCCTGCTGGAACAGAAGACTCCCGACTGAAGTTCCATCACTCCACAGCCCAGCACCAGGACCCAGTTGCCCACCCACACCTGCCTCAGGGGTTGCCATGTTGGGGGAAACACCATCAGAGACCACTGGCAACCCCAGCCTGAGAGGCAGAGGGCTGCCAGCTTCTCAGCAGGAGAGGTTGGCATCCTGGTGGAGCAAGTCCTGGTGCATCATGATGCGCTCTTTGGAAGAACACACGCCGACAAGGATGGACGGAGAAGGATTTGGACGGACATCGTGGTTGCCATCAACACATGCGACATACCACACTTCTGTAAGTGTTGGGAGGACTTCAGGTCCAGGACCCTCAGGAAGGCCCGGCGCCTCTTGGATGCAGCGGATGCAGAAGGGCAGATGAGGGTCCTGGAACACATACACCCAGTGCTTCACCTCCACGTCCTTGAGAGGCAGACCCGCCTGGAGTTGAGCGGTAAGTGTCCATGTGTACTGATTGGATGCAGTGCATGTTGAGATGTGCCAGGAGTGTGCAGCATGGACATATGTCTGGAAAGGCCCATGTATGGATGTGTATGTGCAGGGACATGAGCCTGCCGCATGTGAGTCCAGTCATGTGTGATGCACAACAATGGTGTATGTGTTCCAAAGCATGATGCACAAATGCACGTGGAGACACACACATGTTGGCATTTCTTTGTATGTACTATGCCATGGTTGGGGTGTGACACATGGATTCTGGTTCCACCTTCATGCACATGTGTGTGTGTGTGTGTTTTTGACATATGTGCAACTGTGATATGCCATGGATGCATGTGACACATACATGTAGTGAGCCAATTGGCAGATGTGACATAGTTGCCGGTGATTGTACGGTGACAGGTGGTGGAGATGTACAGGGTGCATGTCTGTCTGGTGGGGTGTGTGCATGTGTTTGGCACTCCCCATGTTGCTTGTGACGTCTGGCTGACCTTTGGATGTTCAGGCTGTTGTGTGTGTATGGATGCTGCTGCCTGTTGCACCATTCCTGTTAATTTGTGCATGTGTGTGGGTTCAAATGATATGTGTGTTGGGGAGTGTGATGCCATCTGTGAAGTTTGACAATGCCACTCATGTGCAACTGTCATGTGTGTATACAAACATTGTAGAGAGCCCTGATGCCTGTGTTCTGTCTCCCTGTCTGCAGCGTCAACTATTGAAGAGGGTGGAGACGGTGCTGTGGAGCACAGCGGCAGGGATCTTTTCCACGTGTTTTCGGTGACGCAAGTGGGGTAGGCGTATTCCGAGGGGTGCGCAGGGAGTTTTCCATGCATTTTCGCTGCCGCAAGCAGGTTGTCGCATTCCAAGGGGTCCGTGGGGAGTTTTCCACACGTTTTCGTAGTTGGGGGGGGCTGTATGCTGGTCCACTGGCCTTTGCGCCATGGGTTGGGAGCGTAACTGGCACTGCTGCAGGGTCGCTGCGCCACTCTGCGCCACGGCTGATTATGGATGTTAGTTTCCATGAATGCGACTAGAGCACGCTCCATCTGTGCACCAGCCGCGTGCACCACTTGTGCGCTAAATTCTATGAATTAATCCCAGAGTTTCTCCAGCCATGCCAGATGGCAATCCTGCACAGTGACTAAACTGCAGAATGAAAGCCACATCACTGGAAGTACATTGGAGAGCCGAATATTTTGTTAACCAAATGCTGACAGCGAACCATGTTCCCAGACAATTCCTAATTGCTTGGCAGGCACTGAACGCCTACTATCCTGCACATTCACGGCCTAACTGACTTCATGCATGTTCCGAACAGAAGGGACATTTGGGGACGTTTTTAAAATACTATGGGCGAGCCTGTAAGGGAGCACAAATCGCACAAGTGCTTAGATAGTGTGCAGTTTTTCAAAATCTGAGAACTGCCTGGAGTGATTGCCACTTCATACTTTGGTCAGGCGCATACCGGCCCAACCCTTCCATTCACGGCATTCTAGGTCGCATGAAGATGTCCGTCATTTTCACGTTGTTTAATAATAATAATATGCACCTTGAGTTGTGAATAATTTACCTAGAAAATTGACAAGGTAAATGCAAAACTAGCAATGTTGACCCATATATTTTTCAGTAATATGTTCCCTATAAATATTTATTAACAGCTGTGTGAAAATTAACATGCCATTTAATTTGTAAATGTTCAGAATACCAAACCATTCACGAGTGCTAATTGTGAACGGAAAAAGGAAACGTGCCAGGAAGCTTTGTTATTTCGCTAGCAGAAGAACTCATTAAAACGCGTATTATTTGTAGTGGTGTGTATTACTCTGTTTTATAGTGACACCTGTCTATACAGAACATTGCCAAACAAAACAAAATATATATTTTGTCTGTGGAGCCGATCTAAAGTCATCACATGCACCCTCTCCAGATACATTACAATCAATTTGGAGAAATAATGAAATCGAAAATCTTACAGAGGGCATTGGGAATTCTCTCCAAAATGAAGCTGAGAAACTTATTTTGCTTACCCTTATTACCAGCAATATGTGAGAGCAAAGTATTACCGAGCCACCAAGCCAGATGCACAAGTTAACACTGTTAGCATATTTTAGCATTCCTCTTTGATGCAAATGACGGGTGAAGGGTTCCAACTATTACAATCACAAATTATTCAGCAGTCACTGTTAAATATTTACAAGCTCGCACATTTTATGAATTATTCTATTTATTAAAGATAAACCTCTAGTCCCACGTCATATACTGTAGCTGGCAGCATCTTCAGGTATATTTGTGCTATAATGGTTAGGAGAATTTTCAATTGCATTTATGCTTTAGACCATCTTGAGCAGGGACGCCATTTCACCAAAATGCTAGGGGTAGAGGAAGTGACATCACACGACCCTTGACCTCTGATGACATCACGGGAATTGATGGATCTCAACCTTTCAACCCTTGACAAAACAGGAAGTAGCATCACAAAGCATTGTTCCTAAGTACACTACGTAAAATATGGTTATGATATCACTGTAATGTGATATACATTTCACACAAGAATGCACCACCATGTTTATCATTAATATCAGTGTGCATAGGCCCATATTACCAAATTACTGTGAATTCGAGCAGATGTCCAAGGCCAAATGTTAATTATGTGTTATTATATAGCACTTACACTTAAGCGCTTTATATACAACCGATACACATACAATATCACCCAACCTGTGTTGGTACACATTCATCAACCTCAGAAGGATAAAAAGCTGAGTTGGCCTTGTCAGGATTCAAACCTGCAACCTGCAGATCACACACACATCGCAGCAGAGAGCGCACAACCCACCGAGCTATCTTGCCAGCTAAAGCTATCTTACTCTCAATAGAAAAATGAGCAATTACATATCTGAACGTTCTCAAGGTCAGAAATCAGATTACACTCAGTAGTGGATACCATTAAACTCGTAACTGAGATGCAACAGCAGGCTAGTTCATATGCAGGTCTGGTTCAAAGTTGTCCACATGTTAAGCCTGTGTGTATCTACTTTTCAGGCTTCAAAGGTTGGCAACATACTTACCATTTGGAGGGTTCATTACTGTGTATTAAAGAATTTAGAGTAGTGCAGGGAAAGCAGCGCACGCACACAGCATCCGGTGATCTGGGCACTCGTTACCTCATACATGCAAACAAACATCCTGAGCAGCATGCCAAGGATATAGAAAAGACAGACACATTACAACAAAGCATTCATTGTGGTACTATGACATCAAGGGCCACTGTATGTGCAATGGTCAAACATTTCTACTCTATACACGAGCTTTTAGGTACAATACACTGAGATGGAATAAAATAACATGCTATAATTGCAATTTGTGAAAAGCAAAACACGTAGTCCAAAATGGATGCTTATTCTACTCTAAATGCTTTTTGGACGGTTTTGTGTGCATTGTGAATTTGAGGTTTTTAAGAACAGATTAAATCAGTGACTCCCCCCGTGAAGTATACCTGAAACAAACCTTTATTAAGTGTAGTGATTGGAAGTATTGTCTTTGTGATGATTTGAATTGCTTAAATGTACATTGCACTATTGTTCGAGGTCTCAGTGTGATGTCATTAGGTTGGAATGCAAGGGAGACTGGAATGATAGTGTGAGACGATTCTATAGAGGGACAGTTGGTGAAGCGGGACGAATATTGATGATGGGGGCTGGTAGATGTTACCTTATGCTCAGATCAAAACTTCTATATACATCTGTATCCACGAAGTACGGAAGTAAAGGCTATAAAATCAACACAGACTCAAGCATGTTATTGGACCCCCACTTCCTTACAATGAGTCTATCAATTATTGTATAGATTTCCAGAAAGAAAAATTATGTGTTATTGCCATAGCATTTCGGTGCTGGACTGCCCATTTGGGTGGGACAAAGACTGATATGCAAATGAATATTTCCCATCTGTGAAAGGTACAGTGAGCAAAAAGTGTGTGCTGCAAACTCTCATCTCAGAACAGGTTATCATGCTATGTTCTTTCTGGAGAGGAGCGCCTGCTACCTTTTTTTGAAATATTTGTAAGGGACTTGGGGTTGGTCACCCTAAGTTACCTGGGGGCAACCAGACGTGGACTCCCTGCTCACTGTGCTCAGAGAGGCACAGCTTCACCTCACTGATGAGGCCCAACAAGGCTGAAACACGTGTATGAGGTTGCTGTTGGTACTCTTGTTCAGAGAGGAATTGCCATAGCATTTCGGTGCTGGACTGCCCATGTGGGTGGGACAAAGACTGATATGCAAATGGATATTTCCCATCTGTGAAAGGTACAGTGAGCAAAAAGCGTGTGCTGCAAACTCTCATCTCAGAACAAGTTATCATGCTATGTTCTTTCTGGAGAGGAGCGCCTGCTACCTTTTTTTGAAATATTTGTAAGGGACTTGGGGTTGGTCACCCTAAGTTACCTGGGGGCAACCAGACGTGGACTCCCTGCTCACTGTGCTCAGAGAGGCACAGCTTCACCTCACTGATGAGGCCCAACAAGGCTGAAACACGTGTATGGGGTTGCTGTTGGTACTCTTGTTCAGAGACGAATTGCCATAGCATTTTGGTGCTGGACTGCCCATGTGGGTGGGACAAAGACTGATATGCAAATGGGTGTTTCCAATCTGTGAAAGGTACAGTGAGCAAAAAGTGTGTGCTGCAAACTCTCATCTCAGAACAGGTTATCATGCTATGTTCTTTCTGGAGAGGAGCGCCTGCTACCTTTTTTTGAAATATTTGTAAGGGAATTGGGTTTGGTCACCCTAAGTTACCTGGGGGCAACCAGACGTGAACTCCCGGCTCACTGTGCTCAGAGAGGCACAGCTTCACCTCACTGATGAGGCCCAACAAGGCTGAAACACATGTATGGGGTTGCTGTTGGTCCTCTTGGTCAGAGAGGAATTGCCATAGCATTTCGGTGCTGGACTGCCCATGTGGATGGGACAAAGACTGATATGCAAATGGATATTTCCCATCTGTGAAAGGTACAGTGAGCAAAAAGCGTGTGCTGCAAACTCTCATCTCAGAACAGGTTATCATGCTAAGTTCTTTCTGGAGAGGAGCGCCTGCTACCTTTTTTTGAAATATGTGTTATTCCTAATCTTTCTTATTTAGGGTCCCTGCTCAAAGAGTTATACGTTTGAAACCCCCTCATTTTATTTTAAGAGGCCTGAACAGGAAAGCCAGCCACTCCAGAAACAAAGCCACATGGTGCTTGCCACAGTTTAAAAATAAAACACAAAGAACACTTTTTTCTTTACTTTTGAGGGGTACAAAGGGAGACCGCAGGGCCCCCAAAATGATGCGCCTGCTCTTGAATATTTCTCTGGAATTGTCCAATGAGGCTATGTCAGGGACAATACCAACTTTCAAGGGGTAATCTTAATGCTGAATATTCTGATTGGCAATACCCATCACTTAATTTTCAATTGCAATATAAAAGTGTTTTAAAATACTGACAACTGGCTAAGCCTTTGTTTATTTCACTTTCAAATGAATGATTTGAAGAGAAGGTTCATATTAGCTGAAGCTATGCCCATTTCATGATGTAATATTATTTTAAGGCAAGGCGACAGGAGCATTTTTTATGTTAGCACCTGGACAAACCCAATAGATGCAAGTCACCAACAGTGCACAGAACCAACACATTTTAATTATGCCATTGCCTGCAACATATGCCAATAAATAAAACATGTTCATGTTGGTTGTGCCTATATATGCCAGTATTACCATGTAAGAATTCCTCACCAATAGAAATATGTCATGCCACAGTAAAAAAGTAAATGCACACTGACACCATACGCCAAGCTCTGCACATAATAACACTTGTCATGTTAGCTTTACTTTTGATGCCAAGTAAAAAATGTTACAGCACATTATGCAATGCCAAGTCTAATGATAAGCAATATAACCTGGTTAGACTGGCCAGCACACAACGTAGGCCAGTCTAGCCAGGTAATAACACTTAACATGTGTGTTCTACCCTTGGTACACAATAGCAGTTCATCAAAGGTAAAACAAACATATTTGCAATATTTGCTTTACCTTTGATGCACTTATCATATTTTCTTTACCCTTTATGCACAGTAACTGTACCATATGTGTTTTACCCTTGATGCAAAGTTAGTGTGCAGCAATGGTAAAGCACATATAGGAGTTATTACATGGCTAGATTGGCCTACATTCAATAACACATATTTTCGTTTTACCACTTGACGCACAGCAACTGTACTGTGCATCAAGGTCAACAAAAACCTGTTAAAAGTGTTATTATGAGGATAGATAGGCCTACATTCATTGTACACCAGAGTAGCCATTTTATAGAAATTCACTTATCATGTTTACCTTAGCCTTGATGCATGGTACTGTGCATCAAGTGTACAGCACAAACGAATGGCATGCCCCTTGCATCCCTGACCCGTAAATGTAGGTTCCGGAATTAAGGGGGGAGGGTTCTGACACACACACCCACAAATGCACACAAACACTTTCATGCACACATTCACAAATCATTCATACAAATCCTTACATGTACACATTAATAAAAACAAGCAGCCAATTCAAGGTGTGGGTCTGCACAGCTTGAACACGCTGACTGATAGGAGAGCAGTGATGTCCTGTCAGTCAGAGCATCTATGCTTCTAGCAGAATAGTGGGAGGCCGTCTTTCAATGTCCCGCCTCCTCATGTGAGGGGGCAGCAACCCCAAACATATAGTGGCAGGTCAAAACCGTTATGTGCAAACCTTTACCTCATGGCTTGAGTAGTGCTTCCTGTTCTCTAGGAAGGAAGAACTTAATGCTATGAAGGAAGTGCTTAATGACCTGTGGAGTTATCCCACCCACTGCAACAGGAACATTTCAATTCAGTCTATAGCTATTCAAGTTTGTTTTCCTTTAGAAGAACTCACTTTCAAGAAAAACGAAAACAGTGTATAGTGCAGATGCCCATTGAATGGTTTATCATCCCTATTTTTTATTTTTTTGAGTATTTAATCAAAAATTTGATTTTTACAACATCATTTCTTTTCTCTTTCTTTTGTCCGAATTTGGACATCTTAATCATTTGATTCTGTAGGTTAGAATTTCTGGTCGCTTTGCAAGGAGAGTCTTAGTTTTCATTTCGCTTCGCAGTGAGTTTTTCTGTTAAAGCGTCAAGGATTTTGTATGTCGCTAGTTGCCACGATGTCCGGTCACCACTTATCATCCTTTTCCACCATGTATCTTCATCAGTTACTGTGGAGTGTTGGCAGATATATTTCATATAGGGGTGGCGGATATTTGTCAAGCTCGGGCAGGACAGTATAAGGTGGCGAATAGTCTCTTTCTCGTTTCCACAGAATCTGCAGGTACTAGTCAGCGATTGCTTCCTTATGTGGCGGATTTCGTTGGTGTCCACAAGATTCAGTCTTGCTCTGATTATAAGATTGCGTGCCGCTCGGCTGGGGAATCTTTTGATGTAGTTCTGTAGATCGTCACGTTTTTTCCATAGCGGTGGTAAGTGAGAGACAAGCTTGTATTCTGAGGCTGCATCTAAAGTGCGAATCCAGTCCATGCCTTTAGTTTTTTTTTATTATTCTTGTAGGATTGTTAATCCGATCTTCTTCTGTACATTCGATGATTTTCAGTAGAGCTTGGTTTTCGTTTTTCCATTGAATGGTTTATCATCCCTATTTTGCAACACTCCAAATGTTTTTTATAGGGATGTAGGATTACAAGTTATTCGAGATAAAACAGCATTTGCTAGGACTTCAGAGTATTTTAGAGTTCTGAAGGTAGTAGTTGGTGAAGGCCTTCAGAACCCTTGATAGGGGTATTGTGAATTCTTAAGAGGAGTGGAAATGCTATGATTATGTACATTTTTCCTTGTTATTTCTATTCCTTCTGTTCTCTTCTTTATTAAAGCCATTACTATTTGAGGTATCCTGCTCTTCCCAGAAACACCACCAAAGTCTTCAAGCTCACATTTGGGCTCCAGGGGGGTCTTCACCTTCCTAAATTTACAAGGTATAAGGAGGGTATCATCTAGCATATGTCATGTATAATAGCAACACTATCACTCTGTGGCCTCCCCTCTAGGACATGTATTTAAGTATACTCCTCTGCCACAGATGTGTTCTGGGCCAGGGCTGATTACTATCTTCCTCTGGAAAGCCCTCATCTCCTCTCCTCCTGGAGCTTAAGTTGCCCTATTAGATTCCATGGCATAGTCATGATCCTGTGGTCAGTGTTGATGAGAACTCCAGTATGGTGTCCCTGGGACACACTCTGCGTCAACCAAGCATTTTCTTTGACAATTACCATTGTTCTCAGAAGTGGAACATTCAAACACTGATAGAAACATCTGGCCTGAGCACGTGAAAGTCAGGAGAGAGAACATTACTGCTCTTTATTTTTGTCCCATTAGAAATGAGTGTTTGATTACCAGAATATTCTCCTCTGACCTATCATCCCCTTATCTTCTGTGAGAAGAGATAACAAAAATCTTCTACCATCTGTCCTTGAGACATGTTTAAATTGTCCTTCAGAGGCACAACCCAATTTCTTTCTTTGCAACGTTGTCTTCGAGCTGGTCTCCAACGATATTGAATCCCTGGAAAATATAGTTAAATGCTCTTTTGGTCTGACACGTTATACTGTAGGTTGTTTTAATTGGGTGAAATCAAATACAGAGGAATTTTCCACCCACCCCCCAAATCAAGCACAAACAAGTTTCATTAGTTTCATAAAGTTGTTTTTGTGGACCTGGGATCCCAAATGCATTAATATTGATTCCCATCAACTTCCCTCCTCTTTCGGGACAAGTTACATGCAGGGTTGAACAGAATGTCTATTTTTGTGACAAAATAAAAATATTTGTATCAATTTAAATATGAACAATGTATACATCTATGATATTCCAATATCAATGCTGGCTCCCATAAAGACTGATCAACAACCTAGTCACCTCAAATTTCAATGCTAAATTTACAGGAATAGAGACATTTGCAACACACACATTACCATCTGTACCTATGATTTACCCTGAGTGCGCATTCACCATTGTATGGGGTTCATCATACAGCTGTCATTTTATAAAAAAGAAAATTAACTTCCCTGCTTATCTAAGTCTTCCCACTTCCCCTTTATTGAAAATAGATGCCTCCCCCTTGCTCAACTGACATGTCAGAATTTCAAACAGCGTTCTAGGAAACTCAAATGAAACACCTGCTAATTGACATTCATGTATGTTCATTTCTTGTAAAGAGAACACAGATTCTATTTGGCATGTCTGCTAGACTTTCTTCAATGGTGCAAAAGTGTTCATTTGTTGTTTTCAATTAACTACTTAAAGGTGGGACAATGTGTGCAGTACATTTCCCTTCCCCCTTTGTCTTTTTGTTTTGAATGGTACAAGGCCAGAAACAGATTACTACCTGGTGTTCAACCAGGAAATGAATGAAGAGAAGGAGACCTACTCTAAGAAAAGTGTAATCCCTGAAGCACATACATCTGAAATATGTATTAATTTCTCAGGATTTATAGTCACCATATATACACTGTGCCCTCAATACTTTCACTAATAAAAGGGCTATGATTTAATATATTCCAATTTAGAGTATCACTCCTCTCAGAATTATGTCCCCTTAATTGTAGACATACATTGGAAATTAGTTTGGCTTTCTTAGGCAGCTGGGCACCTTTTCAAGCACTAGTTCAATTCTCCCCCTCTAAAACAGGTGGGCATAGGTCAGCAAGATGGAGTCTACTTTCTTTTCTAGGAAAGAAGGCTTTGGACTTTAACCCCAGGTAGGCCACTCTCACAATGTACTGCTATTAAACCAAAATGGATCCAAAAGGAAGGGAATCTATTGCATTCTCTTTCTGTTGTTGACAATGTGTCTGTGTCTCCTTCTTTCAGCTTTTCTGTCAGTTAATCGCTGTCAGGAAGTGAGCAGCTCAGTCTTTCCCCAGAATCTTTATGGAAAATATATAGGTCAGACACCCCTCCCTTCAGAGGTGCCTATCATTCATCAGATCTATTTGGTCAGAGTATGTAATTGGACAGTGTTCCAAAAGTGATTTCATGGTAAACCATACCCTTCATGCTCATTGGAGATATTCATGAAGATGGCAGTCTAATGAGAGTGACTTCTGCTGCCAGTTCCCTCCCATTTGATGTGATGTCATCTTGTAGAGTTCTATGTTAAAAAAAAAATTACATTTCTGAAAAAATCATGTTCCTCACAAGTGATTATTTTGGTAATGGGTTCATCAGATTACTCTCAGTCAGGCGATTGAAATAATGGAATTGTCAACTCAGCATGATATGTGATATGTTTGCTGAAGATGTTTGTCACAAAAACTCCATTCCCAGTTCAGAATAAGAGCCTCAGCGGCTTGAACGCTAAGATATATGAATCACAGGCGCATGCCTTTCTGTGCAAGTATATCCACGTATGCCCAATTTGCTTTATTAACATAATGCCCAAAAAATATTTTATGTTCAGCTGAAAGTGTTTTCACCCTTAACAATTGAAAAAAATGTAACTTTCTACAACCTTCTGTGCAAAGGTTATTTATAAAACCATTATTCCATATGTAATTTTTAAACAGTGTCATACGATATATCACCATACACAATGACATCTCCAGTTGCTGGCTGATAACCGCCATAGGCTGTCAGTCCTTTGAGAGCACTGAGCTGATCATTTAGGACTGCTAAGAAGGCTGGTTATCATTGCACAAATTCCTTGAGGTTTAGTTTCTCAAAGTCACATGTTTATGTGCCTCTGTTCCCTTCAATAATAACAACCATTTTCTATCACTTTATCCAGTCTCCAGGTCTTTGAATGTGTGAAGTGTTTCCTTCTGTAAACGCCTGGCTGATTACAATAGAAGATTATTTGTAGTTCGGAACACTGTTCTCACATGTAATTTTGTGTCTACCCATGCTTAAAGCAGCATGTTGTGTCAGCGTTAGGCCCGGCCTTGATGCTAAAACACACAGTGCAATGCAATCACTTTCATATTCAGTAAACATGAGTCCTGAGCATTAACCAATTATATTGAATTACAGTACGTTAGAGTTTTTTCTTCATTAGACTGGGCTGAGTGCCAGCGACCTTGAGTCTGGTTCATTACATTCCTCTACTATAACCATAGCTGTTTACTGCTCTTTGGACCTTTCTGGGATGAGCACCAAATTTCCAGATCAATAGTAAACAAAGAGATAACAATGCAAATAAAATATGACAATGCAGAAGAACTACAAACCTCTGTCCTTGTTGTAGTTTATACAGGATCAGTGGTGTCCACTGACAATTTTGTTGGAAAGATGCCAAGTGATGGATGACCAGATTATCCTTGCTGTATCTTACACAAGAACAACGTTGGTTGCTGACATTTTTGTTTAGAATGATTTCTAGTGCTGGATGACGAAGGTCGTCTTTGCTATAGTTTACACAAGAAAGATGCTGTTCGCTGATACGACTTCTAAAGAACAGGTCCTCTTCTCCCATCTGGCTAGACTATTCTACTGGATTTAGGCATAGGACAGTTTTAGTAGGATGCAGGATGGGAATGCTAATGTTGGGAAGTGACACCTCCTGCCCATTGATTATAAATAGACCAGGCTCAAAGCCCATGCAGCATAGATGGTATAAAGACAAGGGGCAGATACAGACAGCTGGCAGACTGGAGGGAGAAGACAGAGGCTTCCAGAAGGGAGGAGCCAACTCACTCTTTTCCATGTACTGGATTGTAAGGCAGCTAATCTGGATTTATGGCTGTTTTAGTACCAACAAACATGACCTATTGACTTGTTGAGCATACATGTGATTATTGAATGACCTGCATCTGAATACTTTTGATTTTCTTCCGAAATGCACATCAGCTCGCCACCTAAACAGCAGGCCCTGTTCTGGGTGGTCTACATGCTGGCACCATATATCTCAATGTACAATGTCATTCTTTTTGAAACATTTTTCCTTATTTTTATGCTTTTCTGATGGTGCTCTGATAATGTGGTTTCTTATATTTTTGCAATTGTTTGGCATTTTCTCGTGGATTGTGTAAACTGATTCAGGTATCCAATCATATCCAGCACTCATCTCATCTCTCTACCCTCTACAGTAAGTGAGTATGAGATACCTTTTGCCCTTCATTGATATCACATTGAGAAAGGTGTTGAGCTGTTTGGGCAGGTGTTTCTACAGGGTTGCCCACCATGATTTGTTGAGACAAATTTTTCTCTGGAAATTGCCGGGAATTATTTGATTTGTGAGGTGCCCACCATGACCTGGTGAGGCATGTAGGTAACTATGATTTCTTTGAAAAGGTTGATCAGTCTCAGTCTTGATTATAGGGAGAGGCAATGACAATGATTTCAGCTTTTTCATTAATTTCTTGTGTTGTGTATAGTGACAAAAATAATAGCAATGTTTCTTTATTACATATTTCTCATAATTAAACAATGTATTTTATTCCATGAGAGTGTAAAACACATTCATTGAGTGTTCATTACTAAGTATTATCTGATGCGTTTGAACATGAATATTAAGTGTGGGGCATCTATTTGAACTACATTGTATTGATGTGTTATTTAGGGTGCATGTCTTTTAATACACAGGATCGTGTGAGTAGTGGACTATACATTAAATATAATGTGACATTGGTAAACCTCTTCTGCGTTGGCAATTCAGAGCAGCAGTCTTGTACATGGATTGTTGCCTGCTCTCTTTACAGTTGCACAGTGACAGTTATATGCTTTGCCCTACATCTACTCCTACCACATCACCTGCTGGGGGTGGGGTTTCGACACTCCCGTGGGGGTCGAAGGAAGGCACTGGAGAAAGTGGTGATAAAAATCATGAAATTTCAGACTAAATTCTGTGTATTTATAAGGAATGTGTATTCCTTGCCAATGCCTATCTTTAGAACCAAAGTAAAACATTTCGTCCTTTGCTGAATTCCAGAGACTATCAAGGTTTTATGGCCAGTTTTATGGGCAGCATTTCGTTGGAGCAAACTTCCTCCTCAATAGCTGTTGGGGGATGTCATGAGGATGCAATTTTGCTTTCCAATCCCAAAGCAGGTTTCACCAACAGACACAGCTTTTACAGTCATATTCTTTTTGCCATTGAATTTATATTTCCACAAAATAGGGCAGCAGTATACCATTTCTTTGGCTTCAAACTCCTGTTAACATTTTATATTAATGAGTACCTGTAGGTTTTATAAAGCTGATTCTTAATCCTGTAAGTAAATAAACACAATTGGACTGTTTTCCATTTAAAGAAAGTTGCTGGATACTTTCTGACAAATGAAAGGACTAATTTTCTTGTCTTTGTCAGTCAATTTGGACGTATATTCTTGTTTTATATAGATTATAACATTGCACCATTCCTAATGCTTGTCTTTTTCAGATACCGGATGCAGGCTGCAGTTCACATTTTTGGTTTTAAATGTGGTGCTTTTCCCTGCATCCTTTTGTTTGGTATAGATCTCATTAAAAGTCCCCCACCCCTTGCTATTGTTCTTTATGGCAGAAAAAGGTGGCGGATAAGGGACAATTTCTTTTTTTCTGGGTTCTTTCTGTTCGACTTTGGATGAGTCTTTCTTCCACCATCTTTATTTTTCTTTTGGAAAACAATGGATGTTCTCTTTACTGTATAATTTCCCATTTCCATTTGTTTCTTGGAAGGATACTTCACCATCTCTTAGGCCCTGGAAATAATCATCTGATTAATTCAATATAGAGATTGGTAGAAATGTCGGTTTAGTAACACATAGAGACACGGATTTAAAGGAAAAATGCAAATACTATCACAGAATTTTTGACATTAACTTCACTGATTTATACTGATTTTTTCATCCGCTCATTCTCTTGTACTCTTATTTTGTTACTTAACAGGAAATTATTTCTTGCACATCTGTTGCTTTTTATTTTCTCTAGGTTTGCTTCTTCAAAATTTACTTCACCCTTAACTTTGGATGGCTCCTTAAACATTCTCAAAGCCTATCAATGGTGACAACTTTTCAATGGATTGATATGTACCTGTTTTATCTCAATTAGATCTTGTTTGGGATGCAGATATTATAGGTGGCAGTAGAAAACATATCAATGATCTCAAAATTACCTTGCCAAGATAGTAGAACCTCTTCAGCCTGTCTTGGTTCCTTTGAAAATTATAGAGATAAACCCTTTCACCTATCTCAAACACTTGTATTGTTGTTTTTAGGTTGTGGTATGTCCTCATACTTTAAGCAGGCTTCTCCAGTTTTTGCTAGACATATGCAAAAGCAAAGCATGCTGTAGATGAGTACTCAAAATGTCAATGTATTCATGAGTAGTTGAGGTGTTCATCAACATCTGTTCCTGAATTTGGTAAAGCAGGTAGTGAGATAATAACATAAGTTTGGTCATTAAGTCAAATGGAACTCTCTTACAGGATGAAGAAGGTTTCATTCTCTCGGCCATCAGGGCAAGTGGCAATCAAATGTTCCAAGTAGGTCAAAAATTGACCACATACTTCTACAAGATACTCACAATTGTTTTGTTGTTTCTCTCCACAACCCTGCCCGATGCTGTGCGGCAGGCAATGTTGAGTTTTCTTTTCACTGCTAAAAGTTCCCATGTCTCAGTCATCACCTCACTGGTAAAAACACTAATGAGAAATGAGAAAATGTGTGGTTGATTATCAAAGTGCCAGCTGTTTATGCCTTACAATTTGGTCACGAAAGGTACTTCAACCACTTATTGAAGAGGCATTTCATTGTCAACATGTATTTGTTTCCTCTGGAAGAATGATTGACTTCTCCTATGAAGTCTACTTGTAAATCAGATCATGGCAATGTCATTCGCCTCATCTGTAGAGGATCTCTGTCTGTGGGAGAACTTGGTTGGAACTGAGCACACACAAGACATGCCTTTACATAGGTATTGAGATTCTTGGCAATGTGTACACAGTAAGCGACTTCTCAACTATCTCTAGAATGTTTTTAGATCCTCTATGACCAGCGGTAGCCATGTCATGGGCACAGTTTATTAGACTTCAGAATGAGGTTGATACCACCCACTGGTCATACCCAGATTGGGGTTTTCTCAAACAAACAGTCTGTCTTGAATCTTGAATATTTTCTCAAATTTCATCAGAACACAGAGGTCTTCCTTTCTTTGATAATCTTATTCTGTTATGGGAATGACGGGATCTACTTTTTGTGTGGTGATTGAGTCTGCATGAGGAGCATGTTCACTCCACTGAGCAGCTGCACCTTCACATGTCAGTGCAAGTTTATGATCTGGTCACATCTGTGACCTTAATTTCTCCTAGCAGATGTTTCATATCTGTGAAGTCCCATTGTAGAGCTCCTGTTTTGGCTAATAAATCAGCCAAATCATTTAACGATTCACCAAGACACTCTATCTGGTAATGACCTTTGATCTTTTTTCCAAAAGGTCGTCATTTCAATAGACATCAACAGATCGTCAATAGTCTGGATCAATCTACTATGTTTTAATGGTTTATTATTGTCAGAAATCATGCCTTTGTTCTTCCAAATAATCAGGTGTTCTACAAACCCATTTCAAAAATATTCAGAATCACTGATAATCCCCAGTTCTTTGAGTTGATGGTTTAAGACAGTGAGGACAGCTTGATAAATTGCCATCTGCTTTGCTTCCTGACTACATCACAGACCTAATTTGTAACCAGCAAAGTGTTCAAGAAGATCATATACTCACGTGTTCCCAATGCAGCAAATAATAATTTCTCCCCTTCTTTAGTAATATAGTAGTGTCATCCATCCATTTAAAATGTGGGTATATCCTGAGAAGTGTTTTCTGCACATACCTTGTCCGAGGATGTGCCTCCATATTGTCATTGGTGATTAGACATTTGTCCAAAATGTTCTTCAATCATGTATGTCTGCAAACCTTGCGCTATTGGGCATTTCTTATTTTGGCCGTACTTATCCTCCACAGGAAAGCCCTGAAATGTAAGAAACAAAGAAGTAATTCTTGAATTAAGGTAATTCCCACCCTGTATTCTATCACTTTGGAGATATTGTAACATCTGTTGAGAGGTATTTTCAATGATGTGCTCCCCCTGGATAAACAGGCAGTCGTTTTTCAATGTACAGCATTGCAAGGAGTGCTTTCTCTCAATCATCAAATATATCTTTTACAAAGGATAATGTTTCACTCATGTAGGAGATTACCTTGTTTACTTGTTTTTGATGTAAAACCACCATCTAGCAGTTATCTGAGAAACCAGTCCTTAGTTAAAACTCTTTAGTCATGATAGAGTATGACAAACAAGAAGCTTGTGACAGGGTTCCCTTTAATTGCTATAATGCCTCCGATTGTGCTTTATCTCACCTACACATCACTCCAGCCTTCGATAAATGGACCAAAGGTCACACAATCTCTCCCTCACCCTCAATACATTTTAGACTATAATTAGTTAGTCCAAAGAGGCTTTGTAACTCATGCAGAGTTGCAGTGTTCTTTCATTTGATTAAGGCTTCAACCTTCTTTTACTAGGAATTGATACCCTTAGCTGTTATTTCATGTCCAAGAAAGTTCACTTTGGTTTTGCACCATTGTGCTTTCTGGAAAGAACATTTCATCACACCTTCTTTTTGAAACTGGGCAAGAACATTTCAGATTTGTGCCAGATGCTCTTCCACAGTTGAACTTTTGATCAACAGATTATCCACAAAGGCCAATGTTCATCATTCGGTCAAATCTGTCATTGCCTTGTGAAGGAAAATGTTGAATTCATTTCCTGAATTGATGTATCCGAAGGACATACAGGGCCACATATATTGCTCTGCCCTGATGGTAACAATACGATACGGCCCATGAATCATGTGTCAGTGGATGTCTTTGCTGCTACTTTCTCTGCTCCTCCCACTCCTGCACCTGACTCACACACTGACACAGCCCTCTTTACTGTGCATCTTTCTATCTCCAATATGCTGGACATCCTTGCCCCTGTCATGAGAATCCGTCTAAGGCCTACCTCCAAGTGCATCTCTTGGTATGACTCGGACCTTGCTGCCCTGAAACATAAGTGTAGGGGGGCTGAGAGGAAGTGGAGGGCATCAGGTGTACCCCTCTGACAAACTAGCCTGCCACCTGCTCCAAAGGCAATACAGACTCTCTGTCCTGTCCAAGAAGAGAGCCCACATCCAAGCCTGCATCTCTGCTGCCTCTAACAACACAGCTTAACTCTTTAAAATCTGCAAGGAGCTGGTGAATTGCTCTGCAGTAACCACCTCTCCTGTTCCCTCCCAGGCCCTCTGTACAGCACTGGCTTCTCACTTCACCATTAAAACCCTAATCTTCCTCTCCCTCTACCTTTCTCAGCCCTCCTCTGGCCACCTCTCCCTCTCCTCCTCCATTTGCCTCTTTCTCTTCAACTACACCTGACGGGGTGTAGTTGACCACAAGGACCACATTGACACCGTGGCTCCAGCCATGGCTGATTTTTGCAATGCCTCTTTGCCATTGTAACTCCCCCTCTCTCCTCAAGCATTCCCTTGCACCCCCCCCTTAAAAAAGCATTCTACTGATCCTACCTGTCCGGCACACTATCACCCAATCTCTATGACATATGTACTGGGCAAAATCCTGGAAAAGCTGGCCATTCCCCAGCTTATTCTCCATACTGAATCTGTTGGTTGTCTCCATGACAATTAGTCTGGCTTCAGAGCAGCCAGAAGCACTGAATCTGCTCTCCTGAACACCAGTGAATATCTGCTCACTAATCTTGATTCAAGCCTTCCTTCTGACTCATTCTCCTTGACTTTTTCTCCGCTTTTGAAACGGTCAATCACGCCATCCTGATCAATCGACTACGTGAGAACCTGGGTATCATGGATCAGGCCCTGGAGTGGTTGTCCTTCTTCCTCCTGGACTGACCCTGCCAGGTCGAACTTGGGTCCTTTTCCTATACCACCTCTCTTTCCACATGCAGGGTTCCCCAGGGCTCTAACCTCTCACCTTGGCTCTTCAATGTCTACTTGGCCCCTTTGGCCCACCTTTTCTCTACATTCTCCTCTACCTTTCAGTGTTATGAGGGTGGCACTCAGATATCTTTCAGGCTCCCATCAGCCTCCTGTCCTCTCTCGCTCATTCCTGACTGTTCATCCGTGATTCAGGATTGGTGTGCCTCCAATGATCACTGCCTTAATGCCAGTAAGACTGAGACCCCATGCACCCGCTTTCCCTCTATCACTCTGGCCTCCCTCCTTGGGCCCTCTTTCTTCATCTTCCTGTGAGGCAAAAAACCTTCGTGTCATCTTCGACTTTACTCTCTCCTTCTCTCCTCACATCACAGACCTTGTGGAGAAGGCCCAGTATCAGCTGCACCTCCTCAGAGGTATTATTAATTTTCTCACTTTCCCCCAGAAGCTCACTGTCTCCAGAGCCCTGGCTCTCACTAGGCTGGACTAGTGCAGCAGCGTTTTCTCAATCTGCTGTCCTCTACTCACCACCCTATGCAACTAATCCAGGACAGGACTGCGAGACTTGCCCTTAGTCTCAAGCCCAGACCTGGTATCTCTCCAGCCCTGGAATCTCTGCACTTGCTCCCGGTGGCTGAAAATATCAAGTTCAAGACCTTGTGCAACATCCTCAAGGCTTTCTGATGCCAAGGGCCGCACTACATCCAACTTTCTCTTGCAAAACACCTTCTTTTTCAAGCCATTCACGCAGCCACCCCTAACTAACTCTCAGAGGCAGAGAGTGGGGGTTACATCACTCTCCTCTGCAGGTGCATCTATCTGGAATGGCCTTCCTACCCCTCTGAAACCTGAGGTGGGCCATCTGAAGTTCCGGAAGCAGCTCAAGACCCTCCTTTTTGTCTCAGCTTTCTCTTGTTCTCTCCTCTCTCTCTTTCTTTCACCCTCTCTCTCTTTCTCTCTCTCTCTCTCTCTTTCTCTCTTTCTCTCTCTCTCTCCCTCTCTCTCTGTCCCTGTGCTGGCTGGTGGTCTGGCTACCCTCAAAGTCTCACTGTGTACCAGGCCCCTTCACAACCAGTGTTAGGGAGAATTCTCCAGAATGGCTAATTTCCCTTACCTACTGAGTCACTCAGCAGCTTTTCTGGATTTCTAGGATTGATTTTTTTCACTTGGTAAGAGTGTGAGACTTTGTTCCCACTCTTACATGTGTTTTCCTGTGTGTGTTTAACATTTGATGTGTTCATAGACTGTGAAGCCTCACCTAATCCACAGGCATCATCTCTTCACTGTGTGTTACACAGCACCTTCAGTGCAGTGGCACAGGGTTGTCTTTTAGACTTCCCAACTCAGATTCCATTTTCTAGGACTGACTACTGTCTTCCAGAACTTATAAAGTTGCCATTAACCACAGACCCAGTACACCCTATCTTACATAGATTACTGGAAAGGGTTAATACGTATCCCTTTTTGTCTGTTTCTCTTGGAGCATTGTTTTGATCCCATTTCATAAAGACTTGGCTGATGGCAGTGGTAAGTACCTTATTTTTCCTACCACGGTTATCTTAAATAACCTTAGTATTGTTTTAGGCTATCTTGGTAGCCTCGAACTTAAACCCGCTAGAACATAAATGTTTTATTTCGGTTCTAACTGGGATTATTTGCCATTTCTTTCTGAAAATGTATTTCTCGTGTTTTACTCTGGGCGCCAAACCAGGTTGGTTCCTTTGTTCACCGTCTTTTTGCGGGCTTCTACGCAGAAGCCCTCCTTAGGTGAATGTATGTCTGGGGGGACAGGATGTGAGGGAGGGTTTAGGACTCCCTGCACAGGGTCTCCTTGGAGACCCATATCGCACTCTGAACTGATTGGCTGTGGTGAATGTCCCAGCGGGCCAGCCACCCTGCTGTGTGATTGTCAGCCAGGCTGTGTGAATGGGGGAAAACTGCATAGAAAGCAGGTCTCTGGGTCTGGAAAGGCAGAGTTGCCACTGGAACGAAAGAACCGACGAGGAGCTGATGGAAGAGGACCCCTACCACGACTGAACTTCCCAGTGAAGCCCTGCTGCAGATCCGAATCCTCCCACTCAAACGACAGAGAAGATCCTCCAGGAATCTTCTTCCCCTGAGCTGGTGGGACCAACCAGTTCACCCAAACTGCAAGCCAGGACTACCTCCTCTGGTCAAATTCGCTGTACATAGCTACATTGGGCTGAATAGCCAAGAATGCCGGACCCTGCTTGGGTTTTAAGGAGTACACCTTTTATTTGTCACTTTGCTCTACTGCTGGTTTCTTCCCTGGGAAGTGCAGGACTCTCCAGTCTGCCTACTTCATGTCAGTCCGACAGTCACTTCAGGAACTGTGCAGGAAATGCCAGGAACATCTGCCTCAGCTACTGCTTCTTCTTCATTTAAAGGTACTGTGCAAATCCAGTTTTTCGTTTCGTTCAGCCGCAGTGAAAGTGTGTGAAATCTTTCTCCAATCCAAGAGCTTGTCCTTCTCTACTCTTTAAACTAACTTTTCTGCCGACCAACTTCATCTGGAAATCTTGACAAAGACTTAACCGCGAACTACCCGGAGCTGTGTGTCCTTGAGCAAAATACTTTTTTGTCCTATTGACTTTGGCCCTAAACCTTTTTTATCTGATTCCATCACTGTAGTTCCTCTTTCTAGATTGCCCTGCTTACTTGCCTATTGGTGCTGTTCAATTTCTGCCTAACTTTTGTAAAATCAAGGAAATATCAAGGCTGAGTACCACAAAAGGAATTACACCAAACACGGGCTATAAAGATTCACAGATCTTTAATCTACTGTACAGTTACAAAGAAACAGAAATACAGATAGCTATCTGGCTCTCAAAACAGCACAATGAGTATCAGCCTGTCAGAGTGAGGAGTGAGAGGTACTGGACATCTAAACAGTCACATTATTTATACATATCTTGGAATATTGTCCAGCCCCTCTACAGGTTAATAATCTGTGGTCTAGAGTTTGTGCCGAGTTCACTTATGGCTCATACAACAATATGCACATGGATTACTTCGGTTTGTATTTTGAACAAGTTACAATGGCAAAGTGTATTCCTGGTTTTAACAGTAAGCCTTAGCACATATCCCTTCACAATGCAGTTCTGCCAGTGTCCACGCTCGAGATTTGCATTACATTGTCTTTGATGTGTGTTCGCGGATGAGGCTTGTTAGTGCAGACAATCCTTAGACCACAAGTCATGCTTGGGACAAGGGCTTTGTAAGCGATATTCAATCAACACTACAGCTAAGTCAATGCCTAGTCTGGAATGCTGAGGAACACCCTTATTGATGTATTTTTATAATCAGTTCAGTACTCTGGATGACAACCCTTGTATAACACCCCCCTCTTAGAATCCCCCTGACCCCACTGAGCCAAGAAGTAGGTTTGTTTTGCAAATTAAACGATTTATTTGAAAAATTAAACAATATATATATATGTCACAAGTTTATAATAAATTAATATCTGATAGTACACTTAGACATATGATGTTGATCAACAATGGGTAATCTGGCACTAGCACACTTCTTTACAATCAATGAGGAGTTAGTATAGGATGGATAAAGTAGCAAAAATACTTTTATGGTTTCAAATGGATGCAATGTTGAATGAAAATGCAGTACAGAAACTAACTGATATGGTTTCACAAGATATCATATGTTCACTTTTCCCCTGGTGGCAATTCACCCCCCCCTTATATGCAATGCAAGGAGATGGAAGTAACACACACAGTTCTCAGGAATGCAATCAAATACAATACGAAATTCAATTCCCACCCCAGCAAGCTTAGAGAAAACAGGTATGAGTTTTAAAACACAGGCCCAAGTGCTTTGAATGTGGTGGCAGTGAAGTGAGAAATATGCTGAAAATGCTTTTAATTCCCTTTAGGAGGTTCAGGGTGAGTGAGAGATACTTGGGATGAGCTCAGGCTCACTTTAGCAATGATTCAGGGATGGTTATTAAGAGGCAAACACATTTTTAGCAAAGGAAAGCAAAAAGCTGCTATCTTTTTACAGGTAAAGAAATCAGGCCAAATCACAAATCGCGGCAAAATTCGCGAGTGCGTGAATCGCGATTACGGTAAAAGTATAAGGAGTAGCAAGTCGGTTTTAGGTTTGTTGGAAAGCTTAGATTCTAAGCTTTCAGTTCCTAGCCCAAATGGTTCCAGAGCTAAGGACGATTAAATAAAGGTAGTTTTTCGGATTTAAAGTAAACTCAAAATGACAGGTGACAGCTTGCAGCTGCAGAATTGACAGGTGACAGTTGTGCAGCTTTAAAAATGACAGATGACACGATTTCTAGGAGGCAGTTCTACTTAGGTTAACATAGTTTAGATTAGATTATTTTAACTAAGAGATTGGTTCTGCACAGTTCTGCTAGGTACTCACAATATAAATTTGAACTAGGCCTCGTCACGGATCTGGTCAACACGTCCAGCTGCGGTTCTGTCTGCTCGGCGGGTCAATCAGGCACCGGTTCTGCTCACAGTGATCTGGGTCAGCTCTGCTCTGCTGGTCTAGCCTCTCTGGATTCAGCGGCCTCTGGTTCTGGATACTGCTCTGCTTTCCGGTCCGGATCAAGTGGATTCTGGATGCAACCCTGCTTTCTGGGTACTGGCAAGAGTTCTTGGCAAAATAATTCAGACAGCTCGCCCGGCTGTGGAATAGTTTGCAAATGATTTTGAGGCCTGCTGACAAATACTTTTGCTTGCAGTGGGCCTTCTTGGTTCAAAGTTCTGTAGTCTCTGTTTAGCTTAGAAGTCTAAGTGTTGGATCTCTGGATGTGAAGTTGTCGGTCAGCATGCTCCGCAGCAAATGGAATTGAATGTCTCTACCTGTCCCAGCAGTCTCTTTTTATGTGTTTTGGAAAGTGGGTATGTGCGTTGGTCATAACTAAACCTGCCCCTCTCACTTATCATTGGCCAATTCCTCCTCTCTCTCTTGATTGGGGGAACTGAGTTGTGAGTCAGAATGATGAGGTAGATTTTATGGCCAGAGGACCCTCCCCTGTCATCTTTACACACAAATCTATATTTGATCCAAATACATATTTTCCCAAATACACAGTTGTTTTTACATCACCTACACACATCATATATCACATGAGGTAGGCACTGTTCCGACTCTGGCGTTTCTAGGAGCTTGGGTAAAGAAATGGCAACTTATTTTCGATTTTAGTGGGTTATGCAACATTGGTTTTTCATTAAAAATGATACACATATACACGGCCTGTCCATACATACTCCAGTAAATTCCCATGTCTCTAGCTTAAACACAGAGTCTGTAGTATCAATAAATAGCAGGGTTTTGCCCCAGAACATCACACAGATTGGAGTTTGGATTTGAATTGTGGGCAAAGTTTTCATTTTAAGGATCACCAAATTTCACATTTCTGTCATCTGGTTACCAAGAGTTATCAGTGTTTCTGTAAAATATATATTTGCTTTCAATTCAAAGTACTGCAGTGTTTGAGTCCGCCCCCAAAGTTTGGGGATGACAGTGATCACATGTCTCTCCTGGCTGGCAGATCTTTGTTGACAGGAAACAGTCAAAATCACCATATCCTATTCAAGGGAAAAGGTTTTTTGTATGGGCTCCAGCAAGCTGAGGTCAACAGACCAGGGGGCCACTTTGCATTTGGTTAGCATGACCATGTCATATCCTGGGCTTTCTGAGGTGAGAAGGTTACCCAGCCTTTTGGCCTGTTAATCAAATCAGATTGTCTCTGGGAACAGCAGGTGGTTAGATTTTCAATTTTGAAGTCCCAATTGTCACAGAAGGCTGATTAGCTTCTGAAGTAGCAGTTCTCCTGTCAGAGTTTAGACCGCTAGCGCCGCCTTGAGTCCAAAGCGGGTACTGTATGCATTTTTTTTTGGATCAGTCTTGAATTAATGCATTTCAAACAAGAGATTTTACATGGAAGTATATTATCCAGGTTCAGCACATGGCACTGGTGTGGTTCTGCAGTAAAATAATTTTGTGCCCATAATTTAGCCATATTTGACCTGAAGAAAATGAATTCCCAATAGTTATGGGTTGCTTTTGGCAATGAGCAATGCCCCTTTTGCAATGGTTTCAGGCTACTGTGTGTAGCCCAATGGTGGTTTTAGGCAGTGCCCTTCTGTGCCCACAACATAGGCAAAAATGGGTGGCAGCCTATTCTTCATGCATTTCCCTGTGCATTTTCTGGGAAGTTCTGGCCATCATGATGTTTTCAATGCCAGTAAGGCACAGTTTTTGTGGTAGGGCTCGGATGCATGGGTAAAAACATCCCACAAGCCCCCCCTTCTTGCGATGGCCATTCTGATCCTTCACAGATGGAACTCGCAAGATCTGGGATGTTTTCCTCATCTTCTTCCGGTAGATGGCACAGTTCAGCATCTTTTCCCCCATCCGGTTAGATCGATCGGTTCTCCTCGCCGGTCCTGATGGGAATATTGGACGGTACCCCGGGCCCCTCGGATCTTTGCTCCCGGTCCTTGGATCGTTCTCCTTGGCCAGTCTCCAGGTTTTCTTTCTCCTAGGACGACAAAGGAAAAGCGGCAATACCTATTCGTAGACATTTTTCCATCACTAGTAATGGTGTGGCAGACATATGCATTTTATACTTTAACATACCTAACATTTTACTTTTGAGATACAAGTTATCATTCAAAGACAGTGGCATACAAGAGTATAATATTTTAGAGACTATATGTGGGAAATTTTAGGGTTGGAACTGAATTAATCTGGAGCGGTCCCCTCTGGTATTGCAGAGGACTCCTCCAGTTGCTGCAAAGTGTGCCTGGGATGGCAACACTTTAGCTGGTTAATATGGACCCACTTGTCTTCCCCATCCGCCAGACTGCCTTTGGGGATGCAGATCTTATAGGCAACAGGGGAGATCTTGTCTAATTTCAAACGGTCCCTTCCATGTAGGCAAGAATTTTCGCTGTTTGGCCTGGTTCCTTTGGAAATTGTATAGATAGGCCCGATCACCCACCTTATATTCCTTTTGGGTAGTTTTTAAATCATAGTGGGTCTTCATGCTCTCGGCTGATCTTTCTAGATTCTGCTGAGCATAGGCAAAAGCATGCTGAAGGTTTTTCCTTAAATTCTCCACATACTCATGAGTTGTGGAGGGATTTATCAACGTTTGCTCTTGGGTTCTGTAGAGCAAATGCTGAGGAAGCACCATCTTGCGTCCGGTCATCAACTCAAATGTTGACATTTTGGTTGCAGATGAAGGGGTAGATCTGATGGCCTTTAGGACCGAGGTAATCGGATATCCCAACTTGGCCCAGAATCTGCCACAAACTTTTTTAAGATGCTCACAATGGTTTGGTTATATCGCTCCACTGCTCCAGAAGAAGCTGGCCTGTAAGCAATGTGTAGCTTCCTTTTAACCCCCAGTATCTCCCACATCTTTGTCATTACTTCACTGGTGAAGTGGCTACCTCTGTCGGACTCAATCCTTTGAGGTAGACCAAAACGGGAAAAGATGTGGTTAATCATCAGGGCAGCTGCTGTTTCTGCCTTGCAGTTTGGGGCCGGGAGACATTCCACCCACTTGGTAAACAAGCATGCAACGGTCAACATGTACTTGTTTCCTCTAGACGAGCGAATCACAGGGCCTACAAAGTCGATTTGCAAATCTGACCATGGCAGTGTCATCCCCCTCTTTTGGAGAGGCGCACGGTGTGTGAGGGATGATGGCTGAAATTGTGCACACACAAGACACCCCTTCAAGTATTGGTCGAGGTCCTCCCCCATGTGTGGCCAGTATGCAACCTCTGTTAAGATTTCCAGTGTTGTGTGAAACCCCCTATGACCGGCGGTGGCCGCATCATGGGCGTGACTTAACATCAGGCTTCGGAATGAGGTAGGAACCACCCACTGATCATGGCCAGCTTGGGATTTCCTTACCAACAAACCGTCTTGGATTCGGAACATTTTTGGACATTTCATCAACACTCTTAGGTCTTCTTTCCCAATGTAATCGGTATCCGTCAGGGGAAAGTTCTCAGGGTCCTCAAGGTGTTGGTAAAACTTACCAATAATTGGATCCCCCTTCTGAGCTGTAATTAAATCAGCATCAGGGGTCTCCTTACTCCATTGTGCAGTTGAAAGATCATTGTGAGCATTTGTCTGGGACCTAGTGATAGCAGTGACCTGGATTTCCCCCAACAGGGACTCTATTTCTAATAGATCCCCTTGGATGGCCCCGGTTTTGGCCAGCTTATCAGCTAAGTCATTTCCAGTTTTGTCTGGTCCCTCTACTTTGGAATGACCCTTGATCTTTTTCCAGTGGATGGTCATCCCATTCGATGTGACCAGATCATCAATGTTTTGAATTAACTTCCCAATGGTTTGTTATTAGCACATAACATGCCTCTGGTTTTCCAGTTAACTAGGTGCTCCACAAACCCGTTCCATACATAATCCGAATCTGTGATTATGACCAGTTCGTGGAGTTGATGTTGGACAGCAGTGAGGATGGCCTGATGCACAGCCATCAATTCTGCCACCTGACTACTTCGGGGACCAATTTTGTATCCAGCGGAAGGTTCTGGAAACTCCTTCACCCATGCATTCCCTACGACGGCCACCGGTTCTTTCTCCCCGTTGTTGTCAACATGGTAAGAGCATCCATCCACATAGACAGTGGGCATACCCTCACACTTGTCTTCTTCAAAGACTTTATGTGGGGAATTAAGGTATGCCTTCATGTTGTCCTTGATTTTTAGACTTTCGTCCTCGAGGCAGTTTTCTCTGGCACAATCATGCAAGTCAGCCAGACCTTGCGCGAGGGGACTCTTCTTGTTTTGGCCATATCTGACCTCCACAGGGAAGCCTTGCATTGACAGAATCCAGGAAGTAATTCGGGAATTACTCACATTTCCGGCCCGGATTCTGTCACTTTGGAGATATTGCAGAGGCTGGTGTGGAGTCTCCACTATGATGTGTTCCCCCTGGATAAACGGGCGGTAATTCTTCAATGCCCACACCGTTGCCAGGAGTGCCTTCTCACAATCGTTGAATTTTTCCTCCACAGAGGATAAAGTTTTGCTCGCATAGGAGATTACTTTATTGACCTTGTCATGCTTTTGGTATAATACTGCCGTCAAGCACGTATTACAGAACCCCGTCTCCAGGAAAAACTCCTTGTTTCTGACAGGGTAAGCTTGTGAGAGGCTTCTTTTGAGTTGTCTTACCGCCTCGGATTGTTCTGGACCCCATTCCCACTTGACCCCCCCCTTCAAGAGATGAATCAGGGGTCTAGTGATCTCTGCGTAGCCTTCAATGAACTTTCTGCTGTAATTAGTCAGTTCAAGGAGGCTCCTGAGTTCCCGCAGAGTTGTGGGGTCTTTCAGTTTCTGGAGTGCTTCCACTTTATTTTCTTGGGGACAGAGACCCTGAGGAGTTATCTCATGCCCCAAGAAATTAACACGGGTTCTACACCAATGTGCTTTCTGGAAGGAAAGTTTTGCTCCGACGGCCCTCAACTGTGTCAGCACATAACGGATCTCCGCTATGTGTTCTTCCACAGATGAACTTTTGATGAGGACATCATCTACATTAGCCAGGTTACCCCTCGCACCCATGTCGGGCATGGCCTTATGTAGGAAAATGTTGAATTCATTGCCGGAGTTGAGGTATCCGAAGGGAGTCCGGGTCCATGTGTACTGCTGGCCCACAAAGGTAAAAGCCAGTTTGTATTGGTCCTCCCTACTGACAGGCACGGTCCAGTATCCATTGGTCAGGTCTATTGCTGTGAATACCTGTGACCCCTGAATCTGGGCCAGCCCTTGGTCAATGTAGGGCAGAGGCTATCGGGAAGTATGGACCCGTTTGTTGAGCTCCCTAAGGTCGGCGCAGAGTCTCCACTGGCCGTTTGGCTTCAATATTCCCAGCACCGGATTATTGAAAGTGCTGTGGACTGGACGGATTATTCCCCGGGACTCAAGGTTGTTAATTATTTCAGTAAGGGACTCCATGGATGCGAGAGGCAAGCGATATTGCTTCACAAACACTGGAGTCATTCCAGGGTCCGTGGGAATTGTTGTGGTGTGGATGTCGGTGCGACCACAGTCATATGAGTCTACCGCAAAGAGATCTTGGAAATCCAAGAAAACTTGTTTCAACTTTTGCTTCTGTTCCAGAGTCACACAGGCATCAGCTAGGTTGACTCTCTCTTCCACCATCTGCCTGAAGCCTGGAAAGACTTCTGGTTTGGCTATCTCAGCGGCCTCCTCCAGCTGGGTGGAGAAGTCCCTGGTCAGAGTGCTGATTTGGACTGGAGGCTTCAGGTGGGAAAGGCAGCCCTCATGGACCTGGAAAATCACCTCATCCCTCCTGAAGTCACAAGTCACATCTTCCTTACCATAAGGGCAAGAAGTGTACACCAGGAAGTTCCCCCCATGCTGGGTGAAAATCCTGTCTGGTGTTGTATTGTCCTCACTGTCACTGTCAAAACAGTCCTTGGGGATTGGTCCTAACAGTTCATTTCCTAAATCAATGGAGAAATGTCGGTCATCAATCGCCATTCCAATAGTGGTGCCTGCGGCTAGAGTAATACTCTGTAAGTCGCTGTTATCCACCTCTATTGGAATGGTGTCATGTTCTATGTTGACTAATGGTGTTGGGTTTACCCCTAACCCTTGCTGTTGGAGAGAAGCATTTAGATGAATATAAGCATCAGGGTTTTGCAATTTTTGTCCTCTTTTAACTTTCACTTCCAGGGAGAATTGTCGGGTCCTTTCTGGGATGGTGACTTCCTCTTTGAGCTGAATTTCAACTGCATAAGGTAGCAATTGAACTGACCTAAATGCTTTTTCTGGATCATCAAAGCCCATGGGATTATCCGCTAATCGGGACCAAGCTTTGAAGTTTATTAGGTCCAAACTAATGGCAAAGCGATTGAGAATGTCACTGCCTAAGTAAAAGGCGGCAGTGACGTCTCGCACGACCCAACAATTATGGACTATGCTCTTGTTGCCAATGGAGATTTTGAGCATACACCTGCTTGGCAGGAGATGTTTGGAATTAGGTGCTTCCAGGTCCTTTTCCCATTTGTCTATCAGTTTGAATGTGGAAATGGCTGGATCTTTTGGGAGTTGGCGGAACATGGCTTCGCTGATGAAGCTCTTACCGTTGTTCACACACACTCGAGCGAGAACAGAGTCCTTCCCATCATTTAACTGAACAGGGATGAACAACTGCTCTCCAATTTGCTGAATATCAGCCAGGCTCTGAGCTGATTTCACATCTTTCTGGACTATAGGAGTGGGAGTTTCTGATTGTGGATTAGTAAAGAATGTCAGAGTGTTTCCTTCCAGCGTGGAGTACCACTTTAGACTGGAAGGAAGGTTGATTTTCAGAAATAGAGAGGACCCCCCATCACCAGTCTGTTGTCCTACTGCTATTACTGTCACGTCTGGAGTTTGGTTGTTCTGGAAGTGAAATTCTACTTGGTCAGATTTTTGTTCAACCATGTGGCAGGTGCCGTTTAAGCTAACATCGTTGACACTCTGTTTTAATTTTATTGGTCGGCTAGTCTGGGTCCAGAGGACCTTGTTTACACAATCTATTAGGGGTGACAACCTTCTCAGGGGGTCATTCCCTAGTAAACAAGGGGTGCCCTCTGGAGTCACTACTATGACCGGGTATTTCACCTTGTGTCGCCCAATTTTAATGTCCAAGTCTGCAGTCCCCTCAACGGGAATTTCCTTCCCGTCAAAGTTCTGCAGTTGTCCAGGAAGAGAGGTGAGAGGAATTCGGTAATTCTCCCCCCTTCCTGCATTTAGTTCCTCAAAGGCCCTTTTGGACAGAAGGGTAGCTTGGGATCCAGTGTCCACCAGTGCCAAAATTGTACCCTGCCCCTGTACTTGTACCGGGGCATAGTATCTTCCCTCCTTCTCCTCAAGGGGGCACAGATAATGTACATTTTTGGACAACTGGTGGGCTAACTTTCTGGTTTTGGACATTGCTAGCGAAGAGATTTGGGGCAGAATTCTGTGGAGAGCCTTGGGAATCTGAAAGAAAAAGTTGGCAACTGGAGATCAGAGCCATTGTGGGTTCCCCTGGTTCCAGTTCTGGGCCGCCCGCCCTTTTTGGAGGCAGTCATCAGGATGGGTTTGACCCTTGGGATTTTGGTGTTGTTGGTTATGGGATGAGATGATGGGCGGCGGTAGCTCAGTCTCCACATCTCCCCAGTCTGGATTGGAATCCCTTGGGACCCATTTTTCCTTGGGAGGAGTTCCCCCATCTCTGAAGGAGAAGATCCTTTTCCCAGGATCTTCTGAGGATCCCTCTCCCTCAAATTGGATGACCTGTACCTCCTCCACAAAGTGGGTCTGTTTGGGTCCTTTGCTTCTCCTACCCCCCTCTGCTCCTTGGGAGGCAGGCTTTCAGGGGCAGGAGATTTTGTTTCCGGTTCCTGGTTTTCCAGGGGCTGTTTACAAGTTGGGAAGGAAGCTTCCTCCAAGGCTTTACACCCCCCTTCCCCTTGTGCCTCCTCCCTGGGAACCGGTGGGTTATCGGGGTGCTGCCCCCGTCATTGTTCTGGAGCACCAGGTCCAGAGTTTGGGGCATTCTGCGGTGGCATGCTCATCTGAGGGTTCTGTTGAGCCCTCAGTATGTGACCCAGATCCCGTGCCATATTTTGGACCTGGCGCTCAAGTTGTGAAACCCGCTCAGGCTGATACGGGGCTCTATTTTCTCCCCTGGGCTGATCCTGGGAAGGGTAGCTATCCCTTCTCTGGTAATACCCCGGATTGGGAAGATTTGGGTACCCCTCCACCCTTGGCCTCCCCTCTCCCGGATTAGGTTGTCTGGGCTCAGGGAATTGGGGAAAGAAGGATGGATGATTTTGGGGCTGGGAATTGGGTGGATACCTGGGGAAAAAGTTCTGCCCAGGTTTTGGAGAATTTCTGCCCTCCTGTGGGAAGTTGGGAGGGAAGTTCCCTGGGTTAGGTGCTTGGCTGGATCCCCCCCTTGGGCTGGAGGAGTCCACATATAACCCAGGATTGGTCGGTTTCCCTTGTAGCAGGGACTTACATAGTCAGGGGAGCGGGGGACCCCATTTGTGGGACTACCTCCTCGACTCCCTGTCTGTGACTGGCCCGAGGGCCTTCTGGGCTGTGAATTATTTGGTGCAGGCAGGTTTTTAGGCCCCCCATCTCCAAATCTAAAACCGGGGCAACCTTTACCTCTGCCACTTTGGCAGCAGCAGGGGTGCTGTTGGTTTTGGGGTTTTTCGGCACGTTATTTTTGTTTTCGATGGGCTTCTGCACCTCATAGATCCGGGTAGCCTGTTCAATGACCCAGTCTAAAGATCTTTTCTCATGAAAATCTCTCACGAGCTGGGTCATTATGTATTTGGGTTAGGCATGGAAAAACGTATTGATAAATTCTCTGCTATCCGTGCGCACCCTTCTGGTGGTCTGCGCAAAAGCACGCTTTCATTCTTGCACAAACTCTTGTGGGGCCTGATCCTCCCCACATTGCAAATTGTAGGCTGCCTTGCGAGCCTCTTGAGGATTTCTGTGAACAGAAAAATGTTTCAAGATGGCCGCCTTATAGGTGGACCATCTTAAAAGATTTTGGTCCTCCAGCCCCGCAAAGAAACTGGAGTATTCTGGTGAGAAGGTCCACTTTACATATTGAATACAGCTTTGGCTGTCCTTCAAATGGAAAGTCTCCATCATTTGCTCATAGAGCTCCAAGTGTTCCCAAACAGAATACTTGGCGTTCTTATGATAAGGCATGATGACACTCCTTATTGCCTTTATTTGTTTCAATGGGTCCTTAAGCAAGGCCCTTTTTGCTTTATTGGCCTTTTTGGTTCGGGTAACCCTGGTCTATTCATTCTCTGACTCAGAAGCACTGCTCCCAGAGGTGCCCGTCTAATCTTCCAGGTTTTCCCGGATTCTGCGAGCCTGGGAATGGCTGGCAGAATGTGGGGACCCGGTCTCCTGTGTCCTGTGACGCTCAGAGAGGTCTTCAGATCGCTCCTTGCTACCAGGATTTGCTGGGTACCCACCCCACTGACCTAACTGGGCAGAGGTTTTCAGGATGCCCTTAGTGGGCCTACTCTCCTGGGGTTCCCCACTAAATTTCACTGTGCTTGGGTGCCCATACCCGGATGCCCGCCCATCCATTCCTGGGAGGTACTGGCCTATGAGCCCCATACTTCTAGCTGGATAGTAATCTGCCATCTCCGTGACCCTGGGCTCATGTGCGCGAGGGTACATGGGGGTGGCAGAGTCCAGGGACTGGGAGAGATGAAGGCCTCTGGTACTAGGGCTCCTGAGGTTATGCTCAGGAGTTTCTCTTTCCCAGCGAACCTCATCTCTATCCGCCCCTGCTTCCTGTTGCAATGCAAGAGCCTGCGCTTTCAGTTTCTCAGTTAAGGCCTTACTAGACTCTATCAGTCTCTCCTGCATGGCTACCTGTTGCTGGAGTCTATCATTGTGCTGACAGAGAGCCTCATTTTCTCTCTGTGCCTCCTGATTGGTCCTGGAGTACTGGGCCAGTCTCCGCTGCAGGAGGGTTACCTCCTCAGTCCCATCCCTACTGGCCTGCTCCTTTCTTGCCAGAGCCTCCTCCACCCTCCTGGTGTGCTCTAACAAGTTCTGGTGTTCTTTTTGGATGTCACCCAGTCCCTGGAGGGCTAGGTGATTTTCTCCCATTTTCCCTTTTAAGTGGCAGACTTCCTGGCCTAAGGTATCCCTTTCCTGACTAAGAGCCTGCATCTGTGCTGCCAGGTCGTCCCTTTGCCTTTGGAAGGCACCAGCTTTCTGGCGCTCCTGATCAAACTCTGCCTGGGTAACCAGGTCCTTCAGAATCAATGTATTGCTTTCCTCTTTCTCCTTATCTAGGTGGGTTTGCAGGGTGACTACCTGCTCAGCACATGCCCTATTGAAATCTAATTGTTGCTCCAGATTTTTCTGGCTCTGCAAACCTTCTTGGTACTCCTTCTGCAAGGCCAGAAATCTGGTATCCTGGTCAGCCTTTTCCTGTTGCAGCACATCCATATCCTCCTTTATTTTAGTGATGTACTGTCTGCTATCATTTTCTGACTCCTGGCTCCTCTGCAGCCTCTGCTCAGAAGAGACCAGGTCAGATTGGGCGTTTTCTAACACCATCTGTTGCCTATTTGCCAGATCTTGGCCTTCAGCACATTTGTCCTGCATGGCTCCCATATATAGATACAAATATGCCGCTATCCTGGCAATCTTATTGTGTTCATCTTTTGCCTTAGGGGCCATATATAGTTCACTCAGGGCCACATGTAGGGGACCCTGATCTCTCCAGATATCTGACCCTGTTTCAGTGACCTGTTGCGCGATTGCCTGCAACCAGACCGCCTGGTCCTGATGAGTCCACTCACCTCTCACAAATAGCTTATGTAAGAGGTGCTCCCTCGCTATTTTCATGTCTACCACGGTCGTCATTCTGGAATTTGAATTCCTTCCTGATTTACAGAAGTTTGTATTTTATTTTGCAAAACAGACCATTTCCTTAGAGCGTTCCTTTGAGGAGTGCTTTACAGCGTAACACAGCATGGTGATCCGACCGGATGTATGTCTCCCATCAGTTAGCACACTGTATTAATCTGCACAAGTGATAGATCTAACCCAGAATGTCCCGGCTCCGAGCCCCCACTTTTGTATGCGATATTCAATCAACACTACAGCTAAGTCAATAGCCTAGTCTTGGATGCTGAGGAAAACCCTTATTGATGTATTTTTATAATCAGTTCAGTACTCTGGATGACAACCCTTGTGTAACACCCCCCTCTTAGAATCCCCCTGACCGCACTGAGCCAAGAAGTAGGTTTGTTTTGCAAATTAAACGGTTTATTTGAAAAATGAAACAATATATATATATGTCACACTTTTATAATAAATGAAAATCTGATAGTACACTTAGACATATGATGTTGATCAACAATGGTTAATCTGGCACTAGCACACTACTTTACAATCAATGAGGAGTTAGTATAGGATGGATAAAGTAGCAAAAATACTTTTATGGTTTCAAATGGATGCAATGTTGAATGAAAATGCAGTACAGAAACTAACTGATATGGTTTCGCAAGATATCATATGTTCACTTTTCCCCTGGTGGCAATTCACCCCCCCCCCTTATATGCAATGCAAGGAGATGGAAGTAACACACGCAGTTCTCAGGAATGTAATGAAATACAATAAGAAATTCAATTCCCACCCCAGCAAGCTTAGAGAAAACAGGTATGAGTTTTAAAACACAGGCCCAAGTGCTTTGAATGTGGTGGCAGTGAAGTGAAAAATATGCTGAAAATGCTTTTAATTCCCTTTAGGAGGTTCAGGGTGAGTGAGAGATACTTGGAATGAGCTCAGGCTCACTTTAGCAATGATTCAGGGATGGTTATTAAGAGGCAAACGAATTTTTAGCAAAGGAAAGCAAAAAGCTGCTATCTTTTTACAGGTAAAGAAATCAGGCCAAATCGCAAATCGCGGCAAAATTCGCGAGTGTGTGAATTGCGATTACGGCAAAAGTATAAGGAGTAGCAAGTCGGCTTTAGGTTCAAAATGACAGGTGACAGCTTGCAGCTGCAGAATTGACAGGTGACAGTTGTGCAGCTTTAAAAATGACAGATGACACGATTTCTAGGAGGCAGTTCTACTTAGGTTAAAACAGTTTGGATTAGATTATTTTAACTAAGAGATTGGTTCTGCACAGTTCTGCTAGGTACTCACAATATAAATTTGAACTAGGCCTCGTCACGGATCTGGTCAACACGTCCGGCTGCGGTTCTGTCTGCTCGGCGGGTCAATCAGGCACCGGTTCTGCTCACAGCGATCTGGGTAAGCTCTGCTCTGCTGGTCTATCCTCTCTGGATTCAGCGGCCTCTGGTTCTGGATACTGCTCTGCTTTCCGGTCCGGATCAAGTGGATTCTGGATGTAACACTGCTTTCTGGGTACTGGCAAGAGTTCTTGGCAAAAGAATTCAGACAGCTCGCCCGGCTGTGGAATAGTTTGCAAATGATTTTGAGGCCTGCTGACAAATACTTTTGCTTTCAGTGGGCCTTCTTGGTTCAAAGTTCTGTAGTCTCTGTTTAGCTTGGAAGTCTAAGTGTTGGATCTCTGGATGTGAAGTCGTCGGTCAGCATGCTCCGCAGCAAATGGAATTGAATGTCTCTACCTGTCCCAGCAGTCTCTTTATATGTGTTTTGGAAAGTGGGTGTGTGAGTTGGTCATAACTAAACCTGCCCCTCTCACTTATCATTGGCCAATTCCTCCTCTCTCCCTTGATTGGGGGAACTGAGTTGTGAGTCAGAGTGATGAGGTAGATTTTATGGCCAGATGGCCCTCCCCTGTCACCTTTACACACAAATCTATATTTGATCCAAATACATATTTTCCCAAATACACAGTTGTTTTTACATCACCTACACATATCATATATCACATGAGGTAGGCACTGTTCCGACGCTGGCGTTTCTAGGAGCTTGGGTAAAGAAATGGCAACTTATTTTTGATTTTAGTGGGTTATGCAACATTGGTTTTTCATTAAAAATGATACACATATACACGGCCTGTCCATACATACTCCAGTAAATTCCCATGTCTCTAGCTTAAACACAGAGTCTGTAGTATCAATAAATAGCGGGGTTTTGCCCCAGAACATCACACAAATTGGAGTTTGGGCTTGAATTGTGGGCAAAGTTTTCATTTTAAGGATCCCCAAATTTCACATTTCTGTCATCTGGTTACCAAGAGTTATCAGTGTTTCTGTAAAATATATATTTGCTTTCAATTCAAAGTACTGCAGTGTTTGAGTCCGCCCCCAAAGTTTGGGGATGACAGTGATCACATGTCTCTCCTGGCTGGCAGATCTTTGTTGACAGGAAACAGTCAAAATCACCATATCCTATTCAAGGGAAAAGGTCTTTTGTGTGGGCTCCAGCAAGCTGAGGTCAACAGACCAAGGGGCCACTTTGCATTTGGTTAGCATGACCATGTGATATCCTGGGCTTTCTGAGGTGAGAAGGTTTCCCAGCCTTTTGGCCTGTTAATCAAATAAGATTGTCTCTGGGAACAGCAGGTGGTTAGATTTTCAATTAACTAACAAGCTTTGAAGTCCCAATTGTCACAGAAGGCTGATTAGCTTCTGAAGTAGCAGTTCTCCTGTCAGAGTTTAGACCGCTAGCGCCGCCTTGAGTCCAAAGCGGGTACTGCATGCATTTTTTTTTGGATCAGTCTTGAATTAATGCATTTCAAACAAGAGATTTTACATGGAAGTATATTATCCAGGTTCAGCACATGGCACTGGTGTGGTTCTGCAGTAAAATCATTTTGTGCCCATGATTTAGCCATATTTGACCTGAAGAAAATGAATTCCCAATAGTTATGGGTTGCTTTTGGCAATCAGCATTCCCCCTTTTGCAATGGTTTCAGGCTACTGTGTGTAGCCCAATGGTGGTTTTAGACAGTGCCCTTCTGTGTCCACAACATAGGCAAAAATGGGTGGCAGCCTATTCTTCATGCATTTCCCTGTGCATTTTCTGGGAAGTTCTGGCCATCATGATGTTTTCAATGCCAGTAAAGCACAGTTTTTGTGGTAGGGCTCGGATGCATGGGTAAAAACATCCCACAGTTTATTACCTAGTCCAAGCATTCGGCCCTCGGACCGTTTAACCATTAACTGGTCATAAAGGTCAGAAAGGCTTGGTTACAAGTTGGAACAGTCCACCATTTTAGAACACAGAATCACATATAAACAGAAATCAAAATGGCGGATGATCCCAAAATGGCGGGGAAGTTGATCTAGAATCGGAACTTTGCAACACGGTTTTCGCAGAGCGGCTAGGCTTAGGCCAATATATATAAAAAGGGAGGCGCGATATGATTTCCCATTTAACAAACCCTCCTTTTGGCCTAAGCCAAGCGCTAAACTACTTTTAGTCACTTTACGAGTAACTCCACGTCTCAATGTCCATACACCCTTAATCACAATCTTTCAACACAAATTCATTGGTCATTCTTTCTGGTGCGCGTAGCTTTTGTCCTAGTGTTCCCATAGTCTGTGCACAACATCCTCCTAACACTGAACATATGGCAAGAAGACATTGTATACAGCAACAGCAAAACAACAGCATACTCAGAATAATTAGTAAGACTGAAAGTAGCTTCCACCCCCAAGATCGTACGAAGTCCCAGAACCAAGCGCTAAAATCCCAATTTCCCTCGGGAATGTGCACTTCTGAACTAAGGACGTGCAGATTTTGTATAGCCTCAAAGACGGTTGGGGAGGAATCCTGTAAGAAAACGCAACAAGCGGACCCCACTAATTTGCATCCTCCACCACACTCTGCCAGGATGACGTCTAATTCCATCCGGTTCTGTAGTGCCACTAACCTTATCGCTTTCTGTTCTAAAGTCATGTTATAGAGTATGTCAGTGGTCCGGATGATGGTTCTCTCCGGTATTCTCGCTAGTCTCCTAATATCCTCGGAATTCAGTATTTGCCCCCAGAAAGGTACGAAGGATTTCGCTACGTCACCCAGAACATGCAATGAAGTATCGCCATTCTCATCCCGCCTTGGACGAGCTTTAGAGATTTCTGTAGTACTAGCTATAAATACCCCTGGCAACAGGATCCCTAAATAACAGGTTTCCTGCCAATCCAGAGGTAGCCATGGGAAAGCTTCATTACCACAAATGAAATAGACAGGTTCGCCTCACTGGTCAAGTTCGCAACATTGGTGCAGCCCTTGAAATCGCCCATTAATTGAGTACCATTCCTCTGTATGCAGAAAGAAACTGAATCAGGACTATGGCTAACAGTGTAGGAAGGTGGAGTGGCATCCCTATTGCCTATAGGAACCATCTTGAAAGAGATCAAAGATTGAAAAGGTCGAGACAGTTTACAGAAGGCCTAATGGAAGCAACATTAAGCTTGCTTCTATTTGCAAAGAGTGAGCTCGTTCCATCAAAGTTCCCCGGAATGCTATCATTCCATCGGGCAAAGAATAGTGCCCTTAAAGAAGCATAAAATGCAGTAGTCAGAGGCAAAGGATGAATATACTAGCCCAACCCCTTGTCTCCATGTTGCGGTAAATGAAAGCAGACCCAACAATTAGACCTGTTAAATATGGCATGTGTTGCATTCATGATAAGCAGTAGTGTGTTATTGTGGTAACTCTGTCTGTGTTGAGAGTCTCTAGGAGATAGAGTATGCAGATGTACAAAATGTGTAGATACAGTGGGTACATTTTCAGTAGGCAAAAGAGTTTCAAAAGGATGTACTTCTTCCAAATACCAAAATCCCATTTTAAGAGACCATGCATTTGATTGTCCACTGTTTCGATTGGCCACACAGTAACTTTTTTGTTCCGTACGAGTGAGAGCGATAACAGGCATTGTTTCCTCAAATCAAAAAACGCCGGAGTTCATTTGCTGGCGATCTCCTGATCGCACGTTTTCTTAGTCCTACCCTATCCCTAGCCAACAGCTCTTCTCAAGCCCCACAGTGGTTTTCCCGTTGGCACAGCCGAACCGTGTAGTAAGTCTAGCTCCGTGGACGCAGATTGTACCTTGTGACTCCTGGTACAGTGTGATCTGCGAACAACGTGTCGTTGCTTCCTGAAGGAAGTGTTGGATTTGCAACAAGACCTGACATTGGTGATAAAGGATCTGTAGGAGAGTGTGGAGATGAAGCGGCTGTTTCCCCAGGGCCCACAGGTTCAGGGAGTGTCTCCAAAGCACTCTCAGTACTGCTCAACGCTGAGTGATCGTTGGGAGCAGCATAGGTAATATTTTTTATATCTTCAATATCGTGTGGCAAAGATAAGGGAATCCTCTTGACATGCGACACGTGGATCCAGTGCTTTCGTCCAGTCACTCATACAGCGGTCTGTGTGGCCAGGAGAACTTGGTGTGGGCCTCTCCAGCGGGGTGCAAGACAGGATGCTCGTTCGAATGCTTTCACGAGCACCCACTGCCCAGGTCGGATGCTGTGACCTGGCCCCTCATACTTTACTGGAAGGGCTTCTCGCACCTGTTGATGAATCAAATACAGATTTTTAGTTAACCGGTCACAGTAATCAGAAAGAAGTACATGTTCAATATCCCTCAGGGCCTTTGGCTTAGGCAAATTCCAAATGTTAGCTGGCCTACCCATAACCACTTCAATAGAGGAGAGCCAAGTCCTAGTCTGTAGGGTTGTTTGTTCTCATTGATAGTAACACAATCGGTAAGGCGTCCGGCCATTTCAATTTGGTGCCGGCACACGTGTTAGCGAGCTTGTTCTTCAAAATTCCGCTGTGTATCTCTACCAACCCATGCACTTTGAGCATGTCTAGCCGAATTGAATCATTTATCGATCTGTAATCCCGCGCATATCTGCAGAATTACAGCAGCGATAAAATGTGGACCATTGTCCGACCAGATGACCCTTGGCAAACCGAATCTAGGAAAATAATCCGTAAGCATGGTTTTCGCCGTTGTCATTGCTGTAGATTCTTTAAAAGGAAAGGCTTCAACCCATTTACTAAAGACACAAATAACAACTAAGACGTACTTAAAATTATTACAACGCTCTATTTCAATGAAATCAAAGTGGATGACTTCGAAGGGGAAAGAAGGTGGACCAAAACTACCCCTTGGTGTCGATGTGCCTTTTCCCATATTATGCTGTAGACAGATCATACAACTCTGGACAAAACGTTCAGCTGTTTTCGAGATTTTATCATTCACCCAGAAATTTTATAACATTTTGGAAACCTTCCTTGCACAGATGTGAGTGGGCCCATGAGCCATTGCGACAATCATTGTAATGTACACATCTGGCAACAACCATTTTCCCTCTAACTTATCCACCCTACATCCGTCATCATCCAATCTTGCCAAACCCTCAGCCCATTGTTTAGTTTCCTCTGATGTGGTATTGGCTTGCATATTCTTTACAGATTCAATACTTTCATCTATAGTACAAACATTTGTGGCTTCCCTTGTAGTATACATTTCTGAAAAGAGATCAGTGGCAGTTTGTTTGGCTATCTGGTCAGCGAAAGCATTCCCTTTTCCTACATCATTTATGATTTTCTGATGCGCTGCGCATTTCATGATCGCTAGCTGAGTGGGGAGTGCAAGTGCTGAAAGTAACCATACTATCAACGAGCCATATTGGATCTTTGTTCCGTGCGAGGTCAAGAACCCTCGTTCTGCCCAAAGTCTACCGAAGTTGAGAATTACCCCAAAAGCATACTGACTATCAGTATATATATTTACTGTAAGCCCTTTGGAAAGTTCACAAGCTCGAGTCAATGGCCTGCACGGAATTATACGTAATTCTTTTAGTTTCCACAATTGTGCTTAATGTGGTGATGGTGTAAGCAGCCGTGGATGTACCATCCGGAAGTTTGAAACAAGAGCCATCACAAAACAGCTCCCCTTGTGGGTCGTTCAAAGGAGTATCTTTCAGGTTGATCCTGTCTTTGGTCTCTTGCTCTGTGGCGTAGAGACAGTCATGTGAAATTTGTCACTGCAAGCAGTATCTTGCGGGAAAGGTAATAGTTCAGCCAGATTCAATACACAACACCTCTGAATTTTAATATGCAGTGAAAACAAGATCAATTTGTATCTCGTTAATCGTGCAGAGGTGAGGTGTCACGTTTGTGTTCTGTTCAATAGAACATCTACATAGTGAGGTACCATCAGGATTAAAGCATGGCCTAGGACCATACCCTCGCTCTGTTTTACAGATGCAGCAGCAGCAGCGACAGCTCTCAGATATCTTGGCAAAGCGCATGCAACAGGATCAAGGCAGGAAGAAAAGTAGCCACACGGCCTATTCTTCCCTCTATGTTCCTGCATTAATACAGCCAAAGCACATCCATCACGTTCATGCACATACACCTCGAAGGCCTTTTCATAATTTGGTGTCCCAAAACTGGTGCTGAACACAGTGCAGTCTTGAGCAGATAACACGCTTTCTGGTGTTCCAAGTTCCATGGCAATGGCAAAGAAATGCCCTTCTTTTTCAAAGCCAACTTTGGTTTAATGACTAAGGAAAAGTTCGGGATCCACTGCCTACAGTAAGAAGCTATTCCTGTCAAGGCTCTAACTTCCATCTTTGTATTTGGGACAGACATGCTAGAAATGATTTGAATCCATTCAGGCGTCAACCTTCTTCCCTCCTTTGATAGGGGATAGCCTAAATAGACGACCTCCTGTCGCCAATATTGAAACTTTTTGAGTGAAGCTTTATGTCCATGTTTTGCTAGGTGAATAAGCAACAACACGGTGCCCTCCTTACAGGCACTTTCTGAATCAGCAGCTAAAAAAAGATCACCTACGTATTGAAGCAATGTACAAGTAGTAGGTGATGTATCCTGAGCCAGTGATGACAGGGAGCAGGAACCAGGCTGACTCAGGAAAGTGTAAAAGGAAACAGGCTTTATTCTTCTTGGTTACGTAGCATAGTCAATGAAAGGTAGGAGAGTAGGTAATAAGCCTCTGCCCTGGTTCCCAGTCCATCTCCAAGTCCCAACCATCACTCTCTAGAATCCCCAGGCTGGCCACGCTCCAAGCTCCACTTCAACATTCTATGAGGCCCCTGCATACACTCAGCCATTCACCACAATCATACCAGGATACCACAGTAGGCAACTCGAGTGTATCAAGCTGCTCTTTCAAAGCCCTACTATAAATGCTCAGACTTTCCGTGTACCCCTGTGGCGCACGGGTAAATGAAAACGAGCGTCCCCCTAAGGTGAACGCGAACAGGTATCTGCTATCCTTGTGTATAGGAATTCTAAACAAAGCATTCTTAAGATCTACAACACTACCGTGAGTAGCAGAAGCTGGGATCATAGTTAGTATCGTCGTTACATCAGGGACAATAGGAAATTGTGGAGCAACAATCTTATTGATAGCACGTAAATCAATGATGAAATGAAAAGAAATTGCATTATCTCCTTTCTTATACACGGGCAAAATCGGACTATTGCACAAGCTACCTGCAATTTCTTCAATTACCCCGCGGTGTACAAAATCGGAGACGATACACTTCAAAGCTTGCTCACCATCAACCGAAATCTTATACTGAGGAATACGTGGCAACTTTAATCCGTGTTTCAAAATGATTTTAAGGGGCTTAATTTGTAGAACACTGACATCATTATCATGAATCGCCCATAAACACTCTGGAACATCACTAAATTCCGGCGGCAAAGGTCTAGTCAGGAATTGAGAGACAAAAAGTCTCTGTGGTGAAATCGTCAAACGCACTCCATCTGAAGAACAATGAATTACCGCTTTTAATTCTTTCAACAGATTCAACCCCAACAACTTCTCTCCACAGTTCGTTGTCGAAAGGAATGGACAGTGGTCCGTGAATGGACCTAGTGTAATCGGTACCAGCGAAGAAACCGGACAAAGTACTGGTGTACCAGAAAACCCTACAGAAACATTGGTTTGCCCTGACAGTGGAATGTTTGGGACCCGTGAATGGTCAATGGAACACTTCTGTGCTCCTGTATCTATCAAGAATAGATGTTTCCTATTTCCCACTATCATTTCAACGTAAGGACCTTTATTATTAACGGGAAGAAGCGTTGGTTCCAAACCCTGCTTCGGGCAATCCTAGCGAAACAATATATCATCAAAAGGAAGGCCTTCAGAGAGATATGCAGTAGAAGGATGATCAAAAAAGTTTCTATTATCCACACTCGGTGACTGATTATCTTGTGGAAAAGGTTGTGAATTCTGAGAAAACTGGCTTCTACCAGGACCCCCTGCCCCATGGCAGCCTCCGGATCATCTATCCATGGTACTAAATGTATAATTTGACCTTTGCTGGAGTTTTGGGCATTGTGCTCGCCAATGACCCTCTTGTCTGCAATAAGCACATTGGTTTGCATGTACAGGACCTAACGGTACAGTACCCTGTGGAACATACTGTCCCCTAAACTGGGAATTACCCCCTCTATGACCTCTAACAATCTGTTGCAATAGAACTTTAGTTTTCAGGTCTCCCTTTCTCTTTTTGATCCTCTCTTTTTCATTATTGACTTGATTTTCATAGTACAGAGCCATATGCAATACCTCAGACTGAGATTTAGCCTGCCAATTGCTCTCAGAAGTCATAATATGCCAGGCAACAATCCACACACAAATTTGTCTACAAATAGTCGTTTTCCAGACTCTGTGATCAAATCTTGTCCACTGAAATCTGAAAACACTTGTTCAAACCAATTAAAGAATTTGGTACCACCCTCAGACTTCCCTTGGACACAAGCAGTAAAATGTGTCCCAAATAATCCTTCTCTCAGGAATTATGGCTTTTTGTTTTGTGACTATTCTATCAGGCAAAGTCAGTATTACGTGTGGCAGTCTCTCGCCAGCTGGCCTATCCCTATCTTGTCTAACCATATTATCCCATGTGTCCCCTAACCCTGCTGCATCGTCTACTATCCTAATTTTTTTCCATATATCAATGGGATCAAATAAATAAAGCATGGGAAATAACAAATCTATATCACTCATAGTAAATACTGACGACTGCAAGAGAGATTATATCCCTTTATAGAATCCTGTTGGATTCTTCCTAATATCTGGGATGGATTGTCTAATAGTGAGGAACCTCTCTGATAGGCAACTGAGAGATAGGAAACTCTGAATGCTTACTGAGCAAAAGAGCTAAATCGAGCGCTAAAGCAGGTGAAGAAGTGTCAGATGAAAAAGCTTTCTTATAAATATTCAATAAATCTGCCGGACAACAAATCTTTCATTTTATACATTCATCCTGCAGGTATTCTACCATAACCTGTATCACTTTCCTCTGCATTTCTGGCGTATACTGACTATACTTGTCATATACTTCTACGGGAGATATCGATATGTCTGAAATCCACCTAATGGCATCTTTTATGCAAATTCATGTTTCCTCATTCAATGACTTATAACGAGGAAGGAACCATTTCTGTACAAAAATAGCGCTCAAATTATCACCATCAGTTTCTTCTCTCCGTAACCTTTCTAACTCCCTTCTATACTCAAAAACCCTCTCAACGTGCTCATATACTTTCTCCTCAGTATCTCTTGAATATGCTAAAACATTCAAATCCCTCAACCCTTGTGGGAGATCTATATCATCTAGTCTGTTCCACATTACAGATAAATGAATTCCCAATCCTTCGATGAAAACATTTTTCTCAGGAAAACTTTCTAGGTTAGAGAGTGTGGCAACAACATCAGATTGCTCACCCTTCTCCATGCACTGTCTAGCCCATGCAGTCAAATCGTGCTTTCTCTCTTTACACATAGTATTGCGAGTTACAATCTTTGATTCCGCTCCCTTATCAACTACAAGCGGAACAGAACCACTGGGTACTATCAGTGGTATAGAAGAGAAATCTACCAGACCCGTAAGAGTAGGCAAAGGCGGAGGTGCAGGTGGAGGAGCAAAGATAGGAGGAGGAACAATAACCGGAGGAAGAGGAGCAATGGGAGGAATGATAGTAGGAGCAGGAATTATTACGGGAGGAGGAACGACAGCAGGAAGAGGTAAAGCAACAGGAATAGGTACATACGGAGGTGGCGCAGTGGCACCAGGCCTTCGTTCATTTAGAGGCTTATTAATTAATTCATCAGACACATGAAAGTCTTTAGACGGATACATTTTCAGAATACCAAGTTGAAAAGCCCTATCCATATTTCTAACTGACTCTGATTGTTTATTTTGATTGTACAATAACGCTTTCTCTGTATTGGGCATATCTCAGCGCGCATGTTTCTCTCTACTTTTAAGTTGCTGAATAGCTTCTTTCTTCCAGTTTTTTTTAATACATCAAATGATGCAGGTCTAGCCTTTTCTTTAACAATATAGACTCTAAATATTCTATACGAGGAATCTCAAAACTACCATTGGTTGGCCACTGAAGTTCAGAAGTATGTCTAGTTTGTCTGTGCCAAATATCATTAAACACTATACTACCAATGCCGTGCCTACAGTACATAGTACACGCCGCCAACCCCTCCTGTGGCGCCAGATGGCCAAATTCTAAAGATTGTCTGTCCTTGCGGAATAATGCCCTGAAGCAGGCAGACAATTTCTCAGGCATATCAGATTCCTGGTGTTACCTGGTCAATAATTGTACTCGCGAGAACAATGCGCCAAAACAACTTGTCAGGATACTTAAGAATCGGGTCACGACTTACCTGATCAAAGAACTAAAGGAGGTCCAATCGGAGTTCAAAGGACAACTAAGGACCCACGTGGTTGGTGATTTTGGCAAAATTTCCCGCCTCGATATATGGACCCTCGTCAAGATGCCATCTCAGACCACGTTCTCATCGTCCAGGGATCGGATCGCGCAGTACTGTTGAGGTATCGCATCTCATCCAAGAAAGGGGCCCCCTTTTTTCACCTTCCGATCCCGGTCCGATAGCCGCGTCAACCTTCAACGAGATGGCATCAATTTTGAGGGTCCCTATTCGGGCGCCATCTGTAAAAGCAAGGAAATATCGAGGCTGAGTACCACAAAAGGAAATACACCAAACACGGGCTATAAATATTCACAGATCTTTAATCTACTGTACAGTTACAAAGAAACAGAAAAAAAGATAGCTATCTGGCACTCAATACATCACAATGAGTACCAGACCGTCAGAGTGAGGAGTGAGAGGTACTGGGCATCAAAACAGTTGCATTATTTATACATATCTTGTAATATTGTCCAGCCCCTCTACAGGTTAATAATCTGTGGTCTAGAGTTTGTGCCCAGTTCACTTATGGCTCATACAACAATATGCACATGGATTACTTCGGTTTGTATTTCGAACAAGTTACAATGGCGAAGTGTATTCTTGGGTTTAACAGTAAGCCTTCGCACATATCCCTTCACAATGCAGTTCTGCCAGTGTCCACACTCGACATTTGCATTACATTGTCCTCGATGTGCTCGCGGATAAGGCTTTTTACTGCAGACAATCCTTAGACCACAAGTCATGCTTGGGACACGGTCTCATTACCTAGTCCAAGCATTCGGCCCTCGGACAGTCTAACGATTAACTGGGCACAAAGGTGGGAAAGGCTCAGTTACAAGTTGGAAACACAGTCCACCATTTTAGAACACAGAATCAAATATAAACAGAAATCAAAATGACGGATGATCCCAAAATGGTGGCAAAGTCGATCTAGAATCGGAACTTTGCAACACGTTTTTCTTCGCAGAGCGACTAGGCTTAGGCCAATATATATAGAAAGGGAGGCACAATATGATTTCCCGTTTAACAGTTTGTCTTTCCCTCCTTTTTAAATTTCTGGAGTGCCATTTTGCTCCCACTTCATTTGTGAGCTTAACTTGTCTGGAACATATTGGGAGTGGTGTGGTGTATTAAGAGTGTGATTTTTAAACTGCTTTACTTTAGTGAAATGTTATACAATGATGTGTAAATAAATGTATATTCTTTTACTCAGAAACCTTGAGTCAGTGTTTGTTTGAATCATAGTAATTGCTGTCCTTTGTGTAACTATTGATACTGCTCACTTGCTCTTGAGATAAGTCTGGCTGCTCAGCCATCGCTACCACTTTTACTGTGTAGTACAGGCTTGTACCAAAGGTGAATTTGTGCTGTCACTTGTAGTCTTAATTGTGTGTGGTGTTCACAAAGGGTACTGCATATAATTCTGCCTAACAACCATTCCTTTCTGCACTGCCTCCGGGCCTACCATACACTTAGGGGCTGTAGCTTTAATCCTACAATCCCCTGCCTTCTGCACTTAACCAGAGCCATGCTGCCCTGATTACACTTCCCATTCCCTCTCCCTGGCACTTCCCCACCTTCCCCCCCCTGCACTTTCATTATCGCACTTGCACGATCTGAATGACACAAGGCCTAGTAAGATCATTTGCTTTATTCTTCCTCTGTCTTCCCTCCCTTGTCTTGTCATGCCTAGAAACACTCGTGTACAGGCGCATTGTAAATGACTTATATCATATCATATTGTATCATATCATATATCATAAAGGCAAACATATAACAATCTTCCACATTCATTTATTTTATTTATGTATTTATTTTGTCATTTGAACAGCGCATCAAACTTGAGGGCCTCCAGGCGCTGTTACAGTAAACACTGTTAGATTTAAATTAGTACAGTTACAAGTTTAATACAAGCATGCTTAAGGTTACAGGATTGACATTGCTATTGCTATTAATGAAGGAACAGGTGGAGGTTACACATCTTGTGAAAACAGTCAGGTTTTGAGGCCTTTACCGAAGGACCAGAAGAAGGTTTTGGTTATTAAATGAAGTGGTAGGGCATTCCAATGTTTTGTCGCAACCACCGGCTTTTTGGAGTTTGAATGTAATAGTGGACAGAAGGTGGGAGTGGGAGTCCGTAGTAGCCCGTAGTAGGTCTGTTTTTTTAAGATTTCTTGAATTTGTTAGACATGTATCTAGGGGCAGTTTATGCCAGACATTTGAGTGTTAAAGTGAGGGCTTTGAACTGGATTTGATCGTGAATTGGGAGCCAATGAACCTTTCTTCTGGCTGAGGAAATGTGTTATTTTTTAGGGATATTCAATGCTGATCTGATGGCATTGTTTTGTATGACCTGCAGTTTTGTTATGTTACCTGTAATGGTTCCTGCAAAAATCTTGAGACAATGAGGGCTCTTGCTATCAAAATGCAGCTGTCTGTGGAGAGGAAGGGTCTGCCTGCATTAATGAGCCTGGTTGTGAAGGCTGAGGATGAGGCTATGGCATTAACCTGTCTAGTTAGAGTGAGGGAAGAAGCCAGATAAACCCCAAGGGTTTTAACTTCTTCGGAGACTGGGATAGAGTTGCCATTGTGGGTGAATGTTGTGTAGCCACTGTTAGGTTTCTTTCTGAGGTTTTCAGAGCAAATGACAGTGTAGGGGGTGCTATTACCACCGGCGGTAAGAGCGCTGGCAGTAATAGTGATGAAAACTACGTGAAAATTGTCATCTTTACCTCCAGCAGAAGGCTGGAGGTAAAAATGTCATTTTCCGCCTGATGCCTCATTTGGCCAGCCCTTAAATGTGCCAGTAATATAGTTACCACTGCATTTAAGGGATGAGACAAAATTTGTGATTAGGCCCAGAGGAGGGCTAATTTACCATTGTCTTTAGATTCATCCATTTGTATTTTGAGGCTGAGGAGAGCATATTCTGTCCCATGGCCTGGGCAATAGCCAGATTGGTGAAGTCCTAGGCGATTGTAGGCTTCAAGGAACTTTTGGTTCTGTAAGTACGCTACTCTATCCAGAATTTTGAGAATGAAGGGAATGGTTGTGATGGGGCGATAGTAGGGATGCTTGGGCCGAGTGTTGACTTCTTGAGAAGAGAGAAGACCCAAGCATCTTTGAGGTTGGTGTGCACCATGCCAGTGGTAAATGAAGTGTTGATAGGTGAGGCAATGAAATGGGCTAGTTCGTTACAGCAGTCTTTGATGATGGCAGCCGGGCAGATGTCACCTTGACATATGGATGGTTTTAGGCCTTTGGTGATTTTTGCGTCTTCTAGGTTGCAGACTTGGGAGAATTTGAACGGGTGGGTAATATGGTCTGGAGGCACTAAGGTTTGCACTGGAATTGTTGCTTCTTGGTTCATTGAGTAGGATCTCATAGACCATTCTAGATGGAATTGCCAGTCTTACATAATCAAATCTTCCCAAATGTATAAAGTCGAACAATTTGATATCTTTAGTTGTAAGTAATGTCAGGGAACATATTTCATTACATAAAGCGAGGGTAGTACCTCTTTTTAGATGGTCAGGGCCCCAATTTTCAAACATATAGTTTAATGTTAGGTTCATAAATTCTGGATTAACAGGGTCTTTAAAGTAGGACTCTCTAGCTTGATTACTCATAGGCTCTATCACAGGTGGTAGACCACCATGGTGTAGGTCCCTCTCAACAAGATTCTGATTAGAATCAAGGTCCCTTTTGAAATCTTTATAGCCAGTTTTGGCCAGTAGGGTTGCAGGACCATTTCTCGATAATCCCCCCCACACTGCCGGGTCTTCTACTGGATCGTCCACGTGTATTATGCCCATACCGCCAAACTGATTGCCGGGTTGAGAAATCATTTTTGTTAAAGTGTCCTCTAACTCAGGTTTACTCCAGGTATACTGGTGTGTTTTCTTTCTACATTCAGGTTCAATCACCATACAGATTCCTTTCTAATCAGATATTTAATTAGGTCTCTCATGACCAAATCATTAGTGGGCATCATCAAAGACGGGGTTGTCGGAATTGAAACGATACTATGCCTCCTATCGCAACAATTGTATGTGTATTGGCCTACGCCAAGTTGTCTGAACATCATATGCGAACAAACTCCACGGCAAGGTCTTGACCTTAGAGAAAGTAATATAAGTCGCCATCTTGGATTAAGCCGCCATTTTAGGTTCTCTTGTAATGTGGAAGTCACCCTGAACATCAAAATGGAGGCCGAATGACATTCTGAGTAAGATTCTGGCCGTTGTGACCTCCGTACACACAAATAATTAATATGCCTGCAGGCCACTTGTCGGGGTCGCGAACTGAGACCTTGTCCTACTGTTGACCTATGTGTAAATGTGCAACTATATCAGCGAAACTAATCAGAATGCATATATTATAGGATTGACCTGGCGAGGAACCCATAGGCCGACTCCTAGAATGGTTAACCCGCGAGAGGGTTGGCCAAGGGCTGGATAAAGAGTGTAAAAAGCCCAAGTATTCCAATGTACGGTCTCTCTCACTAATGCATCGAACCTTCGTTGAAGTTTGTTACGTTACTCTGAGAGCCGAATAGCTATCCGTTTGTCAATTGACTTTGGTAACTGTTGTAGCTTTTAAATAAAGCACTTGTTTGTTCTTTGTAACCTGTGTTGGTGTGTTTCTTTTTGGGCTTCCCTGCCTCATAATATTTTTCTGTTTCCACAGTTGGCGCCCAAACAGGGACCCTCGAGATTGATGCCGGTTCATTGAAGGTTGACGCAGACTATCGAACCAGGATCGGACGGTGTGATACTGCGGGCCCGACCGAACGAGACGCGATACCTCGGCAGCGCTGCACGATCCGATCCTTGGACGATAGTCGTGTGGTCTGACACGGCATCTTGACGAGGGTCCATTTTTGAGGCGGGCAGATTCGTCGAAACCACCAAACACAAGGTAAAATTCGTTAGGTAAGTTCTTTGGTAAACTGTACGGTCCTCCTTAGGTTTGGTCAGGTGCAGTAGTGACCCGGCTCTTAATTTAACCCTGACAATTTGAATTTGGCGTATTGTATCTGCAGACACAGTTATTGACCAGGTAACACCAATTTTTTGTGAAATGCCTGGGAAATTGTATAGCTGCTTTAGGGCTCTGTTCCGCAGCGATCGACAATCTTTGGAATTCAGCCGCCCGGCACCACAGGAGGGGTCGCCGGCATGTACTATGTATTGTAAGTATGGCATTGGAAGTATAGTATTTACTGATATTTGACACAGACAAACCAGACATGCCTCTGAATTTCAGTGGCCAATCAATGGTAGTTTCGAGATCCCCTGTATTGAATACTTAGAATCGGTCTTGCTAAAAAAGAAGGCCAGACCTGCAGCATTTGATGTTTTGCAGAATTGGAAAAAAGAAGCGTTGCAGCAGCTTAAAAGTAGGGATAAACATGCACGCTGTCATTAAACAAATGCCAAAAAGGCTTGTTATATGATAAAGAAAAACATTCGGAGTCAGTTAGAAATATGGATAGGGCTTTCTCACTAGGTATCCAGAAAATGTATCCCTCTAAAGATTTCCATGTTTCTGAAGAATTTATTGAAAAATTGTTAAACGAACGCAGGCCTGGTGCCACTGCAACACCTCCGTATGATCCTCTCCCGGGTGCTCTGCCCATTCCTGCTGTTATTCCTGTTCCCCCTGTGCAACCTATCGTTCCTACTCCTCTGGTTGTTGTTCCTCCACCTATCCCGTCACCCCTTCCTCTTGCGCCGATAGTTGCACCCTCAATGAATTTGCCCACACCTCTGCTCCCGAGTGGTTCTGTATTGACTAAAGTTGATCGGGGTGCGGGGTCAAAGATTGTCACTCAAAATACTGTTTCTGCAGACAAGAAACAGGAATTATTTGCATGGGCTAAGCACTGTATGGAGAAAGGTGATCAAGTCAATGTTTTTTCCACATTATCAAATACGGATAATTTTCCCGAGAAAAATGTTTTTATCGAAGGTTTGGGGACTCATTTATGTGTAATGTGGGGTAGATTACATAATTCGGATCTCCCACAAGGGGTGAGGGATCTAAATACTTTAGCACTTTCGAGGGATACAGAGGAGAAAGTACATGGTCACGTTGAGAGATTGTTTGAGTATAGGAGGGACTTTGAGAAATTGCGGGATGATGATGATGAAGATGACAGTATGTATGTACAGAAACGGTTCCTTCCGTGTCGTAGATCGGCACATGAAGAAGTACGAATTTATACCAAAGATGCGATTTGATGGATCTCGGATTCATCGATACCGCCAGATGAAGTATATGACACGTATAGTCAGTATACAGTAGAAATGCAGAGGAAGGTGATTCAGGTAATGGTACAGTACTACAGGAAAAATGTTTAAGGAAGAAGGTTAGTTGTCCTATAGAGTTATTGGGTATTTGTAAAAGGGCTTTTTTGCCCGACACTTCTTCAGCTGCCTTAGCGCTCGACCTGGCTCTGTTGCTTAGTAAGCGGTAAGAGTTACCTACATCTCAGTTGCCTATGAGAGAGGTTCCTCCGACATTTGTCCCTAAGGTTGAAATTCCCGCTAACGCTGGGACTGGTGCACCCGCTGTGGACATCCCTGCACACTATGTATCGCAATTTGTTCACGTCCCGTTTTCGGGACAGGAAGTGAACACTATTAGACAATCAATTCCCGATATTAGGAAAAACCCAACAGGATTCTACAAAGAGATAGAGTCCGTTTTGCAGTCCTCTGTGTTCACCTTAAGTGACATTGACTTGCTATTCCCTGTACTCCTGCCCGTAGATTTATGGAAGCAGGTTCGAACAATAGACGATGTGCCAGGATTAGGAGATACGTGGGCTAACATGACTAGGTTTGATGGGGAAAGACCAGCTGGTGAGAAACCACCTCAGGTAATACTTACTTTGCCTGATAGAATTGTCGCAAAATTGAAAACCATAATTCCTGAGAAAAGAATTATTTGGGACAAGTTTACGGCCTGTGTTCAAGGAAAAACTGAAGGTGCCACCGAGTTCTTTAATAGATTCGAACAGGTATTCTCTGATTTCAGTGGACAGGACTTGGGCACAGAGTCTGGGAAAAGGTTGTTTGTGGACAAATTTGTACGTGGGTTGTTGCCCGACATCCAGTCACAGATTATGTCCTCTGAGAGCGCTTGGCAGGCGAAATCCCAATACGAAGTTTTGCGCATGGCTCAGTATTATGAGAACCGTGTTAATAATGAAAAAGAGAAAATAGAGAAGAGGAAAGGAGATTTGAAGACTAAAGTATTGTTACAACAAATTGTTAGAAATCCCAGAGGAGGTACGTCACAGACCAGAGGTCAGTATGTCCCAAAAGGAAACGCTCCTTTGGGTTCTGTGAATGTTAATCAATGTGCCTTTTGCCGCCAGGAAGGTCATTGGCGAGCACAATGCCCCGTCCTTCGCCAAAGGTCAAACAATGCATACGGGAGTATGGCTAGGCGACCTAGAGGTCGCACCGGAGCGGGGGGCCCTGATAGAGGTCAGTTTTCGCAAGATTCTCAGCATTCTTTTTCACAGGAAAATCAAATTCCGAGTATAGACACAGGAAACATTTTTGATCACCCTTCTGCTGCCTACCTTTCTGAAGATCTTCCTTCCGATGACATTTTATTTCGTTAGGACTGCCCGAAGCAGGGTTTGGAACCTTCACCTATTCCCGTTAATCAGAAAGGTCCCTACGTTGAATTGTTAGTGGGGAATAGGAAAAATCAGTTTTTGATAGACACTGGAGCACAGAAGTGCTCCATTGATCATTCCCGGGTTCCAAACATTCCTGTCAGGGCAAACAAATGTTTCTGTAGGGTTTTCTGGTATACCAATTGTTTGTCCGGTTTCTTCGCCGGTGTCTGTTTCTTTGGGTCCCTTTACGGACCATTATCCCTTCCTTCTGACTTCGAACTGTGGAGAGAATTTGCTGGGGTTAAATATGTTGAAGAAATTGAATGCAGTAATTCATTGTTCCTCTGATGGAGTACGACTAACGGTTTCACCACAGCAACTTCCCAGTTCTCAGTTTCTGACTCGACCATTGCCTCCTGAGTTTAGTGTTGTTCCGGAATGTTTATGGGCGGTTGACGACAATGATGTCGGGGTACTACAGATTGAGCCCGTTAGAATAGTTTTGAAACATGGAGTCAAACTACCACACATTCCGCAATATAAAATATCAGTTGAGGGCGAGCGTGCTTTGAAGTGCATTGTCTCCGATTTTGTGCATCGAGGGGTGATTGAAGAGATTGCAGGTAGTTTATGTAACAGCCCGATTTTGCCTGTATACAAGAAAGGCGACAATGCAATCCCATACCGTTTTATAATTGATCTTCGTGCTATTAACAAAGTTGTCGCCCCACAATTTCCAATTGTGCCTGATGTGACAACGATACTAACAATGATCCCTGCTACAGCTACGCACTTTAGTGTTGTGGGTTTACAGAATGCTTTCTTTAGTATTCCGATACACAAGGAGAGTAGATATTTGTTCGCGTTCACCTTGGGAGGACGTTCATTTACATTTACTCGGGCACCTCAAGGGTATACTGAAAGTCCAAGCATTTATAGTAGAGCGTTGAAAGAGCAGCTTGACACCCTTGAATTGCCACCTACTTGTACACTACTTCAGTATGTCGATGATTTGCTTTTGGCTGCAGATTCTGAAAGTGCTTGTAAAGAAGGCACTGTATTGTTACTTTTTCATATGGCCGAAAACGGTCATAAAGCTTGGCTCAAGAAATTTCAATATTGTTGTCAGGAGGTCGCCTATTTAGGCTACCTCCTGTCAAAAGAGGGGAGAAGATTGACACCTGAAAGAATAAAACACATTTCTGGCATGTCTGTTCCAAATGCACAGAAGGAAGTCAGGGCCTTAATAGGAATGGCTTCTTACTGTAGGTTGTGGATCCCGAACTTTTCACTAGTGATAAAACCGATGTTGGCTTTGGCGAAGAAGGGCATTTCTCTGCCGCTGCCATGGAAATCGGAACATCAACGATCATTTGAGCTTCTCAAAACCGCGTTATGCTCTGCACCGGTTCTGGGTACTCCAAATTATGACAAGGCCTTTGTGTTGTTTGTGTATGAATGTGATGGATGTGCTTTGGCTGTGTTAACACAGGAACACGGAGGGAAGAATAGACCATGCGGCTACTTCCGCCCTTGATCCTGTCGCATGCGCTTTGCCAAGATGTTTGCGAGCTGTCGCTGCTGCTGCCGCGTCTGTAAAACAGAGTGAGGGGATGGTCCTAGGCCATGATTTAATTCTGATGGTACCTCACTCTGTAGATATCCTATTGAATAAAACCCAAACGCAACACCTCACCTCTGCACGGCTGACAAGGTATGAATTAATTCTGTTTGCCCCTCACATTCAAATTAAGAGGTGTTGTGCTCTTAATCCGGCTGAACTCCTACCTTTCCCGCAAAATACTGTTTGCGGTGACGAAGAATTACATGAATGCCTGTATACCACTGAACAGGAGACGCAGGGCAGGATAGACTTTATAGACACTCCTTTGGACAATGCAGATGGGGAGCTGTTTTGTGATGGCTCCTGCTTCAAACTTTTAGATGGTACATCTACAGCTGCTTACGCAGTTACTACGTTGAGTACGGTTGTTGAAACTAAGAGGATTCCGCATAACTCTGCGCAGGCCGCAGCGATTATAGCGTTGACCCGAGCTTGTGAACTCTCCGAAGGGCATATAGTAAACATATATACTGATAGCCAGTACACCTTTGGGGTGGCTCACAACTTCGGGAGGCTCTGGTCGGAAAGAGGGTTCCTAACCTCACATGGGACCAAGATCCAGCATGGTCCCCTGATAGTGCAATTGCTCTCAGCACTTTCGCTCCCTAGGCAGTTAGCGATCATGAAATGTGCAGCACATCGTAAGGTCATAGATGATGTGGGAAAAGGGAACACTTTTGCTGACCAGATAGCCAGGCAAACGGCTACAGACCTTAGCGTAGACATGTATGCTCTAAGGGAAACAAAAGATGCCTATGTAATGGATGAGGGTATCGGGTCTGTGCGAGATATCCAAACTGATGCCACAATAGAAGAGTCTAAAAAGTGGGCCGAAGGAATGGGGAAACTGGATGACGATGGGTGTTGGGTGGATACATCTGAAGGAAAATGGTTGCTCCCTGATTCATATATGCTGGCAATGGTTACGATGGCACACGGTCCTACGCATGTGTGTGCTCAAGAGATCACGAAAATGCTAGAACAAGTCTGGGTGAATGATAAAATTTTGAAGACTGCACAGCGACATGTTCAGAATTGTATGATTTGCTTACAGCACAATGTGGGGAAGGGGACAGTAACTCCAAGGGGAAGCTTTGGGCCCCCTTCTGTTCCCTACGAGGTCATCCACTTTGATTTTATTGAGATGGAACGGTGTAACAATCTAAAATATGTTCTTGTGATTATTTGTGCTTTTAGTAAATGGGTCGAGGCTTTCCCCGTTAAAGATGCTACTGCCATGACAACGGCAAAGACTATGGTAAAAGAATTCTTTCCACGATTTGGGCTTCCAAGGGTAATTTGGTCAGACAATGGTCCCCATTTTGTTGCAGCAGTAATTTTGCAGATATGCACAGTGTTACACATTGAAAAACGGTTTCACTCAGCTAGACATCCTCAAAGTGTTGGGTTGGTAGAGAGGCATAACAGCATCCTAAAGAATAAGCTTGCAAAAACATGTGCCGACACCAAACTGAAATGGCCAGATGCCTTACCTATTGTATTGTTAGCCATGCGTACCACACCTCAAACTAAGACTGGGCTCTCTCCAGTTGAGGTAGTGATGGGGAGACCTGCTAACATTTGGGGTCTTCCGAAGCCTAAAGCATTGAGGGAGGTAGAAAATGTATTTGCTTGTAGACTACTGTAATCAGTTGACTAAAAATCTGTATCTCATTTATCATCAGGTCCAATCAGCTTTACCTGTACGGTTTACGGGCCCAGGACACGATATTCAGCCTAGAAGTTGGGTCCTAGTGAAGGCCTACGAAAGGTCTTCCTGTCTCGCTCCTCGCTGGAGGGGACCTTATCAGGTACTGCTGGTCACCCAAACAGCAGTGCGGGTGGCTAGAAAGAAGCACTGGATCCACGCGACGCATGTCAAGAAACTTCCTCACCCGACGCCACATGTTACAGAAGAAGCAGAACCCCTCGCTGATGCTACAATCTCTGATCCTGGAGTAGCAAACAGCGCTGTGAGTGCGTCGGAGAATTTCTCTGAGCCCGTGGAGCTTGGGGAACAGTCCATTTCGTCTCCGCATTCTTTGAAAAAGTCACTGCCGGAAAACACTGTTTCAAGTTCGGCGACTTCCGTCGCCTCCGATACGTTGCTTCCCTCAGGAAATGACGTTACCTTATTTCCGGATCAAACAGCATTGGGTACCACCAGGTACGACCTTCGACGGAGAAAATAGAACTACGGCACAGGTTTTGCCTGTGCATCTGGAAAGAAAAAAAAAAGAGTCATTGAGAGTTTTTTTTCTTGCAAAAGGAAGTTTTGTTGAAAAAAGGGATTCTGCTGGCTAGGGTTGGGAAGGACTAAGAAGTCGCGCGACCGTAGTGTCGCCAGCAATGAACATTGGGGTCAGTTATTGAGGAACTACGATGCCTGCCACCTCCACCGCTGCTGTTCGCATTGGACTTGTAAATAAGGGGGTGACCAACTCGGACAACGAACAATGTGCCTGGGCCCCGAAAACGTACTGCTGTGTTGTGTTAATAATAATTGGAATTTGTGTAATTACTGCTGTGGGACTTTGGTACTTCGAAGAAATTTACCCTCTAAAACCTCTACTGCCAATTGAAATTGTACCTACTGCTTTGACTCCCTCTGTACACCTTCACACTCTGTCACCTAGAGACTCCCAGCATAGACGAAAGTACCATAATACTTTAATGATAATAATGAATTCGACGCATGCCATTTTTAATAAGAGTAATTGCTGGATTTGTACCCATTTACCGCAACATGGGAACAAGGGGCTAGGATGGTATATTCACCATTTGCCTTTAACGACTGCTTGCTATGCCTCTCTTAGAGCACTATTCTTTGGCCGTTGGAATGATAGCATCTCAGGGAACTTTGATGGAACTAATTTAAATGATTTTGAAACACGCAAATTGACTGCCCTGGGATGCTCGCTTTTTGCAAATAGAAGTAAACCTAATGTTGCTTCTATTAGGCCATCTGATAAACTATCTCTTCCTTTTCAAACTCTAATTTCCTTTGAAATGGCTCCGATAGGCTATAAGGACGCTGTGCCTCCTTCATACTCTATTAATCATAGCCCCGATTCAGTCCGCTTCTGTGTACAAAGAAATGGCACTCGGTCAATGGGAGATTTTGAAGGTTGTGTGAACATTGTAAATTTGACCGGAGAGAACAGGCCTCTGTATGTAGGGGGGCCCGTCTTTTTTGTTTGTGGTAGTTCAGCATTTCCCTGGTTGCCCAAGGATTGGCAGGGAACCTGTTATTTAGGAATCCTGTTACCTGGGGTATTTATAGCTAGCACATTGGAGGTTTCTAAGGCTCGCCCACGGCGGGACGAGAACGGAGATACCCCTGGGCAAGTATTGGGAGATATAGCAAAATCAGGTGTGCCATTTTGGGGACAGATAGCAAATTCTGAAAATATTAGGGGACTAGCAAGAGTACTGGAGAGAACCATCAACCAAACCACGGATATACTCTACAATATGACACTAGAACAAAAAGCAATAAGATTGGTAGCACTCCAAAATCGGATGGCATTAGATGTCATTCTGGCAGAACGTGGTGGAGTAAGCAAATTAGTGGGGTCCCCTTGTTGTGTATTCGTACCAGATTCCTCACCAACAATTTTCAAAGCAATGAAGAACTTGCACATCCATAGTTCTGAAGTACATGTTCCTGTGGGAGATTGGAATATTAGCGCCTGGTTCTGGGATTCTCTACGATCCTGGTGTTGGAAGGTGCTTTCTGTTATCCTGGTTATTTTGGGAATCCTGCTATTCCAATGTCTACCTAGTATATGTGCAATGCTAGGGGGATGTTGTGCTCAAGCGGTGAGCACAGTAGGGCACAAAATGTATGCCCCAGATACAGCATCTAAAGAGTTTGTGTTACAAGAAGTTCTGATGAACGACCTAATGGCTATAGACATTACAGATAATGATTCAGGATGTATGGACAACAATGCATGGAGTTATTTACAGAAGTATTAGAAATTATAGTAGCACTTGGCATAGGCCAAAAGGAGGGTTTGTCGGAATTGAAACAATATTATGCCTCCTATCACAACAATTGTATGTGTATTGGCCTACGTCAAGTTGTCTGAACATCATATGTAAACAAACTCCGCGGCAAGGTCTTGACATTAGAGAAAGTAATATAAGTCGCCATCTTGGATTAAGCCGCCATTTTAGGTTCTCTTGTAATGTGGAAGTCACCCTGAACATCAAAATGGAGGCCGAATGACATTCTGAGTAAGATTCTGGCCGTTGTGACCTCCGTACACACGAATAATTAATATGCCTGCAGGCCACTTGTCAGGGTCGCGAACTGAGACCTTGTCCTACTGTTGACCTATGTGTAAATGTGCAACTATATCAGCGAAACTAATCAAAATGCATATATTATAGGATTGACCTGGCGAGGAACCCGTAGGCCGACTCCTAGAATGGTTAACCCGCGAGAGGGTTGGCCAAGGGCTGGATAAAGAGTATAAAAAGCCCAAGTATTCCAATGTACGGTCTCTCTCACTAATGCATCGAACCTTCGTTGAAGTTCGTTACGTTACTCTGAGAGCCGAATAGCTATCCGTTTGTCAATTGACTTTGGTAACTGTTGTAGCTTTTAAATGAAGCACTTGTATGTTCTTTGTAACCTGTGTTGGTGTGTTTCTTTTTGGGCTTCCCGGCCTCATAATATTTTTCTGTTTCCGCAGGGTGTCATTAAGTCTCTCCCCACACAGCCTCCAGACCCCTAAGATCAGCTCAGAGAATTGCCTAGTCTTCACCAGGTTCAAATTGCAGACAGCAGGCGGGTCTAGTTTCCCAGTATTAGCCACCAAACTCGGGAATACTCTTTCCAACCTGCTTAGATCGGAACCCTCCTACCATTCCTTCAAACGCAAAACCAAACTCTGGCTTGCCACTTCAGAACTCCCTCTATCGCTTTGAGTTACTGTCTGGGCCTTTGTGTCAGCACTGTACCACAGATTATCTTGTGTACTATTATTACGTACTGTATATATCCTGTATTTTAGGTGTATTTTTCTGTCTTTCCTGACTCTTCCAAACTTTATTGTGTCATTTGTATTTTGTACTGTAATATGTAAATTGTACTGTATATATTCTGTATTCTCCTGACATGTCCTGACTGTACCTGTAAATCTGCTGCATTGTAACCTCATGCTAAGCACCCAGATGCCTTTGGGCCAGGCGTGCTATACAAATAAAGAAATATAAATACAAATACAAATTGTACGAGGGTGAGTTATATTTGTATTGATTTCAGCTTCAATCTTGGCAATAGCCTCCCTGGAAAAACCATTGTGGCCATCACCTAACCCTGTAATCAGGACCCTTGAATGTTCATCAGAAGTCTTAATCTTATTAATACCTGCCAAACCCCCAGTAATATTTTGATTGAACATTTTAAAAGTGGTTTTAATGTATTTTGGCATAATTTTTCTTTTCAAGGCATCGCCAAGTTTCCCTTCCGCTATAGCATAACTCCCCTTGTCATCGATTTCCATAGACCCAACCTTCCTCACTGAGGATACGTTCCCCCCTCGACTATATGTTAAACTTACTGTTTGGGTGCCCCATAATCTGTAAGTCTATCTCTTCGAGTGACATTTCATGCACTTCGCCATAATTACAGCAATCAGATAACCCTTGTCTTTGCAGAGTTTTTCTAGATGATTCATTTAGAGCTTTGTTATGCGAGGGGGTCTTACCTTCCTTGCTCATGCCTTTTTAATTTAGTTTATTATTATTTTTTTTTTTTGAACTCTTCGCAGTAGGTGATGTAACCCCACATGACTCAACCATGGTCTTTTTGTTAATTTCTTGACCCTCAGATTCAGCCTCAGTAACTTAACATCATTGTGTGAGCAAGGCAGATCATGCTTAAAGCAACCAAGAGCATTGAGAGGAGATGCCCCTTTTAGTACACTGATTAATGTATTAAAGTTGTTACTAATATCAGCTAGATGCTTAGTCTGTGTAGTAAATTCGGAGCAAAGTAAGTAATGCATTTGTGTAATGTTTATAACCACAGGGTTGGGCTCTTCATCAATTAATATTGATGAGCTTGCATATTGTTGGGAGTCAGATGGGTTATGATTATCATTCATACCCTTCTGCTTTGCCAATTGCATCGCAAGTATTGAAACTTCTCCTAAAAGAATTAGGGGGGTGTTCAAATAGGATCCATTCAAGAGTAATTTTGAGTCATTGTGCTTTCACTCAATACCCCTCCTATTGGCACAGTGACAAGTGTCCTCAATTGAGTACTCACCCCCTCCTGACCAGAAATGGGCTTGGATTTCACCATCCCATTCAAAGCCCCCCTTCCGTACCTTCAGAAACTTAGATGGTATCTGCCTGTTTTTCAAGAGACAGCATCTTCAAGTGTGAATGTGGAAGTGGTATAGCCATCACAAGCATCATGCTATTTTGCTGTGAGGAAAAATAAGCAGAGCTATACGTGGATCCGGAAGTGCTCCACCTTTCTTCCTCATAATTATCCCTTCTCAAATACTTTGCTACAATATCTAACACAATGAAATAGAATCCAAAGACACAACAATAGTTTGCTCCCACGCCCCTACCCACCTAACAGCCCAACAGCACTCACTGGGCACTCACTGGCCACTCCCTTTGTGTACATCACAGGTGTGCGTGCCCGGATGTTAAACCTGTTTCGGGAGGGCAGGGGGCGGTGCTAAGTTATAAGAAGACACAAGTACGTTAATAGATGTATATTAATCTCTACGTACCAAACAGAATTAGAGTTCAGGGAGTCCAAAAGTTCAAAGGTAGTTACTACTGTTCCAGCAGTGTTCTGTTAAAAAAAAAAAAATAAGAAAGATTGCAAAGTGAGATTGGTGCGCGCCATGTATGCAAATAATGCATACATGCATTGAGACATCCAGCATATCCATGTGTTTTTTAATTAAGGAACATGCATTTGCTAATTATTCTTACAACTGTTTTAAGTGGCATGAGGCGGAATATTGTGCCACTACATGGAAGACAGTAGTACTGGGTTTAAATCACTGTACCTTTATATGTAAGGAAAGCTGATGAGTTTTAGTAATAGCTACTTTTACGTGTATTTTAATAAGAAACATAGTGTATAGGTACAGCACCAGCACCAACATATTTATATTTCTGTAAAGGAAATGGAATGCAGTTGCTAAACTCTGTCATGGTACTATTAAGTGGCAGTTGATGTGAGAAGGTGGGGAATGGTGGCCCTATAAGGTATCTGATAGCAATGATTGGAAAACATGATATTTATATAAGGAAAAATGTTGTTCCTTTAAAAATGTATCTTTTTAGCAGCATTTTATTAAAGGTCATAAAATGCATAGGTGCATTAGGCGTGCCAACTTTTGTAACTTTATTTTACAAGTGAGGAAAATTCACTTGCAAAGGATTTCTACAATACTGTTAACTGGCCCTTGGTGTGAGCGGTTATAGGTCAAAGTATTGAATCAAAAGGATCGAATGACAAAAGGGTTTAATCAAAAGGACCGAAAACAAAAGGGTTGTGGTAAAAAACACTTTTTTTCCTATACGGAATACAAAAAATATATATATATATTTTTAAAAAAAAATCTATCCTATGGCATTCGATCCTTTTGGATTCAAAACTTTGACCAGACACAAGTGTGAGCAGCTGTAATATGTTGACACTATATGTAATCTGCACTGTAAAATAGTGCACCTTTATATGTAGGCACACATGCAGCATTTTAGCAGAAAAGCCAAGACTCCTGCAAGTCATGGGAGTCTCTAGTAGAGGGAGACAGACTCTAGCACTTGCTCACGCATAAGATAATTAAAACCCCAGTGCAATACTATGAGGACATTCCTTTCTCCTGCTTTCTGGAGCAAAATCTCCCTCACACCTGTTTGAGAAACTTGCTATGTCTGTTTTAAGGGATATCTCTTTTTAATAGAATCTGAGTAAAACACTTAGAATGCATAAATGTATGAGCAGCAGTAACTTTAAAATGCAAGTTTAAAAGTATGACATTTCTTAACAGTTTTATGGTACAATTAACTGCAACTTGATAGGAGCAGGCGGAAAATGTTGCCAACACATGGTATTTGATAGCAGTCGTTAAAAAAAAAACACATATCCTTATGGAAATGCACATTACAGGGTCTGCTGTGGCGACCCGCTATATATTTTTTAAAAGGTGGTGAAAACAATACTTTTAAAAATACAATCATACCTGTACATGTCTTCTTAGGTGTAGGTATTGTTAAATATGGAAATTAAAAGGTGTAATAGTTTGAAAGGTAGTTTGTGATAGAGGAAGATCTGAATCACAGGATAATTGCACTTTCATAGTTGAAAGGTACATCTCAACTAGTGAACTAAGTCACAGGGTGACATGTACAATTTTGGATGTGATTGGTGGATGGATGGGTGACAGTTCAAAAGTAGCCAATGATGAAGTGTTTTATAGATAAAAGTAAAGCGGTAGAAGAGCTGTCCATCTGGTTCCTCTAATGATGCCCTGGAGACTGTGGAGAAAGAGGACTGTAGAGACTGTGGACAGATGCAAATGCTTGTGGAAGTTGGGGGATTAGCCATTAGGTTTCCTGATTATGTAGGAGGAGTTGAAGTATACAGGAGCACAGGATAGATAGTGTTTCATGTATCGTGTGAAGTGCTTGAAGCATGGCTATGAACAAGAAGACTGTGTGGATGTTAGGAGATGTGTGGATTCATTGGGTGAAGCTATATGCAGAGCAACTTGGCAGCTCTGAAAATCTTGGATTTGAATGAGTGTAGGTGTTATGATATGGAGTTTGTGAATTGAACCAGAGTGCATTATTACCCTTGTGTGACAGTATGGTGCCGTTAAACATCCGGAAATAATTATTTTACGTTGTGTAGGCAATAGTTTAGGATATGTTACTTTTGCTATTAAAAGCACATATAAAAGGCTAATGGGACTGTTTCCAGCTACCAAGAATATTTATTCACAGAGTACTCAAAGGCAAATGTGGAAAAGATCAAACTTGTTTTTTCCACAAATTAAAAAAGCCAGACTGAACGTTGATTAAGCTTAATGTGCTATTTCTACAAGTTTTAGGAATGGCAAATATTCACAATGAGAATATACAACATGATGAATAAACATTTTTCAAAGAGACGCAGTACATTTAACAGATGTTTAAAATTAGATGTTTCTTTCCGATGGTCAGAATGAGTTGAAGCAGTGTTTGTGAAAGAAGTCAAAAAGAAAGAAGCCTATGTAGACAAACATTTTGTTGTAGTAGATATAAAAAACACAAAACAACAAAGAGAAAAAAGTAGTAGCAACGAAGTATAGTGAACTTAAAATGCCTCTGTTTTTAATCTGCTGACTATTATATCATCCACAGACTAAATAGGGCCATAAAAGAAAGGGAAGTTATAGTGTTGGGTGGTGTAATGTGTATGGAAGTGTAAACAACTTGAAACACTCATCATGAACGTTACACTTTAAGTTTGAGAAACGTATTTGGGACAGAAATTATTATTTTTTCACTTTTTCGTTATGTCTACTATAAAGCAAAAATAAATGTTGGAGAATTGTATAGAGTCTAACTGCTTACGTACAAACGTAAAGGAGATATTCTATTTGTTTACTGTTTATGATGGTTCCCAATGGAAATTATTTGTTTTGCTTTTTCATTTTTTGTTTATTTTGTTTTACCTGGAGGTAGAGAGAGGCACAGAGTGAAGGTGGAGGGGGGATGGGAGGGAAGGGGCACACACCACTGATAGCAAGGGACAGGTGGACAGAGGAAGCTGTTTGGCCTGATCTTAAATCTTAGAAGGGGACAGTGCTTCTCATGCTCCTTGACCACAGCCTTAAAGGCACTGCAAAGCTGTTCCCCTTGCAGAGGATTGTGTTGCAGTACAAACAAACAACTGTTGTCCTTGAAAGGACCAACAGCCTCTTGTATGGCCTGTGAGGCAATATGAGAAATCCTCTGCCCCACAACGGTAGATTGTCTGGTGGCAGGAGCAGTTAAGGAAGATCGGCTAGAGGAGGTGACCATTTCAAAAGGTTTGACACAGCCCACGTTTTTCAATAACCAATCAGCGTGCATTTTTTTGGTTGTCCGCCAACACTATGGTACCTCCTGATTGGCAGAGAGGTGTCAGCAGACCCCGAATCAGGAAATGAGTCAGTGGACCAAACCCAGATATCACTATTTGTTTTCAACCTATTTTGTGACCATTGCAAAATAAAACTGCTGGCAGATTTACACCAAATTTACAAAAGCACACATTCAGGACACGGCTGTCACTCCTCACGCAAATGTGGTGCAAATCTGTTCAGCGGTTTAGGCTGTAGCCATTAGCAACTTTTGGTTTTTAATGTATTTCTATCTAGATTTCATTTTGGGACCCGCCCATGTAACTTTGCCTACCCACTTGAAGAAACCACACACAGCTCTGCAAAATCATTCAGAGGTGGCCAGATACTTTATTTGCAAAGCTTGGTGAGGATACATCGAATGGTGCCAAAGTTATAAGCCACCCAAAAACTGCTCTTCCTATAGGCTCAACTTAACCATAACTACAGACCCTGTATTATACAACCCATAGGAAGACCAGTTTTCGGCAGTTTATAACATTGGTGCTGTTTGATGAATCCTAATCAAACTTTGGTGTAAATATATAGGGCCACCTCTGAAATGTTTTTCAAAGTTTGGTGCAGAGAGGACAAAGTTATAGGCAGGGTCCCAAAACTTTTGAAATCCTCACAGACATAATTGCTGATAACGACTCAAATCTGTACACCGGTATGCGTTGCAAAATATATGTCTGTTAAAGGGGGCTTATAGTTCTTTCATGAATGTTAATAAAGATATATACAGTGATGTAACAACATGAAACATTCTCCTAATAAAAAACTATTAAATTCAGTGAAAAAAACATTGTTCAAGGGACATCATAGTTAAGTTGCACTAGTAAAACCTATCAAATTCAGTGACAAACCATGGCTAAAGGGACATTATGGTGACAAGTAAAACCAAAATTTGCCTGTTATGGTAAGTTATGCAACCATAACTTGTGCCACTGCCATGCACTGCTAACACTAACACCCAGTACATCAAAGATGACAACACAAATGGCATCATTAATGACATCACCGAGGACATTGCATATCTGTGGTGGTTGTTTTTGTTCAGTGTCAGTATTAATTTTAAGCTGATGACTTCATGTGGTTATACTGCATTGAAACCATGATACATATACTATAAAGGTACCGTGCAATTAGAGATGGACCTTGTGCTATATTCAGAAGTTATTTTCCCTAGGGTTTGCCCTAAGGTCATAATGCACATACATAGAACAAAAAGCAGGTTCCAAGCAGATAATACATTTCTCAAGAATTTGATATGCTTGAACTTATAACTGTACTACCTAAACATACCATCTTAAGAATACGTTAGTTCTATAATCCATACTGCTATCAACTATGATTCTTTCTGCGTATGTATTATTTGATTACTGTAATCAGATTAAAAATAAAACTTGATACGTTGTAAATGACACAGTAAGCAGTACCCCTTATACAGACCTTCTTTTTGCATTGTTACATGTCCTGGGTGTTAGTGTTAACAGAACATGGCGGTGGTGTGACTTATGGTTGCATAGCTTACTATAACTGGCATATTTCTTGGGTTTTTCGATTTTACGTGTAACCATAACGTCCCTTAAACAAAGTTTTCCCACTGAATTTCATCAGTTTTTGTTACTGCAAGTTAACCATAACGTCCCTTTAACAACGTTATTTCACTGAATATATGTATATCTAATATATTTTTATAGAATCTTGATTGGACAGTCCCTTTATTTTGAGCTTTTGAACTATTGCTGTTTGCGTTACTGCTGAATCACATTCACACCCCTCCTAAGAGTATAGCCTTCACTCGGCCAACGTTGCCATAAAAGGCTAAGGAGGTATATATCTTAACTGTACCTGTTTACCCAATATGATCCTAGTTTGTAGTATTTTTAGGGCAGACTTGCTCTTTAGCCATTGCTCACCCTTTTACTCCTGCATGGCAGAAGTCATTTCGTCACACAAACTCTTGTTTCATCTCACTACCTTTAAAGCTACTAATACATAATTACTGAATGTCATTTTAATCATTCATAAACTGATTATTAGATCTGGATCGAAATGTGAATATATTTTGAGCTGGCAAGAAGCTTATTTATTCTGTCACATGAATGTGTAATTTTAAAGACAGCCGTTCAGCCCACCTGGCACATGTTTCTCCATCACTTGCTACGTAGGACATCCTATATAGACTGATCCGGAGAAATCGTCCAGGAGACAATAATGTAATGAATAAATAAAGATGCACGTGCTGCAAGTTGTTAATTAACCTTGGCATTTATGGTCGTTAAGATGAGCATACAACTATAGGTTAACTTAATGTATTCTATTTTTCATTAGTACATTATTTCCGTGTACAGTTCAGCTGAATAACCAGGCATAATTGTGCCCTCTACGAGAACACTTTATTAGTGTTAATAGTAAAAGCGTGTTCATTTCAAATTAATTCATTCATTATGATAACACTTAGGTTGATTAATTATATGAAATATATTCTCAGTAACCCATTCAAAATCTTCCACTGCACATTACATCATTATACAGTACATATAGTTCAGTGAACAAATACATACATGCAATGTGACCGAAGTGAAGGAATAAAAAAATGCAAAATATTTTGTTTAAAACTCATCGAACCGAAGATATATAAATAGAAAACCAGAAGTACATTTAAGATCATGAGAATGATGATTGTGTAGTGTGTGAAAGGGTTATCGGTGTGTGTACGATGAAGTGCATGTTCATTTAGATGATCCAGTTGACGAACATTTCTGCTGCTGTGCGTAAGCAGAATGCTTACTGTGGCAGATCCCGTTCTTAAAAAGGGTTCTGCGACATTTCAAAATTGGTGGTTGTGTGTGGTGAAGGGGACAAGAGAAATTGGTGGATGAGACAAAGGTATTCTTCAAACAACATGGTGCACTGTCCTCAGGGACGTCATTTTACCAAAATGCCACAGGTAGCGGAAGTGACATCCCATGACCCTTGGCCTCTGATGACCACCGGAAGTGATATCATTTGACCCCCACCCCAAAGTGATATCACAGGAAGCGATGGACCACAACCAGTTACCCCTTGACAAACATAAAGTGGGATCACATCACATTGTTTCTAAGTACACTATGACAAATATGGTTACAATATTACTGTAATGTGATAGACATTTCATACAAGAATGGATCACTGTATGTATCAACAGAAAAAAAATCTATAACTGCAACTTGCGAAAAGAAAAATACATAATCCGAAATAGATGTGTATTCTACTCTAAATGCTTTTTAGAGGATTTTGTCTGCATTGTGAATTTGAGGTGTTTAAGAACAGACTAAATCAGTGCCTCACCCCCTAAAGTGTGCATGATGAAATTAACCGTTAATTAGCCTTGCAATTATTGTATGAAATTCCAGAAAGACAATTAGCTCGAATGGCCACATGGCATTGACCACAGCCCAGGTCCTTCAATTTGTTAAAAATAATTTAAAAAACGATGTTTTTATTTTTTAGGGGGAGCAAGGGAGACCAGAGGGGTAGCAAGGGAGACATCAGTGGTCACAAGGGAGACCCCTGGCAACCCCTAAATGACATCCCTGACTATCCTGTGTTTTAGTTGTACCCTCCGTTTACAGCAAGATAGACTTTAAAATTATACATTTCGCAGCAGTAATTGAGATCCAACATATCTTTGAAAAAGCACAATAATAAGCACTTTCTGGCACTATTTAAGGGTTAGGCAAAATCATTCTATCATGCTTTTTGCACTGGCCCCATGACCACATTGACTCTAAGAACTTGGATCAACGACAACATTGTCATTCTGACCCATTGTTTAAGTTATCAGCTTGCTTACCTTGTTGTGATGTATCCAGAGAACCCACCAGTTTTGAACTTCATTCTGGCTTTGTGTCCTTTGTATATACTCAAACATTTTACAAGGGACTAAGGTGGCATGAAATCCCCAGACTCATTTTCTGTAGAAACAAACATTTAGCAGAACATGGAGGATAATCCCCCTTGCAGGTAAAATTCTCATCCTCCAGTTCTCATTTTGTGATGTTCCCCTTTCTAATTCCTTGATTTATGTTTGTTGGGCTTGGGAATTGACTCTATTTTCTATAGTGCTTTTATATGGGATTAAGTGATACAGGGCAACACATTCAATGTTCCAAGACTTAAGATGACACTCATTCATGTTTTGTCTAAAGTAACTTTGCAGTATTATCTAAGTGTTACCTCGTATCTACACATATAGATACATACATTCACACTGCACACAATGCCTATGTGTTCCGTGCATAATTGCATGTGATTTATTCAAATGAAGATCAGCTTAACATGTGTTTCGAGCCGCAGCTCTTCTTGAGGCTGAATTGTTACGTCACATGTTGTGAAATATACCATTTACATTGGTGCAAAGACAAAAAGGTAAAGACGGCACAAGCCAAGCGCAGAAGAGATACAAAGTTCCATTATAGTGTAACAAGGCACATCAATATAATAAGACATTATTTAAAATTCGATATTCATCAATATAATATACAGTTAGAGCAATTCCAATTCAACAAAGGCCAAGGACATAGGACATGCAAATAAAGAGAGAGACAAAAGCAATAGAGAAAACTCAATTGATTATTGATTGTCATGTATAGGAATGGGTTGTATGGCAGTTTGAGTGGTATGTCACATTGCCTCTGCCCATTTGAGTTATATAATGAGTATTGTACCTTAAACGCTCTTCTGTTCCCGGATATGTCTAAATGGGGATAGTAATAATTATAATCTAAACTCCAACAAGAATATTGGGTCAATTTTAACTAATTGCTCAATCCTACACACCTGAGCAAGATCACCTTATTGACAACATAGAAGGCATACTCATTATATTCTAAGATCTGGCACGTACCAATTGGCGTTTTGCCATTATAGTAAAGTTAATTGGTCCAGGTTCTGGAGAAAGATAACCAATATGTTGGCCCGTCACCACAAAGAGAACACTTTTCATTGCATGTTTGTTAATTTAATATGCAAACCAATGTGGGTCATTCATCAATACAAGTACCAAAAGAATATAGAAAAACAAGCAATTACCTATATATTCCTTCAAGATTGTGGCTATACAATGATCTCCTGGATTCCATTAAAATTCACCATGAAATGTAGTTGTGATTTACCGAAAAGCTAAGACCGCAGGTTAGTCAAACACAGCAAACGTTGTAGGGCAGTCCGTGAAAGGAAAAAGCAAAATCACTGTATTAGAATGACTTTCTTTGCAACTTGTCAGATATCCATTATGGTATACTCAAAGTAAGCAAGGGATTGTGTTAAAACAGGGGGTTGCTCTCCTTATCTGGCCTTTCAGAACACCCCTGCGTTGTCAGGGAAGCCGCAACGCTAGATTCTACCTACATAAATCCTTTCCAAGAAGTATAGCGCCTTGCTGGCTGGACCGTAGCAAGTCTTACTGCGTTCTCCATCTTGGTTGTATGGATAGCCAATTACGGCTAGGCTCACTACCTCTGAAATGTAGAGCAATATTTTCCTAAATGTAATGAGCATAGGCTTAAATACGTAGCTGCATCTGTGCAGAGCGCCGTGTTTAGAGTAGCGGCATTATATACCTGCCATATTGAATTGCATGTAACTAGGGCGAAAAACAAATGTGCAATGACGGTCATTACTGGATGCAAATGCTGCTATTTAAGAAGCACAATCAAATCACCATATCCCCTTATTGTATTTAATTGTACCACAGACTTTTCTTTCAATTATCACTCACTACAGTATAATGTCAGATCTCCAGATGATAAAATTGTACAGAACCAAGGAAAAAACTATCTCTCACATTGAGAGTATTCGTATAATTGGTTTGCAATTGGGCATAAGGCACGGTTTGCATGTGTTAACGCACTTATTGTGCAAATATTGATTAATAAAATGTGTTTATGAGGCACAGTTCATGTGACTCATTCCAACTCTACAGCCTTGAATGCATTCCCTGTAATATATTGTTTAATTCACAATGTGATCATATTCAAACGATACATAAGGACACAGGCATTAGCTCCTGGATGTATGGCATGAATAACAATACAGTTGAGTAAATCTGTGGTCGATTCGTAGATACAAACAAGGATGGTCCATTGTATACCATTTGGCACTCAATTAATAATCTTGATAATAGATTTAAACCTAGAAGGCTACCACATAGATAAATAAGGAAAATCTGAAGGTTATTAATGGATGAGTAAACATAAATCAAATATTGTGATCAGAACACAGTCAATATGGCACCAAACATGAGGGTGATTTCATAGGAAAACAGAGAATTCATGACCAGTGTTCAAACCCTTATAGACCGTCCTACATTAGTAAATAAGTCTAGCCTCCAGCTGTCTAAGTTTTAATTTGAGGTTTCCCCCTCTTTGTGGTAGGCTTACCTAAGACATTCCTACAAACTTACTGTCTTTCTTTGTTAATTGTCTTTCTTTCTTAATTGTCCATTTGGTGGAAATTCTGCCAGTGTGTGGCTAACGGGTATTTTGATTCTTTGTTGGAAATTGTCGATAAGTGTTCTCTAATCCTGATTTTCAAGGTTCTGATTGTACTCCCAATGTAATGTAAACCACGCACACATATGATACCATACACTACGAATTTCGAATTGCAATTAATAAATGAGTTAATTTAGAAATGTCCCAATGTCCCAAAATCAACAATCATAGTTTCCAAAGCAAAGTGCACATGCTAGAACACCCACATTTGTGGATTCCATTCTGTTGTGCCCTATGTAACCATGTTTGGCTACTCACTTGGTTAGACATGAAGGAAGGGCATAGTATTTTTTTAATGTAGATGCCTTACTATGTATGATGCTAGGGTTTGTGTATAGCCAATTACTTAAATCTTGGTCCAACTGAAGCAAATGCCAGTGCATCTTAATGATCGTATAGATCTTCTGGATGTCATCATTAAATAGAGTAATCAGTCTGAGTTAGTTTGACTGTGTAGTAGGTGTACGTATTGTGGGGGTGAGAAGATCAACTCTCTTCATACTGCACACTCCTTTAACACATGTTTTATTGTTATATCCTTTGGCTCAATATCTTTGGTTAATCAAGAGACTTTCAGATTTGAAGTCTTCAGGGTTGGAGCAATTTCTCCTTGCACTGATATATTCACCTTTGGGGATATTAGAAATCACTTCTTGTGACAGCTTTGTGCATGTAGGACTGCATTGAAAGAAGTACTCTTGCAGAATGTTTTAGTCTTGAACCCTTTATCTGTAATAGAAATGATCAAGTCTAAAAAGTCATTTCTGGTGTCACTGAATTTGTGTGTAAATTGGATACCCCAATCATTGGTATTCAGAAAATTAACTAAAGCCAGCAAACAATCCACTAGACCAGACCATACCATGATCACATCGTCGATAAAGTGTTTCCATACATGTATAAATGGGAGAAAATGTAAATTAGCAAAGACAAATTGTTGTTCGAAATGGTGCATAAATAGATTAGCCAAAGCAGGTGCAAAACTAGCGCTCATGGCTATCCCTATCAGTTGTCTGTACCATACATTATTAAACAAAAACACATTGTTTTGAAGTGTACACAATAATAGATCCTTGAGCATGTCAATGTGTACATAAAAGGACGCTGAATCCTTACGAAAGCTGTAATTTACACTGTCAATTGCTTTATGGTCGTCAATGGACGTATATAAGGCGTTAACATCATTGGTGATCAATAACAGGTTTTTATGGTGCGTTAGGTTGTCAAATATCTGTAAAATGTTCATGCTATCTCTCACATAAGTCGGCGTCCATACAACTGAAGGTAACAAACATTCATTGATATATATGGAAATTGGTTCCATAATTCACACTCCCGCCCTACTAACAATGGACCTGCCTTCCAGAATTCTATAAAATGCTTTAGGGAGAAAGTACACAGTGGGAATGTTTGGTCCCTCCACTAGTAGGAAATGTTTTTGAACATCAGTCAAATTTCCCTTAGTGTGCCATTTCTGGATCAAAGTTGTCACCATCACTTTCAATTCTCTTAATGGATTGGCTGTCAGGGCCTGATAACAACCAACAGTATTCAAATGTTGTAACCCCATTGTGATATAGTATTCCTTATTCATAATGACAATGTTTCCGCCTTTGTCTGCTTCCTTAATAATTAGGGTTTGGTTAGATGCTAGTTTTTGCATTGCCAGTTGTTCCAATTTATTCAAATTCAAAGTATGATGACATTTCTGCCAATTTATGAATATCCTTGGTCACCGATTGGTAAAAGGTATCAATGATGTTATCATTAGGAAAGATGGGCGTAAACTTGGATTTTTTGGTGAATTCTTTAATCTTGAGATTTTGTTGTGTGTTCAATTCTCTCAGCATATCTAGTAAACTATTTCCCTGATCATGCTCCACTTCTTGTAAGGACAATTTTACATGTGTATTCAACATTGTTTGTAAGTACATTTCTTATGGTGCAGGTATAGTGGGTTTTGCTGTGTATTTCTGCACTTGTGTGGAAAAGAATTTCTTATGTTTTAATTTCCGAATAAACTTACAAAAATCAATCTGGATTTCAACAAAGTTACTGAAGACCGATGGGGCCAAATGATAGCCCCTTGTTATGGACCGAGTGTTCCTCTGGAGCGAGTTGGTATGTACTTAGATTATACACTAAGTCTACCTGTTTTGGTTCTGGAGGGATAGTTGGTATGAAGCTCTAGTCACTCGATGTGGTGGAGGTGGGGCATTTCCACTGACCATGTCGGTCACACCTTGTGCCCCTTGGTTTGTCCCTCTGATCGATATATATGAGCAGATGGGGAGTTGAAATCTTACTTGTTTTTTGGTAGATGCCTGACATTTTCCCTTTTGAAACATCTGATTTGTTCTAAAAAAGGCGAGGGAGCAGCTGTTTCTTGTATATTAGCTGTAACTGCCTCAATGTCCGATATTGTTTGTACATTAGATGTACTCGCATAAGTAGTACTTTGGATCTGTTTATCAGAATCACTCTCAATATCTGAACTTAGAGGTGATGAGACCACACTGCTGCTACATGATCTGGATACCTTGTCATATTGTGGTTGGTACGTGTATACTATGTATAATTCCTGTCATCTCATGAGAATTTCCTCGACTTCCTTAATTTCACTTCATCCTGGTGTAGCCTGAGTATAGTATATAAAGTTTTAAAGTTTTTGTCAATAGTAGCACTAGGTGCATCATACAATTCAATTTCATGTTTGAGGATATCAATTTGTGTGACAATTCGAGCATGCTCACATTCAGCATGTTCTACAAGCAGTTTAATCATGTTATTAGAACTCATTAGGCCTCATTCAGACCCTGCCGGTCCGGAAAGAACGGTGGTGGTAAATCCGCCACCATCGTTCTTTCCGGACCGGCTGATTAAGAGTCCTGCAGGCGGGAGGTGTCACTCCCACCAGGTCTGACCTGGCGGGTTTAACACCACCCGCCTGCAGGCGGACATGGAAACACCGGCACCATTACAGCATGGTGCCGGTTTTTCCACTTTCCCATGGAGTCCTATGGGACATGGGGATTTACTGAATTCCGCCACCGGAATTACCGGGTCACCAGGGTTGTAATGCCCAGTGATTCCGGGAATCACAGAGGCAGAATGGTAATACGAGTCCGGCGGTAACCTGCCGGTTTTTCCAGCTCGGTTACCGCCGGACTCGTTATGAGGCCCATTGTCAAGTTAGCTTCGAAGAGGCCAAGTCACTAACTAGCGGTTTCTCAAAGTCGGGCAGAATTATAATTCTTAGTCCACGTGAGATTTTCTTTTCTTGTAAGTAGTGTTTCAGTGTGGTCTTTTCCCAAAACGTATTGATCTCTTTAACGCTTCAATGTTCTAATTTGATAAACTTGAATCTGAGATATTCTTTTTCTATATTAAGTCTTTTAAAGGGGTTCAGGGTAGAGCCCTGTGGTGCAAAGAGTGCTTTAATGTCATCTTCTCTAGTTAGCATGTATTCAGCTGCTTCTGTCATTTCCAATCTAACAATGTGCAGCTGCACAGTGTCTTATGCTTAAGATTGGTTAGAAGGGTTGTGGCATAGAAGACTAAGAGACCCACACGCTCGTACACAAGTTTGTAACAATCGGATGGCAGCAGTTAAGTGTATAGCGTGGGTATTTTGCCTAATACTCCACAAAGGAAATAATACACATATAGATATATACAGTCACACTGTGCACAATGTCTATGTGTTCCATGCGTAATTGCATGTGATTTATTCAAATGAAGATCAGCCTAACACATGTTTCACGCCGCTGCTCTTCTTCTGAGGCTGAATTGTTACGTCACATGTTGTTAAATAAACCATTTACATTGGTGAAAATACAAAAAGGTAAGGACGGCACAAGACAAGCACAAAAGAGATGGTGTATTCTAAGTCCCATTATAGTGTAACAAGGAACATCAATATAATAAGACATTATTTAAAATTGAATATTCATCAATATAATATACAGTTAGAGCAATTTTAATTCAACAAAGGAATATAGAAAACACAATTGATAATAGATTGCCATGTACAGGAATGGGTTGCATGGCAGTTTGACTGGTGTGTCACATCACCAATGCCCATTTGAGTTATATAATACATATTGTACATTAAACACTCTTCTGTTCCCAGATAAGTCTAAATGGGGATAGTAATCATTATTATGGAAACTCCAACAATGATATTGGGTCAATTTTTACTGTTTGCTCAGTCTCACACAAATGAGCAAGATCACCTTATTGGCAACCATTCACAGTAGTCATGCTCGCTACATTCTAAGATCTGGCACTTACCAATTGGCGTTAGAGTGCAGTGTTGTTTGTACTGTGCGATTGGCTAGTTTTTTTGTTTGTGGTCTTCCTGCTAAGAGAGTCTGAGTAGTAAGATAGCGCCCAGAGGAATGGCAGGGGTTGGGGGATGGACAATAGTTGGTGCAGTGTGTCTCTGTGAACGCAGCCTGCATCTGTAGGGTAATGTTTTGTTTGTGAAGGAGGAGTCTGTCGCAGTTTGCCACTGCAAATGCTGCCAGCATCTGTGGGGTATTGGTGGGTTGGTGTGCTGTTTTTGGAGGACAAAGTTTGTCTTGGTGTGCCTTTGTGAATGCTGCCGGCATCCGTGGGTATTGTTGTGTTTGGGAAGGCTGAGATTATCTCGGTGTGCCACTGCAAACACTGCCGGCATCATGGGGTATTGGTGGGTAGGAATGTTGCCATGTTTGGTAAGGAAAAGATAGTCATGGTGTGCCACTGTGAACGCTGCCAGCATCCGTGGGGTATTGATGGACATGAGTGTTGTTGTGTATGGGTCAATGTTTCTGTGCGCCTATTGAGGATGTGGAGAAAGATAGTTTCAATAGTTTCAAGTAAAGGGAGGGAAGAGCCAGGTTTTGAGGGCCTTTATGAATGCCAGGTGATTGTCAGTATTGTAGATGTGTGGGGGTAGGGAGTTCCAAATGATCAGCAATTGGACGGAAAAGGGGATTCACCGAATCTGGAGTAGTTGTACTGTAGCACTACTAGGAGACGTGCTGTGCCAGATCTGAGAGTCCTTCAGGGGGTGTAGCGGATGGCTTTGCCTAGAAGGAATTCTGGTCCTGTGCTCTGGATGGCCCTGTGGGTGATGCACATGGTTTTAAGGGTGGTGTGTCGGCCAATATGGAGCCAGTGGAAGACTCTCAGTGTAAGGCTGATGTGTTCTCCGAGTGGTAGGTTAATGAGTAGGCGGGCTGGAGCATTTTGGATTCTTTGCAGTGTTCTTAGCTGAAATGCTGATGCACCTTGGTAAAGGCAATTTGCCTAGTCTAAGCAGGAGAGGATGTTGATAGCTGAGAAGTGGTGAGGGTAGGTGGGGTATGGGAAGATAGAATTTAGGTAGCGTAGGTGGAAGTCCAGTGTGCAACCAAGGTTTTTCACTGAGGTTGTGGTTGCCGGTGGGGGGCCTAGGGATTGCGGCAATGGCATTGGTTGCAGAAGGAGCAGTGTTTTCCCACAGACTAGGATTTCCATTTTCCCAGGATTGAGCATGAGCTGGTTGGTCATCATCCAGTAATCAATATCCGAGAGGCATGATAATAGATCTGGGCCGTTGGGGCCTGGCGAATTTGGGATTTTAAGGATGATATGTGTGTTGTCTGCATAGTTGTAGCAGGTGAGATTGTGGGAGCGGAGTAGAGTGGGCAGGGGGGGTTTAGATAGATGTTGAAGAGTATGGGAAATAGGGATGCTCCTTGTCGGACCCCTTTTGTTACTGGTGGTCGTGGGGTGGAGGTGAGAGGGTGGAGGAGCATGATTTGCAAATGATTGGAGATGAAAGAAGACATCCAACAGAGGGCTGTTTCTTTCATTCCTAATGAGTGAAGCCTGTATAGGAGGATGGTGTGATCGATGGTGTCACATGGTTTGCATGGTGGCAAAGAGGTCAAGGGTACAGCACAACCCTCTGCATCAGCTATTCTTTTAAAGTCACTCCAGATGGACAGTAAGGAGGATTCTGTTCCTCAGAGTGGTCTGAACCCAGATTGCACAGGGTTAGGAGGTTGTTGGTTTCTGTGAACAGGCCAGGATGCTCGTACGTGGTGCGGTCCATGAGTTTGGCCATGAAGCAGGAGTTGGAGATTGGGTGGTAGTTCTTGGGGAGGAGTGCGACGAGAGTGGGTTTTATGAGGAGGGTTTTGATGTAGAAGAATTTTAGAGCTTCTAGGAATGTTCCAGATGTTAGGGAGTGGTTGAGGATTGAGCGTGCAATACTGCCTGCAAAGATTGAGGCTAGTATGTTCTTAAGGAGGGAGGGCGGGCATGGGTCCTCAGGGGAGCCTGATGGGTGGTTTTGTGTTAGGAACGAGAGGAAATCTTGGTGTGTGATTGGTGTGAATTAGTTGAAAGTTTGTATCAGAATGGTGTTTCCACTGGGGTCGGGCTTTTGATGGATAGGGGTGGCCACATGTGTTCCAGTTTAGAGATGATGTCGGAGTGTCTGTCGATAGCAACATTGTGGACGTTTTCTAATAAGGTGTCACATAGGGATTGCAAGTTTTTTGAGCAGGCCGGGGATTGAATTTGGAGATGATTATATGCATGTCCTTGCTCTGGTTCTGAGAGTTTAAGATTCTGCTCCCATAGTATGCTTTCTTTGTTTTTGTGATTTCCAGCATGTATTCTCTGGTTAGTCTTGTAGGGTGGTTTTGTTCTCAGCCATAGGGATGGTTTTCCAGGTCCATTCCAATGATTTGAGGTTGGTGCTGTACCACCTAGGTATGGGTCCTGATCTCTGAGAGGACTGTTTTGTTGGTGTAAGGGCATTTGAGAGCATGTGCTTCAAGCATTTGATTGGTGTTGGCCCTTCCTGGAGGGATAGTGTTGGAGGGAATAGGGGAATAGAGGATGGAGTTGGCTAAGTCTGGGGTGATAACTTTATTCCATAGTGCAATGAGAGGCGTTGGGGTTTGTGGAGGTTGGGCGTTACTTGTGAGTGACTGTGGTCAGTGGTGTGGAGAAGAACATTGCTGAGTGATAAGTCCATGAAAGAGGGCATGGAAGCAGTGTGAGTAAGTCTGCAGTGGTGAAAATCGCATCAAGTATGTTAGCCACGTTGGGGGTGGGTGTGGGGATGAGCTGTGTACAGTTGAATGCTTGTTGTTTGTCTGTGAGAGATTGGGTCATGGGTTTGAGGGTGAGTCAAACCAGATGTTGAAATATTCTAGGATGGCAAGTGATGGGTGGAGATTGAGGGTGGTTGTCAGTGCATCACAGAGTGTGTCTGCAAAGTTTGTGTTCTAGTCAGGGGGTCTGTAGATGAGCAGGAAACTGTGCAGATTGAGGGTGGTTGTCAGTGCATCACAGAGTATGTCTGCAAAGTTTTTGTTCTAGTCAGGGGGTCTGTAGATGATCAGGAAACTGTACAAGGGTGAGAAATGGATTTGTAGTATGTGGTGCTGGCTGAGGTGTCATTAGTTATTAGTGGGAATCAGTGTTTGTGTAATATTGCAAGTCCTCCTCCCTTCACAATCTGTTCCGAACAATGAGGTTGTTCCCGGGGGAGAAGGTCTCATGCACGATGGGCTTATAATCATCAGTGAACCAGGTCTCTGTGATGAAAAGCACATCTGGAGATTCCTCTGTGATGAGGTAAACGAGGTGGACCTTGTGTTTTGAGACTGACCTAGTGTTAGGTGCAAGAGAGTTGAGGGGTATGTTTGTTAGTGTTGGACGGGATGGGTTGAGAATAGGAGGAACAGCAGGAGCGGAGGCAGGGCAGGTGGTTGTGGGTTGGGGGAGGGTGTGACCAGGGAGGGTAGTTAGGGAAGAGGGGCCTGTTGGGTTGTGTATGGTCAAAGGTGTAGGTGGTGGAGGGTTTGGGTAGGTGGCAAGGGGAATTGTCGTTGGACAATAGGGTGTGGGTGAAGTGGGGGATAGGGCTTGGATCAGGTTTGGTGCCAGTGGGAAGGTTTGGGCCCTATACTGAGGAGGCATGTTTTGGGATCTGGAATGGAGAATGGGTGAGGCAAGGAGACGCCTTGCGTGGTCTCGGTCTGAGCCATTCTTTGACTTACGGGTGGTCCATGGAATGTTGGTGAAAGTGGGTAGGGCTGTGGAGCTTGGGGTCTTGGCCAGAGCTGCACTTGGTGCACTAAGAGAGGGGATGCACGGGCTGGGGGTAGTGGTACTATGTTGCTCAGGTGAGGTGCAAGTAGAGGGTGCGGGCAAGTAGTTAGCAGAGGGTGGTGTGCCAAGGTTGGGTTACCTGGTTTACTGTGTGGTCTGGAGTGGTCCGGGGGTCATTGTTTTCTGCTCCCACTTGCCATATAGCCACTCTTTACTGAGCAGAGCAAGACCTAATCGCAGGGAGTAGCAGGTGGGAGTTGGAAGGCTGGGATGGTGGGCTGTGTATTCTGGATGGCCGAGTTAGGGTGTGGTGAGTCTCATCAGGTTTACTGGTGCTCCAGCGGCCCGCTCGAATTTGGTTAGTATGTGGCATGGAGTATAACCACTGGCAGAGATTATAGGACTCAGTTTGTGTGACTGAGTCAAGATATCCTGAGTGTGGGGTACCACATTAGATGTTTACTTACCAGGCTTTGGGCGACCAGTCAGGATATTGGAAACTGGTTTGACCTTCAGATTTGGGGTACTTGGGTAGCAGTAGAGAGGCCTAAATGTACATACAACTGTAGATAATAAGTGCAGTAGCACCTAGATATTGGACTCCTGGATATAGGGTGTGAGGCCTAGGTGGGCATACAGCAGTGTAAGGTAAATGCAGCAGTACCTGGAATTGGATAGCACAAAAAACACTTAAATGGGATTGAAACAATAGACAGTAAAATGCAGTAGCACCTAGATTTGAGAGAAACATCTAAATGGAGTTGCAACAGTGGACTGTAAATACAGTTGCCCCAGATTCAGGATACATGAACAATGGAAGAAACGCCTAAATGGGGTTGCAACAGTCGACAGTAAAAACAGTAGCACCTAGATTTCAGAGAGATGCCTAAATGGGGTTGCAACAGTCGACAGAAAGTACTGTAGCACCTATATTTGGGATACCTGGATAGTGGGAGAAATGCCTAAATGGGGTTGCAACAGTAGACAGTAAAATACAGTAGTACCTAGATTTGATAGAAACACTAAATGGGGTTGCAACAGTGGAATATAAATACAGTGGCACCCAGATTTGGGATACCTGGCCAGCGAGATAAACAGCTAAATGGGATTTCTACAGTATCCAGTAAAATACAGTAGCATTTAGATTTCAGAGATATGCCTAAATAAAGTTGCAACAGTCGATAGAAAGAACAGTAGGACATAGATTTGGGACACCTGGATAGTGGGAGAAACGCCTAAATTGGGGTTGCAATAGTAGACAGTAAAATACAGTAGCACCTAGATTTAATACAAAGGCCTAAAGGGGGTTTCAACCATAGACAGTAAAATACAGTAGAGCCAAGATTTGATAAAAACACCTAAATTGGGTTGCAGTAGTAGACAGTAAAATACAGTAGCAGCTAGATTTTTAGAGAAATGCCTAAGTGGGGTTGCAACAGTCAACACAAAGTGCAGTGGCAGCTAGATTTGGGATACCTAGATAGTTGTAGAAACACCATAATGTATTTGCAACAGTAGACAGAAAGTACAGTAGCACCTAGATTTGGGATACCTGGATAGTGGGAGAAATGCCTAAATGGGGTTGCAACAGTTGGACTGAAAGTACAGTAGCACCTATATTTGGAATACCTGGATAGTGGGAGAAATGCCTAAATGGGTTTACAACAGTAGACAGATATTACAGTAGCACCTACATTTGGTATACCTGGATAGTGGAAGGAAAGCCTAAATGGGGTCGCAACAGTGGACTGCAAATACTGTGGCTTATTATGCAAGTACCACAGTAGAACAATTGCCTAGATGAGAGATGTTGCTACCTGATCCAGTTTTACTCCTTGTTCCAAGATATGTCTGACTACAACAATCTGTCGAGTGGTTGACCTAGGCATACCATGTGGTTAACGTAAGATTGTGCAGCTTACTACAGGTTTTTAGATAATGCAATGATAGGATAACAAGATGGGTCGGGCAGTCTAGTCTGGAACAGTGATTGCTGGTCCCTCTGACCGGACCTCACCTATCTTTTCAGTTGCTGCTGGCAGACAGCTGCATGTTCCACCCTCTCCACACTCCAACATGGGCCAACATGGTCAGGAGCTGCTTCTTCTGGAGCTGCCCTTTGCCTCAGGGCCCTTCGCAGCAGGGTGCTGCAACGGGCACTGGGGCTGCTCTAGAATTATGGTTTGTGGGGGCACTAGGGACCAATCACGGGTTCGGGGCGGGCTGGGAGGTGGGCGGGGAAATGAGACCAGGAAGAGGGACTGTGCAGGGAAACAGGTCTATGGCACGCCACGCATGTCAGCAATATAACAAACAATAATGGCTTAACCAAAATTGTAAGCTCCAACGATCAAGGGCTAGAGGTTGTGCTTACCACAAGAGGAGGCCACGGAATGGCCTTACCCTAGTTACACAGAACGATTTGAAGGGGACACCAAGGACTAATCATGGAGCAGGCTGAAAGGCGGACGGGGAGGTAGGAGACCAGCAAGAGGGACTGAGCAGGGAAATAGGGCTATGGCACGCTGCGCATGGGAGTAATTTAATGAACAATAAAGGCTAAACAAAAATTGTAAGCTCAAGAGCAGGAGCTCAAGGGCTAGAGGTTGTGCTACCCACAAGATGAGGCTGCAGAATGGAAATGAGTGCCAATCCTCAAACGCCTTACCCGAGTTAAACCGAACGATTCCAAGTGGACACCAAGGACCAATCATGGGTCAGGGTCAGGCTGGCAGAAAGGCAGGGAAGAGCAGATCACGAAAAGGAACTGGCCAGGGAAACAGAGCTACGGCATGCTGCGCATAGCAGTAATTTAACAAACAATAAAGCCTAAACCAAAATTGTAAGCTCATAAGATCAAGGGCTAGAGGTTGTGCTTACCACAAGAGGAGGCAGCGGAATCAGTACACTATCCTGGTAATATTCTTTGGTGTTGTCAGCGATTGTATTATAAACATCAATATGTTGCTGTTCCCACAGACCCAAGGACACTAAAGAAACACTAGCTTGAACTCCAATGGGTTCTTCAGCTAGTAAGTGAAAGTGAGCACCTGTAATTGGAGCTTCTTCCTCAGGGATGAAAGCTAAGGAGAAAAATTGGACCCTTGACTGATTACCCTTGCATCTGGGATCCCCTTTCACATGGTCACAGACCCACACACCACACATTTACCAAATGTTTTTTTGGAATAGGGGTTTCTGGTAAGCTTCCTCTGGTTTGGCCCCACAGTTTTCACTAGACCTGTATGATTTCCCTTGGAATTTACCCTTACAGAGTTTGTGGCCCTCTTTGGACGGTGGAAGATTAGAATTCACTTGACCTTCTTACTTATGCTTTTTCCCTTCTTGCTTTTTATGAGATGCCCAAATAGCTCGAGGTGGCACCCATCCCCCTAAGTCATTTCCCTGGAAATTCCCAAAACCAGGCTGAGTACTTTGTCAATGGATCCCAAAATAAATTGATAATTGCAACCCAACATGTGAGAAACTCTCAACAATGACCAACATATCCAAAATAGTCTGTTCTATGGGCGCGAGTCTCAAACATGTTTCATCCGACACCTTTTACAAAGTAGATTACACATTTGCATATCAGTGTGTCTCTCCAACAAGTGTAGTTCAGCACTGAAATGCTAGCAGCCTCCTCTGAACAAGAGCATAACCAACACCCCAAGTATCTGCCTGTCAGGTAACACCACAAGAGGCGTGTATGGCTCTTTAGGCAACTATGAGCAGGGGGGCCACATCTGGATAACCCCACTGAGGGTAAAAACACATAAAAACACACAACTAGCAACCAATGATGAACAAACAGGACACTGACCTCTTACGAGAGTCTAAATCACGTTTAAGCTCTCACAACCTTTGAAAGAATAGAATATTAATGTGCCATTCAGTCTGGTCCCACCCCCAATGGTAATCCTGCAAACGATTCTAGGCAATCTGTTCTCTACATTTGTGTAAAATGATTACATTCTCAATGTTACCAGGGGAAAGTGAAATGACAGTTGATTGAGAGTGTTCATGGTAGTCGTCCTGTTCACTGCCTTTCCAGCAGGTGGGGAAGGACAGGCACCTGAACGTTTATGTGCCTGAAACAGCTTCTGTGCCACACAGCACATGAAGCAGGCGCCATACTCTACGGTAGGTTAAAACCTCAAATAATAATTGCACTGTATACTGAATGCACTCACTCTGCGTGAGCTTGTGGTACTATCCTGTTACTTATTAGTTTGCAGCAGTTTAGTGATCCACGAGTCCGCATAAAACCAGTAAGATATTAAAACAAAGGATGAAATACTGTCTTGCATGCCATGCAAGGGCAGGACTTGTACAATGACCCAATCAAAAAGCAGCACTTAAATATAAACAAAATACATTGCATTCAGTAGTATCTAATGTGCACATCAACAAAACGGCTCTACGGTTTTCATAGACTGCAATTTAAAAGTCAGATTGTTGTATTAATGGAGGTCTCCCCCACGCCTCCTGTCCAGCCATCACCTCCGTATTCACCTACCACTGCATATACATATGCATGCACATGTGTACATAAGTGGTTGATTTCAAACAAAAGCGCAAGAAAAAAATCAGACTTTGAAAATGCAGTCAATGAAAACACTGCAACAAAACAACATTGGTGGAGTGCAAGGCAATTTGGTTCCCTTTTGAAAGGTTAATCTGGGTGGTTGAAGGGTTTAAGCAGCAACACACCTTAATTTCAAATCCATTTAGCGTGCACAAGTTATCTGACTGAATGGAAGTTCACCTTACACATTACTCCTCACAGTGTGCCCGTGCTTCCCGGGGAGAGAGCGTGCAGTTGCAAGCGATTGGACCCCAATGAAATGACAAGAAGGCATCTCGTGCTGAAGTAGTCGACAAAATCTCAGTGGGCTGTGTCAGACAGGAAAAAGGAAAACAACTGCTAATGTCGCTCTAGTGTACAGCATAGACGTATGCTCTTTTGGATTCAAACTTCCTGTATGAGGCAGAGCGGAAGAAGGCTGGTCACAACTTTTAATAAGGAAGTCCTATTCAATACGGTTCAAGCAATAGGGAGCATGGACATTAGGTCGTTTTTCCCATACGTTACTGCACCCCCAATGGCCACTGCAGCTCACAACAAAACCAACAGTTAATGATTGTTCTCTAAAAAATTACAAACATGTGTAAATGAATACTGCCAGGATAGTTGGTACTGTCAAATAATGAAATACAGAAGCGTTCGGCCACATTTTAGTACCGAGGCTGAGGTAATGGTTTCCCCACGTATTTGAAGTTCCTTGAATGTCGCCCAATGTGCAGTGATGCTTATAATATATGTTGCCTATTCACTGGATCACATGTCCATTGTCACACGAAAGGCGTGATCAGAAGAATCGATCGGTGATTTCTTTATTTTCGATAGATGTTTTACCATCCCTGACAGTGCAACTGTGAAAAAGAATATGTGTGGTGGGTACGCAATATTTTGGACAATTACCTTCTGCAAACTTGTGAATGTCTTTTGTGTCCACTAAAGAAATGGGCATGAGGTAAAGAGGCAGCATTTTCGGACAGTTTACCATTGTAACAATGTGCCAAAGTATGGTTTTGGCTACACCTTGAACTCTTGCTGAAATGTGTTCAGTTAGTTGCCTGTTAAGTCAGGGGTCTTCAACCTATGGCTGTAGAGATTTGTTGGACTACAACTCCCGTTTACCCTGGCAAGAATAGTCAATGTTGTGCAATCATAGGAGTTGTATTCCAAAAAATCTAGAGGGCTCGATTATTGTCACAGAAGACTGCGCTGTCTTTAGTTGTGTCTGGATTAATACATGATGAATGAAGCAACAAGGGCTGATTGTTTTGTGCCACCTCTCGGTTATAGGAATGGATTGTAATGCCCTGCTCCCATCTGGAGAACTACATGTTCTGACAGCACCTGAACCCTGATAACATTCTCCCTTGCACATAAGCGTAGTTCTGTCATAAGACGTTCAAGTGGCTGATGGAGTTTTCTATTTTCCTCATGAGTATGACGTTCTCCTGAATGATTGTTTTTTAGTGATCCCTTATGTGGTATTTTTCAGTTATGCTTCTCAGGAAATTAAATCATGATTGATAAGTCTACCTTCAAGGAAGTGAAAAAATATAAGTATGCACTATACAGTATATTTTATATGTATTGAGAAACGTATGCTGTAAATGTATGTGTACTGTAAGGACGGCATGGTATCAACAGTAAGACAGACACACGTTATTTCAGTTCAAGGGTGTTTATTGAACCTTAATTGGGTTTGGAAAATGCCTATCTAATCCTAAATCTAAAGATTGGAGCAAGCAACGACCATCAAATAATAATGGCGCAGTCCTAGTGGTGTCTTGTCAAAATAAAAGGGCCTATACTAATAAACCTATTGCCAATCCTTGACTCTAAATATAAATAGTGTGGGAAATGATGTTATGCAAAAGAAAAGTGATAAAGAAATGCTATGTCAGGATAGTCAAGCTGTTGGTTTCCCTTCCCACGTTTTCAGCATGGAATAAGGCAGCAGACACAAGCTTAGCACATTCTCTGGCGTCTCTAGCGAAGGGAGCAGTTCAAAACTCCTACGTCACTGCCTTCCATACCAAAGTCTCTTTGCCGTTCAAAAGTCATTTCTTTGAGAGGGCATGATGCAACAAACAAATAACAAAGTTACTTGTTTCAGGATTCTCCTACGCACACTTTTCACAGGTGATTTACGGTTCACCATGGATCCCCGTCCACCCGGCTCAGATGGCCTTTAACACAAACTTTGTTTTTCACTTATATACAATGTTCTTAGGATTTCCACATGTCCAATTTCTCGGGTGACTCATGGTTCATCCCTGATCATCCTCTGACCTGCTCAGATCTGTTCTAATACACAATCTTCAATCACTCTCCCTCTGCCAGACTCGGACCAATTTTTCAGTTTTGCCATCAACTTTCTTTACTGTATCAATATCGAAGACTTTCAGTTGTGCACAGGATTTTGCTTGACACATTTCAAGACCACTTTGATTCACAATCCTTTGCCACTCTTTCACTTTTGTCAACTCTGAGCTGGACACCTTAAAGAGACCTTCGATTGAGCACAAACCCGGTGCTGGACCACTCTGTCAAAGGTATCATATATTTTGGCTTTAAAGTTAAATCACTCATCTCTAGTTCTACTTTACTTGCATTGGTTATCACACAGGTTTCACTCAATGTTCTCATGTCAGCTCTAGCCATACAATGTTGCTGCTTGCAACCTTGGCTTTGACACAGACCGGCCTTGTATCCGTCTTCCCAACTCACTGGCTGTGTTGCTTTTACTGAAGCAGCTTTGCTCTTGCAGCCAAGGACAGTACCAGGGTGGCTGGAGATTCTTCCAGCCTTGATTACTGATGCGGGAGTGCCCCGGGTACCTCTGACACACAATGCAGGATTCTTCAGCCTGGTTTCCTGGTCTTATTGATTTCTCTTGAGGTCTCATGAAACTAATGGTTCCTTGTTGAAAAGGGCAAGGGAACGTTCCACATTGAAAACCACTTCTGTTTTTGCCGTTTTTCTCCTCTTGTTAAACTTCCATCTTGGAATTGCTGTTTCCTCCTGTGCTCTGAGTCACTCAGAGTGTGCTCTCGTGATCCGCCTTTTATCCGTGTGAGGAAGTGTAATGGAAGTCAAGTATGCGTGATGGTCGGTAATTGCCTGACCCTGCCTGACCATTGTATTGGGACACGTCAGGGTGTTAGTCCTTTTTCTCTCTTAGCGGGCTGTCTGTGAGAAAGTGTTCATGTTGTGAAATGGGGGGTGAGTTCCTAAGTATCCTATCTTGTAGAATGGGGTAAATGTGTTACGGGGAAGGGGATACCGCATTTCACCATCCAGTGTCCCACTCCCACTTCCTGAAGACCCCTCACCCAGGTGATCCTCCCGCACTGGTCAACCCGCAGGAACTGGATCCAAAAGCGATGGCCGTGTCCTGGCCACCTGGATGACAGATCCCCGGGGACTAGATGGTCCCACACCTTCTGGTTTTTCAAAGTACTACATGTGGAGAGCTTGAAACAAAGGTTGACAGAACGGCAGAATTAGACAGAGTGTGCAAACTTTCTGAGTGTTTGCAATGTGGATTACATTCAATATGAGAACATTTGCAGAATTTTTCAAGAAATGGATATGGTAAGTGTGGCTCATAATTAAATACACACAGCTCATTTTCGGCTTATGATTAGCCATTGCTATTTGAGATAAACATACTTTACACATGTTTTATCTGCTTCAAGGGTTTTTATTGTGACTGTAGTAGATCGGCTTGAAGGACAAACCCTCACCATTTTACCTATAGATGGGCAGTCCCTCAAACTCAGGCTGGTCACTGGCGATCGGTAGCCACTACTATCTAAGTAACTGCCAAGCTCAAGTTGATGGGCTAAAAGCAAACACCTTATCTTTCTAATCTTCCACCGGGAACACTCCAGTTGTCCTGTCCTTAAATCTCCAGGGTATTCTAGGTCGTTGATTTGGTCCCTTTCAGACAACCAGGCCCCACATGGCATTATGCTTCATCTACCAGCTATTCATCTCCATATATCTAGCGTTCACTCTCCATTGTCTCCTCCGGCTCTTCTCCTTTCTATTCTTCTCCATTGTCTCCTCCTGCTCTCCTTCTTTCTACTCTTCTACTTTTGGTTGTGAGTGGCATGGAAATACAGCCCTTTTGCAATTTTGATAACACCAGTATGATTGACGATTTGTTCAAAGGAGTGCAATCCCTTCAATCCGTCCATTCTACACATTATCAGATTAGGTGTAAGGGGTAAAAACTTTGCAGAAAACTATTGCAATCCTTTTCAAATACCTTTTCTTTATCACAACCCTACTTGAGTATGCTTAAATTGCTAATTTAATTACTATGCCATGGTATTAAATAACTCAATGGCACTGGTTGTTATACATGTATTAGGTCATTCAAATAAATTTAATTGGTAAAGCTTATAAACTGTGTGCTTTCATACAAAATATTTTAATGATCACATTGGATCGATTATCTTTGCTCAATGCATGTAGAGAAGAATCAGCACCATTTCAGGAGAATTGTGATCTCAATTCTGTGGGACACAGCTTGTTTTTCAAAGACCTTGTCTGTCCTACCACAGAGGCTATTCCATTGTGTACATGAAAGCACGCTACTAAATACTTTGGGAAGTTTATCTGTGTCTTCAGCAGTATTCGCTCTAACTCAGCATTACTGCTGAATTCATTAGAAGTCCAGCATTATCTCTGTCTGACATTGTTTTTTTGCCTGTTTGAACCTAACCTGAAAGCCAATTAAACGTTGCTTTGCCATAATGTAATTCACCACGCATGGATAGATGTAGTCTCCCGTAGACCTTTGTGACTGCTGTAGGTTCATTATACACATTAAGAGTCAATACATGTGTATAATAAGCCAGGATGTCAATGTGCAGGCTTTGAATTGATCAGAGGCCACAATTCCTACATAATCGAATTGTTTAAAACGCTGGCAAGGAACAGCATTGTGTTTTTCTTTTAATAGGAGGAACATTGTTACAAGTGAGTTGATTAGAAATCCCTGACTAGGACGCTGCCTGCAGGGATAAGGGACTCAGACCCATTCTGTGTGCTGGTGAAGAAAGCAACATGTTAATGTGTAGTGCTGGGGGTTGCAGCTAGCCAAATTCAGAATATTCCTTTTGTTGTTGTGAATAAACCGAATAAACAACAATAATACATCAAACAAAAGACAGCACAATCTGCATAATAAAAATTAAAGACAATGGGCATTAGTCACTAAGCATATGTATTAACTAATTATGACATACAGCATGGGAAATTGAGTGAGATATGTACAATGAAGTTATTCCGATTCATCAATGGGATTGTACCCTATTCACCAAAAGGTCCATCTGTTGACCTTACACTGATCTTAAATTATAAGCACGAAAAGTTTAAAAATGGTGACACATTAGGAAAACACAAAGAAAAATTATTTGAAAATGATCAAAAAGCCTGTGATGAATAAGAAGAAAGCTGAGACCTCACCAAAGATTCTTTAGTGAGAGCTCTACTCAAAACAAACCACCACAGGGCATAACACTCTTCCACATCCGCTCTCAGTTCTAAGTCTGCCAGTGTGGTAAAAAAGTGCTGGTATTCATATATACTGGCACTTTACCGCACCATCTGACTATGGGTTTGCTGGTTGGGGCACCTGCGTTACCTCAAGCTAAATGCTGGAGGTAATCCAGGTGCCCTATGCCCAAAAAAAGCCCTCATTACCGCCACCGGCATTGCTGGTGCCGGTAATGACAGAAAATCCCCTCGAATGGGGATTTACACCGTCCCGCCGGCACCTGGAATCTGGCAGCAATGCCAGCAGACCAGGTGCCGGAAACTGTAACCACAGTTGCCTGTATCCTGGCGGCTCTACCGCCAGGATACTGGCAAAGGTAGAATGAGGCCCAAAATGTGCCTAATGCATCATGAGGGACAGGTGTATGCGTTGGTGTTGGCAATGGATCGAGGGGCCTTGGGGGTACTCTGTGTTCGACTGTTAGAGGGCGATCTTTACAAATAAGAGCACTGCTTACTACGGTGATGTGGGGTCTTGGTGACCGAGTGGAATCGACTGTGATCCTCTAATCATAGCTGCCAGGCAATCGTGAATAGGGTGCTGTGACGAAGACGTGCAGCACCAGCTCAGTCATGCCTGGATACATGCTGATAGCTACATGATGCCATGTGTCTGGTTGCCCAATCACCTCAGCAACTCTATTCATGACCGTGCCACAGTGGTCACATTGCACAGACTCACACAAGTTAGCTTTAACAGATGCACGGACATGACACATTTTGAAGAGACACGTACATGTATGTGTCCGAGGGGTACGTACAATGATCCCAAAAGATTGAGGCATCGCAATTCATGACTCTGCTCAGTGGCACGTGAATGAAAAACGTGTTGCATCCATTCCCCGTTGGCTCTCCAACAAACACCGTTTTGAATGCAGACACAGAAAGGCTCGAGGTGCCTCAATTGAATCATGGCTATGTCACGAGAGATGTCATGAGGCTGCGGTAAATAGCTACACAACACTATTTTAGCACAACCACATACAAGAAAAATTGGGCCATGGCAACACTTCCAGAAATAGCCTTGTTCCACTGGACAGGCTTGAGGACGTCATTCTATCATGTTGACCACCCTATGCATTCTGGGAGTAGTAGTCAGAGACATTTCTACTTCACATGTGAAGAAAGTAATAATTACAAAATGACCCTGAAACATACAGTAAGCCAATCGCGAAACTTGATGGCAGTGCCCTCCCACAAAACACCCCTCATATAACCATCACATACTCGAACACTTCAGAATAGCACAGGGTGAGGTTTTACTATCAAATGACAAATCATAACTAATGGTGTTTACATTGTCACACATGTCAAATGCAACCACAGATGTGACAGACTCATGTCCATTGCTCACTATGCCACACAATATATCAAATACAGATAAATAAATGGGATCATACAGTTAAACATAAAAAACAAAACAAGACGACGTTAAAATCCATTGATGAGACACATGCAACATGGCCACAGTGTAGTTGTGTTAATGTGTTCCCTTTGAATAAACTGCAACAGTTCCTACTCTTGCCGTCATATACCACCAGCCAAGACCTCTAGATGTTTTTCCTGCATGCAGCCGTGTATTCTCATCATGCTCGTGCATATATCAATATGTGAACACAACAGAAGTCAATATTTTCACTGCACAGAAATGATGGCGAGTGGGGAGCATGGGACTCCACTGAATCCTCTGAATGGATACTCTTGCACAGGCATGAGACGACATAAGTCCTGAAGGTGCAGGCCTGGTTGTTGAGTTGGCACAGAGTCATTTACACTGCGGCAGCACTTCCTAAGGTGCATGAGTTCTAGACTGGTCAAGGGCAGTAAACATTGAGCTCCCGACTCCCCATCATGGGTTCACAATTTGCAAATGTGCTTGCAGAAGTTGCAGATGGAAACAGGTTGCAGTTCTCTGGTTGTCCCAGTCATTTTCTATGTTGCAATAGCTGTTATGTGGCACCCAATAGCCTTTCTTCGGACATCAATCTATGGAACACCGTATCTACAAAGCGAGGGGCTGCACCCAAAAGTTCCAGAAAATGTGGGGGAAATGGACGGATTATTGAAAAAATACCCCCTCCACCCACCACCCCCCGGATGGCTGGGTAGCCCCCAGAACTGTCAAGACCATGTTTACGACAGTTGTTATGCTGGTCGTATTAAGATTCATATTTCTAGGTATGTTTATGTTGTTTTGTTTGTATAAAACTTAATAAATAGTGTTATAAAAATAAGGGAGAGACATATTTGTCACAAAGTTACTAGTACCACCCATCCTCACCTGTTGCCTACAGCCATCACTTCTTTGTTTTTGCTTTGTGTCTACCAGCACACTCACCAGCAGGCCCGGCTCCAGGAATTTTCATCTAGGTGGGCCTGGGTTGTGACCAGGGGGGCCCACATTTCATTGGGCGTGGCTCTAGGAGTACCCCAATCAAAGTGATAGCCCAGATTTCCCAATCCGTGATCCAGTAATTTATTTACCCGGATCTGCAAAAGTACTTTTGCACAACTCTATAAAAAACAGTACATAGCAAAAGAGAAGCAAGGCAAATAGTGTTGCTACTTCAATCTACCTATCTTCTCTTCCCATCTGCTCTCCCTTTTCTGTTACATGTGATCGTCCTTCAACTTTCACCGTCCAGAGACCTTTCTTCAGCTGCCCTAACCACCGTTCCCATTTACCTACCCTTTCACCTATTCACAACAGCACCCAGCATGCCTTTCCTGACCTGGCTTGGGAGAATTGAGGGTGATGCCTCCTCTTCCTCTAAGTGGGCTGAGCAGTGAGGCCCCCAGTCTTTGTACCATCTCAGATGGTGTCTGCCCAACAAAACCTCCCGAAGCACTTGGCTACTTCCAGCACGCTCCGGAGGAGATGCTTGTGCTCCCTCCATCTTATTGTGAAAGATAGACCCCTCACCCCCCAGAATACTTGTTAGGCAGAATCATTTGCAGTACCCTTTGGGAACACCACACACAAATAAGACTACAAGTGACAGTACAAATTCACCTTTGATACAAGCCTGTACTACACAGTAAAGTGGTAGCGATGGCTGAGCAGCCAGACTTATCTCAAGAGTAAAGTGAGCAATATCAATAGTTACACAAAGGACAACAATTACTATGGTTCAAGTAAACACGGACTCAAGGTTTCTAAGTAAAAGAACATAAATTTATTTACACATCAGTTATAAAACATTTCACTATTATCAAGCATTCGAAAAATCACTATCTTAATACACTACACCACACCCAATAGATTCTGGACAAGTTAAGCTCAAAATGAAGTGTGAGCACTCCAGTAATTTAATAAGGGAGGGAAAGACAACACAAGTTAAGCAGCACCAACAAGTAAGTAAGCTGGGCAATCTAGAAAAAGTAAATACTGTGAGGGAATCAAATCAAGAGGCCTGGGCCAAAGTCAATTGACCAAAGTCTTATGCAGAGGATCACACAGTTCAGAGTAGTTTGCGGTTAAGTCTTTGCCAAGAGCTCAGAACGAAGTTGGTCAGATAAAAAGTTACTTTAAAGAAGAGAGAAGGACAAGCCCTTGGATTGGCAAAAGCTTTCAAACCCTTTTACCGTGGTCGGACAAAACGGGCGACCGGATTTGAACAGTACCTTAAATGAAGAAGAAGGCTGTAGCTGAGGCAGACATTCCTGGCAGGTCCTGCAGGCTCACTGTTCCTAAAGCGACTGTTGGACTGACACAAAGTAGGAAGACTGGAGGGGCCTGCACTGCCCAAGGAAGAAACCAACAGCAGAGCAAAGCAACAAATAAAAGGTGCGCTCCTTAAAACTCAAGCAGGGTCCATTCCTCCTGGTTATCCGCTTCACTGTAGCTGTGCAGAGCAAATTCGAAATGAGGAGGGATGCCTGGCTTGCAGTTTGGGTGAACTGGTTGGTCCACCCAGCTCAAGGGGAGAATATTCCTTGCAGATCTTCCCTGTCGTCGAAGTTTGAAGATTCGGACCCGCAGCAGGCTTCACCGGGAGGTTCACTCGTGGTAGAGGTCCTCTTCTGTCAGCTTCTCTTCGGTTCTCTTGATCCAGTGGCGACTCTGCCTTCTCAGTCTCAGAGACCTGCTTTTTATGCAGTTTTCCCCCATTCACACAGCCTGGCTGTCAATCACACAGCAGGGTGGCTGTCCCGGCGGGACAGTCACCTTAGCCAATTATATCAGAGTGCGACATGGGTCTCCAAGGAGACCCTGTGCATGGAGCCTCAAAACTCTCCCTCACATCCTGTCCCCCTCAGACATTCAGGCACCTAAGGAGGGCTTCTGTGCAGAAGCCGCCAACGGAGGGCGAACAAAGGAACCAAACCTGGTTTGGCGAGCAGATTAAAACATGAGAAAGACCTTGACAAAATGAAATGGCGAATAAACCCAGCCAGAACAATATACAAGTATATTTGTTCCAGCGGGTGTAAGTTCGAGGCTACTAAGAAAGCATAAAACAGTACAAAGGCTATTTAAAATAACCGCAGTAGAAAGAATAGGGCAGTTACCACTGACACCAGCCACATCTTAATGAAAAGGGAACAAACCAATGTTCCATGAGAGACAGACAAAAAGGGATAACCATTAACCCTTTCCTGTACTCTATGTAAGATAGTTTGTACTGGGTCTGTGATTTAAAAAGACCAATAAAGTCAATGGCAACTTTACATGTTTCTGGGAGACAGTAGTCAGTCTCAGAAAAATAGAGTTTCAGTGGGAAGTCTGAAAAAGACAACCCGGTGTCACTGCACAGATGATGCCTATGGAGTAGGTGGGGCTCCACAGTCCATGAATACATAAAAATGTACAAAACATAGCCAAAAACACATGTAAGAGTGGGAAAAAAAGGCTCACACTATTACCAGGTGAAAAAATAAATCCTAGAAATCCAGCATAGCTGATGAGGGACTCAGTAGGTAAGGGAAATTAGCCATTCTAGAGAATTCTCCCTAACACTCCCCTCCCCCAGACTAAGGGACAGGAGGATTTAATCCACTCCTGGATGAATCGCTTCACTCTAATCGGCTATAAACATCCTAGAGAGACCATCAGCATTTTGGTGGTGACATCCTGACCTGTGCTCAAGGTGAAATCAAACCCTTGCAGGCAGATTGACCATCTTAGAAGTTTTGGTTTCTCCCCTTCCATTTGCATTAACCATCTCAAGGGCTGGTGGTCTGTTTGAATATCAAAAGTAGATCCGTACAAGTAGGGTCTAAACTTCATCAAAGACCACACAATGGCAAAACATTCACGCTCTATGGTTGCCCAAATTGTTTTTTTTTTTTTTTTTTGTTTTTTTTTTTATTTGTATATGGTAAAAAACCTTTACAAATTTGGTACATAATTTATCATATAATAAAAACAATTTGAAAAGAATCACACATTAATCAGTAAGTTTCCTATAAATTGCTGTTACACATATAAAACAATAATTTAGAACAATTAATATCCTTTAAAGCTTATATGCATTCTATTCCCCTTCTCTTTTTACATATCACAATTTAGTTCATTTAATTTAATATCAATATTTGTTAAAATCTGTGTTAGTCTAATAATAAATTTGGTACTATTGCCATTCATACATTTTTGCCATAGTACTTCACGAGATAGAATTATACCAGAATCCAAAAAATTAGCAAACCTGTCTTGACGTAGATCTTCAAAAAATGTACAATATATTACTAGATGTTTTAGAGTCTCCAAAACCTTCGAATTATTGCAGAATCGACATGAGCCAGACATGAACTTTTCATCACATTTCCCCCATTGATATAACTTTTCATTGGTATGATACAAGTTAAGTTTGAAGCGAAGATATAACCTTCGAGCAACAGAGGATGGAAATTGTGCAATATATTTCAACCTCTCCCCCCACTTTCTTCTATACTGGGCATATTCATAATAAGAACTATAACACCCTATTCTGTCTGCCTGACAGCACCAATAAAATAAGTGCAATTTTCGTTTACAACTTGGTAGTCCCAATATTAAGTCTTCTTTTAGAATTCCCAGTATTGACATTAGATCATTCATTTTTTTCGCATAATCATTTATTGATCTCACATTCCCTATTTCCAGCAAATTTTTTAGGTCTTCATAAAGAGAATTGCTCGGAGGGTCAAGTATTTTAGCATAATTGTTCAACAATCGCAGGTTTCTTTTGGCAGATAGTGGTAAGAGGCCTAATTCATGTCGAACGATGTCATTCGGTATAGCGAGAGGCAAGCCAAGTACCCTTTTCCATATTGTCCCTTGAACTGTATCCAATATATCATCGACCTCATATAGGCATATGTCAATTAGGTAAATAATTATTGGTTCGATTTTTAGGAGATAGAACTGTATAATAGGCAAAAGTGAAAATTCACAATATTTTGCCATAATTATACGCATTTGAGATATCAATGGTTTGGTTCTAGTGTGTATTTTTTCCCGCCACCAGGATTTGGAAAAATCATCAGTCAAAGGATAACCCAGATATTTGATCTCAGATGCTATTTCGATATATCTTCCATCAATCGACCAATTATAAGAGCACTGTTTTTTTTTCCCATCACATAATACAATAATCGATGATTTAGAATGATTTACTCTTAAATTATGAGAGACAGCAAAGTTATTAAACGCATTAATCTTATTTTGTAGACCAAAGGGGGTTTTGTCTAAGATTAAGATATCATCCGCAAAGCCAATATAATTGATTTTAAGACATCCTAGCTTAATCGGGTAGATAATTTCATTAGCCCAACAATCCTCTACATCACATATATATAGGTTAAATAAGACAGCCGCCAGTGTGCAGCCCTGTTTCAACCCAATTTTAGATGGAATAGGTTCAGTAAGAGCACCCTCCTTATTTAATCGTACTCTATAACTGGTATTCGAATGCAGTAGGATAATGAGCGCTACCAAATGACGTGGAAAACCCATCGCTAGCATCTTAACCCATAGTAAATCACGCAATACTGTGTCAAATGCAGAGCTTAAATCTAACGCTGCAATATAGACAGCTCCTAAATGATGGTGTTTTGAGTTCAGTTGAATATGGGATAATAGGGTGGCATTTAATGAGCAACCCATACGACATCTGAACCCAGTTTGATATTTTGACAATATGGAATTCTTAATCATGAATTCCTGGAGTTCTTCAAGAATTAGCAAACAGAAGACCTTAGAAGAGGAGTCTGTTAAGGCAATAGGTCTGAAATTAAGAGGGTCATCTATAGGACCTTTTTTATGAATAGGAATGATAATGGCCGAACACCATGATTTTGGTATTTTTTGTAAGAGGAAAATGGCATCGAATCTATACTTTAGTATTGTTGCCCATAGGTCATTATCAGATCTATAAAGACATGCAGGAATGCCATCAGGGCCAGTAGCCCGTGAAGGATTTAGTTTCATGATAGCCCTGGATATGTCATCGTGTCTCCATGGTGAAGTTATGAGTATGTCCTTAACCATGTCCAGTGTGGGATAGGGTAGGAATTGATTTGGCATATCATATTTAGTTCGAATGAAGTGAATCCATGCATCTGCTGATATTCCATTTTCCATTGGGCCATCATTGCAGGCATTCAATGTCCTCAATATTGACCATATTTTCCGTGTGTCACTCTTGAGCAGATTATGCATCATATTCCGGTTGTCTTCTAGATATAGTTTTATTTTTAAATTTTTCACCGCAATTTTATATTTATAAAGGATATTATTTTTTAGATAATAATAATCGTGCGGTTCAAGTACCAATTTCGCGAGTTGTCGAATCTTGTAATTCTTATCCTTCTTTAAACGAAACATTTCAATATTGAAGACATGTAAATGAGGTTTTTGATGCACGATCACATTTTTTTTCCGTGACATGGAAGAAAGATGATATTCAATCCTTTCAGCCAATAATGTATCAACACTGCTTGGATCAAAACATAAGTCATTCACAACCCTGTTCATCACCGGGTCAGTTTTCATTCTCATTGTCAACTGATGACAGATAGATGGATTCCATCTTACAGAAAGGCCCACACGATCATTTTCAACTAACGTCAATATCTTACTGGCTTCATAGAACCAGCTGTCTATGTTCACTTTCAAAGAAATTGCATAGTGATCACTAAAACCCAATTTTTTTATATTAACTCGGTCATGGGAATTCTGTAGAGACGAGGATTGGAAAAAATGATCAATGTGTGAACCCAAACCTCCTCGTGACCATGTGTGTACAGGACCTTTTTCATCAATGGGGACTACCTGAATGTCCCAGTTTTGGAAAAAGTCAACCCATTGTTTACCATTCCTTATAGTTTGATCGGTATTTAATAGATTCTGCCCCTTATACTTATCATCATATAGACAGGAAGAATTAAAGTCACCGCCAACCACAACTCCCAAATGTGTATGGCGAGAAAATGCATCTACTAGAATTGCATTAAGTATCTCGCAAGCTGCAATAAACGTTGTCTTGCTCCTATTCCAGTATAGACACAAAATTAGAAAAGAATTTTTGCTTAGTGTGTCTAGAGTTAATTCAACAGCTAATACAGAGTCATCCCTGTATGTACATTTCGTAATAAATCTACAAGCATTGTGGACAAGGATTGCCAGCCCTCCTGATGGTCGGCCCTTCTCCCCTCTTATCGCAGGGTGAGTATAGCAATCATATCCTTGCAAATTAAAATGGTTCACGTGCATAGTTTCCTGGAGTAGTATAACAGCAGGATAAGCTTTAGCATCCACTGTACCCCACCATCTATTAAAGTTGGCTAATCCACAACTATTCCAGGAAAAGCATACAAATGGTTGGTCATGCTGCGTAGAACTAGGAAGGTGCAGCCAGAGCAGGTGCAGTCATCATTGTACTCTGGTTATTGTACCCCGACAGGGTTGCAGCCATAGCCAATATCTGTTTTACCAACTCTTCATTAATGTACGCTGATTGTTTCTGCTCCATGTTTTGATTTATTGTAATGATAGCGACCGGTTTTTCCAGAAAGCTTTTTGCCTCTGATTCAGAATGTAGAAGGAAGGGAGTTAAACCTACATATGCAAAATTTTCTCTTTGCTCCCAGACCAGCTTCATAATCAGCCTAGAGTAAAAACCGCAGGTCATTCTATCATTCTGGATAGTAGGCAATCTAACCCAGTCAATATCCCCTGAACAAATTGTTCTCAGACAAGGGATAGTGTGGAAGGCTTTCAAAAGAAAAGAGCGATTCAAGTTAGGTCTGATATTTATTTTTGAATCGTTTTCCCAACCCAATATAAAGGGTGGATCTTTAATGAAATCAAAGTTATGACTGATGTCATTTTGTTTGTCATTTAAGTCAGTTGTTACATCATCTATTGGCGGGACCTGTATATTTGTAGATGATCCGGAGACATGAACATTATGTTTCACAATATTAATAGATGATACCTCATTGATGATGGGTAGTGCATTCATGTTATGCATTAGCCGTTTTGATTTTGCTGGATCATTTCCCAACACACCCATCATCCATGGCTCATCATCTAGAGATGTAGTGATTGTATCTGCTTCCACTGTCTTCAATTCAGTTTCACTTGTTTGTTGTGTAGACTTTTTACTTTTATTGTAGGAAGTTTGTTTATGAGAAATAGGGTAAAACTGAGAAAGGGACAGCTGCGACCCCCTAGCCAGAGTATCGGGTTGGATCGTATTATTAGATGTTAAATTTATGCAGGCCTTTTTCCCTCCTTTTCCATTGATAGTCTTACTATCATTCTTTTTGGGCCCTATTTCATTGGTTATCTTATTCAATTCCTGGTTAGTGTTAGGACGGTTTAGATCCAATAGAGTCTTTGATTCGTCATCCAACTGAGAGAGGTCAATAATCACCTCGTTCTCTAGTAGATCAGGCGAAATTGACGCTGCCCTTGCATGTTTTTTTGTCAGTGCCAGTGCTTTGGCCCTCCTTTTCATTGCCCTCCCAGCTGATCGCTTTTCTTTGCGGGTTAAAACGATCTTATGCTTAGGTAGGGCATCATTTTCTTTTATAATGGTTTGAATAGACGAGTTATTGTCTAAACACTCTTCGGAAAGATCAATCAGATCAGTCAAAGGAGAAGGACTAATCAGGTCAGTCAGAGGGGAGGGACTATTTAGTTCGATAACATTGTCACTCTCCTCCTCTGCACAGATAGAGATCTGTCTTGATGAAGATATAAGGTTAGAATTAACCTTCAATTGCTCCAGATGACATTCAATCCTTTGAACAGAATTGTTTCTGGTTGCTTCAGTTTCCTACTGATGAAGCAAATGGGGTGCTCCCTACCTTTCTCATCCAGTTGATTAAGGACTGCACCTATACCTGTATTGGAAGCATTTGTCTGCAAAATGAAGGGTTGGTGATAATCAGGACTGGACTGGAGCTTGACAAAAGGGCTTTCTTCAGGTTTTGAAAGGCTTGAGTGCACTCCTCATTCCATCTAACCTTTTTAGGGAATTTTGGAGAGGAGACTACATTCAAAGAAGAAGCTATGGTCCCATAGTTCTCAATGAAATTCCTGCAGTACCCAGTGAGACCTAAGATGGCTCTCACTTGGGTTTCAGTAGTAGGGGTGGCCCAGTTTTGTACAGCTTGCACTTTGCTAGGCAATGGCCTTATTTCACCTCCTCCTACCTCATGACCAAGGTAGACCACTTTGCTCTGACCAATTTGACATTTGCTTGCCTTTATGGTCAGATGGGCCTGCTCAAGAGCCTGAAGAACATATCCTAAGTGATCAAAATGTTCTTTCCAAGTAGTGTTGAATACTGCAATCTCATCCAAGTATGCCATGTAGAAGTCCTCCAATCCCATTCAGAACTTGATTGACCATTCTTTGGAATGTAGCAGGTGCATTCTTTAATCCAAAAGGCATAACCTTAAACTGGTAGAGGTCTGCTGGGGTTGAAAATGCAGTTTTATCCTAGGCATGGTCTGTCAGGGCTATTTGCCAATAGTCTGACGTTAGGTCAAATGTACTCAGGTACTTGGCTGCACCAAGTTTATCCACCAGTTCATCTGTCCTTGGCAAAGGATGGGCATCCATCTTAGTGACTGCATTTAGAGTTCTATAGTCCACACAGAATCTCAGCTCCTTGGATCCTGCCTTTGGTACTAGAACAACTGGACTAGACCATGGACTTGTAGATGGCTCTATAACCCCGAGATCAAGCATCTTGTTGACCTCTCCTTTGATGTGGGATCTTACATGCTCTGACATTCTGTAACCTCTGCTTTTCACAGGTAAACAGTCACCAGTGATAATATCATGCTGGCCCCAAGGAGTCGAGCCTGGTCAAAGTGAAAACAGGGAGGCAAACAGATTTAACAGAACTTTGCACTCCTCCTGTTGCTCCGATGTCAGTTGAGAAGAGAGATTGACTCCTATGTTTTCATCTAAAGGTTGGCCTCTGAGTAGGTCAGGTAGAGGTTCACTCTCCTCCTCCACTTGAGCTGAAGATAGAAGCAAAGCTCCCACTTCTGGTCTCGAGACATATACCTTCAAACGGTTGCTTTGAAAGACTCTGGGAGCCTCCCTAGGTCTGCCCAAGTCTACCAAATAGTTCACCTCACCAAGTTTGCCCGCAACCTTGTTGGTACCATAACTAAAACTTGCTGGTCTTGAGTAAACTCAACCATAACTAAAACTTGCTGGTCTTGAGTAAACTCAACCATGCTGGCCTTCTGGTCATGCCAATGTTTGACCAGAGCCTGACCTTCTTTTAAGTTAAAACTAGATTCTGCCATTATGTGTGACATTCTCCTCCGGAGACCTATCACATAGTCAGTCACTCTGACTGGTTTGGGGAAAGGAGCACTCTCCAACCCCTCATTGGTCAGAGCCAATGAACCTTTGATTGGATGGCAATAGAGAAGTTTGAACGGACTGTAAACAACTCCCTCCTGAGGGACATCTCTATAAGAAAGAGAAGGCATGGCAGTAGAAGGTTCTTTTAAGGGGTTCCTCTAAAGCACCTATCATGCTCTTCATAGTACGATTAAACCTCTCTACCAGTCCATTTGTCTGTGGGTGGCAGGCTGTAGGGAACATGTAAGTGACACCACAGTTTTTCCACATGGCTTGCATGCAGTGGGACATAAAATTAGATCCTCTATTGGATAACACTTCCTTAGGAAACCCTACTCTGGTAAAAATACCAAGTAGAGCCTTAGCCACAGCCTGAGCTGTAACATTCCTCATAGCTTCAGGATACCTAGTAGCATGGTCTACTACAGCCAGAATGAACCTGTTTCCTGAAGATGCGGGAGGGTCAAGGGGACCAACAATGTTGATGCACACCCTCTCAAAAGGAACTCCTGCCACTGGGAGAGGCACCAAGGGTGCCACATTCTTGGCTCCACTCTTGCCAGAGGTTTGGCAACTGTGACAGGTATCTCATGGGCCAACTGTAGGAACTGGAGTCTGTTTTCTAGGGGCACTACACGTCTTTTACAGTCCCCAGGGATAGACTCAGTCAGTTCACTGTAAAAGAGGCCATCTTCCCAGCTCAACCTATGCTTTCCAACGACTTGCCCATCAAGTTGAGAAGCAGCTTGTTGTCGAAGACCTTCCAGAGAAGTACACTCTCTTTGTCCTCTGCTGAAGTCTCCCCTGTCGGGTCCACCTTCTGCCAGTAAAGGCTGCAGCTCAGGATGGTCAATAGGATCCAGATCTCCAACTAAGACAATGGGCTTCATTACGAGTATGGAGGTACCCATGCCTCCATACCGGGTTCCAGTACCGGGTTCCTCCAATGAAGACTTACTGGGCCATTCCAACCTTGGAGGACCCGGTAAGTCCTCATTGGAAAAACCCATCCAAATTCCCATTTGAGCCCCCTTAGGGCTCAATCGGAATGGGGAGGGAGCTAATAACGGGCCTGTTAATAACAGGCCCGTTATTAGCTCCCTGGTCCCCTCGCAGGACCCGCTAAGTATGCCTGGTTTTACCAGGCGTCCTTACCGGGTCCCGCAAGGGAACCTCGTGATAGGGCGTTCCGTAAGTAAGGGTGCCGGTCCCGTCCTGGTTATATATGTAGTCTTGCACTTGCTGGTATTATCTACAAATGAAGAAGTTATTATCATGTTGTTATTTTTTAATAACCAGAGTGATAATAGATGTCACTGAATGCAGCATCTGAGTATATCAAGTACATGGCAATTCAGACTAAGCTGATATAAGGTAGAGCCACTGGTGTTTTACCTGTAGTCTCATGATAGACTCAGGGGGTAATAGCTACCCACTCTCACTTGTGTTTGGAGAACGTTGGAGGCGATGTGTTGCTATAATGATATTGCCGTAGTATAGACCTCAATACACTCGAGGGTTTATATTTATCTATTTGGCACTTTGGGTTAGATAGCATTTTTTGAATTCTCTGATCGCTTTTCCACAGTAGGGGAATGATACGGTTGCAGCACAGCATTTCCAGTCGCTTAATTACTGCGGAGCAAGACGTCATCGCGCTGTGTGTGACGCGATGACGTCTTCGTGCGATGCGCGGACGTGATGAAGGGTTTTCAACACGGAGGAGCGTGGGGATGATGTGTACCTCGCCATAGCCTTGCTGGTTTTGCTGTTCGTCACCTCACAGGCATAACACTTGCCTTAAGACAAGGTAAGAGAGAGGGTGGCAGCCAGGATAGACTGCAAGCACCTGTAGTCTCTTTCTTCAATGAATGAAATTTATGTAAGAAGGCTAATATTGCTCGGGGGGCCTTTCTGCCTTTTCGGTTTGTGCTTTTTCCTGTAGGTCAAGTTGTGCGTTGTTCTGCACAACTTGCAGACAATAGAGCTCTCCTTTGCCTACCCCAACCAGACTGCTGGCACAGAAGTCCGGGTGGCTCCCAATGATCACCCTGAATAGGGTGGCACAACTGGAGACCTCAAGGAATGGTTTGATTTGTGTAATGTAGTATGTTGAGTTAGACACTATGCCGCTGATATGGGACCTCGTTGAGAGCTCTTGGTCAATAGTGACTCCCAAGGTTTTACTTTTTTCAAAGTGGGGAGCAGACAGTCTGCAATTTGAAATAATCAATAGGACTGATCAAGCTGGCAGCAGGATAATGATCTCATTGTTTGAGTTATTTAGGGTTAGGCCATTATACAGCATCCAGAGCTGTATTTGGTTGTATGGGGCATTAATGACCTCAGTGTCTTTGGAATGGCCACCTGATAAAGGGGGTAATTCATAGAAATTGGCGCACAAGTGGTGCACCCGGCTGGCGCACAGAGTGTGCGTGCGGCAACCTGCGCCAGCCGTGTGCGCCAAAACCCATTTAGGCTCACAACGTATTCATGGATTAAAACATCCATAAGCAGCTGTGTCGCAGAGTGGTGCAGCGACCCTGCAGCAGCGCCAGTTATGCCCCCAACCCGCCCTGTGCGCCAAAGAAATCGCACAAATCCAGTACCTGACGCAAAGGCCAGTGGACAAGCATACAGCCCCCCTAACACGAAAATGCATGTAAAACTCCCTGTGCACGCACCAGAATACACGTACCCTGCTCGTGCCAGCGTAAATGCGTGTAAAACTCCCCGCGCACCCCTCTGAATACACGTACCCCGCTCGTGCCAGCGAAAACATGTGTAAAACTCCCTGCGCACCCCTTGGAATGCACGTACCCCATTCGCGCCAGGTAAATTGCATAGAAAAAGCACCCCCCTGTGGCGTGGGCTACCTGTGAGCATGCCCAGGATGGATGGCCTGCCTGTGGGGCATGGGGAGGGTGAGTGGGCTGCCAGTGGGGCATGGCCAGGGTGGATGGGGTGCCTGCATGTATTTGGGGGGTGCGCAGGGAGTGTCACATGCGATAGGCCTTAGCCGAGCAGGGAATGTGTGTTTGGGGGGGTGCCCGGGGAGTTTCACACTCGATGGGCCTGGCACGAGCATGGAACGTGTATTTGGGGGGGCGCGGGGAGTGTCACATGCGATAGGCCTTGGGCGAGCGGGGAACGTGTATTTGGGGGGTGCGCAGGGAGTTTCCCACATGATGGGCCTGGCGTGAGTGGGGAATGTGTATTTGGGGGGTGCGCAGGGAGTTTCACATGCGATAGGCCCTGGGCGAGCAGGGAACGTGCATTTGGAGGGTGCGCAGGGAATTTCACATGCGATGGGCCTGGCACGAGCGTGGAACATGTATTTGGGGGATGCCTGGGGAGTTTCACAGGCGATGGGCCTGGTGCGAGCGGGGAACGTGTATTTGGAGGGTCTGTGGGGAGTTTCACACGCGATGGGCCTGGCGCGAGCGTGGAACTTGTATTTGGGGGTGCGCGGGGAGTGTCACACGCGATAGGCCTTGAGCGAGCGGGGAATATGTATTTCGGGGGTGTGCAGGGAGTTTCACACGTGATGGGCCTGGTGCGATTGGGGATCGTGTATTTGGGAGGGTGCACGGGGAGTGTCACACGCGATAGGCCTTGGGCAAGCGGGGAACATGAATTTGGGGGTGCGCAGGAGTTTCACATGTGATGGGCCTGGCACGAGCAGGGAACATGTATTTTGGGGGTGCGCGTTGGGCCTGGCGTGAGCGGAGAAAGTGTATTTGGGGGGTGCGCAGGAAGTTTTACACGTGATTTGGCATCGTGGTCCCTCCTGGGTGTGCGGGTTCCCCCCTCCCCATGCCCTGCAGGCAGCCCACATGGCACCATGCACTTGTGAGTGCACTTGTGAGCCCCCACTCATGTCCCCCTGCACTCCGACCCACCCAGCAGTGACGGGCACCTGCCAGCAGGACCCGACTCAGCTCCCCATGCACACCCACCCACCCAGCATTAATGGGCACCTGCCAGCAGGCCCCGACTCATGTCCCCCTGCACCCCCACACACCCAACAGTGACAGGCACCTGCCAGCAGGCCCCGACTCATGTCTCCCTGCACCCCCACCCACCAGCAGTGACGGGCAACTGCCAGCAGGCCCCGACTCATGTCCCCCCACCCGACACATCATCACACTCCAGACCCATGGGCCTTATGGCCACCCAAATCCCACCCAAGGCCATCCCAGTACAAACACCCCACATTGAATTCCCAAAGTCATGATAGAAAATACATAAACAGCATGCCCATGAATACATGCCCCTCAGACCCACACAATGGTGACGCATGACTGTGAAAAACAACATTGTGACATGCACAAAACAAATGATAGAAGACCACACAAGGAAAGTGTAGAAAAAAGTGTATTGAATAATAAACTAAATGAATGAAGCAAAATCACACAATAATGAAAAGAAATAATCCAAATCCGGAAATCCAAAAATGATTAAAAAAAATAAATGCTGCAACCAATGAAATCCAAAGTAAAATGGCTCCTATGAGTCTGTCCATAATTTCTTTTTAAAACTCTGAGTTAAAAAAATCAAAGTATTCCACCATGGGTGCAAGAAAATGAAATCCACATTGAAAACTATTTACAAAAGAACATCCAAGGGTCCATGAGCCCAACAATCCAAAGGAAACCTACAAAAAACGCTACCTAATAAATAACTATATACAAAAAGGAGGGGCATAGTCCATGCGCCCCAAATGAAAAAAAAATAGAAAGGAAACTTACACTAATGAACTATATACAATGGCGGCGGGCAAGTCCAACGGCTCACTTGTTGATGTGCCGGGCCAGGGCATCATCGAACTCCTGTTCAACGTCCTGGAGGCGGGCCTCGTCCATGGCCCGAGGTCTTGCAGGGATAAAACCATGTCCACCTCCAACTCCCTGCAAATTTCCTCGAGGCACTGAGCCCACCTCAACGCCCTGCACATGGAGTTCTCCGCCCTGACCATAGTGAGCTGTGCCTCTTCCGCCCGCCGCCGCTCCACATCTATTTGCTGGCCCACCGCTGCCACACGGAAGACACTCCCAATCCAGGGTCCTCCTGCCCTCTGGCCGATGCCTGCCCCTGTGAAGTTGATGGCCCGAGCCATCATTGCTCGCACCTTGAGCTTGCTGCTGCTGTGCACGTGCCTTGCTTGTCGATGCCTGCATGTCCTCCTCCTGCTGGGGTCCAGTTGTTGTGGTGGCCACCCCTGCTGGACCTCCGACTCCCGACTGTGGCAGGGATGTCTCCTCCACCAGCCTGGCCGCTGGGTCAGGGGCAGCTCCACATGGTGCCCAGGTAATACGTGGGCAGGAAGATGGCACGGAGGACGACTGGCGCATAGGGGGTTCGGTTGAGGAGGGGGTCGGTAGAAGGTCCAGCAAACGGAGGAACCCAGCACCAGTGATCCCTCCTAGCCAGTCGATGCAGTCAACGAGGCATCTGAAATAAAGTGCAGCGTCCTCACGAGAACCTGCACGTTATCCCGGATGCCAAGGTGACTCAACGCCACCCCAGCCAGGACAGACTCAACACAGTCCCAGATTGCCACGTCCACAGGGAGAGGAAGGCCAGTTATTGTTAGCAGATCCCCTCGAAAACCGGTCTGGACGAAGGCATCCCTGCTGGTGCGGGATGATGCAGTCACAGGATTGGGGACAGGATTAGACACAGGCACTTCTGTGGCTGCCTGTGCTGCCTCCTGTCCCTGCCCCTGGACTGCACCACTAGCACCAGTGGAATCACCCCCTCCAGACCCCATTTGCGGCACTTCCACGGCCTCTTCCTCAACCAAACCCTCCACCAACCTGGATGACTTGTGCCATCTTCCTCCATAGGCCCCTGTGGGTCTCAGCTGCCCCTTCTGCTGCCGAGGAGTCCACCTCCGATCTATGCCTCTTGAACCTACCCTCGGCAGCTGTGGCCGCATCGCAGCACCAGACTCCTCACTCCCTGATGAGATGACAACATGGGTGGGGAGCTGGGCCTTGCGTCTCCGGCTGGCGGTAGGATCCCTGCCGCTGTGCTCCACAGCACCGTCTCCGCCCTCTTCATCAGTTGCCGCTGCAGACAGGGAGAGACAGAACACAGGCATCAGGGCACTGTACAATGGTCTGATACACACACGACAGTTGCACATGAGTGGCAGTGTCAAACTTCACACATGGCATCACAATCCCCAACACACCTATCATTTGAACCCACACACATGCACAAATTAACAGGAATGTTGCAGCAGGCTGCACCATCCATACACATACAACAGCATGAGCATCCGAAGGTTAGCCTGACGTCACATGCAACACGGGGAGTGCCAAACTCATGCACACACGCCACCAGACATACATGCATCTGTACATCTCCACCACCTGTCGCAGTTAAATCATCAGCATCCATGTCACATCTGCCAATCAGCCTCCTACATGTCGGTGTCACATAAATCCATGGTGTATCACAGTGGCACACATGTCAAATACACACACACGCACATGTACATTGTGCACATACATGAAGGTGGAACCAGCATCCATGTGTCACACCACAACCATGCCACAGTACATAAACATAATTTCAAACATGTGTGTACCGACACATGCATTTGGGCACCATGCATTCAAACACATACACCATTGATGTGCCTCACACATGACTGGACTCACATGCGGCAGGCTCATGTCCCTGTACATACACATCCATATATGGGCCTTCCAAGACATATGAACAACCTGCACACTCCTGCCACACCTCGATATGCACAGCGTCCAATCAGTATGCATGGTCACTTACTGCTCGACTCCTGACGGGTCTACCTCTGAAGGATCTGTAGGTGGAGCGCTGGGATTATGCATTCCAGGACCCTCATCTGGATGTTGGTAAGGTGGACCCGGCACCCCTCTGCATGCTTTGCCTTCAAGAGGTGCCGGGCCTTGCTGAGGGTCCTGGAACTGAAGTCCTCCCAGCGCTTCCGGACGTGTTGCATGTCATGGGCTGCCACCCCCTCCACGTTGATGGCAGCCACAATGTCCTTCTAGATCCTCTTCCGTCCTTCATCGTCGTAGCGTGAACTTCCAAAGAAGGCATCATAATGCTCCAGGACTTGCTCCACCAGGATGCCAACTTCATTGGCAGTGAAGCTGGCAGCCCTCTGCCTCTCTGCTGGAGGGTTGCCACTGGTGCCAGATGGTGTTATGTCGGACATGGCAATCCCTGAGGCAGGTGTGGGTGGGCAACCGGGTCCTGGGGTTGGGCTGTGGAGCGATGGAATCCCAGTCGGGAGTCTTCTGTTCCAGCAGGGGTGGTCACAGCAACTGGGCACCTGCAGATGGCTGACGTGCAGGCACCAAATATCAGGGCACATGGCCAGCAGGCAGGCAGGCAGCAGCAGATGGCAGGTGGGAGTGTGCTCGGGGTTCTGGGGGGCAGGAAAATGGCCCTAAGGGCAGGATCATGGTCTTAAGTGTGTTGTTGCGTGGCCAGCTTGATACGGAATGATTTGGCATGTGAAAAAACTGCACGTCAGCGTGTAATATGAGGAAAGGCCCTTAGCGCGTAAGCGCGTATGTGACGTGATATACACAGGCGTTTCCCTTAGCACGGGTGCATCCGCACATGCCAAAAAAATCACGTACGCGTGTTAATGCGTGTAATCCGAGGAAAGGGCCTAAGCGCGTAGGCGCATTTGTGACATCATGCACGTGGGCGTTTCCCTCCACACGGGTGCATGTTGATTGTACACGTGCAAAAAATGCATGTCCGGGTGTCACTGCGTGTAATTCGTGGAAAGGCCCTTAGCATGTATGTGAAGTGATGCGCACAGGAGTTTCCATCAGCACGGGTTAAAGGTGAGCGGGACCAGTAGTTTGCTGTATGTGCCTTTCATGGAGACCGACCTTTGTGTTGCTACTTTGTGTTGTAACATGCACCATCACAACTTCACAGCGGATCAAGGACGTATCTCTTCTTTTGGTGGGGTATTGGCTATGCGCGTTTTTCATTATCACGCTAGTCTGACGGTGAGTCGCGCATGCTATTTTTCCCACTGCGGGTGCCCCTGTGTATCGCATACCCATTTTAGAGGTCATAGTAGCCTGCGTGTCCCACACGTATGTGTTTTTGTGTCCCTGGATGCCACTGAGTACTGCAGGAGGTTAATTCCACACATGTGGGCTACCGGGGGTTGCGTGCACGGTTTTACTGCAGTTTTGGGGTGCCTGAGTGTTGCATGACCTGTCACTTTATCACCGGGGTCACATACAGCTTTTCAGGTACAGGGGTGCTGTTAACATCTTGTATCCCACCCCCTTCACCCCAATTGCCCAGGACAATTTTCGTGTACACCTCCCATTCTCACTACTACATCTGTGCCAGCACTACTCCATCTGTGCCATGGCTGGGAGGCCACGAAAGGTGAGGGGTGCCTCAGCTGGGTGTACTCCACGTGGCGGGCGTGGTCAGGTTTGTGCCCTTGGTGACCAGGGAGTAGAGGGACTCCAGGGTGTCCAGGGTGGCTGCAGAGGGGGAAGAGGCAGGGATGCACCACTTCAGCACGATGTGCCACATGTTGGTGCAGTCATGCCACCATCCCCTGCGGCTCCGGGAGATGCAGTTCTTGCATCTGGCAATGGCATCCATGTGACTCGGCAGTCCATTTCATCGACTGTCATGGGCCCAAGGGTAGTGTTAGCTACAGGTGCAGCTGTGGACACCACCACCCAGGCTCAGGCCTGAAGAGTCCCTGGAAGATTTCCAGGAGGTCAGATGGCACACCGTAGGTACACGCAGGGCTGCCCTGACCGAGGCACATGTCCCTGGGGCAGTAATGTCATCTGCTGCCCCGACCAGCCGGGTGTTGGCAAGTGCATGGGCAGATGCAGCCGACACCACCCCGGTTGTGAGTCTACCATCCAGGACAGTCCCGGTCAATGAACCTGGCACAGTGGATGTTGCTGCGCAGGGTCCATTCCAGGGCACCCAGCAGCCACTGACACAAGTCAGGGCTTCCGTCCTTGTTCCACCTGGCACTCCCTCGGTTCAATCCACCAGCGCCACTGCCCATACTGATCAGGGTGGCATTTGCCAGCCAGGGTCCGGACCACAGTCCAAGAGGAGGAAGGTTGCACCTGCAGTAGAGGCTGGGACCCCAGACACAGCTGCGGCCTCCGGCACATTGAGGAAGAAGCCTTTCTGGACTTCCTTGTGGACTACGTGCTGGACCACAACCGTGATATGCTAGTGGGGCCGAATTGTGAAACTACGGCTGCCCATAGTATGTCCCACTGGAAGCAAGTTGCGGATTGTGTGAGTGCATTCGGCCAATAGGTGTGCACAGCTCAAGAGCGCAAAAAGCGTTGGGATGACCTCAAATGCAGCACTAAGGTGAAGCGTGCCTCTAATTACAACATGACTCTGGTGACTGGCAGTGGGCCACCACCTGAGGAGGAAGACCTCACTCTGCACGAGTCAGTCGTTGCGTGGTTCATACCAGCAGGAATGGTCGAAGGAGTGGGAGAGATGCTGGACTTTGATGCCCCGTCCAGTGAGTATTGTCATGTGTTTGTTGAGGCCATGTGTGTTTTTCTTGTTTGATGTGTTGTGCTTGACTGCCACTATATGTCATGTGTACAGTCATGCAATGCTTCACTGATGCGTGCCTGCTGTGCAGGATGCTGGACATGTAGAGCAGACAGGGACTGTCCTCATCACCACATTTTCACCCTACTCACATGCTACTCACCCGGCTGCCCCTCCGGTCCATGTTCCAGCTCACTGGCCCTTCTGCATGTAGCCTGGGGTGTCTTTCCTCTCAGCACTGGGACTATGTCATTGCATGACTGACATGCATGTGTCTTCTGCATGCATGCGGGTACTCCACGTAGGCATGCTCCCTTGCCCATCCACCCCCCTTCACCCCAATTTCACCATGGCACTGGTGTGCATCATGTTGGCGTACTGCAATGGCCTGTTCAAGGCTCCTGTGTACAGGCACACTTCCACCAGCCAACCTGCCAGACACATACAGTGGTGTACATCCTCTGTCCTTGATGCAGGGTGTCTCAGTTGGACTGTGCAGATGGCAGATGCTCTGCAGGGACATGAGTGCCCATTCATGCTCCATGTGCATTCCATGCATGCCCCTATGTGTCCTTGACAGGATGATCATTGTAGTACGTGTCCGGGATGACCTACATTTCATGGCATTTGATCATCCATTCCATGCCCACTCTGGCTCAGTCCGGCATCACACACAGGTTTACAGTGTCACAGTCTGTGTGGGGCACAGGCCTCCCCCTGTTTCAGGCCCACTGACTCTGTTCAACTGGTGTAGTGGCTTCTGCACACATGGGTGTACTACTGAGGGTTCATCATGTGTCCTGCTTACTGTCCCATCATCATCTGCTGTTTTGTCAGTTGACTCAGGTGATGCAATTTACGCTAGTCAACACTGTCTGCCAATACACAGTTCTCTGGTCACCCTTTCGCTGACATGCAATGCCTCCCTGAATTTTCACTTAGGGAGTTTGGGGGGTTTGCTTGTAGCCATGCAACCCATTGCATGCACATTGCACGTGATGCCTGAACTTGCCCTTGCACGGCCTTCACGTTTATTGATAGACATCCTAAAGTACTTGTTCATGTAGATAGTGGGTAACGTACACATGTTCTGCACTGCATCAACCCACTTCTGAGCTGTGCTACACCCTTCTACATGCCTACTCACTGGTGCAATGTCAAAGTGACCTTGCATGTATGCCCAGTTTCTCATCCATTGTCTGTCATGAATGCGACGGGCACAGGTGCATCCTGTGTCACATATACTCAGTATTGGTGGCTGGTTAGATGAGTTGATTGGTCAATCTGAGGCCTATACCAACTGGCATAGGGCGCTGATTGAATGTATCCTGCCAATCGGGTTGTAATGACTGTGGAGCTTCCTTCACGTGTGTATGTGTGCACTTCCACATACATCAAAGCAAGCAGCGTTGTAGCTGCTTGCTTTGGTGTGTTGAATGCTGGTCATGTTCACAATACAGGTGTATGGGGAAATGGGTGTTTTTGAACGCGTTCACATGTTCATATGCAAACAGCTTCAATGTTGTGTAGTGCAACATTGCCAGTACTCACTTATGTGTTTGTGAAAGTGTTCATTTACACATTAGTCTTCCGCAGCTTTTTTGTTGACTGACTAATATGTAGTTGATTGATGTTGATGCTGGTGAGATTTCTGCATTGCACACGTTATGTGGAACTGCCATGATCCAGAAGGTTCACTGTTGTGCAGTATGTGTATGCCCAGGCCCACTTAGCTACTATGGTGGGTCCTGGCCGTGGAGATTTCCACAAGGAATGATGTAATAGGGGACATTCATAGCCCAATGTGCTCAATCAGGCCCTGAGGGGTGTTGTGGAGGCCTCATGTCCTGCAGCTCGGACGGTACAGGGCGTTATGGTCCCTCATTCCTGGTTGCAGGCCCTTTCTTTGCTTGGGACATTCATCGTGTCTAGGGCTGGCAATGAGTCTAGCCCGGATTATTACTCTGACAACAATGTTGAGTTGGATGTGCATTGGGTCCATTCGTCAGGTGTGAGTGATTCTGATGTGGACGCTCCTCTGTCCACGACACCTGCACTGAGGGGCCAGACGGTGGTGGCACCTCCGCCTATGGTGGATCGGGACGCAGGGTTACCCTCCACACCAGTTGCTGATGTACCTGGGGCATCACATCAATGGAGGAATGTAGACCTGTAGCCACGGTCAGTGCCAACCCAACAAGGACGTTGGTTCCTTGGGCCCCGTAGATGTTCAGCCCAGCAACGCGGTGGCCGCGCGCCACTGGGGTATACTGAGTGGGAGCAAGCCATGCTTGCCAATTCAGAACACCAGGGGGCAGCAATTGATAACATCGCTGAGCGCATGGAACGTGTGGCCCAATCCACGATCCCCCCTGCTAGGCAGGTGGAACTCCAGCAGCGGGCAGCACAGTCCATGGCCCGCTCGCTCAGGCTGGGCATGGCTGGCTCAGACAGGGCACGACGGGGTGAAATAGTGTTTTTGCGTCAAGCAATTGCTGCTCACGCAGAGGCATACATGGAGGCCATGAGGGTTGACTATGAATCCCTCAAATCTATTCGGGCTGTGCTCATGATGTCCCAGAGGAGGCAGTCAGAGGAGAGGTTGGAGCAGCTAGAGAATACCATCTCTGCTGAGCTACATGCTTGCTGGTTGGTTGGTGTACCAGTTGTCCAGCCAGGCCATGCAGGAAGAACTCCTTGTTACACGTGTTATCTTGCAAGAGGAAGCACGCGTATCACGCGAGGTTCTACATGCTGACATACATGCCATCACCGCACAGAACCAGGCTCACCCGTCCCGCAGACTTGCTGCCGACGAGGGGTTAGCTGCACCTAGGCGTGGTCAGGGTACTGTGCCACGTCAACCTTTTCAGCCAGAGGGTGACTCGGACGACGAGATATCTCCCACACAGGTCGGGCTTTGCAGACGTTGAGCCCATGGAGGTTTTTTATGTCTCAACATCATCGCATGTGGGCGATCTGCGGGGATGCCAACAGGAGGTCGATGCAAGTGTATGTTCTATGCACATAAGAATAGCACGAATAATCTCGCTCCTCTGGATGAAGGACTCTCCAGGCGTCTACCACATCCAGGGTTCGGAAGAGTTTGAGTAGCGCTGTCGCCAGGCCAAAGTCTCTGCGGGCTGCAAATGGAAGGAGGGCGCTTTCTAGGGCAGTGTAGAATACCTCCAGCTCTTCATTAGGAGCGTATACCGAAACCAATGTGTACAGTTGGCCGAGCATTCGGCATTTCACCGCCACAAAGCGGCTCTGCGGGCATAGCATGGAGTCCAGGATTTGCGGCTTAAGGCCTTTGGAGATCAAGATTGCAGTCCCGCCCCTCTTCGTTCCGTTGGATGCCAGAAATTGCAGTGGGAATTGCCGGTCCCGGAGCCTCGTGAAGTCGGCTGGAATCAGATGAGCCTCCTGGAGGTAGACAATGGAGGCCTCGTCATTCTGGATGCGTCTCAGGATCGCTTTCCACTTCTGCAGGGCGTTGAGGCCCCTGACATTCAGTGTCAAGAACTTTAGTTTTTGGTGTGGAGGGGGCGTTCCCTGAGCGTCCTCTGGAATGGGGCTCTGCTTGTCGCGGGGGGGATGGGGGTATTCAGACTTCATCTCGTGGCTGAAGTTCAGCATGGTTTTCCTGTGGCTGGGTTTTCTGTACCCTCCAACGAGAGGGTAAACTTTTAAGTGGGTGGGGGGCCAGCATTTCCCATGCGGGCCTTCCCCTGGCCAACAGGGCCAAAACTGTCCTGCCAGCCAACGGGGCTGGGATTCCTGTAACTGTACTCCCAGCCAACCGGGCTAGGATCAAACCCCATAATTGGGTTTGTCTCCAAGAGTGGATCGGTGACATACTCCTTGGAGTAGGCCATTGGCCGCTCGGGGCCCACAGCATTTCTGATGTTTTCTTAGGCTTATCGAATCGGAAATTTCATGATTGCTGTGGGTGGAAGGGTTACTTTACTTTCTGGCGTCATTGAGTTTTGGACCAGGGTTGCTGTAGTTGTTTCTAGGGTGATTGCTCCGTCTCCCCCGGGGAACGTAGGGGACTATGGGCTGTTGAGGAATCCGGAGAGTTAGAGTGCAAAATGGACTCTGCGTCCTCCAGCCGACTTATCTTGTGCTGAACGCCTTGGAATGTGAATTGGAGAGTGGACGGAAACAGCCATCGATAGCGTATTTGCTGGGACTGCAGGAACGCAGTTAAGGGCTTCAAGGCTCTTCTTTTCTGTAGGGTCATCAGCGAGAGGTCTTGGAAGATCTGAAGTTGAGTGTTCATAAACAAGAGCTCATCTTTAGTACGGCTTATTGCCGAGATGGCCTCTTTGGTGGCGTAGAAATGGACCCTGGTCATTACGTCCGGAGGACCGTCAGAGTCCACCCCTCGTCTTGGGCACAGTCTATGAGTGCGGTCTAGAATGAGCTGGGTTTTGTCCATGTGTGGGAGGAGGGCTTGGAAAAAATTGCCTATGTAGTCTGGTAACTCTTTGTCGGGGACCGATGACGGGACCCCTCGGATACGCAGGTTATTTCTACAAGCCCTATTCTCCAGGTCCTCCTGTTTAAATTCGAGTACCTCGTTCCTGTTCTGTAGCACCTGGAGGTCGCGTCTCAGTTCTATTAATGCAGCATCGTGGCTCTGGGTTAGGTCCTCTACCTCTCCAAGTCTCTGCTCCGCTTCTGTGAGTCGGTGGTCTGTTTGGTCCATCTGCGTAGACAGTTCAGTCATGCAAGACCGGAACTCAGCTTTGATGTCCTGCATGAAGGCCTGGATGTCATCTCTAGTGGCTAGCTTTCCCTGTTCTTCGGGGGCATTCTGTGGGGTTAGCTTCGGGGAAGGGGCTGACCTCTTCGTCTTGTCTGCGGCCAGCAACATGGTGGAGATATCTGAGGATTTGGTTGTTTTAGCTGGTTTCGACATCTCGTGCGGGTTATGGATCATATCCTGGGCGGCGGTCGGCAGTAGACTGGGGTCCCAAGGGTGAACCCGAAGCGCCGATCACTGGCAGGAGAGGCCCCACAGTTGTAGGGGCGGAGGCCAAGGACACTCGAGGGGTAGCAGAGATTAATGGGCAGGGGCGCCCCAGGAAGCCACCGGGCGGCGGGGCGCTGCACGGATAGTGATCTCAGGAGCCTCTGATGTTAGGATCCCAGTAGCGCTGGAGTTGCCGGTTCAGCGCCTCGGGACGGCGGGGTCAAGCCAGGAGCTGGATCTAGGGGGGGGGTGCCGTCGCTGGTTCTGGGCCTCAGGCTGTGCGCCAGGCAAGGGTTGGTGGGCCAGAGAGCCCCTGGAAGACGCGAAGGAAGACCCAGCCAATGCACAGCCAGGAGACGAAGTGGTTGGACCGCATATTCCATGCCAGCACCCCCCAGCCCTCACCTTCTTCAGGGCCGCCATTCTCAAACTTCTCAGGGGCGGGGAGGGCTTCAGCGTAGCACTGCTTCCGGGCTCAGGAGCTCCCGCTCGACCAGAGCCGCGGGGACAGGGCCTGTTCTTCCCTCGCCGGGGACACCTCGGAGGATTGGCGTGGGGGGGGCACCAAGGTGGGACGAAGGCCGCAGCCCGCCCGCTCTTCCAGCAGTCGGTGGCCCGGACTCCCGTGCAGTATCTTCGTAGCCGCCGCCTCTGGTTGCCTCCGGGCTCCACCTAGGCGTCCGGGGCAGGACAGGGATAGCTTCCCGCTCGCTCCTTGTTACGGCGCGGGGCTCGTCACGTCCGCCATCTTGGATGTGCAGGTCGCGTCTCGGCGCGAGAGTGGGGCATCACTGATTCAGGGGCTAGTAGGGGGAAACGGGGTCCCACCGGCTCACATCAGACGCTCTGCGATCTCAGGAAGCCATTGTTCCGTGCAACAGCGCCATCCGATCTGAATTCATCGAATGGTCGCTGGTGGCCGCGGGCTCCGGACGGAGGCCATCAAGGAAGCAGCCGCATCGCTGGCGCTCCTGGCCACGCCCCCGGATGGAGTGGGTTTTATCCACGCCATGTCTGTAATCAATTTGGGTGAGTACATGATTCATATCTCCATTAATTGATGTGGATTGTGATGTATGTTCTTTTCTTGCCTGTATTTGTGCTTGATGCACTTCATGCTGTAGACAGTAGCCTGCACCCTTTGTCTTTCAAAGTCACACTGATGGTGGGAGGATTTCGGATGTAGGTCTCTAACATGGCCGAGTGAGAACCAGCATGAAGACACACACACACACAGGGAACGTTCCAGCCTTATTAATATCTTTTATGCCCTTTCTGCAGGAAAATGAGCCCCCAGACTACCTTTGCCAGCAGACACAGGGCCAAGTACTACTGAAACCTGGCCACGTTCGGTGGTGCAGACGTGTGCATGTGTGCGCAAGCAGAAGCACAGGGCTTGTGCTCAGACGTCTGACAGAAGCAGACGTGTTTCCAGGAGCTCCAAGCAAGGTGAGCAGCACAAGGGGCCACACTGCAGCCAATGTTCCACCAGGCCACTTGCACATGCATGCTAAGTAGCGCCAGTGCCGGGGAGCTTGACCAGGCATTGTTGTAGAAGCGCACAGTACAGCTAAGATGCATTGAGGGACAAATGCCAAGTAGCTTTACAAGTTGTCAGGGGCACATGCAGGGGCCGTCAAACATATCCTCGAGCCCCCCCTGCTCCATTGAAGCTGAGCTATTAGTGCAGTGACGTTGCTAGCCAGAAACTGATACAGAGCACAGGGACACACCGCGAGGCACAGACGTGTCTGCAGTGCATATCACTGGCATGTGCAAATTGCCACGTGCACTACCTATTGAAATCCGCGGCTGCCAGAACACGACTTGTACTGAAGTCGCACCTCGCTATACACGTCTAGCAGCTCACCCAGGGACCATTGTATCATGTGTGATTCTTGACACATTGGTCTTCCATTTCCTGCGTGCCCACGTGCGCCTGCCTTACTGCATTGACAGTGTATGAACCATCACAGGGGCAAGCTATGGTATAGGTACAAAGCAGCAGACAAGAGTGTTTGTTTGTGGAGAAGTCAATTACTTTGGGGCATGAATGGTGTTGTGTGTGTGTGTTGTAAACACACACAGATTAGTAACTCACGCTCTCTTTGCAGCATTGAACTGCTACTTTTACCGAACCTGAGAGTGCACAGGCAGGAGGCCAGCACTCACCCCAGAGATTAGTCTCTCTTTGGCTTGCATTTGACTCATTTGGTACAATGTGCTTGATGAACATGGTTTCTCTGATTGAGTATGCGATATTGTCAATAGTTGTATTTTTTATTTTGCCTACTTTCTCTTGCCAATCCAACTCCCTCTCTTGCCCCTCTTTCCGGTTATCCTGAATACCAATGCCTGTCCAAACAACAAATCCTTGACCCTCATTCCCCGCCCGGGTCTCGGAGGCCTGTGTAAGTTTGACCTTGCAGGCGCCCAGACCATGGAGGGGGTGGTTGGTTCATGCCACTCCTGCGCCTGGACACAAGAGCTGTGACACTACCCATCAGTTGTTGCATCCTCATTGTATATTATGTACAGAAAATGGTACCCATCCTGTTGAACCATTGTTGAACTGTGCTACCTTGGTTGTTCTATCATTCTGCTTGGACATGTGCTTGGGCATTTTCTGCAACTTCAGGTCATCTACTGGAGACTCTTCCAGGGTTTTTTGGTGCCTACAGGCTTTTTCCCTGGTTTGGGGGTTTGGCTCCTTGGAGTTCTCTGCGATTTGGTATTTTTACCAGTCAAGGTGGCCTCTGAGGGGGCTGGACCCTATTTACACGGAGGTATAACATGGAGACCAAGGGGAAGGGGTGATCCTGTAGCCAGGTAGTCTTGAAGGAAGAAGGCTACATACCCAAGACACAGTTGTTCAGAAGGTCATGGTGATGTGTAAATGAGGGAGGGCCTTTTGTTGTTGGACAGTAGGCTTAGGCTACAGTGTTTGGGCACTCTGATATTGTAATTGTGGGGTACTATGTACATGATGTGTTCTGCTGGTCAATGCCTGTTCCTGTGTTGTGTTTACTTTTCAGGTGTCAGGGGATTGGTGTGGTTTGATAGGCTGGGGTGTACACATGGGCAATGTTCACATGTGATGTGTACAGGACACTGAGGGTCACTTGATTTCACATGCATATATTGAGTGCATGTCCCTACTGACACACACAGTTGCACAATGCTCCACCACACATACAACCACACTTCCATGCCCATAGGTGCACCCAGATTGCTTTCTCTGGCACGCTGTGTCCATGCTGCACATGATCTATTGCCATTTGGGGATCCTGTACAAACATCAATTGGTTATTTATTTTGTTTGTCCTTTTGATGTGATGCTCAAGGTGTATCCCCAACACAATGGCTGCTCACTGTGCTGTGTGCTGAGAAGTGTGTTGCAGGAGACACACACAGAACACAGGTTTGGGAGTAGCGATTTTGCCTTGCCCAATGTGCATGAACAGGCATTCAGTGTTGTGTTCATGCTACGACTGGTGGAACGCATTTGTGTATGAATTGGTATGTGTGGGAGGTTGTTGGTCAGTCACTTCATCTGATTCCATGTCAGGAGTCACTGTCTCGGGCCACTTTCCATTTATCATATGTCACTTCGTATCTTATTGGTCATGTGTTGGGCTTTTTCTATTTTTCTATTGCATGCCATGTCATGGTGTGGCAGACAAGGGTGATGTGGGTTGGGAGGGTTTGGGTGACATACCAGGGATTGTCATGGCCTGTTTTGCAGGGGTGTTTGATACACACCTTGCATGTGTTCCTTTTGGTCAGACGGGATTGGTTATGTTTAAGTAGCTAGGGATGCACACAATGTAGCAACATTCTCAGGGTGGTAAGGTTGTGACAGTTGACTGTCTCTGGTATGTGCCAGGCATGTGTGCACTCCGCAGGGGTGGGAGTTTAGGTGAAAAATGTGGCCACAAGCTGGGTCCGGGCTGCCTCGTCACGTGCCCTTTCCCCTCCCATGGGCAGCACCTGTGCCTGTGGTTGGGGATGTGGGGGCACCACCATGTCCACCGGTACACCCTGCTGTGTTGCAACATTGTGCAGGACACATGCTGCCACAATGATCCTGCACACTACTGGGGGTGCATATAGTAGCTGGCTGCCAGAGCGGTCAAGGGAGTGGAAGCGTGACTTGAGCACTCAGAATGTGTGCTCCACTATGCCCCTGGTTGCAATATGGGCAGCGTTGTATCTTGCCTTCGTTGCTGTGGTGAGGATCCGGATTGGCATCATCATGTGGTTGCTCAGAGGGTAGACACTGTCCCCTGGAGATGTGATAATGGTTGTGATTATTTGGGTTTGTGTATTTGTCTGTGTGTGACATGCATGCATGTGCACAGGCATTTGTACTCACCTAGGAGCCATGTGTCGCCATGCTTCCCAGCTTCCAGGGCCCGGCTCAGGGCAGACATTCTGTATATGAAACTGTCATGGGTAGAGCCAGGGTAGTTTGCATAGATATAGGTGATGATTCCCTTGGCATCGCATACAACCTGCACGTTGATGGAATGCCAGTGCTTGCAGTTTCGATAGATGTGCTCAGTGGCCCTAGGTGTATGTAGGGCCACATGGGTGCAATCTATGGCACCGAGCACTTTGGGGAAATGTGCCACCCTGTAAAAGTCCTGGACCACGGCCTGCCTTTCTGCGGATGTTCTGGGCATGTATATGTGCCTGTGGACTGAGGGGTGCGCAGTCATGATTGCCAACACCTGGTGTAGGCAGCGTGACTGCGTGGCCTGTGAGGCCCCCCCACTATGGCAGTTGTCTGCTGAAATGACCCAGTGGCCAAAAAGGGCATGACATTGAGCACCTTCCCCAAGGGGCTAATGCTTGGTAGCACAGGGTGGGTGATGTAAGGTCATCTTCCCACTCCCTGACCAGGTCTAAGATGATACGAGGTGGAAACCTATAACTGCCCTAGACCTGGTCATCAGGCATCCCAAAAAGGCTAGTCCGGGGAAATAAATGCGGGGCCTGGCTATTCTCCCCCTCCTGCGGTGTCCCACGATCAGTGCTGCGACAAATGGGGCATTCATCGTAGCTGTATATACGTGTTTGTTGTTTGCGTGCACTTTTATACTGCGCGCAGGGACGCTTCCGCCTGCCTTCGTGTGGCCGACGTATTGACTCCTGTGCGCGTCTTTTAGCGTGCGCGGGGTTTCCCGTATTTGATTCCATGAATATGTGTTGTTCACGTGCGTGTGGGCGTTCCGTGTATTTCCCTGCAGTACTTCCCCAGTTACGCATTCTTTTTCACGTGTTGTTCCCCATTCCGCGTGTTACACCCCGTGTTCTGCCCCCTTTTTGGTGCATGCGCCGACGTTGTGCGCTTTCCCTGTGCACGTCGTGCACGGCGTTCGGGATGTTGCTGTGATGTGTGCGCACGTGCGCGCCATACTCATATTTGGCGCACATCCCGCAGTGAACACACGCAGGCCCTTCCATGAATCGCACGCGTGCGCTTGCTTCTTCACGCTTGCGCCGGCTTGCGCCAAGATTTTCGGCGCACATTTGTTCCATGAATCGGCCCCAGTATCATCAGCATACTTGCCATAGCACTTCCGGTTGTAAATAATCTGCCTCCGAGATGCATTAAAAAGATACAATCTCAGTGGTAGGGCCTGTTTAGCCCTGTTGTTTGCATTTTAGGGGAGAGGGTTAGAACAGGGAGGGGGGCATTGGCATCTGTCCCTTGTCCAGATGTCAAATCCACCTCTGGTTGCACTCTTTAGAAAATATTGAAATCCTGCTTTTTAGTTATAAAAGAAGTGCACCTTTTATGCTTTCCCCGCAACATTATAGAAAACGGTCTTCTTTTTTGTTATTTTACGGGTGTTCATGTCATTTCCCGCACTGCATAAACACCCAGCACCCAGGATTAACATCATACTTTCCAAACAAATCCCACAAGAATGACATATTCTGTTTTCATGCAAACTCTGTAAACATACTCAAACAGAATGAGGTTATCAAGTCAGTACTTATCAGTTTGAATCATGAAATGTTCTAGCAGAGTAAACTAGGCTTCCAAACAAAGATACATTCTATTTAGGTCGTTAGGTCGGAGTCCCACTGGTAAGTATGCATGAGGAAATAATAAACTGGTCAATACTTGCCAACCTAGCTTTATCTTTTCCAGGTAGGGCCTTGGTGGACCAGCTCAGTGGAGTGCAGCTTGATTCCCTGGGCGTAGCAAGCAAGACAACCACATCTGGGCATATACACATTCACTTAGGGAGACAAACGGAAGCCAACAGCTTGGGATTTTGATTAGGCATGGAAAGGCATTTGCCAGGCACTGTCATAAGGGTACCACATAAGGGTACCACATGGCCATAAGATGGCAGCAGCTGGAACATGGTGCCAGTAACTGGGCATATGATTGCATTGCCTGGCACATGTCTGCTAATACCTATGCGCAAATAAAAACTGATGGAATGTCATTGCTTGTTTAAGACACGACTTCAGTGCAAATCACGGAGGCATTGACAAATATATTGCTTATAAAATCAACTGGCTGAAGACACACATTAAGAGAATTTTACTACACCAGGAGCTCATTTAAAGAGGCAATTACGTAATTAAACACTCAAAATAATGGTTAGATATAACACTGGCAGGCCCTATACAGCAACACGTTTGTTGTTCGTTTGTGATAGAGCTTGCGTAAAGAGTTCTAGAAAGGTTAGGTTTTGGTGGTGAGGCATTAACATAGCCATGGCTTGTCATTAGGTGGGTAAATGACCAGACACACCCATAGGATGTGTGTTTCTCTTCACATTTTATCGCCATCCTATCTGTGTTACACTGCATGTGTTCTAGTGGTACCTAATAGGTAAAAAGTCCTGAATCAACTAAAACCACCGTCATTGCTCTGGCCAGCCTTCCATACCATTGTTTGCATATCAGCCTTGGCCCTGTCACTAATATCAGAAGCCTGTCCCAAACTGCTAGACCACAAGGCCTAAAATGCATGTGGATACTTGTGTTCCAGTGCAGATGGAACACGGCCTAGCAATTGAGATTGAACTGCACCTTTTGGTGGCAGCACCAAAAGTCATTTGCTAATGGCTTGTCCCCTTCTCTAATGGCACATATATACAACAGAATTATGGTATGAAATGTTGCGCAGAGGAACGGTAGTGGTAATGTTTAATTCAAAGCCTTGTATCTATCACTTTTTATTTTACTACACTCTTCCCCTCCAAAGTTAAATGTGTGTTACTACCAACCTTATCTTTTCACTTGTACTCAAGTAGTTAATGCGGCAGAATATATACTTTGAATGTAATTTGTAAGGGCCACCAGTCAGTTGACTCACCTTCTGCAGAAATCTGTGTTCAAGCAACTTTACCTGTCATTTGTATTGTTTGATATAATTAACCATTGCTCTCCCGAGCCGGAAGTGCCTGACAGAAGTGCCTGTCTGATGCGCCTTGGGATATTTGCCTCGCTGTTGGAGCTGCGTTTGAACTTTTCCTCACATTGGCCATTGAAAACACGCCCCCTCTGTGAGCTCAGCCGGTGTTATAACATCCGGGTCTCGCACCCTTAGTGCGCAAGCCCGAACCGGAAGTGCCCACCAGAAGTGCCTGCCTGTTACGCCTGTGGATTTCTGCCTCGCTGCTGGAGCTGCGTTTGAACTTTTCCTCACTTTGGCCATTGAGTGTGTAATCTTGTTACAAGCATTGGACTGGCCTTTGGCCTATTTTCATTGACCGAGTAATGGTCTTTTCTTCCCTGGTAACGGTCCTTTGTTCTTACCTTCCAGAAACACAGACCCTCTGTGAGCTCAGCAGTCGTTATAACATCCGGGTCTCATGCCCCTGTGCGCTCGCCCGAGCCGTAAGTGCCTGCCAGAAGTGCCTGCATGTTACGCCTGTTAGACCTGAGGCTGGGGGTCGGAGGCTCTACCTCTGCCCCACAGGCGGGCTGCTGACGGGCAAAGCAGAGGGATAGTAGGTAATCGAGGTATAGTTCACTTTGTTCTTTACTCGTTCTGACTGTTCCGCCCGTTCCACGGATTTGCTTGCTCATTTTGTAATTGGCAGCATAGCTTGCTTTTAGTCTATTGCGTTTTGCTGCAGCACTTCAGCGTATCTATTTATACTATTGGAAATATATACGATAGCGTGATACGCGCTTAAGACATTTAACGTGGAGTAGCACTTTAAAGGTCAGAGTGCGGGGGCAGCAGCTGCTAAATCATGTTGAGAAGACGAAACAGTATTAAATACGTCTATACTCGACCCATTTCCACACACCCAACCACTAGCAGTTCAAAAATACAGGGGGCGAGGATGTATGATGACATACGCCACTTGTATTTACTCCCGTAACAAACACGCTTCGTATGGCAATGAACATGCGTCTTCCACCATCTCCCCCAGAACCTAGTGACTCCCTCTTATTGGATGCCGAGGCAATGGCGCATTCTTCAATGCTTTCACTCGGAGGTAATGTGCATCAGGAGGAAGCCTCTAGCTCCTGTTATTTTGGAACCCTAAAAAAGTATTTCGACTCTGCCTGAAACTTCCTTTCTTGATATACCATCAGATTTTTTTTACCTCAGCAGTTAGCGCAGAAACCAGACATCATAGGGGCCCTATTATCAGTCCTACAAGAATTAAAAGCTCACTCTACCTGCTTCATGGAACTAAGAATACTTTTGGAACACCAAATATCACAATGCAAAATAGGTTTAGACCTTTTGGAATTGCTCCCAACAAAGTTGGGAATGAATATAGACTGGAAATTAGACACCAAAGTAACTCATTCTGTATCTTTTATTAATCCTCCACAGGAAACTAGCTCCATTGAGCAACAACCCCAAATAAAAAACCCTCCTGGGAAAAATTGAAAAACATCCCAAAAAAGAAAAAAAGGTCCCGGAAAACAAGAAAAATAAGAAAAGCTGGAACTCCTCTTTATACAATCAGAGGAACAAATTTCCCAAACACCCTTGGCAAAACTTTATCAGAGAGGAAAAAGATCAACCTCTGTCCGCAGAAGCGGAAGTAATTGAGTACTCCGCTGTGAATTCAACCACCAATGTTGGAGCCTATACTATCCCCACCAACTCACTTTCAGACGAAATGACCCCTAAAACAGCCCGGAAAGAAATTAACTTGGGCCCAAAAGAAAAGCAAGTAGCAGGCTCCCCTCAGGCAGCGACTGCGCATCTTAAGGGCGTTCCGTTTCCAATCTTGGGCCAGAGAGAAATGTATGGCCTTTTTTCAAAGTCTAACATAATAAATCAGGAAAAATTGACTACCGTTCCTGCCGTCCAAGTAACCTTTCCACAAGTAGATATTAATGAACGAGGGGCTCTCAATTCGAATCAGCATTCAAATCCTTCTGCTAGTCTCCCAAAGATGGTCGATCTGACATCAGAAAAGGTTTCTCTGGGAGACTCATTCGTAGGTGACCGGGGCAAACTCGAAACGAGCGATATCGATCTGGCCTCGCTGATTCGCACAGCGGTTGACGAGGTATTGAAGGTTAGGACCGCTCCTTCTAATGCATTTAAAATGGATACACATGGAGCTAAGATGCTGAGCGCACCTAATAATGAGATTCTCCCTGAAGAGGAAAAAGACAAGCCGGTGTCGATGGGAGTAGCAGAGGGCATAATTCCATCTAATACTATCCCACTGCCCATCCAAAAAGCAGTGGATAAAGTTCAACCCACCCCTATGCCGCTACCTCTAAACCCAATGTTAACGCCTTCTAGAGAAACCTTAGGGGTAGCAGGCAGAGGCTCCCTAAAAATGATTTAGACACGGAATTAAAACATACTTCATGGAGGAAACCTTGTCATCGTGACTTTCCAAGCATTTTATTATCCTCTATTTGATTGTGGCATGCCGCGAGCAACGATTAGGGAAAGATCCCTACTACTCATTAATGATATTCCATCTTTGGCAAACCTCGCCTTGGCCTATATTAAGAGGGTTGATTGTATTCATCCAATGTGCTATGATCATGTGAGGATAGTTTTTCATTCTAAGTTGATTTTTCAAAAAGTTCTGGCGGAATTGGATCAGTTTAATAATAGGGGTTTTGACATATTGATTTTTGGTGATGGCCTGCCACAACAAGAAGGAAATAACCAAAATAATTTTTCCCGACCTTTACATTCCGGTGGGCAGCACCTAAAAAAAGAAAGAGAGAGTCTCACGGATCAGGAAACAAGCAGGAGGTGGTTAGCATTGAGCCTACGAGACTCTATTTCACAGCTTCAATCACTAAAACAGCAACGTTAACCCAGAAAAAACATTATCCATACTATGTTGGATCTCACAAGGTAACTTGCATTTATCTTCCTCTCCTGAATTATGTTATAAATTAAGAACCAAAAACATACTGTGCATACAGGAAACCTGGATGATGAGCCCAGCGCAGTTTGATGGCTTTGAATGTTGTCCTCTATTAGCCACCAAGGGCCTGAAAGGCAAACCCTCGGGAGGCTTTCTCATCGCCATTAAGCTGGGCGTGGGCCTACATCTTATCGAAATCTTTACAGTTCCCCCTTATGATTTGGGAGCATTGGTGAAGGTGGATGGCAACATATATGTGTCTCATTTTTTGATTTTGAACATCTATTGGTCTCCAGGCTCTAACCTCTATGATCTAATCACAAAAATGGAAATAATCATGGAGAATTGCTTGTCTTAATGCATAGGTCTTCAGATCCTCATTATGGGTGATTTAAATACTAACATGAAGCTTTTGTTTGACAATGTACAGGGAGCCCCTGTTGTACGATGAATGTGATTGGGGATTTTATCGGGGACAATACATGTGAGTACTCAGGGCCTGCATATAAAAATGTGATGTCATGTTGTGGGACATGTTATTTAAATCTTGGGGCTTGAGATCATTGCACCAAATTTTGAGGCAGGAAGAGAATTATATAACCTGGTCATTGGGGAATAGGTCTTCTGCAATTGATAACATTTTAGTTTCAGAGCATATTTTTAATGTAGTGGAAAATTTTGCCTTAAATTCGACGCTTCTGAGTGACCATCTGATGCTCGAGTTGTCTTTGTTTATTCCAAGAGGAATTGTTGGGTCCGACTTCATGTCTAATGAACTTGTCATGAATCTTGGCAACAATCGGATTATATGGCACTCTGGAAATGTTCAGTCATGTAATGATTAGTTACGTAATGATCCTGATACATCAATTTATGAAGAAAAACAAGTAAGATTTACCCATGCTCATTTCGGTCCCTATGCAAGAAATCCTCATTGACAGCTCCACGAAGCAAATAGGTAAAAAACTGATAAAGAAACCTCATGTTCATAAATATGACATCATTGTCTGGTCTAATGAAATCCTTCTTCGCCGCTCATTAAGTAAACTTAGATTATTAAAAATCTCTAAAATATCTAAGAAAGAGGGGATCAAATGCTTGAAACAACTTCATATAAATTGGATAAAAGGCCACAAATGTATAATGTTTCAAGCTGATAATGAAGAACTGCTGCGCTCACTGAATCACAATTCGGCGAGACAATTTTGGCGCCTCATCAATATGTGCCTCGTATATAATTTAGACTGCGGCCTTAATCCTATTGGCGAACAGGTGTGGTCTGGGAATTTTACTGATCTATATGCAACAAGAGGCCTCCCATTCCGAATCACTAATACATTGTCAACCGTCCAGTGGAAATGTAATTTCTCAATTGCCCGGATTCGGGGAAAGGATCATTTTGGCTAGCACGTCTAGGGTGGCTGGTCCTAACGGATTATCGAATGCTGTTTAGAAGGGTGACCCAGACACCTGGTCAAGAGCATTATCCCTCCTTTTTGAAGACATAAACCAAACTAAGACCATTCCACACTCATGGAATATGTCCCTTATTATTCCAATCTATAAGAAGGCTGATAGATCTTCACCACTAAATTATCGTCCAATTGCATTATTAGACGCAGACTCTAAAATATTTGCCAGCATTCTTCTTCAGCAAATTGAAGAGTGGTCATCTGATAATGAGATACTCTCTTCAGCCCGATTCGGCTTTAGGAAAAGGGTGGGGACACTTGCGGGAGGTCTTTTCATATCTCCCCTCCAAGAAATGGGATGGAAAAGAGGGGCTACACCCATTTACTTAGCGAGTATGGACTTATCCTTAGTTTGACTTGGTGGACCGAGCCACGCTATGGAGAGAACTAGATCTATTAGGCATGCAATAAGAGCTTCTGGCTATATTGATCCATCTGCACGAAGGCTCGAAGATTCAAATTTGCTTAAATAATGAAGGGCTCCTCTCTTCCCCAATTAAAAAGTTTAATGGATTAAGACAGGATTGCATTTTTGCTCCCACACTCAACAATCTGTATACATCTGATATAGGCCCATGCTTACAGAATGCTTCTTTCATTCAATCTACGTTAGAAGGGCAAAACATGAGTTGGTGTTCCTATGCGGATGATTTTTTATTATTTGATAGGACTCTTCTGGGGCTTCAGCGCCTGCTAACATATAGTTTGCAGACTATATGACCACAAACGGCTTGATTGTAAATGCGCAAACGTCTCAAGTATTGCGCTTTAGCCAAAAGAAAAAGCAGCCACAAAAAAAATGTTTTTAGATAAGACTAAATTGGGAATTAAGCACACTGTGATATATCTGGGTTTCTTTGTAATTGATAGTCCAAATGGTGTTCAGGTTCAAAATCATTATTTGATGAAAGCTAAATTATGCACTATCCAAATGCGAGTAGTGGATCGCAAATTTGGCGCATTTTCCTTTCTCCCATTTTTAAGATACTATAAACAAAAAACTATTCCAAAAACCTATATGGCAATGAAATCTCGTTTATAATTGGCAACTTAGATCTGAACAAACTGGAAGCGAGAATTTTAAGAGAAATTCCATTCTGTATCCCAAAATGCAGTCCTCTAGTAGCTCTACGATATGAATCTGGCTTGCAATCACTACAAAGTATTGTAGAGGGGAAATGCCTACTTTTATAGCGAAATCTCATAAGACAACGTGGAAATAATTTGTATTATGATTTGGCCCACATGCTCAAACAAGGAACTCCCAAATCTGTATTACTTAATAATTTAATGGAAATATGTAAGAAATGATTACGTTGTACTGGAGTATCGGTGAGCAAACTATTGGTTAACCCAAAAAGAGTAAAACAACTGCTTCAGAATAGCGATTGGGCCAATACAATTCACAAACTAACTCAACATAGACTGTACTGTCATATGGTCTCTTATTACAAATGTATTGGCTCCCCGGTACCATATTTAATCTCTTTACCAAATAGAGGTTGGAGAAACTTATTTATGAGATTCCGATTTAATGTGTTGCTAACCGGAGAAATTATTGCAAGGCGAGCCAAATCTTTGGTATCTACAAAATTATGTAGACACTGCAAGGAGGCAGGTGTTACAGAAACAGTGATACATTTGATGATTGATTGTCCAGCTCTGACCTTAATCAGACCACATTATTTTGATTGTTTTGTCCCAAATCTAACAAGTGTGGATCTTGACCTTCTTTGGAAATGTATGTTATTTGACAAAAAAATACATTTGCAATTGGCATTTACAAGATTTCTAAAGTTAGAGTGTGGTCTTCTCTAGCTTGCATATATTCCAATTTGGTAAGTGAAATGGAGAGATATAACTGTATGTATGCTATTTGAAATTTGTTGTAAATAGGTCTTGCATTGTCATAGGAATTTTCATTGTTTGTATTTTATTTGTTGGCATTTTTTTCTCTTTCTTGTTGAGCTCTTAATTTTCATCTGTAGAAGGTTTTTGTTACTTTATTAGTTGACTTTTAGACAGACTGTTAAAGCATAATGATGTGTAATTTTAACTCTTGCATTGATTATTGTATTATCTTTTCTACAATTTTGTAAAGGTTTTTTAAAACCATATACAAATAAATAAAATAAAAATAAAATAAATAAATAATTAACCATTTTATAAAGCATGATTTGAAAAACCACAATGGTCCCACAAAAATAGACATACTTTAAATTACAGAAACCGAAATTGTGATTTTAGGTTTGAGAAAATAGTTGTAGGCAGCCTGCTTGAATACAGGTGCTACCTCACTTAGAGGTGTGAATGGCCGTCCATCTCCCTGGTCATTTGTACTTTAATGGCTGTGGGGCATAAATCATTGTCCAGGGCAAGAAAACAAATCCTGCCAGGGCCTCCTGCAGTTCAGCCTCTCAGAATGATGTCTCTGAGGTGGCTGATGAATTTTTAGAGTGACATCCACCCCCACTCCCTTGGTTACTAGTGGTGTATAACACCACTGACATGGCCTCCTTTCTAGGGGGGGCCGGGGGCTGGCTCTGGGGGTCCTGGCCTCCTGACCCCCCTGCTGGAGCCAGGCCTGCTGACCAGACACACGGCCACGGGTTTCAAAATCGCAGTGTTTGTGATCAATATGAACACACCTGAACAAGGGAAGATGCCTAAAAATACATGCAAGTAAAAATCATAGCACTGTTCAGGATGGCCACAAAGACTTCTCAAATCTCACTTATTACAGTCTCCTCACATGGCAAACTCTGGGCCAATGAATATGGCAGCATTAGACAATGGGCACAATGCCCTCCATCATTATGCAAGCCAGTTCAGTGATTTTGGAATATACTGCATGCATTAGGTCATTGGACCTCAAATCACTTGATGCCTAAACAATCACTGGACAAGGATCCTGGGAGTTGTAGTGCAAAACATCAGAATAAGCAAGGTATTCTGTCCCCTTCCCTATGATGTTCACTAAATACTAGGACAGTAATGCCAAAGCGGCTTGATAAGCCATTCTTACAAGTACGCTCCACAGAACCTATTGCCATACACCAACACAATCGTTCAAAACCCACTGGGGCCACTTTCCGCTCATTTGCTCACAACTCAAACTCAACCACCACAGACATTCATGATATGGATCCAGAGACATCGATTCAGCAAAATGCCAGGGGTATTGGAAGGGGCATCACAGCAAGTGATGTCAGTTGACCTTTGACCCAGATGACATCAGCTCCTCTTTAACCCTGGTGACATTCGCGAAAGTGGCTTGTGGGCGTAAAACAGTTTATAAATGTAAACATTTTAAAATACCAACTCCGTACTTACGCAGACAAGAATATTTTAGATGCCACCCACATTTTAACATGGTTTTATTTTTTATTTTATTGTTTATTTATAACGCGCTTAATACCAGGGAGTAATTTCTAAGCATGCGCTGCCCTAGATATGGGATGGGGTCATGTTATAATAGGGTTAGACCCAATAGTACAACATAGGCTGCAGCAATATTGGTTCCACCATCAGGTTCGCTATTTGAAGATTTGAAAATATCTTTAAGCAATAATTATGATAAAGCATTGAGCAATTTTGGGGAGTGTTGTAACCCGATTCTTGCTGAAATCGACGCAGACAAGCTTAGATTGTTGGAAATCCCTGGTGAAGATGTGCAACAAAATGAAAATTGGTAAATGGGGAAAGATAAAAAGAGAATGTCATTGTATAAACTACAAAGGGAGCTAACCACATACCTGAGGACATATAAGGAGATGCAGTCCTCCCTGATGAGATTCGCAGGCCCAAAATATTGTTACATTTATATGCGCTTTCTTCTTAACTTGCTAGGTTCCCTACAAAGTGGAGTCCCATAAGAGGTATCCTTTGGCAAGAAAGACATTGTCGGCTCTGTAAAAAGCCAGGGAAGGCAGAAACGCTAAGACGTTGGCTGATTGGCTGTAGCGCAACTCTAGCGCCAAGGAAAATGTGGTTGGAGAAGTTCATAAGGAGATTAGAGGATTTAAACAGTGAAGTCAAGTAGGCTAGGCTCTTATATGGATACACTATCTCAATGACCATTGCTTTATTTTAATAGTGATATACAAAAAGTTAGGGAAATATTTTTGGCAGATTAGTACACCATAATGAAGGAGAGAAGGGAGTAATTTGACAGATAGGTGGAACATGTAATATTGGGGATAAGAAAGTGAGGCCCTGTTAGTTACATAGTATGTGGTATTATATTGGATTGTGTTGAATGAATGAATGCCGGTAATGTTTGTGGTATAATGTTGTGCTTGAAGTGATGTGTTGCCATTTGTAATGAACTAAGAGTTGTGAAGTATATGATTAAACATGTATTAACGGTTTTTATAAACTATAAACACAAAATAATTATATATATGTTGAGGCACTGCCATAGATATGCCACTTCAACATTGTATGCCCAGTTAACCATATAATTTTATTTTATTTGTATAGCACACAACAGCCGGTGGGCATCGTGGCACTGTTTTAATGCAATTATAGTTGCTTGTCGGGTATTATCATTAGATGAAAAGTAGATCCCCTACATTGCCAGTTGCTGCGATAATACAGCATGCAAAAATCCAAGTCACTTTCAGTGCACAGGAACATTAATCCTTTATTAATAAGATCTGTTACTTATATAGCGCTTTCACCAATGTGCTATACATAGCTCATAATTACATACAATTATCATCCCAACCGAAGTTGGTACTCATTTATCAGCCTCAGAAGAATGAAAGGCTGAGTTGGCCTTGCCAGGATTTGTACCTACAACCTGCAGATCACAGACACATTGCAGCAATGAGCGCTCAACCCGCTGAGATGTATTACCGCTTTGCTATTAAAAATAGAATGCCACCCTAAGAAAGCATGGCTGCACAATGTAGGCCCCACACATAATAACACTTATCATGATTGCTGTAGTAAGACATACCAAGACTGGCAGCACCAACATACCAATCTAACCACGTAATAACATTAATCCAGAAAAATATAAAATGCCACAGAAAGGACTTGCTGCACCCAAATTCCAGTCTAGCCAGGTAATTACACTTATCATGATTGCTTTATCAGAGATGTCCAGTACAAAATGTGATGTGAAACATCATTAAGAAATGTTTAATCTAGCTGCAGCAAAAATCTGGTCAAGACATGTAATCATTTATTTATTTGCATTTTTAAAGAGCTCACACAGCCCGGGGGCATCAAGGCGCTGTTATAGGAATATGTCTTAGTTGTGTATTTAAAACGTGCTTAATACCCAGAACTTTCTAACCGGGGATCGAATCTGTGTTGCTTCGTGTCATCTTGTTTCCAAGACGAGCATGTTGCCGCTGAGCTATCCTTCTGGGACATGTTTACTCTACTATAGATGCCTTGAAAAAATGTCATGCCACAGCAGAAATGACCAGACTGGTTGCACCCAAATGCCAGTCTAGACAGTTAATAATACGTATAATGCTTCTTTTATCATAGATGCCCTATAAAAATGTCATGCCACATTAAGAAATGACTAGACTGTACCAAAATGCGTGTCTAGACTCAAATAACACATCTCTTGCCTGCTTTAACATGAATGCCCATTATGTGATAGCGCACCCTGCTTGCTCCACCCTCCTGATACGTCGCCTATCCCTCCAACTCTCCTCCTCACACCCCAAACTCATCCCCTTGGCCCAGCATTACCACCACATCCATCTTCCTCATCCCAGTACTTACGTATGAGACCAGGTGCTTCATAGGCAAATACCGTGGGGAGGAAGAGTAGGACTAGGAGTAAGGAAGATCACAAGTAAGTGATATAGGTATTGAACACAAGCACGCCATTCACATGCTCATTTACACTGTACCCATCCACCATTCACTCACACACCCAGCCACCCATACATCATGCACTCTCATATACTTTACATGATACACATATGCATATACACACACATACACACCCCTTCATGCACACATGCATACACATTTAAAAAAAACACTTTCTTTCCTTTTTCCAAATCCATTGCTGCTCCAAGGAACTCATCTGCAGTCTGGCCTCTCTCCCATGCTCCACACACACAAGGCACAAGCTCTGGTTCCTGCCATGTGCAGCGCAGGGCAGACCAAGCCTTCTATGTCCTGTGGGCCAAGGGGAGAGATGGGTTCTTTTTGAAGTCAGTCCAACTTCAAAAAGAAAACTGTAACGGAAATAAATATCTTTCTGAAGTCACACTGACTTAAAAAAGAAATGAATGTAAAGAGGGCTCTCGTTGGAGAGCCCTCTTTTCTTTCAGAGTCTCTCTGCCTCTGCATACGCAAGGGGTTGCAGAGGCAGAGCCAGTGGTTGCACAGGATTTGACAGTTGCAACCCCTGGCAACCCCAAATTGACATCCCTGTATGGATATGATGAAAGTACGACGTTTCTGCCATAATACTGGGAGCTAAAAAGATGCAATAAAAGGCAAGTCATGTGTGGCTCATTATTAGGTCTGGTTGGAAACATTTGTCTGAAACCCTAAATAAACCGATTATCACTGAATTTGAGAGGTGTGGGCTTTATGATCTTTTATAGGATTTGGGTGACAGATTTGGGTTAGTGTAATGGAAATTCCTGGTGATAAAATATTGCTGTAAACCTTTGGTTGAGGATTACAGACCTTTTCCTGTCAGCATGTGTTCAAAGCAAACAGCGTATGCAGTTACTGGAATTATTATTATTCAGCATAAACCTAACTCAGAAGCAGCAGAGCGTTGTGCAGCAGGATTAGGGTAAATAAACAAGTGAGTATGTTGATGGGCGGACAGTATCTCAATACCGTGGCCCTCATTAGGACCCTGGCGGTAAGGGGTTTGCGCCAGTGTTAGCTGCGCCGACCCCTTACCGCCAACTACGAGTTCCCATAGCGCCATGGTCATTTTTCCGCCCGCTTTTTGCGGGCATAAAAATCCATGGCGCTATGGGACCTTGGTGTTAATTACGCCACCGTAATTTACGGTGGCGTAATTAACGCCTTCCCCACTCCCATTGAGCCCTATGGGGCCGAAATGGGAATGGGGAAGGGTAAATGGGTCAATGGGGACTTACCGCCCCGCCGACCTCGGAATGGGGCGGTAAGTCCGCCATCCGCCATGGCGTAAAGGGACTTTGCGCCATGGCGGAAAAGTCCGCCGACGGCGGAAAAAATCCGCCAGGGTCCTAATGAGGGCCCGTGAGTGTGTTTACACAAAACAATAGCACAGGAGCACTGACATGAGTTGCAGAAAGTCACCCCCTGACTAGTGATTAGCCTCAGAGTCTAGGTAATGTGAAGATGTGACAGAAATATCCTGGTTTTCAACACTTTCAAGGGAGGGAAGGAGCAGTGCGGATTGCTACTGCGCTGGAATTCCATAGGAATGAACCATAGCAGGAGATAGCTCATCTAGTATCTAGTTGGTAAATGGTCCTACTCTACACATTTAGTGACCCCCCCCCCCTGGGGTGTTTAACTTACCCACCAAGGTAGCTGTGTCTGAGATATAGGCATTTTCTAACAGGATCCTAGCTGGTAAGGGTAAACAGTGCAGCTCATGTTGGGAGGCGTAGATGTTGTCCTGATGATGAGGCACACCACTGTATAGTGAGAGGTTTCCGGCAACTAATCAAGAGTGACCAGATGCTCCACTACCATATAGAGGTCCTACGGTGGAAAATTAGGGTGATGTGATGCCAGGCCATGTTTACTCTTTAACTATTTGTTTTTAAAAGAATAGGTTGCTGTCCACAATGAATCTGCAATATTTTGCTGAATTGGTGAATTACAGTCTAAATTTGTCCAAGTGCATAGCGTCCAGCCAACTTTCAGTGGGAGCTTGCAGGACTGTGAGGTCTAACAGGATGAATTTTGTCTTGTTAAGGTTCATATTCAAGTGGGCACATGACATCCATTTTTAAATGTTTGCAAGGCCTGTGCAGATGCAGCAATATCCTGAGGACCCCTGATTTGGAGGTATGGCCGAGTGTAATCCATGAATGTTTGTATGGGGGTGTCAGGGTCAGTTAGGAGGACACTGAGGGGGTTCATATATTAATATATATATATATATTGAATAAGACTGCAGACAGGATAAGAAGTGACTAGGGTTGGAATGAAACTGGGGGATGCCACAGGTCACTTGGTGGGATCCCAACCTCAGAGAGCCCAGTTGGATGGCTTGGCAACTTCCAGATAGGTATGTAGAGAAGCTTTTTTTATGATGGTGCCTGCAAAGCCCATTCTCTGAGTAAGGAGGGACAGTAGCTTGTCATTGTTGACTGTGTCAAAAGTGGGCAACACGTTGCTTGAGATATGCAAAGAAGGCTACGCTCCTGTTAGGGGATGTTGATGAGGGTCTGATGGTTGGACCTTAAGGGCTTGAGGGCTTGCAGGTCTTCTGGTTTGTGTGCTTTGTGCAATAGTTTCTCTTATGACCTACGTGTTTGTTGCTGTGGAGCATGTGGGTGTACAAAAGGACAGAGAGTGTTGTCACGGACATGATTAGTTTAACTGGCATATTGGTGTCAGATAATTCCTTGATGAAGGAGACCTTCTAAGAAGAAGGAAAGTTAAAGAAAGTTTTTTCCAGGGTGTGTACCAGTACGTTTTTTAATGATTGTCATGTAACCATAGGGCAGTTATCATGGTCGTAATGGACTGTCAGAGTCTGAGTAATGGAGAAGGGGATGGCCACATGATCTGACCAGCTGACGGTGAGGGGATCAGCACAGTTTAGGAGGGCGGTGAAGGAAATGGTTAGTGTGCTCCCCATGACGTGTGTGGGACTTAGCAATTCAGTTTAGGATAATAGGGAGTCATTCCTATTATTGGTTGGGTGGGACTGAAGTCTGTGAGAAAGATGTTATTTGTGTGCGAGATTGAGAGTTTTGACATTGAGTCTGTGAGTTCATCTAGAAAAGGACCGTACCTCTCAAGTTGTCTGTAGATGAGGTGGCATGTGGCAGAGTCTTTATGTGAGAGGGCACATTTGCACATACTGGTTTACATTGTGTTAAGGGACCACCAGGTATGAACAGAACATGGCAATTCACTTTTTTGGATGACTACCATGACCACCCCTGTTTTCCCTTCATGGACCACACATTGAATGCTATAACTGGGTGGTATAAGCACATCAAAGGTATGGGAGTTGGGTGGCCTGAGTTAGGTTTCAGTGATAAACATCAGTTTAAGCTTATGATAGGTGATGAGGTCAGGTGCATGTGCGGTGGCTGATCATGCATTGATCAACATGAAGTCACATAAGCATAGAGAGGGTGTGGTCTGTTAGTTAGGTTAGTGGGGATAGGTAACCATTGAGGTTGAGTGTTTCATCAGGAGATACCTGGGGAGAGTACGGATGGGCTGGAGTGCTATGAGACACATGGTGATGACTTTCTATATGGAGGAAAAAGCTGTTTTGATCTTCGTCCTCCGAGGCAAAAAAATAAAAAAATAAATACAGGTGGTGTCTTTGTCTTTGTATGTCTCTTGTTGAGACTATCTAGGATAGACTGTGATTAAAGTCTGAGATGGGAATGTCCGAGGAAGCCAGAGCACTGATGGTCATTAGCAAGGAGGCAGGACGAAAGGTCAGATGACCTGCACCTCGCTCCTGCTGATGATGGTGGTAGGTGGCCCAAGGCCACAAAAGTGGTGTTGATAGATCCTGTGGTGTGTGACCTTGGAGGACGGAACACTGGTGGTGGACAGCAGTGAAGCAGGATGCAAAGTTATGTGGCTGGCACCTCATTCCTGTTGCTGTGCCTGTGATCTATGCTATGGTATGTGGCCAAAGGCCCCTAGAGCTGGGCTGATAAAGCCTGAGGTGTGCATGGCCAATGAAGCCGGATCACTGTGTGCAAGAAGATGGAGATAAAATGTCACATGACCTGTATCTCACTTCTGCAGCGGCTACCTGTGCTGGTAATTTGCCTGAGGTGCGAAAAAGAGCAGCAAAATAAGAAGGCACCAACAGATTAGCAATGATAGACTGGTGGTGTGGCAGCAGTCACATGACAAAGTTCCACTTGAATCAGTCGGCCAACTTATCAGAATAGGTCAGAAATTCAGAGCATTTCCAACAAGGGATGGTCTCATCAGAAGCAATGTGTTGAAAAGAGTAATGGGTTAACCCTGATTGCATCTTTAATATAGCGACTAATACTTACTCAAAAGTAGTCTGCAAGTGGTGTTGCCCGGTGTCTGGAACTTTTGCTGCTGCTGTAAGCCTGCCTGGAGGCGGGGCTTGTATTCTGTTGGTCACTGGAACTTACCCATGAAACCACTGACCACTGCAAAAGTGGTCTTCAAGTGGTGTTGTCCGGTGTTTGCCAGTGGGGGGCGTTACCCTACCACATTGACTGCATTGACCACCTTCAGTTTGCCAGAGGCTTGAGGAGCTGCACGACGATCTACGCAGAACTGAGGAAACCGGCTGATGAAATTCAGGAAACTCCAATGGAACCAACGGGCTCTCCGATGAGGTTGCAGGTGAGGCAGTGTGGTATCTCTTATTCATCAAAATCCCCTCCTCGCCCTATTTCACAAACGTCTATTCTGACTTTAAAACAGACACACCTGTCCTTCAGTGTTTACGAGCTGAATGCTGCCTCAGCCGAGCTGGCGTCACCAATAACAATGAGCAGAGTGATTAAAGAAAGGAAGAATCAGAAAAAAAATGATCCACTCGTGCCGATTAACAGCGGTCAGGTAGCGATTATGGTCGTCACAGCAAAAGGAGGTGGAACCTCCGTGCCAACGCTCGAAAGCCCGATAGAAGGCGTGGCAAACACTAACAAAGCACATGGGGGTGGGGGAAACCACAGGTAATGAGGAACAATTGCTTAATACTGACAAAGAATGCAAGTCTCCAATTGCCTCCTCTACCTGACCGTGCCGCTAGGAGGAAATGACTCGAAGGTGACGACAAATGAGATCTTTGCTGCTAAATTACTAGCGGAGGGGGCAAGTGAGGATCGGGTACAAGAGGAAGTAAAAGAACATGAAAAGGGGATTTTATTGGGATAAGTGATGGAAAAGATTGCCCTAGTGGAATTCCCCTCTCCCAAGGAAGGACTTGCGCCCCCCCCATAGGGACAAGGCCACAACAAGAGAGTAGCGTGAGGGAAGTTGAAACGTTACTCGCGAACACGAGTAACTTAGTGATGCACCCGATGGTGCCACAAGGGTAAAAAAGAAATAACATGAAGACACCCTTACAGCAACCCTTAAATCAAGCAGCTGAAAATGGTGATGAGCTTAAGGACAGGGAAAAATCATTACGCAGGCACTGTACAAGCAGAATTGCAACAATTAAAAAGTCCAGTTAGGAATTCAAATACTGAAGAAAAGGAGAAAAAGGGAGATCAGATGATTGATAACTGGTAGGAAGTGGATGATTGGGATGTCTTTGACGAAACTCTCCAAGTGGGCCATGCTCAGGAGAGCAGAAGGAAATCAAACAACTCAAACAAAGAGGACCAAATTAACGATGAGTCCCTCAGTAAGGTCATAGATATAAGTGGATGCTCAGAAGAGGAGCTGCTAAGAGAGTTAGGTAAGAAAGACGTGAGCAACTCAACTCTGGTGGAAAAATTGATTAAAGACATTTCGGCGCTCACTGGTAAAATTGTGAGAGAAAAATGAAAAAGTCTCTCCTTCATTAAGGATAAGATTGCTGCACTGGACACAGACTTGATCCCGCTGCCTGATGTAAGGGTGGAGGGAGCTTGAATGAAGGAGATAGTGTACCTTGATTGTGATCGCCTTCCATTGAATAAAAAATAGTGAAGATGAGCCATTAATTGAGACATCCAGTGGAAACACGGTTGATACATCTGCTTTACTGAAATTGAAGGAGAAGCTCAGAAATTATAGACTGATGGATCTATCACACAAACAAAACACAGTCATGGCAGCTCTAATGATAGCTGTTGCACCGTTCCTCAAATTATGTGAGAATATGAATGAGACCTTGCAAGATCTTTTTATGAATTACTTAAAGTCAAAGGATCAGATGAATGACCTGGACAACTTTGTGAAAATGGTGGAACGGAGGCTAGATACAGAAGTCGAGCAAACAAGACTATGGCAAAATCACTTAAGTGATCTAGCAAGAAGTGAATCCAATGATAAAACACTTCTAATGGAGGCGGTCATAGAAGACTGCAAATGGATGAGGAACATCCATAAGTCTGAAAAAGGCAGCTTCACTCCAGAACAAAGTGTGGGACTGCCACTGGATGGAAGTGGTAAAAACACAGGATGTTGGTGTGTGACTCCAAAAAAGGACAGCCTAAACGATGACTGTAAAAATAGCACTAACAGGTGCACCTAAACCTGGGCTGCTTCAACTGTTAAAGAATAAGCCTAATACGAGAATGACAACCGTTGATGGAGGGAAAACAACGAATAAGGTTCAAAAGGGAAAAAAAATTAACAACTTCAGTGGATGAATTGGACTAAGTCGAGTTTCCAGATTTTACAGGCCTCTGACGCAGCGGGGAAACAAATCGAAAATCAACTCATGGAATTTAAGAGAGGGAAAAAAACGAAAAAATCAAGTAAAAACTTGGAAACAGAATGGTTAAAAGTAATTCCCAAGGAATTTAGGAACTCTCCCAAGTTTAGATGATGTTCAAACAGTAAAAAAAAAGAAGAAGAGAAATGGTTCGAGACAAGAAATGGCAAGATCCGGTAATACCTGAGATATCTGATACAAGTAGGAGAAGCCAAACGGATGCTGATTCACAGATCTCCGAATCATGTTTGAGTGTTCTGATTGACCTCTTGGAAGAAAATAATGAGGAAAAGGCATAGGATAGTTTTGGCTCCTCTGACTGGTTGGAAATTGAAAAACAGGTCAGTGACCTACCAGAAGAGGTAAAATTTGTCCAATACCCGCCGAGAAATATTAAGAAAAATAATATCGAAGGACAAAAGACAAAAAAGACCTTGGAAGAAGTGGGAAAAAATCAATCTGATAAAGAGGAAAGGAGAAAGGTAGAGGTCTTCAGAACACTCAAAGAAAAAAGAAAAGGCTGTGTCAATGAAAATAGACTGAAACAGGAAGACAAGGAGAAGAATCTACAGCGCGCAGAGAAGAACTTAATGCGCGCGGATAAGAGACAAGATAAAGCCAGATAATAATAGGCATCAAAAGAATGAATCCCGGAAGGACGACAAAGTGAAATTGAAAATTAAACGCAAACGACTCAAGGAAGACGCTGCTAAATCGTGAAATGGTGATGGCTCCAGTTTTGAGTTATATATCATCTGATGCCATTACAACCGTTGAATTTGCAACTGAAAAATGGCTAGACCTGGTGATCTTGCATCTAAGGTCCAGCTTGATTAAAAATCTGGTACTTGAAATGAAGGGCAAATTCACCAAAATTGGATGTAAACTGACAGATTATAGAGACTCAGAGAGGTATGAAGGGGTTTGGCACCCCAAGTAAAGTAAAGGGGTCAAGAAAAGATTGCAGAAAAGGATCGATCTAAGACAAACTCAGACATAAAAAAAGAACTGATAGGGATACATCCCATGCTGAATCCAATAAAATGGGTGCAAATGGGAATAAGAGGACGGAAACGGAGAAAAATGAGGGGGGGCAAAATCAACTTAAAATAACACTGGGAAAGATAAAAACGGCCATCCCATCAAGAGATAAAGGGAAAAAGCTAAGCTTTACAATAGACAATTCTAGAAACCTGGCAGGAATGATGAAGTCCCCACAACAAAAGGTACTAAAGGGATTCGACTAGTCATGGATGGCCAAATCCCTGCCGCAAAGAAGAAACAATAGATTGAAAAGGAACACGAGGCAAAGAAAATACAAATTGCCTGATGGAATACGGGGTGTTTTAAGCATTTATACACTGGTGAAGATCGCTTTCTGGGGCAATATGAAACAATTTGCCTCCAAGAGACTTGGGTAAGCGACAAACCAGTGTGTGAAGGGTATGAGGTTTATATAAACCCTGCAAGAAAAGGTGAAAAGGGGAGGCCTTATGCCGGCCTGCTATCCATGATAAGAATTAATAGTGATCTGCAAGTCCTGGACTATTGCACCCCGAGCCCATATGTACAGATCCTTAAAATCAGCAAAGGTTTAAAGACTGAGAATGTTAAGATCCTACTGATTAATACTTATTGGAGTGAAAAGAAGTGCCAAAGTAATACATACATAGGAGATATCATGGAAACGATAGATAAATCTATGATAGAGGACCCAAACCAGTTGATACTGATCTGCAGTGACCTGAATATTACACTGTTAAATAAGGAGGGTAAGCCAAAGAAGAAATCAGAATTAGAAGAGAGGGAACAACGTTGGAAGATGGAGATTGATATTCGCTCCATGAGGATGTTAAATGGGTTGATCAAAGGTGACCTCCAAGGGTCTGGCACTTGGTTCTGTGGGACTAACAGTGCATGCCTTGATTATTGCTTTGTTGCTGGAAATTCTGTACAGTGTATTAAATCTCTGACAGTAAGAAAACAATCAGCCATCGATCATGCCCTATTAGACATTGTAATGGACTGGTCAGTTAACAGAAAAAACAGAGCCAAAATAACCTGAGTTAAAGTACATTGGGGTCGAAATAAACTACGAATCAAGCAAGGTGTTCTCGCTAAGCTGGTCGATTGCTACCACCTCCATCTGGCTGACAACCCAAAAGATGTGGATTATAGATGGTTGCTGAAGGATTTTAAAATTCATTATGATCCAAAGAAGATCTCAACTGTGATCGGGAAACATGTCTATAAAAATGAATTAGTGGATAAAAGGAAAGAACATAGATTGGACCTATGTCGACTGCAAAAGGGTGATCTGCCAGGGAGAGAAGACTTGATCAGAAGATCTAAGCAAACCTATAAAAACTGGCTTAAATCCACAAAGGGTGCTAGAATGCATCATGATGCAGAAAGAATGTTAGCAGCGGTCCGTGTATGCAACCCAAAACATCTATGGGAGATCATAAATAAAGGCGATGAATTCCAAGCAGCCGTAACAACTAATCAAGTGTTGGAGAAAAGATGGATTCAACATTACACGTCCCTCTTTGAATGCAAGCAGCCCATAGCCGACTCAGCGAAGGACCAAAACCTGAATGAGTGGGAAATTGAATTGGACCGCCATGAAATATTAGGGAGAATTAATAAACTGAGCTCTTCAAGGGTTGCGGGGCCTGACGGCATCGCAAGTGATATGCTTTGGGAAAACAAAGAGAACTGGGCTAATCTGATATATTTGATATTCAACCAAGTGAAGAAAACAAGAACGGTGCCACCCTCATGGAAGGATGCAATTATCGTCCCAATCTTTAAAAAAGGGGACCGCAGTGAACCTAAGAACTATAGGCCAATAGCTTTACTCGACTATATTGGCAACATTTTTGCGGGAATCCCCCTAAGGGATCTCAAAAGTTGGGCAATGAAGGAGGACATCTTGGATATTCGCCTAACAGCCTTCATAAGTGGAGTGGGCACATCTCTGAACGTATTCATTCTAAATCTCCTGAAACAACGAGCATTAGAATCCAAGAGTAAAGTATACCTTGGATTCATAGATTTAGAACAAGCTTTTGATGGCATAAGCCGTGAATTGCTATGGAACAAGCTAAAGCATTGGAAGTGCCTGGAAGATCTTTTAGAAGCAATACAAGAACTATGCACTGACACAACGGTACATATCCAATTGTCTAGAGATGGGACCATAACTAAGATGATCCATACCTTTCGAGGGATAAAAACAGGGCTGTGCCCTGGCCCCGTTTCTATTTGCTCTCTACTTAGCGGACATGAAGCTCTTGCAACAAAAAATAAGGGCTTTTCCACCTAAGATGGAAGATGCTGAAATCCCATGCATCCTATACGTGGACAATCTGGTTTTCATTGACCAGACCGCTATATGACTCCAGAGATGCCTGGCGGCATTTAAGATCTACTTGGACAATAATGACATGAAGATTAACGTTGAGAAATCCAAGGTAATAATCATGAAATCTGCATGTAGCAAATTGAAAAAGCATGCCCCTTTCAAATGGTCTATTGAAAATGGACCACTGGATTTAGTGGAGTCAATAACTTATCTCGGGATACGTATTAACAAAAACGTCAATGAGATGGGGCATTATCAGTTGACTAGAGAGAAGTTATTTTTAAAAAAAACAATCAGGGGAGAGAACTGCACCACCGCTATGGGTCATTCTCTTTGGTACCTATTATTATATTTTATAAACAGAAGGTGTCAGTAGTACTCACGTATGGAGCAGAGACCTTGGTTAATCTTTCCTGGAAAGTCTGGGAGATATGCGAAGCCTACTTTTGGAGGAAAACTTTGAGACTGCCTAACTCATTACCAGCAGCTATAATTAGACACAAGCTAAGACTGCATTCATTAACATCGGTAGTCTTGTGTAAAACCATTTCCCTCTGTAGGAAATGTGTGCTAGACTCTCCGCCTGGCACCTTTGTGATACTAATGGGCTCAGTAACAAAAAAGGAAAAGAACCTTCAGAGGAGGAAGGATCGATGTAAAGAAATTCTAGATAGCTTCAACATCGACCTAGAAATTCTAAAAGGAAATCCAAATCAGGTTAAGAAAAAGCTTCAGGAAAAAGACTGGATTGAAACTACTGAAAAACGAGCTAATATAAAAGGCAATGGAGATGGAGGGTCGGGATAGTGGTTCCATCGAGGAAGAGCAGATATGGGAATCTATTCTAACGGCAAAGAGACTAGGTTGTACAATTGATGCCCTAAAATTTGTTGAGACATTGCTGATAAATTCCGGTCCCCGGAGTTCACCCCCAAGTAGGTAATCCCACTGAGAAAATGGAAATGTATGAACTGAACTCGAGAGATATAAATCAAGTGCATTATTTGTGGAAAGAATGTGATGGATTTATGTTTATATTAAAGGCTGAAAGCTAATTGACCAATAAACCATTAAAAATAAAAAATAAAAATACTAACTCTTCATTGACAGGTGACAAAAAATTGCAATCTTGAAAAAAAATAGTCCAAATTCACAAAATGTAATGAAACAACAATGCGGATTCTTTTTAAAATTTTACTGACATTAAGAAATGTTTAGTTTACCTTGTTCATAAACGTGGCACTTCCTCAGGGCATTTCTGAAACACAAATTATGTGCTGACAGTCCTCTGGCATATATTAGTGTTGGGAGGATGTAAGGCACTCCATGCACCCTTTGCACTCTTACAGTCAATATGTTATGCGTTCACAACATTGCAATCCGACCTGATCAATGGTATTCCATTAAGGAACATCCCAGAGAAAGTCATTGATGCTTTGTATGTGACTGAATCTTCTTCAAACCTACTGCCTTTCTGAGGTCATTGACCTGTAGCCAAGGACATTCACTTTGATTAAATAAATAACCTCAGTAGTACTCTACGAAGCAAACTCAGCAAGATGGAACTGAATGCAGCGCTACAGCATGGCAGAATCTTACCAACCCATATAAGCTTTTCTCCATGCCTTATTTACACCCTATACTGTAATATTGTAAACCACAATAACAAACAATGTGTCGACCTCTGAATGCTGAAAAGCATAATGGGCTATGCCTGATATGTGTCTGACTCTATTGACTTAACATGCAATCTTACAATTCACCACTTCATCATTACCAATTTGATTAGCTTCAGAAGAATGAAAGGCTGAGTTTGAAGCTTGCCTTATCCATATTCAAACATGGAACCTGAAGGCCGCACAAAGCTCTCTGCAGTAGGTGTGTTAAAGGACCGAGATATCTTACTGCAGAGGTTAATGTGCTGTCCTTTTTGAACGTTATTCACAGATGCACAGGACTCCATTTCCTCTTGTTAATCTTACAACACATCCTCATCCAGATCTTCCCTTTCCCCTAACATCTGCCTCCAATAGTGAAGACTTTTAACTTTTGTGTGCATGTTTTTGCCACAACTCAACCTTACTCTGCTCAAACGCCCACAGACTTCTTTGAAGATATATGGATTTTGAAGGGTATTCATCAAATTCAGACTGGAAACAACTTTGCAGACCTACCAAATCTCTCTAGGATATTTGAAGGACCATGCAGACCAGTTTTGAGAAAGTTCACCACCTTGCTAGCTAGACCCTTTGTGGAATGTTTTGGCCACTGCAATAGAAACGTGCCTTTATGCCATTGTCATCGCTCTTTGCTCATGAAGCTGTGTAATCCCTGTAGGCACAAGGTTACAGGACTTTGGTTGCCCTAGCCAGTGACAATGCTCAATAACAGATGGATGGCAAATACCATTTTCAATTAGTGGTAATCAAACTACTGAATGCTAAGGACTAAGGTTCATAGACAAATCTGTGTGCCATCGAATTTCTTTTCATCACAATGGACCTCATTACTAGGTTGGAGGTAGCCTTGCCGGTAAAACCGGCAAGGCTACCTTCAAACTTGCAAGAAAGTCCGGCACCCGTGAATGGGCAATTACCGGGATATTCCACCCCCACGGGATCCGTTAATTGCCCTTTCGCAGGTGCCGGAATTGGGTGATTCCTATTCCCATTTGAGCTCCATAGGGCTCAATGGGGATGGGGATTCCTGTAGCACCGGCACGGTTCATTACCGTGCGGGTGCTACAGGCATGCTGTGCCCGCGGGTGCCTTTCATTCCGCCAGGTCAGACTTGTTGGAATGAAAGGCACCCACAAGCACAGCTGAGAGTTTGCCGGTCCGGATACAGCGGTACTGGAAAGCTTACTAGTACCGATGTATCCGGACCAGCAAACTCGTAAAGACATGAGCACGTGTCACGAAAACACATGTTTGTACGCACCTAACATGCCCCAAAGATTCAGATCCCCCAACATTGACAAGCATGTATTGATATGGAACATAACATAAGGGCAACCAAGTCCAACCAGGGACTCATCATGTAGCTAACCCTGACACAGAGGTTTATTGCACATGACATGACACAAATCAATAATAACTACACTATTCTAGAATGATGACGGATACCCATCAAAGGATTCCTTTTGCATGAGTGTCAGACAACTGAACAAACTCTGCACAATGATCTGATGTCATGTAGCAAAGTATGGTTTAAAAGTCACATTAAGCCTATGTCCCACTACGTCATCACATTCATCAGGCAGTTCGCCACTGTCCTAATGTGTGCCACTGACTTGACTGTTAACGTCAATGCCTATTAATACTGAAGACATCATGGTGTGTAGTGACTTCACATATCCGTAAAAACATACTTTAAAAAAAAATGTATATTGTGCTACAGTCAATTATCAGACCTTTCACAAAGTATCAATACAATATACAAAAATAATGGAAAACATTGCACATTTTCCTTAGAACTACTATGATCCCCTCAACTCAGAGATAAATAGTTAGTTACACAATTCTTTCACAGTTTTACTAACAGTTTAAAATGTCAGCTTCATCCCACCAATCTGCAGGGCTGCTCTTCATATAATTTCAAGATTCTGAGCAATGTATATAGTTCTAAAGACAGGAAGGTTTCATGCTCTGAGGATAGGTGGTGCCAAAAGTCTTTGCAATCTAGCCAACTTGGTCAGTCCACAAATCTGGAGAACATCTGAATTCTCAGTGATCTTGTTCCTGGACACTCTATCAAGATGTGATGCAAAGATTGATTTACACATAGAGTACACAGTGTGCAGGCATTCCTCATTGGTCTTACCAGTTGTCTGCTTGCCAGGATCTCGCCAGAGGGCAGCAAGTTCTGACGTAAACTTATTATCACATCTCTGCCACGACAGTCAGGAAATTGCAGAAGATAGTGCGGGAGTACTACCCTATTCTTATCCAAGATAGAGGGGTTGCTACAGAGTTTTACATTTCTCCTGGTGTTGATAGTCATTATCCAATTCATTTCAAATAGGGCCTTTTTACAGCCCTTAGGGTTTAGGTTCAAATCAGCAATGTTTTTTAAGTGATTGCACAATGATAGATGCAACCTTTGCCTTAAATTCTTTGATACAAATGTTTGACTCCCTCACTTCTTCCTGTGCTTCCATAAACAGTGTGTTGTCCTGTGGACATTGGACCACTCCGTATAAACTGCAGTAATGTCCACTCTAGGATTACTCTCAGAGATTTTAAGCCTAACTCATAATGCAGCATTGTTATTGGGACGGACAGGCGGAGCCCTAAGGCCTTTTTCCATACTCGCCCCTCCCAATAATCCCAATCGAGCGCCCAGGCTTTTGATTCTATATCTAGACCATACAAGACAGTGGGGATGATTTTCCCCCTTAAGAACGTGAGCATTGATTTCAGTGAGAACTTTCAAAATATTGTTATAATATTTTTCAATTGGACTGCAATCTGGTCTATTTTCTCTCCCAATATCCCTAAAGCCTAAGTATTTGGTTTCCAATACCAGCTTGATGCTTGTTCTCTCGAGCTTCCATGAATTGGTCCGGGTGTTTTTTGCCTGATTACCCATCCTGAGGATGTTTGTTTTAGCAGGATTGATTCTTAGCTCATTAGCCGTAGCATAGCAGCTTATGGCATCAAGCAGACGCTGGATTCCCGTAGGGGTGAAATCCATAAGCAAGATGTCATCAGCGTAGGCTAGCCAACACACCCTTTGCGATCCTACTCTGGGACTGGTAAATGTAGCACTGTTCAGATGTTCTTTATATCTGCAAGGTACATATGCAAAGAAATGGGACAAACATGCATCCTTGCCTCACACATCGCCCAGTTGAGATCGGTCTTTGTTAAATGGCCTAAGCCATCCACTCTGACTAAAATATTCGTGTCCTTATGCAAATACACCAATATCGCCAGTATCCCAGGAGGAATTCCCCAGTTGTTCAGCTTACACCACAATAAAGCCCTGTTTACTGTGTTAAAAGCTTTAGTGAAGTCTATTAGTGCTACATACAGAGGTGTGTTGCCCACTTTCCAAGCTTTGGCCCTCATTCCGAGTAGGGCGGAAAGGGATACTGGGCACCGGTAAGGAGACCGGTGCCGGTAATCCCTTACCGCCCTACAACGAGGTCCCTTAGCGGGTCCCTCCTTTAACGCCTGGTCAGACCAGGCGTTATGGAAGCGACCCGTTATGGGACTTCAAAGCTAATAACGGTACCGCAATTTGCGGTACCGTTAATAGCACCTTCCCCATTCCCATTGAGCCCTATGGGGGCTCAAATGGGAATGGGGAATGGCTTTTCCAATCAATGGGGACTTACCGGTCCCGCAAAGGTCGGACTACACCGGTAAGTCCCCATTGAACCATAACGGTGCCGGACCCGTTATTGGAGGCAGTCATGGCGCAAATAGCACCATGACTACCTCCAAACTCGGAATGAGGCCCTTTGTCTCTGAGCGAATTCACTATTAGAACATTCAATGTAGTTGACAATCCTCTCCTGAAACCAATCTGCAGTTTATCTAGTATGTTGTTCTCATTCGCCCAATGCTCCAGTTCCCTCAAGACTATAACCGCAAATATCTACCACTGCAGACTTTCAGCTGGAGGGGCATTGTTCTATTTCAAATATCCACCACAGCATACTTCCAGCTTGAGGGGCATTGTTCGGTTTCAAAGCAGTTAATAAATAGCTCATATAGCATGTTTGATCATGCTTCTACATTCTCTTTCTGTGTGTGGTTGGAGATGCCATCAGAGCCAGCTGCTCTAGAGCAGGAGGCTTTGCCAATTAAGTCTCTTACAATTTCTCACAAACCACATCTCATCCACTGAACTTTAGGCAGGGAAATCTCTTTTTTTTCTGTCGGTTGACTAAACAAATTTCCATAATCGGCACACCAAGCTTCCTCCATCGCACACATACACTCTGTTTTAAGCATTGATAAGTTTTCCCACCATTCATAAGTGCCCAGTAATTATGGCTGTTCTTAGAAATCTGGGAAACTAGGATATCTTCTCCCTCCCACAGATATCTAAGAGATCTATTAGCTCTATTCCATCTTTGGAAGCTGCAATTAGGGCTTTTTTCTCTTTTTTGAAATGCTAAAAATCACTGCATTGCTTTCTTAAAGACCTTATTTTACTTCTTAGTTCTTTGCCTTTTCACTAAACGGACTGGTATGGAGTCTTCCCTTCTTACAGCCTGCTTGTAGAGGTTGCTGAATTTTTGCCAAAAATCTGTGAAATTTGTGGGAGCGCACTCATGGTGTATTTACTCTAACGGTATGCTTTGAACTCCAGTTTCCGGTATTTTATTGAGACCTTTACATTCATGTTATATCTCAGTTTTATATACTTTTTTTCCCCTTCGTTACCTCTACTTGCTTTGGGTATATCCCAACTTCTCCTACTGACTCGTCAGAACGTTGTAAGCCATAGCAACAGCCATAGTTTATCAATACTGCCAGAATAGCATACATGCAGTTTGAGATTATTTCAACCTAATTGAATTTAGAATTTCTCGAGGCATTTAACACGCCTCTCGAGGGCCGCCCCATACCCTTAACACTAGCCACTTGACATTGAGTGCTAAAACCATCAATGACAATATTTGAAAACAACCAAATTTCTTGTAGCAGAATAAGATTGTAGTCCTCTAAAATGTTCATGCATACAATATTATTCATAAAGCTTCTATGTCCTCATATATTCCAGCAGATTACACCCACCGTTTTGCATGCTAGAGCGATGGTTCATTTTTGTTACATTTTTGAAAAACTTGAGCCGAGATACTTTTTAGCACTGCCCAGATTCTACTATTTGTAATTGCGTCCTTGTCATTAGCATTCGCTAGATTATTCGGAGCATTAAATGTTAATGCTGTGATCTCATTTTGGTCCTCCTCTCGCCCCGTAATGTTTACAAATCTATCTTTAGGCCTAGTGTTGGAGATCTGGAAGCCTTTTTTTTCAGGAAAGCATTAGCAACTACTAGTAGGGCGTACACTCCAAGACGAGATTGCAAGCCCACATCTACTACTGCTGTGGTGTTTTCATAGGGGAGGTGGATGTAGTCTATGACCAATGATGGAAGAGATACAGCTCCGGAATCTCCTTCACTATTTTTAGTCTAGTGTGTCGATTCAATGTAGTTTCCATCCCACTGTCGCCTATGTGCTCAATCCATGGGTGGGGCATTCAAAGAAGGTGTTTGAATGGCTCTCCAGCTGAAGGTTCCTTTGGTTCTTGCATCCTTATTTTATTGGTCACTCTACATGGCTCCAGTACAGAGGACTGAACTCCAGCTGGCCTAGTGTTAGTTTGTGGCACAAACATTTCCTCATTAGGAGGCACCTCATTTGGCTCATCGTTTTGGGACATCACAGGCAGATCATGAGATAGAGGGGGCTTTGCCATTTAATATTTTCCTATCCAGAAGATGGAAGCCCATTGTTCACGTTGCAGGGCAGACTTGGTTGCTGAGCCACAGTCACTCGGGACTGGAGCCCGCTCATTAGGGATCAGGTCCACTTTTGTTTCTGCATTTGAGTACGATTTCTAATTTGATGAGATCATCATCGGAACCTACTTTCTAAGGGCTCTCTTACTCTTAGTTTTTGGGTTCTGATCTTTTTATTGTGATCAGGCGTTTGTTGATTTAAATTTTAGCTATTGCTGTTATCATGACCGGTGTCAATTATCTCGATACTTTTGTTATTCACACAGCAATGGGTTGCGTCCCAGCCCTTTCTTACTACTTCTGTCTCCTTACACGGCCCTGTCCTCAGTGGGCTCAATTCTTCAGAGAGATTCAGATGTCGCAGATATTTCCTCAAGCCTTTCATATGGTATCCTTGCCTTTTCTTTTTTTTCCTATTTTGTTTCCTCTTACCACAGTCATTCATTTCAATGTCCTTGGAATGGGGCTTTGAGTTGCTCACAGCCCGCCTCCTGTTCACCTCCTCAACGAGGTTTGCCTTGTCCATTTCACCCATCTGATCTTTGGGGTGTGGGGCAGGCTGGGGAGGCTGATCATTGCTGCTTGTTGTTTTTCTGAGGAGCAAGTATTTTCCTGGTGGGAATGGGACAAGCCATCTGGATGGACCGCCCATTCTTCCTGTCTATATGCCTTATTGCTCACTGTGATTCAGTACCGGCAAACCGCTCATGTGGCTCACTTATCTGTATACTACTGCATACAAAACCCACTGACTGGCGATGCTGCAGGATTGACAAACAGACACCTCTCTGGCAAAACAAAATAAGGACAACTGAGTCTGTGGACTCAACATCTAGTTATCCCCACCCCACAATATAATTGTATATGGCGCCACACCAAAGAAGTAATACTTGCTCTATGCTTGAAAGAGGACCGATGAAGAAGACAGATATGCAGCCGAGGTGGTCTTCCGTGTGTGTCACAATCTGTGCATGAATGTAAGGTGCCATGTAGCGAAGTGTGATTTAAACCATTAAATAGTACAAAATACATATTTTAGTACAATCCCAGAAGCCCAGTTGTCACGTGATGTATGAATACTGTTCTAATATTCTGACTCTGTATGGTCCACTTAACATTTTGCACAACGTTTAGCACACTGTTTTCATACAACCTATTACACAGATTTTACCAAAATCAATTTGTGACGCAAAAGCACTGCACAACAATATCAAAATATAAACATGATATTAGCTCCAAGTCTTCAATGTATGGTTTGTGGTTTGCTGCTAGGACAACAAATAATAGCTCTGGGTTTAGGCATATGCTCAAGCGTGACTATAGAAAACTCCTGAGGCTGAAGAAAAGATTGTTCTTCGAATCACTGTGGGAAAGGCTAGAAGAGGCCATGCGTGACAGAGACGCTACAGGCTTTTGGAATTTGGTGGCAAGTGGAATCCACGAGAGCACACAGGTGATTGTCTACCCAATTTCACAATTTCAGATTCTGAGTGGGTGCAGCATTTTATGTCCATTTTGTTTGAAGATAGTGCACTTTTTTATCTGAGTATCCCTTTAACTATAATGTAAGCCTTATCTTCTCAGCAGACAAGATGCAATGGCTATCACAGTTGCTAAGTCAGGCAAGGCGGATGACATTAGACCCGAAATATTCAAGTGGTTTCCTGAATGGTGGACCCTGGTCCTGTTAAGGGTGTTTAATTCAATTGCTACATCTTTGAGTATTCCAAGGTCCTGAACACTAAGCATAATTAAGCCAATTTTTTTAAAAGTGTTCACGGTCGGATCCTCATTGTTACCACCAGATGTCATTACTGGACAGTATGTCTACAATTTTTAATAATTGCTTGCATGTTAGACTAGAGATATGGGCTCGGGAAAGGAACATGCTTCCCATTTATCAGGCAGGGTTCAGAAAAGGCTTCTCTAAATCCATGTGTTTGTGCTTTCAACCATCATAGACAAATATGTGAGGTTAAGAGGGGGCATAGTATACGCAGGGATTTTGGGATTAGCAAAGGCCTTTGATTCTATTGATCGTCCCCTTCTCTGGAATAAACTCCAGAGAAAGGGCAAAACAATGCCTCTTCTTCACCTGTTTGTCTGCCTATATTGTAACATCAGGGCCTTTGTTAGTGGTCATTCTAGAGCGGGGCCTACTAGCGAGTTGTCAACTAATAAAGACGTGCGCCAGGGTTGTCCGCTGGCCCCGCTGCTGTTGATCATCTTTCAATCAAATCGTACGTCTGGCCCACTTCAGATCGGTACAATCCCTCTGCACCTGAATGGGGTCATGTACCGTACTATTTTATATGCAGATAACGCCATGCTATTGAATTTGACGCCAACAGGTTTTGCCAATAACTATGCATCTGGCTATTTCAAAGCTAATGGCTTAAAACTAAATTCGAAGAAAACTAAGATAGTGGTGTTTGGCACAAAAAAGTAAGCACAAGTGGTCTATAGGCAATGTGAATATAAATGTGGTTGAATCATATTGCTATCTGGGTGTTATGCTTTCTTCTAATTGCCTTTGGGCCATTCAATTAGCGTTATAAGAAAAACGTTTATGGACTAGTTTGGACGGTTTAAAACAATTGTATCCAAACTATATGGGCTTAAATAGGATCATAGGATATTGCCTCATATCCTACATAGCGCAAGATGAATTCAGCATTGTGCCTCTATACTTCCTGTGGTACTAAAACCTTGGATGCCCCAGATGCACGCGGTATTAAGGAGCACACATAGCAACTTCTATTAATTGTTCTACTTCCCACTACACTCATGTCGGAATACCAACTATTGGTATGCTTGGGTTGACGGATATCTTCAACTGCATTCAGGCCTAGGCCATGGTATGTATCATATTTGGGTTCAGTAGCTTTTTATAAAAATTCTATTATAGCGTAACACATGTCTTTTCGCCACTTTGTTCTTACTGTTCATGATATTTACACTGTTATGTGTGCTACATAAAAGGTTTTTAACATTTGTAAGTATTACTTCAAACATATTGCTTGTGCACACAGTCATACGGGTATTGCTGTCATTTGTAGTGGTTATATTATATGTATATATATATTTACATTTGCTTGGTCAGTCAAATTAAAGGGTAAACTTACATTCAGACTTTCATTCAGGTTTAGGCTTGGGGTCAATTCAGTTAAATTAGAGGGTGTACTTTCGTACCAGTTCCCTGTGTTCCCACCCACCTTATTTTAGATGGCCAGCCCAGATAAAAGATGCACCCACTATATCCACAATAAAAACATGACAATTGTGAACAAAATGCTGTAAAGTGTAGGCCAGAGTTATATGAATACATTCTCGTGCTACTAATAACATTTATATCACTAGACAAAGGGCTTCATCACGAGTCTGGTGGTAACCCTTAAATGCGGCGGTAGCGCTATTGTCACCGCATTTAAGGGTCCGCCAGATCATGGCTTTGGCGGATTTCCCCCCAGCTCCGAGCTGGGGGGAAATCCGCTGCAAAATTGCTGATTTTTGGCACGATTACTGCCGGCGGGAAATCCACCAGCGGTAATAGTGCAAATTTTCCCCATTGGGCCCAATGGGGAATGAGGAATTCCTGAATGGGCCCAATGGGGAATGGGCAATAACCCTTCCGCCAAACCCGTGATCCAGCGCTAATAGCGCTGGGGGGTTTGGCGGTAGGGCTATTAGCGTCGGCAGTAATAGCGCCGGCGTTACCGCCCAACTCGTGATGAGGCCCACAATCTTGAAGTTGAAGTCTTCATTGTTGAAGTACCTGTAGTGGGGATAAAATTGATCAAATAAAGGGATGGGAGGGTATGGGTATTTAGGATAAGCGTGGATAAAGTAGGTGGGATAAGGAGGAAGGAAAGAGAGAGAGTGAGAGAGAGAGTGAAAGAGCTTTAATTCTTTGGTAGCTGGTTCTTTTTAGCAGCAATACATGTTTGGTTATCCCTTGTATGTGTACTTATATAGTGAGCATTGAGCTACACCAAATGAGGTATACGTGTTGCATTACTCTTGTGTGGTTGGTGCAGAGTTGGGTGGGGCCCTGTGAACATCTGAAAAGTTTATCCAATATCGGAGCCCTTTCACCTTTTCTGTGAGAGAGGTGGAGAACACAACCTCGTAGGGCCCATGGAACCTGGGATTGTTCAATTTTCAGACAAAGCTTATGACATACAACAGCTCCCCCAGCAACAATGGTTGGGTGGGTGCTAGTCAGTTTGCAAATCTGCCATGTTTTCTGCATCCTCTGGGTGTGGGGGTGCCAAATGTCATGACACGCACCTGATCACCCGTGTTAGGTGTTTCAAGTATTGCTTGAATTCCTCTCCTAGAACTGCTGCTGCTCGATGGGTATCTGATGCTCTCCTTACAGGCAAGATGGGTGTTTGCATGCCTCTGCCTATTTAATTGCAGAGAGGTGGTGGTCTTTACTGGGCTATGTAAGCAAATTGAACATGGCCAGGGATAGGCAATACAACCAGTTCTTGTTCAGGGTGTTTCACAATTTGGAGAGCTTGCTTTTGAATAAGCTGTTGATCTGATCCACCACCCCATTTGGTTGTGGGTGGTAAATCAAACACATGCTGTGCTTTATGCCTAGTAATGCTGTGATATCTTTGACAAGTTTATTTTAAAAAATGGGTGCCGTTGTCAGACCTCAAAACATTACACGCTTCCCATCGGGGAAAAACCTTGCATACAATTAATTTTGCTGTACATTTAGCATCTGGGTGGGCGCATGGACCAGCCTCAACCCACCCTGAGAATGGACATACCGAAACAATGAGTTATCGTGCTCCATTACATATTTCCCCCATGTCTGAATAGTCAATATGCAGCTCCCGAAATAGCCCAATGAGTTGTGTCTGCTTCTGGCCTTGTAACTGCTGCTTCAACATATTCAGCCGAAGTGGGCACTGGGAGGCATGCTTCAGCTTCTGCTGCCGCATCGCCGGCTGTGTTCCCCAACGAGATTTTGTCAGTGTTGTTGGTGTGTGCTGCGCATTTAACGACTGCCACTACAAAGGGTTCTGCAAGGGCAGAAATCAGTGTTTTGAGCAGGGTAGCATGCTGCAATGGTAGCCATCTGCTCGCCTAAAGCCCCTCCTTCTCCATCATAAAAGACCTGCATGCACCGCTCTGGTGACATAAGCATAATCTGAATAGATGGTGACAGAACACCCCCTGGAAGCTCAAAGGGCCTCAATGAGTGCTACGAGTTCTGCTGCTTGGGCCAAGTAATGGGCCAACTTTTCAGTACAAGTGTCTCATAGTCGTTGTCCTCTAGACGTACCACTGTGGCCCCAACATGCCTCTGCCCCGTATCCTGGTAAATTGACACTGACCGTCAACAAAAAATATGATGTCCTCTTCCACATGGCTGTCTTTGACTGTGGAAATATCATCTTCCTCACCTTCATAAGTTGCACAGTCATGCTGTTGCAAACCCTTGGTGGTGCATGGTTGTGTGAGGCTGTGTGTGAGGCTGAGTTCACTGTTTCTCATCATACAACGTGTATGTGTGCGTTTGATAGTATAATCTCATAGGCAGATGCCAGTTGGGTGGTGATCCAAGATCACGAATAATGAATGCTCTACATATAGTGTTACTGAGCACCCATCACAATTTTGGAACTCTTCTTGAATCGCAAAGGCTGCAGCAGCAAGAGCCAGTTTGCATGAAAACTGCCTCTGCATCGCAGAGTCGAGTGTGCCAATGTAGTAGGCCAGAGGCTTGTGGCCCATTGTGCTCTTTTGTGTGAGTACTGCTGTCAGGAGTGTGCCATTGGAGTCTTAGAAGATGTAAAATTCCTGTGTGTAATCTGGAGTGGACGAGGACAGGGCTGTTGAGATCACTTCCTTTAAGAGATTAAAACTCTCAGCCATAGCTGTGGTCCATTCTGGCTTACTGTTCACCATTTGTGCTTACTTGAGACCCTGTAAGAGTGGCCTTGTGTAGGCTGCATAGTCAAGAATCCATGACCTGCAATAATTGCACAATCCTAAACATTTCTGCATGTCTTTCACTGTGAGTGGTTTGGGAGAGGGTGTGGATGTTACCTAGGTCTACGTGTAGGATCCTATTGAATATGCTGGGGCTTTCGCAGTACCCCTGAGGCAAATGAGTGAGTTTGTAGTGCCTAGGGTAAATGCTGTGAGGTACTGTGAGTCTGGGTGCAGGGGCACTGAGAAGAAGGCGCTCTTCAAATCTACAGTGGTGAAATGGGTTGCTTCTGCGGGGATGCTGCACAAAATGGATGCTGGGTTGGGTACAAGTGGAAAATCCTTCTGAACTAAGTCATTAAGGGGGCACAGATCCTGGATCATCCTCAAACTGCCCCCTGTTGCCTTGTTGATAGGGTAAATTGCTGTGTTGCATGGTGAGGTAGCATGCACTATGATCCCTTGATGTAACAAAGCCTGTATTGTTTCCCTGATCCCCTGGAAAATGGGTATTGCTTCACCAGGAGGAGTACTGCCTCTCCCTTACGTGTGATCCTTACAGGGGTGACTTCTTTTAACATCCCTACATCATGTTGGTTGGTTGTCCATAAGTGTGTGGGAACGTGCTGTAAGTCTGCCTCGCTAAATGGAGGTGGTGCGGCCACAGCAATGAGGGAGCTCTTCACTGTTTGGGGTATGCACATTATGAGGATGATCTCCCCGTCATTGTTCTCATTTCAAAAAGCTCTGCATCAGTCAATTCTTTGAGTGGCACAGTGGGACATATACATAACACGGTGTGCCACTGGCATTTGTGGGGGTCAGTCTCTAACAGTACAATTCTTTTTGCTGACACTACTAGTCCCTCTAGGTCTAGGGAGAGTATCATTCCTGGCACTATTTCTGGGGACACCACGGGTCAAAATATGAAATCAGTGGGTACTCTCCAGCAGGTTCTGGTAATCTGGGGGACTGCTTGTGCTAGCACTGTAATGCCACAGATGAACATGTCAGGGTTTACTGGAATGCCTCTTACCACTACATCACGTGCCATGGTGTGTATCACAAGAATTGAACTCATTGAACACATGCGAGGCATGGTGCAGATGAAACCACAGTCTGTGAATGAGATAGTCATTTTCAACTTATTTAGCTGATCTCTACCGAGCAAGTTGACAGGAGAACTCTCAGAGTATTAGAGGGGGCCCTTATGACCATCCCTCCCACTTTTACATCTAAATCCTTTGTGGAAGGAACTGTTAAAACAGCTCCATAGAGTCCCTGTGTGTCGAGAGTGTTTCCAGATAGCGGAAAGTCACCTTCACTGATACACAACTTTTCCGCTCCTGAGTTCACCATAAAGGTACATTGTTTGTTCCCTATCTCTGCCCCCACCAATGGTTCCTCTTCTGGATTTAGGTTCATTGACAGGACTGGACATGCAAGCACTCTCTGTGGGCTGTCTTAGTCAGGGTATGTGTCTGTCCCAGGGAATGGGAAAGGGTTTACTCCTACTACCGTAGCACCTTGAACTGGGCCATTGTGCCATTAGGCGCTGTGTCAAAGGTGTTGCTGTTTTCCGCTTGCTTTGTATTAGGGCAGGGCTGGTAATACTGGGCTGCCTACTGCTGGTGTTGTGGCTGGCAGGGGACAGGGATCTTTGGGAGTAGCTGTGTGTAAGCCTGGTGAATCTCATATGGTATCGAAGTCATTCTAGGAGGTAACCCTTGGGGGTTCCCCTGAGTCGAGGGCCATCTTACAGCTGATTGTAGTTGTACCCTATTTCCTGCCTACTCCAGCACTCTCTTGAAAAATGCCCCCATCTCCCACATGTTCAGCACTGTCCTGGACCCCCTCCTCTTGGCCTGGGCCTCCAAATACGCCTCCCTTGAACCTCAGAACCCACCTTGTCCTCCTCGCTGCTGCCCTCCTTGCCACTGGGGCCCTGGGAACTCCAGGTTCCCACCCCACTGTCTGTGTCCTCCTTCAGCCCACACTGCCGCTATTCTTGCATGTGCCATATAAGAGGCGTACCCTCCCTCTTCTGTCTGTTCTGGCATTGGTTCTGTCGATACTGCATCTACTTTCACTAGTTTATTTTGGACAAGTTTTGCTTCCTCTGCCTGCCACCTTTGAATTGTTTCCTTCTGGTGCTCTTTTATTCTCCTGCAACTATTAGACTTTGATTTTTCTGGCCATCCTTTTGCTTCAACCCACGATATTTTTTCAAGTGCTCTCTGTTCTCTGTACCTCTTTAGGTAGACCCCTTTTCACTATAAAATAGAAAAGTGATGTTGATTGGTCCTAGGCACTGCCTGTTTCTGATCTCCACATCTCTTGGACCCTGAGAATGCACTATGCTGCGTCTTCATCATCCTCCATGGTACACTGCATGATCAATTGCAAGTCTGGATTATCAGGGAATGTTTGCAGCAACACATCCCATACCCTTGCTCTAATCTTGTTAAATGATGTGCCATCATGATCATCATTGCTCAATGTTACTCCTGAGTACCCTGCTTTAACCCACACCGATTCTGCTAGGTTCCCAACTGCAGCCACTAACAGGCTTTTAATATCCCCTATTGCTAAGATCACTCCCGCTATGTTCTTTTCAAACCCTTAAATCCATTTGCCAGCCCAGCCGTGAGCAGTGGTAAAGCCTTAAGGAGGTTATTTTTGTCCATCTGTGTCCAGGGTACACAGTGAGGTCTTCCTGCTCCCTTGTGTATCAACAGCATTTTCATTTTGCCTTTTCCACCTTTAGACACACTTCCCTTTTTCCTTGCTAATACTATTCTGCCAAATCTCTCCCTCAGTTTTCCGTCCCACATACTTTAATCTTGGGGTGGGCTGGGGTGCATGCTCTGCATCCCCTTCCCTATCGTCCTCTATCTCATTAAAGTCACTCCAATGTTCTTTGTCTCCTCTTCGAGACCCCACATTCTCCTAGCCCAAGCTGTCCTTTTCTCCATCACGCTCTACGTGCACAGTTCTTATGGGTGTGTGGTCTATTCTGAATAAGAAATCACCCGACTTCTGTTGGTTGAGCTGGTGCCCCAATAGGTGGCACTGGTGTGTCTACTTTGGTCACATGGCATGCTGCCCTCGGTCTGGCTAGTTCAGTCATTGTTGATGCCAGTGCTGCTTCTTAGTCTCTCTCACCCTGGTGTGGGCAGTAACCTCTGGGGGTGAGACATATGACGGGGTTCAGGCTGTACCTGGTGTTGCTACCATCGCGCTGATACATATGTTGGGTTGGTATACCCTTCCGCTGGGTGAGTTGCTAGGGGATATATCCCTTTCTTCCCTTCTACCTTCTTCTTGTTTTCCCCTTTGTCTGTCTCCTTGCTACTGTCGCGTGTCACACTCTCCCCCTTAGGATTCTCAGTGTCCTCAAACATATTCCAGAGGTTCAATACTTCCGTTCTTTTCTGCAATGGTCTCACCTTATATTTCGCTGTCAGATATGTGGATATATGTTCCAACATGCTTCTGTCAAAAGAGCCCTGGTCTGGCCAGGAGTGGGGCACCCCCACTTAAGTCTCAGTCACCCACTGGTTATGATATTCCTCAATCTTCTCACAATATAGAGGCTCGTCCTTACGCCTTAAAAATACACCAACAAAATAAACTAAAATAACAAGCTAAAACAACAACCACTACTATTCCTGAGCTCTCTAATTATGCAGAGCTCCTTTATGTATCCTTATATTTTACCCGTTCTGGTCAAGGCAGTGCAAGTGGTGCCACATTCCCCCCTTACTTAGGGGGGGGGCTCAATCTATTCCTTTTTCCTTTACCTTAATATCCTTAATAAATGTAGAATAATAAAAAAAGGAAAAATCAATCAACACAATCCATAAACATGCCACATTCTTATTTTCAGTCACTGCGTGTTCACACTATACGTGCTGCTCCATACACCCAACCCAACATTGATATCCCTTGCAGGCTATGCTCACGTGCATGCGTTCTCCCCAAGGCCTCCATTCACGGGGGTCCACAACAAGCCTGCACCTCTCCTTGGGGCCTCATCCCGCTACAAAGAGCAAGCAGGATTCTGCAAAGACGGTTCCCACAAAGCCACACAGGTATGTGTTTTTGGGACTGGTCGCTGTAGGTGGGCACAGCCCTTCCGGAGAGGCCCCCTGGATACCTCCACAGGTATGGGAAGGATTGGGATCATGTCGGCAGTGTCACCAAATGAAGGCAAGTCTGTGTTTACTCTAACACCAGAGTAAATAGACCCCTCTAGGGAAATGGGCCAAGAGATAGCTTGCAAGGATAACAAGGTTAAATTGTACAAAATACAAAATATCAGCAAAGGACTCTGCTGCTCGAGAACGCTCTGCCAGAGTCTGCATAAAACATGTATTATAAGGGCACACAGCCTCATCAGTGACATAATGACATTGGGCCTCATTACGAGGAAGGAGGTAACCATGCCGCTTTTAGCGGCATGGCTACCGACTTACCAGGTACCGGATACCGGGTCTGGGTTCCTTGAATGAGGAATTAACGGGCCATTCTGACCTTGGAGGGCCCGGTAATTCCTCATTCAAAGAACCCGGACCCAGTACATCCCTATTCCCATTCGAGCCCCCATACGTCTCAATGGGAATGGGGATGATGCTAACAACGGCCCGTTAATAACGGGCCCGTTGTTGGCATCCTAAAACCAGGCATCCTTAGCGGGTTCCCGCAAGCAGACCTTGTAATGGAGTGGTAAGGGGTTAACAGCTCCGGCACCTTTACTGGCACCGTTAACCCCTTACTGCATACCTCATAATGAGGCCTATAGAGTCGAAATTCGCAAGCCTGGTTGGTGAGCCCCTATACATGGACCTGCTCCATAGGGGATGCCAGGCTACAATTGGTTCACTTTCTCCACTGTCTGTCAGTCCCCACGTGGGTCAGCTGGGCTCATCTCTCCATGGAGTGAAGGTCAGGTCAATCATAAATTACATTGTGAAAACTGGTATTCAACGCTAAGCGTAATACGACATCACTATGGCATGCACCTGGGAGGCTCGGGGCTAGTGCCAGGGGAAAGGGAGGTAGAAACACATTCACACTGACCCACACATTCTGTGCTTTGTAGATACCACTCCTCTCGCACCAAAGGCTTCCACCCTAGTTTTGGTCGATAATCCAAGTACCTGAACCTCATGGTACAAAAGATGTATTTATGTGACAAGGTGAAACAGTCGCTCATGCTTACATCTTTTATGGCCAGTAGGTTTACGATTTGGCCTGGGGTCGTTCACTATTTTAAAATGATAGGGTGTGGCGATCAGATCAGTGGTGTGAGCCTTGGCTCTGGGTGGGATGGGTGGGGGTTAGAGGCCTGCTGACAGCTTGGTTGTGATGCTAATTAATTGCAACAATGGAGGGACAAGAGGCCGCTTCAGTGAGAACTGGATATGAGGACCCATCCTGTCTTAATGATCTGGGCCTTTTCAAGCCCTTTCATGGAGCTAAGAGTTGTGCAGCGTGGCCATGTAACACTATGCATCCGCCATAATTACAAAATGGCGTTTCTTTCTATGTGCATACTAGGGTTATGCACGCATCGTTTCATGCTATATTATATCCGTGCTGAGTTTCATAGCCTGGCCCACCCCCACTTGGACACTACACAATTTCATATGCGATTCGTCTCACCTTAAAGTGCCTAGGGGGGTGGGACAGGCTCATTTCCATCCCAACATAGTTTAATATTTAAGGAATAAGCCCTGATCAGGACTGGCATTACCACTTCAGGTAATGCCCCGGGGCCCATAGTTACAGGCCCGTGAGACCGCGGTACTTAAAGCATTTTTGTGTTTGTTCCGAAATACTGCAGTGTTTCGGAACAGAAAAAAAATATGTAAAAAATGATTGCAGCCGGGGAAGGGTACACAAAGTCTGTTTTCTCTTTGCAAGGCAGCTTTTGAAAAAAGTAAACAAAAAAATGGGCGCCATGGAAAGGAGAGAAGGGACAACATGTAGTCCCTTCTTCCTTTCTATGATGTCCTGTTGCAGATCGGGAGCGGTCACGCTGGGGACAGAAGTGTTCCCAGCGCGTCCACTCCCGAAATGGACTTTAAAGTAGTTAAGTGGTGGTGGGATGCGAGGGAGGGAATTCTGTGGATGGGGTTAGGGGGAACACACTGACATTGTTCCTCGGTAGGAGAAGGTGGCAGCCTTCAAGGAGCCTTGAGGCGGCTTGGAGTTTGGGGGATTACCCTGTTCTGAGCCTTGGCTGAGTGGCTGCGCCCCCGTACGCCCCTAATAATAAGCTTTGTACTTGCAATATTGGGGCCTTAGAGGATTTAATTCACGTTCTATTTATCTGTGAACAACTTTGAGATTTGAGAAGTGAGTTATTTCATTCCTAATACTATTAGAATTGTCTCTCATGCATTGAATTTCATTCTGTCTTGTGTCGATTGCCTCTTTTAAGAGCATGGCATGAAAACCGCAAGTCTATATTTTTCCTGTTTTTAGCAAGTCTCGCCTCCAATAGCTGCATTGTATATTTTAACTATGATTATTTTAAACATGTATTTTGTATTGTATTTTATTTAATTTGTAGATTGTGTGAACCAAAATAAATTATCTATCTCCAAGTCCCTCTTCTTTGTTACAGTCATCAGATTATAACCTCACATTATCATTCTTGTGATGAGGAAGACTAGGAGTAAATGCAATGAGTATTACCATCCGGAAAAGGGCCACTATAAATGCAGTACTGCCAGCAAAATATGTGTCCCATGATATGGGGGTTACACATAGTCTTGACTTCCCTGCACACAAGCAACATTCAGTCATTGTTCATCATGTCATCCACGATCAAACTCAGAATCTACAGATTTTCTTTAGGCCTGCTGACTGAGCTCAACATCCACAGGTGCAGATCAAGGCTGACATGTACACAAACACATCAATGGAGTCTAGACATGCCATACCCTCTAGAATGAGACAATAATTGGGCCTCATTTCAAGTTTGGCGGTGTGGGAAAAAGTGAAAGTAATTCTGTTACCTCCATACCACCAGCAGAATAACAGGGTGGCAATTTCACCAATTTCTGGAGGTAAAGTGGAGGATCTACTTCCAGCTTCATGCTGGAGGTCGATCCTCCAATTTATCCCAAAAATAGGCAGAATTACCACTCAGTAATTCCACTAGTGGTAATTCCACCAAAAATCCCAGTAGGCATTTACACCGCCTACCACCACTGGTAATCCCATGGTACACACATGAGACCAAGTGATGGTAACAGTATTTCCATTTGCTGGTATTTGGGTGGATTTACAACCCGGAACACCGCCAACCTCGTAATGAGTCCCAAATGTTGCCTGTGAACTTGCACCTGCTGTCTTATCACAGTGTCACCAGAATGCTGTGTTGGTGGCAGCAGCAGAATCCCGTCCAATGGAGAGCCCACAGTGAGCAGGTACTTTTCCTCATGGTCACACTGCATGGAATGCCAGATGAGGAGGTTTATTTGAGGTATTGGCTCCTTCCTCTATCATCTTACACATGAAAAAGGTGTTGCAGAGGCGAACCTCAATCTCACCAAAGCCTCAATAGGGCACCAGGGAAATGTTGGCCTGCCTTGCTTTTTTTCCGAGAACCATTGGCATAACAGCTGGTATTTGAAAGGGTAACCTCTCATGCTGTGCACATCAGGTGGTCTGATGTACTGAGTCTACACTTCAATGGAATGACACAAACTGCAGATCAAAGGTAATGGGTAGTTTGTGACCTCTATACCAAATGCCATTTCGCCAGGTGCTGGGTACCATGAACTGCTCATGCATACCTATAATAGTCCTATAGCCACCACAGGTTGAGGAGGTTTTGTACCACAATAAGCACCATTGTCATTCCATCAATGTGCAGATGGTAGGTGATGCCAGGGGCACTTAATTGGTGTATGTGCCGATCTCCCAGGATCTACACATGAGGGTCATATCTTTAGGAGATTGCCAGTGTATTACCAGATGCAGGCTGGTGAATATAGGAGAGTGCTGAAAGATAATGTAATCCCCTATCAATGAATATCCATACACACACGCAGCCAGCCACACAAACAAACCACAAATGGGGAAGTGATACATTGACACTGACATTCAGCAAGTAAGGGCACACTTGGGAAACATGTAGTCTGGGTTCTCTTGTACATTACACTTAGTGTAGCTGTATGCAGCTACAATGCATTTCCCCTTATTCACTTAGTGGATGATGGCTCCACCCTACATCCCTATCCGCTGACACCAATCGAGAACCCTATCAATATGGCTCAGTACAGGTACAATTTCTCACAGAAGGCCACCGGGAGCATCCTGAAATCGAGCTTTAGATGCCTTGACCACGTGGTTGTACTTTTCTACATCCTGCCTGTATGTGCAACGTCATTGTGGCTTGTTGCATCTTGCACAAGTAGTAGTAGTAATATCATTTTTATTAAGGAGCACAACCTTACAAGAAAATCTGTTTCTATATACTTCATAGTAACATAGTATAAAACAAACAGTTGAGAACAGACAGAACATAAAACCCAGGAAAGACTTTTTTTTTTTTGGTAGCACCAAGTACTCTGCAACCAAGCATATAAATCTCCTTTTGGGACGGTTGTCGCATTTGTCGGAGGGGCAGGGGTAAACACCCCACCTCTGGACAATATTGAACACACAAGTGCACCCTCCTATTATTTAAAGTGCCACACTCAAAGTTCATGGGTGCTGAAAACTGTTGTTTATTGGCAAAGACAGTTCAGCATGCGTAACACAGATTGCCCTGTGGCACATGAATCAATAGGAGGGTGCACTTGTGTGTTCAGAACATAAAACCCATTTGTCCAGATATAAACAAATACAAAAAAAAGTACTAAATCAAACATTGTGGGGCCTAGGGTTTAAGACATCTGCAATGTTTTGGACCTTAGGCCAGAGCCACAATACAACAATCACACCCAGCAGTGGAGGATGCCAGGGGAGTGAGGGATTAGTTGGAGAATAACTGTTTTGCATGATCATGCCAGGTTTACGGTCGCTGTTGTAGAATCTGGCAATCGTGTGTCAATGATGACAGAGAGAATCATTATTTCAGATGGACGCTCAGTTCAAATGTTCTAAGCCACTAGTGTATGATGCCCCCAACCCTGGTCTAAGCACAGTCACAACTTGGTGAGCAAATTGTCATGGTACCCTGTATCATGATATATTCAACATTATGTTTTCGGTAGCCCCTATAACTTTGTTGCATTTATTAATAATCAGCAGTAGTTTAACAATACTCACATACAAATCATGCAAAACAAAGAACTCTCTAAAAAACATTACTTACAAAAGTTAGGTTTACTGGCTATACACAAGTTAAACTCTGTAAATGTTGGGGATGCAGACTTTTGGGTTTGACATATTTATACATATAAAACATCAACACAAAACATTTCCCATATGCATGTTCATGGGTGCAGAATTCCATGTAGAATTCGAAATTGTAAGCCATGTGTCATAATTTTTTTTAACATATTTGCGGTCATAACCGCCAGTTCAATGTCTTCTTATTGGGCAATATTCTGTGCAAAAAATTGCAAAAAATGTGCACTTTCTGTGGACTAGCATCAGGGTAAGTGACATACAAGTGTGGATCATCTGCTTTGTCCCTGAAATTACTCCAGCAAAGCATGTGCTGGTAGCTCAGAGGAGGCCTGCTGGCTAGCTACAATTTTTCAAGCACAACTGGTCATGCCAGACGGGATAACTTTCCATCTCAAAATCAAAGTTCAAAGGGGAGCTAAACAACAGAGCTCCTTTATTACTTGTCTTTGCTAAAAAAAGCAAGAAGAGCTGAAAGTTTCCGTTAGTTGTGTTGGTAATCAGCTGTACCTCAAGACCTTGCCATAAAAGATGGGATTGTATGAGATTGTATGGCAAGTCCCTTTTATACCAAAACAAAATAATTGAAAGAGCCAAAAGCGAGATGCACGAGATATGAGAAAAACAAACATTTATTGTAACTGCCAGGGCAGGAAAATATCGAACAGACATTCAAAATCAGTCAGTCAAAATGGCAGGTTATATAGTAATTACAAAAAGGAAAAGACAACAGTTGTTGCAAACATCATCACTGTGGATTGGCTGGTAAGATAAAAAATATAGGTATTTCTATAAATGTTGTATATTCATTGGTCTACATTGTAAGGTGATGTGCTTGCTGGTTAGCTCATTTTACAATGAAATAAACTTTCTTCTCACGCACTGGAATTGGACAAAAGCATTAGACACATGCATCAGTCAGGACATTCTTTTACTATTGTTGGTTCCAGGAGGGGTGGAAGTGGAGTGAATGATTACAGACATTTTGATATGAAAAAAATGTGACAGATAGGGCCTAATTCACAGAAGTGTTTTATAATGGTAAAACCCCATTGGAATACGCTTTGTGAATCAGGGCCATCAAATATAACATGTAAATCTCTTCCTAAATGACCTAAGTGGTTGGCACCAGAATACTGTTCCCATCATTATGAACTATGTACTATCAGTTAATTTTGCAACTCTCTTGGTGAAAAGGTTACTTGCATGCTCTTCCTGCTTCTAATAATTGCATTAGTCTGGCCCCAGACATTACGCGCCGTGGACTACCTGTTTGCAAACTTTGCTCTTTTACAATGTCACAGAATGTGTATGTGTTTGCACAGTGTACATTACCATAAAATTCCCTTCATTTACTAGTACATTCTGGCGGTATGACTTAGATGTGAGCAACTACAATAAACATTGGTTCCTAGATAATTCTATTATATAGGCAATGGTGCTTGTGCAAGATGTGGTTCTTCAATTTGTCTTTATCACTGTTGCATTCATGTGGTATGAGTTATGTGCACATTTCTGTATTGTTCACTAATTACTAACTAAGGCTACATGGCGAAAATCTATATATCTGCTTCCTTGACAAGGAGAGCCCTGATTGCACCATTTTAACCTACTAGAGGCAGTGTTGTGATGTGATTAATCTATCCCTACAAATATGGTTCTTCATGTTTTAATGCTCAATTCTGGCCAACGTGGGGCATGGCTTTTCAAACTCTTCAAACCTTGTGAGTTCCGACCAATCAGGGAATAGAGTCTTGTCTTTAAACTCTGGAGTCTGGCATAATTTTTCATTGCTCTTTCATGATCCCACTACTGCAAACTAAACCCTAGAAAAGCTTTCCCTGCTCCCTATGCTTTGACCAATCCCTGCACAGCATTTAGCATTTGGCATTTGGCTGTGTGAGTGTTGCAATTTGGAATGTGTGCCTTTCAGCGAGGGATGGACTGCTGACGTCAGCTGTGGGGTGATGTTTTTTTCCCGTGCTTTAGGGACAGCTCACTAAATCTTGACGCCTAAATGTAGTGCATTCAACTGATCTAAAAGCAGTGGCAATAATTCTATTCATCTATATAAACCCTTCATCTACATTTCTCTAATTGACTTTAAATGCAGCTGTGTCTGGGTAAAGATACATGATTATGTTAATCTACAAGAGATGTGTTATGGCCTAGTTGGAGCATGGCTACTGGTGCTTTATTGGCCTATGCACAATGCCTTTTACTATATGGGACTGCTTGCTTTTTCGCAGTGTGCTTTTCTCACAGTGACATTTGCACCTTCTATGTTGGGGCGTTGGATACATTCGCCATATTCACATATTCCCCTACAAGATTGTCATTTAATTTGGGCAGGTCATGGAATACAGGAAAACACACTCTTGTGAGGCCATGGAGAGGAGAAATGCTGATTGATCAGAGAATGGTGCATTCTGATGACAAATGTACAGCTAGACAGACAGATATATGGTAGATAGATAGATGTGTTTACACCTTCGGCTCCAGGAACATTTTAGGACATAACATAAAGACAATAAACTCACGCAATTGCATCACACACATAACATCAAATGTATCATTGTTAGTGAGTCAGGGTCTTTATGTGTTTCTTTATTACTTAGGTACTGTTCCTTTCTAGTTATCTCTAGTATTTCCCCTACTTGAGCTTCAAGGTGCTCTGATTCAAATTCCTTTGACTCAATTTCTCTGTACCAGAGACATCCTGACTCCAATTCCTTCCACTCGATTTATCTGGCCTTCTCCTGGTGGGTCAGTTGGAGTCTTTTGTAGTCCATATTAATTTGCTGCAGTTTGATAGACTCCTTCATGACAGGGCTGGTGTGCAGAGATTGGGGAGCACTAGAAGAGGTAGATTCAGATGTTTCCATCTGATCCAAAGAGAACTGGTCTTGATATTAAGAATTGGCCTCTACTATTTCATCCTTTGTGCCAGCTGAACTTAGTTAAATTTTAAAATGTAACTTTTTCATTGTTTCACTGTGAAGACTTCAATGTTGTAAATGAAACCGTTTCATGTAGTAATGTAGTAATATTAGTCACAGGCATTCACTACTTTGCATTTACTGTGCCCTGAAACCACTATCCATTTTGCTGAGCACCACTTGTGAGAGATATGCTACTTATGTCCTCTGATCAGGGTCTTCTAGACTTGAGCACTATGTGTTAATCTCTCATCCTCAACCAGCTCTTTAAGTGGTAGTTTGGTATGAAAGGCCAGGCTTACCTCTCAAGAGGTCGGGTGGGATTGTTAAAAGGTACAGCACACATTTTTCATTACTGCCAAATTACACAATACCCACATACTGTATTGTGTTATAAAAGTATAATCCTTATTTGAGAAAAAGCAAAAGAAAAATCACTACACTCACAGGAATGTACACATTGTTAAAGAAAATATGCCACAATGCAGCAAGTTAATTAAACAGATACAAGAATAGATTTCAGAGTCAGTGAGGAGTCCTCCATAGAAGTGAAAATACAGAAGCATGTAAGCAAAAGACTGTTCCTAGCTACACAAGTATGTTTCAAAAGACCAAGGGGCAAATGTAGTGGGGCTTTAGGGCATTCTTTGGCAGGAAAGAGTTACCTTTTGCAAAGGTATCCAAAGGGCAGGTTACTGGAGTTCCGGTAAATGTAAGCCCATGGGAAAAACCTGGTGATGAAGAGGGGGCTCTGTGATGAACAAACACACACAGAAATAACTTTCAAGTAGTGCCAGAGATTTAGGAAAGAAATAATCTGTGTCCAAAAAAGCAGTTCTGCAGCAGACGTTTGGTTGTTTCCGGCAACAAAACACTGGTTCACAAGGGACCGCATTACTATTTGGAACGACAATTAAACACAATTTTGTGATATCCAGGTTGGGAGACTGAGCAAGAGGACATGAATTAAGAGAGACAGTGGTTCCAGGATCATCTGGAATATATGGTGAGGTTGGAATCAGCTACAGAAGACCTAAAGAATGAATGCTTATTAATGAAAAGCTTGAGAAGCTTGGGAAGCAAAATCTAATGTGTCTAACAACTCATCAGCTCTTGGCATTGGGTGTTCATTGGTTGTTGTGAATACATTGAAGGATCTCTAGACCACTGTGATGAATCACAGGATTCATTCACTTCTCCCGAGGGGGAGCCTTTCCTTGTGAGGTTAGGGAGGTGAGCCTGCTAAGCAATATTCTCCCTAGTGGTGGTGGCAAGCGTGACCGCATGGGGAGAGACTCCCCCTTGGGTTGGGACAAGCACTCCCATTCCATAGAGGAACTTTCGTCACAACTTCCTCAACCATTCCATGAACCCAAACCTGTTTGGATAAAACTGTTAGATTCTACATATATTTATTATTGTGATTCCTTAAGTAAAGATCAACATCCTTTAGGTACTGAGACGAAGAAGGCAAATGCAGTTATAAGGAACAAGTGCTTGCTAGAATACATCACATAGTTATAATGGGTATGGCTCAGACACTGACAAAGGACTTCCAAATGATGCTGGGAAAGTCACAGAGTAGCATTATAAAAGGGTAGGAGACAAAAATGTGATGAGAGAGGAAACCTGGGATCTTCAAACCAGTTGTAGAGAGGATGCTGGTAACAATAGGGAAAGGCTGCTGCAGAACACTGAGAATAGCGGTGCAGAGACATCAGCTGGGCTCCCCAGCACAACGTGCAGTGGAGCAAGAAACTGCTTAAAAGAAGGCAGCACAGAGAGTGGCAAGCCAGAAGGGAATAGTGGCACATGTGGGGAGAGAGAAGGAAGCCCCAGCTTTGCGGATATCATTATTTGCCCAGCAGAGGGTAGTCACAGGAAGGACACGGGAGAAAATCCAACCATGGCATGGTAGGTTACCTTAAGACCTAGGAGGGGCACATACAAGAAAAAGGGAGACAGCAAGCTACTGAGAGCCTGCAAGCTTAACCCTAGTCCCAGGATGTAATGTATACCAAGTTAATGGTGGTCAGATGTCACGACCCTCAGCCCTGATCCCCATTGGCAAGCCCATTGGCCAGGTGGAATCAGGACTCGGATTGCTTATAAGGCCTGGCATCCACTTCTCAGGCCCTCTTGGGGCCAGTCCTGGCACCTTTGGCGCCAGGCTCATAAGCAAAGATAAACATCTGCTTGTGGAACTACTTTTTAGGGCTTTCAGTCAACATGTAGGCATCCACATAGCTTGATTCCTAGAACCAAGCTATGCGATATAATGTTTTGGGTGTGGTGGCCTAGGGACTACTTTACCTGGACTACTTTGCAGTGGCTATTTAAACCAAACCCGAACAAGACAACACGCTTCACGTTACTTTGCTACTAGCAAAGTAACGCTCACCGTGTCCAGCTTTCTCACGAGTCTGACAAATTCCGGACCTGCAGAAAAACAAAGACCATCGTTAGTAGCAGAATCTTACCTGTAATCTCCATCCTTCACTGCTCGCAGCTCCTGGGCAGCTCCGCTTGAAGAGTTTTCCGCCCGGATCGAAGGACCTGAAAAAGGGAGAAAGACATTATTAAAGGAGGTAGAAGAGAATGTCTGTTTCCCACTGATACCACCCTGGATCAGCATTTTTCGACCTCCAGCGAGAGGTAAGATTTTTTTTCCCTGCATATAATAAAAAACTTTTTTTCATGCCTTTTTAAACGGGGACATGTTTAGCTTCAACCTCCCTCGTTCTCTGTTATTTGCAACAGCACCATACAGAGACCAGCCCATGCGGCTAGCAGATCTCAAATTTAGCGCCTGTGAAATCTATTAACCCATAGGTAAGCTATGTGCTTTTTGATTTTACATCAACCACACGTGATTCACTCAAACTAAATAATTTTGGCTCAGACACCCCCCTGACTGTAGTCTCCTTCCCCTGCAGCACAGACGTCAATCTACACAGAACTCTGTCCTGATGAAGGCCGTGTTAAAGATGAGGCACACCTAGCCCACCTAGAAACGGCTGAAACACCTGGTGTAGACTGTGTACTCCCCCCAAAACTACAGCACATTAATGCTGTTTACGCAAGAAAAATAATTTTGTGTACCTACCATTGTTCTATGTGTTTTCCACAAATGTTGACTTGAATATGTACACTGCAATATGTGAATTTCTTGGCAAATCCTAATAGGAGTCGGGTTTGTTACACACACACAATTTGGAGATTGTCCCAAAAAATGTTTTTTTGGCACTGTGTGTTGTAAATATATTTTTTTGTCTGATTGTTCTGTTTTAGCAAACCATTTTGATGTCTTAATTTCTCTAAATGTTGGATTTATGTCTTTTTGCACACAACTTTAATATAAAAAAATGAGATTTATCTCTACAACATACTATTGAAGAGTGATTCCTTCCTTAGCAATGCAGAGTTTGATAATACATGTGGAGGTGTTGTTCTGAGCCTAGCATCCTTGGACCTATTCATTTGTATCTTTTGTTTTCCTAGTTAACCCGCCTGGGTAGAATAGGTTCCACACCAGGAGCCCTATTTTTTGATTCTCGGTAGAAGAGACATTACAAACACGAAGCGCTTAGAGACTTACCTGGCTGGCTGATTTTCGACCGGCAAAGCTCCGGAACTCCATCTGCCCTGGGAGCACACCGCGACCTACAAAAAGGAGAAAAGCACAGGTCAGTGAAGACAAGACATTGCTGTGCCGCGCAAAGCACTTCCTTACCGCATCATAGCGCTTTGGTGCGCCATCGTTTACCGGCAAGGACCAGCCTACCCAGTTCTCCAAGCGGACACTCCGCACACACTAAGGGAGATAAAAAGAGACATTTTAGAAAAGTGAAAAGGCATGCAAGAATAACAACTTCATAAACTCGCAATAAGACCTACCTGAAAGACATTACTAGGGCCACAGTCAGTGAAGTAACTAGGCAACGTGCCCCTGCCCAGAGAGCAGGACGGAGAGCCCACCAATTCCGACAACAAGGTGAGAAGAGAACCCGGAGGGGCTGCAATCACAAAGGAGGTGGGAAAAAACGTACCTTGGTCGTCCAGTCCTAACGTAGTCTTCATTTCCAGGCGGAATCCCATCGACACCGAGAACTTCACCAGGGAACCATTGAGAAGGGCATTGGCGACCAACTGGCTGGGTGGCATCCCCGTGGATACCAGGTGAGCGTAACATCAGACCAGGGCTGGATGGAAATCCCTCACCAACGCCAAAACCACATACCAAAAACCATGGCAAAGAGCACAATAAGTGGATGCTGAAGTATGTACCAGAGACATCCTGACAAGTCGAAGATGAAATGGAAAAAGGAACAGCGACCCAGTGACGCAATCCCTCTGCAATGGTGAGAAGTCAAGATACTGTAAATAATAACTGGGATCATCACACTCATCCCAGCGGGCGAGAGATAAGTCAAGCATCTGTCAATCATCATGGGCTCATCCTACTCATCCCAGTGAAACCGCCAATAGCCAATAAAGTGAGCTGTATTGCTGGGGTCGTCCTACTCATCCCAGTGAGAGAGTGGAACATCAAGAATGTGTGAGTGATTACTGGGATCAGCCTACTCATCCCAGTGAAAGAGTGAAAAGTAAGGAAACTGTCAACCAATACGTAGGTCTTCATACATGTCCCATAGAGAGATGCAAATACCAAGAAGGCATGAGTCATTTCTGGACTCATCCTACTCATCCCAGTGATTGAGTGGAAAGACAACGAAGTCCAATACTTGGCTTATCATACTGCTGCCAGTAGGGAAACCTGTAAAAGAGAGAGAGAACAACCATTAAAGAAAGAAAGACTTGGTAGTATACCTGGAGAGCTTCAAAAGAGTCAAATCAAGAGACAATTAACTCTGATCATGAATATTCTTAATCATCCACAGTACAAGATGGCAGGGGACTTGAAGAGTTCCCTAACTGAACTGTATGAACTGGCACAAACATATAGCCCAGAGTCATCTAGAGATTATGCATTGAACTACATTGAGGCTGAGAAAGCCATTCCAGGCGAAGGGGGCCCATGAGAAAGGCTCATGTTATCCCCTTTTCCTGATCTGATGCCAAAAGCAAGGCAGATACTTCCTCTCAAAGGAACTAGGGTGTTTGTCTGTTGATGTGGAACACTATGGGCACCTCCTTGGTATACACCCAAATGAACCAGGTAGTTGACTTCCCCAACTCATGAAAAAACATTGCTCTAAGCTAAGTGGGTAACATTATATTAACAGCTTTTCCTTCAGATAGACCAACCTGAGAAGATTTCTGATTGAGCCAGTGTTTCATTAGATCCTGATTTGACTTCAAGTTTTTTTTTTCTTCACCAATCATTCTGGCCATTATTTGCATGAGTCGCAGCACAACGAATGAAGGCTTGGCAAGGTGAAGAGACTTCACAGGTTTCTTTGACCAAGGCTAAGGGACCCCTCACAGGATGGCTAAAGAATAAGCAAAGAACAACTAAAGGGGTTTGTTTCTGCAAGTAAAGAAAAGGTATAGTAAGAGGTAGCTCTTCTAAAGTACCCATCATGCTTTTCAAGTTTTTCTTGTACCTTCCAACTAAATCATTGGTATGAGATGATTTGCAGTAGAACATTTTTAGGATACCTACATTCCTGCCACATAGCTTGCATGTGTTTAAATATGAGCTTGGATCCCCCGTCAGAGACAATCTCTTTGCTAAATCCTACCCTTGTAAAAATACCCAAGGAGACCTGGCCAATGCTCTGGCAGTGACAATTCTCATTGGTGCTGCCTCAAGATAACTGGTATCATGGTCCACCACAATCAAAATACATGTGTTACCTGAGGAGATTGGCGGGTTTAGAGGACCAACTATCAATGCCCACCCTCTAAATGGCTACCCCCACAACTAGAAGTGGCAAAATGGGCCCCTAGCAGTTGCTACCCATCATGCCTGATTTTTGACTGGTGTGACATGAATTACAGAAGCACCTCTATTTCAAATGCCATTAGAGCCTGTTCTCCAGTTGTCTCTTGTGGATCAGGGGAAATAAGCCCCACACTGGGCCTTTTCTGGTTGTTCTGGAGAGGAAAACCTTCACTGTGAGATTCCTCTGGGCATCAAAGGATACTGGTGCATGGTTTTGATCCCCCCTGCAGTAACACGCCTTCCAGGAATGCAGATACAGATCCACAGCACTAGTCAAGGTGAGTAGGTAATGGAGTTTTCATTACCCCCACAGGAGGGAGACAGTCAATACAAAAGCTAGCATTAAGCATACTTCAAACAGACAGGTGGTCAGCAAACACACCCACGTGTTTTGTAAAACTACCAAACACAAAAGAATTAAAACCATAATATCGCAAGCAGGCAGCTGGACATGAAAATAAAAACTGTTATCAGACTGACTACAGCTACTAGTCCTAGAATACAGAAATCCAGTGGCCAAGGACGGTTACCTCCTTTCACATACGCATGGAGAGCAATAGCCATGTATGTGACTTCTCAGATTGTCAGGGTAAACAAAGACAACCTCCAATTTAGGGAATGGAGTAAGAGGTAGGTCAAAAGGGAACCAATACAGGGAATCTAAGTACAACACACTGTAACCATATTACAGAGGTAGAAACACCTCCCACAAGCCCAGCCACATGACTAACAGAGAAGCGGTATAATCTCTGGGATGATACAGGGCATCTTTTTGGCATTGATGACTGAGGAGACATAATGGCTCTTAAGGCAGAGTACATAAAACAAAACAGAGCCACACCCTTAATCAGACTATGGATTAAACCAGGCTGGGAGAAGAAAAATCCCCAAAAAACAGAAAAGTCAGCAAAAGGTTTAGGGGCTACCACAAAAGGTAGCTCATTCCACTTGTTACATTCTGTGTAACTTTACATCACTTGCCCTCCAAGTGTCTCTTCTCTATCCCTTACCCTAGATAAGCGGCCCACCAACGTTCTCTAGGGCTAGTCGCCACACTAGGGAATAGATAGATTGGTGGGTGGGTAGTAATGTAAAATTACACAGAAGGTAACTCTAAAATGGAAAAGAAATTGAATCACTAACCTGACATTATATGTGTGAAAAAACCTTGGGTGTATTGTTAGTCCTCCTAAGTGTGATTTTAGTGCTTTCCACCTCACATTTATGTGCAATCAAATACATTATACACACAACTCTATTCTAAATGTGTAAAGTGAACTAACTAGCCATGCCTTCTTGAACATCTTGCTTAAATCTCGAGCCTGTTTGTGAAGGCTATTGAAATCAATCTTAATGATGACTCTGACATGCTGGATGTATATAACCTCCTAATTGTTAGATGCTTATCTGATATTAGATTTATGTGACCTGCAACCAGTCAAAAATGTATACGTTATAATGTTTTCATGAATGTGGAGGTAGGAAACATATAGCAGAAAATACATTAACTTGTATATGAGTTAGACACAGTGGGAACAACAACAAAAACAGAATGACAAAATGAAAAAATGCAACTTAATCAGAGATAAATGGTGCCTCAGAATTTGAGAGCTAGAGATTTATTCAGTGCAGATCAAAGCCAAGGTGTCAAGGCCAGTAGATCACCACAGGAACCTAAAGGATTAGAAATACCAAACACGTTTCTACTGTATCTGGATGCACAATGGGTACAGAGAGTCAAGCCATACACAGTACGTGTAATGGGGCACCAGTATGGAAACAGGTTTCAGGGGAAAGTAAGTGATGATTTCAAATGAAGGAAGACAAATACAAAAGTCTCGCTCTTCTGGAACGTTGTGTTCCCTCATGACCTCATAATGGCCTATAAACTACCATCTCAAGCATTTCTGATCTACGACAGGAAAGCTGATTCAATAATTATTCTGAAAGGCCATTTCTGATATCAGACTTCAATCTTTTCCTATAACAAAACCCTTACAAGTAAAATGTTATTTTTCAATGTAGTCGTATGGACTCAACTTAGTAGCTGATTCGGGCATTACAAAAATAATCAGCCCCTAAATGACTGAAATGTAGTTGATACCAGTCAAGCAGACATTTAATAATTGTTCAAATCAATACTTGTTTTATTTGTTTTAACTCCAGAATTTAGTTTCTTCTCAAAATCATAATGAAGCTGTGACTAAGATTCACTGAAATATCAAAACAAAAATACAGCGTAATAGTGGAAAGTACCTGACTGAATACATGAACATCTGTTTTTACACACATGTTTACACGATGGGTTAATTTCTAAACATATCATTCCACATGCCATGCTAGCAATTAAACAAATAGGGCCAGAGTGACCATTTAATTTACACATAAAAAGATAATTCATGGGAATAATAAAAAAAAGAACAAACTTACACCAGCTGTATAATACAGCGTAAGTCACACCTGATTAACTAAGAAAATAAACTTACACCTGAAAACTACCTGTCCAACAGCCATAACCTCACAGGCCAACTCCATCCATTGACTCATAAGTGAGAATTCATTCGCAATATGTAACAACATAACAATCTAACACACCGCTTCACATTTACCATACACCCATACATCAACATTGCACATCCAAGATGGTAACGCAACTCATAATGCAATGAAACACTGCTTGGCTCTCACTTACACCGTCCTTTTGCAGTCATAACCTATGACACAGGAGATACATCCTGCAAGTTCTTGAACATTTTTGCTGAATACCAAGTTACTCCTGTAGTCTAAGCACCCATTAAGCCTTTCACACCCATAAATCATCATACATACAGACACACTTTCAATTTCTGGAAAACACATCCAGGCACACCTACTATTTTCAACGCATCCATCCATCCTCTCTGATTCTAGGACATACTCCAAGGCACACACATTTTTATAGAGGGACTGGACCACCAGCAAAACCAGATACAACTCCATCACACAAACTAACTACTAAAACACTCTCACACAGCAGTTACACAGCAGATACACACCAAGGCACATGAGTGTGTGCAGACAATAATAATGGAACCATGCAGCAACACCAACCACAAAGGCATGTGCATTTTGCAACAGCTGCCAACAATGATTAATCATATCAATTATCAAGAAAATATAGCCCTGTCACACAATCGCTGCTTATGACAAGACACATCACACATGCATAATCACCACTTTCCTGATTGCTACTAGAGAGGCTCCCCAAAATCCAATCCGAAGAATGTGCAACTTAACAGAAGCAGAGTTGGAGATACTGGTGCTCTATTACCCACAACACAATGCAGGCCTCTGTAACCTGCCAGGACACCACCTCCCCATCAACCAGAGCTGTCTCACCAGCTCTGCCTTCTGTTGACGATAACTGATGGGCCTGGTCATTTAGTTTAGGACATGGGAAGAATCCACAAAGAAGTGGAATGATAAAAAATAATGTGTGTGTTTCTAGCACACCAGTTGAATTAGCCTCAGACCCTCGACCAGGAAACCTCCAACTTTCCCCTCAAGAGCAGGACAACATTGACAGCATGCTCAATGAATCATGGATAGTGATATGAGCTTCAGGAGGCCTCAGCCATCCCGCAGAATAAGTCAGCAGTTAGGAAGCAAGCCCAATGGACACACCACCCAGCTCACAGGGGTCAGAGTCAATATGCATGCCAAGAAGTCAAACAGCAAAGCATGCACTTGTGAGTCCATTCACAACATGGGCACTGTGGAAGACAATCGGATGGGCAAGACAGCCCTGAGGGCTCCAAATTGCTTATTTCTTGTTACCTACACAGACAGATGACCCATTAGTCTGTGAAATTTCAATTGTCTCTGGAGCACCATAAAGCACATCACTTAACTGTGGATGCACATACAATCTCACAACTAAAGTTTGAAAGCTCAACTGCCCAAATAAGGGCCCCTTAAGCTCTAATGAGTAGCTAAAAAATCCTCTTCGCCTTGTGACAATACACCTCAAGGGAAAGTTACTGGGGACTCTACAATGCAAAAGCCATGTACCTGAGCTGTGAGGGCCCATCCCACTGACATCCCTGACTGCTTGGCACCAGAGGAAGTGCTAAAACCACACAACTGCAAAGGTAAAACATTGTCCAAGTCCTCCCTGGAGGCGTGCTCCATGCACTCTGTTCAAACCTGTCTGAATGTACACTGTCAGAGCACTACTGCTACACACTCCTGCACCACCTCCACAACACAGGAGTCAAACAAAGCCACCTACACAGCCATGCCAAACGCTTCACTCTAGGGTACCATGTGGATACTTCATCTCACAGCCAGGAGACCTAGGTGGGTCAAAACAACCACTTCAAGAATGGTGGCCTTGTATACCATGAATCTTCGGATGTAATATCATTCCAGTGGCATGGCTAAAATGTGCCACACACTTTCTAGATGTAGGAATAAAATACCTATCATAACAACACACGCATGCGTGGACTATCTCCACCACAGGTTGTTGTGATGACATACTACAGATTTGCCCATGGTAAAACCACACAGTTCATCTGTGCCATTAGAAGACAATGTCCAATGACATTGCACAACAGACATGGCTCACTTATATACAACTATGGGATATGTGGTCACATCCAACCCATGCATGAATGCTCTCTTTTCATTATGTCATGGCCAAAGTTAGGAATGAACACAAAAGGATCCTGAATAGGCACTTCAACAAAATCTCCACTGTAGAGTTAGCTGAATGTGCAAATGACGTGATGCACAAACAATGGATGCTGATTCCTGGGAAATCCTAGTCTTGACATATAACACATTGGCTCAAGGACTGGTTAACCGGGTAGCTCCAGTTAGGTGGAAACTAGTCAGGGCAAACAAAAAGCACCAGAAATCGTTCACTCCCAAACTTGCTAGTCTAAAAAGAGAGAAGTGAAATTTAGAACTAAGATGGGTAAAACAGCCTACCACTGAGAATAAGGAAGTGGAGGGAAGTAGAATCACATTATAAGCAAAACATCATAGTCTAATAAAAACATTTACAACAAGCAAATGAACAGGGCGTCAAATTCCACAAGCAAACTTTTTGAAATGTTGAGATACTTAGAAAAGCCTAAAGCCCAGCCTTCTCAAGATGACTGCTTAAAAGTACAGGTGTCCTTTTATGCCAAGATCTTGAAGGCAAGAGAAACAATTAAGCCTACCCACATGTCATTTCCTCCCAAGCAAAATCTCCTGATAGACCAGCCCAAGTGGGGCGAGGCAGAGAGATATGATTTCTGAATTATTACAACAAAGGACATGAGGTCTCTTTTATCCACTATGAGACCAACGTCCTGTGCATAGAACATCCTTCCCCATAGGAATATCCTAGAACACCGAGACATCTTAACACTTTTCTTTACATGCCTGGTAAATGCATCATTTTGTGATAGTAGTGTACCAGAATCTATCAAAACAGTTACAGTAACTCTGTTAGTAAAAAAGCCTGGTTTGGACCACAGGGATCCTAGCAACTTATGTCCAATCACTAACTGCAACTTCTCATTGAATATCCTAGATAAAGCGGCCACGTTGTAGTTGCAAGCCTTCGTTAAAGCAAATATCATTTTGCTATCAGGGCGGCTAATAGTACCGAAACAGGCATAGTCGATCTCCGCATTATGGACAAGGGCAAGTCTGGTATGTTGGTTCTACTAAATGTGTCCGCTGCATTTCATTTGTTAGACCATGAACAACCTCTTTGGTCTCTGGAGCACATGGGCGGTTGCTCAGCAAGGGCAATTAAATGGGTCTTTCCTTTCTTGCTAATTGAAGATCGAAAATTCATTGGGGTGATTATTTTTCTTTGCTGGCGCCCATTAATTGTGGAGTCCCCCAGGGGGCTAGTCCGTCTCCCCTGTCTTTTAATTTTTACCTTAGATTATGTTGTGCTGTCCTTGAGGGCATTACACTGATGATACACAGCTGGTGATGGAACTGAGTAGTAATTACAAGCTAGTTGCCTGCACCCTCAAGTCACCATAGAGGCCTGGATGATATCCAACTGTATTTCTATAATGGAAAAACAACAGAGATATTGATTTCTGGCTCAGGCAGGCATGTGCCAAATTAGGCCACAAATACGAGACCTTCCAGATCAAAACCTCACCATCCAGGTCCAGGAAAAGGTAAAGACTCTGGGTATCATCCTGGAAGTCCCACTAAATGCAGAGTCACACTTGAGCAATGTCAACAAAACTTACCAATACTATCTACATCTACTCAATCACATCAGACCATTTGTGAATGAAAAGAATAGTGCTACCAGAGCTATTATTCTATCTAGGCTGGATTACAGAAAGGCAATGATGTGAGGAGCAAATAAGGGTTAAACTGCAAGATGTCAGATCATTCAGAGCAGTGCAGTGAGAATTATGGAGAGGAAAACCAGAAGGGAGCATATGACCTCAGACAGAAGAGTCCTGCATTGATTAACAGTTAAAGAACGGGTCACGTTCAAGGCCATGACCACAGTCCACCAATGTTTCTATCGGCAAGCTCCTGCCTACCTGAAAGATCTCATGTACCCTTATATACCAGGCCGATCGTTGAGACAGTGTTTAAATGCTCAAACGGGCAATGTAGATAATTTACGGTAAAACTAGCCTAAGCATGAAATGGACTACCGACTGTAGTCAGATTAGAGAGCAATTACCTGGTTTTTCGGAAGGCCCTGAAGACCGACATATTTAAACAGACACAGTAAATCGACCAAGGTTTTACTATGCAGGGCCCGTCTGTCTGGTTTTACTTTGTATGTTGTTCCAAGTCTAAATGTATGCATCATGATGCCTGCAGGCTTTGGCGTAAAATAAATGAATACAGAAATAAAATAAAATGGTCATGCAGTGTTGATTATCTGATATTTGTAATACAAATACTAAGAACACCTGGCTAGTGATTGCGGTGTATCACCTGTTCACACACATACCTAAGAGCTACATCAATCAGAGTGCTGTGGATAAGTATACCAGCCTTTACCAAAGAGGGCATGTCAGAATCATGAGTGGGACTACGAGCCACACACAGACAATCAAAATGTAACATGGTAGTGAAACCACATATGTCATGATAAACCCCAAAGTCAACCTCAGAAGAACAATTTGCTTTATAGTGTGCACTGTGACTAAGGGCAACATCTTTACGAAGCTCCTCTTCGACCGACTTGACAACCTGGGTGTCGTCTATACCAACTACGCTGATGACACCCAAGTCCTCATCCACCTCACTGGCTGTTACGACCATCACTCTAAATTACTCAACAGCATCTATCTCGAAATCCAAGCCTGGATGGCTGACAACGGTCTTTGTCTCAATGACGACAAGACAGAGCTGATGATCGTAGGCTATCAGGCACGCCTGAACAAACTCGACCACAGCTACTCGTCTTTCGTCATTGACAACAACACAATTAGCGTCTCCAAAGAGATAAAAACCCTGGGGGTCTACCTCGATTCAACCCTCTCCCTCAGAAAACAGGTCAACAGCATTGCATCCTCCACAGCCTACACAAACAAACTTATATATAGTTGCAAACCCTTCCTATCTACAAGTAGCTGCTTAAAACTAGCCAGAGCACTCACTCTCTCCAAAATTGATTATTGTAACACACTATTCCTCAGCACTTCGGAACATAACCTCAACAAATTTCAGGTGCTCCAGAATAATTCATTAAGAGCAGCTCTCAGCCTCCCGAGATCCTGCCACATCACCACACACAGACAAAACTCCAACTGGTTGCCCATCGGCGACAGAATTACCCTACGCACCCTGGCCACCACGGACAAATGCCTCACCAATTCCGCACTGAAATATCTCGCATATTAACTCTGCCCCCACCAACCCACCCGCATCACTAGATCCTCCAACTCCTCAAATCTAATGATCCCAAGATATAACCTCAAATCAGCAGGCGGCGCCAGCTTCCCAGTTCAAGCAGCCAAACGTTGGAACACCATCCCCATCACCCTCAAACAGGAACCCTCCTTCCTCACCTTCAAAGCCAGCATAAAAACGTGGCTAAACAACAACCCTTCTCAGTAAGGGACCAGCCACCTCAGTTACAGATCCCAATGTAACCAGCGTACACCGTTGCCTTACTATCTGTGTATCTTGTAAATCGACCCAACTGTAACCAGGGTCACTGTAACTCGCTATCGACCCAACTGTAACCAGGGTCACTCCTTCTGTTATTTACTTGCATAACCTGCATACCTATTGCAACCTGTAACCTACATACCTGTAATAAACAAACACAAAAAATACAAATACGGGCAGTCTACAGTTCTTCAGAAAGCTGTATCTCAAAATGTTACCCGGGGGAACAGCCCAGTGGTGAAGGAAGGGGTATCACTGTGAATCTGAAGACAGAAGCACATTTAACCTCCAGTTTGCAGAAAAGCATGACTAAGCACAGGCTGCAGTTCTTCGGACTGGCATCAATGCATGGTTTGCCTGGCGGCTGCAGCTCAGTGGTGCACATTGGAGCCTCCCCAAGAGACAGAGTCATAACGTACATATAGCCTCCAGCCCACAGCAAAGTGATGGCAAAGCACAATTTAAGCACAGTCCATACTCAGCGGCCCATGGTCTTCATTCGGTTTCACTTTGCCCTCTTGCTTCAAAATGCCCAGTGCAAACACATAATTCTACATGTTCTTTAACAATGTCAGCATTGCTTAGTTATTTGGTGAGTTACTTCACTGAGTAACCTACAGAAGGTGAGAGTTTAGTTTTTTCATGATAAAACTGCCCCTCCAAAGCACAGTATTTTGGCACATACATCTGGCATTGACATTTGGTATGGATTTGTTGTTTTTTTTTTTTTTTTTTTTTTTTTACGACCCCTGGTATGGATTTGTACATACAGGTGATTTCAACAAGTGGACACCTGCTCATGCCTTCAGAGAGATGTAAGCACTAGAGCTCCATGCAACATTTTTAAATCCTTATTTTGATTAGTGTGCCTTGATCTTGTGTCAGGTCTGAATGTTAAACCTTCCAATCTTCCTAATTATAAAGTCCATTGTAAGAGTGTGGTCATTAGCCTGTGCGATGGGTTTAGCCCTAAGAAGAAGGTTTTTGCCAGTTGTGGGGCAGGGGTGTACAACTATGTGTGCCACCTAAGCCAATTGGGGGCACCCTTCTACAGCATTTCCACAATGAAAATGTGACAGGGGTCTAAGTCCTGGCCTTTTTATTTTTATTAAGAAATAAAATGATACATGTAATTCTGCTCCTGAAAGGGAGAACTGATAAACACCCATTTCATAAAAAGTTTCATGCCAAAAGTATAGTACATCCATGTACCTTTGCTGCAGCCGTCTACAGACATCTACAGTTCCTGTTCCCCAGTTGCACAGGGAAGGTTCAATGGTCACATGTACATTTGTGACAGCTGCTGTGACAGCAAGTCAATCGACACAGAGGTAGCATTTTAACCACTGAACTAAAATGTAATAGGTGTTGCTTTATCAGTCTGGTAGTGGGTTAATCCCTAAGATTAGGCCATACCTTGTTATGGCATGGTGACTTATGAGAGTACACAGTTATAAAAAAGCACCCCAATGAGATATCATGCAAGTGTCAACACTGTGATTCCACGGCAGTGATGCAAAAGTGATCAAATTCATGCCTAGTCTTGCTTTCCCCATTGCTCAATGTAAGAAAACAGCCAGGATGATGCCTTCCTTTGATTCAACCGGATGAAAGATAACACCTCCTCTAAGTGCACAGGAGCTGTCAGCAGGTGATCTCCTGGGAAGCTTGGTACTCGCATAATGAAGGCCAGCCTCACAACAGGGTGTTAAACATCAAAGGGCCTTTGAAGTCAGCTAGCCTGGGAAGGGAGAAAGGTTCGAGAAGCCAGAGAGGGAAGGTGGACATCAGAAGGGGTTCTATCATTTTATTTCCCTGCTGGCCCTCTCTTTTTTTCCTGTCTCCTCCCACTCCTGCAGAACAAGGCACTGCAGGTGGTATGCAAGTAGGCAAGGATTATTTGTTACAAAAAAGAGAGATTGGACCCTTTCAGCAGTCTTTCTTGGAGACAATAACCTGTGATACTATACCCGTATAAGGAGGTGGTCTCCCAACCCATCTATGATTTTAAGTTGGTCAACAGAATAATAATAATAATAATAATAATAATAATAATAATAATAATAATAATAACAATAATAATAATAATATATGTTTGGACCTCTACTGGGAGTCCAGTCCATTCCAAAGCCTTCTGATGGAGACTTGAAAGCAGAACATATACAAGGCAGAGGAGTGCCATTTCCTCTAATAATCCTGAGGGAACATTTGGGTATGAAATGATGTGGATCAAGGTCTTCCACTCTGCCAGCCGCACTGGAACCAGGCTCCTCCCTGCAGTTGAAAGAACCCCTGTAGGTGCCACCCCTCACCCCTCCCTACCCTAATTTATACCCTTAACCCGCACCCCGCCTATTATGCACTGTACATATACCACTTTACCTACCATCTTCGGTGAAATAAATTCAGTGAAATCTCATTAGGTAAAATGGTATTCAGTGAAATCTACGGTAATGCAAATAAAGGTGTCAGCGGAGTCTTGAACTGTGGGTGAACAAGATATTAGGCTATTCCATGCATTTTTCCAGGAATGCAAAAGCAGATACGTTTTAATACCAGGCTAAGAAGTTCGAAGAAAATAAGGTAAATACTTGGTTGTTACACATCTTAATTCCAATTTGATCCAACCGGAACGTACATTAATTTAGATTCAATAATTTGGAATACAATAATTTCTCATGATATAAGGGATTTCTGGTATTTGAGAACATTTGCAATTTAAACTCCACCTTTGGGTTTTTCAGATTTAAGTATGTTAAAGGCAATTTTGGGAATTTTAGTATTCCATAAGAATTTAGATCAAAGTATGTCTAATTTCTTGAAGAAAACTGGCAATGGTAAAACTGGGATCGAAGAGAGATAATAAAGAATCACAGGAGTGAGCTTGATAGATTGCAAACGTCCCCACCAGGAAAGAAACAAAGGGGATCATGTGTTAGTATAGGAATGTATCTATTCAATAATCGTATTTTATAAGTAAGAGTAGAGGGGATAGCTTTAGTGATATGAATGCCCAAATGTATAATAGAAGCAGTGCAGCATTTCATGCTGAATAAATGAATATTAGACAGTATGCAAGAGTTAATTAGGGCATGAATTTCCAATTTGTCAACATTTTATTTTGTGGGGGTGTGGTCTGCTGCCCACAAAATGGCTGCATAGCTGTGGAGCTCTGGACCCCAATGTCTTTCCTAACTGCTTTTCGATCGACTATCCTATCCCTCTTACTAGGTCTGCAAGGAAGCAGTTCAAAGAGGACATCCTGGTCTCCAATCCAGGCATCCCTATCGCTGATACCTATACCAGTGCTTCCTCCAGACAGACCCTTACCGAAATACTCTTTGTTGTTCCCTCTCCAGGTCTATGGACATCTCGTATGGTTTCAGTTCTCTCTCCTTTTTTCTCCTCTCCCATTAATGGTGGCACCCAGTGGGAGGCCCTTCTGGCCCCCTTCCATTACTCTAAGAACATCATTATTGTCTACTTAATGGCAGCATCTTGGTCCAGAGCCCTCAAGCCAATCTTCTCCTCTTTGATAGACGCTTCCTGCGCCTTATCAAATTCTGTCCTCTCCTGCTATCCCTTCTTAACCCTCTAAGGCTCCTCTGCTGCCTCCTTCCTCTGCCACCTCTTCGGCACACCCTGATGGTTCTATGGACACCATGCTTCCTCCCTCCTCTGCCACACCTCTGCCACATTCTTCTCCCTCTCTGACTACTCTGATTTTTCTTGCTTCCTCCCCTGCCCATCCTCGGGCACCTCCAACACTTCAGCAGGGTATACCTCTGGCTAGTACCCCTCACCGGAACTCATTTAAATGTGGCAACCTGCTCCACATTGCTACACTCATCTCTTGTTCAGCTGTAAAACACTCCTCTAACATTCCATCATCCCAAGCAGCTCTCCTCCTACTTTGAATGCCTGTTCTGCAGACTCTCCATCAATCCGGTCTCTCTCTCTCTGTGGGCACTATCTACAGGCCACCTGGCCAGGTCATCCTCTTCCGTTTTGAGTGGGCTGACCTCTCCTCACTTACCTCTACCTCCCATCTTCTCCTCTTCAGAGACTTGCACATCCACCTGGATGCTACCAGCCCTTCTTCAGGGCTCTTTATCAACCTCTGCGATAATCTCTCTCTCTCTCTCTCTCTCTCTCTCTCTATATATATATATATATATATTCTTCCCTCTGGCCCAACTCACTCTGCAGGGGACACCCCCTTCTCTAACTCTCCCACCATTCCTCTCTCTTGGAGTTATCACTGTCTCCTTTCTTTCCACCTCTCTCTCTTCTCCACAGGTCAAGTCGACTAGAGCACTGCCACCTACTTTATTGGTCATCCGACCCATGAAGCATGTGCCTGTTTAGGCTTTTAACACTACTGTCTGTCCTCCTCCTGCACCTTTGTCTAACTCACACCCTAAAACAGCCCTCTCTAACCTTCACCCCTCTATCTCTAACAATCTGGGGTTTATAGTAATAATTTTGAAACCAATAATGTTGAAAGTCATTTTTTAGAGATAAAAAATGACGATTTTTTTTAATGCATTTTTTTTCGAAATGGGGGGGTTCCCCCCAACCCCCCTTTTTTGAATTTTTTTTTTGTTTTACCCATTTTCTTTTTATCCCGAACCCCAAAATAAATATATAATTTAAAAAAACGGAATTCGACATTATTTTTTCGAAAAAATTGTCATTCGACATTATTTTTTTCGAAAAAATGACCGACCACCACACTCTGGATGTCCTTGCCCCTGTCATGATGATCCACTTGAAGCCCAAAACAAGTGCAACTCAGAGTGCGATTCTAATCAGACCACCCTTAAACGCAAGTTTAGGGTGGCAGAGAGGACGTGCAGGTCCTTGGGCGCACCCCCTAACAAACTGGCCTGCTGCCTGCTCCAAAGGCAGTACAGCCTCTCTGTCCTCTCCAGGAAGAGAGCCTACATCCTAACCTGCATCTCTGCGGCATCTAACAACTCAGACAAACTTTTCAAAATCTGCAAGGAGCTGCCCAATCCTGCTGCAATCTCTACCTCTCATGTTCCCTCGTAGGCTCTCTGCACGGTCTTGGACTCTCCTTTCACTACTAAAACTCAGGACATCCTGTCCACCTTCTCTTCCTCTACCTCTTCTTCCTGCTCCTTCACTACTCGTGGCCCGTCTGAGGCTGTCCCTTCTCCTCCTTTCTCCTCCTTTTCCCTGTTCACCCCTGACAATGTTTCTAGAGAAGTCAGATCTATGAAAGTCTCATTAAAGCAGGTTCTCCCCTGCTCATCCAGAACAATCAGGGACCACATCGCCACCCTTGGTCCAGCCTTGGACGATTTCTGCAAACACTCCTTTGCCAATGGACCTTTCCCAACCCCCCTTAAGCACTCCCTTGTGCACTCCTTCCAAAAAAGCCCTTGGTCATCCTTCCTTTCTGGCTAACTATAGTCCGAACTCCATTACTCCTTTTCTGGTCAAACTCTTGGAAAAGCTGGCCATCTCCCAGCTTAATCTATATTCTGAATCTTTTGGTTGCCTGTGTGACCACCAGTCTGGCTTCAGAGCTGCCAGAAGCATGGAAACTGCTCTCCTGAACACCCGTGAAGACTTCATCTCCAATCCTGACTCTAATCTCCCTTCTGTCCTCATTCAACCTTTATCTATCTTCTGAGTTCGACACCGTCAACCATACCATCCTGCTCAATCGTCTCCTGGACAACCTTGGTATTACTGAACAGGCCCTGGCCTGGTTGACCTCCTTTCTCACCGACCAGCCTCTCAGGTCCAACTGGGGTCTTTCCTCTCTTCTATCTCTCTCTCTACTTGTGTTGTTCCCCAGGGGTCTAACCTCTCTTCCTGGCTCTTCAACCACTACCTGGCACCTCTTGTGCACTGCATCACTACTTTCTGCTCCAATTTTCAATGTTATGCGGATGACACTCTTTCAGGCTCCCCTCAGCCACCTCTGCTTCTTCTATCATAACAGACTATCTGGCCGCAATTCAGGAATGGTTTGCCGCCAATGATCAACCTCTTTCTAAATCTTCCTGCCTCTACTCTTCGACCTTTACAACTTATCCAGAACAGGACTGCAAGACTCATCTCTCCAGCTCTGAAGTCTCTTCACTGGCTTCCTGTGGCTGCAAGGAGCAACTTCAAGACCTTCTGCATTGTCCACAATGCTTTCTGGAGCCTGGGACCGCTCTAGCGCCAACTTTCTCATCCATAACATCTTCCTTCTCAAGCTCTCTGCTCATCCACTTACAACTCTCTGATGGTCAGACGGTTCTCTAAGCATAGCGTTGGGGGCAGAACTATCTCCTTGGCTGGGGCCTCCATCTGGAATAGCCTCCCTGCCTCTCTCAAACTTGAGCAGGGCCACCTCTGGTTCCAGAAGCAACTCAAAACCTTCCTTTTCACTTCCGCTTTCTCTCTTCCTCTCCCCTGCTGATGCACCTGACTGCTCCGCTCACTGGTCACCAGGTTACCCACTGAACTCGGGCCTAGGCTCCTGCATGTCCAGTTGCCCTTACACTGCCCCCGAGTTCCCCAGCACTAAAGGGTCTGTATCTGCTGGCTGCACTTGTGAGTTAACTGCACTTCCCTCTTCTGCTCCCCCTGGCACTTCTCCCACTCCCTCTAACCCGCATTTCTGCGATCTGAATGACACAAGGCCTATTAAGATCGTTATTTTGTCCTCCTTTATTTCCCCCATCTTGTCTTGTCGTGCCTAGAAACACTTATGTACAGGCGCGTTATAAATTGCACATCATATCATATCAAAAAATGTACCTGCATAGTTTTCAAGTACAACAAACAGTTATACAAATACATTATTAAAAGCCACACAATTTAAGGCAGAAGGACTGTAACTCATAAGAAAACAAACGTTCTGCAGTGTGCAGTATTCTTTGACCCATTCTTGTTGTAGTGCAATTCCTTCTAGTTGAGACTTCCATTTTTATGTAAGCCCCACAAGTAGTTATGCTGGGCCACAAAAGGTATATACATACCAGGCTGTCACTTTCTCCCATTCACTTGACTGTAGTAACTGCATACAGGCTCCCTATAACTCTCAAGTTCACTTTTATTTTTATTTTAATCAGTGGCTACACTGGTTGAAGCTTGATGACCCAACAGTAATATTAGCAAGAATCTATAGTGTATTTGAGGCTTACTGAGTGAATCTGGCATTTTCAAGCAGCACAGACTAATCAGTGGTAATATTTTTGCAGGTGAACTGTACATTGATGAACTACATGTTCAAGGATTTGCTACTGGTTTGCATGCATGCAATAATATATGGGATAAAGTACCCCTTGGTGCATGTTCTGAGGATATTGCAAGTCACCAAGGAGTTGTGTGACCAAATAGGGAAGTGAAGCCGAAGGCTGAGTACTTTTATAAGGTCCACATATTTATGTATGGCAGGAAGTATTTCATTCTTTATAATACATGGCTGCACAATGTGTTTCCCTTTAACATCTCGTCTCTTACAAAATATAATGTCAGAGAATATGCATTTGCTGATCCATATAATCACTATAGAATCTTGATTTCAAAAAGGAAAATGCAGCTCCTAATGTGTTGCAGAAAAATATTTCAAGCAGTTAATAACATTTATTAAAAATAACGTTCATTGTGTGCTTTAAAATAGGTATTGTACATGCATATTCTTGCTCACATGTGTTATACTCCAGCAGTGCACAAAATAATCATTCTACCATAAACAAACAATTCCTTGTCCATTACCAGCTGCAATGTGGCTCAGAAAAATACTCTGCATGCAAGAGATTTGAAACGCTTTTCAGGGCTTTCATTAAGTGCTGCAGTGGCAGCTGAAATTCTCTTGCTTGCATTGTGGCGTCACAACTGAAGTGTAATAGCTGTATACAGAGCGATTGTGAAGTCATGTTCTTATTACAGGTGAGTTGCGAAATCACAACTAGCCTGTAATAAGAACATTGTTTAAAGGCTTTTATACAGCTATTGCAAGTTGCCATGTAATGAACTCTACAAACAGTGAAACAATGGGCCTCATTACGGGTCTGGCGGTAACCCTGTCGATGCTACCGGCGGGTTGCCGCCGGGAAATCAGGCACCAGCAAATTGTAAGTCCCCAGAAACGGAAGCAACGGCACCATTAGCAACGGTGCCAGTGCTTCCGTGAGCAGTCTGCCTACCATGGCTGCAGTGCCCGGCAGGGTCGGACCTGTCAGGCACAGCGACCACGGCTACAGACTCAGAGTTTGCCGATCCGGAAACAAGAGTGCCAGTGAGCTTACCGGCACCCTTGTTTCCAGACCAGCAAACTCGTAATGAAGCCCAATGCATTTGTCTGTGGAAGATAATGAAGGTTTTATTCTGCAGCAGAGTTAAGACTTTCAAACCTGCCCCCAAAATACATACATGATTTTTTGTGTAATTGTGCACATGCTTCTACTCCAAATCATATTCCTATTTTGACATAAGCTTGCACGTAATTCTAGAATTGTTCAGGACGGATAGGAATTATTTCAATGTTTAACAGCAAACAGTCAGTGTAAGATTGTTACTTGTGTCTGAAGAAGACCATGGCTTCTTTTTTTTAACACGGTAGCTCACACATCTTTCAACATTGCCAAGAAGCTATTGTTTGAAAGTTCACTTGGCACCTTGCTCAGCTTGACACCGGATAAAGGATGGCTAACAAAGTCATTCTCACCGTCACGCCATCTCCCAGTTGCCTCCAGGCATCTCATCTTTACAGCTGTAAAATCTGTCAGAGGAACAGATATCTCCCACTGCTGCCTTCACATTAAACGTATGCTCATAAAACCGCTCATAAAGTCCCACCAAATTGTTAGAAATGACGTTTTTCTGCAAGTTCCCGGTTCAGCTCGTGTCCCTGCAATACTGCCAGCGCCTCAGGATTTTTGACAGATGGAGCTATGGTTCAACAACAGCTTTCTGACCTTAGGTCCAGAGAAAGTAGCAATGACCTGCTTCCTTTTGTGATGTTGGCCTCAGAGCACATTTTCCAACATATCGTGAATGTCACAAATACACTCTTGGGATAACACACTCAGTAAAAGGCAGGTTTAAATAAATAACAACATGGAAATTGTTCAAGGTTTTGTTGTGTGTGTACATCACTACTGAAAGACCTACTCTCATTTTAACGTTTAGTTTATATGCCTATGGCTATTTTCACTTAGACAAAACATGTACTAACAAAGGAATACGGTACCTGTACGGTATATGCTACAAACACATGAGTGAGTGAGCGTCTCATTAAAAGATCTCTGGGTAAAGGTCTAACACCAAACACGCATTGACAAAGCCAACAGTTTTGGCTAGTATTCAGACATGGAATAGACATTTGCCAGACCCTGCCGTAATAGTACTACCTGCCAAAAAGAAAACAACAGCTGGAAAAGAGGGTAATGACATCGCCATACATGGGCATAGGACATGGAGGGGACAGGGAGAACAAATCCCCCCACAATTTTGTGGGGGGATATAATGTCATTTATCCCCCCCAGAATTTGTATCACTTCAGCATGTAAAATATGTCTGCAGCCTGCACTGCAGGCTGCAGATGTCATGCGCAGGGTCATCATTTAGGGGTCACCAGAGGTCGCAACTGCAACCTCTGAGGTCTCCCTTGCTACCCCTTTGGTCTCCCTTGCTGCCCCTAAAAAAAATGGAAAAAAATAAGCTTTATTTTTTTTACATTTTTTTTGTAATTCAAGCTCCTGGGCTCTGGTCAGCACCATGTGGCTCTTTACTTCTGGAGTGGCTAGCTTTCTTGTTCAGACCTCTAAAAAAAGAACAGGGGTGCCACAAGTCTAACACTTTCAGCACTGACCCTAAATAAGAAAGAATAGGAAAAACAAATAATGTGTCTTTTTGGAATTCTATACAATAATTGCTAGACTAGGTTCATTTCAGGCACACTTCAGGGGGGTGAGTCACTGATTTAGTCTGTTCTTAAACACCTCATCTCACCCTTTCATCCTTCTGAGGTCGATAAATGAGTACACAGGTTGGGTGATATTGGGTGTATATTTTTTCTATATAAGGCGCTTAAGCGTAAGTGCTATATAATAACACATCATTATCATTTGGCCATGGACGTCTGCTTGCATTCACAGTAATTTGGTAATATGGGTCTATACACACTGATCCTAATGATACATATGGCGATTCATTCTTGTATGAAATGTACATCACATTATATCGATATCGTAAACATATTTTTCAGAGTGTACTTAGAAACAATGCTATGTGATGCCACTTCCTGTTTTGTCAAGGGGTGAAAGGTTGAGTTCCATTGCATCCCGCAATATCACTTCGAGGTGGGGTCGAATGACATCACCTTCTGTGATGTCATCAGAGGTCAAGGGTCGTGTGGTGTCACTTCCGCTACCCCAGGCATTTTGGTGAAATGACATCCCCGGTCATGCGTGCAAAAGTACAAGTTAACTTCAGACTGTCTGCAGCAGCAGGCTAAAACAAGAACTTCTGCTGATTGCTCATGAGTGCCCTGCGCCTGTGCATTCGGAATGTGCCCAGGCCGGGGAACTGCGCGTGCCCCTGTGCAGTGCACTGCTGCCCAGCCTCAGCTTCCAGAACAAAGGAAAAGCCAGGCAGCGACGTGTGCTCCTGCTAAGAGTGTCTGACTAACAGCGTGTGTTAATATCGAGGGAGACAGAGAGAGACTGACTGTGACTCGACCTCCTGAGACCTCAGCTACCATGCTTAAGGTAAGTCAAATGGCCCCCCTCTCCCAGGTGCAGTGCAGGTTGGCATAGGTTGGATTTATTAGGGGGAATATGCCAACATCATATTTATACAGTTTCTAAACACATGCAGCACGTTGCAAACTGATCAGGGAATCCTGGTATCTTAATGTTTCATCATGAATTGAAAAACCTGAGGGTCGAACACTTGTTTTATTTCATGATAACAGGAAAAGACGGGCTTCACCCCATGCCTCGTGAAGGTTTCCAATTGCATTCAGGTGACCCAACAGCACACAAGTGCTAAATTGGGCTGTTATGTGCATGCAATGTGCACTTTTAAACGATGAGCAAAATACATACGTCCCTGATGTGTTGCAGGCACTGTTCATGTTTTGCATAGCACCCTTACAGAAGATACATGATAACTCATCACCCACGGCTTCTGTGTTGCACAACGTGCTCACGAGTACATCGCAAACATACGCGACTTCAGAAAAAAAAGCCCCCAGATCAGAGGGATTCAATATTTACTGATTTTTACCCGCTGGTGGAATTCTTTGTAGGTCGCCGCAGGCAAACTGGTTTGTGTTGACATACCTGGAGCACATACACCGGAGCGCTATTCTGTGGAGTTTTCCATTGTTTGAGAAATTAAGCTTTTTGTTTATGTTGAAGCTCATAATGGGGTGCATTGTGCAGTGTGGTCTTCCCGATAATGAGGGCATTCGTGAGGACCACAAAAGTGGGTGTGAAATGCAAGTTGCCTCAGCCTGTACCCGGAGCAAGGGGATGTGCTCACACGTCTGTGGATTCATTTGAAGCAGTTGAACCCAACTATGGTACTGTGGTGGCTGTGGCTGAGGGGGGATGTGCATCGCAGGGAGCGGTTGGCCCGGGTCCAGGTGCAAGCTTGTTTAGATTCAGAATTAGGAACCATAAGTGTAGTGTGAGGTCAGAGCACCACCACCGCCACTCCATCTGCACCTTGTGGGAATTAAAAAGCCATGATAGAGAGATGACCGATTGGAAATCTTGTCGACTACAAAGAATAGTTTGTATTACATGAATGCAGAAATTAGAAATTACTTAGACCTGCACTGCAGTCTAATGTGTAAATATTACAAAGACCTGACCCCAAAGCTCAACACCCTGGAAATAAGTGCAGGCCCGTCACTTACATCATGCTACTTACCTGGTGACAGTGACCCGAGACAGCCCATTATGGCCTTGTTAGCGGACCTCTTTCCCCCCGTACTCTGTTGCAGTTTCCTTTCCCTTTTGTTGTGTGTTTGCCTCCCAGAGTCCCAGGGGTCCGTATGGTATATGCAGTATTAATGCTGTTGCTGTGAAAAGAAGCATGTTGCCATCTTCCCTTCTGTTCCCTTAGCACATCCAGAACAGTGCACTAGTTTATGGAAGTTCAAGTGGCTTATAATCTCCTTTAACCACATTCCCCCCTCAATCCCCTGCTGGGTCCATACCTGGACTTCATCACCACAGAGCGATGAGTGTATGTATAGTGACACTGCATACAGTGCAGGTGAGGCAAACATGTGGTCTCAGACCAGTTCTGTGCAGGCCTGTTTGGGGGGGGCAACATCTGGCAAGCAGCAAGCAGCATTATAGTGTAATTAATAAATACAAGCATGTGTGCAAAACACTGGCTGGCCTTGCCTCAACATTGACCTGGAGAAGACCCCAAAATGAGGTACGACAATGGAGCATGACTAATAGTTGTAGAAAAGTGCCCAAGGATATTGAGGGTGCTCTGAAGACTGAGGAGAAAGTGTGGAGTAAATGTACAGATTAGATTTGTGGGGTTCTGGCCATGCGGGAATGGGAAGTGAGGGACTGGTGTGCAGTGGCGTGGGGGAATGCAAAGTGAAAAAGGGTTGTACGGGTGCAGAGGACAGAAAAAGAGAGGAGCAAGGGAGGGGAGAGATGGGAACAAGAACGGAGTGCAGATGAAAGATGGGGATGATATGCAGCACGGGGTGACCAGTGTGTGCAGGGAGAGAGAGTGGTTCAGGAAAGACCAGAACACAGGGAGTGTAGTGTAGGGCAGAAATGGCATAGGATGTGCTTCGGGTTTATATAAAGCCATTGATTTAGGGATGTTTGGATGGCACGGCACTGGCTTCTCATTTAATCTCTAAAACTCAGGATATCCTGTTCTCTCTCTCCTCCTCTCCTCTCAAACTAATAAAATAAGTACATTGGTCAGAAATATTGGTGATTGGTCACCTCTACAGGATGTACTTCGCAAATGCCATTATTCACACTTAAGCTGAGCCCAAATATAAGGGACAAACTGGAGCACTCAAGATTTCGATTGAGAGACGGATTAATACAAGCCACACTTAGCACAGATGACCACATGTCCCACACTGGTGTCTCAGGGAACCACCTATGCAGTAACTGTGGAGTTTGTGCCTTACTATAAAGAAGTACTTTCTTTTCAAGCAAACATGTCAACTGGCACGTGCAACAAAGGTGATTGTTGGCTATGCACACCAAATGCATGTAACCTATTTCGATTGTCACAGAAGTCACAGAGTTTAATGTCTGTTTCCTTGGGTTATGATGTAATATTCCAAGCATAAATACAAAATAAAAACAAGCAAAAGTAAATATACAATTCAAGGTACAATTGATTTGTTGAGACATAACAGGACAACAATCACATTATTGTGGGTTAAAAAACTTTTTTTTACCCCTTTTTCAATCTGACTAGTAAGGTGTTCCGGTCTTCCTCCCACCTGTTGCTGACATTTAGTCCAGACAACAACACACTCAGAAAACTACTACCATACTGTTGGCGCAATTACACCTGGCTACACCGAAACACACAACCCTTCTATTTTAAATGCAGATTGGTAGTTTATTTTTGGACGATGAAAAAACGTTCTGTGCCATGGCTTGACATTTTGTTAATTGCCAGTCCAGAATGGAACTAAATCCGATTGTTGAATTTGTATGGTCATTGGCCATTTTGGATCTTTATTATGATTCTGCTTACCAATCTATTTACAACATTTCTTACTATCCTTTGGTGGATTTTTCAGCTGGTTTGATATAGTTGTTATTATTAACTCCCTCAATAACTCACGTGCACCTGGCCAGACTCTGGTTAATGTCGTACTTAAGGAAAATCCTCAGTTCTGGGAAATTGTTATAGAGCAGCCTTTTCAAAAAATCTTGAATAGTGGTTCCATTCCTGTACCCTGGCATAAGTTAATATTGATTCCCGTCTTTAAAAAAGATGTCATAATAACCCACAAGTTTACAGGCTACTGGCAATGCTGGACATTAGTCAAAAAATGTTCTGTACAATACTGTTAAAAAACTCTCTCTGTGGGCTACTGCCAGAGGCCCGTTGTCCACCTTGGATGGGTTTTCGCAAAGGACACAGCACTTTGCACAATATTAGTGCCCTCCATTTTATCATTTCTGCTTGCAGGGGTAAAGCTAATGGTAAACATTACTTCTGCTTCATTGATTTCACCAAGGCCTTTGATTCCATTTCTCACCAGCTTTTATGGGCTAAACTTGAAAACTGGGGAATTGATGCTCCTTTATTGTACTTTCTTATCTCATTATACTCTTATACCACTATGGTATTACAGATTAATCAGGCTGGAGAGACCACTCGCGAAATCCCTACCAACCATGGTTTTAAAACAGGGTTACATTTTAGCGCCACGTCTTTACTATTTATATCCCAGTGAAGTGGGCCCTGCCATTGTGTCAGCTTGTAATTTTCCTCCACATATAGTAAATATATAAGTGCCTTGGATCAGGTATGCTGACAATACAATCTTAGTAGACCAAATTCTGATTGGCCTCCTCCATTCGTTGGATGGACTTTCCTCCTACACCCCAAAAAAATGTCCTTAAAGTCAACCTCTCTAAAACAAAAAGCATGACATGTGGGAGAAAATAAAAAAAACAGAGCTTCCGGTGGCTGTTTAACAACACCCCGTAAGAGACTACTGAGAATTATATCTATCTGGGGGTTCTCATTTGTTCTACTCCTCGTCAAGATTTTTATGGCAATTTGATAAGAACTAAGATATTAAAGAAATGTCTGTTGCTCATGCGGGTTATATGTAAAAAAGGTGGTCATAATACTGAGGACCACATATTAATTTATTGTAAAACTATTGTACCAGGTATACTTTATAGACTTGTTGCATTGCCGGAAACTATGATGACTTGGATTGAAAAATTAGAGGGCAAGCTGTTGCGGTCTATTATGGGTGTACCCACCAGCTCCGTACCTGTGGAGGCCATTTGCTGTGAACTGGGAGTCTCATCTATTTGCTCTCTTTGGCTTGTCCAGCGTAGCAATCTTTATTTAACCATCCACATCTCTTCTCTATCTTCGAATACATGAATTACATATCTGGCATGACAATACGCTCAGGAATGTAGTAATACCTTTTTGGTACAATTGCATTCCACTGCATGAAGTCATTTAAACATGTTGTTATTGCACTTAAGGATTTGGTACTGGCTCCTAATGCTTCAAACATTTAAAAAAAGAAAACTGGAGAGTTTGACTTTCTAAGTAATATTGACTCTCTAGCAAAAAAGAAAATGTACGCAGTGTATCATTCTTAGGGTTTTTGTTCTAATCTGCCTCGATCCTATCTAACTAAGTTGTGCTCTCAACAAATAATCAGATTCATAATATACGTATGTTTTAACATTTTACCTACTTGAGAGCACACAGGTATTTGGATAGATGTGCATCGTATTGCGAGGCTGTGTTGACTCTGCAATTTGGTTGTGGAAACTACACACCATCTCCTTACTCAATGCCTCAAATTGAAGCTCACTTATTTAAAGAGCTATTCTTGCCTTATTTCCAGCTCCAATTCATTTGAATCTGATCAGTTCTGGAGCACTACTATCTTTGGGGCTGAGTCAATCATTTTCACTGCAGCTGCGTATCACAAGTGGAGTGAAGCCTTTTGCCAAATTGTTTTATTTTAAGGACCACCTTGTATGATCTCACTTTGCACATTAGGTATATATTGTGGAACGTTCATATTAGTATATTTTAAATATTTAGCTAAATGTTTAGCGAAATGTTGAATCTTAATGGTTTTTACCCAATTTTAATTGATCTTTCCTGGATTTTATTTGTTTTATCTAGCAAGTAATGATTTGTATTAATGATTACCTTTGCTGTTATAATGCATTATTAGTGTTGTGATAAATTGTGTAAAAGGTTTGTTGTCTTTTCAACCAACGCAATAATAAAAAATAAAAATAAACATTTTTTCCAATTCTTTGGCAGATATCTCTGTTGATTTCTTGACCACCGTTCATGCTTACATGGTTCCATTTGTTTTTCCCCTGTATGTGAACCAGGCAGTAGTTTTCGCACTATTTGCCGAAACCCACACAAGTTAAGTAGATATTTGTGATTACGATTCTTTAACTGAATGAGATCCATTAAAAACTATTTGGAGTGACGTAGGTGTAACATTCACTTATTTTCCACGTGGTAAAGAGAAATGGCGCAGAGTGTTCATCATTGACAGTGCTGGCTGGTAATGTATACCAGATAGGGGAACTGGTCAGATTGTTCAGCTCCCAATCTAGCTATTGTTTTGTATTTGTTGTTTTAACGCTTGCATTTGCTTATGTGTTTGACACATGTGTTAGTATAAATGTAAGTATGAATGTGTTAGTATTAATGTGGATGGGTGAATGGTGGTTGGCTGTAGTACCTCTCACAAGATAAATTGTACATTATGTGGGCGGGTACTGTAACCTCAACTGTTTTAAATGTTTGATGATTTCTTATGTAGACCAGTTGTATGGAATTATCTTAGGTTGTGTTCTGACTATGAATAATTTTGAATACCTCTATATTTCCCAAAATATTGCAGTGTTCTAGGTGCTACTTAAATAAGTATTGTGACCTGAACTCTGCAAAGCCGTTGAATTGTAAAGCTGTGCTGCGCCTTTAAAATGATCTGATCCCTATAACTGGGAGGCCGAGGTGGGGAGCGCCTCCGCGGAGTACCAGGGAGAGTCCAGTCACTCCTAAAAAATCTTGGACTTGTGTCTAGCCCTTCGGCCTTTACTGTGTTCTTGAACCCTGCTGAGCCGTTGAACTGTAAAGCTGTGCTGTACCTTTAAAATTATCTGATCCCTATAGCTGGGAGGCCCAGGCACACAGTTTTAGGGAGAATTCTCAAGTATGTCTAATTTCTCTTACCTAGTTAGTCCCTCAGCAGCTTTGCTGGATTTCTGGGATTTATTTTTTTCAACTCGTCAGAGTGTGAGCCTTTTTTCTCACTCTTACATGCGTCTTGCTGTGTGTATTTAACATGTTTGTGTTCATGGACTGAGGAGCCATACCTACTCCACAGGCATCATCTTTTACTATGTGTTACACAGCACCCTCAGTGCAGTAACACAGGGTTGCCACATAGACTTCCCAACTCAGACTCAATTTTCTGGGGCTGACTACTGTCCCGCAGTACATGTAAAGTTGCCATTAACTTTACTAGCCTCCTTTAAATCCACAGACCTAGTACAAACTATCTTACATGGAGTACTGGAAAGGGGTTACTACTTATTCCTTTTTGTCTGTCTCTCTTGGAGCATTGTTTTGCTCCCCTTCCATTAAGACCTGGCTGGTGGCAGTGGTAACTACCCTATTTTTTCTACCGCGGTTGCCTTTAATAACCCTGGTATTGTTTTAGGCTATCTTGACCATATTGATTTAATATCGTTCCGGCTGGGTTTGGTTGCCATTTCTTTTTTGAAAAGTCTTTTGCGCGTTCGTCTCTATTGCGCCAAACCAGGTTTGGTTCCTTTGTTCACCGTATTTTCACAGGCTTCTCTGCAGAAGCCCTCCTTTAGGCGCCTGAAAGTTCAGGTAGGCAGGATGTGAGGGAGGGGTTTTAGGGCCCCTACCATGGGCTCCCTTGGTAACCCAAGTCACACTCCTGTTTGATTGGCTGGGTGACTGTCCCCGCCAGGACAGCCTCCCTGCTGTGTGATTAACAGCCAGGCTGTGTGAATGGGGGAAAACTGCATAAAAAGCAGGTCTCTGGGGCTGGAAGAGCAGAGTCACCACTGGAACGAGAGAATCAAAGAGGATCTGACAGAAGAGGACCCCTACATTTACTGAACCACCTTGTGAAGCCCTGCTGCAGGTCTGAATCTTCAGACTCCAACGACAGAGAGTATCTTCCAAGAATCTTCGTCTCTTGAGCTGGTGGGACCAACCAGTTCACCCAAACTCCAAGCCAGGACCCCCTCTTCTGGTCGAATTCACTGTACAGAGCTACAGTGGGCCGGATAGCCAGGAAGGTCGAACCCTGCTTGGGTTTTAAGGAGCGCACCTTTTATTTGTTGCTTTGCTCTGCTGCTGGTTTCTTCCCTGGGTAGTGCAGGACCCTCCAGTCTTCCTACTTCTTGTCAGTCCAACAGTTGCTTCAGGAACCGTGAGCCTGCTGGAACTACCAGGAACGTCCACCGCAGCTACTGCTTCTTCTCCATTTAAGGTACTGTTCAACATCCAGTTGTTTGTTTCGTCCAGCTGCGGTGGAAGTGTGTGAAGCCTTTCGCCAATCCGAGGGTTTGTCCTTCTCTTCTATTTAAGATAACTTTTCTGCCAACCATCTTCGTTCTGAACTCTTGGCAAAGACTTAACCGCAAACTACCCTGAACTGTGTGATATTGAGCAAAAGACTTTTGTCCTGTTGACCTTGACCCTAAGCCTGTTTGACTTGAATCCCTCACTGTAGTTCCTCTTTCTAGATTGCCCTGCTTATTTATCTGTTGATGCTGCTCCCTTTCTGCCTAATTTTGTCTTTCCCTCCCTATTAAATTAACAAAGTGCCATTTTGCTCCCACTTCATTTTGTGAGCTTAACTTGTCTCTGCAATTTTGCTGATATCAGACGAATGGGTAGAAGAAGAATCCTCAGATAAGTCCTCTCCCCACAGCCAAAGGTCGGAGGCAAGCATGATGATAGGGCTCAGCTGAAAAATATGAGGTTGCTTTGAAATAATGCCATGGTTGAACAGTAGAAACAGGCTTCAGCCACTCTTAACAGCACCACAGACCCTTGGGCAACTAACAAGGGGATCTCTGTAAGTAAGTGGTCGCTTACACAGCTGACAGGAGTTGATAAAACAATGAAAACAGACAAAGGCAATAGAAACATTCTAGCACAGAGGGCAGCTTTAAATGATACTTTGAAAGACCATACAATTGTGCTGGCTATGCTCCATTCTAAACTGATTTTCTTAGAGGGCTTTGCGACAGTATGCTCAAAACAAGAGGAAGATAGAGCTCAAGGTACCCCACTGGATACTAACAAACATCAGCAAACTACAAATCAGTAGCCCACTTGCCGGCGTTTGCCCAAAAACTGAACGAACCTATCGGCTACCTACTTCAATTTCCGAATAAGATCTACCGAGCCACCTTCCTAAGAGCAAGATTAAACATTCTAAAGACCAACGAGATACTGAAAATTAGAGGAAAATCCAAATCCGATGGCTGTAGATTCTGCCGGAATCCCGAGCTAAAGGAAAGTCTAAGACACCTGATCATCCATTGCCCAGGGACTGTTAACAAACGGAAAATCCACCTGGACCACCTTTACTCAAACTTTTCAAAGATGGACGAGGACTACTGGTGGGCGCACTTGATGAACGGGCTAAGTCGCAGACCGGTCATCGCGGTGGTAAACTTTATACACAGTCTGAAGTTGGACGTCATCGGGGAAGGTTCTGAGAGCCCTTAAAAGACTTAGCCTGTTTTTGATGAGAACCTAAGAAAAAACAAAATAGAAAAAAAAAAAAAAAAAAAAATCTCACCTCCACTTTTGTAAAAACTGCTAACAACAGTTAAACACAATAAAAAAAAAAAAAATAAAAAAAAAAACTGGATACTAATCCGAGCACATGCTCACGCTCAACCTCAACTTCAATCGGAGACCATCAGGGCAAAATAAGTACTAAACATCAGACCGGGAGGCCCACTGCCCTACTTTGCCTCAATCCCTTACAAGTGAGACGATGCTGCAGGAACATTTCTGGCTCTGTAAAACAGGGGAAGAGGTGCAGAGAAACCTGTAGCAGGAGGGGCAGGGCGATCAGCAACCACAAAGCCGGGCTACACAAAAACATTTGAACTGCTGCAGCCGGGCCCAGGAGAGGAACAGGAGAAACAGCGTCTCGCTTTTTTTCAAACCATACAACGGCTTGGCTGAGCAAAGCGAGAGGACAAAGAAGTCATGGCTCGCCTAAAAAGCAAAAGAATTCCACTCAAAAAGGAACATCTGCCAAAAAGCCAGTTGTACAGCCCAAAAAGAACAACATTCTATTGAAACAACCTGGACTGGCTTGTCATACGGCGGATGTGACACATATAACAGACTTGACAAATGAGGGAATTCAGGATAGGCCCAAATTAAACTTAGAGGGCCTGAATACAACCTCCCAGGGCTGGGTGGAGGACAATCTCGTCTCACTAACTAACATCTCCTCATACTCAATATATACAGGGATGGAAGAGATGATAGAAGCCAAAATGGCCCATGACATCAGGAGCCTGATGAACTCAGAAGCTTCTATGCGTGCAGTACATCCCCCTATCAAGAAGAATAGTCAATTAATTGCTCTGGTTGATAGAAGGAAGCAATTGTCAATGAAGCCCGGCACCGGAAAACAGAGAGAAGCTCAGTTTATAAACTTTGATAACTGGAAAAAAGTAACCAGGAGAGCTCCAGTGTGGCAGGCAGAGTCGCACCAAGGGGTGGCAGTGGGAAGGATTAGGCCTTTGGGGTAATAGAAAACCCACAACTTAAACATGCTAGGTTTTTCAATCCACAATTTTCCAAGCGAACAGATAATAGTGGACGCTTGACAACTAGTTATCCACGGAAAAGTGGGTCATATCATCGGAAACCCCAGAGGGATTGGGCCCGTTGCATTAGAATAGAAAGAGTGCTGGACAAAGGCCAGGAATGTATCCTGAACCCACATAACCTTATGTAACAGCATACCGAATCTGAGACAAATAGTTCCGGATGACATATGCATTGTGGAGTTCCCGCATGAAAACCATACAGATTAGGTGTTTTTGCATCTGAGGTCTCCAGTTATCAAATACTTGAAGCTGGAAGCATCATCCAGCCTGCTAACTTTCAGCTTTGATGTGACTAATTTGAACGGGAATTCTACCTTAGTCAAAGAATCTGTAAGCAAAGTCCGACAATCAAGACCAACATCAATCCCTGAAAAGAAATCCCTTGGTATCCCGCAGGAGAAGATTGGTTTAAGTAGCCCTTCCCCTACTGTGAGGGCAAACCGACCCTTGAACGACCTGAGGCTAGGACCAGAGAAACCATCTAGTGATAGAGAAAATATGTTCCTATGCATTGATAAGAGGGGTGATAGTTGGGAGTGCAGAACAGTCACAAGGGTGCCCCACCTTATCACTGGTGTCCTGGAAAATGAGCAGCTTCACTCACCTGGCAAAAACAAGGGAAACAGAATGGTCCAACACAGATTTTATATGCTTTCAAGAAATGTGGCTTTCAATAACCCCAGCCCATGATGGATATGTCTCTGTCATAAATCTGGCAATAACAAACACAAGGGGTCGACCTGCTGCTGTAATGTTGACTTTTGTCAAATAAAATTGGTGAATGTTTGAACTGATTAGCTCAAAGAACTATGACCCATATTTGCAACTGACATTTCTTAAAGCACAGGAATTTACTGATCTAGCACACATAGGAAAGTGAGATCCTTAGCTCTAATTAATACATACTGGTACCCCATAAAATTGATGTGGTTCTAATAATACAAGATGTAGCTAGGGTTCTAGATGAGAAATATAATCTAGACAATGACTACATTTTACTATGTGGTGACTTAAACTCAACCTGTGAGGTGGAGATGCCCACAGTAGAACAGGAAAAGAAGGCAAACATTGGTAAAAGAAATAAATAAGGGGAAAGATGGGGGCAACTTATGAAATCATGTGACATGCACACGTTAAACAGAGCTTTTTTTTTTAATAAACCAAGACCTGTAATCCAAAACGGCATTCTGGAGCCCGGGCCCCAGTCATTGATTATATGTTTGGGTGTAGTAGCTTGATGGGAAACATTGACCCAGTGAAGATAATTTATACACAGCAGAGCAACCACAATCTTCTAAGAGGGCAATGTTTCGTGGAGTCAGTATAACAATCCAAAGCTTACCACGGCAACTTGACAGTGGAACCAAAAGGAAGAAGACTGTGACTACTAAAACAAGATTTTAGCAATTGGGCCAAACTGTTGTGAATACAATCAAAAGGAAACTCACACCAGCCAGGTTTGAAGGCCTCAGGATTATTTAGCCTTATTGGAAGGATACCGAAAACCAATGTACAATAGCAAGCCTCATCAAATCCATCACAGAGATGCAAATTATTTGGAGAAAGCAAAGAAAAAAATTGCCTACGACACACGTTAAAACTCCTTAAAGGTTAAGAGAAGAGTTTGGTTACAAAGAATACTACACATTTCAATACCACCTACAAAAAAAGTTGCTGAAAAAAAGAAATGGGAGCTGATCATTAAGGATTCCCATGTGATGATGCAAGCCCTGATGACTTGGGCAATTATAAACTCATCAACAAGCAGACAAAATCTTGCATTAATAAATGGTGTTTCCAAAAGAAAGTGAGCGGCCTTTTTTGAGAAACTAAATGCTAACCCTGTACGGAGAGCTACCAACTGCAAGCAAACAAGTTCCCTGGGAACTAGAAGGGCATAGTCAACCTGATCACTAGAGCACAAGCTTCTCGCGCCCCAGGCCCGGACAGCCTATCAATTTCAATGCTAAGAGAAAAGCCAACAGAATGGGCGGCTGCCTTAGACATAGGGCCTCATCAATAGTTGGGCTGTAGCCCTTGAATGCAGTGGTAACAGTATTACAGCCGCATTTAAGGGCTGGCCCTATCACGAGTTGGGTGCTGAATGGGCTGTTTTATCTCCAGCCTTTCTCTGGAAGTGAAAATCCCCTGTTTTCGGCTGTATTATCGCCAGCTGAATTAGCCCGAATAATTAGTGCTGAAAATGCCCCATTGGATCCAATGGACCCAATGTGGAATGGGGTTATACCATTAACACCCAACTCGTGATCCAATGGTAATACCGCCGGACCGATCAATGCTAGGGCTATTACAGTCGGGTTGTTTTATAGCCGGGATACAGCCCAACTCGTGATGAGGCCCATAATCTTGAAATCAGTGCTTGCAACAAGAACGATCCCCGAGTCCTAAAGGAGGCAACTGTGGTACCGATATTCAAAAGTGGCGACGGTGCTGATCCTGGGAATTATCGGCCGATCGATCTTTTGGATGTCCCAGGGAAGCTTTATGCCACACTCCTACTGCAGAGACTAAAAATATGGGCAAAAGAGTCTGGGCACCAATACCCTTTCAAATATGGGTTTACTAAAGGCCTTGGGACTGCTCACCCACTGGTTATGCTGGCTCTATTGAAAAATAAACTGCTAAAAGCTAAAAGTAAGTGCTAACTCATCGACTTTTCAATAGTCTTTGACACTGTTAGCCGACAATAGCTGTAGGAAAAGCTATCAAATTGGAACTGCCCACCAGACCTGTTAGCACAGAACAAAGCTCTCCATACAGATACTATGGTTATAATAAAGCTAAATATGGAATGGACGCTAACTGGGAAGATAAAAACAGGCCATGGATTAAAAGAGGGATGCCCACTTGCTCCATACATCTATAATTTGTACATCTTGGACTTTGGAGCATTTATGAAAGGATGCACCTGCATCTACCCAAAATTGGGGGAAAATGAGTTGACACATCTCTTTTTTTTTTTGATGATTTAGTTTATTTGTAAACTTTTTCATCATTTCCTTTGTGATCTGTGAATAGTAAGAGCTAATGATTTAGAATTGATATCACGGTAATCTTTTCTTCAGTTCCAAAATGGTGCTTAGGAAAAGAGTGATTGTATAAGTGTATTTGTTGTTATGTCCACTAAGTAGGGCGGCCCATCTTTCTTGAATGTTCATTTGTTGTTCCGAGAGTTGGAAGAACGCACCAAATTGTTTACATTGAGAAGGAAGTGCTTGACATTCCATAACTAGATGGAATATAGTTTCTGGGATGGCTTGATCCTTGCAAAATTGACAGTAGTTGTTTGTGACATCGATCTGTCTTGTTGTTGATAGGTATGAGTTTGTGGGTAAAATGTTCAGACGCACTCTTAAGAATGTTGTTCTAATGCACTGGTCTGGAAAGATTTGAAGGTATGTGGTAGTTCATGGATTTTCCTGTTGTCTTTTGTGCATTGAAGATTCTGTTTGTAGACGTTCTTCTTTTGAATAGTTCTTATCCAGTCGTTCTGAAGCACTTTTATTTTTGCATGTTGTGGGCGGAGAGTTAGCTGTTCTTCTGTGATGTTTTCGTTTTCCATTTCCTTTCTCATCGAATGTTTCCATTTTTGTAGTACCGTGTTGTTGAAGGTATTAGCCTGGGCTTGGAGGGTTTGGATAGCTGGGGTTTTTTGTTCGGTGAGTATTTTTCGGAGGCTATCTAGTCTTTTCCATAGTACAATGGATTCAATTGACTGCGTTGCCATTTCATAGCGGATTCTTGGCATATGATATGACTGAGGTAAGTGGAGAATTTTACGCCAGAAAATTCTTTCCAATTTCATCCAGTTTATTGTGCTGGCGTTCAGCATTGCTTCTGTTCCATATGTTAGTAACGGGATGTACTTCTGTCTGTAGTAGGCAATAATAGGTTTGAATGAAAACTGTCCGTATTTCCTGTGAAGTATACATCCTTGTCTTGCTAGAGTTTGCGCGGTTTGTTCGATTTTGTCGATCCATTGCTCCTCCAATTTTGATTGGTTAATTAGGACACCAAGATATTTGAAAGTTGTCACATTTTCTATTTGGTTTCCATTGATGTTGAATCTCGACTTGTGTGTTTTTTTTGTGAATGATTTGGTTAGGGTCATTGTCTTGGTTTTCCCGATGTTGATCGTTAGTTCGTTTTTGTCCATATAGCTATAGCTTTTGTGTCAGAGATGCTTGTAGTCCAGTGGGTGTTTTGTCCAACAAAACAATATCATCTCCATATGCCATCGCAGGGACTGGTGTAGGGTTTATTTTTAATGGGTTGGTTTTGTTGGATCTTAGGTGTTCCTCAATGTCCGCCGTGAACAGGTTGTAAAGAGTTGCTGCCAAGGGGCAGCCTTGCTATAGTCCATTTACATCTCTTATATGCTGATGGTCAGAAACCCAATGGGGCTACAGAGGCAACTGAATCACCTGGAAGCATACACAGAGAAGAAAACACTCTCAATTAACAAAAAGAAAACTAAGGTGATACAGTTTCAACAGCACAAGGAAAAGAGGAGCTTCTACTGGCACATTGCCAGAAAAAAATTAGAGAACATTTTGTAGTTCAAATACATGGGTGTGATGATCTCTGCAAAACAAACAGAGAAGGATAATTTGGAATACTTGACACGGAACGTAGAATTACTTGCCAATCAAGCACAAATATTGAAAAAGGATTCTGTGCTTTCTCTTTACAACCTGTCATTGAATTTATAAAGCAAAGGTGATCCCCATAACAATCTACAGAGTAGAGGCACTAGTATCAGTCCCCATCCAACTCTGGCCATTAATAGAAGGGACATTTCAGAAGCGTGTGCTTGGACTACCAAAATCCATACCGATACAAATACTACGGAAGGAATTGGGACTAATCTCACTAAGAGCAGTGGTGGACTGGAAACTATTACATGTCTAAAGGATATACATAACAGCAAACCCAGCTCCATGCATTATAATGATACAGGCCAAATGTATATCTCAGAAAAACAAACTAGGGTTAATGTGGTTAGACCTGTGCAGAAAGCTGCTAATAACAATTGAAGCCTCTGAAGAATAGCTCATGCGGAATCCACACAAAACTAAGCAGGAACTTTGGGATCGAGATTGGATAAAGACTTTAGGAAGGAAAATAATACAACTTGTTTATACTGCTGGGGTCTGAGGAGAGATGATATGGGCAACCACTGAGCTCCATAAAGACATTTACAGACCCTAATTATAGAGTCATCCTGATGAGGATCAGGTTGAACCTGCTACCAACTATGGAGATCCTGGAAATAAGGGAAATTCCCCGACAATACTGCCTACATGTAGATTTTACAGATTGGGAGAATCCCGAGAAATGCTGCAACATCTAGTGACTGTCTGGGATGCTCTAATGGAACTGATGTAAAACCATTGAGCTAAACTTACCAAAAATGAGGAAACCCTATCTCCAGAAGAATGGTGGCAACTGGCCTTAAAAGGTAAACATATAGGCTGAAGTATCGCCACGATTGACTTTCTTAGATAATGTTTAAATCTAAAATATTAGATCTGATGCCAACCATCAACCCTTTACCTTTCTTTACTTTCCTTTTTGCTACAAAGATGAATGGGGAATTAAACAATGAAAAGAAACACTGGGCCTCATTACCACTTTGGAAGTAGCCATGGTGCAATTTTTGTGTAACACAGCTGTCACAGGCCTTAATGAAACCGTGGATTGGAATTGGGCGTCCTAATATGTCAATTGTGTTTCTACTAGCCCCAGTGGCAGAGAGCCGGGCAGCCTGCGGGGACGTTTTGTCCTGAGACGTAGATTCAATGCCTTTAAGACAACATTGGTCTAACAATTGCAGTGCATGTTTGCAATCGGTTTAATGATTTTTGCACCCATGGAGTTTTATATTATTTATATTTACGTTGAATAGCCTTGCGCTAATCCAAGATGAATTTAATACTTGCATAAGAAATGTTTTAAGGCAGGCGGATATAGTGGTCAACGTCACTGGTTTTATAATGTTTACTGCCCCATTATCCTGGCTGAGCGCCTTTGGCATGCAAATTAGTTGGTGCTAATTGCAGGCATGTGTGCATTCTGCACGCTGTGTTTAAAGAGGAAGGCAAAATGCCTCTCCCAACACCAGATGATGAAGTTGACGCGTGCGCGCACACGGGAGATGCAACACTAAACGCCAATTAAACAGAAAGTAAGTGTGAGGGGAACTCGCCGGGGAACGTGCATTTTTCTAACTTGCTGCATGTCATTATTCTTACAAACTGCAGCGAACACAGCATCAACGTGCTGTTTAAATGCTGTTAATTAATGGTGTGGGCAGTCTGAATATTTCGGTGTGAGACACACAGAACGTAACGGTGCATTGTTTTCTTTGCAGCCGTGTACAGAAGGGCAAACAAGCGGCTTCACGTAGGTGTGGAAGTCATGCGGTCTACGAGCAGGGGCTGTCCCGGCCGTAAAATAAAGTGGACTTAGTTGACCACCACCTTTTGGAGTGAAGTTTCCATTTGACATGTAAGTGCCTCTTTTTCTTAATAATTCCCCATGCCCCGCGCTTAACAATGTGGACAACATTGATGCACTATGGGTAGGTTGTAAATACAACTGTGGCAATTTCTAGAGCAAGTGAAAAGAGTAATTTAAAGAAAATGACAAAGAAATGTCACAGCAAACAGGCGCATGGACTATATTAGTCCAATGTGGTTTTGGCATCTATCTCCATGTTAGGTAGGATAGGCAAATGGATATTAGCCTCCCACTAAGGTGCCAAACAAAAAATTAAAAATGCTTCTTTTCGTGGTTACCATTAAAATTGTTAATAGAAAAGGGACATTTTAGAAGAAAACGTTTTATTAAGGAACCAAGAACAGTGAACGCGACATTTAGAGTTGTTTGTTTTTTCCAGAGTTGCAGTCAGCCGGCGGTGCCGTTGCACATGGTGTTTGACTATATGGGTGGGTCGTCTGACTTAGGAGACGAGCCTATGATTCTGTGGACAGTGTAAATTATTGAAGTTACCACGGTAAATCAACCATAGGAGATTGGGCACTCTAATGGTGTGATCATATTTGATTAAATAACAGCATTACTTATAGCTGTTTTCTATGCTGTCCCCCATAGGGCTAGAGAGGAACATTTCCACACAAAGGTTGAGAAGACCAAGAGAATCTGGTCGTCGAATTTCCCCTGAAGAAGTTCTGTTATTTGTCGTATATTGTTATAAGAACAAAACATGTCGGGTATTGCAGTTGCTTTATTAGTAGGCAATCTTGTGTAAGGTTTAATTAAGTTAATGAGAACCTTTTATTGAAAATGATTTGTTAAATAAGGGCACACACCGGCTGGAGGGAGCAGTCCAGAATTTAGGAGATCTCTGTTTTGTGTATTCGACAAGATTCTACATAACTTTGTATGGTGGAGAGAGTGTGGTTTAACATTGGTATGTAAGGTATGCAAGTGGAAAGTAAGCACGTTTGCACTTTGAGAGTGTTTTGTAGTGTGTTTTGAGTTTTAGGTAATTGTTTATATTAAATGTTTTTTATTAATATGAAATGTTCACTTAGATTGTTAAATACATTTTTAAGAGAAATTTATTATCTTAAGAAAGTCATGTGCTATAATATGCACATTTTTTAGTGTTTCAGTGTATTTTTGAATGGCAAACGCAGGTATTGTGAGTGAATAGTGGTCCTTTCCTTGCCTTTGGGGCACAGCATAAAGGCAAGGGGATTCCTTAGTCTGGAAGTTTACACAAGGCCATTAAATAATTTTCCCCTCAATCTTTTGATTGTATATGTGTGTATGGCGCAATTAGTGCCATGGCTGCCTCCAAAATCGTGTCCGGGTCCGACCTGGTGGAGTGGGGACTTACCGGGACATTCCGCCCTAGGCAGACCTGGTAAGTCCCCATTCCAAATGCCACTCCCCATCCCATTTGAGCCCACATAGGGCTCAATGGGAATGGGGAAGGCGCTAATTACGGGCCTGCTAACGGCAGGCTTGTAATTAGCGCCCTGGTCCCCTAACAGGACCCGTAAGGTACGTGTGGTACGACCACACGTCCCTTGCGGTTACTGCTAAGGGACCTCAGAATTGGGTGGTAAGGGATTACCAGCACCGGTCTCCTAACCGGTGCCCGGTTCCCCTTACCGCCCACCTCGTAATGAGGCCCAATGACTGAATCTATGACCTTGCACCTATGAAGAACTATGGGACTTAATAGGTGGACTGGAAGAAGACTTCCCACCACGAGGGTCTTCTTTTTTTTCTCTCTTTTCTCTGGGGGAGCTGAGGAAGTGTCTTAACCTATTTTGTAAAACGTTTTTAATAAACTAATATGCAATAAAACAAAGTATTTACTAAGTTGGTTTTGTGAAAAAGTACAGGTGTATACTTTCCTTGTTTTATTTATCTTGCCCATTTTGGATCTGTGTATAAGAAATAATGGGATGCCCTCCATTGTGTATGGTGGTTTGGGCAGGGAGGGCATGTACTGGGTGAGAATGGTCATATGGATTAATGTGGACATGGGCAGTGCATGGGTGAGTAATTAATTAAGCAACTGTCACAACCTGTGTATCCTACCTCATATGCCATCTCACTCCTACCTGTACTCCAAACAGTTGGGTTATAGGTGGTGTAGGATGTTTTAATCAGGCAACATCTAGGTCGTGGGCTTTAACCTCCCACCCCAAATTAGGCATGCACAGATTTCATTTATTTAACAGGGAAACATCAGTTGGACAGTATTGATTCCCCATGGCATGCTTCCCCTTTCAGGACAAAAACCTGCAGGGTTGCACAGAAGGTCTATTTATTAAACACATTGAAAGAATCCCACTAAATTAAAATATAAACAAATGATACATCTTTATCATTGTCTATGAAATCCCAATATCAAAGATAACTACAGTGGTCAATGATCAATACACAAGTGAATTCATTTGGCAATGCTGCATTTAACTTAGATATATACTTTTGTGAAAGCACACTCATCACCATATGTACATTTGGTTTACCCTGGGTCCACATTCACCATGAATTGAAAAGTGAATGAGGATTCAGTACGCAGTGTTCATTTGATCGAAAACAAAATGAAATCTGAACATCCCATCTAAAACGCTTTACTTTTCATTCTAAAAATAAATATCTCCTTTTTATGGATATGTCGTAGTTTCAAACAGCACATTAAAAAACAAAATTTAAATACAGGCTACTTGACATCCCTATGTGCAAAATACTTGCAAAAAAGACTATTTAATTTGGTTATTTGCTAGATCCCCTTCAATGGTCTTTCTATTTCATTAATGAGTACACAATTAAAACTGCTGGCAGTTAAAAACCCTTTGCCTTGATTTAGAGCTAGTAACAAAACTCTGCTCAGTGACATAAGCAGGGAATCACCTCAATTACATGTACACAGTGAGCTAGTATTAGGCTCCATCTTTGTATTTAGCCATTGTACAGAAAGGGAGTCAGGGATCTCCAAAAATATACACCATTTGGATCCATTTGATCAAATGTAAAGTTCCCAAAAACACGTATACTTCTGAAATAGTTACTAATTCCCCAGGATGTATAATTCATATACCCCCCTCAAAGCCTTCACAAAAAAGAGGGTCAGGGATTTCATTGATTACACTTCAGAGTATACCTTGCTTCAGCATTGTGTTTCCCTCTAAGCATTATAGTTACATAGGCATTTCTTGGCTCTCTCACAGACAGGTGGGTACCCTCTCATGGACTGGTTCAATTATCCCAATCTCGTAAGAGGTGGATATAAGTATGAAAGCCATATCAGCTTCTCTCCGCAGCCTGGTTTCTCTACTTCTGAATTGGGCCAGTCTGCTTCCTTTTCCACTGAGAAAGGCATGAGATTGAATTTCACATAAGACCCTCACAGTGGTCTGCCTGCAATCCAAAATTGATCTGAAGTACAATCATCTATTTTGTGCTCCTTTCTTTTGTTGTCCATTCTTCCTTTTTGCTCCTTTCAGTCAGTCTGTCAGTCCACATAAATCTTGGTTTTGGACTTGTGTATAAGTTCAAGACCACTCCATGTTAAGGTGTGTATCATTTCCCTATTTTAATTGGTCAGTTTATGTGATTGAATAGTGTTCTAAAAGTGTAATGTCCTGTGGGTGCAGATGGTTCCTGTGGCAGCCGTGGAAGGTTGGTCAGCTATGCTTCCCCCAACATGACGGTTCTGAGACTGTGCTTTGTTCCAGCTTCTTGCAAAACTTCCCAATGGCTGACTCTGCCCCCGTTGTCAAAGTAGACTTAGAAACGAAGCAACATTGTGTTGCTACTCTCCCCCTAGCTACGCTGTGTGAGTTTGTGCTCTTTCTAAACCTCCATGAACAATCCGCTTCCCTGGTCTCTTCTTGTAATAATCTAGTTCATCTCACTTTCTCTAGCGAGTTCCGCCACTCTCCACAGCAATCCAATTTCCCGCAGATGCTCTGATTCTTCCTCTTCCTTCCTGGGAGAATCTCATCTATTGGTATGGCTCCCTCTGTTCATGTCCCTTTGTGGCTGCCTTTATACTTCCCTTCTTAAACACCTTCCTTCATTCTATTTAAAACTGTTTTCTCGCACACGGTACAAGGCTGCTGTAGCTCTGTGGTCACCACGGCAACAGGAACTGCTTAGCGCAGACCCGGAGGTCTGCAGGCTCTCTCTCACAGCTCATACAGTGGCATTACCTCCACGCTTGATAACTATGAATCCAGGTAGGTTCTGGGTCTACTTCTCTTTGAGAAATCATATTCTGCCATCTGCTCATATACTACTGACCTTCCTGTAACTATTGCTTCACGACCAGCAGCAGTACTTGCAGACTTCATGGGTTGTTTGTACGAGATGCCTCCACTCTCTTTCCACCTCTGCTATTCTTCCTTTGAGCTCCTCACAAATGGTAAGCTTAATCCCATATAGCTAAATCCTGATACATCGATTTTAGTCTTTTACTAATCTGTCCATATTATTTTAGCAGATCAAGTAGGAAAAGCCAGTTCACTTCCATGCTACTAGGAGCCCTGCAGTAGACCCGGCATAGAAGTTCTCCATCAGACCCAACATTCAGGAGGCTACAATCCAGCAAGTACCAAATTCAGGGTTTTCTTCCCCAGAGGGTTTCCCTGGAAATCCAATTCCGTCCTGGTATTCAGCAATCAGGAGGAATAGGTCAACCAGGTGGATTCTCAATTCATCCCGACTGCTGCCTATGATCCAGGTGGGTGATCTTGAGTTTTTATACAGTTCATGACATTGTGCCATCTCCACTTATTACAAAAAGTGATATTGCACTAAACCATCCCCTTTATACACGGTGGGTATATTAATGAAGAGGGCAGTCTAATGGAATAACACTCTAGCCCAGTTTAATTCCCATTTGATGTGATGTCATCTTGGAGATTTTACATTAAACAATTCTAATGTTCTAAACCACTATCTTCAACACATTCTATTATGTTACACATTAGTTTGCAAAATTGCTCTCACTAAAGTGAATCAAATGATGATAGTCTCATCTGAGCACAAGTTGTGATGTGTGTGTGTGACAAATGTTTGCTTGTTATGCTCTGATACTTTGACACAAGTATTTTATGCCCACCTCAGAATATCAGCCTAGCTGTCACTGACACTAAGTTTTCGGAGTCATTGATGTTCAATATTTATGTGTAAAAATATCAACATATTCATAGTTTCAATAATTAAAAGAATACCACAAAAAATCATTCCATAATCAGCTATTAGAGCTTTTCACTGTGAACATTTTTCTTTGTTAAGTACGTTGCTATGACACTCCCATCAAATGATATTCAGGAAAATATGATCCCATATGTACAGTTTAAGCATGCACTCATTTTCCTTTGCATGGTTTATCGAAATATTAAATAGCAATGCCATCCCCTGACTTGTCAACATGCCATACAGTATCGGTCCTTCGAGGCTGAAAGCTGGGCCATTTATTACCACTGAGAAGCATGGTTGTCAATGCACTATAGTTAGAAGGTTCTTTGAAATTAGGCTGCTTTGGGCCACATGTTGACACAGTTCCAAGCCTTGCATGTGATTGTATAAATGGCTTTCACAGATGCCAAACTTTCTGCCTATGAAATGGCATCCTTAATGGGAGGCCTGTTTGATGAAAGTTGACCGTAAATTGCTGATCATTTGGTCCAGTCCACTGCAAGCTCCGGTTTCAGAATGTATTTCTGTATTTTAAAGGAATCATTGGAAAGTCTCATTGACAAATGTAAACTGTTAATGGGCATCATTAGCTGTATCACCAAAACCTGCATATCATAACAAAGAGAGCATTTAATCCTTTGATGGAAGAACTCTGTAATAACGTTCTTAGCCCATCCTCCAGGCCTTGGTTTCAGTTCATTTGGGAAAATGTTTCTTCAGGACCTTTGTTGTGGTTAGAGAAAATGTAACTTTGCTTTTTAGTCATTTGCTTTGTTTCATGTGCAATTGTAACACATGAAGACACTGGGCCTCATTGCAAGTGAGGTGAAACGGGTTAACGGGATCTGCTAAAGGAGGCGGAACGCGTTTAAAGGTCCGCTCCTTTAGCAGATCCCGTCAAACCCGTTCCGCCTCATTACAAGCTCCCCTCGCGGGACCCGGTAAGTAACACCTGGTCAAACCAGGCATGCTTACCGGGTCCCGCGAGGGGAAGGGGGAGAAAACAACAGGCTGCTCGTAATCGGCCCGTTGTTTGCTCCCTCCCCCATTCCCATTCAGCCCTATGGGGGCTGAAATGGGAATGGGGAAGGTCCGGGCCCGGGTTCCTGGTGGGAGGAATTACCGGGCCCTCCGAACTCAAAATGGTCCGGTAATTCCCTATTCTGGGAACCCGGACCCGATTTTGGTGGCAGCCATGCCACCAATAGCGGCATGGCTGCCACCAAAATCGTAATGAGGCCCACTGTCATTTTGACATCAAGTTTGTTATTTAATCAAAAAATAGTCCATAGGCGAGAACCAACACGGGCCATTGATCTGTTCTTTGGGAAGGTACCCACTTGAGAGTCCGCAGCGACACTTAAGCTCGCTGTACCTTTCACAGATGGGAAATCCCCATTTGCATATCACATGGGCAGTCCAGCACCGAAATGCTATGGCAATTGCCTTCTGAACAAGAGTAGGAACAGCAACCCCATACACGTGTTTCATTCTTGCTGGGCCTCATTAGTGAGGTGGATGTCTGGATCTCTGAGCACATTAAGCAAGGGGTCCAAGTCAGGATGACCCTAGAAAACTTAGGGTGACTAAACCTAAGTCCCTTAAATAATAAAAAAAAATAGCCCAAAGACACCCCTCTGCGAGAACGAACACGGTCCATTGACCTGTTCTTTGGGAAGGTACCCACTCAAGAGTCTGCAGCCACACTTTAGCTCAGTGTACCTTTCACAGATGGGAATATCCATTTGCATATCAGTCTTTGTCACACACACATGGGCAGTCCAGCACCGAAATGCTAAGGAAATTCTCTTCTGGACAAGAGTACCAACAGCAACCCCATAGACGTTTTTCAGCCTTGTTGGGCCTCATCATTTAGGTGGACTATGGACTATTTTTTGATTGTCCATTGTCATCATTGAATGGCACCTGGGATATAGTGTGATTGTGTGCACTAAAAAAGGGGAGGGATGTTAGCTAAAATACGATTGCACAAGCTGGGTATGTGCAGCTTCTCCACGTGCCCTTTGCCCAGTCATACACAAGGGCTGGGCCTGTGGGTGTGGATGGGATGCCACCACCATGTCCTCTGGGATGCTACGCTGTGCTGCAACATTGTGCAGGACACATGCTACCTCAATGATCCTGCAGACTACTGGTGGTGCATATAGCAACACACCACCAGAGTGTTCAAGGGAGCGGAAACCTGACTTGAGCACTACGAATGTGTGCTCCATTATGCCCTGAGTTACAATATGGGCAGTGTTGTATCTTACCTCGGCAGGTGCATTGGGGTTGCGTATGGGCGTCATCATGTATGCGCTCAGAGGCTAGGCACTATACACTGTAGAGGTGAGAATGGTAGTGATTGTCATTTGTTGACAGTGTGTATTGGTCTGTGTGCAACATACATGCATGTGCATGTCCATTCATACTCACCAATGAGCCATGTGTTGCTTCCCCGCTTCCAGTGCCCGGTGTAGAGTGGACATCCTGAAGATGTAACTATCATGGGTGCTGCCAGGATGGTTGGCATACACTTCAATAATGATGCCATTGGCATCACACACAAACTGAACATTGATGGAGTGCCAACATTTCTGATTGCGGTAGATTTTATCTGTTACTCGAAGTGGATATACAGCAACATGTGTGTAATCAATGTCACGTAGCCCTTTTGAGAAGTGCGCCACCCCATAAAAATCCTGGACCACTGCTTGCATTTCTGCAAGTGTTGTGGGCATATAGATATGCCGGTGGACAGAAGGATGTGCAGTTATTATTGCCAACATCTGGTGAAGGCAGCATGACTGCGTAACCTGTGAGATGCCACTGACTTTGGCAGTGGTCTACAGTGATCACCTTTTGCCAGGAGCTCAGTGCTTGTGAGTGTACAGTGGGTGATGTGAGGTAATCTTCCCACTCTGTGACCAGGAATAGGATGATATATGAGCGCTCATTCACTGTGAAAAGCACCACAATGCCTTCAGGCTGCTGAGCGCTCTACAAATTTGAATGAATAAATAAATACATAAATATGGGGAAACCTTTACCTGGCATAGACCTGGTCACCAGGCATACAAAAAAGACTGGTCCTTGGGTGGAATATTAGGGAACTGTTCATCCTGCTCCTTCTGCGGTGTCCCAGGATGACTGCTGCAACAAATGGTGTATTCACTTTGACGATATACATGCATGTGTTGATCGTGCATGCTTTTAATGCATTTATTTGTGTGCACATTGACATTTATGCCTGCTATCATGTGGCGTAGGTGTTTCAAGATTTGCCTGTGGTGTTTTGCGCGCTGGCGATCCCTGTTCAATTCCATGAATACAGTTGTTTTGTGCACGTATGGGCGGTGCAATTGTTTGACGGTGGAATGTCCCTTGTAACGCCCACATTTTTGCTTGTTCTTCCACATTCCAGGTGTTCTGCCCCTTTTTGAGGTGGCTGGGGTAGCCCGGCCGGCCCCTCTCTTGGAGTCTCACTCAAGGCATTAATGGGGTCGCAGTGACATGTTGGATGGCACGGATTCCACGCAAGTCCAAGGTAAGCCCAGCGCATTGTGTTCAATGAATCGACGAACGAGGACATGCACACGGTGCAATTGTTTGACGGTGAACTTCCCTTGTAACGCCCACATTTTTGCTTGTTCTTCCTCATTTCACGTCTTCCATCCCCTTTTTAGGTGGCTGGGATGGCCTGGCCGGCTCCTCTCTTGGAGTCTCACACAAGACATTTGTGGGGTCGCAGTGACGTGTTCGACAGCACAGATTCCTCGCAAGTCTCTGGTAAGCCTAGCACATTGTGTTGCATGAATTGACGAATGATGACTTGCACATGATTTTGCGCGCAATACCCTGTTTTGCAGCGCAGATTATTCCATGAATCAGGCCCAAAGCGCACAGCCCTGAATATGAAATCTAATTCCGAAATGCAATGGCTTCTGAGTTAGCACTGCTGAGAATGTTTATGCCTTCTAATAACAATTAAATAAAAATGTGGGCACTTTACCAGAAGCGCTTATGTACTGATTTCATACTTTACCCATCAATGGAAAGCAAACCCAACGAATACTGCAACTTTAATCTAAGATCACTCTGTGAGCGCTTAGCCTACTGAGAGGATTCACCCAGTTTTTTGTTTATGTGTAGTTTGAAGGATCCCCAGGTTAGATTTGTTGGTCGAGCCAGTTTGATGCGATGAGTACCGCTGTGTCGAGTCATTGGGTGAAATTATCCTGGTGGTTGAAAGTGCACTTCGTACATGGATCAGTTTTAAGGTTTCCACAGTGGCAAGATTCTTGTTTTAGCCACAAGCAGGAGACATGCTCTGCTGGTGTGATGCAGCAACATTTGGGTTTGAAGAAGCAACAGAGCAGTTTAAGGTTCAGAGCGAGTGCCAAAGGGGAGGGTTTTGGGAAAGGCTTCACCTAAGCCTTTGAACACCTGCCTTCACACGACAAGAGGAGTACATTGAAAATGACTGCTCTCCCAACAGTCACAATTCATTCATCTTGTCCTTAATATCTAAAAGTAATCAGAGAATGAGTGGGAGACCCATCCATATAAATGTCAAAGGTTACAGAGGATTGGATAAAAGCAAACCTGCTTTAAGGGGTCCAATCTCTGTCACTGTGACATGTGACTTTTGCTTTTGCGCATCATAGTGAAAGCACACTGTTCTGTAGGAAGAGAAGCAGACAGGAAGGAAAAAGAAGTCCTCAGAAAACCAATTTGGAAAAACCCTTCAATACCTTCTGACCTGCCTGATTATTCTAACACCACCCACTGCCCAACCCTGCATTTTAAGACTCTTTGGTATGAAACAACCTGAAGTATGCCTTGACATGTGGTTATGGTTTTGCCTCTTTGAGGCAAGGATTCCTAGTGTTCTCCTATTATGGGATTCCTGGGTTTGAGAGAGAGGTCTTACCCAACCTCCCAAAGGATCAAAGATAGACAGATTTTCACAATTATAACTTTATAGCTGAGTTGCAGATTTAAATGCAACCTCTGTCTGCAGTGACGTTGATACCACAGGAGCTGTCAAACAGGACCCCTGTGTTATTCCATCCTGCTCTGTGCCACAGATTGGAGAATGATGCAGCAGGAAACATGTGTTTTTCACTATGCTTTTGACATGCAGTTTTGTGAAAGTGTGTCTGATTAGCAGACCACATTACTTGAGGCAGAATTACGTGAATCATTTTATGATTCAATAAAAATCTAAAATAGCAAGCGCTTTCATACCTTCACCAAATGGCAATTCTTCACATGTGTCTGGACAGCTGATCCATTGCTGCTCTTTCTGATTTGATATTAATGATTTTATAAGGACTGTGCTTAGGAAGTGACAAGTGGATCTAATAACTTGATTACTTAACATAATTATCATCACTCATACTCCAAATCGTCGTCATCACAGTCAGTTTTCCAACTACTGTCCTTAAGGATCTGTGGCTTTGGCTAATTAGGGAAAGTGATGGATAATACCTAAGAGATTTCTAGCTAATTACAACTCCTTACAACGCACCTAGAGATGAGGCTGGAAAAGCCAAGGGAAGGGTTTAAAAATACATAAATTGTACACGGTTTCCTGTGTTGGAGGTGGGTTCTACTTCACTTTGTACAGACTGTGAAGAGGAAGAACACATGTTTTACTTAAGCTACTGTGACAGATAAAAGCAATTTAGGAAACAATATTAAGGCTGTGAAACTCCAAATGTGATGTTACACAGTGGTTGCTAATGTCACTGGCTGACGCATCCATAAACTAAACTCTGGGGGACAATAACATGTTGGTGTTGCTAGGGAGATGCCTGGCCCAATCGAACCCACTTAACCAGAATTGCTGTCAAAATCCCTAGTCACAGTAGAAAGCAATTTCAGACTAAACATAGTTCCAGGGTGTATCTATTTAATGATAATAAAAGACAGGATTTTTCACAGTGGCGTACCAAGAGGTGGGGGACATCGTGCCCCCCCCAAGTGGCTCTTTTAAGAGCCAGACCAGGACAATGAGGGTGTGGAGCAGGAGCATGGTGCTCTTGCTCAGCAAGCTCATTGTCCTGGGCACCTTTCCCATTCCGCCCCCTCATTGCCGAATGGGAGAGGTGTCCCTCTGCAAGGACAATGGACCTCATTACAAGTTTGGCGGTAGCTTTGCTGGTAAAACCTGCAGGCTGCCGCCAAAGTTGCAAATTTTTCCGGGAACCCGCAAATGGGCAATTACCGGGTCATTATGGCCCTGCCGGACCCGGTAATTGCCCATTCCCGGGTGGCGGAATTAAATGCTCCCCATTCCCATTAATGGGGAGGTCAGATGCACCCGCACCATTCGTGATTGGTGCCGGTACAACCGTCAGGTCAGACCTGGAGGGCGGGAAGGCACTTGTGAGCAGAACTTGTAGTTTGCCGGTCCGGTGACAATGGTACCAGCAAGTTTACTGGTACCGTTGTTACCGGGCTGGCAAACTTATAATGAGGTCCAACGTCCCAAAATGACAGGATGGCCTCAGAGGGACAGCAAAAATCCCTCTTTTGCTTTGGGCTGCCTGTGAGGTGGTGTGCAGGATGTGGGACCCACCCTGTTGATTCAGCCTTTCCAAGGCTCATACTTTTGTCTGTAAGCTTGAGCTCTGAGCAGCAGGGCGGCTCTGCCAGGGAACTGACATGTTGCTCTGTGTCAAAAGAGCATTACAATGGAACCAATTGAGCACTAATGGGAGGGAGGGGGACTATTAGCAGGGACTTGTCCCTTAAAAAAATGTAAATGGGGTGATCAGAAGTGAGAAGGGTGCATAATGCTGCATACTCTATGAAATAATGACTATGGTGTTAACATCCAAGGGGGATTTGATAGGCTCACATTAATTTGCATGATGGCATTGTGACTTGGCATGCAGGATGGGCAGGATCAAATTGAAGCCATACTCTTATTGTTCAACACAGTTCAATGACAATGTATATAGTGTAAAGTTATTTTGTTAAGAATGGCTAGTTTATTATGTAATGTGGTTTGCCTCCAAAGCATTGCAATAAATACAGTTTTGTAAGGACATGAAATGCAAAGCATACCCTTAATAAATATATGTATCAACTAAACTTAGGTAGATGAGTTCAGTTGCTTAAATTGTGCACATACCGGTTTCACCATTTAATCAAAGTGTGTGATCCTAAGCAAATCATTTAATCGCACTGTGTCTTATCTTCAGCTCCATCAATGATTCACTTCATAGCTTATGTTTCATATATCAAGCTATTATGAAAAGAAGGCTAATGACTATAGAGTTTCTCCATATATAATAATAGTGCAATTTAGGTATGTTGGGCCACAGTGTTATTTGCCACTTGGCTTACTTATGGCAAGGTATTCTGCAGTCACTTGCATGGTGCCTCCAAGTATCAGAGTGCTGATGCTCCTTGGAATGTCCTTTTCTGTGGAGTCACTTCTGTTGGTGCAATCCATATGCAAATTAGGAGATTTACATGTATGGTATGTGTTATTACTTGGCTTGAGTAGCATTTGGGGGCAGCCAGTCTAGCCCTTTCTTACTGTGGCATACCTTTTTTTCTGGGAATCCTGTCCGGGACAGCAGTGTTGTTGTGTGCTCCTGCTCAACCTAGCTGCCTGTAGAACAGAGGTCTGGAGCAGGACACGGAGAGCAGTGTGGCTGTATTCTCTGGCTCTGCAGCCTGCATGCACATAGCAGGAGCATGCTCTATCCCTCTCCAATCCATTGACCACACTGCGGGTTCAATAAGAGGCAGAGCCGGTGCAGAGCAGGAGCACACCGCTCCATGTCCCACTCTTGTCTGAATGTTGCAGGGAGAGGGTACAGAGTCAAGTCATCATATGGGGGGCAGGAATGATTGTGTGTCAGTTTAGCATTAATTTTCAAAGGTGCGAATCGGGGAAACGTAGCACAGCATTTTTCGTGGCTAACCCCTCCTCCCCATCTCAACACTGCCCTCCCACTTCCCCCCACAAAACTCTTGCAATCGGGATACTCCTCTGGTTTATGAACTATTAGGCAGCAAACCATGAAAGCATAAGACAGTGGACTCTCAAATGGAGTGTCAAAAACTAACTTTAGTTAAAGCGTCCGTCGCTTTTGTTTTGTACTACCCACACTATGAGTATTGCACAGTCTTTTTGAGTGGAAAGTTCACTCTAAACCAGCACACCAGTAGCCAGCCGTTCTTGATGACGGTGTTGACAGTATGAGAAGTATGCATACCTCATAGGAGGTGGGCAGATATTAATATGACATTAATAATAATGTAACGATACACATGCACACGTAACATCGATCTTAACAACGTACTGCCTGGGGCTACATTTAGGTGTCTTTTCTGCTTTGTTGACAACAGAACGTCTAGTAAGTCGATGGTGTTTGGCAGTGTGATAGCTCTGAACACATTGTTCTGATAGAGAGACTAGAGAGTCTGGTGTCAGCGAGCCGAATATGAAAGCTGTCAAGCTTTCACAGTAAAAGAATGATAAACCAGAGGTAAAGCACTTTGTAGCATGCAACTGCACCACGCTGTCACCGATTTTGTCATGCCATCTATCACTGCCTGCAGAACGGCAATGCATTCCACGGTACATTCGATATTGGGTTGCGGTGAAATGAACAAATGAACACTTTTCTTTCCAATCTCACCTTCAAAGCTTTTTGATATTGTTCCCATGTCCATATCCCTGCTTGCATTTTGGCGAGCAGACTAACTGCCTTTAATTGGGTTTCGAGCATGGAGTCGAGACAGGGATATTACAGTTTTCTGGATTCTCTGTTAATTAGTATTTTAGTTTCCATAAGGAGTCTTAATGTTTATGAGAACAATCGAACCATGCATATTCTGCAAAGTGCACAGATAAAGGAAATCCTGCTGCAACACCAGGCATGTTCCTTTTTTCAGTGAACAAGTGAAGTTAGATTGTTTGTGAAGGGAGTGGACAATAGACAGTAATGATGATCGTGCTGCATTTATACACTTGGCATTGGAATAGTTGAAATGTCCTCAAACATTTCTTTTTGCATGAATTAGGGAATATTATAAGCGAAAGACAAGCAATTTCGAAAAATAAGTAACTCGGTTTATACAGTACACTCATGGCAGCAACAATGTAAGCATTATTAGTGAAAACACTGCTTCGGAATTTCACAGGTCATTTTCAAAAGTAATCAGGTGAGTGTTGATGGAGTGCAGTCGTGCTGTGGCGCATCCAGTTTTAAATTGTTGTTCTGGCTGCTGCAAGTTCAGCGCAGTGAAAAGGTGCGCACTTATCAATTGCGAGAGCAGCACTGTAAAAGGGGAGTGGGCTTCTTTTAATCGTTACTTACGTTAAATCCAAAATAAAAGTAACTTACATATAAAGGAAATGCAGGGTCACAGGAAAGTATAACCAAATTTAGAGGTAGACTCAAATGCAGTAAATAGAGCTTTCTGCGTGCCTTTGCAGCAAAGGTGTGTTAGCTTTTTATTAATCTACAACGATGCAGCAGTGGCTGCTAACCCATTGTACGTCCCACAATCCCAGGCTGGTATGGTAAGAAGCAACCAATAGTTGTTATTTTTTTAGGTCAGAGATTAGAACCCATGTGTCCCGCCGACAGACATTGAGAGCATAACCATTTAATAATTCACAATGATTTGCAAAACATGATTTTTAGAGGGAGTCAAAAGAACCACAGTGGTTTCAAATTGCCCCTTCCTATGTTTTGCCTGGGAATAAGGTTGAAGAGTTCTTAAAATGCAACATGTATATAGAAGTATGTCTGTCTTTCAAGACTCTGACAGTGTCATGGTAGGAAGGGTTTCTCACAGGAAACTTAGATGAGATAACCTTTTTTAATTTAGATGAGATAACCTTTTAATTTTGTTCTCACTGCTGGTTGCACTAATCTACTGGCCCTTTAACAGGGAAGGACTATATCAACCGCACCTGGCGTGAAGCACCAGCACGAGTGCTGAAAGAGTGCATTCATGCTGTGGAGTTTGGAGCATCACGTTTTTTATTTTTTTTCTCACTGCTGGTTGTACTAACCTGCTGGCCCTTTATGAGGGAAGGACTATATCAGTCACATCTGGCGCAAAGCACCGGCGCAAGTGCTGATGGAATGCAGTCCTGCTGCAGTCAGGCTGCAGTCGGAGGTGAGCAATAGGTGGGCCCGTATGAAAAAAACACAATGATCCACCAACGCTACCCATTAAGAAGTAGGAGGTTGCCTCGTTTAGAGGAGAATCACCCAGCAATTAACAAACAAATCCGGGGAGAGATGAGTGATACGGCGAGGGATCTATTGTACATTGAAAACGGGAGCATCACCAAAAGAGGGGAACAACTACCCCTACCACCTTCACCATTGCCATCTCCCTGGCATGAGCACATTTGATTGGATATTTGACAGGTCACCACAGAATAAACTGAGATGCAATCTGAGATGTGAATTGCGAGGCCTTTGATATCGACATTGACATCAGTATCGCTTGGACATCTAGTCACCGAACAGCTTCTTTAGGTAGTGGAGCCTCTTCTAGCAGTGTAAATACATGGCTAGAAAAATGTTATGACCCTCCAATCATAGGGCTACAACGTTGTTCACAGGTTAGGAAAACAGTGGTGCCTTCCGATAGCAGAATTGTCTCATGTCAGGAAAGCCAACCTGATCTTCATTCAATGGGGTTACAAGGTTCTACACAGAAATGGGAGTGAGTAGAATGACAGCATACTTTTCTATGTTGCCTGCTGTTGTTTTAAACATTGTAGATGAAAAAGTTGGGGCAGAGCTACCAGAAGGGGAAATAGAGGATGCAGTACTGCTAGAGACTACTGTCATGATTGAAGCTCATCGTTACTCAACCGTACCTAGTACCTCAACCAATGTCATATCTAAGAGGATGTCAGTCCAAACCCCTGAATCAACAAAGCTAGCAGACCTACTTGTGACTTTTCCCGTATTACCTATGATGGACAATGTTAAAAGGAGTGTAAGTTCTCTGAGATTGGAAAAACCAAAGGAAATAGGCATGGGTGCTGGGGGTGTGGTGCCAACATCTATGCCACATGCTGGTCAAAACATATACCTTCAGCATAAGTCGCATGTGAGTGCTTCAGTGAAAGCTTTGTCTGGGAGTCCGGTGCGGATGCTAAGGGTGTCTCCTTAAATGCACAGATTGAAGCATCATACTCGTTTTAGAGATTCAAATGGTTCATCTAGCTTAACCTCAACAGGGGATATGACACCTGAACGTGCCAAAACGAATGACTCTAGAACGTTTCAGGATATTCCACTGGTCACAAAAGAGCCACTGAAACTTTCTAAAAAAGTGCTAAAAGCTTCTTGTGTGAATAATACAGAACTAGCATTTCCAGTCTCTGAAGGAAGTAAATCTCCAGTTGATCTAGAACATGGGTGCACAACATACGGCCCGCGGGCCAGTTGCGGCCCGCCATGCCCTTTTGACCGGCCCGCGAGGCACAAAGACTTTCCTAATGGAGGGCAGCCCGCGGCCGCCCTCCATTAGGAAAGTCTTTGTTGTCTTCCGGGCCGGTGAAAACAATGGCCCTCATTGGCTCAGCACACACACGCATCACGTCGCTCCTACGAGCCACGTAATGCGTGTGTGCTGCACCAATGGAGGGCCAGCACTACGGCTGGCGTGGCCCATAAGGCTTGATGCCGGAAGGCATTTCAGCCTTGGACCATGCCAGCCATAGTGCGATTCCAGCGACTTCCAGCTTACCTGCCTGCCTGCCTTCCAGCACGTCTCCGGTAAGTGGTCTGTTTGTGTTTGTGTGTCAGGTTTGTTTTGCTTTATGTTTGTGTGTATGAATGTTTGTGTTTGAATGTATTTTGCATATATGTTGAGATGCGGGGGTGGGGGGGTGTGTCGGATGTGTATGAATGTTTGTGTTTGAATGTATTTTGAGTGTATGTTGAGATGCGGGGGTGGGGGTGTGTGTCGGATGTGTATGAATGTTTGTGTTTGGATGTATTTTGAGTGTATGTTGAGATGCCGGGGTGGGGGGGGGGTGTCGGATGTGTATGAATGTTTGTGTTTGAATGTATTTTGAGTGTATGTTGAGATGCGGGGGTGGGGGGGTGTGTCGGATGTGTATGAATGTTTGTGTTTGAATGTATTTTGAGTATGTTGAGATGCGGGGGTGGGGGGGTGTGTCGGATGTGTATGAATGTTTGTATTTGAATGTATTTTGAGTGTATGTTGAGATGCGGGGGTGGGGGGGGTGTGTCGGATGTATATGAATGTTTGTGTTTGAATGTATTTTGTGTGTATGTTGAGATGCGGGGGTGGGGGTGTGTGTCGGATGTGTATGAATGTTTGTATTTGAATGTATTTTGTGTGTATGTTGAGATGTGGGGGGGTGTGAATGTTTGTATTTGAATGTATTTTGTGTGTATGTTGAGATGCGGGGGTCGGGGGGTGTCGGATGTGTATGAATGTTTTGATTTGAATGTTTTTTGTGTGCTGAGTTGGGGGGTGGGGGTTCGGGTCTGTATGGGTGCTTGTTTGAGAGTTTGCTGATTTGGGGGGTGGGGGGTTCGGGTCTGTATGGGTGCATGTGTGTGTGTGCTGAGTTGGGGGTGTGGGGGGTTCGGGTCTGTATGGGTGCATGCTTGAGTGTGTGTGTGTTGAGTTGGGGGTGGGGGTTTGGAGTTGGGGGGGTGGGGGGTTCGGGTCTGTATGGGTGCATGTTTGTGTGTGTGCTGAGTTTGGGGGTGGGGGTTCGGGTCTGTATGGGTGCATGTTTGTGTGTGTGCTGAGTTGGGGGGGTGGGGGGTTCGGGTCTGTATGGGTGCATGCTTGAGTGTGTGCTGAGTTGGGGGTGGGGGGTTGGGGTCTGTATAGGTGCATGTTTGTGTGTGTGCTGAGTTGGGGGGTGGGGGTTCGGGTATGTATGGGTGCTTGTTTGAGAGTTTGCTGATTTGGGGGGGTGGGTGGTTTGGGTCTGTATGGGTGCATGTTTGTGTGTGTGCTGAGTTGGGGGGGTGGGGGGTTCGGGTCTGTATGGGTGCATGCTTGAGTGTGTGTGTGTGCTGAGTTGGGGGTGGGGGGTTCGGGTCTGTATGGGTGCATGTTTGTGTGTGTGTTGACTTGGGGGGTGGGGGGTTCAGGTCTGTATGGGTGCATGCTTGAGTGTGTTTGGGGCATAGTGTTTGGTTGGAGGTGGGAGCCATGGGGCATAGTGTTTGGTTGGGGGTTAGGGGGCCATGGGGCATAGTGTTTGTTTGGGGTTGGGAGCCATGGGGCATAGTGTTTGGTTGGCGGTGAGGGACAGGGGGCATAGTGTTTGGTTGGGGGTGGGGGCCATGGGGCATAGTGTTTGTTTGGGGTTGGGAGCCATGGGGCATAGTGTTTGGTTGGCGGTGAGGGACAGGGGCATAGTGTTTGGTTGGGGGATGAGGGACAGGGGGCATAGTGTTTGGTTGGAGGTGGGAGCCATGGGGCATAGTGTTTGGTTGGGGGTTAGGGGGGTGAGGGGGCCATGGGGCATAGTGTTTGGTTGGGGGTGAGGGGGCCATGGGGCATAGTGTTTGGTTGGCGGTGAGGATCAGGGGGCATAGTGTTTGGTTGGGGGTGAGGGGGCCATGGGGCATAGTGTTTGGTTGGAGGTGAGGGGGCCATGGGGCATAGTGTTTGGTTGGGGGTGAGGGGGCCATGGGGCATAGTGTTTGGTTGGGGGTGAGGGGGCCATGGGGCATAGTGTTTGGTTGGGGGTGAGGGGGCCATGGGGCATAGTGTTTGGTTGGGGGTGAGGGACAGGGGGCATAGTGTTTGCTTGGGGGGTGAGGGACAGGGGGCATAGTGTTTGCTTGGGGGGTGAGGGCCATGGGGCATAATGTTTGGTTGGGGTGGGAGCCATGGGGCATAGTGTTTGGTTGGGGGTGAGGGGCCCATGGGGCATAGTGTTTGGTTGGGGGTGAAGGGGCCATGGGGCATAGTGTTTGGTTGGGGGTGAGGGGGCCATGCGGCATAGTGTTTGGTTGGGGGTGAGGGGCCCATGGGGCATAGTGTTTGGTTGGGGGTGAAGGGGCCATGGGGCATAGTGTTTGGTTGGGGGTGAGGGGGCCATGGGGCATAGTGTTTGGTTGGGGATGGGAGCCATGGGGCATAGTGTTTGGTTGGGGGTGAGTGGACCATGGGGCATAGTGTTTGGTTGGGGATGGGAGCCATGGGGCATAGTGTTGCACTCCAAGAGTGAACTCAATAATAAAGCTAAAACAGGCACAGTTAGGAGATGTACATCCTTTGCTTTTTTGAGGAAACCTGACTCAACGAAGGCCATACTCCTCTTGGGTAACCCAAACAGAAAACTATAGCAGTCCAAAATAACGGAATGTCCAATCAAGGGTCAATAAAATATATATAATTTAATTAAACAGACGATATACAATAACTAAATCGAAATAAATGATAGCAATGGAAAATGTGTAGTACAAAATGTAAGTTTGAAATGCAATAAAAATCGTTACCCCTCAAAAACATATCTTTTTCCATGTGTTTAATACAAATTGGGGGTTGAAAAAGCCTCCTGACATGTCCCGCCTACCGCCCCGCCCACTTTTACTTTTCGGCCCACTATAGCCCTCATGTAAGGTACTTTCGGCCCTCTGTCAAAATCAGTTGTGCACCCCTGATCTAGAACAATCAAGGATTTCACAAGATGAATTTATAGAGGAATTTATTAATAACTCTGAATATTGTTTTGAGAATGATCTTACTTGTCCGAAGCAGATGCAGCCGGTCAAGTGGCACAGCGAGTAGAGCGCTCGCTTTGACATCAGTGCAGAGCCTGCGAACGCAGGTTCGAATCCCGGCAGCGCCAAACTCAGCGTTTCATCCTTCCGAGGTCGATAAATGAGCACCACACACCGTGGGTAATAATAAGCAGCGCTCAGATACCTGAGGGTTCGTAGCGCTATATAAATGCCAAATTATTATTATTATTATTATTAGATGCTGTTGAATCAAGTGGGTCTTTATGACCCTAAAATGCTGAAACTTCAGGACAGATAGATACCGGATCAGAGGGTTGATGCACCAGTGATGACTCAAGAGTCGATATACTCCCAAAATATTCTCACACTGGAGTAAAAAAAGACTTGTGGCTGATATAAACATAAGTGTGAAACTAAAAAAAAAACAAAGGAAAGTCTGAAAGAATACTCTCGGACGAATAAGAGGACAGACTGCCATTAAAAAAAACGTTTCTATAATTTTGTGCACAATAAATGCATGCTGTTAGAAAGAGTGCTCCACAGAGACGATGCACTAATCATGAATTGTGTTCATGTCCTCAAGCTGCTATACTATATCCCTAAACTGTGAGCTATTGATTCTAGTGATAATGCATCAGTCGAATTTCTGAGTGAGAATAAGCTTGACCGAGTACTGGTCCATTTGAATTTGACTTTGATTAAATAAACCTTATTAGAGGCTGCACCAAATGTACTGCCCTTAGGGTTTGATTTAACAGAGGTCACATGGGCAAATCTACAAGAGGATCCAAATAGACAATCTGGAAAATTCATATCAAGATGATACGCAGGAAAGATACATTTCTGAGAGGATTGATTGTCGTATTCGAGATGATGTTTCAGTAGGGCAGGAAGAGAAGGGAACACCTCTTCTCCCACTCTAGACCTCCGTTCAGCGTAACAATCACTTAGCTAACAGCCTCCCTTGGCCCTCCTCCGACCCCACCTGTGAGGCTAAGAACCTCTGTGTCATCCTTGATTCTACACTCTCCTTCTCCACGCACATCTCTGATGTCTCTAAAAAGTCAAACTTCCAATTTCATCTCCTCAGTGGTACTCTGCTCTTCCTCTCCTTGCCCCAGAAGCTCACTGTCTCCCCAGCTCTGGTTCTCTCTAGGTTGGACTATTGTAACAGCCTCTTTCTAAATCTACCTGCCGCTACTTTCCGCCCTCTGCAACTAATCCAGAACAGGGCTGCGAGACTTGTCCTTGGCCTCAAGCCCTGGGATCGTATCTCCAGCTCTGAAATCACTCCATTGGCTCCCAGTGGATGCAAGGATTACATTCAAAACCCTCTGCATTATCCACAAGGCTTTCTGGGGCCTGGGTCCAAAATATCTTCAGTTATCCCTTTGTAAATACCTCTTCTCTCAAGCTCTTCACTCCTCTACCTCTAACTCCCTCAGGGTCAGTCGTTTTTGAAAGAAACAAGCTGGGGTAGATCTCTGTCTTCCGCTAGGGCCTCCCTCTGGAACAGCCTCCCTGCCACCCTGAAAGTTGAGAACCATCTGCGTTTCCGGAAGCACCTCAAGACCTTCCTCTTTGCCTCTGCCTTGCCCCCCCTCCCCTGCTGATCTGTTCTCACTTGGCACTGTGCACCTGGCCACCCCCTGTCCTCCGGGCCCAGGTTCCTGCTCACCCTGCCACCTCCCACCGCACTGCCTCCGGGTCACCCCTTGCACTGGGGTCTGTGTCTGTACCCATACAGCCCCCCCTTATTTTTCTTCCTACACTTATACGACTTACCCTGTCTGCTGCCTTTAACTCAGCAGTTGCTGGCTGCACTACCATTTGTGTTGCTTTTATTATTTATTAATGTATTATTATTTATTCTGTTCTCCTTTTGCTCTGCACTTTCCATTTCTCCCCATTTCTCGCACTTTTCCCCTCGCCCTCCCCATGAACTTGCATGTTCTGAATGTCACTGGGCCTAGTAAGATTGTTGTTTTGTTCTCCCCTTTTCCCCTCCCTTGCCTTGTCACGCTCTGAAACACCTGCGTATGAGCACAATAGAAATAAAATATCAATAATAATATCAATTTCAATCAGAGGCCAAGGAAGTCCTGATAGAAGAATTGTAACACAGAAGAAAGGGGTGTTGTCATGGCACTGATGAGGGATCATAGGCTTGGCTCTCCAAGTCATTGATAGTAGTTAAAAAAGGAAAATAGCTAAAGACGGTAATAAAATCCAGACCCACTACCATTGTCTCTCAGAATACAAGACATTTCACTTGCTTATTTGGTAAAGATCAATTTAAATTTGATGCATTTGATGTACTCTTCCTTCAGGAGACGTGGTTGTGTTCAGTCCCGAGTTCAGATAGATACGGATCTACCTAAACCCAGCAGTAAAAGTACTAGAGGAAGACAATGTTGGGCCTGTTGGTACTCTTATAAGAGACTTAGGAATTGAAGTAAAAGAGACTCGTAACCTCAACCCTTATATGCAGACGGTAATACTGCATCAGAATGACACAAGTAAGATTGGTGCAAATCCCTATGTAATCTTTAATGTGTATTGGAGTCCAATAGGTATAGGGGATGATGAATTTATGGAAGCCTTTACAGATTTAATTGACGAGTGTCATACAAACTTGGAGGATTCATTCATCCTAGTTTGTGGTGACCAAAACATCACCTGCTTGGATAAAATGGGGCAGCCTTTGAAGGAGGAGAGATCTCTCTCTAAAACTGTGGAACAAAGAGGGGTTCAGTAGTTAAGGGAAATGTATCTCAGGGGTATTCAACTCCTGGACAGCAACTGGGGGGATTTGCCAGCATGGCCAACCTGTCATAGGGGTGCCCAATTAGAAATTCTGGATTATATGTTCATTTCAGGAAATGCATTTCATTTTTTAATGAGGTTTGAAGTGATTCCATCTGTCATTCGTGAACCTACCTAGACCAATACAAATGTGTTAATGCCTAAAGCAAGTCTGCCCCTTGCTCCAGCCCTGTTAGATCTGTTTATTTCAGACTTGGGTGCAAATCTAGGAAGCGCTAAATCTTTCCCACCCAGAATAGATGGAAGGACATTGAGCTGATTGCTGTACGCAGATGATCTGGTCCTTTTGGATCAGACTACAATAGTCTTGCAGCACCAGCTGATGCCTTGCAAGCATATGTAGACCAGAATGGACTCAGGGTAAATGTGGCTAAACCAGGAATTTTAGGATCCTTTGCTCATCATTGGCTAAATGAAAGTCTGCTTTCCAATGGTGCCTGAATCAGAAGGTTCTACAAAAGGTGTACACTTTCACATAATTGGGTATGTGCTCAAATATCAGTTCAGTCAATGTCCCAAGCTCAAATGTTCTAAGAACAAAGGCAAAAAATCTGGCCGCCAAGGTTCACCACTTGTTGAGAAGGTTTGCTATTCGTTAGTCCCAGTCTTTGATTTGTATAAGTTAAATCAGTGGCTATATTGACCTATGGGTCAGACTCTTTATTCGCATTGCCAACTTGGAATATGGCTTGTGTTGGAAAGCCCGTTTTGGAGGTGAGTGCTTGCGTTGCCGAACAGAGGTCTGATCCAGGTTATCCATCATGAATTAGGTCTTATTTTTCTCAAGGTTATGATTGTGTATCAGAAATGCCTCACCAAAGATTGCCCTATTATGATTCAGATCATTGTGCATCTGCTGCTGAATAAGAATGAATCATTCTTGAATGATAGGAAGCTTGCTTGTTGTACTATTTTAGATAAATTGGGCACGACTCTGGAGGAGAAGATGGAGTATACGTTGTTTCACTCCTGAAGCCTTGGTTGCAGACATTACAACGCCCTCCCACTACACTTGAGTGTGCTTCCTAGCAGCCATCACCGTGCCCAGATTTACGGTTTCGAATTAACCTCTTGCCTAATAAAGAAATTCTAATTTACAAGAAAGTCAGTGGGCGTTAAAGATTCAATATGCAGTTTTTGCACAGTTAAGTATAATACAGTCACTCTGGCAGCTTTTGCTATTTTGATCAGGCTTGACATGGATGTAAAAACTGTGCCTTGGGAAGTTCTTCTCCGAAAGCAGTAGCATGACACCATAAGAGTGGTGGGGAGCTTTGTTGATGGGTGCGAGAGTAACCATGGTTTTAGCTGTGATTAGATTTTCCGAAGAATTATTTAAGGAATTTGATACCTCGTAATGTTGTTAAATAGTGATTTTAGGAAAATGATTTTGATTTCATGAGACATCTGTGCATTATTTGCAGTGAATAATCATGATGCATATGTTATGTAAGATGGTGAAAGGGGTTTGGGAGAATTCTCAAGAATGTGCTAATTTCCCTTACCTTTTGAGACGCCCAGCAACTTTGCTGGATTTCTAGGATTTGATTTTTTTACCTGGGAAGAGTGTGAGCCTTTTTTCCCACTCTTCCATGTATTTTGATATGTGTTTTACTTTTGTGTTCTTTGGATACAGAGTTTTAAAACAACCCCAGAGGCATCCTCTTTTGCTGTGTGTCACACAACACCCTCAGTGCAGTGGCACAGGGGTGTATTTCAGACTCCCCAAGGTTTAAATACCCCCTCTGGGACTGACTACTGTCTCCCAGAGCATGTACATTTAAATTGACTTTACTAGTCTTTTTAAATGTACAGACCCAGCACACCCTATATTCCTATAGAGTGCTGGAGGGGTTGCCTAGCTTCCCCTGGGTCTAAACACTCAGTCGAATGTTACCCTTTCCCACTTGAAATGGCTGGTGGCAGTGGTTTTAAACAAACAGGATGTCAGACCATGTAAGAACCAACATAAAGGAGGAGGTCAACAAGATGCTTGATCTCGAGGTAATAGAGCCATCTACACATCCATGGTCTAGTCCAGTTGTACTAGTGCCAAAGGCAGGACCCAAGGAGTTGAGATTCTGTGTGGACTACAGAGCTCTTAATGCAGTCACAAAGACTGATGCCCACCCTTTACCAAGGACAGATGAACTGGTGGACAAGCTTGGTTCAGCCAAGTACCTCAGTACATTTGATCTCACTTCAGGCTTTTGGCAAATAGCACTGACATACCATGCCAAGATGATAACTGCATTCTCAACCCCAGCAGGCCTCTACCAGTTTAGGGTAATGCATTTTGGACTAAATAATGCACCTGCTACATTCCAAAGGATGCATGGCATACTTGGATGACATTGCAGTGTTCAGCCTTACATGGAAAGAACATGTTGACCACTTAGGATATGTTTTGCAGGCTCTTGAGCAGGCCCATCTGACCATAAAGGCAAGTAAGTGTCAAATTGGTCAGAGCAAAGTGGTCTACCTTGGACATGAGGTAGGAGGAGGTGAAATCAGGCAATTGACTATCAAGGTACAAGCTGTGCCAAATTAGGAGACCTGTACTACTCAAACCCAGGTGAGAGCCTTCCTAGGCCTTACTGGTTACTATAGGAACTTCATAGAGAACTATGGGACTATAGCTTCTCCCTTGAATGTAGTCTCCTCACCCAAATTTCCTAAGAAAGTCAGGTGGAATGAAGAGTGCACTCAAGCATTAGAAGGCCTAAAGAAAGCCCTTTGTCAAGCTCCAGTCCTAAGAGCTCCTGACTATAACCAAACCTTCATTGTGCAGACAGATGCTTCAAATACAGGTATAGCTGCAGTTCTGAATCAGCTGGATGAAAAAGGTAAGGAGTACCCCCATTTTCTTCTTCATCAGCAGGAAGCAGAAGTAACCTGCGACAAGGCAGGCAACCATTGAAAGAGAATGTTTCGCTATTTTGTTGTCACTGAAGAAGTTTAGTACATACTTCTATGGATCTACTTTTGTTATTCAGACTGACCACCAACCCTGGCTGGAGATGGTTAATGCAAATGAAAGGGGAAACCCTAAACTACTGAGATGGTCAATCAGCCTGCAAGGGTTTGATTTTACCATTGAACACAGGTCTGTGTGTCACCACCAAAATGCTGATGGTCTCTCCAGAATTTTTGACTGACTAGAGTAAGTAGATTCATCCAGGAGTGGATTATACCCTCCTGTCCCTTTCTCTGGGGCGGGGGGACGAGTGTTAGGGAGAATTCTCAAGAATGTGCTAATTTCCTTACCTTTTGAGACCCCCAGCAACTTTGCTGGATTCTAGGATTTGATTTTTTTACCTGGGAAGAGTGGGAACCTTTTTTCTCACTCTTACATGTATTTTGATGTGTGTTTTACTTTTGTGTTCTTTGGATATGGAGTTTTAGAACACCTCCATAGGCATCATCTTTTTCTGTGTTACACACAGCACCCTCAGTGCAGTGGCACAGGGGTGTCTTTCAGACTCCCCAAGGTTTAAATACCCTCCTTGGGACTGACTACTGTCTCCCAGAGCATGTAAAGTTAAATTGACTTTACTAGTCTTTTTAAATGTACAGACCCAGCACACCCTATCTTACTATAGAGTGCTGGAGGGGTTGCCTAGATTCCCCTGAGTCTAAACACTCATGTAACAGTCAAATGTTAGCCTTTCCCACTTGAAATGGCTGGTGGCAGTGGTTTTAAACAAACTGCCATGATTGTTCCCGACTGCGAACAACGGTAGCTAAAAATCAGGTCAGCCTTGTTTTCCAATATGGCGCCTCAGACCTATCTGTAAAAACAGACTCCGGACAATTTTTTTCACCATTTCGTTTTGGAAAGGTCCTTCTTTTGTTTGTCTGTGCGCACACAAACCAGGTTTGGTCTCTTTGTTGGCCTTTGGCGGGCTTCAGCGCTGACGCCCTCCTCTGGTGCCTGAGTGTCTGGGGTGGACAGGATGTGAGGGAGGTGCCCAGAACTCCCTGTGCTTAGTCTCGTAGGAGACCTGAATGCACTCTGGCATGATTGGCCAGCTAGCTGTCCGGCAAGGAGAGACACCCTGATGTGTGAGTGACATCCAAGTTGGAATGAATTGGGGAAAACTGTTTAAAAGCAGGTCTCTGGGACTTGGAAAGCAGAGTCGACCACTGGAACGAAAGAACCGAAGGCGAACTGAAGGAAAAAGACTGCTGCAACTCCTGGTCCACCGGTGAAGCCCTGCTACAATTCCGAATTGCCTGAAACTCCATCGACAGAAAAGCCCTTCAAGGTTAACTTCTTCCCTTGAGTTTGGTGAGAACAACCAACTCATAAACCACCTGGACACCATCCCCAACATGGTCAAATTTACTTCAGAGTGCTGTTGAAACCCGGATAGCCAGGGGGAAGGAAACCAGCTCACACACCTTAAACCGACATTTTGCCAAGCTTGTGGCCTCTTCCCTGGGCAGTGCAGAAACCTCCCGATGTCCTCCTTCTTGTCCTCACGACTGAAGCTCAGGAACAGCGAGAGCTGCAGGAACTGCCAAAAACAACTGCCTCAGCTACAGCTTTTATTCACTTACAAGGTTCTGTGCAAGTGCGGTGCAGAACTCCGTTCGGCTGCGGTGAAAGTTTGTGAAGCTTTCCCAACTTCGTAGGCTTGTCCTTCCCTAAACCAACATCTAACTTTTTGTCTGATCAAATTCTTCTAAGATCCGTGGCAAAAACTTAACCATTTACTACCAGAACTGTGCTTTCCTATACAAGACTCTGAACCATTGACCCTGTCCATGGCCTATTGAATTGAATTGCTGGTTGTAGTGAACTGAAACCCTTTGCCCTGCTGCCTTTGAAAGTATTTGTGCTCTTGATTCTTATAACCTTGTCTTTTTACCCATTTTTAAAGTAACTGAAATGCATTTTTGCTCCCACTTCAGAGAAGCTGAACTTGTTCAGAAACTGATTGGTTGTGTATTGTGGTATATTAGATTGTGAAATTGAGCTGCTCTTACTAGCGGAATGTTTTCCAAATGACTGTGTAAATAAATGTGTATTCTTTTGCCAAGACCCCTTGAGTAACCGTTTGTTTGAATCACTGTATTGTTTGGTCCTTTGTGTAACTTGTTTGACTGCTCACTTTACTCTTGAGATAAGTCTGGCTGCTCAGCCACTGCTACCACATTACTGCCTAGTACAGGCTTGTACCAAAGGTGAAATTGTACAGACACTTGTAGTCTTAATTTTGTGTAGTGTTGCCAAAGGGTACTGCATATGATCATGCCTAACAAAAGGTTTTTAATAAACCAATAGCTACATAAAAAATAAAAACAAATAACATACATAGGTTTGACTTCATACATTCAAAAGTGAGTTGTTTTAAATTTCAATGTATCGTTGAAGTGATCTGCTGGTGGGGTAAAGCGATACACAAACATTAATAAACAAGTATATACATACATAAATAATACATACTATAAGAATAGCACTGTGTTATGCACCAAGGCAGTTAACATCCAAGGCCATTACTTAAACAACATACAGGTTGCACAGTGCAAAGCACCAAGATTAGAAGAAGCTCCAATGTATCACTCTAGCTAAGTGCAGAAGTGACAGCATATGAGGAGGGCACCACCCTTCTTTCTATTTTGTGGCATCTCACCTCTGAAATAAAAAATCCAGGTGATCGATCTGAAATTGAAGAGACAATTGTCTTTCAGGTAACATACTCGGTTGGTCCTATGTCATTAAACTGATGATTGCCCTCGACTTATCTCTAAGTGTTAATTCCAATGTCATTTTGAAGAATGCACTCTTGAAGGGTAGCTTAGCTAAAAAGACTTGTTGTGAATGGAAGTACTTTGGCAATTTATTCCTGGAAAAAAGTATTTTTTTTGCAATCCGTAAGCATTTATTTACTTAGTTTCTTCTATTTGTTTTCTTCCTTAATGTACTGATAACTTTGTTTCACTTGTTCTCTCCAAAAATATAGGTTGAGGGGGTTGGTGAAATCTGCGTTGGATCACTCCCTTTCTTATTCTTTTAGGTGTTTTTCATCTTCTCACATGTTTGAAATTCTGGGCTTGCGAAGTGAATAGACACAACCTGTTGTTTCCAGTCAACAGCTGTGTCTCTAAGTAACACAGGAAGAAAATCCATCTTGTCTTCAAAGACTACAAGGAGAAGCAAGACAATGGTGACAGGACTGAACAAGCCACAGGAGACACCAGAAGAGTGGTACAAATTTGGGACATGGCCCAAGAACAGAAGTAAGCTGTGTGGCACCAGGAGACCATGGACATTGTGTAGTGGAGTAAAGAAGTAGGGAACATATAGGTAAACACCACTGGGGAGGAACACAGCATCGGCAGCAGGAAGGATAGCCTGAAGAATTGTGACATGAGGCAGAAAATCTACATCTTCTAGAAAAAACAGAACCTGGAAGGAAAAGCCCTGTTTAGGCGAATACCATCTTGGAGGTAGTCTAGACCACTTCATGTGGTTCTGGGGTGTTCTCATGCGATTCTGAGGAATCAACACTGTAGAGGTCATAGGAGAGAACAACATTAGCAGAAGAGTCTGGTGCTGTAATCAATGCCACTTGCGTCAAAGGGACCACTGAAATGACCTTGGGACATGAAAGTGAAATCCTGGTTTGGCCAAGGCAACAGCATGCTTTACCTGCTGCAGTGGCAAACTGGTTCAAACAGGCAGTGCTGAGGTTTGAATGTCAAAGTGTGCTTAAGGCAGATGCAGAGGTTCCTGCTGTTTCAAACTGGGTCAAGCATGCTGGAATAATGCTCACATATGTTTGACATTAATTTTCAGTAATCAAGATTGTGTCTTTGCACTCAGAAGCCATGAGTCCCACTCCAGCACCTCAGTGAAAAACAAGTCCTTTTTTGGGGCTCACAAAACCTGGGAAGTCTGGCACAACACTTCACCAGTCCATCGGAAGGGTAATATCATGGACAGAAGTGTGACTGGCAGAGATGTTGGTCTTTAAGGAACAGAGCTTGCCTCTGCCTTGAAACACTTTACTTCACCTTACAGCTGGAGGACTTTGGAAAGGATTTCTCTCGCACTCTCCCACAACGGCCAAACAAAATCTTATTGAACGTTTGAAGTCCAAAGAGGAATCCATGATGTAGTGGGACACCCCTTCTTTTAAAGGAAAAAGTCTACAGGTGGTTTGACAAAATGAGGAATTTGTCCAATCGTTGTTCTTGAAATAAGTGAACTTTTCCTTCTGTCTTCACAGCAAAAGTGCTTGGTGCTACAGAAAGTAGAGGGGACAGGAAGGAAAGATAGAGGCAGAGGGAAACAGTATGGTGGAACATTCCCTCAGCTGTAAGGAGCTCCCACTATCTACACTAACCCTGCACCTTTAACTTCTGAATTGAACAAAGGCCCTTTTTTGTATGCTGCAGCCCTTTGTGATGCTACTCCTTTTATGAAAGGGTTTGCACTTTGATCCCTGTTCGCAGGTGTCATGACCACAGACCAGCAGAACCATGGGGTCTCACCAACACTGCACGTGGGGGGAATCTGGTGGGGGATTTACAATCCTGCATAGACTACAGAGCTTTAAACTAGATCACAAAAAAGAACAGGTAACCTTTGCCACTAAAACCTGTACTTCTGGATCAGGTCAAGAATGCCAGCATTTATGCCAAATTAGACCGCAGAGGGGCGCAACACCTTCTGCATGTGAAGGAGGGTGGTGAGTGAAAAACCGCCTTCTTTACTAAGTATGGCCTATATGGGTATTAGATCATGCCCTTCAGGTTATGCAATGCACTTGCACTATTTCAATAGTTTATGAATGGCGTACTGCAGGAACTCCTTGATGTTTGCACCATCGTCTACATAGACCCCATCTTGATCTACTATGTAACCCCTCTGAGCAGGTCGAACACCTAAGAGACATCATAGAGAAGTTACAACACCACCAACTGTATGCAAAACTAGAGAAATTAGCATTTCACTTACAAGAAGTGGAACTCCTGGGATTCATACTCACACTGGAAGGGATCCAAATGGATGACCTCAAGGTTTAACCAATCCTCCAGTGGCCCTCTCCAAACTCTGAAAAAATAAAACAAGTCTAGAGCTTTCTGTGCTTTGCTAATTATTACCAGTGCTTTATCTTAGAGTTCCCAGGCATCGTATATACCTACATGCCACTGCTTTGTAAGAGCAAGACTTTCGAGTGGAATGAAGATGCTGAGCAGGCATTTGCAACCTTGAAACACCGCTTTACCACTGCTCCAGTCTTGCAAGAAAGAAAACATGAGCTCCTGGATATGGCGGAGACTGATGCATCCAACACAGCTATGGGGCCATTCTGTGCCAACGGAATCCAGACACTGGACATCTACATCCCTTCACGTTCTGGTCAAGTTCACATCCCCAGAACAAAACTATTAAATTAGGGTTGAGGAACTACTTGACATAAAGGCTGCTTTCAAGGAATGGCAACACAATCTGCTAGGTGCCAGGCACCCTATCATGGTCCTCACAGACCACAGGGACCTGGAATACCTAATAACATTGAGGGCTCAGTCCACTAGAGAACTATGATGGACACTGTTTTTTGAGCAGTTTGATTTGGTAATGGTTTACTGCCTGAGGGTGTTCAACGACAAAGCAGATGCTCTATCATGTCTAGTATACAAGAAAGGAGAGGAAGAACATGCCCATGAAGCCCCAGAACCATCGGTGATCATCCCGATACACAAGATCGTAGGAGTATTGGACCTACACCCGCCAAATTATAGCAACTACAAGATCTGGTTCGGAAGGCATTTACGCAGACCAGGTTACACACATGGGCCATGGAACATCCAGAGCGAGAAATAAAAGATGATCTGCCTCATCACTGCAAAAACATGTACCTCCAAACTACACCAACGTACTTGCAAGTGCTCAAAAATGATCCCCCTGGTATCACTAAAACCATAAATAAGATCCAACAACACCTCTGGTGACCCATGCTTTGGGAAAATGCAACCTCGTATGTAAGCACCTGTGAGGCATGCGCCCAGCACAAGTCACAAAGAAAAAGACCACAAGGGAAGCCAAGCATTTAACAATATTTTGGTTGTGGTCGATCTTCTGTCAAAAGTGGTGCATTTTATCACATGAAAAGGAGTGCCAAATGCAACCACATCAGCCCATGCTTTTCTACACCAAGTGGTCAGAGTTCATGGGTTCCCCTCTGTGATCTCTGGATGGGGAGCCAGTTCATTCCCACTTCTGAACAAAAAGAATGCTGTGCTTTAGCCCAGATGGACCTCTGCCTGGCAACTAGTCACCACCCTCAAACTGATGGACAAACAGAGAGAACAAACCAGACCTTGGAGCAATACCTCAGCTGCATGTTTACCCACACACTGTTGGAGGGGGTGGACCTCCTTTGGCTAGCGGAGTATGCCTACAATAACACCATGCATAGTTCGATTGGGTTCACTCCCTTCCTTTTCCTCCAGAGCAGGCACACCCAAACCTCAGTATATGACCCCCTAGAGACTTTAGAAATGCATGCAGTCAAATCCTTACATGAAACAATCCACCAAACACTGAAACAGTCCACAAAACATATCCAACAAGCCCAAGTAATTTACATGAAATGTACGGACCATAAGAGAGAACAGAAGCCGAGTTATCAAGTGGGGGCCAGGTATGGTAAACAACTAAACACATTAAGCTAAAAGGACCCAAGAAATTCCATTCCGGATACATAGGCCCATACACCATCACAGCCCTTGTCGGTTTGGTGATGTATACACTGGAATTGAATCTCTATGCATCCACCCTGTGTTTCATGTGTCAATAGTGAAACCGGTTGGCCAAGGGACATGAACCTCCTGGACTAATCCACCACCCTTACAGGTAGAGCATGCAGACCCTGAATATGAAATATGAAGCATCCTAGACTCCAAACAGGTGGTAAAGGTCCAACATTACTTAATTGACTGAAAATTGTATTGAGTACTGTTTAGATCCTGGAAACCAGCAGCCAATGTCCATGCCCCACTTTCACTATCTGGGCAAGCCGCAACCCCAACATAGTGCCTTGAGGGGGACTTTAGAGGGAGTGCTGTCATGACTAGAGTCCTGCAGAACCATGGGGTCTCACCAATGCCACAGTTGGGGGAAGGTGGACCACTTTGATGCATCTTTGGCTCAAAAACCCTTCCAAGATGGACACAGCAGAGACAAGACTATACCCTCAAGCAGGCTGCCGTCCACCCCACAGGGGACACTTTATGAAGCAGAGGCATGCTGGGTCCAGGGCTATATAAGCCAATCACTGGGCCCACAGATTGCAGCCATCAAGCAGCAAGAACGTGTCAGTTCGGAACTTACCTGATATGAGTCCTGGTTTCTGATCCTGCTTCATCCTCCTCTGCTTCTCCTTGACCCTGCTATGCTCCTGCTTCATCAGCTCTTCTTAGATCAGTATCTCAGGACCTGCAACGCTGGAAAGAAGAAAACAAAACAAGTTAGCAGTAGTATAAGCAAATACATACTGCACATTGCAGAATACAAAAGCTCACAGCTTGTGGAACTTGTACCTATTTACCTTGAGGGACGTCCATCTTCCCTGCCTCCTGGTGACTCGGCTCACACGAACCTGGAGCTATGAAAGAAAATAGACATTAAGACAAGCACGAAAAGAGAAAGAAGACAATTCCCCAACACACATTAGGTGCACATGAACACGTAAAAGGAATCTAGAGACTAAAACAAAACTATGAAAGACAGCACATGTGAATAACCTTCCACGGATCACAAGAAGTCTGGGCCAGGGCCAGTGATGTAACTGGTCAGCAAACAGGCTTCAGGGCCAGCATTGAAAACGATGAGTTCAGCTTCCCCTTGGGTTACACCTTGGGAGTTGGGTGGGGGAGCCCATTACTGTTAGTAATGTCTACTATTTTTGTTCCTGGGGTCTCAGCTACAGGCAAGCCATCTTCATGCCAACATGCTACCCCTTCCATCATAAGCACATCAGTGCTCCATTTGGGACCACCACACATGGTTACGGTGGGACAATCCATGAGGAATCCAGACACCTCTGAAAGACATCAGATGAGCGTTACAGCAGGACAGCTTCCTGTGGATATTATACCTGCTCCCACAAAGGAATATAGAAAGGCAACCCCCAGGGTTACAGTCTTACTGCCAGCAGCAAGGACAGCCTCGTTGGGGCAAATTGACATAATCCTTTTACAGCTGTGCTGGGTTTACAGGGCTTACTCATGTGGGGTATCAAATTGCTGTGGCTGGGATAACAATGAAACATGCTAGCCACCATACCTTATGGCTTGTATTTGTACGGTGCCAGACCTTCCCTTAAAATGGAATGCCTCTTAGCCCGTATCTCTACAGCTCTCACTTCAACACTCACCATAGTGGTGGTCTATCGGCCTCCTGGGGCAGATAGTCTGTTCTGCGTTGAATTTCCTGCCTTTGTGTTTGAACTCCAGAACAAATACCCCAACCTATTGATTGCTGGCGATTTCAATCTTCCTGCCAACTCCAATGCTGCTGGTCAGGTTGCACATTTCTTGTCCCTGATGTCCGACCTTGGGCTGCCCCAGCTTAGTCTGGAACCTACCCATCAGCTGGGGAATATTTTTGACTATGTCTGAGTGGCCAGGGTATCCACATGTGTATCCCCTCCCTGTCCAGTAGTGTGGTCCGGCCACTTTCTAATTTCTTTTGTGATCTATCAGGCTGATTCCACTGTATTCCCCTCTTGTCCTGCTATTCCCAGATGCAGCTGGTGCAAGGTATTGAACTTTGAGCTAGTGGCTTCTCTTCTATCGTGTTGTGACCATGGCGCCTCTTGCACTCTGGCCACGCTAGAAACCTCCTTTACAGCAGTCGCCAATCTGTTGGCTCCCTTTAAAATTGGTAAGCAAAAAATCACATATCCGAGCCCTGGTTCACAGAGGCACTTAGGGCCGGTAAATTATCCTGTCGACAGGATGAGAGAAAATGGCAAGCAAAGTACTCCCCTGAAGCTACATCTGCTTTCCACAATGCTCTATCAGTCCACCAAAAAGAAATTATAAAGGAAAAAATATATATTTTTACCAATAATTTGGAAAATGTGATTAACCAGCCCAAGGCCTTATTTGAGTTGGTCCAGTCTCTGTCAATGCCATCTAATGCGGCCCCTCACGTGGTGCCCTCACAGGATCTCTGTGACTCACTTTCTTCTTTTCTTTCACACCAAAATTGAATCCATCTGTAAAAACAGTCACAGAAGAGCAAGTCAGCCTCCTATGGATGCTGCCCCTCCTGTTTCTCCTATCACTAACTCCACCTGGTCTATATTTCAGATCTTCTCTGATTAGGATATACTTGGGGATATCACTAGTCTTAAATCTGCCTCTCCTGCTAATGCAATTCCTCTTGCCCTCTTGAAGGAAAGTTGTGGTGACACAATTTATTTACTCACTACTACAGTTAACACCCTCTTTCGTGATGGTGACATCCCCACTTCACTTAAGCATGCTCTGGTGATCCCTCTACTGAAGAAACCTTCCTTGGACCCTGCAGTACTTGCAAACGTCTGCCCCATTTCCCCCCTGCCATTTCTTATGAAGCTGCTGGATGCCTTGGTGTCTCCTTTGCTGTCCACATTTTTTGAATCTTCTGGGTTCTTTGACCCTTTTCAATCGGGTTTCTGGCTGGTGAGGGGCATGGAATCTGTTTTAAATTCAGTTCTAGATGACCTGACTTGTTTGGTGGATCAGGGTGGTGTCGGAGCTGTCTTGCTGTTAGATCTCGGGAGGATAGCTCAGCGGCAGCGTGCGCGTCTTGGAAGCAAGACGACACGAAGCAACAACAGGTTCGATCCCCGGGTCCGCGCTTAGAAAGCTCTGGGTGTTTAAGCGTGTTATAAATACGTAAATAAGACAAAAAAAAAAAAAAACACAATTACGCAACTAAGAAAAACAAACAATTCCTGTAACAGCGCCTCGATGCCTGCGGGCTGTGTGAGCGCTTTATAAATGTAAAAATAAATAAATAAATAAATCTTTCAGCCGCTTTTGACACGGTTTACCACCCTACCCTGATCTCCCGTTTAGTGGCAGCAGGCCTATCTTGCCAAGTTCTGGTGTGGTTTACAGCTTTTCTCACTGACCCCTCTCAGTCAGTCTCTGTCCCTCCTTTTCTTTACAAAGCTGTACTCTTGTCGTTTGGAGTCGCTCAGGGCTCCACTCTTTCACCAATCTTGTTTAATATTTATATTTATATTAGACCTCTTCTTCTTCTTATCCTATCACATGGGTTCCACTACTAGTCTTATGCTGACGATACACAGACCTTGGTTCGGTTAGACCTCACTCGCTCTGACGTGGCGGCCTGGCTTAAGGAGATGCCTGGAAGATCTGGGGGCATGGATGGCGGCCAACTGGTTAAAGTTGAACAACAATAAAACCAAGGTCTTGGGTGTGGGTACTAGCTCCCCTCTTTTGTTCTGGGCCACTGATTTTTGGCCACCTTCCTTGGGCCCTTTTCCCCTTCTATCCTCTTCAGTAAGAAATTTGGGGGTAAAAATCTCCTCTTCGCTATCGATGGGTGATCAGGTGGCGGCAGTATGTAAGGCGGGCCATTTTATATTGTGTGTTCTTCTCAAGGTTCTTCCTTTTATTTCGGTCAAAGTTCAAGCCCCTGTGGTGGCTGCTCGTCTTAAGTGCAGTAGATTACTGTAACTCACTGTACCTGGCTCAGTTGCATTTTCTCATAAATCGTCTACAACTTCTTCAAACGTGGCTGCCAGGGCCATCCTTCATCTCCATTTTGGCCAATATGTCCCCTCTGCTTAAACAGCTCCACTGGTTGCCATTTGAAAAGCGGATCATGTTTGAGTCCATGTGCATCGTCCATCATGCCTTCTATGGACTAGGGGCTGAATACTTGCAAACAAAATGTGTTATGTTCCATCTCGCTGTCCTCGTTCCATGTCTGCCCTAGTGGTCTTTGTTCCGTGTGTTAGACTCTCACACACTGGTGGGCGGGCTTGTTAAGTAGTGGCTGCTAGACCTGGGACACTATCCCTTTCCATTTTCCTGCTATGGATGATCATCTTGCATTTCGCCGCACACTCAAATCTTATTTGCTCTGATTCAATCTTTTAAAAGTGCTGCTACTTGCTGTTAGAGCCAAGATGCCTCTTGGCGTACATGTGCTTAATAAATACTGTTTACATAACATAACATTTACACCACCAGGATAGCATTCTCGCAGTTTTTGGAGCAGAGGTACATATCCTAACTGCAGCCACTTGTGCTGCAGAGACTTGGCTGTCACTGAAACTTGCAAATATGCACCTGTGGCCTCTGAGCCTGGTCTGTTCCTTTGGGGGATAGGCGCTGCAGATCGATTATACTGATGCAGTAAGGTAAAAGAGCCCCCTGTGCTTTTGGAATGGATCTTATGAAAGGGGAATCGTATTAGATTACCCTTTGATGGAATTACAAGCATCATTACATTAATTAATACACAGCAAAAAAGCCAGGGCTTATACTCCCTTGCCAGATGGCAATTCCTCACACCTACCTCTCACCTTCCTGTAACTTCCTTTGCTACAAATCAACCCAGCAAAATCTTCCATACCCAACTCTACCTGAAACCCCATGGTGTGTGTCCATTATGTACTGTAGCCTGTTGCTTCCCATATAGGATTGATATTTACAAATCTCATACACACATAGATGCATACATACACATACATAGGTGATAGCAGTACCTTCCTTCCTCTCAGTACAAGACAATGCAACCCCACACAAGCTGCTTCCACAGATATAATAGCTTCTTCATGATCAATTTCAAAACCAAATATCTGTCACATTTGTCCCATCACATCTTTAGGTCTTTGTTAACTTGCAACCTTTCCTATTTCTCTAGGTTGTTCTTCAAATAGGTACTTCCCCTTTTCAATCCCCTTCAGTAATAACAGCTTGTTTTTGTTTGTAATGGTACCACTTGTTATCACAGTTGTTCAACTTGCCAGGATTGTATCTAACAGATGTTACTATTACCCATCTCAATTGGACACAATTTTTTGACCGATTAAGGGGGAAAGGCATAGTATGCATGCATGTTGAACAAAGGACTACAGCTATCTCAAGGACTATCCGGAAATCTCACATATATGTACATGGATGGGGAAGGAGCCCACTTGATTGGCATTGGTAAATGTGTTTCCGTTTGATGCACAGCATTAAATTCCTTGTGAAGGATCTGCAGTGTAGCGTGTAAGAATATTCTAAAACCCACTAAAACTTACAAATACAAACACAATTTCGCCTCTTCTCACCAAAGACAGATATTTCATAAAAAATGATGAGGAAACAGAGCGATTAATCATGTTTTATTTTAGTGAATGCCATTTTGCAATCCTCTATCATTTTTGCTAGCCCATGCATGATGTGAATACGAAGAACTTTAACAGAAATGGTGAACACGTTTTTTTTTCTGGTTACGCACGCAGATATCATAGAATAACTGGCATTGTTACTCTGCACACCACCTTCACATGATGCCTCGGGGATCACATGTTGACATTACGAAAAATATAAACGCCATTTCAAATATTGGGGGAAAAAAACAGATTAATTAAAACCCACTCTCTCACGGGGACTGGAACCTCGGTACAACTTCTTTGATCACTTAATGTTACGTTTTCTACGCGGAATGACAGCGCCGGCTCATCCGCGGCGTTCACGCAAAGAAGAGCACACTCACGAGCTCCCTTCTGGAATCGATACAGGTTGCCATGGCGCTTTTTTACACACTGGCACGTCTTGTGTCAGCTGACACCTTGCAGGCGTAAGGAACGCGCACCTAAACCACGCCCCTATGTACTTTAAAGCACCGCTACTCGTACAGCTCTCTGCTGCTAATTGTAGCGTTACTCTCCTTGTGGTTAAATTCCGTATTCCCTTCTGACATTCTGTCAGTGCTCTATTTTTGATCTTCTGGTTCCCGACACTTGGCTATTCAATTTGGACTGCATTTGGATACTCCTTTGGTTTTGGTTACGTCTGCTCCTTTACTGACCCGAACTCCTTCACGGACTGCCTGCCTTTTTCCTCAGTGACTTCCTGGTTCTACGGCCCACTAAGGTAATTGGTTGTCCTCTGTACTCGTCCACCGCCTCTTTCTTGTTCCTGAGGCCATTTTCACTGGCTATTATCCTGAACTGTTTATACTAGTTAAAACCCACTATGCTGGATTCCACCGTTAGCCTTTACTTTTGAACTTGGTTTCTACATCCTTTGGGACTTCAACATTCTACAGTGAACTACACACCAAGTGCATATTGATGCTTTCCGGTACATGCACCAACCCGTCACTAGTGCAACCCTCGTGCCGTCCGGGTTACTCTCCTGTGCTAACCTTCCTTTTTTATTTTATCCTTTCGTTGTTTCCCTCCATTTGGACTTTCCTGCCAGTTCTCCATTCAGGTCTGTGTTTGAATTACTTATCCATTTATTTCTGGGATGCTCTGGTTTGTTACATTGATGTAGAGGGTAATAGTTTATTTCTTTTGTAGGTTAATCCTATAGCAGAGTCCACTCCTCAAACCCCATCTAGGTACTCCTTAGTACTATTGTTTTCTTGCATTCCTTCATACCTTGGCTCCTCTAACCATCTTTGTATTCCTTTGCAGCATTGGTTGGCGGTGTGTGTTCTCCCCGCTCTTTTAGGTGATTGGCAATTCTGCCTGTTTAAGTTGAAACAGCAGAGAGGCACATCACAGAAAAGAGACCCTACTTGAGGAAGCCTGAATCTAAGAATTCAGGGGGTGTTGTGTTACCAGAGGCTGTCTTGTGAATATCTGTGGAATCTACCATCTCCAAGTTCGCCTATCTACAGGCAGTGATCGATTACCGGAGCGGTGAGTCACAGAATTAGCAGCCTTATAATGTCCACAGAGGCTAGCGATGCCTTGACACAAATAGTGCAAATGGTCACGGATCCGAGAACTGACCTGACCACTGCCCAAGAGGCATTATGCCAGCGCATGGACGCTATCCAGTCCTTGGTGACCACTCTGGCCCCGCAGGCAACCGGAGCTGGGGCTATGGCTTCGGGATCCAGTTTTCCAGCTCCTACTCAGGAGTCGGCACCCATCATGCTTAACACACAATTCCCTCTGGCACCCCCAGAATGCTTTCTGGGGGACCCTAAACAATACAGGACTTTCATTAATCAGTGTAAATTAAACTTCTTGCGCCGTCCTGCTTCTTTTCCCACTTCTACCACTAAGGATGCGTTTGTCTTGTCACATTTGGGTGGCACCGCAGCCGCTTGGGCAAACCCATTATTAGAATCCAACAATCATGTGCTTTACAGTTGTGACGCTCTTCTTACTATGATGAGTAAAGTATTTGATACGCGCTACACTACTCAAGCTACCGATCTGGAGTTACTAAAGCATAGACAAGGGAACAATTCCCTCTTGGTTTATTTAGCTCGCTTTAATCAGCTGGCAGCTGAGACAGATTGGCCCGAAGAGAAGAAGACTGCAGTCTTTTATCAGGGTCTCTCTGACAAATTGAAGGACATACTCTCCACTGTTCCTATCATTCCTACTGTTTTCAGAGAATTGCTTGATTTAGTCCTCCAAATCGACGCTTGCAAAGCTGAACGACGAGGCGAGAAGAAATCTGCCCTGTTTGTCTCAGCACCTGCAGAAACCTCTTCCACAACACTACCTGCTCCTGAACCCATGCAGGTTGGTGTTGTCAGTGGTCCGCTCACCCCCGTGCAACGTGAACATCGCAGGTCAAATAATCTGTGCATGTATTGTGGGGCCTCTGATCATTTGTTGCCTGAATGTCCTAAAAAACCCAAAAGAAAGGCGGGAAACGCCAAATCCTGACAGTAGACGGAGTCCCTACGTTGGGAAATGCTACTCTGGACACTCCTTTGTCTAGTTCGACTCAGTTGATTCAGCTCCCTGTCCATTTTACGGTGCACCAGGGAGGAACATTCAAAGCAAAGCAGTGATAGATTCGGGAGCAAGGGGTAATTATGTGGACCAATGGTTTGCTTCTATGTCTGGAATACCACTAATTCGCAAACCTACTCCTGAACTCGTTAATGCAGTTGACGGGTTGATTCTTGTCTCTGGCATGGTGACACATCAGACGGTCCCTTTGGTCATGTGTACCGAAGAAAACCATGCAGAAGAGATAACTTTTGATGTTATCAAAGCCCCTGCTTACAAGGTCATTCTGGGTATCCCATGGCTACATTACCACAATCCTGCCATTGATTGGTCAACCCACTTGATCCAGTTTCCCTCTAATGTCTGCAATACTCGCTGCACTTCATTGCATGGAATCAGCCAGGACAGCCCCGCTAGAGAGCTAGTGTCCTCCACTAGGCATGTTGGGGCCATTTCTAACACAGTTACCTCAGTGGTCCCCACTCAATATGTAGAATTTGCAGATGTGTTTGACAAAGGGATGGCGTCCTACCTCCACATCGGATCTATGATTGGCCAATAGACCGAATACCGGGAATGAAGATACCCACTCGTAGAGTGTACTCGCTCACCCTAAAGGAAGATGCTGTATTGAAGGAGTACATCGACAAGGCACTAACTATGGGCTTTATCCGCCCTTCGAAGTCTCCAATGGTGTCTCCGCTTTTTTTTGTTCCCAAAAAAGAAGGGGATTTACGTCCCTGTATTGATTATCGTGCAATAAATGCAGCTACCATTAAAAATCAGTAACCTCTTCCTCTGATTTCGGTCCTCCTCGATCAACTGGGCTCATCTAAAATCTTCACTAAGTTAGACCTCCGAGGGGCCTACAATCTGGTGCGCATGAGAGAGGGGGACGAATGGAAAACTACATTTAAAACACGCTACGTCCTATTTGAATACCTGGTGATGCCTTTTGGTCTCTGTAACGCCCCAGCTACCCTCCAGGTATTTATGAATGACCTATTTCATGACATCCTAGATCAATATGTTGTTGTTTATCTGGATGACATATTGATCTATTCATCATATCCAACACGTCAAGACAGTTCTTCAGCGTGTAAGAGATCATCATTTATTTGTAAAGGCTGAAAAATGCATTTTTCATGCATCTGAAGTTGAATTTCTAGGATACGACCTTACTGATCATGGAGTTCGTATGAGTCAGTCTAAGATTAAAGCAGTCTTGGAGTGGCCGGTGCCCAGGAATATCAAAGCTTTTCAATCATTTTTGGGTTTCTCCAACTTTTACTGGCGTTTCATCAATAACTTTTCTGACATCTCTGCGCCTCTCACCTCCTTGACCAGTGCTAAGGTGCCGTATGTTTGGACACCGGAGGCTCAAAAGGCGTTCGATCAGCTGAAGTCTGCCTTTACTACAGCTCCGGTTCTTAAGCATCCTGACCCGGATTTCCCTTTCTTTGTGGAAGCAAACGCTTCAGGCTATGCAGTTGGCACTGTCTTATCACAAAAATGCCCACACTCAGGCGAAGTATCCCATCGCCTATTATTCCCGCAAGCTGACGCCCTATGAAAGAAACTATTCTATCACGGAACGCAAACTTCTAGCCATTAGAGATGCCTTACTGGAATGGAGACACCATCTTCTGGGGGCTAAACACCCTGTTACAGTCTACTCTGATCACAGAAATCTTCTGGCCTTCAAGTCAATGAAGTGTCTTACTGCCAGACAAGCGCGTTGGCACTTGTTCTTTTCACAATACCGGTTTGTTATCACCTATCGTCCTGCTAACGCTCAGATATCTGCTGATGCTCTCTCCCGTCTTCCTACAGGTAATCATTGCCTATGGTCCGAGCCATTGCTTCTACTGCCAAACAAAGTCGTCTGTGGGTGTTCAATTCAACCTTCCTTGCTTTCTATCATTATGGATTGGGTTTCTACCCATCCTACGGAGGTCAATGAACTCAACTTGGAACTGGTGCAAGGATTGCCCTTTATTCAGGGGTGCGTCTTTATCCCACCGGGACAGGCCCGGACCTAGGCTCTTCAGTGGTCCCATGACTCTCTGATTGCAGTGCATCCAGGGGCTCAGAAAACCTTGGAGGCCTTACGGCGTTGGGTCTGGTGGTCCACCATGTCGAGAGATTTACAAGACTACATCTACTACCACATGTATTGAAACCCCAACGAAAATATCTGCAGCTGCAGTATTCAAGCAAGCCCCCATGCTTACAAAGAGACTGAACATTCAATACAGCACCATCAGCCACTGGTCTAAAAACATACCGTTCTTTCTCACTAGTTCCTCAGATACAGATGTACACTTTTAGAAACATATATAAACTTTCGAGACAAAAACATATTGTAAATATATTGCACTCTGGTAAGCAGCTACTCAATTGGGAAAAACACTCATATAAATGAGGGCAATCAGAGTATTGAATGCATTCTTTTTACAAGAGGCATTTGTTGAGTGCAGATCTTTTGCAGAGAGATACACATTTCAAAAGGGTAGTTTGATGAGTTTTCGATGTAACACAACAATTTGGAAAAATCCTCTGACCAAGCAGCATGGAAATAAAACGTGTTCTTACAATCATCATTCCAGAAATAGTTCTGCAGCTTAGACAGTTCCACAAGCTTCTTCAGCAGGATGAGGGTATGCAGCACCAATGAGCTGATTAGCACTATGGTTTGGCTAATATGTATCTTCAAATGCTTTGGCAGTGCACAAAAGCTCTCGATAGCCAGATCTAAATTGTATATTGCATATGTCCTCTGAATTCCAAGAACGCATATAAAAAAAACTCTGCTATTGACCTCTATGCCTTGCATTTATTTATTTATGTGTTTATTTAGAATTCTTGTAGAGTGCCTAATGGCCACAGGCCTCAAAGTGCTTACAAAAAATAGACATAACATACAACATGCAACAATAAAAACACAAGACTCCTCAGATGACCACTACAGAAGGGAGAAACAAGGTCATACAATGAGACCAAGATTTGTAGAGCCCATAGGCAGACATTTACAGAGTCTCAGATACATAAGCAAGGTGCAAGCTCCACATCCCACCAGGATACCATGATGTGGGCCTCATTACGAGTTTGCCGGTCTGGATACAACGGTACTGGTAAGCTTGCCGGTACCATTGTATCCTGACCGGCAAACTCAGAGTCGTGCTCGCAGGTGCCTTTCATTCCGCCAGGTGACTTGGCAGAATGAAAGGCACCCCACGAGCACAGCATGCCTGTAGCACAAGCACCATAATGATTGGTGCCGGTGCTACAGGCATCCCCATTCCCATTGAGCCCTATGGGGATCAAATGGGAATGGGGATCACCCAATTCCAGCACCCGCGAAAGGGCAATTACCAAGTCCGGCGGGGGCAGAATACCCCGGTAATTGCCCATTCGTGGGTGCCAGATTTTGTCGCAAGTTTGGAGGTAGCCTGCCTGTATTACGGGCATGGCTACTTCCAAACTCGTAATGAGGCCCAGTAACTGTCCCCTAGGGTACACCAATTGGTCAGATCAATGCTGTGCAAGAATTTCAGTTCGGAAGAACACACTACACCTGGCCCCGTTCTTGCGTGGAGCCAGGCAAGTACATTGTTACGGAGTGCGTCTCTGGGTTCACTCTTCGCTGCTCTCAGGACATTAGAGATGATAAAGTTTTGTTTGTCCAACACCAGAGCCTTGATATCTTTATCCTCCCGGGATAATCTTTTATGTGTATGGTGATGGGTGATATGAAGTTTAAAAAAGTCATTACATGTGTATGCAGGTAGAATGTCCATCAATTGACAATAAACAGGAACAGCTGCAATACTATTTATGAATAAACAACAGTATAGCATTAACTGTACATCCAACACCCACATAAATTGCAGTTTTTATTTTTCTCCAATTTCGAAGCTGGTGACTTGTGCTCTTCATTTCATTATGTGCCAGTCTGTCTATAATCTTCACTTGCATTGGCGTTTCTCGTAATATACTGACCCCGCCAGGGCCTACGTAAATATGTTGCAAGACATAACATCCACTGTGCCTCTGGATTCGTTTGCAGGAACAGAAATGAATATAATCGGCCCTACATCAGTTGAAGTGAGTAACCAATCTGGAACACCAGATGGAGAATTAACTGGAATCCAATTAGCTATATTAGAATGACTCTTAGGTGCAGCTGCGAGCAATACACTGTGAACACCAAGAGAACGTGCCATATGTGTTAGCAGAAGAATGGAGCTGCATTCTCGATGAGAAATGAGCACACATTTCTCAATAGGAAACATGGCTCTGCAAACGTAAGGGACTTTCCTTCAATTGTTCTCCACTGTCAAGTCAGTTATGATTGAAGGAATCATATTACAAAAAGAAACTATCTAGTGCAGGGGACAGCAAACCTTCACTACTTTCGTGTTGTTGGGTCCCTTGCATGCAATTTTAAATATTTACAAAACAGAGTGCTAAATGGAAGTGTAAAAACAGGGTACCACATTTGCTTTTTCCTTTCATGATATATTTTTTAACAAATGTAAGTGCGGCCTGTACATACTCTGCAGATAGAATTTATCAACCGATTCCTACCGAACTCACCTGAGTTGAGCAGGTGCTAAAAGGGGATGGATTCCATAGGACTCTAGTTATTTTTTTCAGGTGTAAAACCAGTAGACATGTGATGGAGCAGGAGGACCACCCAGAGAGGACATGCTAACTCCACTTTGTGGCCATACTCCGCCCTCAAATGCATTACAAATCCATAACGCACACGCAGCCTTGATCCTGCTTTTTCACCTTATGTTTCCACTCCAACCCTTATCAACCAATCTCGCGTTCATTTAGCACATTAACGAAATTTGCATGCAGTTGCAAAACGTGAGGAAAGCACAGCGGAAATGTACCACATCTTTGCAGTCAAAGGGATTGAAAATGGAACGGAACAATAAATCAAAGTTTCAATTCATATCCCTTGCCTTAATGCCTTGATGTCCTGCTCTGTCCCATATGAAATGACTCCATATCATTATGTTTGGGGCGCCTGATATATTGCGTGGCAGAAAATACGTGCACTTCAAACTGTGAGAGAGTGGGTGGGAAAACGTGTTTGATTGTGGTTATGGTTTTGTTATTTTACATTTTAGAAAGGTTCTCAACAGTTATACGGTCATGGATAACTTGCTTTCTTGGTGTACAGTAATGTTGAGACAGCCTGTGTTTGACTTCATGATTGATTCACGTTTTGATCAGTTGCATTGCTCAAAAAGCTTGTCGATATCATTGGACTATGTCGCTGGCATGCTACTAAGGCCTGGCTCAATTTGCAAATATGTCCGTCCTGTGAAATCAAGGTATTTCTCGAAGCGGCACATTGTAACTGTTAGCATAGAAGATTTGCATTTCTGTCTTAAAGACTGGTTCTCTGCTTCTCACTCAATATTGGCCCTCTGAACAAGATTACTGCATCAGGACACGTGTGCAAAAATTAAAACACTATTTTGCTTTATTTTTAAAATCCGGCACATCTTTGATTTCTATTTAATATATGGTTGTAACACATTGGCATGGTAGTGGATAGCCAGCATCAATGCTTATACGAGACAGAAGAACAACTAAACATGCTGTGGGAATTTCCCGTACTGAGTAAGAATAATTAGATTATTTGTCACTAATCTTCATCACAATTTTCTTAGCGTTTTGATGATCCCACCTTCGCAAGGGAAACGCTGCTGTATTTCGTTTGTATTTTCTTTTAATAATTTATGAATCCTTCCTCCTCTTGAAAGAGTAGCATATGAATATTTCCTCTACCCACACCCCCCCTGAATATTTAAAAAAGGTTCGTGAGCATCACCACACCACAAGTTTTTGCTATAGAGGTAGGTGGGGTAAGAACTGTTGAACATGAAGAACAGGACTGGGAGGATATGTATATGTAATCTAGGCATTTTTTCTGCATATGCTTTCCTCATCCCAGGATTTTAATTTGAGACAAATAAAAGCATTGTGAGTATTGTCACATGATAATCAAACCAATACTCTAACAGACCATGAATCTTTTCCTATCAAGCTTCTTGGGACTGTATTATCACTTGAATTTCTGGAGTGTCTTGAGACCCCAGCCACAATGGCCGTTCTCTTGCAAACTCTGCCCCTCTGGAAGCAGTCACTCTGGGACTGATAGCGCTCTCATGATATCACTTTTACAGCAGCAATTGGGAAGCAGGATGAATAGTTTTGATGTGCAACGAAAGGTTAGCTAGGGCTTAATGAGACATTCAGCATAACCTGATCTAAATCAACCAGGTTTAAAACGCTCTGGAGAGTAAAATGCTCTAACCGATGACGACTATACCAATGCTATGGTTTGTTTCCAAGCCCTTAAAATGCAGGTGTGGAGAACGTTAGGGGATCTGCAGCAAATAAGGTACACCATAGCTCCTGATCTCCCTGATTGCTGATCCTCAGTCAGGAGATTGTAAAAGTCTGCATTAGTGATGTGTGCAAACATGAAAATCTGTTCAATTGCAGTTCAATCTAGTATTTTACTGTTGTTCTGCTCTTCTCAAAACCATCAATCTCCTTTTCCATAAATATGCTGCAGTGTGTTATGAACTGGGGCAGGGAACATTGAATAAAGGTGCCTTATACACGATATTAGCCCAGCCCTCATCTATCAACTGGGCATTGTTTAAATAAAAAAGTGGTGTTCCTATCTACAGGGGTTTGGTACCTTGCTCTGCCTATTTTGATGACGTCAGCCCTTTGATGTGACCCCTTAGTGCTGGAAGATTTTAAATAGAAGAGAGAAGGCCATTGGATTGCTATCTTCTGGCTTCTTGCTCCTACTCTTGGACATTTGTGATTATACAAAACACTATACATTTTCAACATCACAAGTAAACAAAATATCACACTAGAGAAACACCTCTTAAAGAAGTGGCTGCTCAGGCCGCTTCATCTTCTGGCAATAGTGACACAGTGGGTTTAACTACTGCCAACATTCACAAACCCTCTGCATTCTTGGATATGACATAGGCCCTGTGTTCAACTTCACTGAAGAGGGTCAAGAATGATACCCCACATTGCAAACTAAGCCCACCAATGATCTGGAACTGTATTATTGTATGAAAACAATGGATACACTCCTACCTTTCATAAAGGCAATGATTGACAAGCTGCAGACTTGAAATGAAAGATGGGGCAGATATGGTTCCCGCATTGATGTTGTTAAACAACATGTTATAGCAGTGCAAGCATTATCAACCAGGATATCCCTTCTATAAAAAGAGTTTGACAATTTCAAGTGGCATACACATTGGGCCTCATTATGGGTCAGGAGGTAACCCTGCCGGTGCTACTGGTGGGTTGCCGTTGGGCCCGTAAAAAACTGCTGGTAGCTGAATTCCTTGTGCCACCGGGCTATTACAAGTCTGGCGGCTGGGAAGTCAGGTGCCAGTAATTTTGTTAAACCCCATTCCCATAGAGTCACATAGGACTCTATGGGATTTGGGACACGGAAGCACTGGCACCATTGTTAACAGTCTTGGTGCTTCTGAACGGCTTTGCCTACCATGACCGCTGTAGCCAGCAGGGTCAGACCTGTCAGGCACATCGGCTCCGGCAAGGAAAGCTGAAGTTTGACAAATAATAATAAATAACCAATACATAAATAAATAAAAAGTGCATTGAAAAGAATCCCAGTAATATAAAGATTCCTTGGCATGTCCTTTGTCCTGGGCTCTATGTCATCTGTCTGTCAGATATTGATGAGTAAGCTGTATGAGAGAATGAAGTGTGTTGCATATTTTCAGGATGAGGTGTTGGAAGGTAAACATAACCAGGTGATGAAGATACTGCTAGAGAGTGGCACAACCTTAAAATTAGAAAAATTGAAATTTAATAGGCATGAAGTGGTGTCTGGGACATAGCATTTCAGCCCAGGAGCTTATGCCAAAGGTCTATGCAATACAAAGCAATGGTGGGGCACCCAAACCCGGCAACGGAGATCAAATGAAGTAATTAACAGACAATTTCTCCCACTCACCACTGGTGGGGGAACAATCTGTGAAGGAGAGCCTGATGTTTTCGTAAGAGACTGTCCAGTAAGTGGTGTTTACTTGGAGACAATTTCTCGAAGAGATGTGGGCCTCTGCTGACAAGAAAATCATATTTTAGCTAGAGTCAGGGAAATGGTCAAAGGGGGTGGCCATCTGCCAAAGCCATAAAGTCAAATTAAGATCTGCATCAACAAATCCAATTAGAGTTATCTTTGGTGATGCAAGATCTTGTTTAGAGGTAAGAATATTATTGCTATTTGTGGTATGTCGCAGAACTTAGCATAGTGGGCACAAGAGGACCACATGGGTATTTTGGCAATCAGGATGATATTAAGGGGGGAGTATTGGGGATAAATATGTGCTACCTTGTTGATTGCTTAGTGCATAACTAGACAATTTGTAAAACAAGTGAAAAGGGACAGAAACTAAGTCCCCCCATCCCAAGCCACCAGTGAAGTTCCACTCTGCTACTTGGAGCAAGCTGGGGTTAGACTTGTAAGGCATATCAGGCACGTTCCAAAAGTCGATCAGTTTGCCATTACCCTCATAGATTAATTTAGCAAATGGCCAAAGTATGGTTTGTTGATGACTCTTAAACATGAATGGGGATTGACTCCCTATGGCCACTATTCAGGATATGGGGTGGTCATAAGTCATTATTAACAGATAATGCAAACCAATTTTGCTCCATGTAAGTGGTTGTCTATTATCAAGAACATCGAAAGTCATGTGTATTATCCCTCCAGAAACAGCCAAATTAAAAGGTTGCATAGAATCCTTTCACAAATAAGAACACAGAGAAAGACATGCAGGAGCACCTGTGGAACTAACTCATGGTAACTGATTTTGTGATTGGGTGGCCACTTATGAAGTGATGCAAGGCTGGGCCATGGGCACTAACCTCCATCCCAGGTGGGTAGTAAAAAGGGAATATTATAGGTGTGCAGATCACCTGTCAGAGAGTGAGGGTGGGGAACTGGTAGGAAAGGAGTAAAGCGTCATTTAATAAGGTAAGACGTTTTGGCTAGGAAAGTGAGTGTGAATGATTGATCAAGAATCATCTTATGTCAGACTTGCAGACAACATGACTTTGAATGTATCTGATCTTCTGCAAGTATTTGAGGTGAGCACCAATTCTATCCTGGCATGTGATGGCCTCGGTGGGCATTTGGAAAGAGTGTTTTTTCTGGAACAGCTCCAGAAGAGCAGGGTCATTGAGTTGGCAAATAAGAGTGGGTCTGGGAGATTAGCAGTGAATAAACAAAATCCTGGTCCTTGACAGACCTTCTTTCAATTATTCTATCTCTCTCTCTCTCTCTCTCTCTCTCTCTCTCTCTTTCTCTCTCTGTCTCTCTCTCTCTCTGATCTTTCCAAGTATTTGAAATGAATACCAATTCTGCCCTGGCACGTGATGGTCTGTAGGGGAATTTAGAAAGAGCTGTTTTTTTTTGGTACAGCTCCAGAAGAGCTAGGTCATTGGTGAAGGGGAGTGAGTCCACGAGATTTGAGAGGATAGTGGGGGCAAGGGTGAAGGATATCCCAAGTCAGACTACTTCTTCTATGAGGTGTAGATGAGGGTGCTGTTGTAAAAGGAGAAATGTGGCATCCCGAGAGTTAGTGCATCAGTGAGTAAACTAAATCCGGGTCCATGACAGAGCTTGTTTCAATTGTTATCTCTCTCTCACACTCTCTCTCTCTCTCTCTCTCTCTCTCTCTCTCTCTCTCTCTCTCTCTCTCTCTCCCCCTCTTGCTCTCTCTGTCTCTCTCGTTCTCACTCTTCTCTCTCTCTCTCTGTATATCTCTATCTCCTCTGTCTCTCTCTCTCTATCCTCTCTCAATTTCTTCCTCTCTCAAACAAAAATACATAAATGTTAAGATTAAACCAAGAAAAAGGTTGAAGTCTACAAATGTTAGTATTAATGGTGTTAAGGTTACAACACTATGCACTCTTTAAATACATACAACATCTGATGTTAAAATCAAACATCATGTTAACCTTAACTCACCCTGAATTTAATAAAATGTTTTATTTTAAAATTATGAAACGTTTTTTTGGGAACACATGTTTAATTAATAATTGTATAAAATACATGTTACAATATATGTGTGTATTGTGTGTTATATCAGTGGTTATTATTCTGCTGTTTATATTCTTTATCATAATATATTGTTTTGTTCGGCACAGATAGAATATGTTTGAAGTTATTATTATATGTTATTGTAAAATGTATGAATTAGATTTTCGAATTGGTATTTTGTAAGTATCAGTAGATAGCATTATTGAAATAATATGATACAAATGATATTATGAGGTATGTTTTTAAGATGTATTAGATTATTAATGCTTTTGTTGTTTAGGGTATGTCTGAGCTGATTACAAAATGTCCTGTTGATCAAACATATTACATGTTTGCAGTTCTTGTATGTATTTGATATTGATTATTGTAATTTTAACATGTAGCGATTAGTTATTAATATGTATATCTTATTTTTATGAATAAGTAACAAGTACATATTGTTATTGTGGACATATGCGTATGGCTGTTTCCATTATTTATAAATGTGCACTAAGAAAATGTGCATTGTACATATTGTACATATGGTGGATTTGATGGTTTATTATGATTTGAATGAAATTACTTTTTAAACTTAAGTTAACTTTAGTGGTGATTTGAGATTTCATTTAACATTTAACAGTTCATTTCACATATTTGCCTTAAGTGTACTTATCGTTAACTGTGTAAATGTATGCACTTTCATGATCATTCTTTTTGCTATTAGTGTAAGGGTTAGTATTTTTGTGGAGTATTTTATGATTTCATGTTTCTGGGTAAAAGGTTTATTGTGATGTTTTGATTTTGATATGCAGTTTGTATTTATAAATTTAAATCGTACCGTACAGTATCGCAGTGTCAGAAGCAGCTGTGTTAGGTGGTGCGGCTTTACGTTGCACTTGCTGTTAGGGTCCACTCCTCTAACCTCTCATTACAACGGAGCAGAGAGAAGTGAGCACAACGCTTGACGGCGAGGGAGTGAGGACTGCAGCAACTTCTCCAGCTTTATTGGCAGTCCCCCTAATCTCCCTGCCTCGTTTAGATTACTATTGTTTAGACTACTATCACACATCAAATACCTTCTACATAAAAGCTTCACCGTTAACACACCCCTACGCTGTGACCAGCAGCTGAAGATAACGGAACTAGGATCAGAATGTTCCTGTCTCCTTACTCATGTCATTAGTTTCCATTTACATAGGCACCGTTATCAAATTACGGGATGCAATGGGAGTATTACCATGAACTTGGCGCATCAGCCTCATGTATGCATGTCATGTAGCCTTTCTAGCTCTCAGTCGAGACTTGTCTTGGTTGCCCTTGTGCAGAGTTGCTTGCAGCTTTGCCCCCACAAGCCTCCCAGCTTGTGGCACAAGTGATTTCATTTTCTAAAAAGCTTTCTAAAATATTGCAAGTCTGTTTACTGTTTACTTACCTTCAGTAAGTGCTTTGGCTCCCCTAGACTTTTGCTCAATTGACATTGGCTGTCCTGGCTCCCTGAAAGACTCTTCTAACCTCTGACTTTGTGCTTTAACTATCCCTCAAAAAATGTAACGCATTCTAGAACTTGTTTAGCTGGGAAAGGGTTAATTTACTTTGCATTAGGGGGGTTCAAAAAGTACTTACCTGCGTAAGAATATTTTTAAACCTTTGTTTTATTCCCTAAACCTTTTCCTTTTTGACACCAAACTCAGTATTGCTCTAAGTGTGCCAGTGATTTCTGATGCTTGTTAATCTGCTTAGAATCGCATGCTGTGCATATAGTCTGCCATGGTCACTGCAGAGTATTGCATCTTAGTCTTTCGAGAATCTAAAGGGGATGTCGACAAGGGCAAGCCTGTAACACTATCCCTAATGTGACGTGTAGTGTACCAAAAATCGCTTGTGCGTCGAGGTCTTTCATATTGTATTTTCCGGCCAGCATACTGGTCGCATTAAGTGGAGCTCATCCAGAGACATTGTTAATTGTTCCATCGACCCTTGATTGATTATATTATTTAAGATCACCCTGACCGTCCTTCCTATCGACGGCTGTTCTGGATCTCCATCGAAACCTCCATCGGACTTTCGATGGGCGGTGATCCAGTTGGCGTTGCCGACCACCTGGCTGGGCCTTCCAGCCGGCCTACACAGTAGGTAGAGTGGGGTTGGGAATGGACATTTCTGTACAATCTGATAATTCCTTTGCTTCCTGGTTATCGTCACTTTCCCTAACCTCAGCTATGGAGAGGACTCCCTTTAGGTTTCTCCCGATTTGCAAGGGCAAATTTCCTTGGAGAGATGAGCATCGACTGTTGCTTGCCCCTCGATCACGGCGAGAAAGTTTGTGCGGCTTGCAAGCTCCTCCATCCGAAGACATTGAAGGAGCGACGTGTCAAGCAGTGGGCGGCCCACTGGATGTCGAAGGCCGAGTCGAGTTCTCCCGCTGCCGCAACCGCCAATTGCGACAAGGGCATCAGTGAAGAGCCGGCCTCTGATTCACAGGTTGTTGACCTTTCAGTGGAGCGCTCCTGTCCCCAGCCCCACCAGGCATGGCTTAGGCACTGCTATGTGGACTGTACACCCCAACGACAAAGACAAACACTCTGAACTCACTAAACACAACCCCTGGCCAGTCTTTGACAAAGTCGAAGAAGACCACAGTGCCAACGGGCACCCCAGAAGTTTCAGCCGTGCCCGCCGCCCACCAGGATCGTCAGCCCTCCCCCGCAGATGCGCCTAGTGATCAGGCACTCAAAATTGAAGGGCGCTACTCCCAATATTCCAGAAACCATCGAGACGCATCATAAGAAGGCATCAGCCAACAAGGCCCCAGTTCCGCTGAAGACTGTATAACCACAGGCCCAGGCTACGCGTCACACTACTGTGGAGGACGTTACCGAAAGCATTGCGAGAATTGTTTCGGCAGACGCTCCGAAGCGTCAGTCAAATGGTATTCGCTTACTCACACAGGAAAGCCCAAGCATTCGTCAGGATGATGATCATTTCATTGACACTGAGGATATGCATGACCCCATAGAGGTGTGGGGAGAAAACACGATATGGGTGACCCTCAGCCTTGGAAGTCTCCAAATCCTTCTCCAGATCCTGATGCCCTGTGTTTAGATTCCCCCAGACCACTCCCACTAGAAAACCCTCTCCAGTGAACGATCAAATGACGTTTAACGCCATGTTGCGCAAAGCAGAACATTTCAAGATCGCCACCATGAAGCTGTTCCTGCGGCTGACTTTGTGGAGGACATTCTTAAAGAGAAACCGCCAGCCAGCCAGGCTATTCCTCTTCTAAGCTCAATTAAAAAGCTTCTGGCCCCCTCGTTATCAACACCTACACTCACAAGAGCAGTTATCCAAGGATTGAAAAGCTATTTCGGCCTTCCCACTCTGATCTCCTCTATATCAGACGTCACTCCACCCCAGACTCACTGATGGTGACCACTACAAGGAAAAGGGCAGGGGTTCCCCTGTCAACTGGGAGCCCTCCCCCTCACCCCCTGACATAGTGTAAAAGTCTCTATGCCCTAGGAAGCAGCTTTTTCTACACGCATCGCTAACAATACTACTTTGTTAGCCAGCTACGCGGATGCTCAATGGGCCATGTTACAGGAAGGCCTGCAGGAGTTTCCTGAACTGCTACAGACGTGTCTTCTGTCCACGGGAACCAAGGGCAGATAAGTAAACCAAAGTATACTCCAGAGCACTTTGGATTCCGCTTAGACAGCGGGTCGATCTTTAGCTCAGGGCACCCTCCTTAAGAAACATGCACGGCTAAAACTCTGGTTTCAAGCCAGAAAGTCAAGCGTCACTTGTTAATAAACCCTTGGAAGAATCCAACCTATTTCGAAGAGTGGTCGACGAAGCTCTCGAGACTGCAAAGAAGGAGCACGACACCCTGAAGACGCTAGATAAATTCACACAAGAGCCCTCCACCTGGCGAGGATATGGGTCCAGATGCCTTTCGTGGCCAACGCTTCCCTCAAAACCAGTCCACCTCGGGAAATAATTGGTCCTCTCCACAAGGAACCAGCGGATACACCACCCCAGACCCCCAAAGGGATCAGCGTTGTGAAGGGGCCGGAACTCTTCCCCCAGAGGCTCCCTGGCCTCACGTTCAAAATGACATGAAGATCCGGGTACCCTCCCATGCCTCCCCGGTTGGGGGCTGGCTAACATCATTCCTTCAGGCATGGGCGGGGATAACTACAGACCAGTGGGTGCTGAAGACTGTGGCCCACGGGTACTGTTTAGAGGTCTGCCGGTCCCCAACGTTCAGACCTCCACGCGCAAGACGACTGATGCCAGACCATCTGTGTATCCTTCAGGAAGTTGAGACACTACAAGAAAAGGGAGCCATAGAGGTCGTACCTCTTTCACAGGTATGATATGACATTTATAACTGTCATGATGCCTACCTCCAAGGAGCCAGGTCCGACCCAGCAACCCCAGAGGCAGGCATCATTCCCCCCAGGGAAGTGCCAGCGGGCCCAAGCTGGGGCCCTTTGGACACAGTCCTGGCGCCTTAGGCGCCAGGCTCATGTTGGACCCCTGTCCTGGCGCCTTAGGCGCCAGGCTCATAAAGCTAGACATGTGTTCAAGTGTTTTAATGTGCACTTACCTGATGCAGACCATGCTGCTACATCCAGGCCCTCTTGAGGCCTGAATGGAACTACTTTACCTGTGGGACTACTTTCCACCTGGGTGTGGTCAGGGAAGGATACATACATGATCGGTGGAAGGATACATACCTGGAACTTCTTCCAAAGCTATTTAAACCACGCCAGATCAGCAACTCACGCTTCGCGTTGTTCTGCTCCTCGCAGCTGGACGCTCACCGTGTCAGCTCCTGCATCTGGACTTCAGCCACGCCTGTCAGCATCCTGGGTCACCTGCTAAGAGAGAATTGGAGAGAAAGAAGACCTTACCTGCTAAAGCTGCATCACGGAGACTTCACACCGACGATCCTAAAAGGGAAGACATCATTTTAAAAGCATTTCGCTTCGATCGCTGCAGCGCTGCATTTCACTCACCTTTCCTGGGCACCTCCATCTTCAGCAGCGATCATCCGGATCCGCAGCCACTTCCCAGAGCCTAGAGAGAAAAAGACAAGAACACAAGGTGAGAGAAGGAAGGGAATAGGAAAAGCTCAGTTTCCTTCTAAGACTTAGTTGTTGGGTCATTCCCATTTAATTTCGGGTCCTGCCGCTTCCTGGCATTCCGGACCCCGGCCCCTATGGGGAAAAAAGACAAAGACATTGAATGAGCGAATGCAAAGACATTACCCGAACGCTCATCCAGAACGTACCTGTCATTTACTGGAACTGCACGTTTCACTTTGGGTCGGCGCCATATCTCCGGCATGCCGAACCCCGGCCCCTAAGGGGAAAAAGACATAAGCGTTAGCGCTTGCTGCAATAAGACAATGAACATTATTATTAAGCTTGAACTTTTGAACTTGCTACAGAACTCTTACAGCGCCTTACCTGAATAGTCAAGCTTATTTGAACTCCCATCAAAACTCAATCCAGTGAAGTAACTGGGTTTCAACGCGCCCCTGCATCAGAAGCAGGATGGAGAACTCATCCATCCAGACCCTAAGGTGAGACTTCACGGGGAATCGTGGAAGGGTATCTTGGAGGGTTGGAAGGGAGTAGGAGGCTTGAGCATTATTCCGTCAGTAGGTAATACTTCCTTTCCACGCACAGGGGAATATTCCTGCGAGCCAGAGAAGCCAGAGTAGAGGGGCCCTACCTGTCCATCCTCAGAGTCCTGCGCTTCACCAGTGAAGAAGCATCAGCACTCGAAGCCAGACCTGCGCCTCTGTGGGAATCAGGTGAGCGTGACAATAACGTGCCTTTACAAAAGTGCTACAAGGCGCGACGAGGCAAGGGAGGGGGAAAAAAGGGAAGACAGACAACGATCCTACTAGGCCAGGTGTCAGTCAGATCTCAAAAGTGCATGGGAAGTGGGAAAATGCAGGGGGGGAGAGGAAAGTGCAGTAAATGGGATAATAGAATAAATTGTAAAGTACAGCCAGCAGGTGGCAAGTGCAAGGGTAAGGTAAGTGCAGGCATCAGGTGTCAAGTGCTGGTAGTGGGACTGTAGGGATACAGAATACAGTCCCCAAGTGCGGAGTTGCCAGGGGGGCAGTGCAGGTGTGCGACTGGCAGAGGAGGGGACCTGGGCCTGAGATCAGATGGTGTCCAGGTATCAGCCAGGAAATCGGCAGGAGAGAGGAGGAGAAAGCAGAAGCAAAAAGGTTTTGGGGTGGTTCTGGAACCGGAGATGGTTCTCAAGTGGGAGGCTGTTCCAGATGGAGTCCCCAGCCGAGGAAAGTGATCTACCACCAACTCGTTGCTTGAAGAAGCGACTGACCATGATGGAGTTGGAGGCGGATGAGCGAAGAGCTCGAGAAGGAAGATATTAAGGAAGAGAGAGTTGAAGGTATTGGGGCCCCAGCCCCCAGAAGGCCTTGTGGACAATGCAGAAAGCTTTGAACTTGATCCTCGCAGCCACTGGGAGCCAGTGCAGAGATTTCAGTCCGGGAGAGATACGATCCCTGGGCTTTAGCCAAGGAGAAGTCTAGCAGTCGGATTCTGGATAAGTTACAGAGACGGTGAGTAGAAGCAGGCTGATTTAGAAAGAGGCTGTTGCAATAGTCCAGCCTAGAGAGAACCAAGGCTGTGGAGACAGTGAGCTTCTGGGGGAAAGGAGAGGAAAGGCAGAATACCTTGGTGGTATGGTGCAGCTGGTAGTGTGACTTCTTAGAGACGTGAGAGATATGAGGAGAGAAGGAGAGGGCCAGAGACTTGGGCCTCTCGGATAAATAAACCCATAAAAGTAACAAACTTATTTGGTAAGGCTGTCAATGACTCCTTAGACGGCCAAGAAGGAACATGAGATGTTGAAATCACTCATCCAAATTACAACCTAGCCCTTTCAACAGCGGGGAAGTTAAAACTCTTTCAATGTCAGTCGTTCTCCCCATGGTCAATACAGCAATGGAGGTACCCCATGGTCTTCCGACCACGCTCATCTGGCAACAGCCAGCATCAGCAAAGAGGACAACGTAGAGGCAAGGGTAGAGGCAGAATCTCTGATGCAGAGGCTAGGGAGCCTCTTTGGGTGAAGTGGCTCTCCAATCTGGGTGCCCTCCCATGCTCCCCCGGTCAGAGGACATTTAACATTCATTCATTCATGCATGGGAGGGGGATCACATCAGACCAGTGGGTGCTGAAGACTGATCTCACACACAGTAATTGCATAGAGTTCCACCGGCCACCTCGATACCACCCACCAAAGAGCAGACACCCATCACCAGCACACCTGCACATCCTGCTGGAAGAGGTGCAGATCCTTTTGGAAAATGTTGCTGTAGAAGATTCACCAGGTAAACAAGGGTATTTATTCAGTGTACTTCCTTGTACCCAAAAAGGATCTCACCATGCGCCGTGTTAGATCTGCGCCCAGCGAACAAATGTCAAACTGCAAAATTTCCAAATTACAACATTACAGGAAGTAATCCCCCTTGCCTCAGCTCCAAGCATGTTCATGAAGGTACTGGTGGTAGTAGCTGCTCACTTGTGCAGGCAGTCCATTCCGGTCTATCCTTACCTCGACGACACGCTCATAACAGGGGATTCATATGGAACATGCCTAACAATACCCAGAAGAGGGTAGATCGCCTCTTCAGCCTAGGCTTCTTGATCAACGAGAAAAAGTCCAGTTTGAACCCCAGATACGTAAAACTATTTTTGGGGGCTCTGATTCGGACCAAAGACGAGCTCATCTTTCCCACTGAGAGGTTCCAAAACATGCTGTTCTAAATCCCTCACTATGTAGCCAGTCACTAAGTGACCATACGCAAAGCCATGCGACTGTTAGGAATGATGGCCTCCTGCATTTATCTAGTTCCTCACGCTAGTTTGCGCATGCGCCCCATGCAAGAGTGGCTCGAGCTGATGGTGTCAGGCCACCGGACAAGGGGCCGGTTTAGTAGTTGTTTCGGCAGCCCTCATCAGTCTCTGCAGTGGTGGTCAAGGGAAAACATTCTGCAGGGAAAGACCTTCACCATCCCGCAGTACAAGCCACTCTTACCACAGACTCCTCTCTGATTGGGTTGGCAGGCTCACCTTCAACAGAGTGCACAGTGTGTGGTTCCCAGCAGTAGCGTCCAATCACATAAACCTTTTGCTAACAGTGTTGAAGGCCCTGAAAGCTTTTCAAACAGACCTCCAGGGGAAGACGGTTCTAGTCCTCATGGACAGTACTACGGCCATGTATTAACTGAACTGTCAAGTTTCCTGGCCTTGCGCAGAGGCAGCACGTACACCTGCCTCCCCGTTGGGTCTTGGTGCCTCGACAATTACTACCACAGGCCTCTGTAACCCGCCGGGGAAAGAGGGTTCGGGTCCTCTGGATTGGATAGGTAGGGGAATTTAGGGTAACCAGGTTGAGGATTAGGGAGTGGTATTGGATGGGTTGGGGTTTTTAGGGAAAAGGCTGGTCTTCTGGCTCCCTCTTGGGTGCCTGTAGTCATCTGTCTCCGCCCACACACTCTTGCATAAACTTTTGTCTGCTTGAGGAATTACAGGCTTACCACTTGATACTGAACATTTGGTAATGTGAATCCTCTAAGGTTCCATGTCATTCCATTGCCCGTTTTTGTTTCGTGGCATTTTATGCTGTGAAAACTCATGTTTTAAAAAAATGTTTTATGGGGGGTTAACCTCCCAAACCCCCCTTCCCACCTATTTAGAATCTAGCAGCCCAAACCCCCAGAAACATTATATCCCTCTACCCACCCTCCATTTGTTCGATGTTTTTTTTTTGCGGCAAAAAATCTGCGGAATAAAATGCTGCGGAAAAAATAAAAAAGGCGATGAAAGGGCGTTGTACCTCCTCCAATTGGTTAATTAGAATAGCATCAGCACATACCCTTTAGCACATCCCTTTTGTGGTGGATACTTTAGAGTTCACATACACTCAAACATGTGCTAAAAAACTGAATTGAGACATTGGTTCACAGTGGCTGTTTAAGAGTCACAACCACACATGCAATGCAACAAGAAACAAGATTAGGGAACTTAGCTTCATATTTTGCTGCAGTAGCGGTAGATCAGTTACAGGCTTTGGTCCACTGCCCATAATGAAACAACAGATGCCGCTACAAGAAAGCAAAAGTACGTGTGAGTACTTGCGTTGCCATACAACGTTTCAGCTACACATTCTGAGCCCACTACATGCGGATGTAGGCTAATGATGGTGCCAGTGCCCCGACACACACTCCATGCATTGCCGTTGTGTGGTTCTATGCTCCCAAAACCCCTCAATAGTGTCATACAACTATGAGCGTCTCAGCGCTCCATGCACACTTGGTTGTACTCCTTTGATGTCTGCTCGAACGGCATGCGTTTGTTTTCGAGTGCCCTGAACACAATCTCCCTTCTAAAGTTGACCACATTCTAAGCTGCGGCTAGAATGTTTAAAATAAAATAAACTTATCTGTTGTGTTGCGTGGGGCCTGCATGATTAGCAGGCGGGGAAAGGCCCACGGTTCGCAGCCTGCAGGAGCCCTCAGGATACACGTCTCTCCGGTGTCCATGAGCACAAGCAGGGATCTTCAGGCACGTTGCGCAGAAGCATGGGCGTCATCCTGGACATTGCGCAGATGCTTGTCGGCGTCCTGATGATTCATAGAGGCTCGTGGGCACACAAGCCTCCTGGGAAATGTAGTCCATTGATCTCTTTTTCACCCCAGAGGGCTCTTTGTCCACATCAAACTTTTCTCCTGCACATAACACAAAGCAAGGTTCTGTAATAGAGGCTTCTCCCTTTTTTCCTATACCCATACCCATGTAATACTCGGTCCTTTACCACATGATGCTTAACACTTGCTCCAATCACCTGTGAGCCCCTGACATGAACAAACAAGGGGGCACACACTCTCTAGGGTTGTCCAAACTGTCACAGAGCATATGGAAACGGGCTCTCAAACACAAGATGTTCCACCTGTCACAAAACGTTCCAGGGGAACTCCATCATCTTCTGGTGGATGTACTCAGCAGAGACTTCCACCTTCCCGTAGAGTACTAATGGCAACTACTTGAAGACATTGTACTTTGGAGACTGGGGCTTCCCAGAGATCCACTTGTTAGCAACTCTGGAGAACGCACAATTCCCAGGTTACTCCTCCATGTACCCTCAGAACAGCTCCAAGGTGAACGGTCTGGATAACATGGTTCCTCCGATTTCCCTACTCAACAGACTAGTGCACAAGATGCACTATAAGCCAGTCCGGATGATCCTGGAGGCCCCAATGTGCACCCACCAACCTTGGTTCTCCCATTTAATGACAATGTTGGTCTCCTCTCCCATGAAACTTCCTGAAACCCCTCTCCCTTGATTTCTCACCGACCGCAACTGAAACTCCTAACCGCCCACACCCCACCTTCAAATCCCCCGTGCCAAACCCAGTCGCCTTAACACACGCATTCATCCACTCCCACCCGAAACCCACCAACCTTTCTGCTTGCCCTCTTTTCCCATCGATCATCAGCCACCCTACCCCTCTCCCTCTCCAGCTTCCACCCTCTTTCCCCCCGCTGCAGCCCCTACATCAACCTCACCTACCAAAGTGAATTTCATCCTATTTAATGCCCAATCTGTAGCAAGAAACAGACACAGCATATTTGACCTCCTCGCCTGCGACAAACCAGACCTGGTTTTCATCACCGAAACTTGGTTCTCTGACGACTTCGCCCCAATCGTCAATGAAACCTTCCCCCCCAGACTACTCCCTCATCCCACTGAACCGTCCCTCTAGAGGAGGGGTAATGGCATTCGTCTTCAAGTCTCACTTCCACGCCTCAATCCTCGACAATCAACCTCCCATTCCTTCATGCAAATCACTCCTTGTTAAACTATCCCTCCCCCTGTCATTCTCACACAGCTTCCTAATAATTTACAGACCCCCTGGCTACGATAGACAATTCTCAAACAACCTCTGCGACTCTATTGCCACCCTTCAACTGAAGCATCCCAACCTGACCCTTCTTGGAGATTTCAACATATGGCTAGACATCCCCACCAACCCTATGACACACTCTCTGGTTGACGGTCTAGACGTGATTAACCTCCAACCCCACATAAACGGCCCAACTCACTATAAAGGACACACTCTTGATGCCATCTTTAGCTCCCACGACCAGATACATCTAAACTCACCCACCCCTATCATCTAGTCCGATCACTTTATTGTTTCTTCCACCATTTGCTCACCGGACCCGCTTCCCGTACTCAAACCTGAACCTCCGAATCTACGTAAATGCTGGAAAAAACGAATAGTCATTCCTGACCTAGCTGACGCACTCTTCCAGTCTCCTCCACCTACCTGCCAACTCAATAAACCACTAACCCCCGACGCCTTTGACTTATGCCTCAACACCTCACTAATGCGGCTCACACCCTCTTGCAAACCATCAGCCTGCCATGGCCTTTTCCATAGATGGTTCACACTTGATTTGAAGACCACTAAACAACTATATAAATACCTAGAACGCAAATTGCAGAAAGATAAAACCCAAGAGAGCAGTGCCATCTTGGCCCGACACCTTCATCAGTACAAGGCCACAATCCGGAAAGCAAAAAGTCCACTACAACTCCCAAATCCTAAACTGGAAAAACCCCAGCAAAGAACTTCACAAAATCATCACTGAATTCACCAAACCGACAAACGCTACCACCGTCCCGACCCCCTCTCAATCACTGTGCGACTCACTCTCCACTTTTACGCCACACCTCTCGAAAGAACAAATGCGCTAACAACTAAACTGGCTCCCTTACATCCACCAGGCAACCCTCTCCCCATACCGGCCAACCCACCGCCTTCGACCACTGCATAACCAAGGTTTGACTCCTTTAGCCCAATATCACCCGACCAATTTCTCAAACTTCTCTCTGCCCGCAAACCATCTGGCTCTCCGCTAGACCCTTGCCCGGCCAGAACCCTCAAAGAAATGTCTGCTTCTACCTGCGCGGGAGAACAGGCAAGATCCATCATAAATGACTCCCTTTCCTCAGGTATTTTTCCCGACACATTCGAAACGGTTCATGTCAAACCTCTAATAAAAAAAACTTCCCTCGACCCTCTTGAGCCCAAAAACTACCGCCCCATCTCAAACACCAGGTTCCTTGCCAAACTCATTGACCGAACCACCTACTCCCAACTAAATGCTTTTGTCGAAGCCAACAATCTCCTAGACCTTGCACAATCAGGTTTCAGAGCCCGACACGAAACTGAAACCACACTCACCTCAATCTGGGATGACCTTAAAAACACGGCAGACTCCGCGGGATGTGCCGCATTAATCCTTCTTGACCTATCCGCCACCTTCGACACAATCAATCACTCAATCCTCCTTGACCGCCTCCACTCCCTAGGAATTCGTGGAACCGCTCTCAAATGGATAGGTCAAAGATAGATACCAAATAACGCTACTCTCCTCCTATTCCTCCCAAGCCCGACCAGTCGCGAGTTCCACAAGGAGCATGCCCATCTGCCCTCCTGTTCAATCTCTACTTGATCACCCTCCCACCAATAATTTGTTCACACAACATCCTGTGTTACAACTACGCTGACGACACTCAACTAATTCTAAAAATCCTCAACTCAAAACCCACCTGCTGACCTGACCTCACCTCCTGCCTCCTTGACCCAATGCCACCTCTTGTTAAACCCCTCCAAAACTAAAATCATGGTATGTGGCAACTCCAAACTTCTTCCACATCCACTACCCTGGCCATCTGCCATGGGCGACTCACTGACTCCCTCTAACTCAGTAAAAAAACCTTGGATGAACCCTTGACTGTGACGTAACACTCTCGCACCAAGTCAATGTCTCAAAGTCCTGCCACTACCACCTTCAAACTCTTAGGTGCATCTTTCCATATCTCTCCTTTCCCAGCAGACTCTCCGCGGTCCAATCAATTGTTATATCAAAGCTGGATTACGCTAACCCCCTCTACCTCGGAGTCCACACTTACCAACTGAATAAACTTCAAAGAGCACAAAACGCTGCAGCCAAACTGCTACTAGCGCTCGGCCCGAGAGACCACATCTCCCCAGCCCTTAAAACTCTGCACTGGCTTCCAGTGGCCCGAAGGGTGACTTTCAAAACCTTATGCATTTCTCATCGAGTATTGCATAAAACTGGACCTCAATATCTTCAAAACAAGCTAAAACCCTATCACCCTCCACGTACTCTTAAGATCAAGCTCAGCCGTCCTCCTAGTCATACCTAAAACAAATTCAGTCAGGTTAGGCGGATCATCATTCTCAGCCTTGGCCCCCACGCACTCCCACCCCACATCCACCTAAATGAAGACCTGATGTCCTTCCGCAAACTACTGAAAACTTGGCTCTTCCCCTAAAAAAACAACCCGTACGCTAACTAACCCAAACTGAATAACAGTGTCTCGATGACACCAACCCAACAAACTACTATATCTTGAATAACAATAAGATCCATAAGAGAAATCAACAACTCATTTAAATGAATGTGCAGAGCGGATGAGTGCGCAAGAGCAGAGGGGTGTGCAAGAGCGGAGGGGTGCGCAAGAGCAGAGGGGTGTTCAAGAGCAGAGGGGTGAGCAAGAGCGGAAGGGTGCATAAGAACGGAGGGGTGCCTATAGCGGACGAGTGCCTAGAGTGGACGAGCGCGTAGAGCATCTAGAGCGGATGAGAGTGTAGAGCGGATGGAACGGATGAAGTACGTCGATGGAATGGGTGACGTATGTGGATAGAATGGGTGACGTATGTGAATGGAATGGGTGACGTATGTGGATGGAACGGGTGACATATGTGGATGGAACAGGTGACATATGTGGATGGTAGGGGTGATGTATGTGGAAGGAACTGGTGTAATATGTGAAAGGTATGGAGAAATATGTGGATGGTACGGATGAAATACGTGAATGGTGTGCATAAACAACTTAAAAATACACAGAACGGATCTAAGTACATGGAACAGATTTGAATACATGAACAGATTCAAGTGCGTGGAACAGATTGGAGTGCGTGGAGTGGGCTGGAGTGCGTGGACGGGCTGGAGTGCGTGGAGCGGGCTGGAGTGCATGGAGCGGACTGGAGTGCATAGAATTGCGCGACTTACATGTAATGGTTTGGAGTGCATGGAACGTTCGAAAGAGCATGTAACCCATCATATCATATCACCACGCTTACTCTCTTCTTTACACCACCATTCAACTAGAACACAGAGATACTATGACACCATTCGGTATATCTGTTCTCATACCAACATCTGCCTCATACTACCCATCACTCTAACTAAACACTGCTGGTTACACACCCCCAGCCAGGCGTTGTCTTCAGGCCTAACGCAGCCCCAATCGGTCTGGATAAATCCTGCCAGAACGAACACATACTCTTGATCTCTCAGCCACCACACCTACCGCTAAGAGGCAGCGATCACACAATTGCCACACCAGCTGCACACATATCCGGTGCTCACACGCACCTTTGACTCTCTCTCTCTACTGACCTTTACTTCGGTTTCCCAAGGGCGTTCAATCTACCAGCGCCTTCAGACCATACCAATGGCACATAAGGCGCTGTACAAATGCAAAGTAACATAACATAACATAACATGATGATCACATGAGTTCATTGTCCTGGCGTCTGTTTAAGGAACAGATTCTGTTGGACATTGTTGCCTGTACAAATATGGAAGATTTTCACAGGCTGAGATTGTTCTCTGGTTCTAATGAGCGCATCCACTAGCACAGCATGAGCAGAGGGCTACCCAAGCAGTAAAATGGACTCAAAACTCTCTATCACTACACAGGATCCAGCAATGTTGCCAAACTGACAGTGTATTGTCTCCTATATCAGGCGAACCCCGGCAGGAGGAGTCTGGTTTACCCATCCCTTCTTTCATGGTTGTACCTCTACGGGTTGCTAATTAACTACCTACCTCTTCTTCCTGTCAACCAGTCAGTAATGACAACTGCGAAACAGAGGTCTTCTCGTTGTCTGCATACAAAGAAGCAATCCATGCCCAATATTGAGAACAATTGCATTAAATCCTTTGTCATGTATCATAGGAATTTCATAATAACCGATGTTGAGAAGCCTGAAGGAAAAGAAGTCAGAGACTCATTACATAATAAGGTAATTGTCTGGCTGCGTCAACGTACTGGGCCTGGGGTGGTTAGAACACTGGACCTGAAGTTTGTGCGTAGGATCGAACTGAGCAATTAGTGCTCTTCGCAATCTAGTTACTGTGTAATAGTGGGATGTGGGTATAGTATGCTTCCTTCCTATCTTAGGCTTTGCAAATATATACACAGGGGATGCTCAAACTGTAAACTGATACTTTACGCCCACCCCTTCCTGAGGATTGTTCAACCTTACGAGCGACTGGATGTAATCACTTAACTATTTCATGAACTGAGAAGCTTTCCTGACTGCTACCACAGTATTGGAGCACTTGTCAATGAGATCCCATGTTCTTCCCCTATCCTATTTATCTCTATGTTTCATGTAGAAAATGTATTTTGTTGTTTGTTTTGTCTGCGCCATCATGCCTACGGGTCCATTGTGTGCATAATAAATAAATAATAAATAAATAAATACAAATTACTTTGTAACCTTCATGTATTTATTTCTAATGTTTGAAGACTTCAAATTATTTGCTTTTTTTGTAATTTGTAGTATTCCAAAATGTATGTAGTATTTTTAAGTTATTTGTTATGTTTGTACAATTGTGCTTGGTGTTCATCTGGAGTAACTGTGCAAACTATGCAGTGGGTTTTGATGCTATGTTTGTGCAATGCATTATTGGGATATGTGTGTACAATGAGAATGTGGTAAGGTTATTGGTATGGTATTTTAGAAAACATAACATATTCAACATATACATGTTATTATAAACATTGTATCACAGCCTCCACATTGCCCCTTACATCCATCCTTTACCTCCAATGTTAATAGGGAACTTTAAAGTTATGTATGAAAGAGACACCTTTTTAAATGGCAAAAAATCTGAACAGCATTTATGTTTATGAAATTTGAAAAAAATACTTAATGTTTTTTTAATTTTTTTATTTTACTGTATGTGTGACAATAGGAATACGTTCATATGCTCTAATGTTTTAATTACCTTTAAAGGACACATTTATTTTAACTTCAGAGCATGTTTTATGTCATTATGTAAGCTTATAGAATTTAGCTTGTGTTTGCTCTTTTAATAAAATAATTTATGCATCTTTTAAACTCCATATCAGTCTTTATTTTATGGTAACATATTCTTCACTACATTCAAACCATGAAACATAAATAATGTTGCCTTACATATCCATGCATACATTATGTTATTTCCACTGCTTGTTGGGTTTCCACAGTGATAAATTATACTTTCTATTTTGTAATGGGTTCCACAAATAGGCACTTGAGAAAGGGTGATTATAGTGTTTACAGCTTAGTGCTCTAATTATTAGTAATATAAGCACAAGGTAGTATGAGCTATATGTAACTTGGGTTTATAAGAGTAATCAACTAACTGGGTAATTCATGGAATAAATGTGTGCAGAATAAAGGGGCGCAAGCATGAAAACCGCAGCGCATGCATGCAAAACGCACACAAGCGCCCGTTTCCCAATTCATGGAACACATTACTCGTGGCTTACCTAGACCTAGACCTGCGCCGAATGGCTTACGTGGAGTTCAGCTGAGATGGTGTGTTTCAGCTGCTCCATCCGCGGTTCCGCCCATGTACCCAAAAGTGTAGGCAGAGTAGTTCTGAGGGAGGTCTTCTCTTCCCTCAGGGCTTGCCTGTGGGCCTCTGCCTCAGCAGCAATGGCTGTGCGCAGAGTCTCCAGTTCAGCCCGTCGGTCCCTGTTGGTGGCCAACATGTCCAGCCTGTGTGAGCGGCACGTGGACTATGTTGCCGGCTGCTGGTGCTCCACCTGCCTTTTAGGGGGGAGAATGGTATCGGCAACACGTTCCACGCCCTGAGCCATCATCTCACATGATGCCCCCTGTTGCTGTGCAATGGCATACATAGAATTCTCCCACACAGTGCTCCTCGGTGGTGCACGGCCACCGCGTTGCCGGACAGCACACCTGTTGGACCCAAGGAGACCTGGTCCTGCTGCTCTGGCACTGCCTGTGGCTGCAGGACTGCATTCCCCCATTGATCTGCTGCCCCAGGAACAGGGGCAACTGGTGTGGAGCGTGACCCTCCATCCATAACCACTACAGGCAGACATTCCAACACTGACTGGCCACTTGAGGGGTATACCCCCACTGCAGGTGTGTCGGACAGAACAGCATCCACTGCAGAATCACTCACCTGCAACGGCATAGATGGATCAATATCTGATTCAGCATCAAAGGCATAGAGATCCTCAGAGGTGTACCCAGAGCCAGCCCAGGACGGGATGGTCTGGAGCACCAATGGATGCTCATGGGTTACCACACCACACCCTCCGCTGGTGCCTGGTTGGTGCCCTGAACCCTCCACCCTCTCTGCCATCCCCTCCTCCTCCTCTGCTCCCAGTGCCTCATCATCTGCAAAAAAACAAAAGAATGCATGAGCACACATGTCAACAGCTTATACCACACACATAGGCATCACAATGTTGACAGCCAACATATGAAGCAGCCATGTCACACATGACACAAACTCTGGCATGCACACAGTGGCAATGAAATGGAAGGGGACCCTGAAAGCAGACATGGACATGTGTCAGATGTGAAGCAAAAATGTGTACTGAATGTTGCATAGCACTTGCATCACACACAAGCTTCTGCCTGTCATAGACCTTACACAAAAATGACAGTTGCCAAAAAACAGATGTCATGTAGCATAGCCATGGCAGAACTGTCAACCAGCCCCAGATGGAAGTTAAAGGGTACTGTCCGTGACACATCACAAATGCAGCAATGTCAATGTCGTGTCATGGTGGCAGTGGAAGGGCAAGTGCAGTCATCATGTGCAAAGTGTTGGCAGTGGGTTGCAGGGAAAAAGTACCCCCCTCCCCCAAGTTCGGGGAATGGCTGGGAGGCAGTGCATGGCTCAGAACGGTGAATCAGAGTGCTGTGTTGTAGCAGACAGTGGCCCTCATTACGACCCTGGCGGAAAGTGACTGACCGGACCGCCACAGCGTAAATAGCGTTTCCGCCATTGCACGATGAAGCAAAGTGCGGCCCATTCCGACCCATCGGGCACGAGCACCACGCCATGGCGGAAGTGCAAAGTCCGTGATGGCGGAAATGACCCCAAAACGGCCCACACCGCCGCCGTACGGCGCCCTAGGTGCAATACCGCCACCCATCATAGCGGACACCGCAGTGAGCGCCAACCGGAAAGTACGGTGACCGTAAATATACGGAAACGGAAGTAAAAACATGGGCCCGGAACGGGAAACAACACCCCGTACACCTATAAAACCACAAAATACACACAACCACTAAAAACACCACCCTGAGACACATCCCAACCCGTCATCCACCCTAGTGAAACCAAGAAAAATGGGAAAAGTAGCGAAGAAAGCGTGCGACCGCAAGCGGCAGGTCCACTTCTCCCGTGAGGAACTCACCGTGCTTACAGAGACCCTCCAGGAGAATGCCGCCGCCGTCTTCTCCACGCAAATGACCAGGACGGCACTTGCGAACAAGAAGGCCATATGGGCCCTGGTGGCACAGCGGGTAAGTGCGGTGGGGACCGCACCCCGCAACCCACAGCAATGCAGGAAGCGGTGGGACGACCTGCGGATACGCGTCCGTAGCATACTTTCTGCGAACCGCAACATTGCCACAGCCACCGGGGGAGGGTCGGAATCACCCATCAAGTTGACCCCCTGGGAAGAAATCTGTGCCTCCACCATTGGAATGGAGAGCATAGAGGGAGTCGGAGGGATGGAGAAAGGAGTGCAGACATCCGGAGAATCAGGTAGGTGGCCCAAATAAAACCATGCCAAATCCACAATGTCCAATCATGTGACTCACATGTGTCCACATAGCGCAACAGCAACACATGGCCAGAAGAACGTCCACACACATTGGCCTGATAGCGCACTTTAAAACTCACAATAAATACATAAATAAGTAAAAACCCCAAAAACACCCACTACACGTGCAGCAGGCACACCCTAACTGCAGGCTGCCAAACAACTGCACCCTCACTCCACACACAAATGAAAGCACCTCCAAGGCCCCGACCCAAATCACCCTCAGGTACCACCCCAATGCATGTGATACATTGCCATTCCAATTCCCACAGACCCATTAATAACGCTCGCCCTCCTTTACTCCACCACAGGGTCCGATCCAAACGACGAGCTCCAGGACACCCCTACCAGCACACCTGCAAAGAGGGCCAAGACCGACGGCCAAAGACCCTCCACCTCAGCTGCACGCATCAAGACACGGCAGCAGCACATATCAAGTGGCAGCACACAGGAGGGAACATCAACAGGCACCCCAGCAGCCAGCATGCCTACAACAGCACCACCACAGGTCCCCCCAATGGATGCCACAGAAGGTACTGCCTCTGGTGGCAGCAGCACCATAGGTGACACCCCATTAATGGCAGCATGCTCCGACACAGAAGACGGGGATGTCGAAGTCAGATCCATCCATGACCTGTCCCAATCCCCCTGTCTGTTCCATCCCGTACACCATGAGGATACCACGCAGGGGCACCCACAAGACGACGACTGGCCATCCCCCACAAGCCCTGTGGCAGGGCAACATGAGGCGAACAGCCCCTCTGTGACACCACCGCAAATGGCCATGGCCCAGCAGAGGCAACAGTCCCTCGACCAGTTAATCGTGCAACAGCAGCAACTGGCCACGCTCCTCAAGGACCATGCCGATGGATGTGGGGGCACCAAGGCAGACATAGAAACATCAACTGAGACACTTAGGGCACAAATGGAGAGTAGCACCGAGAGCCTGAGAGTCCAAATGGAGAGTAGCACCGAGAGCCTGAGAGTCCAAATGGAGAGTAGCACCGAGAGCCTGAGAGTCCAAATGGAGAGAAGCACCGAGAGCCTGAGGGGGGAACTGCATGCGACGTCTAAAGACGTATGTGCCGAACTTGCCGCAGTGCGCCGTGTGCTCACTGAGCTCTCACAAACCCTTAGGGACATGCATGGACGTGAGCAGGCAGAGACATCATCCGTTGCAAGTTCCGTCCAGGGCAGCCCCCAACGTAGATCTGGGAGGAACCTGCGCTCCACAGGCAGGGGTGCCCCTGATACCCGCAGAGGGGTCTTGCAATAGCGACTGCCCACTGACAATGAGCATCTTTGGACACTGGTGTTCGGGGGGGAGGTAGGAGGGTGGAGGGGGTGTGTTGGGCTCACTTGGGTGGCGGGTCGATAGGGTGTTCAACATGATATCACATATGCCATAAACAATGCACGATCAACCAATGAGATGTGTGGACAATGATCTTTGTGTACTAGGCCATCATAGGCGTACAGTCCATATTGTGCATGTACCAGACACACACAGTGCCACGAGTCCCGTGTCCATGTATCAGCCACCAGGCGTGAGTGCTAGAAGCATGCATCTATGAGATGCTGACGAATTTCACGGCCCTCCTGTGCCTCGCAGACTCCTTGAGGTGCTGCCACATCCCCACCCTCATCATGACCATCTTCAGGTGCTTGCAGTTCTGCGTCAGGGGGCATGGGCACATTTCTACGTACGCACATGTTGTGGAGCATGACACATGCCATCACCATCTTTGCAACCTTCTCATGGCGGTACAGGAGTGCCCCGCCAGACCTGCTGAGGCACCGGAAACGGGTCTTCAGTAGGCCGAATGCCTGTTCAATGACTACACGGGTACGTGAGTGGGCATGGTTGTAGTCCTCCTCATGCTGGTCCCGTGGGTTCCGGACTGGTGTGAGGAGCCATCTCTTCAGTGGATATCCGGCATCACCTGTATGTGGACGATAAACGAATTATGTGGAATGCCATTGCTACGTACGCACCCCCCCCTTCCTGCCAGGTCATTGCCGCATCACATACCCCACATCATCATGCATGAAATGAGACTCACCGAGTAGCCAGGATCTGTTCCCTGCGTGTCGCTCCATGTAGCGTGGTATTGTAGAGTTCCTCAAGACCATAGAATCATGGGTTGATCCAGGGAATCGGGCACAACAATGTGTAATGATCCTGTTGGAGTCACACACCATTTGTACATTCAGTGAATGAAATTGTTTTCGGTTGCGGTACTGGGCCTCCATGGCATGTGGGACGACCAATTCCACATGGGTGCAGTCGATGGCACCAATGCAACCCGGTATGCCGCCAAGTGCATGGAATCCCACTTTTGTGTTGGTTATTTCCTGCTCCGAGCGTGGTAGAGAGATGTAGTCGTCTGCGCGCTGCAGGAGGGCATCGAGCACTTGCAATAGTGTCCGTGAGAACAGTGGCTGAGAAATGCCATGCAACTGTCCGACTGTGTGCTGGTAGGTGCCTGTGGCCAGGAAGTGGAGTACAGACACCACCTTCAGTAGGGGTGGGATGGCGGTTGGGCTATCTATCATGCTGACAAGGTCAGCCTGTGTCATGTCCACAATGGCGGCTATGGTGTCCCGGTCCAAACGGTAGAGGGTGTGGATCTGCTCATCAGTGAGGTTGAACGGATGTGCTCGGAGGCGTGGGATTGCGGGCTGCCTGCGTGGTGGTAGTGGCTGTGCTGGCAGCCCTTGCTGGCCCTGCCTTGCCCTCCTCCTCCTCCTGCGTCTCCTCCGTGCGGCCGGTTGTAGTTGGTGTTCGTCTTCTTCTTGGAGTTGGAGTACTTGCAGTGCTATCAGGTCCCCCAGGGCCAACATCGCGAGTCCTGCCGGTAGCATTTCGGAGTGGTTGTGGGAGGAGACTGGGCGTGCAATTTATGTGTTTTCAGGCTGTATGGCCTCCACCTGTGGTGATTCATTCCACCTGTGCAAGCTGCTCTCCCCTTTGGGCGAGCACGTCCCGCACACAACGCTGCAATTCGAGGAATGGCATCTTGCTATTACAATCATGTATTAGTACCCGATGGCCGTGTAACATTGGTTGATATGTTCATTCGGCTATGGTCCCATTATTTCACATGCATTCTTTGCAGTCGCGAACAGACTTGTGAAGGGTCAGTGGAACGTAGTACTCGAGTAACGGTGGACCCTCATGCATCACTGTAGCGAGGTTCACCGACGGGCGGGGCCTCCCATTTGTGAGTGAAGGCAGTTGCCATTTTCACACACAGCCGCACTAGATGGATTAATTTGTGATTTCAAGCGTCCACAGATGCCTTTTCGACGTGATGTTGCAAATGAGGAATTCGAAGGGCGGCGCTTTCGGTCTTCAGCTAGCGGCGAGGAGATGCCCACAGGTCTGACTGCAAATATAACGTTCTATTGTTCAGTGTCCTTGGGACAGGGGCCATGGCGAGGATGCAATGATTGATATGAATAGTTTGGGATGCGCAATAGCGAAGTGGATGATGAGGCCGGACGTTCCCAAATACATGTTACTTCACAACACTGGAATTACGGGCTGGGGCACAGTGGATTTTGCAGGCTGCATAACGCACAGACTCAATGGAATTCTCACATGTTATGTGAGTATGGAAACAGGCGTTATCATTACGGGATGAGGGAATGATGAATGGATGCATGGGCAGATGATTTGATACGGTGTTTGCCATGTACAGGGCTTCTTGGAATCTGTCCGCCTCCCCTGCGCTATGTGATGCAGGGCTGCCATAGTGGGACCATCGTCTATCTGGCCTTGTTGAGCCCTCCCTGTCTCGACGCGCCTTCAGACACTTGTGTCCATGCACGTTACCAATCCCATCTGATGGATTCTGTTTTCACAGACGCATGCACAGGTACACTCGTTTGTGATGGTGTTTTCACCTCGATATGGATAGTTATGAGTCGCAAGTGGTTTTGGGGTGGTGATGATCCTTTGGAGTGGGCTAGCATGGATATGGCTGTGGATCTAGTGTGATCATTGAAGTGAGTTGTTCGAATGTAGTTCTGATGGCCATTCTTTTCTTTTTCTTTTCTTTTGGTTGACAGGTATCTCCTCCCCTTTTGCCACTGCCATCTGTATGCCACTCCTGCAGATGGGTTTTACTCCCGACACCTGCTGCTTCGTGTTAATCAGTGGAGCAGCATTACGATCTTATGGGACGATCGCCAATGGGCCACATGCCCTTACGCAGTACTAGTGGCTCGGAGCAACATTTCGGCCTTTCAGCTGGACTAGTGCCTCCCTATTGGGACGGCCCTGCGGTTCTAGGCGCTTCCATGTTGCCTTTTCGTACGAGAATGTAGCCCCTGTGTACCATGAAGGAACAGGGCGTCACACAAGAAGTAGCTGGTCATTTATTGCGGATGCAGCCCACAATGGTGAAATGTGTTTTGGAGTTCATGGCCTAATGGCTGTATGGGCTTGGTGAATTTGTTGTGCATTAAATTTCTATTCTGATATGGTCCGTGTAGCGTTCTTCTTTGCAAGTGATGTGGCATATTCCTATTTGGGGAGCGATGTATTGTGAGGAGATCTGCATTGGGTTCCAGCTTCGGAGTATAGTTGCGTGGTACTGTGCTGGGCGCGTTTGCCTACGAAGCCCAGTGAGGTCAGGGGTGAGGGCTGCCAATATGACTGTTTGGATGATGTCATGCTCAGGGGCGGGGGATTAGGTTTTGTGTAACAGATGCCGGTCAGCCAGGTGGATTGGTGGAATGATGTGATTATCGGAATATTGCTGGTCACAGGTGCCTGTGTTTGCGTGCGTTTCTTGGTGGGAGACTGAGGTCATGTCCATTGGTATAGCTTCTGTATTCGTGCCATCTGTGCCCTGCAGCTCCCATTGGCCCCTCTTGTGATTCTTTTGTTCGTTGGCATGCATGGGTGACTTGTACATTTCACTGGTTGCATTGTGACTTCGTTGCACCTACGGGGAGTTGTACTATGTGGCCAGGGAGCGGTGTACAGGCACTCAGTGGGGCCGTTTACGGTTGATTCGCGATGCCGTACTTCTCACCATGGCGGAATGGTACTTTCCGCCGTGCTTGATGGCGTTAAGTACATGTCCGCTAGGGTCGGAATTCGCGTACCCTTGCGCCATGGTGCTAATTACGGTTTGGCATGGCGCGCGCGCCCGTACTTGGTGCAGTTAGCGTTGGCGTTCACTACGGTGTCGCTAATGGCATCGTACTTTACGGTGACGGGTCATAGTCGCACCGAGCGCTATTCGATGGCGGTATTGCATTTCCGCCATCGTTTTTCGATTTCCGCCAGGGTCGTAATGAGGGCCAGTGTGTCTGAATAATGTTTATTTCCATTTATTTCTGCCCTCAATTGCTTAACTTCTGATTTTTAAACTATGATCTTTGAGTGAATTCTCATCTATGTAAATAGAGTCTGTTTCAGTTGAGGTATGTGTGTATCCACAGTAAGTATGATTTTTTTTTTTTATTGGCTGTATACTTGAAATATCCAAATGAGCAACTATGTCTTTCGTAGCAACCACTTGCTTTTTTCCTGTTTTAACCACTTGCGTTATCACGTTACATGTGTTGAAGAATAGGTTTATTCCCTTTAAATATATGGGCCTCACTATAAGGTTGGCGGAATGGGTTTATCGGCACTGGTAAAGGTGCCGGTAAACCCGTTCCGCCCTATTACGAGGTCTCCTTGCGGGACCCGCAATGGGTGCCTGGAAAAACCAGGCGTCCTTACCGGGTCCCGCGAAGGGACCAGGGAGCTAACAACGGGCCCGTCATTAACGGGCCCATTGTTAGCTCCATCCCAATTCCCATTGAGCCCTATGGGGGCTCGAATGGGAATAGGGATGGACCGGGTCCGGGTTCCTCGGACGGGGAATTACCGGGTCTGCCAAGGTTGCAATGGCCCGGTAATTCCTCATTTGAGGAACCCGAGCGCGGATTGCAGTATGGAGGCAATCATGCCGCTGAAAGCGGCATGGTTACCTCCAACCTTCTAATGAGGCCCATTGTCATCTATTGCCAATCCGTAACAGCATTGGCATCTTCATCGAATTCAGTCTATCCTATTTCCTGAAACTGCGTGATTTGGTCATCATTGTGTGTCATTTATAAACCACGTTTAGTGGAGGACTCTTATATACGACTCTGGCCTGCAGATCAGTTATATGCACAGTCTTGTTTGTTCCGTGAAACTTCGTGTAACTGACACATGCTTACTGTTCTACATTCCATGTCTAATTACGACTTACTTCTCTCCTTACCTATTACGTACATCCTGACACATCTCTCACCAGTTACTTAATTGCCAATATGGTTTCACATCCACAGGAGTGGCTGTGACGTTACTTGAGCAGGTGACTGTCAAGTAGAGATTTCCTTGTGTTTATTTAGGCTATCATTGTAATGATGTTTCTGCATATTTATCATTGAGACAGCGTTTCTGAGTCATTTACATTTTTGTAATCTGTAACCACAAGCTTTTACTCTCCCGCACTTTTAGATTTGATTATGCTCCAGGTACTCACGCATTACCTTCTGATCACATGATCACCTCTTGGTCACGTGACTGACTGATAGAGTGAATTTAAATGCGATGCGGGACAGGAGGCTGTTCTAACAGCCGTCGCTGCATTCCCCCATTTTGGACAACTGGCAGACAGGTACTCACTGCTCGCATCTACACAGGGTTTTGGGGCGTCTTTGGATCGGCCAATATTGTTCGCATCTGTTGGAGAATAGAAGTTGCGTTTGCCTTCCAGGGCACATGCAATTGTGTGTAATGCTGATGACCTGTTATTCTGGCAGAATTGTTTTTTCCATTCTTGAGAGTTGAGACTGAAGACCGACCTTTTCAGTTAAAGGTTAGTCTTATTAAGCTCTTGTTTTGCCATTAACAGTTCATAGTTGTTCAATTGGACCATGATGATTGGAATAGTGATATTATATTTTTTCATTGCATTTCTTGTAGAGTTTGAAGAAACACAATCAACATTCACACCTGAAGAAGGGGCTGATACCATGGAACGCGTAGTGTTGTAATTTGATTGTGTGACAATACTGTTCATGTATTTTGATGCAAGTTACATAGATTTTCTCTGTGTAGTTTCGGAGTTGTATTTCATTTTGTAAATCTAGTCTTGAACTAGATTTCATCCTGATCTTACATTCAGCACTTTCATTAATATGTTTAAACATCACTGATACCAGTGAATTAATTTTTTGTCACCTGTATTTAAGTGAGTTGGAAGGGACTTCGCCCCAATTTGAGTGACTAGGTTTTCGCCTCAGTGTTTTCTGAGGCTATAATTGCATCATCTCAGTCATCTGAGACTACAGCAGATGAGAGTAGGACAGAAAACACAATACTTGAGGAATCATCAGAAGTTCACTCAGACACAGAGAAGCCACAACACCAGTTGCTTAAAGGCAGGGAGGCTGTACCAGAGGAAGGCTTCCGCTCGACACACAAGGACACCCCAGAAATGGGCGTGATGAGCAACTGACCCAGAGTGTGCATGAAAGGGATGACCAAATACCATGAGATGGATGAAATACCGGAGATGGAGTAGAATTAATAGATTGACACACACACAGAGGGGCTTGCTGGGAATACACATTGTCCATGAATTAACACTCATGTCCACTGTGAGCCTGTGCCTTCTGCACAGTCGGAGTGAGACACCCTGCATCAAGAACAAAGAATATACCACAAAGTACAGGTCTGGCAGAGTTGCAGAGGGAAGTGTGTATATTCACATAAATTGGGAACAGGAAGTTGCATTATTCCAACACAGGAATCACCAGTACCATGGAGACAGTGATCTGCTGGGGGATAGAGAGGCAAAGAAGCATGCTCCTGGGGAGGACCAGCTTGCAGGGTGACTTCACAGAGACATCAGTCATGTGATGACATAGGCCGAGTGTTGAGTGGAAGATGATAACAGGCTATCCGCAAACACGTCTGGGAACAAGAACATGGACTAGAGAGGCTGACAAGTGATTGGCATGTAAGGAGGGTGCAGGTGTGGTGATGAGGATTGCCTCCGTGTGCAGCACATGGCCTGTATGCAGACTGCATCACAACAAGCACATATCAGTCAAGCATTGTATGGGTTACACATGGCAATCATGACTACATCGCCTGAACTGGCAGTCAATCACAACACATCACCCAAGCAAAATATACATGGGATCTACACACACGCATCAACACTCACTGGACATTGCATCATAATCCAGCATATCTCCCACTCATTGGATCTGACCCTCATCGATGAACCCTGCAGCATCTCCTTATGCCTAGTGAGTTAATCGTCCACTGGTGTTGGCCCACTGCCAGTCACCAGAGTAGAGGTGTAATTAGAAGCCCGCTTATTTTGTGCTCGGTGTCGGAGGTCAGTCCAACGCTTATAGCAATCATCAGCTGTGCGCTTCTCAAATTCCATTGCGCTGACACGTTCCCCAATGCACTGCCAGTGAACCCTATGCTGGGCAGGTGTAGTGTTGCACCCTGCAATCACCAGTATTTTGCGGTCGTGTCCCAACACGTAGCCCACTTCATTGAAACTCGTATTCCTTGACTTGGCGGAGGCCTGAGCCGTGTCTGGGGTCCCAGCCTCTTGCGCAGGAACAATCTTCCTCCTCTTGGTAGGTGGTGCAGACCCTGAGTGGCTTCTGCCGCTCAGGTCAGTAGTGGCAGGAGCGCAGGTGGAATGGCCAATGGGAGCTGGCAATGGCAAGACAACAGAAGGTCTGACTGAAGGCATTGGCTGCTGGGTGCTGTTTCCAGGACCCAGCGCTACGACTTCCTCGGTGCCAAGGGCCATGACCAACACAGTCCTGGCAAGCTGACTCACAGCCGGGATGGTGTTGGATGCATCTGCCCCTCCAGTTTCCACAACCTGGCTGCTCGGGGCAGCAGATGTCACCACTGCCCCAGATACACGTGGCTTGGTCACAGCAACCTTACCCACACGTGCCTTGGCCTTCCCTACCTGGAAATCTGCTTGGGAGTCATCCTGTGCCAATGCAGCCCGCGCTGGCTAACCACAAGCCTGGGTGGTGGTAGTCGCAGCTGCACCTGCAACTTCCACAACCTGGGGCCTGTGACAGCAGATGACATTGCCTGTCGGGTCAGACGGGTGCTGGGGATGACTGCAGAAGCTGCATTCCCCTGACCCGCTGGGGGTTCGCATAGCTGTCCAAGCATGTGCCTGCCCTCGTGGACCACCCTGTCCATGTCCCCCCTGTTGCCACCTCGGGGAGGTCACCCAGCTTTGCCTCCCTTACCACTTGGTGGCCTCCCAGCCATGGCACTGATGGACTAGTGAGAATCGGAGGTGCACACATCAGTTGTCCTGGGCAATTGGGGTGTAGTGGGCGGGGTACCTGATGGTAAATGTACCCCTGTGCTCCTGCAAGGCTGTCTGTGACCCCTGGGGAAAAATGATGGGTCACGCAAAGCTCAGGCACCCCAAAAACAAAGAAAAATGTGCACGCGACCCCTCGGTAGCCCACGTGCATGGAATTAACGCCCCGCAGTGCACCGTGGAACAAGCAGGCTACTCCAATCTCGAAAATGGGGTACACGACACACTGGGGCAACCACAGTGGGAAAAAAGTGTGTGTGACTCACCGTCTGCCTTGAATAAAGAAGAAAAAAACATGCGTGTGTGCATGTAGGCAACTCCCCCGCCAAAACAAGAAGTACGAACTGCAACCGTAGTGAAGATATTGCATGTGATGTCACAAAAGAGCAGAATCTCATGCATCAGTCCACATGAAAAGAACGTACAGCGAAACGGTGTCCTACGCAGCCCTTTAACCGCTACTGGACGGCAACGCCCACGCGCGTCACGTAACTTATGCGCTTACACGCTAAGGACCTTTCCTTGGATTCCATGCTAATGCACTGTTTCTGCACTTGAAGAGTCACTCTGCATCAGGCTGGCCACGTGAAAACACACAGAAGACCACGCTCCTGCTGATACAGCCATTTTCCTGCCCCCTACACCCCAAGCTGCCTCCTATGAGACAACTGCTGCTGCTTGCCCACTCAGTGTGCCTGCTGCCTACGTGCCCTGCAATTTGGTGCCTGCACAGAAGCCATTGCCAGTGATCCTGTTGCTGAGACCACCTCTGCTGACACAGAAGACTCCCGACTGCTGTTCCATCACTCCGCAGCCCAGCCCCAGGACCCAGTTTCCCACCCACACCTGCCTCGGGGGTTGCCATGTCAGACCAAGCAACATCTGGGGCTTTTGGCAAACTCCCGGCAGAGATGTAGAAGGCTGCCAGCTTCAGTGCCAATGAATTTGGCATCCTGGTGGAGCAAGTCCTGGGGCATTATGATGCCCTCTTCAATGTGACATTGCGCCTCGACAAATAAGGACAGAGTAGGATCTGGGTGGACATCATGGGTGCCATCAACGCGGAGGGGGTGGCACCCTGCGATAATGAAAGCATCCAGAAGTGCTTGGAGGACTTCAGGTTCAGGACCCTCAGCAAGGCCCGGAGCCTCGTCACATCTGGGGAAGAAGTGAGGCGCCAGGTGCTGGTTGTCCAACAATCAGATGAGGTTCCTGGAGTACATACACCTAGTGCTTTACCACCAGGTCCTAGAGTTGCACCTTCATCTGCAGTTGAGTGTTAAGTGTCCATGTGTTTTTATCCTGCGTAGTGCATGTTGAGGTGTGGCTGGAGTGTGCACCTTGGCCTTATGTCTGGCATGGCTCATGTACAGATGTGTGTGTGCATGTTATGACGGTGCTGCATGTGAGTGCTATCAAGCGTGTTCCACATCATTGGTGTCTGTGTTGCAATACATGATGCGCACTGGCATGTAACCATTTGCACATGTTTGCATTCCTTTGTCTGTACTGGGACATGCGAGAGATGTGAGGCATGTATACTTATGTCACCTTCATGGACATATTAGTTGTAATATATGACCAAATGCTATATCTGTAACAACAGTATGAAGTTTTGTAGTATTCATAATGTGTCAACAACCGCGATCATGCCTGTACCCCGTAACCAAGTTATTGCAAGTAACAGCGCCTCAATGCCCTTGGGCTGCTTGCGCGCTATATAAATATAAATAAATAAATAAATAAATGCATGTTGTACGTGTGTGTGTATGATTAGTGAGTGTTTGACTGGCAAACCCCACGGATGCATGACACATGAGCATATCAATGCGTGATTGACTCATGTGGCCAAGTTGTCCACGAGTGCACTGTGACAAGAGGTCTACATGGCCTGATTCATGACTGTCTGGTGATGTGTGTGTATGTGATGTGCATGTACCATGATGCATGATGCATGTGGGGTTCAGCCCCTCTTCTGATGTACCCGCAAAGCCTTGTACATGGATGTGCATGTTTGATGCACAGGCCATGCTTGTTTGTGCATGTGTGTTGCTTGCACTGACCTGTGTGTTGTGGAGGGTAAGGATTGTTGTGACGTTTGACAGTGGCACTCATGTGCATTCGCTTTCTGTCTGGCAGACATGTGTTCGGTGCACTGATATTTGTGTTCAATGTCTCCCTATCTACAGCAGCGATGGATGAAGAGGGCGGAGACGGTGCTGTGGAGCACAGTAGTGGGTATTCCTTCACCAGGCGGAGACGCATATCCCGGTCATCCTCCCAGGCTACAATATCTACCAGGAGCGAGGAGACTGGTGCTGCGTCTGCAACTATGATTGTAGCTGCTAAGGAGAGGCCCAAGAGGGCAAGGTTGGACGTGGGCTCCTCAGCAGTGGAAGGGACAGGTGAGCCCCCACAGGGTCAATCCAATGTGGAAGATGGTGCGGAGGCATCCAGGTCAGTGGTGGGCGAGGGGGAGGAGGAGGCCGCATCAGACCAGCACATGGGGCCTGGAGGGGGTGATGCCACAGGTGCATTTGGTGCAGACCAGGAGCAGGGACAGGAGGCAACACAGGTCACCGCAGAGGGGCCTGTGCCTAATCCTGTCCCTGATCCTGCGACTGCATTAGTGGGCACCTGCAGGCATGCCTCGGTCCAGGCCGTTCCGCAGGTAGAGGATGGGTCCATGTCAACTGACCCTCCTCTACCTGCCGACCTGGCAATCCGTGACAGGGTTGAGCCCATGCTAGTCGGTGTCTCAATGTGCACAGCCGTCATTCGACATGATGTGTGCGCTTCTGCCGAGCGCACGCATGTCATCAACAAAGAGGTCTGTGCCATCCTGAAATGGTTAGCACAGCTTATTGTCGCGGGTTTGCTACATGTGCTGGCCCTGCTGCGCCCCCTCCTCCTCTTCCGCCATTATGTGCCAGTCATCCTCCCTGCCGTCTTCCATTCCAGATGCCACCAGGGCCTCCTGTGGACCTGTCCCTGCCACCACGGCCAGTCTGGTGGAGATCACTTCCCTGCCACAGTTGGGAGTCGGGAGTTCAGCAGAGGTGGTCACCACAGCAACAGAACCACTGGCAATGGAGGTTGTTCAGGCACCTTTGAGCTGCGCACATGCACGACTGCCCTGGGGGTGTCATCATCCCAGAGGCAGTCCTGGTGGTGCAGGCACATGGTTTAAAGGCAGCAGCAGGCTCAGCGTAGAAGGTGTCAGGACTCGGGGACAACAACATCATGGGGGCAGGCATCGGCCGACAGGCAGGAGGACCCAGGAACAAGTGTGTCCTCCTTGTGGCAGCAGATGGGCCAGCGGATAGATGCAGAGCGGGGGCGGGCACGGGGGCACGACTCACCATGGCCAGGGCGGAGAACTCCATGTGTCGGGCAGAGAGGCGGGTGGAGTTCCTCGAGGAGATTTGCAGGGAGTTTGAGAGGAGCATGACAGAGTCCCTGCGAGCCCTCGAGGATAGAGCTGAGTCCCGCCTCTGGATATTCACACAGAGTTTGATGATGCCCTGGCCAAGACTCTTGGTAAAATCTATGAATCGTAGGACTAGCCCGCTGCCCTTGCACATAGTTCTGTAGTGTTAGGTTTCCTTTTTTTTATTGTTTGGAGTCCATGGACTTTGCTCCACATTTTGTACATAGTTGCTTTTTTATAGGTTTTTTTGGGATTTATTTTTTGACTTTTGGGATAATGAAACCTTCATCTTTGTATATAGTTGGACATTGTTGCATTTTTTCCCTTTGTTTTTACCATGGGGTAATGTTTTTATTTCTTTTTAATTGCATTTGGAACAAGAGGACTATCTTTGGACATGGACCACTTTCTGGATTTTCTTTTTTTTTTTCAAATTCCTTTTTGATTTGCATTCGATTTTCATTTACATTCATTTAATTTTCATGTTTATTATTCATTTGTTGTGTTTTTTGATTTTGAATACATTTTCATTCATTTAAATCAGAGTGGTGTCTGCTCTCAATGGTTTGGTGCATGTGTCACTCGTCATTGGCTCTGTCATGTGTCACTGCTGTGGAGCAATGTTGGTCATGTCTTTAACTGCATGCATGTGTGCATTTGTGATTCCCATGCCATGGCCATGTACTGGGGAATGGGGCCAATGAATGGGTGTTCAGTTGCACTGTGGAGGGGCAGCATGTGGTGGCATTTGGGTGGACATTTGCTACATGAATGTATGTTGGGACAATGTGTATGGTGGGGTGACATACAGTTTAGTTATCAAATTTTGGTTTTAAGAACATCAAATAAGCGTTTGTAAGATTTCCTGGTAATCTCTGCTTTAGAGTAATGGTACTATCATTACATTCAAACCATCCACATTTATTTTTTATATATGCAGTGTAGTGCCCTGAATTGGTTGTGGCTCCTGCGTGGTAGATTATACCTATTGTTGTGAAGGTTTTCTTACCAAGTGATATTTGACCATGTGTGAATCCAGTCAGCTTGCAGTTGTTTTTGGTACCATCTGCATTGTAACGTAGAAGCATTAGTATTATGTATTTACTATGTGTTTGTATTACTAACGTGGAGCGATTATCTGAATTGCAGGTAGAGCATAATCTACCATGGTTTGCATTTTGTACAAGTCGCTGAAATGGATTGGATTCACAATTTGGTATTGATATACATAAGAAGCGTTCATTGGGGATTTCTTCTTTTGTCACATTGTTGCAGAGAGTGCATGTATGTTTCCACATGTATGAAATCTTAAAGATTTCATTTATAGGTATGTTTTTGTTTTCCAGTACTTGTAGTAAGTACATTAGAAATTCTTGTGGATCTTCCTGTGAATTGATAGTGAATTTCACCATTCCAGCACAGTAGTCCAATTGTTGTCTTATTCCATAAACACTATACGTGTTGTCAGGATTATTTGCTGCATTTCTGTGAAGTACTAACATTTGCAAACACAATGGGCCTGTACTGTGTAAGTAAATGTTGTCAACAATTGGTGGTAATTGAAATAGAATATTCATTGCTACATTTGCGTAGCAAGTTACACCAACTATATTTGAGAATTTAAATGGTCCAGGTAGTTCTGTATCTAACTGCTTTTTTTGGAGTTTGTCTTCCTTCTTTAAAGAAGTACCTGGTTTACTTTCCCTAATTGATTCTTTTTTGCTTGTGGTACTTGATGAAGTATTAGTTTTTTTTACTCTCTTTGGAGGATTTGCAGTGACATCCTGTTGCATTTCTGTTTGATATATTTTTCTTTTATAACGTTTTACTTTTTGTGGAACAGAATATGTGTTTAGGTGGGGGTGTATAATGAGCAAAGTTTATTGTATTCTAAATTGCAAGGAATATCAGCGTTTATTTTACTTGCATCAAAGTTGATTAGAAATAGACCGTCAAGTGTACGTAAGCGTGATAGTGCTACATAGCTCATGCCTTCTTTAAAGACTGTGTTACCAATATCTATCATTGCTTTGTCTAGGGTAAGACCTTGTAATTTATGAATCGTGACTGCGTATGCAAGAGTTAGAGAAAATTGTTCTCTGCGTACATAGATATCTTTGAAGAGAAGGAATCGAGCTGTTGAGCGTCCTATCCTTTTTACTTCTGAAAATTTGTCAAAGAGTATATTGACAAACTTAATTTTGTTGTCGCGTGGGTATGTTTGAAAGCCAACAACTGTACCCAGTGCTCCATTAACTAGTCCTTGGTCCACATCAAGGTTACGTTTAAGCATTACTCTGCAATTTAAGGATAATTTTAATATCTTTTCTAAGCCTGCTATGTTTGAGAGTCTTTTTGAGGCTTGGTCACACATGGGTAGTGTCATACCATGTACATCTAGTTTGTCTCTGGCGCTAATTTCCATGATTGGTTGCGTTTCTTTACTTAGCATGATTTCATTGAATTTGAAACAGCTTGCAAGAGTTGGCATTAAGGCCATACAATTGACATTTTTGTGGGCTAATTGTTCCATAACATCTGTAGCACATGCATTATCGCCATAAAGTTCATTAATGTGCCGGGTTTTCAATATTGCTTCTGCTTCTTTAGAAAGTATACCAACTCTGATACTTTTTAAAATGTTGGCATGAGTGAGATCTGCAGATTGCCGCATGTTTTCTGTTAATTCTCTGTATTGGAAATGTTGCCAAAGGTTGACATTTCCAATGCTGCCAACAGTTTTACGGCAGAGTTTGTGTCCTAATGTTTTAAAAATAGGCTCACCTTTTACTGGTGTTAATTGAAGCAGATCTCCAAAATCAATAATGTGTTTTCCTGCAAAGAGCTCTTCATAGTCTGTTTTGAGTACTTCTTGTAATCTGAGGTGAATCAAAGCTAACATCAGGTTGGAGACCATGCTCACTTCATCTATTAGTAGCATTTTCATTTGTTTCAATACTCTGTGTAATTCCATTGCAGCTTCTGTAAGTTTGTAATAGTCTAATTTGTTCTGGTGTTCTACTGGAAATAGTAGTAATCGGTGTAATGTAACACCACCTATGTTGTAGGCAGCTAAACCTGTGGGGGCAGTGACAACAGCTGACAGTTTGATGTTTGTCAATTGTTGAAGGAACTTACTAATGATTTTGATTAGGAATGTTTTGCCAGACCAGCTTCACCACTGACGTACAGTAGTATAGGTTTATAATTATGGCAGGAACATTCTTTATTTTCATGTTTTACACCATGTGCAATTTGTTTTGTTACTTCTTGAAAAATGCTACTTTGCTCATTGTTTAGTTTTGATTGTAGTCTTCCTTATCTTCATACTGACACATGGTGTTTTCTACTTCTATCATAGCTAATTCTGCCTCATTTATTATTAGTGGTTCTCCCAGTGGTTCTTGGCTTCCTGTTACAGAAGGTTGACTACTGTCAGGAGTGTCCTTATCTAGTTGGGCTTGGAGTTCTTCTTTGTGTTGCTGTTCATTGTGCAACATTGTTTTGTACTGTGTAAAGTTTACATCAGTTATAGTGCTTTCATTTGCTTTGAAAGCATCCTCATATGAGTCATAGTTATCTAGTAATTCTTCTTCTTTTCTCCATGGTTTGAAGAGTTGTAGCAGGGACATGTAATATACTTCTTTATGTTGAGGAGTCTTTAATGACAATTTTATATGATTAATTAAATTTGGTTTAGTGAGTTTAACTAAGCTGCCTTCACAGTTTGTCACTCTATATTTACCTTTTTTTTCATCAGGTTTCATATTATTTTTGTATGTGTAGTTTTGGGCTATGTGGTATAGACACATGTTTTCCAAAGTATTACTTCTGTTTGGGTAGTATGTGTCCAATAAATTGTTTTTTAAAATGTCTTGGCTGTTGGGATCATGTTTGGCTATTGTTTGTATATCTTCATATGATTTTAGAACTCTTTTTCTAGATTTAGCTGGACCAAGACTTAGCCATACTATATTTTCAGATTTACCATACAATGCAGTACCAGTTAAACGATCAGCTGCTTCATATGATCCACATTCTCTATGGGTGGGCATTGTTATGCCCAAGCTGTATAATTTCTGAGATACTGTTTTATCTGATGACAGGTCATTCCAGAGGTCTTGGAGCTCTGTCTTTTCTGCTTTAGTTAAGTATGCTGTGACATATCGTGCAACTGCAGTAGAATTGTCTGCAATGTACTGCACATCTATGTTTGCATTCCATAAGTGGGCAATGATTGCATTATAATCATTGATATATTTTCCTTCTTCTTTTCTTTTTATGTAATATGTATTTTTAGGTGACTTACCTTTAACACTATGTCTAACTGAAGACATGAGGTTGTTCACTTGACCTGTATTTGTAACTGGTCTAGGGAAACCAAATCGGCATTTGGTGTAGTATTTCCCTTTGTTTTTGTATTTGCGACGACAATATTTTCCACATTTGTGTCTTTGAAATTGTAAAATTTGTGCTTGAAGATCACTATTTGTGGCTTCTGATGGAATTTCACAAGTGACATATTTTTCAATAAACTGTAAAACAGTGGCATCACTGTCTTGACCAAATTTAGGAGCATCTTTAATCCATAAAAGCATGTGGATATGTGGTGCTCCTCTGGCTCGGTATTCTTTTCTCCAAAAGAAGTGTTGCACTTCTCCAAGGGGAGGAACAGTTTTATTACAAATAAAATGTAGCATAGCCATGAAGCAATGGTGAAAATATCTTGAAACATTAACAGGATCCAAAGAACAAAGTTCTCCAGGTGTTAGTATATCTGTTTGTTTTGTTTTTATTTGATATGCGTAGGAAATCATGTAAATCTTCCCATGCATATTCTGCACAACTTAATGTAACAAACCAAGTGGGTGGGCCAAGGTTTCTGATCATACAACGTACATCTCCATGACGTTGAAACCAGTACTCTTTAGTACCACGCATATTTGCTAATAGATTTGTAATGTTTGATTGTAAAACCTCATCCTTTTGTTGCACTTTTTATAACAATTGTGTAGCTGTCATATTTTGAAAGTGTGATCCTGATTTAAATATGTGTGCAACTCCGTAACATAAAGTTGCTAGTTCACTTTCAAAGAGTAGGTGGAATATGTATTCCACATTTTGTCTAAATCTGGGATCTTCAGAATACATCCGTAATGAGCGGTATTCTGAAGCTGATATTTGAATAGGTCTATCATCATACCTTCCTCCTTTGCCAGCAGGAAAGAGTAGAGGAAAAGCACGTGCTTCTATACTTTTTTCCCATATGCTGATTGGCGATCCAAGTTTCAAGTACATCTTGTACGGTGTCATTACAGTGCAAAGGATGAATTGTATAATGGTCTAAAGTATTTGATATTGTAGCAGGATCTAGTAGCTCAAATTGACCAGCTTCTTGTGTTTCTTTAATTATTTCAGTTGTATCTTTCAAGTTTTCTTCAATATTAATTTTTTATAATATTCATTATTCCATTTAAGATATTGGAAGGCCTGTCTAACTTTATATAAATCTACCAGCTGTTGCCATATTTTTTTGTCTTTTGTAGGTACTCCATTTACTAAGATAATTAAAGATTGCTGCATTGGACTTTGCACTCCTAGAGTATGCACATTTTCTTTTAGATTTAATGGTAAATAAACTACTTTTCCACAAATGCCTTTTACCAATTCAGAGGGAGGTAATTTTGCTGTTTTTGGTTGAAGGCGTATTATTGCTTGAAATGGGTGTACTGTTTGAATTATGATGTTCTCATATACATTAAGTTGTTGTAGGGGTTTTGGTACTAGGTATAATTCCAAATTATTTGTGATAGCATGTGAAGGAGTTTGGTTGTTGTCAAGTTTTGTAGTGCAGTAACTGCAAAGTATTAAGGGCTCAGTTATTTCGTATTTGTTTTCTGCTACAAGGTAGAGAGCTAATTCAAACCATTTAGAATCTTCATTGTCTTCTATTTTGTTTGATAGGTCTACAGTTTTTGTGTTACTTTTATAAAAAGTTCTACGACAACATACACATACATGGTTTGGTACTTCAGCTGATGTACTTTTAAATTTTAGTATTTCTTTTTTGTATGTGTTTAGCAAAAGGTTGCCATGTGTAGAATTGTTGCTTAATTGGTTTAAAGCTATTTCATTCTGTAAATGGCTTTCACTTCCAAAATATTTTTTTCTGGATATAGTGAATTTCTTCAAGTAGGTCTTTTGCTGTACCATGTAGAAGGATGTGGTTTAACTTTGCTAGTGCTAAAGCAGGACTTTTAGCATAGTACAGTTTAAAGAATAGATTTCTTATAGTTGAATGATGTGTTGATATCCTTTTGATATCATGGAAAGTAGTTTTACAAGTAGGTCCTGTAATGCAGGCCAATGAATGTCCTTGTAGTCCTGTGTACTTGCGCACTGGACAGGTATCCGTGTTTTGCAGTAATTTAATTTTGATTTTGTCTTTGCTTTTTACATATTTATTGAGGAATTGGCGTAAAGATTTGAAACATTGTTTGGGAATGTTACACATTGACGTGCAAGGCCATTTGTACACTAGACGTTCTGATTCAGTTGAATGGAGGGGTAATTCTAAGTTTTCAGGGCATATTTTTGTAAGGAGTACTTCTTGTTCCATTATGGTATTATTCACTTTTTCATAACCTCGACCACTGTTATGTATGGCAATTGTATTTGTTTGCTTTTGTTTGTACGCTTCTTCGTTAAAATATGGTTCTATGCTCGTAGTGTGATTCCGTTCACCTGCGCAGATACTTAAGAAGTTTTTTCTGTTGACATTTTGCTTATTGAGAAGTCTTTTTTGTAATTTAGTTATTAGTTTTGTTAGTGGTTTCATTTTGTTTAACAGTAAAATAAATAGCTTTCTTTTGAGAAGAATTGCACTGTCCAACAACGCTTCTAAGATTAATTTCCTACGATTGGTTTTAAGCATTGAACCTGATTTCGCTCCTGTTTTTATGATATTTTGAAGGACTTTGTGACGGTACATTTTGGCTAAAATACTTTTCTTGGTAAAATTACTTTGAACTATATTAAAATTTGAAGAAGTAGTTAAGTTGCGCTACTAAAAACCCATGAAATTCAGTGAAAAAACTTTGTCAAAGGGACGTTATGGTTCCAAGTAAAACCGAAAAACCCTTGAAATTCGCCAGCTATGGTAAGCTAAGCAACCATAACTCGCGCCACCACCGTGCACTGCTAAGACTAAGACTTGCTCTGTTTCAAAGCTGCTATTTACCCTATGTATATGTATCACTTGATGTGATTGGACCCTAAGGAAAGTAGTGTGAGTACAATGTATACAAATATGACCATATACAGGGAAAGTACAGCCATAAAAAAAAAACAACAGAACTATCAGAAAGTGCTCATAAGTCTAGTGATTATCTTTATGCACAAAAAGGATTGCTGTCTTTCAAGCTTGTGTTTTCCCATATGTATATGTTTCATATGATGTGTCTGTACTCTAAGGGAATTACTGTAAGAACCTACTAGAAGGATATGTCTACAAATAAAATAAAATTCTTAGTTTCTGACTGTTACTGAAGAAAACCATGTGGCATAGATATGTCAGCAAAAGAAAAAATAGTGAGCCAGACATGTGATGTCATCAGTGATGTCATCAATGACATTTGTGATGTCATCTTTGATGTCCTGGGTGTTAGCAGTGCACGGTGGTGGCACGAGTTATGGTTGCTTAGCTTACCATAACTGGCGAATGTCAAGGGTTTTTCGGTTTTACTTGGAACCATAACGTCCCTTTAACAAAGTTTTTTCACTGAATTTCATAGGTTTTTAGTAGTGCAACTTAACCATAACGTCCCTTTAACAAAGTTTGTTTTCACTGAATTTCATAGTTTTTTAGTAGCACAACTTAACAATAATGACTTTGACTTTATATACATGTCATATGGTACTGACTAGATCTCTTCTTATGAACTTGATGTCCGCAAACTTATTTAATGTTCGCGGACATGTTCGGAGAACAGTACCACTACCTAAAAACTGTGGAGGGGGTGGTGGGGTATGTTTGATTGTTATATCATAATATAGGAACATTTAACAAATTCAAAAAGCAGCACACAAACACATTATATATAGTAATACATTAGAAATTTAACCCATATATGTAACACACTAACCATTCATTTAAATGCAATATGTTCTGAAATGGAATATACCACAAGAAGATAAATTGGCTTCCAACATAATTACCTCACAGACACAACAGAACTGAGAACAAGACCGGACCCACTAATACATAGGACTTATCTTACCAGAAATAGTAAGTGTACTTCATTTTACTCATATATTTATACACTTTCTGTATTAGATTAAAAAATATATTATCTTTTTTTTTTTCTCACAGAAATGTCTAGTACTCTGGAATGGCTAGAGGACAATTTCCCACATGAAGAAATGTCACAAGATAGTGAAACTAATGGTAAATACTTTATAATATAAACCATTTATTTATTATTTTTTTTATATACATTTAACATATATATTATTTTTTGTACAGAGCATACCAAAATAGAAAAAACTTCAGAAAACCCTGTTATGGATGACAGTCTTCACAATATAGAAGAAAAAATGGATGTATTGTTGGCTAATTTTAATAATTTAAAAACGTTTGTAGAAAATCATTTCAAACCAAAAACCTCGTACCATTGCCCCACATGTACTTGTCCCTCCTCACCATATCCCAGTCAATTATCCCCAAACCCTCTCCATAATCCAAAACGTTTTGATGAGACTTCTATCCCTTCTTCACCTAATACAAATCATGTTGAAACCCCAAATTCTCCTGTTTTTGTTTCTGTTTCTGCCTCACCTTCTCTGTCATAAATTATTACTATATGTTAAATAAAGTTTAATTTTTATATTGTATTGTGAATAGTTTCCGTTTTTCTTTTTTAAAAACAATAAAAGTGTCCGCGGACAGTGCGAGTGTTCTGAAATGTTCGTACATAAACGAAAATGAAGGTGTCCTGAAGAACACCACACCTGTTTGTACTGTTCGCTAGCAAGTTGAAACTGTTCTAAGAACACACGTGGTGTCCTGAAATGTTCGTAAAGAAACATAAATTAAAGTGTTCTAAAGAACACTATATCTGTCCGTAATGTTCGCTATCAACTTAAAACTGTCCTCAGAACACAATTGGTGTCCTGAAATGTTTGTAAATAAACGAAAATGATGTGTCCTGAACAACAGTACAAGTGTTCGTAGTGTTCGCTAGCAACATGAAACTGTACTAGGAACACACGCGGTGTCCTGAATTGTTCGTAAACAAACAAAAATTAAAGTGTCCTAAAGAACACTATTCCTGTCCGGTACTGTTCGCTAGCAAGTTCAAACTGTTCTAAGAACACACTTGGTGTCCTGAAATGTTCGTACATAAACGAAATTACACGTGTCCTGAAGAACACTATATCTGTCCTTACTGTTCGCTACCAAGTTTAAACTTTTCTAAGAACACACGCAGTGTCCTGAAATGTTCGTTTCACGTGTGACGCACTTTTAATTACTTCAGAACCCGAACACTGTCCGTAGGACATCAATGCTCATGCGCTAACCAATCTCCGTGCACTTGGTGTCCTGCGGACAGGCGCTTCCTTCGCGGACTAGTTCGCGAACGGATCATATGACCGCGCCCACGCTCATCGTGTGTCCTGAAATGCGGACACTGTTCGTGTCCCCGAACAATTTTAAAGTACATTTTCAGTTAATCCATAATATTTTTCAATAAAATCTCACCATGGCACAAGTCCCACATAGCAATCTTGAGTTTCTATATACCTTTTGAAACTTTACGATCCTTTTTTTGTGTTCGATCTGTCCGCGGACAGTGCGCATGTCCGCGAACCGCGCACAAGCACCCCTAAAAAAGACCACGCCCAAGAGCTTATTCCCATTGTGTTTCTGGCTATTCTTCAGAACACAGTGATTTTTGCTGCCACCTGCAGACTACACCATCATCGAGATGGCATCCTTGGCTGCTGAACTGCCACTTGGTGCTGCACCTGCTTCAGCACCACCCCCACCCCCTCCACCACCACCACCTTCCCAAGGGCCTGAAGATGGGAACAGGAGTGAGAATGCGGAGGAGGAAGAAGAGGATGATGAGAATGAGGTAGAGGAAAACCCTACTACCCGCACTAGGCGTGAGTCTTGGGTGTGGCAGTCATTTACCATTCATGGTAATGTTCCTAAGGCTCGTGCGAACCGTGTTACCTGCAATGAGTGCAAAATGATACTCAGTCGCGGGAAGCACGGTAAGTACAGCTTTTGGACCACTACTATGAAGCGACACCTGAGGTCATTTCACTCTGGGGCTATTCGCAGGGTTGTACCTTGCGAAGAACGTAGCAGGTTGATTTCCTCTACTTCATCCTCTGTTTCTGATCCTGTCACCACAAGGACCACCTCTGTGGGACAGCGTCTTCCTCAAGCTGCCTCACAGGCCATACAGAATGCTGATGACCCTTACCTTTCGAGGGTCACAGTTGTATGTATGTACTGTGACACAGTACTCTGCAGGGGGGAGCGACTTCGGAGTGCTTTTGAGACTATCGTCTCAGAGCACGAGAAGACCTGCTCACTACCCAAATAAAACCCACTCTACATCTTCCTCTCTCAGCTCGCCCTTTCTTATCCCTGTGGTTGGTGTCCCCCCCTTTACCCTCTTTTACCCTCCTCTCCTAGTGTGTCGTGTCTGAAAAACCAAAAAAAATACAAAATTACAAAAATCAAAAAAAATAAGGCTCTTTTCAGAGCCGCCTTTCCCAGTTAAAAAATAGAAGTGAAAATAAATGAAGCAGGGCTCTTTGTATTTTTTAGAAGTCCGCGGACAGTTCGCGAACATTAAAAAAATTGGGTTGCTACTCCATCACAAACATTGTAATTTTCTCTGGAAAGAAGTGGTGGCTCTGAAAAGAGCCTTTGGGTGGTGTTTGTAAGTAAAAAATTGTAAATGCTTAACATCTACTTCAAAATCGTTGTTGTAATTCCAAAAAAGGTTGCAATGCATTTTGTACATTTCTCAGAAAAATCTGATTGCCAGCATAAGTAAGATGGACTCCATCTCTGCGAAAAATGTATGTACTACAAAACATAATATTTTCATTGTGAAAAGAAGACATGCCAAAATCTCTTAGAAAGGCACAAACAGCCTTATAAACATTGCGCCTTGCTTTTTCCATTTGTGGACCAAATGAGAAGAACGAAGCCACATTGAATTACAATTATGTCTGGATGTTGCTCTGTCTCCAAAGTAGCACAGAGAGGTAGCAAGTCCAACCACTTCATTCCACGTACTCCATGCCAGTGTACTTTCACATGTGGGAATCCAAGATCTACAGCTACTCCACAGCTTTCTGCATGCACCTTCAACCAATGTATCCACAAATCTCCTAAAATCCAAACAATCTGTTTTCTGAAACACACAGCCATAGCTATCTTTTGTTCTCTCAGCAAAAAGAGTATCTGAGAAAATCTCTCCTGGCACAACACACCCACCAAACTTTCCTGACCAATCCCTTTCAGTGCTTATTCTCATTTGCATGACTTCTGAACCCAAAAATCCCCAGATGTAACTCCCGATGTCCGCGAACTACCGCCATGTCCGCGGACATATCGTAACATGAACAGCCCTTCTACCATTTCCACTACACTCTCTCTGCCATTCCCTCATTGGATGTAGCTCAAAAATCACATGACCATGCACCAATCACATTCAAGACCTCTACATCTAACTGCATCATCATAGATCAGCACTGCAAATGTACTCTGAATCTCTCTGAGTACAAGTGTCATATCATTGGCAAGCAGCATCTACCAGAAATACTGTACAAGTCTTCAAGATTTCTACTTGCAGCTCCATGCATATCCATATGCATGAACACAAACTTCAGGTATGCATATTTTCTGTATAGTAGATGAACACATTTTCAAACAGACTTTTACCTTGTAAAATCTGTAAAATGAATTTACTGTACTTTTTTCAATTTCCTAAAATCAACTATCACTTATAAACCTTTATACTATTTACTTTCTTTATACACACACACTCAAATCATGTTAAAGTAACATTTTTTAAATGAAATATATAGACTACATATATTCAAACAAAATTGCATGCAAACACAATCTATGTTTAAACCTTTATAAAAATACTTATACAATTTCATATTTTTTAGTTTTATTTATTTATTTACTTAATTACTTTAAATTAGACATGACATTGAGGCGCTATTACCTAGAACAGTTTACTTACAGAAATAGTGGTATTCACTAATATATTATAAATTTCACAAGACATAGTAAAGATATTTTTTTTTTTGCTACAGTTAGTCATTCAATACAATTTGTTCATTAAGAACATATCATATGTACTGAACTGATGCAATGTATCTTATGTAAATAAATTAGTTTAATGGTTTTAAAGAAGGCACTGAGGATTTCAATTAAAAAAATCAATATCTAAATTAAAAACAGTGCTATATACAAATAAAGTTAATAATTTGAAGCTTTTACAATTGCAGTGAAGACCAGTTTCCTGAAAAGAAGCAGCCGAATTCGAACAATAAAGAAAAACTAAGAAGTTACCTGTTAATTTAAAAAAAAGTAAGTAAAATATCACCATAATATTTGTATTATTAATCAAATATACTATAACGTTAATACGAGCTATTTCGGTTTCTAAAAATAGAGATTTTGTACCATTTTGTCCAAAAATGTCCATGTTTTAAACAGCGACTTACAGCCAGAATGGCCCACACATTTCTATTTTTGGACACACAAATTACCCAACTGAACCACTACAATTTTCATATTATAGAACAAACAACTGTTTTAATTGTATACATTAGATTTACTATTTGTACTTTTCCACACCACTAGCTTACTTTTTTTTGTCATCTGAACCCCAGTTTAGTAACACATAAATTCAAGAATACCTATCCCTACTAGTTGTAGTTCCCAATGCACAATCACACACCATTACATACATCTTTATCATCTTACTCAAACACTCATGCACACAGCACACATACATTCCAGAACACCCCAACCCATATCTTCTTTATTTTTTTCAACAGACCCTAAAGAATGCCTACCAAAAGTCAAGTCCGTAGAAAGCAACGCAAAAGTAGAGCAAATGAAAATAAAGGTGTCCAACATAAGCATCCATCTCTAGCAGAATTTGTAAAAAAAAGTTGAAACAAAACAGCTAATACAATCATTTAGTGAAACACAAGAAGTTTCAAGTACAACAACTTCGCTTCCTCTATCAAAATGTAAAACAAACCAAAAAACAATTAACAGAAAATCAGCTATCAGTACAGATAAAACTACTTCTTCAAATTTTAATATAGTGCAAAGTAAGCATACCAAGAAAAGTATTTTAGCCAAAATATACCGTCACAAAATCCTTCAAAATCTTATAAAAACAGGAGAGAAATCAGGTTCAAAGCTTAAAACCTATCGTAGGAAATTAATCTTAGAAGCATTGATGGACAGTGCAATTCTTCTCAAAAGAAATGTATTTATTTTACTGTTAAACAAAATGAAACCACTAACAAAACTAATAACTAAATTACAAAAAAGACTTCTCAATAAGCGAAATATCAACAGAAAGAACTTCTTAAGTATCAGCGAAGGTGAATGGAATCACACTACAAGCACAGAACCATATTTTAATGAAGAAGCGTACAAAGAAAAGCAAACAATTACAATTGCCATACATAGCAGTGGTCGAGGTTATGAAAAAGTTAATAATACCATAATGGAATAAGAAGTACTTCTTACAAAAATATGCCCTGAAAACTTAGAATTACCCCTCCATTCAACTGAATCAGAACGTCTAGTGTACAAATGGCCATGCACGTCAATGTGTAACATTCCCAAACAATGTTTCAAATCTTTACGCCAATTCCTCAATAAGTATGTAAAAAGAAAAGGTCAAATCAAAATTAAATTACTGCAAAATATAGATACCTGTCCAGTGCGCAAGTACACAGGACTACAAGGACATTCATTGGCCTGCATTACAGGACCTACTTGTAAAACCACTTTCCATGATATCAAAAGGATATCAACACATCATTCAACTATAAGAAATCTAGTCGATAAACTGTACTATGCTAAAAGTCCTGCTTTAGCACTAGCAAAGTTAAATAATATCCTTCTACATGGTACAGCAAAAGACCTACTTGAAGAAATTCACTATATCCAGAAAAAATATTTTGGAAGTGAAAGCCATTTACAGAATGAAATAGCTTTAAACCAATTAAGCAACAATTCTACACATGGCAACCTTTTGCTAAACACATACAAAAAAGAAATACTAAAATTTAAAAGTACATCAGCTGAAGTACCAAACCATGTATGTGTATGTTGCCGTAGAAATTTTTATAAAAGTAACACAAAAACTGTGGACCTATCATACAAAATAGAAGACAATGAAGATTCTAAATGGTTTGAATTAGCTCTCTACCTTGTAGCAGAAAACAAATATGAAATAACTGAGCCCTTAATACTTTGCAGTTATTGCACTACAAAACTTGACAACAACCAAACTCCTTCACGTTCTATCACAAATAATTTGGAATTATACCCAGTACCAAAACCTCTACAACAACTTAATTTATATGAGAGCATCATAATTCAAACAGTACACCCATTTCAAGCAATAATACGCCTTCAACCAAAAACAGCAAAATTACCTCCCTCTGAATTGGTAAAAGGCATTCGTGGAAAAGTAGTTTATTTACCATTAAATCTAAAAGAAAATGTGCATACTCTAGGAGTGCAACGTCCAATGCAGCAATCTTTAATTATATTAGTAAATGGAGTACCAACAAAAGACAAAAAAATATGGTAACAGCTGGTAGATTTATATAAAGTTAGACAAGCCTTCCAATATCTTAAAGAGAATAATGAATATTACAAAGAAATAAAAATTGAAGAAAACTTGAAAGATACAACTGAAATAATTCAAGAAACACAAGAAGCTGGTCAATTTGAGCTACTAGATCCTGCTACAATATCAAATACTTTAGACCATTATACAATTCATCCTTTGCACTGTAAAGACACCGTACAATATGTACTGGAAACTTACCAAATGCGTCAAACAACAGGATCGCCAATCAGTATATGGGAAAAAAGTATAGAAGCACATGCTTTTCCTCTACTCTTTCCTACTGGCAAAGGAGGAAGGTATGATGATAGACCTATTCAAATATCAGCTTCAGAATACCGCTCATTACGGATGTATTCTGAAGATCCCAGATTTAGACAAAATGTGGAATACATATTCCACCTACTCTTTGAAAGTGAACTAGCAACTTTATGTTACGGAGTTGCACACATTTTAAAATCAGGATCACACTTTCAAAATATGACAGGTACACAATTATTAGAGAAAGTGCAACAAAAGGATGAGGTTTTACAATCAAATATTACAAATCTATTAGCAAATATGCGTGGTACTAAAGAGTACTGGTTTCGACGTCATGGAGATGTATGTTGTATGATCAGAAACCTTGGCCCACCCACTTGGTTTGTTACATTAAGTTGTGCAGAATATGCATGGGAAGATTTACATGATTTCCTACGCATATCAAATAAAAACAAAACAAACATAGATATTCTAACACCTGGAGAACTTTGTTCTTTGGATACTTTTAATGTTTTAAGATATTTTCAACATCGCTTCATTGCTATGCTACATTTTATTTGTAATAAAACTGTTCCTCCCCTTGGAGAAGTGCAACACTTCTTTTGGAGAAAAGAATACCAAGCCAGAGGAGCACCACATATCCACATGCTTTTATGGATTAAAGATTCTCCTAAATTTGGTCAAGACAGTGATGCCACTGTTTTACAGTTTATTGAAAAATATGTCACTTGTGAAATTCCATCAGAAGCCACAAATAGTGATCTTCATGCACAAATTTTACAATTTCAAAGACACACATGTGGAAAATATTGTCGTTGCAAATACAAAAACAAAGGCAAATACTACACCAAATGCCGATTTGGTTTCCCTAGACCAGTTACAAATACAGGTCAAGTAAACAACCTCATGTCTTCAGTTAGACATAGTGTTAAAGGTAAGTCACCTAAAAATACATATTACATAAAAAGAAAAGAAGAAGAAAAATATATCAATGATTATAATGCAATCATTGCCCACTTATGGAATGCAAACATAGATGTGCAGTACATTGCAGACAATTCTACTGCAGTTGCATGATATGTCACAGCATACTTAACTAAAGCAGAAAAGACAGAGCTCCAAGACCTCTGGAATGACCTGTCATCAGATAAAACAGTATCTCAGAAATTATACAGCTTGGGCATAAAAATGCTCACCCATAGAGAATGTGGATCTTATGAAGCAGCTGATCGTTTAACTGGTACTTCATTGTATGGTAAATCTGAAAATATAGTATGGCTAAGTCTTGGTCCAGCTAAATCTAGAAAAAGAGTTCTAAAATCATATGAAGATATAGAAACAATAGCCAAACATGATCCCAACAGCCAAGACATTTTAAAAAACAATTTATTGGACACATACTACCCAAACAGAAGTAATACTTTGGAAAACATGTGTCTATACCAAATAGCCCAAAACTACACATACAAAAATAATATGAAACCTGATGAAAAAAAAGGTAAATATAGAGTGACAGACTGTGAAGGCAGCTTAGTTAAACTCACTAAACCAAATTTAATTAATCATATCAAATTGTCATTGAAGACTCCTCAACATAAAGAAGTATATTACATGTCCCTGCTACAACTCTTCAAACCATGGAGAAAAAAAGAACAATTACTAGATAACTATGACTCGTATGAGGATGCTTTCAAAGCAAATGAAAGCACTGTAACTGATGTAAACTTTACACAGTACAAAACAATGTTGCACAATGAACAGCAACATGAAGAAGAACTCCAAGCCCAACTAGATAAGGATACTCCTGACAGCAGTCAACCTTCTGTAACAGGAAGCCAAGAACCACTGGGAGAACCACTAATAACAAATGAGGCAGAATTAGCTATGATAGAAGTAGAAAACACCATGTGTCAGTATGAAGATAAGGAAGACTTAACTATACTACAATCAAAACTAAACATTGAGCAAAGTAGCATTTTTCAAGAAGTAACAAAACAATTTGCACATGGTGTAACACATGAAAATAAAGAATATTCCTGCCATAATTATAAACCTATACTACTGTACGTCAGTGGTGAAGCTGGTTCTGGCAAAACATTCCTAATCAAAATCATTAGTAAGTTCCTTCAACAATTGACAAACAACAAACTGTCAGCTGTTGTCACTGCCCCCACAGGTTTAGCTGCCTACAACATAGGTGGTGTTACATTACACCGATTACTACTATTACCAGTAGAACACCAGAACAAATTAGACTATTACAAACTTTCTGCAGAAGCTGCAATGGAATTACGCAGAGTATTGAAACAAATGAAAATGCTACTAATAGATGAAGTGAGCATGGTCTCCAACCTGATGTTAGCTTTGATTCACCTCAGATTACAAGAAGTACTCAAAACAGACTATGAAGAGCTCTTTTCAGGAAAACACATTATTGTTTTTGGAGATCTGCTTCAAATAACACCAGTAAAAGGTGAACCTATTTTTAAAACATTAGGGCACAAACTCTGCCATAAAACTGTTGGCAGCATTGGAAATGTCAACCTTTGGCAACATTTCCAATACAGAGAATTAACAGAAAACATGCGCCAATCTGCAGATCTAACTTATGCCAAAATTTTAAAAAGTTTGAGAGTTGGTATACTTTCTAAAGAAGCAGAAGCAACATTGAAAACCCGGCACATTAATGCACTTTATGGCGATAATGCATGTGCTACAGATGTTATCGAACAATTAGCCCACAAAAATGTCAATTGTATGGCCTTAATGCCAACTCTTGCAAGCTGTCTCAAATTCAATGAAATAATGTTAAGTAAAGAAATGCAACCAATAATGGAAATTAGCGCCACAGACAAACTAGATGTACATGGTATGACACTACCCATGTGTGACCAAGCCACAACAAGACTAAATGATTTAGAAAAATCAATCTCAAACACAGCAGGCTTAGAAAAGATGTTACAATTATCCTTAAAATGCAGAGTAATGCTTAAACGTAACCTTGACGTGGACCAAGGACTAGTTAATGGAGCACTGGGTACAGTTGTTGGCTTTCAAACATACCCACGTGACAACAAAATTCAGTTTGTCAATATACTCTTTGACAAACTTTCAGAAGTAAAACGGATAGGACGCTCAACAGCTAGATTCCTTCTCTTCAAAGATATGTATGTACGCAGAGAACAATTTTCTCTAACTCTTGCATACGCAGTCATGATTCATAAATCACAAGGTCTTACCCTAGACAAAGCAATGATAGATATTGGTAACACAGTCTTTAAAGAAGGCATGAGCTATGTAGCACTATCACGCTTACGTACACTTGACTGTCTATTTCTAATCAACTTTGATGCAAGTAAAGTGAACGCTGATATTCCTTGCATTTTAGGATATAATAGACTTCGCTCACTATACACTCCCCATCTAAACACATATTCTGTTTCACAAAAACTAAAACGTTGTAAAAGAAAACTAAATCAAACAGAAATGCAACAGGACGTCACTGCAAATCCTCCAAATAGAGTAAAAGAAACTAATACTTCATCAAGTACCACAAACAAAAAGAATCAATTAGAGAAAGTAAACCAGGTACTTCTTTAAAGAAGGAAGACAATCTCCAAAAAAAGCAGTTAGATACAGAACTACCTGGACCATTTAAATTCTCAAATATAGTTGGTGTAAGTTGCTATGCAAATGTAGCAATGAATATTCTATTTCAATTACCACCAATTGTTGACAACATTTACTTACACTTTAGAGACCCATTCTGTATGCAAATGTTAGTACTTCATAGAAACGCAAAAAACAATCCTGACAACACATATAGTGTTCATGGAATAAGGCAACAATTGGACTACTGTGCTGGAATGGTGAAATTCACTATAAACTCACAGGAAGATCCACAAGAATTTTTAATGTACTTACTACAAGTACTGGAAAACAAAAACATACCTATAAAGGAAATCTTCCAGATTTCATACATGTGGAAACATACATGCACTCTGTGCAACAATGTGACACAAGAAGAAATTCCCAATGAACGCTTCATATATATATCAATACCAAATTGTGAATCCATTCCATTTCAGCAACTTGTACAAAATGCAAACCATGGTAGATTATGCTCTACCTGCAATTCAGATAATCGCTCCATGTTAGTAATACAAACACATAGTAAATACGTAATACTAATGCTCTACGTTACAATGCAGATGGTACCAAAAACAACTGCAAGCTGACTGGATTCACACATAGTCAAATATCACTTGGTAAGAAAACCTTCACAACAATAGGTATAATCTACCACGCAGGAGCCACAACCAATTCAGGGCACTACACTGCATATATAAAAAAGAAATGTGGATGGTTTGAATGTAATGATAGTACCATTACTCTAAAGCAGAGATTACCAGCAAATCTTACAAACGCTTATTTGATGTTCTTAAAACCAAAATTTGATAAATAAACTGTATTTAAACCTTTAAGTAAATTTGTGTTAAAAAAATATAAACTGTTAGAATACTCCAAAAGCTATCTAACTGCTCAAAGATTCTACAACAACTAATCAGATAAATGAATATCACTAAATTAGACCAAAAAATACACAGTTAGAATACGCCAATTGGTATTTAACTGTCCCAAAATTTAACAATATCCAAATAGATAAATCAAAACCACTAAAATATATTAAAAAAAATAGACAGTTAGAATACGCCAATTGGTATCTAACTGCTCAAAAATTTTATAATATCAAAACAAATGAAGAATCTGTTACTGCTCCAAAAAAAATACAACAAAGCAAAGTATAAAGCATTAGCCAGAAACAACAAGTGAACACTGAAAACAAACAAGTAAACTGTAGCATAACAGAAAAAGGTTTTTTTTTAATCCAACATGGATTCAGTACTCTGATTTGTACTCTACTAAATATGAGGGTCGAAAAAAAATAAAAGTATATTGCTTATACAATGTAATAAGTCATTACAAAATACTAATACTAACATGCTGTTTTCTTTTATCACAGAAATGAAGAAGAAAAACATGGACTCCCATTACTAGACCAAACAGTAAGTATACAATAATAAGGACAGCCATTGCAGCATATCACATCCATAGTATCTAATACCTTTGTTCCTTATACATTTGTTTTTCACCCAAAGTTATAAGCAAATATGAATGTGATATGCTGCGGTGGTTGTTGCCAGGGCATAGAGTCTTGGGTGCATGGCCATTTGGCCATGCACCCAAGACTCTATGCCCTGGCAACAACCACCGCAGCATATCACATCCATAGAGTCAAACATTTCAACTATGATCTATGGGAAACTTTTAATGTCCGCGAACAATGTGAGTGTTCTTAGAACACTTTGAACTTGCCAGCGAACAATACGGACACCGTTTTCAGGACACCCCCTACGAACATTTCAGAACAACGCAATAGTTCTTAGAACACTTTCAACTTAACAACGAACAATACGGACAGCGTCCTAAGGACACCCCCTACGAACATTCCAGGACACCGGGAGTGTTCTCAAAAATGTCTTCAGAACACCCCCATTTTGTTTATTTGCGAACATTTCAGGACACCGCGGGTGTTCTTAGAACACATTCAACTTGACAGAGAACAATACGGACAGCGTCCTCAGGACACCCCCTACGAACACTCCCCGGACACCGCGAGTGTTCTTAGAAGCGTCTTCAGAACACCACCATCTTGTTTATTTGCGAACATTTCAGGACACCGCGAGTGTTCTTAGGACACATTCAACTTGACAGAGAACAATACGGACAGCGCCCTCAGGACACCCCCTACGAACATTCCAGGACACCGGGAGTGTTCTTAGAAGCTTCTTCAGAACACCACCATCTTGTTTATTTGCGAACATTTCAGGACACCGCGAGTGTTCTTAGGACACATTCAACTTGACAGAGAACCATACATTTGTTTTTCACCCAAAGTTATAAGCAAATATGAATGTGATATGCTGCGGTGGTTGTTGCCAGGGCATACAGTTTTGGGTGCATGGCCAAATGGCCATGCACCCAAGAATCTATGCCCTGGCAACAACCACCGCAGCATATCACATCCATAGAGTCAAACATTTCAACTATGATCTATGGGAAACTTTTAATGTCTGCAAACAATGTAAGTGTTCTTAGAACACTTTGAACTTGCCAGCGAACAATACGGACACCGTTTTCAGGACACCCCCTACGAACATTTCAGAACAACGCGATAGTTCTTAGAACACTTTCAACTTAACAACGAACAATACGGACAGCGTCCTAAGGACACCCCCTACGAACATTCCAGGACACCGGGAGTGTTCTCAAAAACATCTTCAGAACACCCCCATTTTGTTTATTTGCGAACATTTCAGGACACCGCGGGTGTTCTTAGAACACATTCAACTTGACAGAGAACAATACGGACAGCGTCCTCAGGACACCCCCTACGAACACTCCCCGGACACCGCGAGTGTTCTTAGAAGCTTCTTCAGAACACCACCATCTTGTTTATTTGTGAACATTTCAGGACACCGCGAGTGTTCTTAGGACACATTCAACTTGACAGAGAACAATACGGATAGCGTCCTCAGGACACCCCCTACGAACACTCCCCGGACTCCGTGAGTGTTCTTAGAAGCGTCTTCAGAACACCCCCATTTTGTTTATTTGCGAACATTTCAGGACACCGCGGGTGTTCTTAGAACACATTCAACTTGACAGAGAACAATACGGACAGCGTCCTCAGGACACCCCCTACGAACATTCCAGGACACCGGGAGTGTTCTTAGAAGCGTCTTCAGAACACCACCATTTTGTTTATTTGCGAACATTTCAGGACACCGCGAGTGTTCTTAGGAGACATTCAACTTGACAGAGAACCATACGGACAGCGTCCTCAGGACACCCCCTACGAACACTCCCCAGACACCGCAAGTGTTCTTAGAAGCGTCTTCAGAACACCCCCATTTTGTTTATTTGCGAACATTTCAGGACACCGCGAGTGTTCTTAGGACACATTCAACTTGACAGAGAACAATACGGACAGCGTCCTCAGGACACCCCCTACGAACACTCCCCAGACACCGCGAGTTTTCTTAGAAGCGTCTTCAGAACAACCCCATTTTGTTTATTTGCAAACATTTCAGGACACCGCGGGTGTTCTTAGAACACATTCAACTTGACAGAGAACAATACGGACAGCGTCCTCAGGACACCCCCTACGAACACTCCCCGGACACCGCAAGTGTTCTTAGAAGCGTCTTCAGAACACCCCCATTTTGTTTATTTGCGAACATTTCAGGACACCGCGAGTGTTCTTAGGACACATTCAACTTGACAGAGAACAATACGGACAGCGTCCTCAGGACACCCCCTACGAACACTCCCCGGACACCGCGAGTGTTCTTAGAAGCGTCTTCAGAACAACCCCATTTTGTTTATTTGCAAACATTTCAGGACACCGCGGGTGTTCTTAGAACACATTCAACTTGACAGAGAACAATACGGACAGCGTCCTCAGGACACCCCCTACGAACACTCCCCGGACACCGCAAGTGTTCTTAGAAGCGTCTTCAGAACACCCCCATCAGCATGTGGCCATGTAATATATGTTGGTGTTTCCATAGGAAGAGCACTTTTTGGGCGGCTTATAACTTCGCTCCCCCTGGACGACTCCTCACCAAACTTTGCAAAAAAAGTATATGGCCCACTCTGAATTGCAAAGTTTGGTGAGGATTCGTCCAGGGGGGGAAAAGTTATAGGGGGGTCCCAAAACTTTTTATTTCCCATAGACTGAATGGGAAAAAACTTTGTGCACGGCTACAGCCTTAACCGCTGGATGGATTTACACCAAATCTGTGGCAGGAGTGGCGGCCTGGTCCCGAAATTGTGCTTTTGCAAATTTGGTGTAAATCCGTCCAGTAGTTTTTTTTAAAATGACCAAAATGTAAGGCAGAAAAATTAGTGATATCTGTGTTCGCTTCGCGGACGGACTTCCCTGTTCGCTCCGTGGACAGCACCCCGATTGGCCCAGCGGCTTGCGTCATGTCCGCGGACATGTGACGTGTTTGCTGATTGGGCGGCGTGGTGCATGATGCGCGTCAGATTTTCTGTCGCGCCCGCCATCTTGCATTTGCGGACGTCCGCGGACAGCGCGGTGAAAGTTTGTTCAAAATGTGTATTTAGTAGAGTGTGTTGGTGTGTAGAAGTCTTTGGGGAGGATGGGGGAGTATGAGATAGGTTCAAAGTTGTATTTTATTTATGTGCTAGACGCTTTTGTTGTGTTTGATTTGTCTGCGGACAACACGGCTGTTCTGGAATGTTCGTAAATAAATAGAATGGATTCGGTGTCAACTTGAAAGTGTTCTAAGAACACTCGTGGGGTCTTGGAATGTTTGCAGGGGGTGTCCTGGAGACATTGTCTGTATTGTTCGTTGGCAAGGTGCAAATGTTTTAAGACCAATCGAGGTGTCCAGAAATGTTCGTACATAAAGAGAATGGGGGTGTCCTGAGTGCTGTTTGTATTGTCCTCTGGCAAGTTGAATGTGTCCTAGGACCTTCCCCCTGTCCGCATACATAACAATGGTTGCAATGTTTGCATCTATGGGTATGATATGCTGCGGTGGTTGTGGCCAGGGTATAGAATGTTGGGTGCATGGCCATTTGGCCATATATTTTTTTACTACAAGTGTACTTAAAGTTTAAGTACAGTTCAGTTATCAAATTTTGGTTTTAAGAACATTAAATACGCGTTTGTAAGATTAGCTGGTAATCTCTGCTTTAGAGTAAGGGTACTATCATTACATTCAAACCATCCACATTTTTTTTATATATATGCAATGTAGTGCCCTGAGTTGGTTGTGGCTCCTGCGTGGTAGATTATACCTATTGTTGTGAAGGTTTTCCTACCAAGTGAAATTTTACCATGTGTGAATCCACTCAGCTTGCAGTTGTTTTTCGTACCATCTGCATTGTAACGTAGAAGCATTAGTATTACGTATTTACTATGTGTTTGTATTAGTAACGTGGAGCGATTATCTGAATTGCAGGTAGAACATAATCTACCATGGTTTGCATTTTGTACAAGTTGCTGAAATGGAACAGATTCACAATTAGGTATTGATATTTAGACAAAGCGCTCATTGGGGATTTGTTCTTGTGTCACATTGTTGCAGAGAGTGCATGTATGTTTCCACATCTATGAAATCTGGAAGATTTCATTAATAGGTATGTTTTTGTTTTCCAGTACTAATAGTAAGTACATTAGACATTCTTGTGGATCTTCCTGTGAGTTTATAGTGAATTTCACCATTCCAGCACAGTACTCCAATTGTCGTCTTATTCCAAAAACACTATACGTGTTGTCAGGATTGTTTGCTGCATTTCTGTGAAGTACTAACATTTGCAAACACAATGGGTCTGTACTGTGTAATTAAATGTTGTCAACAATTGGTGGTAATTGAAATAGAATATTCATTGCTACATTTGCGTAGCAACTTCCACCAACTATATTTGAGAATTTAAATGGTCCAGGTAGTTCTGTATCTAACTGCTTTTTTTCAAGTTTGTCTTCCTTCTTTAAAGAAGTACCTGGTTTACTTTCCCTAATTGATTCTTTTTTGCTTGTGGTACTTGATGAAGTTATAGGGCCGATTCATGGAACAAACGTGCGCCAAAAATCTTCGCGCAAGCAGGCGCAAGCGGAAAAAAACAGGCGCACACGCACGCGTGCGATTCATCGAAGTCCCTGCGCGTGTTTACCATGGGATGTGCGCCAAACCCGTGCATGGCGCACTCGTCACTGCAACATCCCAAAAGACGTGCGCGATGCGCACAGTGAAAGCGCACAACCTCGGCGCATACACCAGAAAGTGGGCGGAACACGGGGCGTAACGCGCGGAATGGGGAACAACTCGCGAAAACAAGGGCATAACTGGGGATGTACTGCAGGGAAGCAGACGGAACGCCCACACGCACCCGAACCACATGTATTCATGGAATCGAATAGGGCAAAGCCACGCACAGCGAAAGACACGCACAAGTCGATACACGTTCGCCACACGTCCCTGCGCATTACAAAAGTGGCAACATACAGCAATTGTGCGAGCGGGGCACGTGTATTTCGGGGTTGCGCGGGAAGTTACACACGCGATTGAGCGGGATACGTGTATTCCGGGGGTTCGCGGGAAGTCACACACGCGATCTGGCCTGGGGGAGCGTGCTACGTGTATTTCAGGGGTACGCGTGAACTTTCTCACGCGATCGGGCCTGGGGGAGCGGGCTACGTGGGCCTGGGGGAGCGGGGTACGTGTATTTTAGGGGTTCGCGTGAACTTTCTCACGCGATCGGGCATGGGGGAGCGGGCTACGTGTATTTCAGGGGTTCGCGTGAAGTTTCTCACGCGAACGGGCCTGGGGGAGCGGGGTACCACTCACCGTCTGCCTTGCGTGTAGAAGAACGCGTAGCCAACACCCGCTGTGAAGTAATAGCGTGTGAACCCCAACGGATGGAAAACACACGCACCGCACGAAAAGCACGTACAGAACATAAATGCACGCGGGATCACCAAGCCCTGCCAGGGCAACGCCCCTGCGCAAAACGTCACAGACGCGCTTACGCTGCAAGGGCCTTTGGTCCAATGAAATCGCGTACGCGTGCTGACGCGCTTACGCGCTAAGGGCCTTTCCTCGATTTTCACTCTGACGTGCAGGATTTTCACGTGCCAAATCACTCCGTATCAAGCTGGCCACGCGAAAACACACGGAAGACCACGCTCCTGCCCAGAAGGCCGAATCACTGCCCCCCAGTGCCCTGAGCAGCCTCCCACGGTCCATCTGCTGCTGCCTGCCTGCTTGCCTGCCTGCTGCCACCGTGCCCTGCCATTTGGTGCCTGCACATCAGCCATCTGCAGGGGTCCAGTTGCTGTGTCCACCCCTGCTGGTACAGAAGACTCCCGACTCGAATAACATCGCTCCACAGCCCAGCCCCAGGACCCAGTTGCCCACCCACTCCTGCCCCTGGGGTTGCCATGTCGGGCACATCCACATCTGACCCCAGTGGCAACCCCCGGCCAGAGGGGCAGAGGGGCACCAGCTTCACTGCCACCGAAGTTGGTGTCCTGGTGGAGCAAGTCCTGGGGCAGTATGATGCCCTCTTCGGATCGTCCCGCGCCAACAGGGTAGGACGGGAGAGGATCTGGGCCGACTGTGTGGTTGCCATCAACGCGGAGCGGGTGGCAACCCGCACCATCCAGAAGGTCAAGAAGCGCTGGGAGGACTTGAGGTCCAGGACCCTCATGAAGGCCCGGCGCCTCGTGGAGGGGGGCCGGGGCCCCATGAGTACCATCCAGTTGAGGGTCCTGGAACGCGCACACCCAGCGCTCCACGCCCAGGTCCTTGAGAGGGAGACCCGTCTGGAGTTGAGCGGTAAGTGGCCAAGCATTGCTGTGTGAGACAGGGCATGTTGCAGTGTGCTGGTTGTCTGATACTTGCCTGCATGTGTGACATAGGCCATGTACGCATGTATGTGTGCAGGGACATCATGGGAATGCATGTGCGACCTGTAATGTGTGAACGGCACGGTTGTTGCATGTGTTTGAATGCGACATGGGGAGCCCTATGCAGATTGCACACATGAGAGCATGGCAGTCTCTGTTCCTGGACATGGGTGGGGGCGAGGGATGGGTGCTGATGCCAGATACATATGTGGTATCCATGTGTGTGTGCCTGACCTGCGTGTCTGTGACTTGTGAGTGCCATGGATGCATGACACATGTCTGTGACAATGTACAGATTCACTGATGCAGCCTAGTCATCCTTGTATGCACTGTGATTGGGGTGTACGGGGCCAGATGGATGTGACTGAGGTGAAGTGTGTGCATGTGATAGGCATGACCCATGATGCATGTGAGTCCCATTACATTGTATGATTCGAGAGTCCATTGGACATGCATTGAAATGTCCATGGCACGCACCATGACTGTGACTGTTTGTGTTTTGCCTGGACTGACACATGTGTTGTGGTGTGACATGATGGAAGTGTACTTTGACAGTGGCACTCATCTGCTATTGCTTCCTGTCTAGTGGACCATTGTACAGTACCCTGATGCTTGTGTTCTATGTCTCCCTCTACGCAGCGGCTAGTGAAGGAGAGGGCGGAGACGGCGCTGTGGAGCAAGGCGGCGGGGATGCCCCCACGGCTGCAGCGGAAGGGGTGGGTGAGCCCCCACAGGGGCCTGCTACGGCGGTAGACGGCGAGGAGCCATCCAGGTTGGTGGTTTCCACAGAGGAGGAGGAGGCCTCCACTGAGGCGCACATGGGGCCTGGTGGGGGCATCCCTGCTGGTGCAAGTGGTGCAGTCCAGGGGCAGGGGCAGGAGGCAGCACAGGTCACCGTGGAGGGGCCTGTGCATGTCGCTGTCCCTGAACCTGTGGGTGCACCACCTTGCACCAGCAGGGATGCCCCGTCCCAGGCCCGTCCGCAGGTAGAGGGGATGTCCATGTCATCTGACTCCCCTCCACCTGCGGACGAGGGGACCCCTGGCCGTGTGGAGAAGGTCCTGATTGGGGTCGCGATGCGCACGGCTGTGATTCGTGATGCCGTGCGTGCTTCCCAGGAGGAGCACGCACGTCATCATGAAGAGCACCGTGCCGACGTGGCCCAATTGGGATCGGCCATGTTCGGGGGTTTCCTGCATGTGTCGGCCAATCTGGCGGCCCTCTCCTCCTCTGTGGAGACTATACGCCAGTCGTTCTCCTTGCCGTCTTCCGGCCCAGATGCCACCAGGGCCCCCTTGGACCTGCCCTGACCAATGCAGCCAGCTCGGTGGGGATCCCATCCCTGCCACAGTCAGGAGTCAGAGGTCCAGCAGGGGTGGACAACACAGCAACTGGACCCCAGCAGATGGAGGATGTGACGGCATCATCGGGCAGGGCACGTGCACGACGGCGTCGGTGGTTTCCATCATCCTGGATGCCGTCGTGCTGGCAGAGGCAGTGGCGTCGGAGGCAGCAGCAGGCTCGACGTGGGAGGCAACATGGCTCGGGGCCATCAAGATCAGAGGGGCAGGCATCGGCCGGAGGGTAGGAGAACCCTGGGATGGTAGTGTCTTCCGTGTGGGAGCAGTTGGTCCAGCGGATAGGTGCGGAGCGGCAGCGGGCGGAAGAGGAGCGGCTCACCATGGTCAGGGCGGAGTTCTCCATGCGTCGGGCGTTGAGGCGGGCTGAGTGCCTCGAGGAAGCTCGCAGGGAGTTTGAGGTGAACATGGGGTTATCCCTGAGAGACCTCGGGGCCAGGACAGAGTCCCGCCTCCAGGACATCGACATGGAGTTCGATGATGCCCTGGCCGGCAACATCACAGAGTGAGCCGCAGGACTTGCCCGCTGCCATTGTATATAGTTATATAGTTAGTGGTAGGTTTCCTTTTGATTAATTTTTTTTTTTTTTGGTTGCGATTGGACAATGCGCCACTTTTTTGTATATAGTTCAGTTTTAGTTAGTTGACATAGTTAGGTTTCATTTGGTTGGGCTCATGGACCCGGGATTGTCTTGTAAATAGTTCTTCTATGGATTTTTTGATTTTTTGGATTTTTTTCATGGACATTCATCTTCTTTTTGTTGTTTTGCTTTGTGGTTTTTCTAATTTCATTTCCATTCTAGTTGATTTTCAATACATTTTTATTTTCATCCTTCAATGTGTCGTATCATCTCATTACTTTCATGCATGTCATGTTGGTTGTTTTGACATTCACTTGCAGCCATTGTGTGTGACAGACATGTGTTCATTTGCATTATTTACATCGGGTGTGTAACATGTAATTGCCTTTGATATGTGGGTGGATGTGATAGTTGGTTGGGCCTTTTGGCAGGGGAGGATGGCCATTACGGACATGATTGGGGATTGTTGGGACCCAGGTGCAGGGGGGCATGGATGGGACATGGGCGAGGGCCTGGTGGAGGGTGCCCCGCAATGCTGGGTGGTGGGGGACATGAGTTGGACATGGGTGGGGACCTGCTGGCAGGTGCCCCACAGTGCTGGGGGGTGGGGGTGGTGGGGGACATGAGTTGGACATGGGTGGGGGCCTGCTGGCAGGTGCCCCACAGTGCTGGGGGGTGGGGGTGGTGGGGGACATGAGTTGGACATGGGTGGGGGCCTGCTAGCAGGTGCCCCACAGTGCTGGGGGGTGGGGGTGGTGGGGGACATGAGTTGGTGTTCATTAGTTCAAGGAGACATGTGCCTTTGCTGGGGGGCATGCCCATGTTGGGTGGGCTGCCTGCGGGACATGACCAGGGATGCAGGGTAGTCCCCTGTGGTGTGGGCTGCCTGCCCCTGTGGGCCGTGGAGGGTGTACAGGGAACACCTGGGAGGACCCACACTGTCAAATCACATGTAGGACTCCCCGGCACCCCTGAAATACACGTACCCTGCTGAAATCGCGTGTAAAACTTCCAGCGCACCCCTGAAATACACGCGCCCAGGCTATTCGCGTGTGGAACTTCCCGCGCACCCCTGAAATACACGTACCCTGCTGAAATCGCGTGTAAAACTTCCTGCGCACCCCTGAAATACACACGCCCAGGCTATTCGCGTGTGGAACTTCCCGCGCACCCCTTAAAAACACGTACCCTGCTGAAATCGCGTGTAAAACTTCCAGCGCACCCCTGAAATACACGCGCCCAGGCTATTTGCGTGTAAAACTTCCCGCGCACCCCTGAAATACACGCGCCCAGGCTATTTGCGTGTGGAACTTCCCGCGCTCCCCTGAAATACACGCGCCCAGGCTATTCGCGTGTGGAACTTTCCGCGCACCCCTGAAATACACGCGCCCAGGCTATTCGCGTGTGGAACTTCCCGCGCACCCCTGAAATACACGTACCCTGCTGAAATCGCGTGTAAAACTTCCCGCGCACCCCTGAAATACACGCGCCCAGGCTATTCGCGTGTGGAACTTCCCGCGCACCCCTGAAATACACGCGCCCAGGCCAATCGCGTGTGGAACTTCTCACGCACCCCTGGAATACACGTAGCCCGCTCCCCCAGGCCCGATCGCGTGAGAAACTTCCCGCGCACCCCTGAAATACACGCGCCCAGGCTATTCGCGTGTGGAACTTCCCGCGCACCCCTGAAATACACGCGCCCAGGCCAATCGCGTGTGGAACTTCTCACGCACCCCTGGAATACACGTAGCCCGCTCCCCCAGGCCCGATCGCGTGAGAAACTTCACGCGAACCCCTGAAATACACGTAGCATGCTCCCCCAGGCCCGATCGCTTGAGAAACTTCACGTGAACCCCTGAAATACACGTAGCCTGCTCCCCCAGGCCCGATCGCGTGAAAAAGTTCACGCGAACCCCTGAAATACACGTAGCACGCTCCCCCAGGCCCGATCGCATGAGAAACTTCACGTGAACCCCTGAAATACACGTAGCCCGCTTGCCGTGCTGGTACAGGGTTGGCGCAGCCCTTTGCGCTGGATTGGGGATTTTGATGGCTTTTCCCTGCGCAGAAGGCGTTCTTGGGGGCGTAACTGGCGCTGCTGCAAGGTTGCTGCGCCACTGTGCGCCACGGCTGGTTTTGGTGGCTGGAATCCATGAATACGCTGTGCGCGGAAATGGGTTTTGGCGCATGCGGCTGGCGCAGGGATTCGCACGCGCACACTGTGCGCCAGCCGCGTGCGCCATTTGTGCGCTGAATTCTATGAATTACCCCCTTAGAATCTTCATTGTCTTCTATTTTGTATGAAAGGTCTATAGTTTTTGTGTTACTTTTATAACACGTTCTGCAGCAACATACACACACGTGGTTTGGTACTTCAGCTGAAGTGCTTTGAAATTTTAGTATTTCTTTTTTGTATGTGTGTAGTGAAAGGTTGCCATGTGCAGATTTGTTATGAAGTTGGTTGACATCTATTTCATCTTGTAAGTGGGTTTCTTTTCCAAAATATTTTTCTGTATATACTCGATTTCTTCTAGTAGGTCTTTTGGTGTACCATGTAGAAGAATGTTATTTAAATTGGCTAGTGCTAAAGCAGGACTTTTTGCATAATACAGTTTATAAACTAGATTTCTTATACTTGCATGATGTGTTGTTATCCTTTTGATATCATGGAAGGTTGATTTGCAAGTAGCTCCTGATATGCAGGCCAACGAATGTCCTTGCAGTCCTGTGTGCTTGCGTACTGGACAAGCATCCATACTTTGCAGTATTTTAATTTTGATTTTGTCTTTGCTTTTCACATATTGATTGAGGAATAGGCGTAAAGATTTGAACATTTTTTTGGGAATGTTACACATTAACGTGCTTGGCCATGTGTAAATTAGATGTTCTGATTCAGTCGAATGGAGGGGTAAATCTAAGTTTTCAGGGCATATTTTTGTAAGGAGTACTTTTTGTTCCATTATGGTATTATTAACTTTTTCATAACCTCGACCACTGCTATGTATGGCAATTGTATTTGTTTGGTTTTGTTTGTACACTTCTTCATTAAGGTATGGTTCTGTGCTTGTAGTGTGACTCCATTCACCTCCACAAATATTTAAGAAGTTATTTCTGTTCACATTTTGTTTATTGAGAAGTCTTTTTTGAAGTTTAGTTATTAGTTTTGTTAGTGGTTTAATTCTGTTTAACACAACAATAAATAAGTTTCTTTTGAGAAGAATTGCACTGTCTATCAACACTTCTAAGATTACTTTCCTACGATAGGTTTGAAGTGTTGAACCTGGTTTCTCTCCTGTTTTTATCAGATTTTGAAGGACTTTGTGACGGAACATTTTGGCTAATATACTTTTCTTGGTATGCTTACTTTGTACCATATCAAGATTTATAGAAGACGTTTTATTTGTAGTGATAGTTGATTTTCTGTTAATAGTTTTTTGGGTCATTTTACTTTGTGATAGAGGAGGCAAAGTTTTTGCACTAGAAACTTCTTCTGTTTCACAACGAGACTGTATTAGCTGTTGTGTTTCAACGTTTTTTACAAATTCTGCTATAGATGGGTGTTTATGTTGGAGACTTTTCTTTTCATTTGCTCTACTTCTGCGTCCCTTTCTACCGAGTTGCTTTTTGGTGGGCATTCTGTAGCGTCTGTTGAAAAAAATACAGAAGGTATGGGTCGGGGTTTTCTGCAATGCATGTGTGTTGTGTGCATGATTGTTTGAGTAAGATGATAAAGATGTATGTCATGGTGTGTGATTGTGAATTGGGAAGTTGAAATACCAGGGATGGGTATTCTTCAATTAATGTGTTACTAAACTGGGGTTCAGATGACAAAAAAAAGTAAGCCGGTGGTGTGGAGAAGAATAAATAATATAGGTAAAGCTATAAAATTAAAACAGTTGTTTGTTCTACAACATCTACATTCTAGCGGCTGAGTTGGGTAATTTGTGTGCCGGAAAATAGGAATTTGAGGGCCATTCTGACAGGAGATCACTGTTTAAGACGGGGGGGATTTTTGGTCAGAATGGTGCAGAATCTCTATTTTTAGGCACAGAAATACCATGAATGCACCGTACAGTGCGTGTGAGTTATAAATCAAATATTATGGTAACAATCTACTTACTTTTTTTTCAAAAATGAGTAGTTTGCTTCTTAGTTGTTCTTTGTAAATCAAAATCGGCTGCTTCTATTCAGGAGAATGGGCTTCACTGCAATTGTAAAAGAAAGAAATTAGTAATGTGGTTGCTATATAGCACTGTTTTCATTTTAGACATATATTTTTTTAAATTGAAATGCTCAGCGCCTTCCTGAAAACCATTAAAACTATATTATGACTAAGAGTAGGAAAGAAAATATCTTTACTATGGTTTGTGGAATTCATAATCTACCAACGTATACCACTATTCTTGTAACTAAGCTTTTCCACGTAATAGTGAGTCATTGTTATCATAGCTCTCAAACATGTGTGTCGCAAAGGCGGGTGAAATCACCTGATTTTGTTTTTGGCGGGTGAGACGCCCATTGGAATGAATGGGCGTGCAGGAGGCTTGGCGGGTGAGTCAGTCCTTTACAAGGCGGGTGACACCCGCCAAAAGCGTGTGAGTTGAGAGCTATGTGTCATAGCCTGCTTTTGCACGTAACAGTGAGTGAATGTCATAGTCTGCTTGTCCTATATAAATCTATGTAAGTACTTACATAAACGAAAAAAATTAAAACCAATTATGTGTTTGTACAAATATTATTGTTTGAGATTTGATCATAGAGTGTGTATGTTATTTTGTGTGATTATATGTCGTGTATATATTTTATTTCAAAAATGTTAGTTTAATAGTATTTGCATGTGTGTGTGTGTATGAAGAAATTAAACGATATAAAGGTTTGTAAGTGACAGGTCATTGTAGGACAATGAAACAATGATCGTCCATTCATTTTTCAGATTACAGAAGGTAAAAGTCGGTTAGAAAATGTGTTCATGTACTGTGTAGAAAATATGCGTACCTGTACTTTCTGTTCATGTATATGGATATGGACCAAGCTGCAAGTAGAAATATTGGAGATTTGTATAGTATTTCTCGTAGATCGTGGTTGTCAATGGTATGAGACTTGTACTCCGAGAGATACACCGTACATTTGTAGTGCTGCTGTATGATGATGCAGTTACATCTAGAGTTATTGGATTTGATTGGTGGATGGTCATGTGATTGCTTAGCTACATCCAATGAGGGAATGGCACAGAGAGTGAAATCGAAATGGTAGAAGGGCTGTACATGTTACGATACGTTCGCGGACATGGCGGTAGTTCTAGGACACCGCGTATTACATCCGAGGAATTTTGGGAGGGGAGGTATGGAAATGAGATTGGATGAAGCAAGGGATTGGTCAGTAAAGTTTAGTGAGTGTGTTGTGCTAGGAGAGGTTTTCTCAGATATTGTTTTTGCAGAGAGAAGAACAGATAGCTATGGCTGAGTGTTTCAAAACACAGATTGTATGGATTTTGGGAGACTCGTGGATTCATTGGTCGAAGGTGCATGCAGAAAGCTGTGGAGTATCTACAGATCTTGGATTCCCACATGTGGAAGTGCACTGGCATGGAGTGCGTGGAATGAAGTGGTTGGACTTTCTACCTCTCTGTGCAACTTTGAAGATAGAGGAACATCCAGACATAATTGTAATTCATTGTGGTGGGAACAGTTTAGGACATGTGTCTGGAATTTCTTTGCAATTTGCAATGAAAGAAGGACTTCAGAAGATAATGGACATGTTTCCAAACTCTAAAATAATTTTTTTAACGGATTGCGCAGAGACAAGTGTGGCTTCATTCTTTCTCATGTGGTCCACAAATGGAGAAAGCAAGGCGTAATGTTAATAAGACTGTTTGTGCCTTCCTAAGAGATTTTGCCATGTCCTCTTTTAACAATGAAAATATTTTGTTTCGTAGTACATACATTTTTCGCAAAGATGGAGTCCATCTTAATTATGCTGGCAATCAGATTTTTCTGAAAAATGTGCAAAATGCATTGCGACCTTTTTTAGAAATACAGCATTCGTTTTGAAGTACGTCTTACGTAGTTAAAATGTTTTACATTCAAACACCTCCCAAAGGCTCTTTTCAGAGCCACCACTTCCTGTTAGAGAAAAATGCATTGGTTTCAATAGGGTAGCAATGCAATTGTTTTTCTGTTCGCGGACCGTCTGCAGACTTTCACAAAATGGATATGGCTATGCTTTATGTATCTTCACTTCTATTTTTTAACTGTGAAAGGCGGCTCTGAAAAGAGCCTTATTTTTATTTTTGATTTTTGTTATTTTGTATTTTTTTGTTCTTTTTTATACACGACACACTAGGAGAGGAGGGAAACGAGGGTAAAGGGAGGGGGACACCAACCACAGGGATAAGAAAGGGCGAGCTGAGAGAGGAAGATGTAGAGTGGGTTTTATTTGGGTAGTGAGCAGGTCTTCTGGTGCTCTGAGACGATCGTCTCAAAAGCACTCCGAAGTCGTTCCCCCCTGCAGAGTACTGTGTCACAGTACACACACACAACTGTGTCCCTCGAAAGGTAAGGGTCATCAGAATTCTGTATGACCTGTGAGGCAGCTTGAGGAAGACGCTGTCCCACAGAGGTGTTCCTTGTGGTGACAGGATCAGGAACGGAAGTAGAGGCAATCAACCTACTACGCTTCTCGCAAGGTACAACCTTGCAAATGGCCCCAGTGTGGAATGAGCGCAGGTGTTGCTTCATGGTAGTGGTCCCAAAGCTATACGAAACATGCTTCCCGCGACTGAGTACCATTTTGCACTCATTACACGTGACACGGTTCGAATGAGACTTAGGACCGTTTCCATGAACGGTAAACAACCGCCACACCCAAGATTCACGCCGAGGGCGGGTAGTAGGGATTTCCTCTACCTCATTCTCGTCATCCTCTTCTTCCTCCTCTGTATCCTCACTCCTGTTCCCCTCTTCAGGCCCTTGGGGAAATGGTGGTGGTGGAGGGGGTGGGGGTGGTGCTGACGCAGATGTAGCACCATGTGGTAATAGTCGAGCCATGGATGTCATAGGCTTGGAGATGGAAATCTCAAAATCTGCAAAGTATGCAGCAAAATGCAGTGTGCTCTGTGGAATAGTCAGAAACACAATGAGAATGCGCTCTAGGGCGTGGTCTTATATCGGGGTGCTTGTGCGCGGGTCGCGAACATGCGCGCCATCCGCAAGACAGTTGGAACATCAAAAAAGGTTCAAAAAGTGACAAAAACTATGTGGAAAGTTAGGATTAGTATGTGGGATTTGTGGTATGGTGATTTTTTAATGAGAAATATTGTGGATTACTTGGAAATGTACTTTTAAACTGGTCGGGGACACGAACAGTGTCCACATTTAGAGCATGAGATGAGCGTGGGCGCGGTCACATGATTGTTTTGTGAGCATGTTCGCTAAGGTAGCGGTCGTCCGCAGGACACCCAATGTACGGACATTGTTTTGCGCATGCGCGTTGATGTTCTGCGGACAGTGTTCGGGTCCTGAACTAATTAAAAGTGCGTCACATGTAAAATGAACAGTTACGGACAGCCGTTTGTTCTTAGCACAGTTTAATTTATTTGCTAACAATACGGACAGACATAGTGTTTCAAGCACACCTCCATTTTCATTTATTTCCGAACAATTCAGGACACCACGAGTGTTCTTAGAACAGTTTCTGTTTGCTATCGAACACTACGAATAGGCATAGTGTTCTTAAGGACACCTCCATTTTCGTTTATTTACGAACATTTCAGGACACTACGAGTGTTCTTAGAACATTTTCAACTTGCATGAGAACATTACGGACAGATGTAGTGTCCTCAGGACAGTCATATTTTCGTTTCTTTACGAACATTTCCGAACAACCGCGGTGTCCGAGGACACCTAAATTGGTTTTATCACAAGGAACTGAAAGTAATTACAACACAATATAAGAAAAGTAACTTTATTTCATATATATATACAGTATTAGGGATTTCTAGATAACTGGGATCAGGTGAAGAAGGGAAGGAAAGCTCATCGAAACGCTTTGGTCCATAGACAGGGTTTGGGGTTAACTGCGTGGGATAGGGTGAGGGGGGACAAGTGCAGGTTGGACAATAGTGTGCTGTTGGGGGTTTCACATAATTTTCCACAAAGTTTTTCAAATCCATAAAATTTTGCATAAGGTCGTCCATTTTTTGATTAATCTGCTGTAGAGTGATATCCTCTGATTGTTGTTGTGAGATGCTTGGAATTTTTGTATGGTCTGTAATAAAAAAAAAATGTATATGTTAAATGTATACAGAATAATATTTATTAATTGGTTTATAAAGTAAAGTGTGTACCATTAGGTGGACTATTTTCTAACATTTCCTCTCATAGGAAATGCTCCTCTAGCCAGTCGAGAGTACTACACATTTCTGTGAGAAAACAAAAAAGTAATATGTTTTTTTTTTCTAATATAGAAAGTTTATAAATATATGAGTAAAAAGAAGTGCACTTACTATGTCTGGTGAGATATGTAATCAGTAGTGTATAGTCTGGACTTGCTGTTGGTTGTGGAGCGTCTGTGAGGTAATTATGGTGGAAGCCACTTTATCTTCTTTTGGTATATTCCATTTTAAAACATATTGTATTTACATGAATGGTTAGTGTGTTACATATATGGGTATCATTTTTTAAGTATTACTACATATACTTTGTATGTGTGCTGCTTTGTGAATTTGTTAAATGTTCCTATGTTATGATATAACTATTACACATACCTCCCCAGAGTTCTTAGGTGGTGGTACTGTTGTCCAAACATGTCTGCGGACCGTCAAATTCAGTAGAAAGGGTTCAGTATGTTCCATATTATATGTACATAAAGTCAAAGTTATTATTGTTAAGTTGTGCTACTAAAAAACAATGAAATTCAGTAAAAAAACGTTGTTAAAGGGACGTTATGGTTAAGTTGCGCTACTAAAAACCTATGAAATTCAGTAAAAAAACTTTGTTAAAGGGACGTTATGGTTAAGTTGTGCTACTAAAAACCTATGAAATTCAGTAAAAAAATGTTGTTAAAGGGATGTTATGGTTAAGTTGCGCTACTGAAAACCTATGAAATTCAGTGAAAAAACATTGTTAAAGGGACGTTATGGTTCAAAGTAAAACCGAAAACCCCCTTAAATTCGGCAGTTATGGTAAGATAAGCAACCATAACTCGCGCAACCACCGTGCACTGCTAAGACTAACACCCAGGACATCAAAGATGACATCACAAATGTCATTGATGACACCACTGATGACATCACATGTCTGGCTCCCTCTTTTTTCCTTTACTGATATATCTAGGCCAGTTACAATCAGGAACTAAAAATTCACTATACTATAATACAAAGTACTATGTTTGTAGACTTATACTACAAATATGTTCTTACAGTAATTCACTTAGGGTCCACTCAAAGCATATGAACCATATACAAGGGAGAAAACACAGACTTGGAAGACAACAATGCTTTCTATGTATGAAGATGATTAGTACGGTTATCAAGACTGTGTTATAGTTCTGTTGTTTTTTTATTACTGTACTTTCCCTGAATATGCTCATATTTGTACACATTGCACGTACACTACTTTCATTAGGGTCTAGTCACAATATGTGATAGTTATACATAGGGAAGTAGTGGCTTTGAAGCAGAGCAATCATTTCTGTACATGAAGATAATCAGTTACTGTTATGAAAATTTTCGGGTAATACTGCTGTTTTTTTGTTTACTTCACTTTCCCTGTATATGCTCTATTTGTATATGTTATTGTCTGTTTGTGTTTGGTGTGCAGTAATGCAATAATGTAGTAATTGGGTTTTATTAGCTATCTATTACATGTTTCACATTATGCAAAACTCTAATAAAAATCAGTTATCATTTCAGTATTCAACATGGCAAGATTATGAATATTGCACCTTCATCATTTATGCTGCACACACTGCTTATATTTCTGCATGAATAGCTTAGTATACTGGATAGAACTTCATAATAGAATGCTATGTATATCAACACATTCCTTAATGCACTAATTAGCTCATATTTATTCCAATGATCCTTGACACTTTTTTTGTCAATATTACAGTAAGAATCCCTTCTACAGAGTTTTCATGAAAAGTAAATGCACATGTGATGTCATCAGTGATGTCATCAATGACATTTGTGATGTCATCTTTGATGTCCTGGGTGTTAGTCTTAGCAGTGCACGGTGGCGGCGCGAGTTATGGTTGCTTATCTTACCATAACTGCCGAATTTCAGGGGTTTTTCGGTTTTACTTTGAACCATAACGTCCCTTTAACAATGTTTTTTTACTGAATATATATATATATATATATATATATATATATATATATATATATATATATATATATTCGGTCAATTGTGAAAAGGTCAATTGTGACCCTTTAAATTTGGTCAATTGTTCATTCGAACAATTGTAAACGAACAATTTGGGTAATACCGGGTATTTTGTAGTAGCAGAGCACGATGTTTGAGCATCTGTCGAAGGAATGTGTTTCATTTGTGTGTGTGTGTTTCAAAAGGGTGTGCATTGTAAGAGGGTTTGTGGTAGAAGTGTATGTGGGTGGAGTCTGTGTGCTTGGAGGATGTGTCATAGGAGTATGTGTTGCAGATACATAATTCATAGGTGCATGTGTCATCAGTGCATGTGAAAGCACTTGTCATATGTCTACTTGTTATGTGTAGAAAGCATGTATTAGGTGTGCATATTATTCTTGTTTATGTACAAAATGTTAATATCATAAAAAGACACCTAAGGCCTTATTCACAGAAGCCATTTACAATGGCACAATCCCATTGGAAAACGATCTGTGAATCAGGCCCATAGGGTTTTATCATAAATAGCAAAACATAGCAGAGTTGATTTTCCCCAAAAGAAATGTCAGTGCACCAATACATAAAACATCTTGGTGCCTGCAAATAATTATGAACATCTAAGAGGACCATTTTGAGGTATTTGGACCAAAAAATATATTTTTTTTTTAATGGGAAAACCCCAAGTAACAAGCTGCTAAAAGGGCAATCACAGTAAATATTTTTTTTTAAACTATGAAACCATTAATGTCCACATCTGAAATATGTCATGCATTGGCTGCTGCCTGGACATATTACTGTGGAAATATTTCAGATTTGTTAATGCAAGCATTTTAAGGTTATTGAGAAAAGTAATTTTCTGAAACGCTGTTTAAACACCATAGAGATATGTATTTGCTTCAATTAGTTGTCCCAACACATATTCTGCACAACAGTTTTGAACCACATAGTTGGTCCAAGGTTCAGCAACATAAAATTTAATTCAGGTAACTTCCTACGACAGTATTCTCTTTTTCCCCACATATTTGTAAAATGTTTCTTGTTACTTTCTAAAATGTGATGTTTCGCTTCGACTTGTTGAACTTGTGCAGATGTGGCCATGTAAGGATAACTCTTTTCTGTATTAAGAGTATGTACAACTCAGCAACATAGTGCTGTCATTTAATGTAAACATAAAACGTATAATCATGATTCATTCTAAATCTAGGATCTGTTGCACACATGCAACTTTTTCTATATTCAGGGACAGACATGTGTACCATGGTATCATCTAATTCCCCCCTCTCCTGTTGGAAACAATTGAGCAAACCACATTTCTTCTAAGTATTTATCCCATACACTTTAAATAGTTGCTTTTTGTATTTTATATTTTGACTTTTTCCAATAGTGCATCCTTTTCATGTATATTTCCAAGGTTTAAGTTTGTTCTTCAATATTTACATTTTCATAATATGTATTGCTAGCTTTTAACAATGTTATACATTATCACTTTATGCAAATCCAAAAATTCCTGCACTTTTTTTTAGCATACCATTTATTAACACCAACAGTGTGTTTAAAGTTGCATGATTTACGCCTGCTTGTTGTATATTATCATGCATTTTTAAAGGGAAATGCATTGCTGAACCCTGTTAAGATTTAGTTAATTCTCTTCTGGATACTTTCTTGATTCTGTTTGTAAGCGTACACTTGTTTGGAAAGGCTGTATTAGTTGAGTAATTGTATGTTCACATATGTTTAAATGTACATTGTAATATTTTTTAATAGGGTTGTGGTTTTAATTTGATTTACAAGGAAACACATAGGCAATTTATTGTTGTCTAAATATTTACAACCATACAAATACATTTAAAATATTTCTTCCTGTCAGATTTTTTCTTCATGAAAAAATATGTTATATTTAGCACATGTCACATTTTATTCTTTCCGTCACTAGTTTTTTTATCTATGTTTATACATTTTACAAAGTTTTTATTGTATGACTATCATGGAGAACCAGAAGGTGTAAGACTGAGATGTCACATGATCAAGGGTGTTTCTTTAAAAAATACGAAACATGCCAATCCAGCCCTTCTGCTATGAGGGAAATGACCTAACTAACAAACTAAAGGGTCCTCTTCAAATGTCCATATGTAATAGTGCTTAGTCCAAACCCTATATACTATCTGGCCCTACCACTTAGAAAAACAGAACAAGCATATGGACTGGAGCAATAGCCTGTAGCATTGGATTTTGCTCAGCCCAACTACTGGGATCTCTCTACTAGAGTTATTTTTCAAATGTCTTCAATTTCTCAGAATGCAGTCGTCCAGCTTCTCTGCAGGCTTTGAACCGACAGTCTAAAATCTTTGTACAGTTCCACCATATTCCCTCCTTTGCATGGAAAAAAAGTAATGGCATCATTTCTGACTTGTTCTTGGAAAATGTTCCTTTCTTTGGTTTGGGCACGTGAACCCTTCTGTTTGCAGTCTTGCTGTATATGCTTTATATTTCCAGGACATCCGAAAGCCCTTTATTCGTCAATAATATTTGCAATTAGTTGGGCCTTGTTTGGGCATTTGCCCATTTGGGTTGTCCTGGCTTTCCCAGCTTTGGATAGCAATGTCTCTCTTTCCAGCTCCCAAAGCCCTTTCCCCAACTGGTCAGTTTACTTTAGTGGGGTCTCAGATGGGCATCAGCCCATCAGGTTTCTTTACTCCCTTAAACTTGTATGCTTTCCCAGCCTTGCATAACAATAGCTCACTTTCCAGGGCTTCCCAAATTAATTTGACCCTCTGGTCGGCTTACTTTAGTTGGACCTCGGTTGGGTGTTTGCCCATTGTAGTTTTCCTAGCTCCCGTAACCTTTAGGCTTTTACCGCCATGGATAACAATGTCTCTCTTTCCCCGGATCCCCAAAGCCTTTTAGCCCTCAGGTCAGCTTACATTTGCAGGGCCTCAGTTGGGCATCTGCCCATTCAGGATTTCCTGGCTCCAGTAACCGTTAAGGCTTTCTGAGCCCCGGATACAGCTGTTCGCCCCACTCTGCGGCGTCACCTCTTTAGGAGCATTTGCTTCCCTTGTTTGGGCCTGCTTGGCAGATGGTGTACTTCCCTTGCAGAGAATGGGATACAATCTCTGCCCCACGGTCTGGTCTCATCACCTCAGGCCCATCATGGCTTTCCAAGGGTCGCGCCACCACGCAAGATGGTCTCTTCTCCATCTGCATCTCTGATGTGATTTGGGCTTTGCTGCTGTCCAGGACCCCAGATTTCTTGCATCTTTGTAGCGATCAGTTCATTCCTCACACACTATCACACAGTCTGGTGTAGCTCCGCCCCTCCAGGACATACTCACGCCAGAGGCTCACCTCGCCATATGATTTCCTCCATTCTAAGTTCATTGTTGTTTTAAGTACATCAGCACAACTAAAAGGGTGAATCACTGCTCTCTGACTGGAGTTCAGACAAGATCCAGCATTACCTTAAGCCGAAGATATTAAAGAAATGTCACTATTGCAGAGTCCAGAACCAGAAGTAAAAACTGTTTTTCTGATTCCCATGTATGCAGACAATGTACTCTGGCTGGAGAGTTCCTTGCAGGAATGGGAGTCCGTATCCCAAAGAGGAAAGTCACTCCCAGTGAGGTATCACTTTCCTTGCTTAGCAGACTCACCTCCCTAGCCATAAAGGGGCGTCTCCCCATGAGGGAGAAGGGGTCAATAGTCCAGGTTTGTCACACCATCTACAACACTCTGACACATGTAAACGGTGTTGCAAAGCGTTTTGTATTTTCACAGGGCTTGCACATTTCAAGGGTTTTGGAGGTCAATTTTGTATGTTTTCTTTTCATTTGTCTATTAAGAACATTGTAGTCCAATGTATCAGTCCCATGTAAAAATGTCTACAATCTTGTGTAAGCATTGCACTTGCATGCTTTTTTTTCACTGAAAAGTATTTCTTCCAGTTGTTTAGCAAAGGCATTTTCCAAACTTAGGGGGTAATTCATAGAATTCAGCGCACAAGTGGCGCACGCGGCTGGCGCACAGTGTGCGCGTGCGAATCCCTGCGCCAGTCGCGTGCGCCAAAACCCATTTCCGCGCACAGCGTATTCATGGATTCCAGCCACCAAAACCAGCCGTGGCGCACAGTGGCGCAGCGACCTTGCAGCAGCGCCAGTTACGCCCCCAAGAACGCCTTCCGCGCAGGGAAAAGCCATCAAAATCCCCAATCCAGCGCAAAGGGCTGCGCCAACCCTGTACCAGCACGGCAAGCGGGCTACGTGTATTTCAGGCGTTCACGTGAAGTTTCTCACGCGATCGGGCCAGGGGGAGCGTGCTACGTGTATTTCAGGGGTTCGCGTGAACATTTTCACGCGAACGGGCCTGGGGGAGCGGGCTACGTGTATTTCAGGGGTTCACGTGAAGTTTCTCACGCGATCGGGCCTGGGGGAGCGGGCTACGTGTATTTCAGGGGTTCGCGTGAAGTTTCTCACGCGATCGGGCCTGGGGGAGCGGGCTATGTGTATTCCAGGGGTGCGTGAGAAGTTCCACACGCGATTGGCCTGGGCGCGTGTTTTTCAGGGGTGAGCGGGAAGTTCCACACGCGAATAGCCTGGGCGCGTGTATTTCAGGGGTGCGCGGGAAGTTCCACATGCGAATAGCCTGGGCGCGTGTATTTCAGGGGTGCGCGGGAAGTTCCACACGCGAATAGCCTGGGCGCGTGTATTTCAGGGGTGCGCGGGAAGTTTTACACGCGAATAGCCTGGGCGCGTGTATTTCAGGGGTGCGCTGGAAGTTTTACACGCGATTTCAGCAGGGTACATGTATTTCAGGGGTGCGCGGGAAGTTCCACACGCGAATAGCCTGGGCGCGTGTATTTCAGGGGTGCGCGGGAAGTTTTACACGCGATTTCAGCAGGGTACGTGTATTTCAGGGGTGCGCGGGAAGTTCCACACGCGAATAGCCTGGGCGCGTGTATTTCAGGGGTGCGCTGGAAGTTTTACACGCGATTTCAGCAGGGTACATGTATTTCAGGGGTGCCGGGGAGTCCTACATGTGATTTGACAGTGTGGGTCCTCCCAGGTGTTCCCTGTACACCCTCCACGGCCCCTGCAGGCAGCCCACACCACAGGGGACTACCCTGCATCCCTGGTCATGTCCCGCAGGCAGCCCACCCAACATGGGCATGCCCCCCAGCAAAGGCACATGTCTCCTTGAACTAATGAACACCAACTCATGTCCCCCACCACCCCCACTCCCCAGCACTGTGGGGCACCTGCCAGCAGGCCCCCACCCATGTCCAACTCATGTCGCCCACCACCCCCACCCCCCAGCATTGCGGGGCACCCTCCACCAGGCCCTCGCCCATGTCCCATCCATGCCCCCCTGCACCTGGGTCCCAACAATCCCCAATCATGTCCGTAATTGCCATCCTCCCCTGCCAAAAGGCCCAACCAACTATCACATCCACCCACATATCAAAGGCAATTACATGTTACACACCCAATGTAAATAATGCAAATGAACACATGTCTGTCACACACAATGGCTGCAAGTGAATGTCAAAACAACCAACATGACATGCATGAAAGTAATGAGATGATACGACACATTGAAGGATGAAAATAAAAATGTATTGAAAATCAACTAGAATGGAAATGAAATTAGAAAAACCACAAAGCAAAACAACAAAAAGAAGATGAATGTCCATGAAAAAAATCCAAAAAATCAAAAAATCCATAGAAGAACTATTTACAAGACAATCCCGGGTCCATGAGCCCAACCAAATGAAACCTAACTATGTCAACTAACTAAAACTGAACTATATACAAAAAAGTGGCGCATTGTCCAATCGCAACCAAAAAAAAAAAAAATTAATCAAAAGGAAACCTACCACTAACTATATAACTATATACAATGGCAGCGGGCAAGTCCTGCGGCTCACTCTGTGATGTTGCCGGCCAGGGCATCATCGAACTCCATGTCGATGTCCTGGAGGCGGGACTCTGTCCTGGCCCCGAGGTCTCTCAGGGATAACCCCATGTTCACCTCAAACTCCCTGCGAGCTTCCTCGAGGCACTCAGCCCGCCTCAACGCCCGACGCATGGAAAACTCCGCCCTGACCATGGTGAGCCGCTCCTCTTCCGCCCGCTGCCGCTCCACACCTATCCGCTGGACCAACTGCTCCCACACGGAAGACACTACCATCCCAGGGTTCTCCTGCCCTCCGGCCGATGCCTGCCCCTCTGATCTTGATGGCCCCGAGCCATGTTGCCTCCCACGTCGAGCCTGCTGCTGCCTCCGACGCCACTGCCTCTGCCAGCACGACGGCATCCAGGATGATGGAAACCACCGACGCCGTCGTGCACGTGCCCTGCCCGATGATGCCGTCACATCCTCCATCTGCTGGGGTCCAGTTGCTGTGTTGTCCACCCCTGCTGGACCTCTGACTCCCGACTGTGGCAGGGATGGGATCCCCACCGAGCTGGCTGCATTGGTCAGGGCAGGTCCACAGGGGGCCCTGGTGGCATCTGGGCCGGAAGACGGCAAGGAGAACGACTGGCGTATAGTCTCCACAGAGGAGGAGAGGGCCGCCAGATTGGCCGACACATGCAGGAAACCCCCGAACATGGCCGATCCCAATTGGGCCACGTCGGCACGGTGCTCTTCGTGATGACGTGCTTGCTCCTCCTGGGAAGCACGCACGGCATCACGAATCACAGAAGTGCGCATCGCGACCCCAATCAGGACCTTCTCCACACGGCCAGGGGTCCCCTCGTCCGCAGGTGGAGGGGAGTCAGATGACATGGACATCCCCTCTACCTGCGGACGGGCCTGGGACGGGGCATCCCTGCTGGTGCAAGGTGGTGCACCCACAGGTTCAGGGACAGCGACATGCACAGGCCCCTCCACGGTGACCTGTGCTGCCTCCTGCCCCTGCCCCTGGACTGCACCACTTGCACCAGCAGGGATGCCCCCACCAGGCCCCATGTGCGCCTCAGTGGCGGCCTCCTCCTCCTCCTCTGTGGAAACCACCAACCTGGATGGCTCCTCGCCGTCTACCGCCGTAGCAGGCCCCTGTGGGGGCTCACCCACCCCTTCTGCTGCAGCCGTGGGGGCATCCCCGCCGCCTTGCTCCACAGCGCCGTCTCCACCCTCTCCTTCACTAGCCGCTGCGTAGAGGGAGACATAGAACACAAGCATCAGGGTACTGTACAATGGTCCCCTAGACAGGAAGCAATAGCAGATGAGTGCCACTGTCAAAGTACACTTCCATCATGTCACACCACAACACATGTGTCAGTCCAGGCAAAACACACACAGTGACAGTCATGGTGCGTGCCATGGACATTTCAATGCATGTCCAATGGACTCTCGAATCATACAATGTAATGGGACTCACATGCATCATGGGTCATGCCTATCACATGCACACACTTCACCTCAGTCACATCCATCTGGCCCCGTACACCCCAATCACAGTGCATACAAGGATGACTAGGCTGCATCAGTGAATCTGTACATTGTCACAGACATGTGTCATGCATCCATGGCACTCACAAGTCACAGACACGCAGGTCAGGCACACACACATGGATACCACATATGTATCTGGCATCAGCACCCATCCCTCGCCCCCACCCATGTCCAGGAACAGAGACTGCCATGCTCTCATGTGTGCAATCTGCACAGGGCTCCCCATGTCGCATTCAAACACATGCAACAACCGTGCCGTTCACACATTACAGGTCGCACATGCATTCCCATGATGTCCCTGCACACATACATGCGTACATGGCCTATGTCACACATGCAGGCAAGTATCAGACAACCAGCACACTGCAACATGCCCTGTCTCACACAGCAATGCTTGGCCACTTACCGCTCAACTCCAGACGGGTCTCCCTCTCAAGGACCTGGGCGTGGAGCGCTGGGTGTGCGTGTTCCAGGACCCTCAACTGGATGGTACTCATTCGGCCCCGGCCCCCCTCCACGAGGCGCCGGGCCTTCATGAGGGTCCTGGACCTCAAGTCCTCCCAGCGCTTCTTGACCTTCTGGATGGTGCGGGTTGCCACCCCCTCCGCGTTGATGGCAAACACGCGCAGGGACTTCCATGAATCGCTGTTTTTTTCCGCTTGCGCCTGCTTGCGCCTGCTTGCGCGAAGATTTTCGGCGCACGTTTGTTCCATGAATCGGCCCCTTAATGTCTAAAGGCAGTGTTGTGTGCAAAGGCATGTGCATGTTATGAAATGTAGAATTGCAGTAATTTCCAGAAGAATAAGACATGTGATGTCCTCATAATCCTTGTCTCAAGTAACAGGGCTCTAGTTGTTGCAGAATTTGGATTGTGCCACTGTTTTTCTGTTTGCAGTACTTAACAGTAAAATGTTTAAAATAATGAAAGTTTAATTCTTGTACTGAACATATTTTTAAAAAATGGCTTTTGTTTTACAATATTTAATTTAAAATCTTTAGTTGGGTCACTGTTTTAAGTTGGACTGTTTCCAACCTGAATTAAAGCATATGATTTCACTGTTTGTACATTGAACGGCATTACCTTCTTTGTGGAAAGATGGTTATTTACTGAGTACGTTAATATGAACAGTAACAATCTGAAGATATATGTAATGTATAATTTTCCCTAACACATTGGGCCTGAATCACAAAATACACAGAGCAATATATCGGTAATTATTCTACTGCTAAGAATGTGTTCACAAAACTATTGCACGTGGAGTTGATTCCCAAAGAAAAATTGGTGCTAAATGTAAGGTCACAACGTAAAAAAAAACTCCCTCAACACTCCCTCAGTGCAGCCCAACACTGTACCTTTGACCACATTTTGCCACAAAAGTGACACTAAACAGGTAAAAGCAGTCGGGGCTAAACATGCAAATGCAGTGAGGGAGTGATGCTATTACAGAGATGCTAAACAGCAAAAGGCAAAAAGTGAGATGCACTGTTGTAGACAACCTCTGACCAAACAACCTACCCCACCAAGCCAATGCTGCCACTCAGTGCCGCCCTCAATGAACAACTTGCACAAATCAGGCAATGGCTCACTACATAAACATGAAACATGCCTGAAGAGGTGACTACCAGTTGTGAGTGACTCAACATGCATTAGAAGTAACTGAATGCCAATAACATGACAAAGTGCACAAAAACATCCATACCCCCAAAGCATCCGCGTTCACATTGTGGGGGACATCCAGCAGGAACAAGCATTGGGCAGGTACCCTAACCACCTCCCAACATCCCAATGAGGTGACCATGGAAGTACATATCCACCTAAATCCAATCACAAAGAAAACACAACTGCTGTGAGGGGAAATCACCGCTGCATCATGCACACAGGGAACTCCAGACAGCACACAAAAGACACAATGCACAAGCAAACTCACATCCATATGCTAATCATCACACAACTGCCCAATATCCATCTCAACTCTGCAATATAGCTGGACTCATTGCCAATCCCCTTTGAAAACCCAAACACCACCCCAGACAAACACACTAATTACAAACCCAACTAAATATTGTTCGGATGAGTGACTACATCTCAGGGGGATGTTCTCATGGTAGACTTTACCAGCATCAACCGCCATGGGGCAATAGGAATGTCATCCATTTGTCTATGCGTTAGGCAAAGATTGTATGCAGTACCATCTGGGTTCACTACAACATCCCTGACCTACAGGTAATAAGAACCGAACCTTTTGTATAAGCTTGTACTACACAGGTTGGTAGCGTGTTGAGCAGCCAGGCTTATCTCAAGGGGGGTCAATGTGAGCTGTAGGGGAGTTACAGAGAGATTCACAGTGACAAGTATTCAAATAAACTCTTACACACAAGGTTTCTTGAATAAACAATTATGAATGTATTTATAAGTCAGTGAGAATACGCCTTCTTAAGAAGGGAGCAATATAAAAGCACCACACAAATACACTTCAAAAACTGTACACTCTTAGTTTCTAATTCAGTAAAGACCCTTTTGGGATGGCCCACAGTCACAACCTACACCCTCAGGTGACTTCAATAGCTAGGGTGCTGGGGACATTACAATCTTACTGTTTGCATTTAGAATACTTTTGGAAGTTGGTCAAAGGAAAAGGTTATTAGAACACACATGAGATCACAAATATTCTTCATCAGGCAAATACTCTTGGACCCCCTAAGCAGAGTCATTCAGTGTTACAGGCTAAGCCAAAGTCAATGAGCAAAAGTCTCATATAGGCTGAAGCACTTCTGGTAGGTAAGTAGAAAAGTTTTTGCACAAGTTCTAGAAGTCTTTGAAGAAAAGAAGAAACAAATGTAGGGCCACAAGCAGTTTAGACTAGTGAGTAGTAGAAGATGCAAGCAACTCTATAATGAGAGGTAAGTTCTCTCAGACTTTACAGTACCTTTGTATTCAAGAAAAAGTGCAGCAAATGACTCCTGTTCCTGTGCAGCTCTGCATATCTCGCTGTTCCTGGTACTCAGTCATGGGAACAAGAGGGAGGACTTCTGGGGACTCCTGCTCTACAATGGCACTGTCGCCGCTCGCAACTGGCAATCTTTCCAACAAATGGCACTTTTTCAGCTCCTCAGGACTACCGCAAATAGCAACTTCGTGGTTTCTGGCTGTCGAGATGGACTTTCCTTGCTTCTGGGGTCCCGCACTCCGTGGAGTGGGCTCAGGCGTGGTCAGTCCTGCTTCCTGGGTGTCCGGAGGATCTTCCTGGAGCTCTTGGCCAAGTTAAAAGCAATGCACACAATCTGGTGTTCCTCTCCCTGGTGTTTCGGTTTCCAGCAGCAACTCTGTGGAAATGCAACCAGCTCAGAGAGAATGTCCAGGTTACTTTGGAGTTGATTGGTCCCACCAACTCAAGGGGAGAAGTCATCCTTGCAGGGGCTTCTCTGTCAACACTAATTTGTAGTTTCAGCGCAGCAGCAGGGCTTCACCGGGCAAACCAACGGTCCAGGAGTTGCAGCAGGCATCCATTCAAGTTCTTCTTCGGTTCCTTCGTCCAGTGGTGGACTCTGCCTTCCAAGCCAAAAGCCTTGCCTTTTATTCAGTTCTCTCCCATTCATTCCTGCCTAGCTGTCAGTCACCCAGCAGGCTGGCTGTCTTTGCCAGACAGTCGGCCGGCCAATCATCACAGAGTGCATTTGGGTCTCCTATGAGACTAAGCACAGGGAGTTTCGGGCACCTCCCACACTTCCTGCCTACCCCAGACAACCTGGAGCCAGAGGCGGGCTTCACTCTTGAATTCCGCCAGAGGCAAAGCGAACATGGGGACCAAACCTGGTTTGGCGTGCAGAGTAAATCTCAAGAAGGACCTTTCCACAAAGAAATGGCAAAAAAAGAAGAACGGGCCATTTTGACAAAAATGGCACCCTTGGGTGCTTTACTGCAGCTGCAAACGCAGCCTGCGTTAAATGCACACCACGGTAGTTAAAAGTAAACCACTGCCACCAGCCATTCAGTGAGAAAAGGATAACATAAACATGTTACATGAGAAGCTAAACAAAGGGGATATAAGTAACCCCTCCAACACCCTATTGTAGAAAATAAATGATGTAAGGCTTAGTGGTACAGCTGGTCTATTGGGTGAATCATTCAGCATTAGTTATAGAGAAAAATAATAACTTAAGCCAAATCCAAAAAATGGGGACAGGAAAACCCACTTATATACACAAATTTATCATGTATCGTCGCAGGTCACTGGATCGACGGTAAGCCAGAGGGAACCCGTCATAAATAGTAACAAAAATATGCAAAAGCATCCAAAAAGATCCAGAACATTGCGCCTTTTAGAGTTTGAAAAAGATACATTTTATTATCCTCTATAGTCATAAATGTGCCCTTGTAATAACACGTGTTTCGGCCTCTGCCGGCCTTTTTCAAATCAGGGCTGGTGTAATCAAACTAGTAAGAAGGTACATTAAAATATAGATGGTGCACGGAAAGATTTCATATTTCAAAAATAGCAACTATAGCAATCCAACAAAACAATTATATATTGTTATGTATTGCGCCATACATTTCAAAAAGAAAAGCAATCCCCATAGGGAAGCAAAGAACATCATAATGAAAACAGAAAACATAATATGCAAACATGAACATTATTGTGGCATCAGCAAGGTGTACATTTATGAATTATGTCAAATAAAGGAAAGGGGGGTAGGGAATTGGGAGAAAAAAGGAGAGGATGAGAGGGACATACAGACAAACAGGAGACAAGAACCGGATAGTACGTTAGTCACAGTTTACCTCATACTTAAATGTAAAGTTAATGCCACGGCTACAACATGCCATAACTTACCCACACCGGGGGTCAATAGCTCCTCATTCAATCAGTAATGTATTGGGTCAAATCCCATTATAATGTAATCTGTTGCCAAAAAACAGATAAAGAAAGTTTTAGAGTCCCAAGTCTTTACATGTAAGACGCTACGCTTTAGACTTCACTTCATTAAAGTCTCATATGCATAAGAAGAGTGATCTCCAAATGCTTAAATATGTCATCCAGTTTAAATAAAAACATACGCCAATTATTTTCCTAAAGTAATCTTATTTACAAGTCCAATTGCCGTAATTAGGTAATGCACGGATATGCAAGCGCAGCCTGACTCTCTCCTTTACATAGCGTCTCTGATCACTCTCATTATGTTTAAGACGTACGTTAATCATGCTACGTGTTAAAACATCTTAATGTATATTAAACTGGAACCAAAGTTCCACATAACCCAGTATGCGAGAGCAAGAAACGCCACTTACTTGCCAAGAACTGAAGTCACTCGCGTTGGCTTCGAAAATGAAGGCGAGCGCCATCTTGGGACTATTTTATTTGTTCCCATGGTGACGCGACGCTTAATCCGCCGCTTAGCCCAGTTGTCAATCAACTAACGCGCGGCACGGATTGCTTGTTTAAAAGGAAGTGTTCCGAAATCTCGGTTCTCCCAATGCAGGATCACAGAACAGAGTTAAACGTACTCATTACTCGAACTGGTGTGTATTATGCCATAAATTATATGGATAGGATCACTTGAAATTCGTCTTCTTAGTCTATTATTAATGCATACCTTAGAGGCATAGACCCACTTATTAGGTTAAAGAAATTAACATTAGACGTGGCTCATCTGTAATAGGTGGGCACTACCTGGCTGTTGCATACTAATTAAAGGCAGTCATATAAAGAACACTAATAAGTGTTGTAACGAAACAAGCACATTATTATCATCTGTACAATGGGAACATTACCCGACTGTTGTATACTTTTTGCAGGCAGTCATGTCAAGAACATTAAGGAGTGTAATAGGGAAATAAGCTCATTATTCTGCACATACATTACTGGAGAAAATCACGATCAGTAGGCTGTAGATACGAAACTGAAACAATAATTATCTGTTAATAATACAGCGTCACTTGCATACATATCAGATTATTAAGATCACATTAATGAGATTCAATGCATCTATATTATTATAAAAATGATGCCATTTCGGTGTCTAGGTTTAAACCCAGCACAGTGGTGTTAAAGAGACACATGTTATTCTAGTTTCTGCTTGTCGTAATGCTTGAACTCTGTCTCTACCCCTCTTATTTATAATAACATATTGTAAACCAATAATTTAAATGTTAGCCTTATCATCCCACTGGTGATTCATTTGCCAATGTACTGCAAGGGGTAGATTGGGATCTTGGCTTCCAATTTTGGCCAGATGTTCACGGATTCTAATCCTGAGCTCTCTTTTAGTACTACCAATATAAAGTTTTGAGCAGGTGCATCTAATAGCATAAACAACACATTTTGTTCTACAATTAATTGAATGCATAATTCTAAACACTTTTCCGTTAGGGCCCTCTAGTCTTCTGATTTTTTCACCCGCAAATTTGCACATCGTGCAGAAACCACATTTCCTGAAGCCTGGCTCAGTTTTGGTAAGCCAAGTAATTTCTTTATCCAAATGTGTATCTGGTAACAGGGATGAGCAAATGATTATTTTGAGAGTATTTGCTTTTGTGAAGATGATTGTTGGACTGTCATCAATATATTCGGACAAGTGTTCATCTAACTGTAGTAAATGCCAATGTTTCTTTAAAATGTTTCTTATAAGTTGGTGATCTTTGTTGAATTGAGTTATGAACATGAGTTTCCTTTGCTTTGCTTTTGAAAGTTTTTTAGGGATCAATGTATCCGCTTGTTGTAAGTTCTTTGTTTTTTCAAATGCCTAATGTAGACACGTGTTAGGGTACCCTCTTTGCTTGAAATGAGTCCTCAAAAAGTTGCATTCTTTTATGAATTGCTGGTCATCTTTACAATTGCGTCTTGCTCGGATATATTCACCAAATGGGATATTATGAATGGTGGTGCATTGGTGACAACTCTAAGCATGTAAAACTGAGTTTACTTCCGTAGGCTTTCGAAATGTCCATGTTTCCAAATGATCATCTTTGACATGAATAGGGAGATATAGAAAATGAATTGATTTTGCATTATGTTCTCCTGTGAATTCTATCTCAAATTGGTTGTGATTCAATATTTCTGTAAACTGTTGTAATGTAGTGTCCGAACCATCCCAAATTAGAAAAAAGTTGTCAATATATCTTGTCCAAAGTTTGACTTGATGTTGAAATGCCGGGTCTTGATATACTGTGTACTCTTTCAACATCCCCATAAAGATGTTTGCTAGAGATGGGGCATACGTAGTCCCCAGTGCCACTCCTTTCAGATGTGGAAATAGACAATCATTGAAAGTAAATAGGTTTGAGTCTAAAGTTAACTGTAACATTTCTTTCAACATTTCAATTTGACAATAGTAGGATGCGGAATCACCTTTGAAGGTGTGAACAATAGCCGACAGTGCCCATTTGTGTTGTACGGACGTATATAACGCCTTAACGTCCAGGGTCGCCAGTAAAAATGTATTTTGCCAAGCAAATGTTTGGAGTATCTGTATAAGGCTCCAAGAGTTCCGTAGGTAGGATTTGACTTGTGTAGCACGTGGCTTCAGAATTTCATCCAAATATTCAGATAAGTTTGCTGAGACCCACCCGATACCGCTTAGTATTGGGCGGCCCTCGGGTATACCCTGATAACTTTTATGAATTTTCGGTAAAAAGTACATTGTTGGAGTTACAGGATTTTGTGTGATGAAGTAGGAACATTCTTCATCTGTAATAAGACCCTTTCTATGCCAGTTCATTATTGATTCATCAATTTGGTTAAGAATTATTTGTCGATCTGTTAGATTCAGTTGTTTGTAGCATCCTGGTGATGTTAAATGGTTGGTGGCCATGCGTAAATAATCTTCTCTATCCATTACCATGATGTTTCCACCCTTATCTGCCTCCTTGATGACTATTGATGTATCCTCATCATGATGCATTAATAATAGACTAAGATGACAAATTTCAAGTGATCCTATCCAAATACTTTATGGCATAATTCAAACCAGTTCAAGTAATGAGTATTTTTAATTCTGTTCTGTGATCCTGCATTGGGAGAACCGAGATTTCAGAACGATAAACACTTCATTTTAAACAAGCAATTTGCGCTGCGTGTTAGTTGATTGACAACTGGGCTAAGCGGCGGATTAAGCATCACGTCACCATGGAAATAAATAAAATAGTCCCAAGATGGAGCCCATCTTCACTTTCGAAGCCAACGCGAGTGACTTCAGTTCTTGGCAAGTAAGTGGCGCTTCTTGCTCTCGCATACTGGGGATATATGGAACTTTGGTTCCAGTTTAATATACATTAAGAGGCTTTAACACGTAGCATGATTAACATATGTCTGAAACATAATGAGAGTGATCAGAGACGCTATGTAAAGGAGAGAGTCAGGCTGCGCTTGCACATCCGTGCATTACCTAATTACGGCAATTGGACTTGTAAATAAGATTACTTTAGGAAAATAGTTGGCGTATGTTTCTATTTAAACTGGATGTCATATTTAAGCATTTGGAGATCACTCTTCTAATACATATGAGACTTTAGTGAAGTGAAGTCTAGAGCGTAGCATCTTACATGTAAAGACTTGGGACTCTAAAACTTTCTTGATATCTGTTTTTTGGCAACAGATTACACTATAATGGGATTTGACCCAATACATTACTGATTGAATGAGGCGCTATTGACCCCCGGTGTGGGTAAGTTATGGCATGTTGTAGCCGTGGCATTAACTTTACATTTAAGTATGAGGTAAACCGTGACTAACGTACTATCCGGTTCTTGTCTCCTGTTTGTCTGTATGTCCCTCTCATCCTCTCCTTTTCTCTCCCAATTCCCTACCCCCCTTTCCTTTATTTGACATAATTCATAAATGTACGCTTTGCTGATGCCACAATAATGTTCATGTTTCCATATGATGTTTTCTGTTTTCATTATGATGTTCTTTGCTTCCCTATGGGGATTGCTTTTCTTTTTGAAATGTATGGCGCAATACATAACGTTATATAATTGTTTTGTTGGATTGATATATTTGCTATTTTTGAAATATGAAATCTTTCTGTGCACCATCTATATTTTAATGTACCTTCTTACTAGTTTGATTACACCAGCCCTGATTTGAAAAAGGCCGAAACACGTGTTATTACAAGGGCAAATTTATGACTATAGAGGATAATAAAATGTATCTTTTTCAAACTCTAAAAGGCGCAATGTTCTGGACCCTATTGTAAGATAGTGTGTGCTGGGTCTAGAAACTTACAAATGTAATTAAAGTCAATTTCACTTTACTGCGCTTGTAAATAGTAGTTTATCCAAGAGAAGGTATTTAAACCTTTGGGAAAAACTTCCCTGTGTCACTGCACTGAAGGGGCTGTGTGATACAATGTAAAAGATGATGCCTATGGAGTTTGTCAATCTCCACAACCAAAAGAAACACAGTGTTCAAAATCACATTAAAATACATGAGAGAGTGGGAAAAAAGGGTCTCACTCTCTCCAGGTTAAAAAAATCAAGTTCTCAAAATCCAGCAAAGCTGCTGGGGGTCCCCCTAAGGTGGAGGGACTTTGCACTTTTCTGAGAATTCTCCCTAACATTATGACATCAGCAACACTGCTGCAAACAGCAAAAGACACAATGAACATGTGAAATAATGCTCACAGAAGGCCAACTCATTCATAACCATCACTATTAGGTCAGAAATAGAGCAAAGACACACATTCAAGAAACAAGGGAGAGCACCGTTGTTGGCAATGAGAGTGTATGTTGTGTCTGGGCTTTAGGGAGGCAGAGGTGATGGAAAACAATTACAGGGATCCCAACTGATGTTTGAGGAGCATGGGATATGCTTGTGGTTTCTCCTTGTTCAAAGCAGTTCAACATCTTCACTATGTCTGACTTTCCCTTCAGAGGCATGCCTGGAAAATTCCCAGTGATAAACCATTGAAGAAGGAAAGGCAAGGGGGAGGGCTAAGCAGACGGGTGTGGTAGAGGACACATGACCAACAGACACTTGGCAACAGCTGACCACCTGCACAATACACTTTGTATCCAACAATGACAGACACCTCTCCTTTAAGGAGCATATAGCAAAGATTTGAAATATTCCATTGAAATAACCTACAAGTACCTCATCTCTGCAAAATGCATCAGATTAAAGGCCCAACCCTTGTTTCACTCCCACTGGAATGGTGCCAATGCCTTCATGGAAGGGCTTACGGCAGCACCCTGGCACACCTGAATATGTCCTGCATGCAGTATTATTGTACTTCAAATACCTACATAAAATTTGTACCACTACGCCACCTCCCTCATTGAACAATGTCAGCTCCAACATAACATACCATGCACCTTTAAATGAGCATCAACAAGGATGTCTTCCTCCAGTCACCAAAACAGAAAATAAAGTGTTCCTGATTTCCAAGCAGTAGAGTGTGTAGGGTGAATGGCCCAAACAACAAATTATAATAAATCAATCACAAATAATTGATGCACCGTTTTCAAGGAAAACAAAGTTTTATTACTTGTGAAAGTATCAGACAGTCCTTTTGGACCAAAATAACACAGAGTTCTTCCCAATCAAAGAAGTTGCATCTTGTATAGCAGAAAACCACAAATTAACACATATAGTCCATTACCCTATTGGTCATACATTTCTAAAAATATTCCCCTAAGACACATGACCTACTGCACCATAACAAGGAGTTGATTAACTACCAGGCATTGTCACCATAATACATTTATTGACCATCACGTGATCTGAAACCCTCTATTGAATCCTGATCAAAGTGTTAATAGCGGGACCAAATCTTTGTTGATGATACAATGGGCCTCCTCATTAATCCAGACAAAGTGGCACAATTCATAGTACAGCCCTAATATGTCTTCTCCCTTATCTCTCTGGGAACCCAGGTGCCCATGAATGTTGTGATCGGGCACCACTCTTCTGTTTGAATTGTGGCTATTTATTGATGCCTTGAGTGCAGCGCCTGCAGTTCACATACGATGACCACTCGTTATTGACACAGTGCGGCTGCCTGTAACCTTGACAGCATAACGTCTCTCTGGGCGGTGGACTTGTCTCAAGATCAATTGGACAGCTCCACGTTAGGCCTGTATCTCATACTTTCACAAACACGTCCTCTAAAGTTTGCAAAAATTCAATATGGCAGGACCCCTGCTACCTTAGCGCCCTGGACCTCCCCTTGAATCCAGCACTTTTCTTACTCCATCTCATTCCCATACCTATGCCATCTATCTACTCACAAATCACTCAAAATGAAACACTTTTCACTATCTCTAAAAGCAAAATACATCACCCTATCTTTAACCTCTGCAACGGCAACATGAACACATTGTAGCTCTTTCAGTATGGCTATATGGTGCTTCTAATATATACCAAAGCTTACTGCAAATGAGTACATGCACAGTCTATCGTGCCCAATGTGAACAGCTAGCACTAGTATGTCTGCTAATATGTTTTACGCAATCTAAATCTCTTAGCCATGACTGTGACATTGCACTTGCATCACAACAAGTGTGTAAAAGTGTAAATTATTTATAGGCGACATGAAAAATGAAAGGGCAAGATTTTCATCAGGTAAAGTTCACAATGGACAAGACATGGTGTTGACAAACTCATGCATGAATATTATAAATCGACACAGTGACTATTATGTAATAAACAAAATAAATCATATGTGAGAAATACTATGAAGATAAGTCCAAAGGGGCTAATTCAAAGAATTCAGCGCACAAGTGGCGCACGCGGCTGGCGCACAGTGTGCGCGTGCGAATCCCTGCGCCAGCCACGTGCACTAAAATCCATTTCCGCGCACAGCGTATTCATGGATTCCAGCCACCAAAACCAGCCGTGGTGCACAGTGGCGCAGCGACCCTGCAGCAGCGCCAATTACGCCCCCAAGAACACCTCTCGCGCAGGGAAAAGCCATCAATATACCCAATCCAGCGCAAAGGGCTGCGCTAACCCTGTACCAGCACGGCAAGCGGGCTACGTGTATCACTGGGGTGCGTGGGAAGTACCTCACACGATTGGCCCAGTGCGAGCAGGGTACGCGTATTTCAGGGGTGCGCGGGAAGTTCCACACGCGATTTCCACAGGGTACGCGTATCTCAGGGGTGCGCGAGGAAGTGCCACATGCGATTTCAGCAGGGTACGTGTATTTCGGGGTGCGGGGCAAGTTTCACATGCGATTTCAGCAGGGTACGTGTATTTCAGCGGTGCGCGGGAATTTCCACACGCGATTTCATCATTGTACGTGTATTTTGGGGTGCGGGGGAAGTTTCACCTGCAACATCAGCAGGGCATGTGTATTTCAGGGGTGCGCGGGAACTTCCACACGCGATTACATCAGGGTACGTGTATTTCAGGGGTGCGCGGGAAGTTCCACACGCGATTGGGCCCGTGCGAGCTGGGCACGCGCATTTCAGGGGTGCGCGGGAAGTTCCACACGCGATTCCATCAGGGTACGTGTATTACAGGGGTGTGCGGGGAGCACCACGCGTGAATTGCAAGTGTGGGTCCTCCCAGGTGTTCCCTCTACACCCTCCACGGCCCCTGCAGGTGGCACACACCACAGGGGTCTACCCTGCACATGTCCTGCAGGCACACCATCCACCATGGCCATGACCCCCAGCCAACCCACATGTCAACTTGCACTACTGCCCACCAACGCATGTCCCCCTGCACCCCCAGCCACCAGGGGCACCCTCCACCAGGCCCCCACCCATGTCTCCCACCACCCCCACCCCCCAGCAGTGCAGGGGCACCCTCCACCAGGCCCCCACCCATGTCTCCCACCACCCCCACCCCCCAGCACTGTGGGGCACCTGCCAGCAGGCCCCCACCCATGTCCAACTCATGTCTCCCACCACCCCCACCCCCCAGCACTGTGGGGCACCCTCCACCAGGCCCCCACCCATGTCTCCCACCACCCCCACCCCCCAGCCACCAGGGGCACCCTCCACCAGGCAATACGAGGAAAGGGCCCATGCACGTAAGCGCGCGTGGAAAACTGCACGTCCGCGTGTAATATGAGGAAAGGGCCCATGTGCGTAAGTGACATGACGCGCGCGTGCGTTTCCCTCAGCACGGGTTAAAGGTGAGCGGGCCCAGCAGTTCGCTGTACGTGCCTTTCGTGGAGACCGACGTGTGTTGCTGCTTCCTGTTGTTTCGCACGCCATCACAACTTCACAGCTATCAAGGACGTATCTCTTCTTTTGGCGGGGGTATTGGCTACGCGTGTTTTTCTGCATCGCGCTAGTCAGACGGTGAGTCGCACACACTCTTTTTCCCACTGCGGGTGCCCCTGTGTATCGCACCCATTTTCGATGTCATAGTAGCCTGCATGTCCCACGCATACGCGTTATTCGTGTTACTGGGTGCCACCGCGTACTGTGGGAGGTTGAATCCACGCACGTAGGCTGCAGGGTTGCGTGCACGGTTTTACTGCAGTTTTGGGGTGCCTGAGCGTTGCGTTACCCGTCACCACATCACTGGGGTCACATACAGCCTTGCAGGTGCAGGGGGGCTGTTAACATCTTGCTTCCCACCCCCTTCACCCCAATTGCCCAGGTCAATTGTGGTGTACACCTCCCATTGGCACCACTCCATCTGTGCCAGCACTACTACATCTGTGCCATGGTTGGGAGGGCACCAAAGGTGAGGGGCGCCCCAGCTGGGCGTCCTCCTCATGGCGGGCGTGGTCGGGGACGTGGCCGTGGTGACCATGGAGTAGGGGGACTCCAATGTTGTGCCATGTGTTGGTGCAGCCATGCCACCACCCCCTGTGGTTCCGGGGGATGCAGCTCCTGCATCTGGCACTGGCACCCGTACGACCCGGCAGTCCGTTCCATCGACTGCCACGGGCCCAAGGGTAGTGTTAGCTGCAGGTGCAGCTGTGGACACCGCCACCCAGGCTCAGGGTCTGCCAGCGCAGGCTGCGTTGGCACTTGAAGATCCCTTGGTAGATCTCCAACAGGCCAGGGGGGAAACCATAGGGGCAGGACCGGCTGCTCAGACCAAGACACGTGTCCCTGGGGCAGTCATGTCATCTGCTGCCCCGAACAGCCTGGTGTTGACAAGTGCAGGGGCAGATGCACCCAACAGCACCCCGGTTGTGAGTCTGCCAACCATGACCGTTGCGGTCAATGACCCTGCCACAGCTGATGTTGCTGCACAGGGTCCATTAGTGGGCACCCAGCTGCCACTGACACAAGTCAGGCCTTTGGTCATCCCTCCACCTGCCACTCCCTTGGCTCAATCCACCGAACACACTGGCCATACTGGTCAAGGCGGCATTAGCCAGCCAGGGTCTGCGCCACAGTCCAAGAGGAGGAAGGTTGCACCTGCAGCACAGGCTGGGACCCCACACACAGCCACGACCTCCTGCACGTCGAGGAAGAAGCCTTTCTGTAAGCAGGAACTGGACTTCCTCGTGGACTACGTGCGGGGCCACAGCCGTGACATGCTAGTGGGTGCCAATAGTCAGACTACGGCTGCCCAACGTGACACCCACTGGAAGCATGTTGCGGAACATGTCAGTTCATTCGGCCATGAGGTGCGCACGGCGCAGGAGGGCAAAAAGCGTTGGAATGACATCAAGCGCAGCACTAAGGCTAAGCGTGCCTCAAATTACAACTTGACTCTGGTGACTGGCGGTGGTCCTGCACCAGAGGAGGAAGAACTCACTCCGCATGAGGCTCTCGTTGCGGAGTTCATACCACCTGAATTGGTCGAAGGAGTGGGAGAGATGCTGGACTTTGATGCCCAGTCCAGTGAGTGTTGATGCGTGTTTGTTGAGGACTGTGTGTTTCACTTGTGGGATGTGTTGTGCATGATTGCTGCTACATGTGACGTGTACATGGTTCTGATGTGTAAGTAATGCAATGCTTCCGTCATGCATGTCTCCTCTGCCTGCATGCGGGACTCCATGTGGGCATGCTCCCTTGCCCCTCCTCCGCCACTCTGCTCCCCAGTTCCACCTTTGCACTGGTCTGCTTCAATCATGCCAATGTGTAGTTTCTTGTTCATGTGTCCTGTGTAGATGCTAACTTCCATCATAGAAACTGCCAGACATATGCCGTGTGGTACAGCCTTAGTACTCGATGCAGGGTATCTCACTTTTACTGTGCATGGGTCAGATGTCCCGCAGGGACATGAGTGCCCATTCATGCTCCATGTGCATTGCACGCATGCCCCTATGTGTCCTTGACTGGATGATCACTGTAATATGAGTCCTTGGTTACATACATTGCCTGCCATCTCATCGGCCTCCCCATGTCAACTGTGGCTCAGTCCTGCGTTGCACACATGTTTAGGCTCTGACAATCTGTGTGGCTCACAGGCCTCAGCCTGTTCAATGGCCAATGACTCTGTCCAACTCTTGTTGTGTCTTCTTCACACGTGGGCGGCCTCTGGAGTTTTCATCATGTGTCCTGTCCACTGTCCCAGCATCATTTGCAGTGTTGTAATTTTAATCACATTAAGCTGTTGATGCCAGTCAACACTGCCTGTCAATACACAGGTGTATGGTCAGCCTTTTGATACCATGCTAGGCATCCCTCCTTTGTACTGGGGTCGAGGGTTGCTTGGCTTCTAGACATGGTACACATTGAATGCACAATGCACATAATGTGTGAATTTTACATTGCACTGCCTTCACATTTCCTGGCACACACCATGGAGTGCTTGTACATGTAGGTAGTGAGTGGCGTACACATTTTATGCACTGCATAGACCCACTTCCATGGAAACTGCCACCTTCCAACAGGTCTGATCACAGAAGCTATTCAAAGTAGACCCAGCATGCATGCCAGGTCATATGTTGTGTGTCACACGTCTGCCGGATGCCTTTGCTGTCGGTGTGTGTGTGTGTCGTGTGCTTCAGACATGTGTAGTGACCTTTTTTCTCTCTATTTTTCAGGTGATGACACAATGGAGGCGGAGGATGGTGTTGTCATGCCAGACACAGGGTTGGTAACACCACATCAACCCGGCACTAGTGGGGGTCGTGGGGTGGTAGGCCACGAAAACCCCCAAGTGCTGCAGTCCATCTTGTCTCTGGCTGCCCATGAGTCCAGCCTTGATGACGACTCTGACGTCCATGTTGAGTTGGATGAGCATCAAGTCCATGTGTCAGGGGTGAGTGATTCTGATGTGGACACTCCTCTGTCTGCGACACCTGCACTGAGGGATCAGACAGTCTTGGTTCCTCCGCCCGTGGTGGATCGGGACGCAGGGTCACCCTCCACACCAGTCACTGATGTGCCTGGGACATCACGTCGACGGGGGCATGTAGTCGTGCAGCCGCAGCAGTGCCAACACAGCGAGGACCCCCGGTCCTTGGGTCCCGCAGGGGTCAAGCCCGGCAACGCGGTTGCCGCGCGCAACCGCTGTATACTGAGTGGGAGCAAGACATGACTGCCAATTCAGAACGGCAGGGGGCAGCAATGGAGAACATCGCTGAGAGCATGGAGCGTGTGTCCCGATCTGTGCTCCCCCCTGCTAGGCAGGTGCTTCTCCAGCAGCAGGCGGCACGGACCACGGCCCACTCGCTCAGGCTGGGCATGGCGGCCTCAGACAGGGCACGCCAGGCTGAAATGTCGTCTCTGCGTCAAGCAATTGCTGCTCACACAGAGGCGCACATGGATACCCTGAGGGAGGAGTATGCTTCCCTCAGATCCACTCTGGGTGTCCTTATGATGTACCAGAGGCAGCAGGCAGAGGAGAGGTTTGCACAGCTTGAGCGTACCATCTCGGCTGAGCTACAGGCTTGCCGGGAGGTGCAGCGGTTGTCCAGCCAGGCCTTGCAGGAGGAACTCTGTGTTACACGTGCTACCTTGCAAGAGGAAGCACGTGTATCACGTGAAGTTCTGCCTGCAGACCTATGTCACATCGCCACACAGAACCAGGCTCACCCGTCCGGCAGACTTGCTGCTGACGAGGGGCAAGCTGCGGCTAGGCGTGGCCAGGCTACTGTGCCACGTCCTCCTTTCCAGGATGAGCCAGACTCGGACGACCATCTATCTTCCACATAGGTCGGGCTGTGCAGGCGTGGAGCCCATGGAGGTTTTTTTTTTGGGCTCTGCATCATCGCATGTGGATGTTGAGCAGCACCCTGTACCTCCCCCCTCCTGGGTGCCTCCCCTCCCCACCGGGTCGTATGTGGCCATTTTTGATTTTTCTTTTAGTTTAGTTAGTTAAGTTTCTGTTTGATAGTTAGTTTAAATAGGTAATGTAGGTTTTCCATTGTTAGTGCAATTAGTTAATAGTTGATTTAGTTTAAAATTGCTAGTCTATTGTGCATTCATGTGACGGTGCGGTGCTTTGTGGCTTTTGAAGGCATCCACTGTCTGTTCCAGCTGGGCCCTTCATGGTTGTCTTGTGTATGTGTTTGCTGCTTGGGGTCCTTGACTCACATATGCCACTCCTGCCTCCCTTACCCATGGGCTCGCAAGGATGGTTCGGTGTTACAGAATATTACACAAGGGCTTTGGACTGTCATATCTGTGGCATGTCTGGTGCTGTGTGACTTGTGTTGACACCCCTAGTGGGGATGATTTTGGTGTCATTGTCCACTGTTTGGCTTTTGCTAGATGGGGTGTGTCATGAATAATGTGTACATTGATTGCTGTGCATTGTGTAGTATGTTTCATATCTTTCCTGTACACGTGCTTGTTGCAATTCATGCTGTAGATAGTGTACCATGTGAAAGACGGACTGATGGTGTGATTTGTGATGTGACTCTCTGACATGGTCAAGTAATGAGATGCCTGATGAGACACACACAGATGACTTTGAAGCATTAATCATGTGTTTCATGCCCTTTCTGCAGGGGGATGAGCCTCCAGAGCACCTTTGCCAGCAGACATGGCCCATTGGACGACGGAAATCTGGACCCGTTTGTTGGTGCCCACATGCACATGTGTGCACAAGCAGAGGCACAGGGATTGCAGACCCACATCCTAGAACTGCTGACATGTTCCAAGGAAATCCAGGCAAGATGAGCATCACAGGGGGGCAACGACACAGCAAAGCTTGCACCAGGCGAGTTCCACATGCAGGCATAGTCACAGCACTGAGGGTGAGCTTAGACGAATATTGGTGTTGAAGCACACAATGCAGCTCAGATGTGTTGGTGGACTGATGGCTGTTGATAGTAGGGTTGTCTGGGACACATGCAGGGGCAATGGCACATACCCTCCGGTACACCAAGGTCCATTGAGGCACTTGCATCAACCATGTAGCCTTCCGAGACATGGAAAGGGACAGCTCACAGGGACTTACAGCAAGGGACATACTCGGGTGCAGTGCATTTCATTTCCATGTACTTCATGATAAATGCACTGCAAACTTTGTTTCGGTCATGGTGGTACGCAAATTGCACTGAAGTCATGGCTTGCTATATGGGTCTGTCTGCTTACCTAGGGAACATTGCATGTTGTGTGAATTGTGACACATTGGTGTTCCATTTGCCACGCACCCACCGGCGGCTGACTTACTGCATTGACTGTGTATGACCCGTCACAGGGGTACTGATATATATGGGTACGAAGCATCTACACCAGATTGTCTGTTTGTAGAGTACTCTGTTGCTATGGGGCATGTTTGGTGGTGTGTTTTTGTGTAATTGGCACGTACTGGTTGTTGCAGCTTTGCAGTGCTCCTGTAACCGGACCTGAGAGTGCGCAGGCAGGAGGCCAGCACTCAAAACCAGAGCTAAGTGTCTTGCTGTTTTTCTTTCAAACTGCTCTGCATAGGCTTGCTGGGGGGGGTGCACTAATGCATGGATGTATGTGTGATTCAATTTGGTATGTTTTTTTCCCCCTAATCACCCGGAATCCTATGCAATTTTGAAACCTGTACCCTCTACCCGGTGTTCCTGCTTCCCGTACCTATCCAAGCAACGTTCCCTAACCCTCTTTCCCCGCTGGGGTTGCGGATGCCTATGTAAGCCCCGAACTTGCAGGCGCCAAAACCCTAGAGGGGTGGTTGGTTCGTACCACTCCTAAGCCTGGACTACAGAAGGCCATAACAATGATGTCCAAGTTCGTTTGGATTGTGTATGTGTTCATGCAGGTAGTACATTTTCGTGCATTCCCTACTTTCATGTGTCATTGCTCCTCCCCTCTCCTGCCACTCATTCCCGTTATCCAGTGTGCCAACACCTGTCCCGACTGCATATCCCTGAACCTCCTTCCCCACCAGGGTCTCAGGGGCCTGTGTGAGTTTGACCTTGCAGGCACCCGGGACACGGTGGAGGTGGTTGTTTCATGACACTCCCGCGCCTGTACACGGGACCTGTGACAATACACATCCGTTCATGATGCATCGTCCTATGTTATGTACCACACATGGTTCACATCCTGTTGTGACATTGTTTTACTGTGCTACCTTGGTTGTTGCATCATTGTGGTAGTACTTGGCCTTTGTGAGGTACTGCTACGTCAAGTCATCTACTGGAGGGTGTTCGGGTTCGTTTTTATGCCTTGGATTTTGTGATTTTGGAAATGAGTGTGGATTCTGAGGGTTCCGGCATCTTTTTACACACAAGGTGGGAGATGGTGACGAAGGGTAAAGGTGATCCTGTGGCCAGGTGGAATTGAGGGTTGGAGGCTCCCAGGTGCAGTTGTTCAGTGGGTCATGGTCATTTGTGAGGGGGGGGGGTTGTTGTTGATAGTTGCCTTGCCCTGCAGTGTCATGGGAACCCTGACATTGTAATGC